>NC_031965.2:21545876-22861710 GCF_001858045.2 Oreochromis niloticus | reverse complement strand
GAATAATGACTACATGAACAATAAATGGGTATCCCTCACTTGTTTCTGATGTTGGACGGCAAATTTTTGGCAAATGTCTGTACCCTGTAATAAGAAAATAAAGTGTTATTCTTTGTGAAAAGTGGATGAATGGTTAAAGATTTTTCCATTTGTGAATGGTGGTTTTGGTTGGACTTTACCAATCGAAAAAAGCCTCAAGTGTAGATAAAGAACACAGTAGTCTACCTAATTTTCCACCTACATTACCTCAAATTGCCAATTTGATATGTTAGAAAGGGAGAATTCAAAGTGGTATATTTATGCTTGCCATCTGGAACGGCTGTAGAGACTAGCTGAAGCACTATTTGACAGGGTTCAAACTTTATCACAGCTGGAAGTAGGCAGAAGGCTATTCAGATAAGCAGAGACATAATGAGCTACAGCGTGCACTTAGATAAATAAGCTCCTACAGTATGTGCAGTCCTTAAAAAGGACTGAACATCATTAGGTTGCATCCTGGAGTCATCAGACCACCACAACACTGACAAAACAACATGTCTTCCGCACTAAAACAGGCAGTGAGCCAGCATCATCATGATCATCACAGCACACATGTGCACATGTACTGGCAATGGCTCCACAGCAACTTCTTTCCAAACCACCCATTTGATGTGGCTGGAATTTTAGCATCATGCTGTGAGAAAAAAAATTAAATTATATAATTTTATTTTTTTTATAATGAAATAATTTATATGCAAAATGTACAAATCAAATCTGATATTTGTTATAATATCAAAAAGCTACAGAAGATTCTTTTGAAGGATGGGAAGAGAAATGATAAAACTGCTCTCTCCCTCTAGGCAGAAGCAAAACAAACCATCAGGGTGCAAAATCCTTTTTAGAACAAACAAATTAATATTTCAAAATATTTTGCCACGCTCTCCGCTTTTGTATAGTCTCATAAATGAGCAGGTTCTGACTGTTGCTCCACATCTTCATCATTTAAAGATGAAACTAACAGTGGTACGCAGCACGCTCCGACCCCTAAGGCCAAACACCCAGCATATGATTATTCATCTGTGTGGAGTTGCACCTTGACACCGTAACTGCTAGCTCGCTGAAACCGTTTATTAACAAGGAAATACATTAGGAGTGCAAAATAAGCTGTTACAAAAAAAACCACAAGAGAACAAACTGATCACAAGCATTAGCACCGAGACAAGGGTTTTCATTATTAGAAAACTAATTAATAGATTAATCAACTGATCATTCAAACATCTAAAACAGTTTAAAACAATTTAAAAAATATGGCTTTTTAAGTGATGAAAATATTTATCTTGTGATGAAAAGTGAGAAAAGCAGCAAATCTTTGAGAAGCTGCAACCAGAATATTGGTTTGTTTTATTTCATAAAAAGAAATAAGAGAAATACTTTAAGAAAACAGTTGTATTAAATTTCTGTCAACCCATTTGTTTTGGGTCCATCTGCCACATAAATTTTGCATTTAGTAGTTTGCTTTGTACATGAAAAAGGAAATGAAAGTATGTCTGTAAAACAAGGAGAGAACAATGAGGCAAACCAGAAACCAGAAAGAATGAGGTACAAATATGTATTTGGGATTTATTTCATTGGACTTGCTTTCTTAAATTAAAAAAAGACAATGAGTGAAAGAAGAAAGCCAGCAACAGCCTGCATGTGCACAGTGATGGAGACAGACACTAGGTGATGGCATTTCTTTGGCTAGAGTGACACAGTCAATTTGTGGTTGCATCACTTGAAAACAGCAGGAGCCGAAATCACAGCAAGGTGCCAACGAGACCCTGCCAAATGTGTAGAACAACAATCTGACTTCTGGCTGTCTGGGACTTGGCTTAAAAAACAAAAAGACAAAAAACTCAAAGCAGGATTTGCCTTCGACCAACTAAAGATTGCAGATTTACATTTATGCTGCATTAGTTAAAACCTTGAGGAGTCCCTTAATTTCTTCTGAGACACCATCAGCACAACAAGGTGCCTATAAATATTCAGAGTTAGCAATTTATTGTGCTGATGTCTGTCAGCAAAATTACACCAAAAAAAGTTGAATTTCAAGCATCTATGTGGAGAGCTGGACTATGGGGCCAATACACATCTTAAAAATGTAAGACAGGGCACTGACCTTGGCTAAGGACTGTCACATAATGTTAAAAAGATAATTTAACTAATAATTTTATGGGTTCGGGGATAGAACAGTTTGCCTGAAGAGAACACCTGAAGTAAAGTATAAAAGCCATTTTTATTTATGTGTAGCGTGTATACAAACTGTTATGGCTAATGGAGATTCAATAAAAGCTATACGATTGTGTCATTTCAGTGCATTTCAGCACTGCTACTCCATGCAAAACCATTACACTTACAGCACACTGGCAATCCACATAACAACTGTGGTGATGTTCAAAGAGATTCAGTGGCATGCTGTGCCCGGGAAATGGGCTGAAAATAACACAGGCACAGCAGAACAAGCATTTCACCTCATTCTGGCAGTCAAAGGAAAAAAAAAAGGAAGAAAAAGAAAACCTGAGATGAAACTGAATTTTGCCTCTGAGAGATTGAATCAATCATCCACACCATACCTCCGATCTTTGCGTTGTAAGCCACACCGACGCCACAGATCCCATTGCTGGCAACTGCCGCCACTTCTCCTGCGCATCGGGTCCCATGCCTTAAAAGAAAGAATGAGAACGTCAGACAAACTGATTATCCTAATGTTACTTGCCTAATGATAACATTTTACTGTATATATACACACACACGGCAGGTTGTGCACTTGTCTAACAAAAAGTTACTTGTGAAATACTCAACTTCATCTTTCATTGTGGTTAAGCTGCAGACCGAGACAAAACACACCCACACTCTTTGGCCTTGATTCGTTTAATGGTTGAATTCAGATTGTTTAAAGAAAAAAAAAAATGTTTATGACTGAAAACCACTGTGGATTACCATGTCCTTGTAGAAAAAGTAAACCTTAGGAAGCCTAAAGCCTGAAACGTGTCAAGTGAAAGAAAAAATAAACGGCCATACTACTATGACACTAGTGGCAAGAAATTGTAAATCACATCTGCTGTTATCAAAATGTCTCTTTCATCAAGTTTGAACTTCTATACCAAGATAAAGCTGCAGGCAGAGATACAAAAAGCTGATACAGAAGGGCTTGGGAACGTATTCCAGTCAAGTGCATTCCCATCGCCTGCCAGATGGACATGCACTCTTATTGCCCTCCAAACCATGGCGCAATCCCCGATGGATTGCAGCCATTCCTAGACAGGAATGCTGGATCCATCAGGAAACAACAGATACAGCGGACGTTCACTACTGAAGGAACTATCTAGGCCAGCAGGCTTTCATTGAGGCACTCTGGGTAACCTGCCAAACCACAAACCAAATAATCAAAACACCCTATCAGCAGTGAACAGCCTTCCCTGATAAAATGGGCTGCATCTGATGTCAGAACATGGACATTTAAGTCTGAGGGTAGACGGCTACTAAAGTGATGAGTAGTTCTAAATGAGCATTAAATAAATTCATAATCCCTCGGTTTGTGGTGCCTGACACGCATTTTTAACTGCTAACAGAGAAGTCGGAGGTCACAGAAGACATAAGGAAACGCATTTAGCATTATTAAGTTAATTAATTATGAGGACTTCCCGTTTCATTTAAGTCATGGCTATAATAAAGGAAACAAAAAAAGGTTAGAGCATTGCAATTTAATTTGCCATCTCAAGATATCTCATTAGACACTATGATGAGCTAAGAGGGCAAAGGTTAATGTCAATGCCAGAGGCAACAAAAGTGCCACGTCTCTTAATGGCCTCTGTTACCACTGAGCTGGTAGCAGAGGCCCAGTTGGATAATAAAAAACATCTTTATAGACACCAAGTTAAACACTCACACACGCATGCAGACGTCATCTGGATCTTCCAGAGAACTTTATCACAGCAATCCCAGCAGTGTGTGTTTGTTGACTTTGGAGTCTTAGATCCTACAGCATCCATGTTTTTGATGAGAAAGCTGATGATAAAGAACAGCTCAGGTGTCTGCGATGGGATGCCAGGTATGCACAGGCCTATCCCTCCCGTGAGTAAACCTTTCCCCCCGAAGTCTTCCTCTAATACATGCATTAAAGTCAATTATGTGCTAGGCTGTTCATGGGATACAAATGACTCAGAGAGAGCCCTGGGTTTCTGAACCTGATTATACAAGAATGACTTGCGTAATCAGGGTTTTGGGAATCATTTTCCTGTGAGAAATGAAATGGATACACAAAGATATCTCTTTGCTCCTCCTACTCATTGCTACGGTCAGTAGAAAAGGGGGGGAGAGAAAGAGAGAAGGGTGCATCTTTGGGCCAAATTCTAGGAAATTCTGATTGGGCAAAGAAGCTTACTCCCTTACTCAAATGAAATTTTACTACTGTATCACTTTTTAGGTTGTGAGGGCAACACATCCACAAAACCTCCTCTCTCTGCAGAGCCAGTACAGTGTTCTAAAACTGGTGCAGCGCCCGTTCACAATGTCCCTGTTTAGAGGGGGACAAGTGCACTTTGCAGCACAACTGAGTTATTGCAGTCATTTATCATGGGGGGGAAATGGGATATGTCAGCAAATACACAGCTGATTTGGGTTTTCAACATTTACCTGCAATGATCCAACAGCATTAGTCTTGGACTGCGATCCAGAAATGACATTATTTAGATTGATTTTATATGCATATGCTTTAATATTTGCCCTGCATGTGTGCTGCCATAGTAAACAACAAGCAGCCAGAGTGTTTATAAGAAGTACAGTGTGCACAAACTCACACATAAATACTGTGTGAGTTTTGAAAGGAGGACAGTTCATACGTGTCTCTCACTGCATGCAAGCTCAAACACAAGTGAAGCAAGCTTTAGCTGCAGAGCTTGTGCCTATCGAGCGGACCACAATAGTTAATCAGTCCCAAACTCCACTTTTACTAGCTGCTTGCTGTTAAATAACCACTGTGGTGATAAAACAGATGGTGGGACAGCTGATAGTTACTAAAGATAGCATCCTCAACAACTTCACATCAGGTGGTAATAAGTTTGTCTCAATGACTGTTCGCAGTTTAGACTGAGCCCTAGTCAATGAGCTGTTGTGATCACGCTGCTAACACTCCCTGTCGACAGTGGCCTACTGAGGATGTCGTGATCAAAAGTTTTTCTTGTGAAAGAATAACAGAAATCAACTTCTAGCCCAAAATAGGACTTCACTTCCTTGGGTGTGAAGCAGATTGGATGAACGGTGGTGAGGAGGGGGGAAAAAGGAAAAAAGGAATAAGAGAGAAGCCTTTATAATAATATCAAATAGAACCCCGGTGAAAGATTTTAATAGTTTATTGCCCAAAATCTCCAAATGCAGACTGATTCCATATCTAATTAGAAACTATGACTCTATGAGTTCATCTGTCAACAGCATAATCATTCACAAAGATTAGCCTCGGGGAGCTTCCAGTCCTGATAATGAGGGCGAGACGTGATTGAAGGAATGAATGCTGGCTCACTGACTGTCCTCATTTCTACTGTTTCGAGTTCCTGAGAAGACATCACATGAAAGCAAACCTGGACTGAACCTCGTGCTCAGGGTTCCGGCAGGAGGCTAAAGAGCTGACAGCACAGTGCTGGAGATCTTCACATGAAGTACTCCAGAGAAACCACTCAGAGACATTGTCAGCAGGAACAAAGAGCTGACTGACAAGACAAGGGCAGAAGTGTTCAATCAGTTGTTAACAAGTCTCAGAGATTAATTATCACGGCTGTAATATCGTCCTGATAAATTCCCTGACACTGAAAGACTCTCAGATAATATGAAACAGTCTTCTAAACTCTCAGTTGCACCCACTCTTTAAAAGAAAAACGGATCATGCTACATTTACATAATGCCATAAATCTTGAGTATTCGCTGACTATTCAACAACTCTTTAAGCCAAATTTGCAGGACCAAACTTGTTTGCCTCGTTTCCCTGTCCTTCCTCCGAAATACATTTTCCCATTCTGTTAGATGCAGTTTGGCAAGTGCGTCAGAAAGCACTTATTCTATGGAAGAGAGTACAAAGAAAACAGAAATAAAAGCACTGTTATCCATCATCATGTCCATAATTAAAATCTGATTTCTGTATACATTAATGTCATTAAATGCCTCCCATTTTACTAACATTACTTTTTGACTTGTGGGTTTATAGCTATGCTGCTCAAAGTAGCAATTTCAAACGTTAGCAGTTACAGTATGAAAATGTTTTCTCCCGCCCAAAAAAAAAAAATTCAAGGCCTTCAATTATCATTCTCTGCAGAGCTGCCATAAAATCTCCCATTTCCTGAGAAGAAAAAGAAGAAAAAAAAGAACTCTTCATAGAAACACTGAAACACCTTTTGTATGTGATACACTGCTCAATAACTAGATTCTTGTCTCAAGAACAGATAACAAAAACTTATGGTGAACAAAGAGCAGTTTCAACAAAGCCCTGTTCCGATTACAGCAGGAACAAGCCCTATGGCAGACTCGAGGCACAAGGACTAACTTGGGTTACAGCAACTACAGCTGGCTGCAGGCCCAAGGCCAACACACGATCAGTATTCAGACCCACAGCTGGCAGAACAATCAGCATTGTCTAAAACCTAAACTGCTTCACTCAGACATGATATTGTCATCCTCAAACTCGAGGACTACTTGCTGGCTGGTCTCTGAACAACCACCTTCTGTTCATTCTTAGGTCTATTAATGGTTTACCAGTTAACAAATAATCTGACCCACAGGTCAAAGTGTCTGGTGATGTTTGCAGAGGAAAGTGAAGTAAGGAATGTGAGGTAAATTGTCCTGAGAGATTAACGTAAGGTCTGGAAAAGTATTCACAAGGTTACTGTTAGCAGTCTTTTTATCCATTGCTGTGCACTGAATTCTTTTGAGGTCACATGTTTAGTCAGTCCTGTGTACGGATACAGATGGGCTTTTAACAAAGCACTCATATCAACTTGTGTCATATATGAAGCACACTTTCACCCTACAAAAAGCCTAAATTCACAGTTTAGTTCAGCTTGAGTCATAAACACAGTAAGAGAGCCCATGGTCAATGTGATGCATCTCAAAGTAGCAGCAAGATTTGTGGTGGAGATTCTGTGAAAGGGTTACTAAGGCTCGTAGCTGCCGAGGGTTTATGGATCTCTCAGCTGGTTGGTTTTCAGTAGCGTGTGACCAATATGTCGGTTAGTTATTGGCTTTTGCTCTCAGTCACTCTCTCTGGCTACTGTACACGTCTGCCCCGGTTTGTAGCTGCAACCTAAAGCAGGGCTGTGCTGTTGCAGTGCTTTATATTCAAAAACACACCAGTCTGGGCTCGAGTCCTAACTGGACACCCTGTGTCCCCTATCACAATTTTTTTCCATATGAATTATATATAAAGTTCAACGAAATTCCCTGCTGCATGTTTATTAAGTTAATGAATAATTCTGCTAAGTTACTGAGATTCCAGTTACTGAGCAAAATAATCATGACTATGGTTTTTGTACTACAGCAGCAATAAATGCTCACAGGAAAAAAAAAAAAAAAAAAAAGTATCCCTGTTAAAGGCTGTCAGTTTAACATTAATTGAAAAATGCAGATTTGGAAACCGTCCTGATAGAACTCAGAGAAACCTTGGAAAAAGAAACATCTAGATCACATGCCGTTTTAGATAAACATGACGGTGAATGGTCCTTATTGCTGCTTGTATGCTGCGAGAGAAAGACTGCTTTATGTAGGTGAACAGAGTTGGGCTTTCTGCAGGGAACAGACACTTACAGTTTAACACAACGTTACGCAGTTTCATGCCTGCCCACAGGCTGTTTACACATGCATCTGCACCAACCCTACAGTAGAGCAAGGATAACAGGCAAACACACATCGTACAGTCTCTCACACTCGCACACACACACACCTCCTGTCAATTGTTCCAGCAATAAGACAGACACAGGGAGCTGGGTGGCAGGAGATAAGGGCCGAGGTGAGCGAGGGTTGGAAAGAGGTGCAACCAAAAATGAAGGAAACATCAATAGTAAGTGTCTTAGCTGGGCTCTGGGCCACTACGAGCAGCTAGAAGAGCTTAAGCGTGCCTTGGCATAGATTTTGGATATATGGAGCCGCACCAGAGGGATGTTTTTCCACATTCTTTCACAAGAAAATCCCCCATATAAGGTTCGGTGAAAACACTTTGTGGCACTGTCGCTGTTAAAAACACTTAACTGGGCTAAATTAGAATGCATGGCGCATACTGTTTGCATTGTTTCACCGTTCCAAGCTTTTGCTGATAACTGTTTGTGCTTCTGCTTTAAATTATTGTGAACTATGTCTAATTTGAAAGCAATTAACTACTACAATCAGCCCCAAACCCCTGTATGTTCGACAAAGCCTTTAAGGTGCTGATGCAGCATTAGCATAGTCTCAATATGTTTGGGCCATGCTGCCACTCTGATTGTATCCCTCTGGCCTCCATACTGATGGTGCCTGCTCCAGGGCCCTGTTGCATTTTCATCCATGCCCAAGTATAATCTTAGCCTATCACCAGTAATCATGGTGAGCCTCAAGTTAAAAAAGCCTCTCAGGCCTGTGGCCCACAAGCAGCAGATTACAGCAAATCAGAAATTAAACCCAGAAAGAAGGCAGGCACTGAAAATGGAGAGGCAAGCAGAGACCCTCCAGAGCCAAGAGTTTTGCTGTTTCATTAATGCTGATGAACTTAATTCAATCAATTCTCTGCAAGACGTCACTGTGATGGTAAACAACTCCTAATGCCATCTGCAGATGCCACTGCAATAAAGTAGTTTTCTTCACACACTACCTTAATCCTTCTGCAGATTTATCTGGGCTAAAGAAACGCCCGACTTTTAAAGGCCAAATCAAATCAGAGACTTGTGTTGTGTGGATATGACAGGAGTAAGGTTCATATCAGGAGGCAGCAGCACATTTTCGGATATATCATAAATGAAAAGGAAGAAAGGAAGAAAAAAAAAAGCTGTTTGATAAAACAAAACCTACAGCCTTTTACATTTAATTGTATCTGCCCTCAGAATTTATGCCTCCAGGCTTAACAGAGGATGGGAAACAGCCGCAGACTTATCTAGATTTCAGTTGTGAGCTATTACACAGGGAGGTGGACAAATTAATAAACAAGTTCAGTTTTATCTTGACAAAGAAGAACAAGAGGGTGGTTTCAGGGAAGGCCAAGAGTAAATTAAGTTCTTATCTGAGAAGAGTTTTACCTGTTGTCATTAAGCTGCGTGTATCGAGGCTGGGGATCTGGGTCACCATCGTTCACATCGTAGCTGGCATCCGGGTCCTTAGAAAGGACAGATGGTTTACTGCCATTTTTATGAACTTAAAAAGCATGTAAATGTTAGAAATGTTACTACAGAAAAATATTAGCAGGGCACCACTGCAGAATTAATTTGAAAATCCTTAGAAAAGCTCTTTATTGTAATTGTACAAGTACAACGAAAAAAAAACCTTAGCAGGTGCTACTCAAGAAGTGCTACTCACATAGTTCTGCATCAGGTCAGGATGGTTCTTCTCGATTCCATCATCCAAGATTGACACCACCACACCTTTACCTGTGTAGCCCAACTGCCATGCAGCTTTAGCATTCAAGTCATGGTGGTTGCTGTTGTACTGAGGGGCAGAGAGCAAATGAAATACACAGAATTTAGCAATGAGAAAAATATCTGTGGGATGACAATCAGTTTTAACCAAATGTGAAAAGGACACCTTTAATAAAAACAAATTAATAAAATATGAGCAATTTAACGTGTTTAGGTGAAGGCTGAGCTTTTGGTAAAGTTTTTTTTTTTTTTTTTTTTTTAAAACCATGTATTATTAATACCTGGTAAACCAGAGAAATAGTGAAGTGGAAAATAGCAATGATCATTCAATATGCTTTTTGATGGGTTTCGACATTCAGCTTGACCTTTGGTCAAAAGCCACGTCTTGCTTTCAACTACTTCAAAGCCCTTTTTATTTTCAAAGTGCATCATTAAAATATAATGTGTCTAGTGTAGCGTTTACTGTATTTTCCGCTTAAATTTCAAGCCCTTGTGAGTGCAGTTTACCAGACAGAATTATTTTTGTTCCTCAACCTTGTGCTGCCATTGACACTTTTAAACCATCGACAGGAAAATCAATTAAAACGTAAACGCTGCGATCTGCAATGCTGATTCAGACTGAAAAGGTCTTTTGTGGCTGACACACTTGCTGAATAATAAATCTGAGAGGCATGTCCAAGGTTTCACTTTGGATATTGTTCATCAAATCTTTCCCATCTCTCTTAATTTTAGCATTTCCTCGGGCACACTCATATTTCGAGCATATGTAGAGCTGAGCATGAGATCTGTCCATGATTTATTAATTGCACAAGAATTAGTCTAATCAGACTTTTTTTTTTCCTCCTTGATAAATATAAGCATTATTAAATATTCATTGTAACAGCAGATGCTGGAAACCCTGCCAACAGACCCACCCACACCCTCCTGTGGTCAGTCTGGTTCAGTTTTAATGAGACTCAGACTTATTTAGTGCATTGAGAGAAGAGCAGGACATTACTGATGCTCACGACCTCTTTGGACAATTGAGTATCACCAATATTATTCATATCCACCCAATGCATTTTGCATAATGACAACCATTTACTTATTTTCTTCATTCTATTTCTGCAAGGCTGAAACAGACAGAAGTATAATCCTCTTCTGTGCTCTCCAGCGGATTAGCTGGACAAAAGGAATGATAAGAATCATTAGCTGCAGCCCTCGAAAGACACTAAAAGCACCCAACTTTCACATAAAACATATCTACATGTATCACAGGCAGGTTTTTACTAAACAGTTCAACTCTTAAATGCTGTGAACTTGGCACATTTACTTATCAAGGTGCCACTAACTGTTCAAGCACAGTGGGGAACAGAGTGCGTTAAAGCAAAGACATTTTGAACAAGTGGTGAAACAAGCGTGCTTTGCATCACCATGAATAATCTTCTGCCTGAAGCAACCTCACAGTAATTGCAGGAAGAGTGAGGCTGAACAGAAAATCTCCAGAGTTGTTACTGCTGCTTTTAACAGGCCAGTGTATCAGTGGCATTCTTCAAGTCGAATGTGAAAATCAATCGACTGAAAACAAGCGCACTTGGAGATGAATCACCCCTCTCTCACTCTGCTTTTTGCTCTTTGTTGCTGTGCCGTTTATGGACCAAAGTAAACCATCAATTTCAAGAAACATGCCATTCAGAGCTGAGGGGAGCTGTACGAAAGTATGCTATTGTTAAAGCTGAATCCTTTAGGTAAAGTCACACTAGAGCGTCTTGTTCTACAAACAAGCCAGACAAACAGCACCCCCCCAAAACACACACACAAAAAGTATATTGGATTCATACAGGTTTATTTTCAGACCCTGAGGAAATATCACAGCTCTAAATGTAATTACCTATATTGACTTTAGACAGATAAAAAGCTCTACCAGGCTGCAGCACAGAATTATTTTTCAAAGACAGACAGAAAAAGAAAAAAAAAACCCATAGCCTCTTGTTTATACTTACCAGGTACCACTGGTCTCTGAACTTGGGATCTAAAGGCTCTTCAAAAACATCCCTCTTTTTCCTCCGTTTTACCACCTGTTGCTCTGCCCAGGTCACCTAAACAGAGAAAGGACACATTAGGAGTTTAACAATGGTGATTCTTAAAAAATAAATTAAAATAAAAAACCCTTTAACCACACTCAAAAAGTAGTACAAGAAATTAAAATGAACTGGCCACGAGTGTCACCATGTTACATAAATTAATAGAGAGTCCTCAGCAGGATAACAGCAGAAATGGTGAGATTAGAGGCACAGGAGCACTGTGGACTCCTCACTAATGAGACTCACTGAATTCCAGAGCAGCCCAGGACTAATTAAAAATTTCTGTCTCACTTTGCTTGTGGGTGCACCTAGACATGTATGCAAACTAACAATAGACAAACGGAGGCAGATTTTGAGCCAACGCCAAACAGAACAGTAACCAAGTCTGCACTGGGCTTTCAAAACATGGGAGCTCTATCAGGAATTGTTGACAGAAGCAGAATACAGTGAATATAAGCCCGCCTTTTTACACCCTCTGCAGAATTGTTCTTGCTGTACTGCAAAACGGCTGGTTACATGGGAACAGGAGAGGGGGGGGGAAAAAAAATGGGAAAAAAAATGTGTCAGAGGAGGAAGACAGAGAAGTGCCTGCTGCAAGGACGGAGCACCTGATTTGAAGGACGACTAAATCACAGCACACCCCTCTCCCCGCCTCTACAGATCACTAGAGACACAAGGCTGAGAGAAGCAAGAAGTAAATGAAGGTCACTTCGACAGCTACACTGAAGCAATGCCAGTTCAAAAAGTGACAAAAGGGAAGTATTTCACTTCAGGTATGTACGTGAGGTCAATCTAAGCGGAAATGTTAATATCCAGATTCATCCGGGGTCAACAGGGGTGAGGTGTTACTGTGGCAGTTTACACCAGACTGAAAATAAGGGCCATAACAGAGCAAACCACAAATACAGACAAGCACGCATATTTAAAAAAAAAAAAAAAAAAAAAAGGAGAAGTGTTGCACTTTCACTTTCAGAGGAAGAAAGGCAATCTTATCTACCATATGCAGAAAAATAAATGCCTACTGACATACATACTGAACCTTGAGTTGCCCCAGATGCATCCAAAGAACTAACAAAGACATACAAAAAACAAACAACAAAAAAACCCCGACAAAAAACCAAACCAAAACTGTAAAGCCCTTTAAGAGCCCAAACTGAGTAGAAAAACCATCATATAATTATAGCCCATTTACTATTAGAGTTTCTACCACTTATTTTCAATGTGTTAACAAACCCATACAGTATACTAATGCAACAAAATATTTAAATGAGAAATTGAATTTCATTGCATGTACTTCCACCATGTGTACTGTTATAACCCTGTATCCAGGGGTGCCACCGGGAGGAGAGGGGGCACTGGCCACCCCCCAAAATTTGCTAGCCCCCATGAGCACAAGAGAGAGAAAGACACCCTACAATGAGTTCAAACATTAAGTCATTTATTCCTGCATATACAATTCGTCATTCATATTGTGTCACTTTTTAATCGCCCTTACGATTTCCTGTCATCCCTCTGCTGCACCCCTTCCCTGTTCTGTTTTTGGTGTGTGCCACCCCAATAAATTTAGTGGCCCCCATTTGGCCACACCTTTGTAAAAATTCAGAAGGCGTCCCTGCCTGTATCATGTGTGCTATTTGCTAACACTTGATGCTGATCTGTCCTCAATCCAAGTTATGTAGAGTTAGCAGCTTTGTAAAGTCCACCTGACAACCATCTCTTCTCACAACAAAGAGTCAGCATTTAGTTTTGCCCTGAGAGAGAAGTAGTACTAGAAGTTGCCTATTGGCTAATGCTTGTAACTTGACTTTGTAGCAGTTGGTAGCTATTTGGTTTTATACCGTTTTTGACCTTAGGTTAGAGAACTCTCTTGCTTTTGCTTTTTGTGTTAGTCTAGTGTTGGGTTGGTTTGAAGCCTTTAAAAAAAAAAAAAAAATGTCTTGAAGCAAATAAACTGCTAATCTCTAGGCAGGAGATTTAACGAGTACCCTAATTACTCAGAAAAGGGCAGGTAACAGTACAGTTTAGAGATATAAAGCCAGCTGATGACATGCAATGTCTCTCAGCCACTTTAATATTGGCTTCCTAAGGAAAAGGGCACAACTGACAAAAAGGATGTCTACAGTCATTTGTACGCCGTGACGAATTTGTAATTTTCAGTCAGAAAAAAAAAAAGTATGACATTTTCTCCTGCGTCATCACATGGTTCTATGTGACTTTCCCTTCTTCGTTTTCTGCAATGTTTTCATCACACCTTAAATCTTGGTTTCACACCTATGCAGGGTCAGTGGTTGATGTGTAACATTTCCACAAAGATTCTGTTCAAACAGATCAAGATTCTTGGAAGACAGAAAATGTTTGCAAAGTCTGATGCAACACAGGAAATTGTAAAATTTGCAACTGAGGATTTTTACTGTAAACATGGTGTGTGTGGAGTGTATACTACTAGATCTAATCTCATCAATTAATGCAAGTCAGAGTTCAGAAGTGTATGCCCTTTGGCGCCCTTGAAAGCTATTCACATACACAAAACTATGCAAAAACAATATTTGGCATGCTTTTCCTTACAGTGCCAGAGTTTAACAAGATAGTCTGATATAACAACTTGCAGAGAAGGCATGCCACCTTTATCACACTCTATACATTAAAACCAATATAAAATTACTGATCCTTTCAGGGTCTTTTTCATCTTTGCATGACTAAAAGAAAACACTATTTTTGATACAAACAGCAGCCACTGCAGTTTAGAAATCAGTACTTATCCCATTACCTGTTAAGGTTGGTTAAAACGCAGGGTTAATCTTTCCTATGGCAGTCATCTATTATGACTAACAAGTCATAGACACTCGACTTCCAGCAAACATGCAGATTAGCTTCCCTGCAGTCGTTACAGTTCCTGCTCCTTTCAGCTTCAGGCATCTCAGTGACACCAGTTATTTCCAGCTAATTTGTGCAGTCAGTCATCTTAATGTCACACACAGTTCTTGGAAATGTCCATCAAACTGAACAAAGACATAATTTTCCACTAATTAATGTATTAGAGAGGAGTACTTTAGTTCTAGTCACAAGGAAATGACAGCAGAGATTAGTGGCCCAGGCGTGTCCATAAACTATGCACGCAATGAGGATGCAGAGTTTTAGAAATGCATCTCCCTGCTGACACCTTACATTATTTACCAATCATTTTTAATAGCGTGTCTTTTCTATAAATTGAGCATCTCCATACTTAAGTAAACAGTAAACAGAAATGGTGTAAGTTATATACTTTCTCAAAGCCAAACTTGAACAGATTCCTACTTTTTCCTGGAGTGTAGCAAGCATTTCCACTTTCTACCTTTTGAAAAGAGTCTTTTGAAAACCTTCAATAGTCTGTGACAGAACACAAAGTATCTATGAAGTTGTCAAATGGGCATTTTTATTAAAAGCAGGCTTTGAAAATTAAAAACCGTCTATCTCATACGCCCAGACCAGCCAACGCACAACTAATGTTTACAAACAGACTGCCTTGGCTCATGTTTAGGTGGAGAGTCCTATCTCTGCAACACATAGGCTCCCCACCCTTCCCATCTTACCCAACCACTGGTTTGTCCTTCATTATACAAACACAGCATCCTCCCACAGAGACCAAGTTGGAGCCTAATAAGGAATCATTCCCGTAAAGGAATACAGTAGAGTGCCATTCGTATCACACCTCAGTCACAATGTCATTTATGTTTACAGAGCTGTTATTATTCTTGACATAAAAAGCCTCAACCAGCCAAACCTATTACAGCAAATCCAGCTTACAGTGTTCTGTGTGTGCGTATTCTTTTTCTTCTATTCAACAAAATGATGAAATGAAGTAAACTTCCCAAACAAACCAAAAAGAAAAGCACAGACAGCATAAAACGGGACAGCTGAAGTCGTGGAGGTAGTAGATAGACTCAAGCTTTAAATCTTGAACAGACCCTATTAACAGTGCTCTCAGCTCCGTCGTCATTCTATGAGATCTGGCATAGGTCCAGGTGCTTTTGTAAGTAATTAGATGCTCTTCAAAGAGAGTTTACTGAGCCTTTTGTTCAGGCCTCATCTCAATCAGTTTAAAAGCTGCAGAGGGCCTTGCTATGATTTAAAATTCCTTTTATTTGAAGCATTTCTGCAATATTTTATGGAAAAACACTTGGGCTGATGCAAATGCAAGTCAGACCTGCTGGTTTTCAAGCTCTGATCAAACTATTCATTACAGGAAAGTTTAAAATGTGTAGCAATGCTAATAGGTTTGCAAGTTAATGATGATTGTCCAAAGCTCTACTGATAAAATAAACTCATGAATACTGACAAACTAATCTGACCATCGTGAAGCAGACAGGAAGACCTGGAACTGTAAGGCTCCACTTTCTCTGAGTTACTGTGGGGGAAAAAGGATTCAAAACAGGAAATGGAACACCAGCGTTAAAGGAAATCCCAA
The DNA here is from genome assembly GCF_001858045.2 of Oreochromis niloticus. Taxonomy (NCBI): domain Eukaryota; kingdom Metazoa; phylum Chordata; class Actinopteri; order Cichliformes; family Cichlidae; genus Oreochromis; species Oreochromis niloticus. The sequence goes on along the minus strand of NC_031965.2, from coordinate 22,845,604 downwards.
AGAGGGAGGTGGACCACTTCTAACATGTACGCAAACAAACCCAGCAGAAGTTGTTCTACTCCCAGTGTGCACCTGTACTGCAGAGATGCAGTGTGTGGCCAGAGATACTTCAAGGCAGGTTTCATCTCTTTTCTTCCAAGGCAGCAGTAGTTTTGATGCACATAATGATTCTGCAGATGCACCTGTCGAGATTACTGTAACGGGCATTAAATTTCGAGGTTTACAGAAAAGACAGGGCACAATTTAAATGCAAATACATTTATATCGTTTCCAGAGACTTGTACGAAAGCAAAGAGGAGCTTTTTTTACAATTTACAAGGAGGACAGGAACAGTGTTGAGAAGCTGGAGCCAGATTATGAAAGTAGTATTATTCACAGTTATGCATTATGTTATTTTAGTCTGTTTTTTTCAGTGAAACCGATGCACACTGATCACTGTGATCCAGTGTCAGGGAGAAACTAAAAACAAAAACAACCCCCCCCCAAAAAAACAAAACCCAGCGTTTAAATGAATAGAATAAAATATATGCAAGTGAGGAGGAGAGGAAGGAATGGTGCTTTTTTTAAATATTATAGTTTCGTCTTTTCTGCATAATTTAGAATCCACTGCAATCAGCTGAAAGTTATAATTTAACTTTTGATTCCTGCATGTGAATCGGTCTGAAAATCACCCTAAACTCTCCTGTCACAAAAACAAGGTCATTTCCAGCTCCTTCAAAGATTACACAACAACGGGGCAAAAAAATTACATAAAATACTATAGGAAACCCACTGAGCTGAGCTTAGAGCTGTAATAATTGGTTAATTAATGGATCAAAGGATTATCTCAGGAGGCAAAATGGGTCGCTCATTAATTACAGGGTTGGTGGTTCAGTTCCGGCTCCCTTTTTATGCACCCCTCAGGCCAGACACTGAAACCCTCTTCGGATGGTCACCCCAGCATGTCGCACAATAACCTGCTGCTTTAGCTACGTGTGAAGGTGTGGCATGTCATATCTATATCCAAAATTAATTGGTACACTAGTTAAAGTTTCAAGTGCATTTATGCTTATGTGGTCAGTAATTTAGCAACTTTAGTAGTTAACAGATACAGAAAAACAAAGTTTACTACAAAGCTGCCACGTTTGATGCGTTTTTGTATTTTTTTTTTTATATTGATTTGGTTTTAAGTGTCTTTTTTCAAAATGAAAGATTTTCTTTCATTTAGAAGCATTAAAAAGAATCCTTCAAACATTCTTTCTCACTTGCTTTCCCACAGCTATGAATGTTAATTTCACACCCTTCCCTTTGTCCCTCCCAGTGGGGAAGGACACTGACTCATTTTCACACTAACCTCAAACTCCTACAAAAAAAGCAAGAAAACACAGACATGTGAATTTTCAAATTACATCAGTTAAGGAGGAGGAAGAATCAGGTCGATAGAGAAGTGCATGTTCACCTTCCAAGCCCTTGAGTAAATGAGAAAAAAAAAAAAAAAAGGCAACTGTCGATGCTAGGACTGAAATGCTGTGTTTAAAAAAAAAAAAAAAAAAAAAAAAAAAGGGGGGGAGAGGAAATTGTTTGGACTGACGAACCAGAAGAAAGATCTCTAACATGTTTTTTTTTTTTTTAAGTTAAATTATTATTACAATTCCAAACAATAAAAACAGAATGACTTTAATATTGAACATATGGTAATAAAATGCAAGAAAATCTGCCTCCACAACATAATGGGGGTTGTCATCCATTTTATCAACCTAATTGTTCAATATGTTAAACACGTTTGTTCCCCATTATCCCAGTCCATGTACACTGAACAGCTAATTTATTTGGTACACAGTGATTTGCCTACGGAACTGCTTTAATTCTTCATAGCATAGTGTCAACAAGGTTGCTGGAAACGTTTCTGAGGTTAGACAAAATTGATGTGCAAAACCAACCGAAATGACACCAAAGCACAGTTCACACCAGCAGATGTGATTCTCTTTCGGTTGTGTGGGAAAATCCCAGCCTTTCTGAAATACTCAGACCGGCCTGACTGACACCAACAATGATCCCACGTTCAAAGTCACTTAAATGAATTTTCTCCCTCATTACGATGCACAGTTTGAACTTCAGCAGGTCGTCTTGATCATACAGACATGACTAAATGCACCGAGTTGTTGCCATTGGACTTTCTGTTTAGGTATTTGCATGAACAAGCAGTTGAAGAGGTGTACCTAACAAAGTGGATTGTGAGCCTACACAAGGCACTAAATCTTATTAACAAACAAAAGCACCAGTGCTATTATTTAGGATTGTGTATGGAAATAAAACTAGTGCAATATTTATATTTGTCTTTTGTCTTAAAAGCATTTCTGTTTATCTGTTTATGTTCTTATGAACTTTGCAAGAGTTTATGTTCCCCCATTTCTGACATTTTACTTGGCAACACACAGCAAATTATTTTAAGAGAGGGCTTTATATTTGAAAATAAATAAATAAATAAAACTACATCCAAAGTAGGATTTATAAGCTTTAAAAGGAGCCCAGAGAGTGCGGTTTACTAGGTCAAACACAATTCTAAAGCCCGATTCACTATCAAGTTCTTCCAAAATGCCAAAAAATAAACCCCAACACTGCAAAAATCCATCACACAAAGAGCGCTCTAGCATAAAGCAGCAGTTTCAACACTTCACACCTAGTCAGTCATCATTGCATAAGAAACCAACAGACTTCCTTTGCATGCATGACTGTAGCACCAAAAACAAATGTCTTACCTTGGGATCTTTTAGTAGACGGACGTGCGTCCCCCTGTGATCCGACAATGATCTCTTCACCACCGTGCGATGCCGGAAGTGATAATAATCACCAAATACCTGCAGAGACAAGGAGATATGAACCGTTATCACATCAGAGCCATTTAAGTCTCTCTGTAGTCCGATAACAGCTCTTCATGTGATAATAGGTTCAATAAAGTATGAAATCACTCTAGTCTCTATACTTTCATTTTCTTGACCAATAAATCAATATTTCCAGGAAAATCACAACTGTGTGTACAGAGCCAGTGCAAAGTCAGGCAACATGCAGCTGGCAGTTAATTTATAAAATAATACACAGGTATTGGTATGTCCTTCTCACCAGTTATAGAAATATTTCATAAATACATACGCTCGTATATAGAGTACATGTAGTTACATACAATTCTTAAAGAAAAATGCAACATAACAGATGATAAAAAAAATTAATCAAACTCATGTTTCTATTTACTACAATCCATCTATAAACCCATTTTTGGCCTGGCTCATCTCTCCCATCTTTGCAACCATTTCTCTCCACACTTTGCGGCACCTAATTAGGCTAATGGGCTGCCAGCAATGCATGACACGATGTACTCGCATTGTTTGTGTAAACCTACCCCACCCTACTCATGGCACCACAAACTTGACTTACACATTACTCACTGGGAAATCCTATACGTGACCCATATTCCTCTGTAATCAGTCCATTAATACAGTATGAACCTAGGTTATTAATATTGAGCAGCAGCACACTTGGGAGAACAAGTTGTCTAAGCAAATGAAAAATACTTCACATCACAGCGGAGCAGTTTCAGAGGGAAGGAAACGTGGTGGCTTTATTTTACTTTACATTTAAATAAGGTACATATTAAAAAAACAAAACAAAACAAAAAAAAACCACTATAATAACCCATTATCACACTGATCCTTGTTTTCAAAGCCCCGCATTATGAAATGATCGGTATGTTATAGAAACAATGCAATTAAAAAATTTTTTAAAAGAGGGCTATATTTAGTAATGAAAGTAAAATGTTCTCGGGCGGTGGTGGTGAGGCTCTAATTAAGCTTTTTTAAAATGTTTAGTTTCACTTTTCGTTTTCAAAAGAAGGATTTCCAAAGCCAGTTTTGAGTTAAAAATGTCGATGGGTAGCCTTAATTAGGAGTGGAGAACAGCCATATATAATCAATGTTTCTGCCTGAGCCCGTTAGTCACTGCGTGCTACGTGGACTGTTGATACAGTCTGTCTAATGAGTGATGACTAAATAAACTAACTAAATGAATTAATGGTGAGAATCTACACATTCCCGAAAAATAAATTAATTGACACCGAATCCAATTTTATAGTCCATTACTAATTTAAATTATCTTTCAATAAAAAGAAACCGACTCAAGGGTGAGGTTTAGCTTGCTTTTGTACTAGTTCTCTACTGGTGTTCTGACTTTCTGATCAACTATTTAAGCAAATATACTCATCAGTTAGAGCAAAAATTACCAATGAGTTGTGGAGCAAAATACCCATGTATCCTCCAACTAGTCAAACAATCAAAAAATGTATTGAGTAGCAGCTGATTTTCCCCTTCCTCATGTTTCTTCTCAGTTTCCCGCTCTGCATTTGTGTGATTTCTCTCCAGCTGCCACTTGCACACTCTTGCACTCCTCCACTAATCAACCTCCGGCTGGATACATTCCGCTCTTCACTCAATTATCTCACACAATGTGCAGTTAGCCAATGTGCTCAAAATACAACGGACAGCTTCTAGTTCAGTTTTTTCTTGTGCTTCCAAGCCTGCCAGTCCTGCCCCCTCTTCCACATCCACTCACAAGCTCAAGGGCCAGCCACGCTCTCCTTCCTGCTCCACCTTAAGCAATTCCCTTGCACCCCACCTCTGCACATTCATGCTCATCCTGGCGATGGTACTGTACAACAAATTCAGTTCAACTGCTCATTCTGCTGGAGTCCTGCTTTTGGTTCTCATTCGGCTTCTATATATTCTGAGTTGTTAACCAAAACATACTTACACATTTTTTTGTGTGTGTGTGTGTTGTGTGTCCCAGTAGAGATTGATGTTGAGCTAAGGTAGTGCAACATTCCTCAACTCTAAAACAGATACGGCTCAGCCCACCAACCTCCTCTGCTCCCATTTAATCACAGTAAACAGGCCAATTCCAGCCTGGCTGACACAAAAAGCTCCTGCACACAAAAACCAAAGGACAATAGGGAGGCAATAACCAAGAGGGAGGACACACTTTACAGTGATATTTAGCTCAGAGGTGGGACTACCAAAACCACAAGTCTCTGTGTGCAAAAATCATTAAAGAACAAGTCTAAAGAAAGTGCTGGATATAAAAGGGGAGAGAACACTGACAACCAAAAGGCATTAGCCGAGCCAACCGACCCTTTTCTGAATAAAAGAATGAAAGCAGGTAGCGTGTCCATTGTGTTTGCCAAGATAAGAGCCTGGGAGGCTGGACACTGATCAAAGACATGGGCAAAGAGTGGCAGTGTTCATTAAGCAACCTTAAATAACACCAACATCAGTGAAAAGATTGGCTGAATGGAATAATTGAAACTCATTGCAATGATGGTCAAAGAAGATAAACAAGGTTAAAAACAAAAACAAAAGAAAAAGTTACTGTTATCCAACTTGGGAAACCTTTTGATTAAATATATGTGTCTGAAAGTTTTGTTTCCATAGGTCATAATTATTTCACTTTAAGGCATCTTGTCATCAGATTTTTAGGAAATTTGCAAAGTTATGCCAACCTCCCTACAAACAAAAGGAAAAACAAAAGAACAGCAACCTGGCCTGTGATTAGCTTTTGGACAAAAACACCTTGCACATGCCACTATGCATACATGCACACACATACTCGAGCAGGGACAAAAAGGTCAATTCCCCTGAAAACATCTCAACTGTTACAAATGTATGCACGCACACATACACTCACCCACACTTAACTAAAGGAAATCCATTCTAGTCCTGTTAAATGTCTACCCTGCAGCTTAATCATCATCAAGCAATCAGCAACAAATCTTAAGAGCTTGTGTTTAACAATTTATCTCAAGATCACACCGTTTCTGTGGGGTTTTAACTGCTTTCCACTGAGAGAGAAAAGGCCATTTACAACAAAGACATTCACGTGGAAAACTGATCTGGTCCACAATTTCTGATGCGATAAGCTGGGCACCGTTGGAGCACGACAGACTTAACCGGTGCTCACCTAGTGGCCTGTTACTAAAGTGAGGCATTAATCCATCGACCTCATTAATATGCATAGTAACAGACAGTGGAAAATTACTGTCTGCTGCTTTGTTTGCACGTTGGCTCACTCCTCGGCTGCCAAATTTACCTTTTGGGCAAGGCACTTATCGAAAGGTTTGGTGTCTCATCTCCAGAGGCTGTTGACACAATTATGTTTTACAAAGAGCCAAACAATGTCTGGAGACAAATTGGGAAAGAGATTTGGGGCTGCAATAAGACGATAGCAAACAGTTTCGGATGCTGTGAACATCGAGCCTGTGGATTTTTGAAAATCCCACTCAAGGGGGAGCCATCATTGTTGTTCAACTATGGACACATCAAACCACCCCACACTTCATTTTCATTTGGATTGCGTTTGATTTAAGAAAATCACAATGTAGGTCATTACCATATTTTGCTCGTGCATCAGTAAGCAGAGATAAATTGAAAAAAAAAAAAAATTAGACTTTCATAGGACAAGTAATCATCCTAAAATAGTTCAGCAACTTGTTTATTTAATGAGGCCAGAGTCCAATTACTCGCTGCGGTGAATGGGCAGAACAGGGCACAGATGGCCACAGTGGCAGCTGGATGTAACAAGCAGTTTCTTAAAAAAAATAAATAAAATAAAGACAACTACAGAGTAGACAGACGAACCAGAGCTCCCCGCACACACCTGAAAATGGGTTTGCACAGCTGGTCTACGTTTCTGCCAAACCACATTTAGTGATTACATGTTCTCTCCTCATTGTTTGCCCCCTTAATTATTTTCCTAGCACACGCCGTCTCTACTTACTCATTAACCTTTAGCTTTATTTGGCAACTATGCTACGCATTTACTTGATATGAATGCAAGCTAAATCATCACCACAGTGGGTCAATGGCACTGTTGCCTCACAGGAAGAACACCCTGTGTTTTGAAACCTAGCCACAACAAGGCTGTTTTGTATAAGATTTGCATGCGCTCTGTGTTTGCATAAGTTGCCTCCAGTTTTAACCCATCCTATGAGGACCTAAATACAGACAGCAAACATTTTGCAAGAGTTAAAGAAAATTACTAAAAAAAAAAAAAAACTTAACCCGGTCTCCGTTTGCTTCAAACTTTAATTAAAACATTTTTTTGTTTTCTGTTGAAGAGCTGTACATTAAGCAGTGGCTAATTTGACCAAAAAAAAAGTGTCTAAATTAATATAATACAAACTGGAACAAACTGTTAAACATATGAAGCCTTACAAGGTAAACGCAAGCTACCTTATTTATCAACAAGCAATCCATTTTCAACAAGCTACCAGCCTCATTCCTCAGCTCTGTTTATACTGAAAACAGAGATTATCATTCTTGGCACAGTCGACCATTCAGTCTACACAAACTGTTTTGAAGAACTCTGATTAGCTCATTTAATGTTGAACAAAAAAAGAAAATGGACTAAATACAGAATTGACATTTCTGTACAGAGGACAGGCTGATATAGGCAGTTTCAATATCTACACTTGAAAGAAAAAAATGAGTTAAGAGAGCCTCAGTTTAAGTGCTAATGATCTAATGATTAAGCTCATTTTGCATTATGTGGCTGGATGGGTTAACGTGCAAAACAAAAAGGTCAGGATTCCCTCCTTTAGCAGATGATTAACCTTCTCAGGGGTCTGCCACTTGCCTTTTGTTGGCTAGTTGGGGACCTCTGATGAACCCAAACACACCTACATCCACCTGTTGGCAGATTCTGTTCAGCAATGTAATGCAATACTTGAAATCCTCACCACATTTTTACTTCTTGTTAACCATTGACTACACAGTAAATGCCAATTTTTTATTGACTAAAATAAATAATATTTACACTGATGCAGTCAAATAAAATACTGATTCTCGCAGCTTAAATTTATGGCAAGCCTCTATAATAACAATGCAATAAAACAAAAAGGCAACTATTGTTTGCCTTCTAAGTACTTAATGAAAAACAAAGAAATATTAGCTCATTATAAGCTCCTTTCTTATTGAGTCCCTGCATTAGGAAATGACGGACTCAGCATCTTGGCCACTGCAGCAGCACAACCTCAACTTTATAGAGAGGATGAGCGTGTAAAAAGTTTACAGTGTCATTGCAGGAGTGCTGCAGGGCTGGTAGCTCACGGGTCGATGCGTGCTGTTCTCAGATGACTAACTCCTCGCAGTGTCTTTATGGTGCTGTGAAGGTAAAGTCAGAAGCACAGGACAAGACACATACACAGCTGCTCTAACACCAGAGTCCCAGCTGCACTGAGTTTGTACAGACTAACATAATCAATTATAGAAAAGCCAATACATCTGAGCACTAGAAATCCAATCGCTCTGTGCAACTGTGTTATGATATATGGAGATAAATATATATATATATATATACACACACATACACACACACACACACACACACACACACACCTCCCCTTTAGGTATTTAGCCCCATTTGTGAATCACATGGTTTCCTCAAGTCTCTCCATGCTCACAATTTATAACAAAACAAATGTCTGAAAAAGTGAAAGGAAAAAAAAATAAATGCCAGAATGTTCAGGCTGAATACTTTCAGTAACCAAGCCAGAAAGACTTACTGTGAGAGACTGAAAACTGGCCTCAGGATGAAGTCAGATGACATGCTAAAAATTAGCTCATCTGAGCACAACTACAACCAGCAGGATTTATGAAAATATTCTCAGAAATGAGACAAGGTTCATTGGATGATGGCTGATCACAAAAAATACCTTCAATTATTAACCTTTATTTAACCACTAAGTAAAAATAATTCAGACTTTTAAAAATAGCTCTGTGGGCCTAGATAGGCAGCATTGTCATAGCATGATTTTTGATGCGATGAGTTGTTGAGTTCGAACCCAAGACCTTCCTGCTGTGAGGAAACATTTCCAACCACAGGACCACTTCAGTATTGTTCAATTCAATTTGATTTATACAGCAACAAATTACAACAGCAGCTGCCTTAAGGCACTTTGCGCTGTAAGGAAAAGACCCTACAATAATACAACAATATACCCAGAGATGGTTGAAGAATCAATTCCTCAGCTGTCTTGGGACATGTGTGTGGGATTTAACTGTCACAGATAAGATGTTTAAAATATATATGTGAAGGCCTTGATATTCATTGTGCTTTAGAAAAAGAAGAAAAACGAGTGAAGTGTGCACACGTCACCATTTCCTGAACTGGGAAAGTCAGCTAGTGAAGGTTTTGATGTACAACCAGCAGTATTCACAAGAAACACAAAGGTAAAGGCAAGTGCAAGATATGAATCATCCACAGCAGATGATTCAGACTAAAATAAATCAGCGTTTGTCCAACAGCCCACTTCCCCCCCTCTGTATTAATGTATTAATTCTGATAGCAGTGGTTGCACTGTAATATTGTTCATTATTCTTCCAGTAACATTTTACTTTCATTAATATTTAAAATTATGTCTAATTTATTTTGCTGTAATCACCTCCCAGGCAGCTGCAGTGCCTATATACATACACTTTTTTTTAAAGCAGTGCACTAACGCAATACAATGTCCCCAAGCAGCAAATTCTTCAGGCATAAAGTGATAGTCAGTCTAACTCGAGAAGTCGTCTTGCATTGATCCTTTTAATTGTTAATAACAGAGCAAAGAATTCCCTCAAAGTGGACAAAAGATTCAATTAGAAAAGTGCAAACATGCAAAACTACTAATGGAAAAACTTTGCTGATGTGAAAACGTCCCTTCTTGTCAACTGAAATAAAGGGGGGGGCATTTTCACTTATGTTGTATGGACTATCAAAGAAGATCTAATATCTATAATGTTCAAAAAAAAAAAAATCAAGTGTGATTACGCTCATAGAACTTCTAACATGATGAACCTCTAATCACAATTGTGCATTTTCTCTGACAACCGGGAAACAAACTACTTTTCATGATCAGCCTGCTGGAAATCAAAGATTGCCCCATTAGATTTGTATTAACAGTTGAGAGATAATCTCTCTAAACCCATCAACAACTCTCATCCAGATGCCTTGATGAGCTCTTCCTCATTAGTGGACTGTATCCATCACTGGATACAGTGATGTGTGCGCACAGTGATGTGCGCGTGTGCGTGCGCGTGTGTGTAGGGGATGTGCGGGATGAGGTGGGAGCATTGGGGTTGGGGGTGTCTGGAAAGGAAAGACAGCTATACAGAGATGGAGGAAATTGGAGAGGGACAGAGAGGAAGCAGGCTTTTATCACAAGGGAGGCAATTCTATCAGTGGGAGAGCAGAGTGTATGATTGCTTCTGACACTGCGAGGGAATACTAAATCTAATCTCAGCTTTCAATCTGTATTAAAAAAAAGTATAGAAAACTGACCAAAACAGTTTAAATGGAGAAAAGGATGCTCTTTAAAACCAAAAAGATACTAGGGAGTCATTTTGCGCTTCGGGGTTCTTCATATTTTGCCCCCCTTTTCCAGCAAACTTCTATCCGTTGCCATTAATTTTGTCTATTTCACAAATAAAAATTAGAATTAGGTTTGAGTGAACAAAATCATACTAAACAAAACAGGTTTAATATTTTGTTTTTAGAACGGTGGTGATTTTCCTCTTACTAAAACCTTTATTGGTGTTATTGTGTAAATATACTGTTGTGGCATTCTGGCTAATTGCTGTATTGCTAAATAATTACATAGAGACTGTAGCTCAAGGTTGCAAAGTTCAAGAAAGACAAAAGGCAATACACAGCATTTATTCCGGTTGCAGTGCTAAAACATTGAGCAACAACACTGCTGCCAAAAGAGGAAGTAACTGGTTCTGCTGATATCTTCCTCATCCGTCAAATTAAATACAGACATTTTGACATCTGTGTAGCCTTGTGTGTTACAGTTTCTTTGAATAACTACAGCTATAAAGAATGGATCATTACGACAAAATTTCTTTCCTGCTACTACATTGCTGCATAACTTGTTAATGTTCAGCCAAGCTTAACAGTTGGTTATTTGTGACGATATATGTACAGGCAGTTCAATGATATTGCCACTTATTTCAAAATAATTTGGTTGTGACAGTCATATTAACACAGTTAGAAGGCAGTTGGTAGAGAGCCGCTTTGCAGGCTGTGCTGTACAGGTATACAAGCGGCTCTGCATAAATCACACCATCCTGCTTGCCTTGTTTTTGAATATATAAAGCTCATTGTGGCCGACGCTCCCTGCCACAGTAAACAATACTCTGTGCAAGCAGCAGAGCCAAACCACGTGAAAAACTGCATATGGTCATTACTGTGGAAACAAATGCGTTTCCATTTTTTCCTCTTACTTTTTGCATAGTTATCTAGTCTTACGAAACAGCAACATTTTCATATAATGACTGGCCATGTTCTAATGCAGTATGAAAAATGCCCCAACATGGTTGTATAGGTTTGTCTGTGTTACCTGAAATATTCTTGATATTGTTTTAAGGTATTGTTCCATGATTTATGAAGAAAAAAAAAGGAAAAGAAAAAAAAGACTTTCTCGCCACTTCCTTTCCTACAACTCTAGCACTCTACATCACCAAATGTACACTTTTTAGGAAATGGAGAAAATAATCCGCATGATGAGGTGAAATGTTTTGGGGGTTTTTCCAGCTCTCAAAAAGGTCACACCATTTCACATTCATGAAGATTCTCTTCCCTCCTTAACACTGAACAAAGTAAAATCTGACAGTGCTGAGAAGAACAGAAGATGCACCATGAATTCACTGGCAGGTAGTTTGCTTCTCAGCCCCAAAGGCCCCCTGTCAGGAGTGCTGGAATAAAAGCTATTATATAAGGAGACATGAAAGCAGGGTGCAAAAAAAAAAATAAAAATCTTGGATTGGATGGCATTAATATGCACTGATGAATAACCATGAGCGCTGATATTAATGCTGCAATGAGTCAGATTACCGCACTGAATTAAATGATTAGGCTGAAATGTAGGTCTCATCACCTGGTTTCTGTTTTATTTTTATTTCCCTATTTTAAGGTCAGTTTATGATGTACATGCAGAGGTGATGTTCTTCACAGGGAGTTTAACAGCTGAATCTGAAGTTAACAGTGCATCTAAACTAGCAAAGTAGCACTTGGATTGTAATTTCTAAGACCACACACACACACACACCTGTGCTCATTTCAAATATAATGTCAGTAATAACCTGTTGAATTTCTTCCCACCTTCCCCTCTTCCTCACACACACACACACACACACACACACACACACACACACACTGAAGATGGTGCATAAGGTGATTGCCAGTGGGACAGGGGCTAATAAGATTTAATTCTGCAGTCTAATTCTATCTCCCCTTTTAACTCACGGAGCAAAGATAGAGCACTCCTGCAAGACAGTAATACCAAACAGGCTCTCCCCCCACCACCACTGATGGACCGCTGGGGCCATGTGAGGAAGCTGCACTCTCTTAATTTCCATCTAAAACATTTCCATCACTGTCCTCTCCCTCCACAGAGGACTGAGCATTTTAGTCTCTGCACTCACCACACCACCACAGGTAGCTGAGCCCTCTGCACTTCAATTTAAAGGAGTGTCATGAGGGTCTCCCCAAGGTGCACAGCAGCTGCATTTTAAGAGTGACTTTGAGGGAAATTGTGAGGTGAAGGACATTTCTTTAATGAAAACTGCCTTAAGTTAGAACATTTCTTGGCTATTTTTGATGGCCTTTGCACAATATGGAAACTCTATACTTCAAGCAACTTCTCTCAATTCTCTCCCTGACAAAGACGAGATTTGAAGACCTCCTCTGTACCCTTAATGAGGAGTTCTGACACCTCAGTATATATCAGTAAAGACCTGGGTTGACGACCATTAGAATATTTTCTAGTTTTTCCAAGGTTAGAGGATCATCTCTCTCTAACAGGTAACTTCTGAGGAAAACTCAGTCATTGTGTTCATCAGCTCAGAAAAGAGCTTCAAGAGTTGCTCCTAGTAGGCTTTCAAGGGGTTAGGTAGTCAGCGAGTAATGGCTCCTAAATATGTGAACTTCTAAGAACAATATTTAACATCGTTCATTAGACTGGGCTCATTTTGACCGTTTTCTGAGTGTTCTCTTATCTTTGACTAGTCTGGACTCTGTTGTGTGAACAACAAGTAAATTAGTCACCCAGAATATCCTTAATCATTATTCGTTTGTTTATTCCAGCATGTCCTGCTACACAGTGCTGGCATTAAATACTGCTGCCAAGGCCCGAGGCTGTATGCATTAGTCCGTGTGTGAAATCGCCCTGTTATTCCACAACAGTCACTGACTCAGTGTACTTCTCTCTGCACCATATGGGAAGTCGGGTGAAAGATCGCAAAACAAGACGCAGCACACATTTTGAACAGGGGAAGCCCTTAAAGTCTGTTTGTTACTGCTGCCTCCATGGAGACTGAGATTCAGTTTTGACAATCTGGTATCTTTTAAGGGGGCGAGAAGGGCAAGGGAAGGTGATAAAGTATTTGGTTTGTCAAAATAAGAAAATGCTGTACAGCCTAGGTGAGTAAGGGAAGGGATTATGCACACTGGAATTCATCCACAAGTAATGCGGTGTTATTTTTAAGTACAGCAGGGCTTTTCAAAACATCACCCAAACTAGACACAACTGGTGTGCATTTGATATGGCATGCTTTGCAAACATTCATGATTTAAATTAAAAAAAAAAAAAAAAAAAAAAAAAATGTTGAGCGCGTATTTCTGGCTGAATAGCTGTCTCATCAGTCATTACTTATCTGTACTGCCATTGTCTTGCTTGAGGAAAGACTACACGCAGGGGCTGGCTTTCTGCTTTTATGATGTTACAGTAAAGGTGCTAATTTTCGGGAAAAGTCTTCCTCCTCAGTAATGGGCACCTGGTGCCTTATGGGCCAATACACACATGCACTCACACCTTCCATCCCTTTAGCTTAAATTTATTTCAACATCAATTTCACAGATAAACGTGCAGCAATAGGCGAGAAATTGATGGTGCCAAAAAGTGTTCCAGCGACTGCTCACACATGTGCTAAAACAAAATGCTGCACACACACTCGAAAGAAAAAAAAAAAAAAATGGTTGTGAAATATTTCTTCAGAAAACTACTTCCAAGTAACTGAACAGTCTAAATGAGGCACCAGCATAGTGAGGCTCATCAGCAGCAGTGCATAAATGCACATTACAGGCACACCCACTTTCCAGCTATCTGCAAGAGATTAGATTTTTTTTTTTTTTTAAGCTCTGCACTGATATCAAAGTTTCCCACAAATGAACTGCATCGCAACTGTGAATGGTACCAGGAAAAAGCCACGGACCATTTCTGAAAGCACTTTCGATATTTATCTGTTGTAAGAAACCAAAGGACATCCTGTAAGTAAAGGATCATTTACCCGAATATCTCAGTCATCTTTAAAGTAGATAGTACAGGGAAAGCATTTTACACTTAGGTTTTATGTAGTGGATAATGGCTGGCTGGCTCTTCTGAGGAATTTGTGGAATGTCTTTTATATTCAAATAAATTCAAAAGAAGATTAATAATCACAGTTCAACGCACTGACTTCTGAGATTTGACTTTCAAAGAAGATTGCTTTCCCCCCCCACATCCAGTTAGGTTACGCTTATACTTAACTATTCTAAGTCACATCCAGCCGACTTTATTGTGCATCTTCCAGTTTGCAAAGAACAAATCTGTCACATCACAGCATACGACACAAACATCGCCATCGATTCAATATCCAAAGGTGAGTTGGATGACATCCATTAAAAGGTTTATAGATCAGAAGGGACATGGGAACAAGAAAAATGTAGATTCCCAATTAAATTTACTGACTAGTAAACAGATTAGAGGGTTACCTCCAAAAATGATGTGCAACAAGGACAGGGTTTTAGTGTTCTCAGTCAGTGAAGAGCTTTTGTGTGACTTCAGGCACAGCTATGACCTCACCATTCCTATCCCTGGGGCATCATTGTGTCAAAACAGGTGACTTTTATACACAAGGAGTCACACTGGGTAATGGGTTGATCCGAAATCTTTTTAATACCCCAAGAATTGTATATTGATCCATTTTCTTCAACTTATCAGGGTTGTGGAGGGCAAGATCCTATACCTTGATAGGTCACCAGGCATACCTTGACAGCACCATTCATACTTGCATTCACACCTATGGGCAATTTTAGATTCACCAGTTACCCTAACCTGACTAACTGCACGTTTTTGGACTATGGGAGGAAGACCGAGTACCCAGAGAAATTAAGCAAACTCAACACAGAAAGGCCAGAGAGTGAATGTTAACCCAGGACCTTCTTTTTGTGAGGGAACAGTGCTAACCACAATGCTGCCCTACACAAAGTTGTATGTACTTCCTAAACCTTACCAAGTTGTCTTTACTGCCAAAGCTAATCAGTAAACTTACAGGCTGCAGATTTAAAAATCTAGTAACCCCTTTTAGATGCATGAAACAGATACCCTAACATTTGTTACGTTGTTTACTTGTTTACACTCTGGCCAAGTTGGCTTCTGTTGTGGTGCTCTAAACACTCATAACACAGTTGAAAGCCACCACCCCCCACATCTCCTCTTTACTTTAATTTTAATCTACTGTCCATTATAAATGCCAACATTATATATTGGCAAACACCCAATATTGGCTGATAATATCAGTCTGCAGTTAAACTGGTCAAGCTCTAACAACGAGTAGAAGTGAAAGTAAAAAGTGTGTGGGGACCCAAAGGGACATGAGCCAGGCTTTTCCGGCTGTAAACCCAGGAGATTATGCCAGCAGCATCCCTCCAACCTCATTATGAGGAATTTGCAAGTCTTTAAAATGGGCTGTTACCTCTAAGCAGCCGACATAGTTGTAAGCCCGAGCATCTGAGCACTGGCCCAGTTTATTGGGATGAGAAGTCTTTTGATACAACAGGCAATCCTGCCCATCAGTTTATAATTTTTTGCTGATCAACAGGTGGCAATAAGGCAAAAATAAACTTAGCTGGCAGATACAGGGAAGAAGAAGATGGTAAAAGTAGCCACACATGTAAAACGGTGGAGGATAAAACTGTTTAAAACTAAAAAAAAAATTAAAAATTAAAATTAAAATAAAAAGTTGAACAAAAACTCCAAAGGTGACCTTCACGTTTCGGTTAGCAACAAAGAAGCTGAGCTGATAAGTGAATAAATCAGAAGACTAAGCGGAGTGCTACGCACACGCTGGGTGTAATGAGCAAATGATGATTAGCACGGTAGTCTTATTTACGATAAGGCTGAGTGAAAATACTGTCAACAGCAATAAAGTAGAAGTGAAATCAGTTCCAAGCAGATTGTCAGAGAAACTGGGCCACCGTGGCTGATGAACCACCATCATCATCATCTTAGGATGTCAACATGGAAATCACAACTGTGCCCTGCTGCAGTCGCCACTGTTACCATACATCCTGCAACTCTTTGTTCCTTGAAATATGAAACTGATGCGTTCATTTATGTGGGTGAATGTCAATCAACAAAATTATTCATAATTTCCTTACCCTAGGCAGTATGAACAAATACACTCTTCCAACCAAATAATTCAGCAGTCGAGGGAAGATCTGTTGAATGCACTTACAAAACAGAATTATTCATAGTAGACAGCACCATGGAGCAAAACAACTCACGTCCACATTATGAGAATGAAAAGCAGTCACTGCCTTGTCAAGGAACATTAAACTCATATGACATGGTTGCCTTTATTTCAGCTCCCTGTCAAATAAAGATGCACTTGGTGTGGCTTAAAAATAATATCAATTACACGCTCGTTCCGTAGAGTGGAGAGTGTACAGACATTAAGCCATGTGTACTGCCTTGCATATTGTGTGTGGTCCTGGCACAGGAAACATCAAAGTCAAGCCAAACATCAATACAGTTTAAGTAACACAACACTGAGTAGAGAGAGCTGTGTGTGCAAGATGAATTACCAAAAGCAATTATAAGAATAATTCACTTGCTCACTTAAATTCACTGTCAGACCATATGGTCTCTCAAAATGTGTGCAAAGTGTCTACCGCTGAAAGCTGACATTTTCAAAAGGAACTGTGGCTTTTCAGTGTACCCTTATGATTGGCACATCTTTAGCCAATAACCAACCGACTGACCGTGGATGAGCAAATCCTGAGCAATCTTGCCTTTTAACTCTTACAATGACTATAAATTCCAAAATAAACTTTATTGTACTCAATATGACCTGAAACTAGGGACTGAGATCAGAAAGTTGTCAGGAAATTGTTTGCAGAGGTCACAGAGGAAACAAGCCAATGGGAGTTTTCCCCCCACTTACTTGTATACAACCAGTTGCCTCTGCTGGCCTTTAAAAAGAACACAACTTTAAGGCATTTCCACATTGGCTTCACTTTCCAGCCCCAAAAGCTACTTCCAGCTTTTAAACTGTCAGTGAATCATACTGTTGGAAAAGGTTACCAAAGTATTTCTACAGACTTGAGATGCCTGTCAATCCACAATAAGGCAAAAAGAGGAAACACTGATGCCATGTACTCCGGGGCTCTTTTCACATCTTTCAGGATGTTTTCTTGCAACTGTGGTAATGTCAGTTATGTCAGTGAGTCTTCCCCACCATCAATGCACTCAACTGGCAAGTAAAGTTCAAGTAACTTTATCCATCATCTGTGCCAAAGTTCTTTTCTTCAGCAATCACAACTTGGACAAAAAAGAAGTCCCATTGCATTTATTGTGAGAAGTCCACAACGCATGTGACACAGGTCTAAAGAGCACAATGGTAAATATCTTCAGCCTATTCATTTATGTCCTCTGTAGTGGACACACAAATCACAAAAAAAAGTTACAATTTTCTTCGTTCTCAGGAGGAGCTGCTGGACGGTTTCCTCTTAGGAGGAGGATTACTGCACGTCGTCTAAAGCGAGCAGATGCTGAGCCATGCTCTGTCTGCACCTCCTCCTCAATCTCACTCACAGCAGGTAAGAGCGAAAACAACAGAGCTGCACATAACACAACCGCCGAATACTAGCAGTGACCTTAAGCAGCATCAAGTCTTACTGTGGATACTATTGGCACACTAATCAGATTTGAATCAAAACACTCACATATCACCATTAAAGCATTGTAAATTTACTGGGCACAGCTAATATAGAATTTGTATAGTTGAGGCCTGATTGAAGTTGTGTATCCAGAGGTTAAAACATAAATCCTACTCACAGCAGCACAGTTGACGTACACCTCCTCAAACATGTAATTACACATCATACGCTGCCTACAGATACTAAACCAAGTCCGGAAGAACTGTATGTTAGAAACACCTGTGTTTGCTTCATGCTGTCAGAGGATGATGGAAAATGAGCACAACATGAAACTGATTGAAAGGGGATCAGTTATGTTACAGTAAATAAAGGGGTGTAAATAGCTACATGCACAACAGCTGTCTCCCATTCAGTAAACAATCAAAATACAAGTTAACCAGATGTAACAAGAGAATACTCTGGTTCAAAAAGTAAATCAATGGATGCAAAGTCTGTGGGGAATTAAATTAAAGAACAATGTGTTCAGCATGGAGGCAGGGCTGCTGGTAAAGTCCCTCCACACTGATGGTTGACCCACACAGACACACACACACACACACACACACACACACACACACGCGCACGCGCACGGGGCAACTAAAAAGTTTGCCCAAAGAGAGTACTAAAACAATGTAAATTAGATGCCGTGACACGTAGGATCAGATGATTTACAACAGTGTGACTCAATTCATGAAGTATGGAAATTTCACAATTTCCAGCATAGCTTGAGCCAAGTGTCAGTAAGCTGACTCCCCAGAGTATAAGACATAGCTTACCAGTTTAACCCATTACTTAATGTGAAAACTTTTTACAGACCATGTTTCTCAGTTTTTGCACTGTGGTGGCATTTCGGGTCACATATTTCTATGGAAAGGAAAATTCCTTTCTCTTGAACAGCTCTGAGCACACAGACTGTTCAGCTGCCACAACTGCTGGATTAAGACTTCTGGCTGGCCAAACCACACTGCTGCATGGTGGCGGCAAGGACAATGGCAGGAAAGCTGGCTACAACCATTTCCTCCAGACTAACAGCCCCAGCATGGTCATTCTGTCCGGCATGTTATTTAAGAGATTCCCTTCCTCCTTCAGCTTCTAATCCACATCATCTGGTTCATTTTCCCACAGTACAAGACTGCTCCGCTTAAAAGTGTAAGATCAATTAATATTGAGACAAAGATTCATCAATTTATCCAACTTTAAAAAAAACCCAACAACAACAACTTTAAATTGATTTAGATTATGTCCTTTAATTACAATTCAACTGAAACAACATTTTTAAAAGAAATAAAAACTGAGCATGGGATTAAGAGTTTGAATCAGATGACACCAGTGGGTGTTTCAGTCCATTTCACAAGAACAAGTCAGATCTTTGCTGTGCAAAACACTGAGTCAGTTTAGGTTTTGAAACGGGGATGAGTGCACCACGACAAAGATGAGGGCTGCACTGGGTCTATAAGACAAGGCAAAGGTTTTCATGATCATTAGATGCCAAGATTGGAAATGAGAATAAAATTGGATTAAGTGTCCAGTCCTATCCTAGCATCTAAGAAGATTAATAATATATCATATATATGATTTCTGAGGATAAATGCCTTGTTAAAAGAAAATTGTCAGTGGAAAACAGAAAACCACCATGAGGCACACATTTATAACTCCCTTAAGTTTTCCCTTCACTGACTAATATGTGACTAAGCAAAAACAGAAGGCATGTTTCCTGAAACCCTACAAAGTTCCACCAGTATCTGAGTTACTGTGAGCTGGGACAACAAGGAAGAAAGTGGAACAGAACGAAAATAGACAAACAAGCTGACCTGGTGCCAAAAAAGGATAATAAAAGGTTTCAGGCTGTGTTGTGTGCATGTGTTGAGGGGGGTTATGATACAGCTAGTATTATAGGTCTGGAAAGCAGTGGGAGGCTGACAGTTTTCTGTGGACTAAACACTGAGCCCACTTGCTGGGAAAGCTGCCTCAGAGTTAAGCTCAGCACAGGACTCGGCTATTTCCCATGCACCATAATTGCTGGTCTCTTGGTTTACTTTGTGCATTGGAAGAATGAGAAATGGCAGCACTAGACTCTGAGGGAAACCTGTGAACTATTGTATCTCCACTGGCCCACAGCAGCATGCGACTGAGCAGGCTGACGGGAACAAGCACTGTAGTCTGGACAACTGCCCTGAGAAGGAGAGCGAGCTACTGAGCCCCACCAACTATCAAAGCTATCAGAGTACTCCAAAACACTAACTTTCCCTGAGCTGAAGCTTCTCAGAAACAGATCCAAGCAGATGGACACTTCTCACAAAACAGCGTCATCACAGTTTCCTTTGCTACTCATTTCCTTTATATTGCACCAAATGCTGCTGGAATCTAACATTTTTAGGTTGTGAGAGCCCAATTCAGCTCAGAGCCTTTTTTAGCTATAATCTCTAGAGCTCTTTTACATGTATTGGTTGTGCATCTAGGGCTGTTGTGCAGTTATATTAGTTAAGGGAGACATGCTTGTATTGTAGTGGTCACAATTTCCAAATCGTAGAAATGTAATGTGACATGCATCTTTAAAAAGGGATCACCTATAATTTAGTCGACGCACAGCCTAAGGTGCACTGAGATTAAGTGGGTTTTGAGGTTCTGTGATGCTGTGATTACATGTTGCCAACATTACTCAAATTTCTGTCTTGCTACAGTACTCTTCCAACAGAAGTGTTCAGATTTCCTGATATATTACACAGAAACCAAACAGATTTTAGCGTTTAAATGGCAGTTTATCTAATATGTAACTGTGCGCAAGTGTCTAAAGTTGCCAAAATTAGACAATCGGTCTGAATAACATTTTTTTAAGCTTATACTCTAACATGTATTTCAATAACTTACTGGTTAGACTGACCCTCTAAGCTCACAGTGGATCTCCTGAACCGTGCAAGAACTACATTCCCAGGATGCAGTCCAACATGATGGAGGTGGAATTCATCTCCCTGTGGAGATGATCACTACATAGTATCAGCAGTGACTGGTTAACTGGTCAGCAACATAGGAAGGGCCAGAGCTGGCTGGTTTGCAGCAACAAACTTTAAAAACTATTAAACAGAGAGCGCAATTCTGCTGGTCAGATGAAAAAAGAATATAAGATCACAAAAATGCTAGAATTAGTTGCCAAATATACTTGAGAGGATGTTAACATAACTGGGCAGCCAGCCCAAGTCTATCTGTGGGAATCACTACAATGTAAGGAATTAGGGATCAAAATGATAATCACTGGTTGCAGCACTTGAGAATATCAGGGGGAAAAAAAATAAATCTTGTTATCGTAGTTTTGAGTTGAACCAGATCGTCCCATCTTAATGTAAATGGAAAAATAGATTACAGCTTGGACCTCTTTCATAACCATTGAAAAGGACACAGCCTTCCCCCTCAGCTGCCAACATCCAGATATGTACATAAAAGTATTATTCTCCATCCAACAAACCAGTGGCAGCAAACTCCCACCGCTAAAGACCAGCCATAAAAAGAATCCAATTTAGCCAGCATGTCTTCAGTCAGCAAAATCATCATCCACAATAAAGAAGACGAGCGTCCTATCAATAGCGAGCATCCTGGGATTCAATTTCACAAACATCTGACGAGGTGGTGGGAGAGGGAGGGGGAGGGGGAGCTGCAACCCACTGATGCATAGCTTACATCAGCAATAAAATATTCATGAACACTTGAGCGTACACACCAACAACTGATACAGCACATTGATATGATGGATTCCTCTTCCTTTGCAACATGGATAGATGACCTAGAAAGAAACCCTGTGTTTTACAGTCTGTGTCACTCGACTGCAGAGCTCAAACTAGCCAGCTCAGAAGACCTCCATGGAAACCAGAGAACAAAGACCCGATGAGCCCGTCACATCAATAAAACAGATGATATAACACGCTGGAAGGACAAACACTTTTTTTCCAAGGGATATCCACACACACACACACACACACACACACACACACACACACACACACACACACACACACACAGAGAGAAAATATCTCTGCCAAGTTGGCATGATAGCAAAACATTACTGGAAACACTCAAAAACAAATAAGCGCCTACTCAGAGTAAGACGCTGCAAGCCAGAACTCCATGGTGCATGATTGGAAGCTCTGAAAAACTCCGAAAAATTAATTCAAGGTGCAACAAAAGAGACCGAGAGGTGTTTGGTTGTTCATGCCAAACAGTACTTTGGTGAGAATTCTTCCAAGACTGACTCGGCCTGCGAACCAAAGCAACTGTACTGACGTGCTGGTTTCATTCGGGCCGACAAAGAAATGTAACTGACGGCAAAAACAAGATGTTTCTCGGCAATACAGTAAACAAACAAATTGTACTGGCAGCCACAAAAATGTACTGTGCATCATGTACGTCGCCAAAGACAGTATCGCATTATTCAAAATCTGATTTTTACGGTGACCAGTGGCACAAAACCAGACTCCTCTCAGAGCAGAAACCCATTTCTCTACCTCTGGCAGTCCTGTGAAGCAACACTAACTGTATCACTGAAGACGACACCTGATGTGAAATCTAAACCCAGCATCTCTGCTACACTACAATCTAAGACCTCAAAGTGTTGCAATTTAGCAGGACTCCTGTTTCAAAGGTGTGGGGGGGGTTCGCACGTAGCCGTCATAATAAAGCTCCACCCAAATACTGCATTCCTCCCACACTGCTGCCTCCATTAGGCTATTACAGGCTTTTAAACATTCACTTCATTGTTTTCATTGTAAAGGGCTTATCAGATCTAAGCCTTTAACCTTTTCAAACTGCAACGCAAATGACTGCTCCACCTCCCGGGGCAGCTTGCGTGCGTATCTCGACAACATGAGGAGAGGTAGGTCAAAGAAGATCGTTGCACCTTTGTTTAGAGCCCCTGACATGACATCAAAAGCCAAAACCAGCTACTTTCACAAACAGATCAGTTACCTTCTAACACAATGCTAAACAATGTGGCTCACTTTAGCTCCCAGCAACGTAACACTTTACCCATCCCCAAACGTCCACTGACATGAGGGAAACCGAGCAGCATCTGCTAATGCTTCATAATGAGAAACCACAGCGGCATAATGCATTTTACTGTTTTAAAACGCTACAAAGTCTCATTTGAATACATTTAGAAAGAATGCTGGTTTTCAGTGTGACACACGTTCACGCCTGGAAGGTGCCCAGTTCGACCACAGTCTTATCTCGTGGCCACTGGAGCAGATGGGTAAGTACACCGTCTAACGGCCCCTAAGAATTGGCTTCCTTCCTTGAAGTGATGTGTTCATTTCCCCACCCAGATTTACAGCGTCAGTGATAAAATTTATGACCACACATTCAAAGCTTTTTTTAACTTTAGATTTTCTGTAGGGACTCTACTTAAACATAAACCAAAGATATTAAAATCACTGATGTCTTACTCTGAGAAAACTGTACATGCTGTACATACACAACATACTTCAGAGGCTTTTTGTGCCTTTGTTCAGGTGTTGGCTCAGTGAAAGACAACCATTAATGGGGAGGGTTTGGGAAGTGAACACAATGTTGCAGTTATCCACTGACCACCAAGACCATAGAGTTTATCCTTACATTTTTTTTTGTTTAACACGGCCTTTAAGTATTGAACATTTGTTTTACTTATTAATTTATTTATTTTTTTAAATTACGGTAACAGATAATTATTACCTCACTCATGAAATAAACTGCCATCCAACTACCTTCTTAGCAGATGCAAGGAATGACCTTTTCAGTCAATATGCATGTTATTTCCTCAATGTATAAAAATCAAAGTCAAAATTGAAAACCACTTCCCAAAATTCAGTGTAGCTTCCTTAAATGATTTCTGCAACATCCCACACACTGCACATAGGTTTATGACACTTTGATGAGTACAGTGCACCGCCTGTGAGGTTTTATACATTAATAGGCATTAAAATGTGTCACGCATTTAAGTAAAAGCAGTAGCTGAACATTTTGTAGGTATTCCCACTGTCGTCGTCGTCGTCGTCGTCGTCATCATCAAAGTACAAAACCAAGAGTACTCTCCATTTCAATACTGGCATTCCTAAAATACCTCTTCTCTCAGTATGTGTACGTGCTTGCACATGTAATCATGCTTATATTTAAAAGCTACAGAGGTGCCCGTCCACGTGTTTTCATGTCCCCTCAGCACATCTGGCTCTTGTTACAGCCCCTGTGACCTGTGTGTGGTTCTGCTCCATCCCAGCCCCCATCGCTCCGCTGTGGGAGAGCAGAGTAATGACTGAGTGCTGCTGGGCCTCTGCTGCTACATTTCCCAGGACCTCTGGTAATATGGGTGGTTCACTTCTTTGCTCAAGGCTTCAGATGGCCTCCTGCTGATCAGTTTATTCCCCCCACCCCCACCAATCTTTGCCTTTTTTGTCTGACTTCTTTTTTAAAAAGGAGAACAACAGTTGTTGTCAGGATGTGTCTCCACAAATACCGATTTGTTTCTATGTTCTCATGATGTTAGCCTCCTCTACGATTCCTGCACGTCGCAACACTGAGTTTTTTGACAAGACAGCATTTATTAGTTTGACCTATAGCAGTGTCATTTTGATTAATAACCCAATCTAAAAAGATTAAAAAAAAAACAGAGGTTCACAGAAACTTATCAGTGACTTAACTATAATGAGAATACCAAACAGAACGGAGCCGATAAATTTCACTGAGCCTTTGAAGTTGTCTCCATACCAGACACTGTTTTCCATCTTTGGGGAAATAGTCTGCACATACAAGTTCTATTGTGACATTTGCACAAATATGTGCACTGATTTAAACAGAAAAAACAAAAACAAACCCATGCCAGATGAAAATGTTGCTTAATAAATGAGTGGTTAAAAAGTCCTTTTGATGTATGGAAGATTTGAGAACACAAGCCTGTCATACTTGGAGATAATTATAAGAAGCCCATTGGCTTTTTCCGTGCACATTCTGGAACAACAACTTCACTGCATTAAAAGAACCAACAAGGTCAACCGTGCAACAAATGAACGAAAGGCATTTCTCCAGCAGTCCAACTTGTTTTGCAGCTGTATTTAAAAAAAAAAAAAAAAAAAAAAAAAAAAAAAATGAGTAGGCGTTGTTCTGCTTTGCTCCAACTGTATGAAGCTCATGCTGATGCATGATATGGGCAGACAGAAGCTTTCTTGGTTATTGAAAGAATTACATTGCTAGAAATTCACTGTCATTTACTCATCTGAAATCATTTCATCTACGAGGATTCCAGCAACAGCTTTTTACCTTTTTGTCATCTTTAACTACACAAAGTTGCTGCCCAGCCATGAATGCACCGACTTAACTGAGCATAAAGGCGAGAAAAAAAAAAAGACCAAAAAGGTACACACTATCACCATACAGTATGTGCGGCCAAGTCACATCTAAAATTACTTCTGCGACACACACACTGCTGCTGGTGTGAGGAGAGACAAGATGAGTACAGAAGTGTTTATTTTTTTTCCAGCAAGAATTAACAGACCATTGATTACCTCATTCACATGGAGCAATAAATGACTTCTAGTAAACAAACATGAATGTATATCAGCTGTAAGAGTGAAAGTAAAATGTTTAAGTCATTTTTTTATAAACATACTTTTTAAATCAGTCTTTCTATGCCTAAATATAAGAGCGGGCTAATAAGATACATTACAAAACTGATGCCTGGCAAAGAGGGTCAACTCAGGCCTGCAGGGCTTGCACAACAGTAGCTGAAACCTGGTCATAGTTTTGATAAACCGTTTTCAAAGAGAAAAAAAAAAA
Organism: Oreochromis niloticus; assembly: GCF_001858045.2. Classification (NCBI taxonomy): domain Eukaryota; kingdom Metazoa; phylum Chordata; class Actinopteri; order Cichliformes; family Cichlidae; genus Oreochromis; species Oreochromis niloticus. The sequence continues at coordinate 22,819,798 of NC_031965.2, read as the reverse complement.
CCAAAACAAAAAACCTTTGATTACAAGTTTAAGGCATGTTCATTTGCTGACAAAATCTGTAGTTAAAGCAGGATTAATCGGCTCAAACCTTCAACCCCTGCTGGCATTTTTATGGTAATTTCTATAAGCTCCAAACACAGACAAAATAAAATAAAATAATAAAAATAGTGTAATACAAAACTTTCACAATAAGTGTAATTTAATACTTGGCTCATCAATAAAAATGATTCCAACATCAGTTACAGCGTTTTGTGCTGGTAATGGATTAGGATTTAATTTCAGGTGGCTCTAAAGTCCTTGCTTTCAACACAGAAGTCTCCAGCAGAGCAAACAGGATAAGTCGATCTCTGCAGTTCATTAACTTTCAAAGAAGTGCAGCTGCACTGAGATGAAGTGAGATCTGGGTCTGCTTAGTGAGAGAGAGGCCGAAGCGTGGAATAAAAGGGAGCCTCTCTCATTAACAACAGCACAAGGGCCAGAGACACTGAAGAGATACACCACCCGCTGATGAGCAACCGTCCCAAGAAGAGAAACGATACATTCATTTCTAGATTAAAACAAAAAAAAATAAATAAAAAATCTTGCCCCTTTAATAGTTATGTACCAACTAACGGCCCAAATCCAACAGTTCAGCACTGGTTTGCACCATTCATTACTGAACTTCAAAGAAGCAAAGTCTAAGGCACATGCTACACTGACTGTACAGGGCTGCACACTCCATTGGAGCCATCAGCTCTCATTGGTTAAAGTGGACCAGAGCCACAGTACACAGAGTGGTGTGTTAAAGATTTATGAAGATATGGCACAAGTAAATCAGCTTACAAAATATGCTTAAGTATACTAAAATATTTAGAAGTACCAATCGACACAGCTGGTGTGTTTAAGCCACATTTGACTCAAGGACCCTTAAAGGCCCTCTGGGAACAGTAACATCATGCATGATGATGCACAAACCGTGATCCCAGTATAATAACCGTTGTCCCTCGAAGCTTTTGCTAAACACACACTGTAGACCAACTGATTCCGAATAATTTTAAGATCCTTGTAAATGTATCAATTCTATATGCCATATCTACCAGATAAATTACTGACGCTGTGTTTGACTACTGTATAATTCCTTTGGTGTTCACATTAGAGAAATGAGAAAGAAAAAAAAAAAAAAGCCTCTCTCAACATCAAGTCCAGAAAGGCTTTTCCCCAGACCTGCATGCGTTCTTTCCAGATGAATCCACTTTCCATGTCAGCTACAGGAAAAGCAAAGAACAATTTCACAGTTTGTGACATTTCACATTTCATATTTACTTCAAAGTAGGATGTTGCTAGTATCATGTTAGGTAGCTACAGCTCAGTGAATCAGAAAAGAGGCGTCGATTTAACACTTATTTAGCTATTATGAAGGTGCTGATCAGTCTCTTTTCTGGCAGATGAACACTGTGCTTGGCAGCACAAAGCAGGGGGGAGAAGAAGAAAAAGAAAAAAAAAGAAAAAAGCAGAAGCACCTGTGCGTGATTGTACAAATCATGCAGCGGAGCTCCTTTCAACACTCAGCAGGTAGTTTCTTCCCCATCATCTGTGGGCCAATCATAACGGCTCAGAAAATTTTCCAGCAAATTTCTTCAACCCCCCCCCACAGTTAATCGCTTCAGGTCTCCAGAGTCCAATTATGCATTCTGTTCCTTCAGTCTTTCTATGCTGATGCTTTTCTCTGATTCAAGGCTATTGTGCATAGTGATAAAGTTTCACCAGAAAATAATTAGTCCTTTTAGCAGGTAGTTACCATTTACCAGACCAGAGAATCTGTTTTCAGGTTTTGTAGCCAGAACACTTTTATTGCTAGACTTTTGACTTAGACCCTTCATCAAATCTCATTTTCTGCACATTTATGCTACAAAATAAAAGAAAGAAGATTTTAAGAAACAGCTTCTGCCAAAGCATGACATGCTAGGTACCACTCAAGTAACCAGGGAGAAGTCTTCAAACTAATTATGTAAAATGTACTTCAAACAGGCCTTATTTAAAAGACAAACTGTCAGTTTAAGTCAAGAAAATATACCTTCACTGTATGTCCCAGACACTGCATAAACACCACAATACTACACTGAACAAATTTAATAACAGAAACCATTCAGTGCTGCTGACAACACACTTTACTCAATGATTAAACCATGAGAAACTACTCATGTCCACGGGGTGTGACAAAGTCTGATTCAGAAAATGAAAAATGAGAAGACGGTGAGCGAGGAAAACAAACGCTGATCATAACTGAATGTAACCCAATCTCACAGAAACCTCCTTCACATGAAAGGAAACGTTACTTTTAACAAGCTCTGTAGATAAGTTCAATCCAACAGGGCCAGACAGTCCAATGTTTTGTTTTAGTTCAGTTTATGGATTAGTGCAAATATACTTTGTGACATGTTTTATTTAGCCTGCATCCGCAAATTAAAGTAGTTAAATAAACTTTATTTCACTGTGGCAAACCTTTAAAATCTTCCAATACACATAATTTACCACAAAAACTCTTAAGACACCTACGCCAAATGTTTTTCCATGAAATATGGCAGGTCCTGGATAATTTTAAAGAAAGAGGGGAGAGTTATATACCTGGCTCACCCACTTAAACGTAACATTATGTTCTGGGATTTGACATTTTCTGATGTCATTTTTACTCATTTAAAACTCAATGACTGGTTGGTAAGTGTTTGCTCGCTGTTGCTAGGTGAAATCAGTCACAGACAGGGTGCTACCACTGCTCACTGGCAGACTGGTGCAGTCGTCCGTAGTTTGAATGGAATATGACCTTCAAAGTAAGAGTTCCAGTTTGCCTCACTTTTCACAATAACGAGGAGGCTTTTGGTGCCGCGCCATTTAACTCTTTGCAATCAATTTCAGCTGTCGACTCCCACCAACCTTCAGCAAAAACTTGGGGTATACACGTTTCTCCAGTAACCAGCAGTTGCCAGGGGGTCGCCAACTGGTCTCTAGGCTTGTGGAACTGTGGGCTTAGATGCACAATAAATGTTGCAACACAATCAACACACCAAGTTAACACTTCTGTGTAAAAGTGATCATGCAAATTCTGTTGGCAATAATGTATTTGGTAAGAAAAACAAGAAATTCTCTCACTGCCCCATGAAGAAAATTTTTTAATTTGCCTGTAAAAGTTTAAGTTAAAAGTAATCTGGGGGAGGAAAAAAAAAAAGCTTACAAACTCAGCTTTATCTTTTGAACTAAGAACTGTGGGCTAGATTGAAGAGACGTTCAGGGGGCCCTAAGTGTGCTGCCGTGTCATGAGTTACTGAGACACAGGAGACTCATCACATGCACTTCATCAGAACTGGAGAATTTCCATCTTTTTTCACTACTCCTTTAATCTTGTGCTGGACAGAATATTAATCATCTTTAAGAAAAAAAAAAAAGAAAAAAAAAAGGGGGGCGGGGGGTGGTGGTCTTACCACTTCAAAAAGGAGGAAGAAATGAGCACATTAGATAGCAGAAACGGGCCAAGATGGTGCCATGGAGTACAGTGAGAGCACTATACAGAAACAATCCTCTCTTACAAGCAAAGCCCTGGGGTAGACCAGCAGAACAAGCTAGGAGGGCAGTTGGTCTCTAAATAGATCAGCATCAAGAACACAGGCGTTTTTATCCACCAGCAGCAACATAAAACCACTGCTCACAAGAAGGGAAGTGACAGGCTTCTGAGGACTTTGGCTTTGAAGTGAGTGAAGGAATAAATGAGCTATTGATTCATTATCCTTTTCCTTCCACCTCTGTTTATGAATAATCAAAGGAGGAAAAACTTACCAATACCAAGGAAACATTTTAATTACTTTAAATTATTATTCTTTTCTTATTAACGAACACTAGTATCCTTCACATTCCAGGAGCAGGAGGAAGCAGAAAAAGGTTCTACTGACACAAGCTCTTTGCAAGTAAAAGCAGCACTACTGTGTTAACTTCTAAGACTTCCAAGGAAGCACAAGTTAAAAATGATGACATGCCAACTTCCCCATTCTTTAGTAATTGGAAGACATGGCGTTACATAAATACCTCACGAGTACAAGCAGCATGATTCTTCAATAAAAGAAAGCGCAAGGCTGACCTGCAACATTTTCAGAAACTAGTTAAATATTGAGACTTTAAGCCACACCGTCAGTGAGGGAACAAGATGACAGCAGAAATGCACAATGTTAAAAAACACGTGATTTAAAAAAATAAAATATGCACAGCACTGGTTTCAGCTGATAAAATGAGAAATTATGACTATGTTGCTGCATTTTCAATTATGCCTTTGATCTTATTCCATCTGATCCCATTCACTGATCACACTATAATGATTTTTAACATTGTGTCAGTCCTTATCAAATCACATCTTACCACCAACAGCAATTCCCCTAATCCCATCTGACCATTTATTTAAATACCAGCATAATGGAGGAGCAATTGAAACAGATGTGCCACGAAAATTTAAGGTCCTCTTGAAAAACTGCAACGCAAGTCTGACGATCTGGGCAAGAAACTGGGTCTTTAAAATGTAAAATAACCATCCGGAGACGCAAGTTGGCAGTTAATACCCATATGCCACAGTGTGAGTCAGCAGTTTCCTAATTTTATTACCTTTACTTAGTTTTAATTATTCTCCTTATTCTTAAATGGCCCTATAATCTCGACGTAATGTCAAAGTGAGAGGCGTAATCTATTTGCAGACCACTTGGTCACCGCAACCCTTTACTTTTAAAAGAGATAGTCTGGTTAATTTGAGGCACGTTTACAGGAATGTCTTTGCCTTTAACAATCAAGGGAGGATGAGAAAAAAGAAAGACTTATAAAGGCAGCCAAGTAAGGGGTAGCACATAGAGGGAGTATAGCTCAGTTGTGACAGTTTGTGCACTTAGTGTGTCAAGAGTTTTACATGATTTGCTGCTATCAGACAACAACTTGATGGCAGCTTTCAAGTTTCTGCACCGTAAAACAACCAGCTCAACTCTCACAGTCTCTGGCTCGGTTTGATTGATTAGCAGTGACAGAAAAACAAACTGGACTTCAAGTGAAGTTTACCTTCAACACGACTTCAAGTACTAGCACCAGCAAAGAAAGACTGACGAGTTGCATCAGCCAGCACCAGCTGGGTGGATATTTTTGTGTTAAACAAAAAGGAGATCAAACTATATATAGTAAAAAAAAAAAAAAACCAACTGATTTAATGCCACTGTGATTCTGATTCAGCAGCCCCAATACAAATACTACAAAACTGAATGAGAAAATGTCAAATCAAAGTTAAACATCCATTACCATTTTAAAAAAAAACACAACACATATCCCTGACTCACTGCTTTGGGTCAGCCAGCTAGACTTTGGTTGCCTGTGAATCCCCTGCTCTACAGAACAACAGATGACACATAGATTACTCAAAAGGAAAAGTACTCAGTAGCTGCAGTCATAAATCCGACTGGTATATAAAGAGACATAATGCGCTGAAGTCAGCTGATTCTGCAGTTTACAGCATGGAGTTACACCACATGAAATCGAATCACTCATCAAGCAAAATTATCTCAAACTTATCTACCCGACTCGTGCAATGCATAGTGTACGATTTGTTAATCTTTTTGTTTACAGAAATGTCTTCGCCCAGGGTTTGGTCCACTAGGCACATCAGAGTTTGGACATGTCCATCATTGGTGGGTTTTATTTTGCCAATTTACTTCTCTGCCTCTTTTGAATATGTCAGTGAATTACAGACTTGTACAGGGTAACCATCTGAAGATGAGGCCTCCTTGGGTGGCTGTAGCTCAAGTGGTAGAGCAGGCCATCTAATCGGAAGGTTGTTGGTTTGATCCCTGGCAACTAACCCCAAGTTGCTCTCCGATGTAGCAATCAGAGTGTGAATGTTAGATAGAAAGCACTAGAAAGAAAAAAAAAAAGTACTTATGAATGGGGCACATTGCATAAAGTGCTTTGAGTGCTCAGGTAGAGCAGAAAAGAGCTATATAAGAACCAGTCCATTTACCATTCCTTTTTGTTGTATTGAAAGAGTTATACACAGATGTTGCTCTAGATTCTTAATAGTATGATTAGCAAATCTAAACAGTGGAGACCTGACATTGTAAGTTAAAAAGGTAAGACAAAGCACCACTGTGGAAGTTTCCATTAAACTGTCAAGACTCATAAGGTGGTTTGAATAACTAACCTTATGATTAGCAGACGTCCCTGCCAATCACTTTATCCCCAGCTTTTATTGGTCCCAATTTTCGCCCATATCGTCTAATTTACAGGATCAGGATGGGACACGCAGCGATAACTATATCTAATAATGGCTGTTGGATTGATGGGTAATTTTAACCTATGAACTGCAATTAATGCAGACACCTTCATGAGAACATGCTCACGTGTCACATAAAAATTGTGGGTTGGTTAAGGGAGAGGTTGTATGGATGCCATAGAGCGAGCAGCATGAGTGAAGGCGAAATAAAAACAACCATCATCAGCGCTATAAAACCTGCTCAGCTGCAGTCTTTGATCCTCCCCTCCAGCTCCCCTGCTTAATTTGAACACCTGCACACACCGAGCCACACGCACAGCCCCGCTGCTCACACACGCCACGCCTGGCCACACATCGCTCACACAGCAACTCTCACTTCCCATCAGCTGTAGGCAGAAGGGGCAAACAGATTTGTTTGTTTCCATCTCTGAAGGAATGACTTCATTTTAATCAATGAGCAGTGATGTTATGCCGTCGGGGCAGCGCAGAGCATGAGCACATCTTTATTTTAGTTATCACTTATTGTTATAGCTAACCTTTCAAAGATCATCAGCAAAATGCCAGGGACTGAACAGATGTGGGCGTTTCATGTCATTTACTCTTAAGGTTTTATATGCAAGTGGATGTCTCCTGAAGCCTGTGCCTAAAACGGTCAATTCAATTAGAGCTGCAATGGGGGATCATTTTCACTACCAACTATTCTATTGATTTAATAAAAGACATCTGTGAAAACATCTCATCGGTTTTACAGATCTATAAATGTCTTTGTCTCTGTGTGTCAAACAGCTCAAAATACCCAAAAGACGTTTGAACCACAGACCTCTGGAACAAAAAGCAGATTGGCATTTCCACCCATTCCTTAAAACCAAAACAGAGTTCTGGTATTCAATGCTTTAATAAACTGAGTGCCTGCTGCATCTTTGTTAAGACAAAATCATTAGAAAAAAGGTTAATCTTCTTGAGTCATCATTAATTTTTTTTGTCCTTTTCACACTAACCTTGAGTGCACACAGAGGAAGTGAATGTTGGTAACGATCGGTAATCCGTCTTGTGAATTTCTCTTTGATAAATCAAACTCAGGTTTTCATGTAATGCCAGCAGCCCAGCATGTGCACATTAGGACACAGGTAATGGTGGAATTCCTTAGCAGCATAAGATGGCTGCCATAGTTCTTCCTGCAGAACATGTACGAGGTCAGGGCTGCTGCCTTTTTCAGCAGGATAGTGGATCTAATGTTGGGTTGTATTTACTCAACTATTCTCAAAAAACAAACAAACAAACAAACATGTATACCATTTTATGGATCGAACTTAAAAAAAAAAAAAGTTTTTAAATGGGAGGTTTAATAAGAGGGATAACTGATTTAAGTGAAAACCTGGAACATCTGTTTTTCATTCAGTTCATGTTTCAGACTTCAGAGACCTCAAGGCTTTACTCAGCATCTTTCCAGCTAACTTTATTAAGCCTGCTTTGTTAGACAAACCCACGCTCTGCCTTTTTTCCTGTCTTAGATGCTGCGTCAAGACTACCTCATCAATCTAGCTCTGGTCAGACAAAACGGTCCATTTTCCTTCCATAAAACATCATAAAATCTTTTAAGTTGCTGAGACAGGCCGAACCATGCAGAACCTCATCTCCAGAGTGCAGTTTTGTAACTACATGGGTGTAATTGCTTTGTCTGGGTTTCTTGTTATTCACAGCCAATACATAGTTAAAGGATTAAATGTGTAGGATTACTCACTAGTCTTCATGCTGTGATTCAGAGCACAAATAACATTCCTAGTCACGACCAGTAATACCATATGGTGCAGTGCGGAATATTGTTCCCTGAAAACAAGGTGAAGCTACACGGACTGAAACATCTGCATAAATACCTGCTTGTTCCTCAATCATTTTCTAAACCAGAAAAATTGCATATTTATAAAAACAAAAGTAATACAAGTGCACACCGGCATTCAAAAAGGAAACAAATGGGTCACTACCTACGAGCTTACCTCAGTCCCACCTCTGTCAGTTGTGTTAGTGTTTTTAAAATCAAGTATTATTTACATGTATAATTTGAATTGGTTTGAGTTGTTGGTGAGTGTTTAACACTGTTCAATATCATAAAAATAATCAACCATTTCCCATTCATGTTTATTTTACAAATATATCCAGTTTTCACTTTCTTGGGGTGAAACATAGATCCAGTGTAACACAGCTCTGTCACATATACTTAAAGTTACTTGTTATGATTGTTTCATACAGAACAAAACAATTTTGAAGCTTGAAAAATCCATTTCCCCGAGACATGTTGGCCACATTTCATTCCGAGAAGAAATAAAAATAAAAACTTTATAGGGACTCATTACTATTTCACACAGACGTATAAAACAATTTAAAAGGAGGTTATTTATTTAGATACGTTTCACAAGCTGCAGTATTACATCTGTGGTTTTATTTCATACATGGGTACTGGCTCTGTGTTGACTTTGAAGCTTATTACTCCTGTGTGACACCTGTTGAGCCATTTTTTCCCCCCCGACTGGGTTAGCTGTTAATCACCGATACATGACAACAATTCAGCTTTTGAACAATAGTCAACACAAAGAAGGCACTCCTTCATGCTGAAAGACTAAATTAACTTTTCCCCTCTTTCTTTTGCAAGGGGAGGGTGTGATAAAGTTGAAGGATAACTTTGTTAATTGGTTTCCATCGAGTCCAAACAGGAAGTCATAAAAAGTGCCTGAAGATTACAGGAAATAATTATCTGTAAGTTGTCGGCCATATCTTCTGAGCTTTGAAAACTATGGGCATTGTAAAATCTTCATTTTAAAGCTTTCACATATTGAAAGCAGTTCTAAAAAAAAAAAAAAAAAGATCAGTACCAGGTTTAGGAATATGCACAACAATCTGCTCATTATTCAGTGTTTTCACTGTTGTCTTTTTTACTTAGATTCTTTAATATCGTCATCAATAAAAACTATAGAAGTTATGAGGCGTTTCCTGCTTTAGGGGAGGTTTGTATGTTTGTATACTGCAGTTTTAGCCTACAGACTGAACTAGCTCACTACCCAGCTCTACAAAAACAAAACAATAAAATAAACGCAATCAAAGTGACAAACAATCAGGGTTGATTTTTATTTTATTTTATTTTTTTTAAGAGTTTTCAAAAATCAGATTTCTTGGAAGAAATTCCTGCTTCCTGTAGAACCCGTCTCATAACAATGATCATGTAAAAAAAGCACTGGCAGGACAGGTAATACATAATGCTTCCATCACACCATAACAATACAGTCACACAATGGGCCAAAGAACAGAAAACCGGTTTTAACTGGAAACATCAACAATGTGAAGAAATCAGAGTGCTTGTCTTCTGATGAGAAAGTTTGCTCTCAGACTGCTGAGCTAACAGCAAGCCAGAAAACAATGGCTTTAAAAATAATCACTAAAATCATCAAGAAACTCTCATAACTGATTTCATAAATGTTTAGAGAATATAATAACAGAATTTACCAAGTCAGACATTAGACATAACAAGGACACACTGTGTTCATTGCTGCAAGCCCACCTTCTTTCTTCAGGAATTAGATAAGCCCTATATTTAGATAGTCAAATTGAGGTTTGTTTAAATTTCATATGAACTGTTTATAACCCCTAATCAAGAGTACTTCAGGTCTTTAACACTCCCATATGAAAACAATGCAACAGCAAATGCAGGAAAAGAAAAAGAAAATGCAGCTTATTACTTACGTGTCCATAGTTGATGAATCCATGTTTGCTAGCAATTTGATCAGCTTCCTCCTGACCTCCAGGTATGTGGACAGCCCATGTGTTGGTGTAGACCTTCTGACCCTGTACCGGTCCACAAACCAGCAACACCAACAGAGGCCCAAGCAGCAACTCCAGCAGCCTCAACCTGCGGCCTACGGAGGGAGATGGATGGCCAGTAGCCATGGGTTCCCCTAGTGCAGCACAGTCACTGAGCACAGCGCCTCACCAACAGGCCGGGGCTGCTCACAGTACATGCAGGTGCACGGAGCGTCAGAGAAAAGAAAAGTCACAAATCACCTGAAAAGAAAAGGCAAAAATAACAAAAGGTACAGTATTAAAACAAGATACCGCAAGTTTTTAAACTAACAAAAGATTTAAAGATACACAAATCAAATTTCCACAGAACACAAGAACAAACACACGCAAGGGAAGGGGGGGAAAGAAAAAAGCAAACAGTTCAATTTTAACCTTATCGTCTTCCTTTATGTTCCTTAATCCACCAAATAAAGGGGAACAAGAAAGAAATAGGCTTGGTGTGGAAGTTTACAGATTTTAAAATACACTGTAATGTGACTGCTGAGGTGTTGCAAAGAAAACTGACCACATTAAATATGTTAATCTGTTTTGTTCATCCACGCACGTTGCAGCCCAGCTAAAGACAGCCATTTGATAATCCCACAGGAAGAGCCGGACGCCCAGCCCCAAAATGATGTTGCGGTCAGACATGCAGCGGCAAATTTTGGTGTTTATGCTCTCTTGGGAGGATACAGTAGATGCCCTTTACAAACAAAAAAAAAAAAATGCTGAGGTATACTGAGTTGGCAGCAGAGGTGGAGAAGTGTGGTTGGAAAGCTAGACTACGCCCTGGATGCTGGGGGAATCACAGCAGAGGCAGTTTCGGTATGAGGTGCAGGATCGGCTTGAGGGAGGAGTTTGAATGCCTGAAGGTAGCAGCGGCAGCCACCGAATGGCTGAGGCTAAAGGACAGAACATCAAGTGTTAGAGGAGAAAAAAAAAAAAAAGTTTCCGATTTGAGTGATGCCATTTCTTTGTAAAATGCTGACTGATGTGTTATCAGCCACTCATTGGAAAACATCTAACACAATCTTATGAATGAGACAAAGCAATTTATCTTATCAAGCCACAGCAGCCAGTGCGAGCAGAGAGATCTCAGCTTGCAGTGATTGTTTGCTGATACAATTTTGCGTCTGAGCTGTTGTTTAGAGTCAAGGTCAGCTGTGGCTGTTGAGACCATTATCCAAAGTGCTAACTCTGTTGTAATCTTAAGCTCACTATGCTGCACTAAATAAAGTGCTTCCATTCGGCCTTTTCATTGCATCTGCTCTACTGTGGGACGGAGCTTTCCATCCTTTCGCAGGTGTTACAGCCTCTGTGTTAGCCATTCGACAAATTAAAAGACTTGAAATTAACTCGCACTCCAAATGAACAAACAAGCGCTTCGAGATTTCCCTGAGCAGTTTGTTGTGAGGCACGAATGATATGTTAAGAGGTGGAAGGAAAATTTAGCTGTGAACTTGGAGTCACTTTTAGGTACAGTGTTACCAAAGACACAGATTAAAAATATCCCACCAATCCATTCATCACAACAACAGCACCCAAAACAAACATCATCTTTACTATATGAATATATTACATATATTTACATCACACACACACACACACACACACACACACACGTTGCTTATCTAGGTTTGAGGTGCGGTAGGAAGCAATCTACATTGGAATGTTTCATCCCTGTCAACTTTTTCCTCCAGTTCTTCCCAGGAGGACACTGCAGCATTCCCAAGCCAGGCAAGAGACAACATAATTTCTCCATCAAGTTCTGGGTCTGTCCTGGAGGTCTTGTTTCAGCTGGTCATGTCAAAAATCTCTCACTTGGGAGACATCCAAGGCAGATGTCCAAATCAGCTCAAGTGGACCGACACAACATCTCTTAGAATTCCAGGATTTTACACCAGAAAAACCCATTAATCAACAGATAAGTGTCCAAACCTTGTGTGCTCTAAAGCTTTTTCATTTGGTTGCATTCATGTCACAAGTTAAAGTACAAATTTAGACAATTATATGACTGTGACCCTACTATCCTACCCATCATGCTTAGGCCACATCTCGTATCACTTAGAACTTGATACATGAGCCATCAAGAACAGCCTGATACTTCTGTCCACGCCTTGAGATAAGGAAAGACATCTGGATCCAGATTAGTTTGTTACATTTTCTTCATTAGAACATCAAGACAATGTCTTCTGGGTTTCTGATTTAACACAGAGTCCTTCCAAAATTCCTGGAACATGACCCCCATCGACACCAAAGTTTAGTCACTTGTAATTCGGGAAAACCAAACCTTTTAGTGACACTATGAGTAAGCCTGAGAAAACTAACAAACTCAAATCGATTATGACACTTTCAATGACTATCTACTCACTATTTTGTCGTTATCAAAAGCTGATATTCTGCTGAACACTCAACACAATTCAAGGCTGCTTCCCAGGAACCTCTGCACTGTGAAAAGTCAAAATACCTCTAACAGCAATTTGTCCTAAATGTGCAACTTTCAGCGTGATTTTTTTGTTAGGTTTATATCAACCATGATGTTAAAAAAAAACAAAAAACAAAAAACAAAAAAACAAGAGGGAGAGGGAGAGAGAGAGAGAGAGAGAGAGAGAGAGAGAGAGAGAGAGAGAGAGAGAGAGAGAGAGAGAGAGATACAAATATGTGGTAGATCTCCATCACTTCAGTATTAAAGTTTCTAGAACAATGGTGGCTATACTATTGCTCCAGTGGTGGAGCTTATTGCTCAGAAACACAGGGGAAGTCTCCTGGCATAACCTCTTCTTTTGCATACGTGTCAAAACATCTTTATCTTTTGTTGCCAGATGCTATACACTGTAACAAAATGTCTTTGGTAACTGTATTCCCTAACACAAATACCAGATTAATGCAGAGTCTGCCAACTCACTTGAATTAACAACATCTACCTTTTAAAAGCTCCTTGTTATCTGGAATAAATAATGCATATGTAGAACTGACAGGCTGCATGAGGTGAGGACTTAAAAGTGTACATCAAACATCAGAGTCCAGACATTTACTCATCCCTTTACTAGGTCCGACTTTGTTCAGTGTGTTGTGAAGCTACAGGTCACATCATTAGCAAAAAGCAAGCAAACAGGTCAGCCCGACTGTGGCTGACCCGGCAAGCTGCTAATCTATGTCAGGACGTTTCAAGAGTAGATTTTGATTGCATAAATCCCTTCACATCAGAAACAACTATAAATAAAAAGTGACATGTATAAGAAAGCGAGCAGAACAAATCAGGTGTCAGAAATGCATCTCAAAAACACCCAAATCCCTCCATCGACTGTTAATTCCCCCTCTCTGCTCAGATAAGCCTGTTTTACAAACAGAAATATCTAGCCAAATTAAAAAATTAATCCAAACACGCCATATTAATTAGATGTTTACCTTTTTATTGCCCACTCAATTTGTACTGAAATAGACACACAAGAGTTTGCTCCTGTGTGGATTTTACATCCTTCTGAAAAGCTCAAAGGTTACAGCTACTTAAACAAATATTTGCATAAGTATTAAAATTAGGTTAAAATGATCAAATTTTTCAAATTAAAAGGAGTCAAGCACTCAAAGTATTACAGATGAACATGATGGCATAACTCACTTAACTTTGTCTTCTTTCCTTTAATGCAGTAAGTATCAGCGAGTGGCCGATCCCTGTGCTCTGTTTGGTTTCACACGCACCTTCTTTAAAGCACATTTGCCTGTGACCTCACCTCAGTGCTCAACCACTCAGTTTCTCCAACGTCAGCTTGGAAAACCCACATACCGTGGCCCAACAACCGCTCAACTACTTTACAGTCTGCGAGAGACAAAGACGAAGCCGACTGCTGGGCTGCGAGGTCTTTAGTGTTACCACGGTAAATGATACCATATGTCAGACTGCGATAACACAGGTTATTACAGAAAAAACCTGCGCCATATTATAATTAGCCAAGTATCATTAAACTCAAAGGATAATACCGCCCTCATTACCGATCTCATCAGGACAATTTAGAAAGGAAAACAGTTTACACCTCATCAGTTTATTGTTTACATTTTAATGAGATAAAAATGAACTCAAATGCATTTAGCCCATATGACCCTTTGAGAAATACAAATATCTGGCAATTATGATTCTCTCTCACATTGTGACATACACAAAAATCAATATTTCTCCGTTGGCGGACTCAAATAGCCTCCAGAGGGTTCTGAAGATAATCTGTGTATGTAGCAGAGTGATGAAATGACAATAACAATACTGATAAGTTAAATCATGAAAATGCTACGAACAACATAATAAAAATTAAATTAGTGCTCTCTGCTAAATATTGCAAGAGATTACTGGAGAAGTGGAGTCAAGCCAAAAATATTCTCTAGTGTGAAACGGAGAACCCTCAGTGCACTACAGCAAGTGTTCCCATCCAGGATACTACAAACCATCAACTTCTACTTCTTTAAACTGTCTACAAGCACAAGTCAGCAATTCTTGGACATCTACGGTAAAGCAACACTTTGTAAAACCACAGCGTTTCTGAATGTGTAGATTAGAATCCTCAGGGACAATCTGGCACGTCCAGTCAATTGACATGTTGTGATGCCACGCGTTTACATTGCCTAGCATGCCCTACAACAACCCCAGACATTTTTTTTCCCCTTTCATACATATGCAAGAGCACTGTTCTAGCCAAAAGTGCAAATAAACTTGTTTAACCACTTAGGGCAAAAAGCACACCAGTGAGTACAACCAGGATATGAAGGCATGCAAAGAGGAGATACGAGAACCTGGTGGCGTGCAACCCAGTCACAAACAAATGACAGAGCCAAACACTCGCCTGGATGGAAATGACTGCTAAAAATAAAAGCGTTACTTAAAATTTCCAGGGAAAACATTACCTAGCCTACTTTTATGCTTTCATTTGACTTTTAATGTGTCACTGTTGTTGCCCTATAATGCTCCTGCTGCTGGTGGCACCCTGTGACAACAGATGCACATTTCGAGTTAGGCAGTCTGTCATCGGAAACTACCCTTTATTTTGTTCCCACTAATAAATGCTGTTGCCTGCAAGCTGCAACCGCCAATAACACTTTCACTGTTTTTCATACATCTTTATAAATACCATTATTCCAAATTTCATTTAAATATCATGTTATAATTTTGAGGCTATATCACCCACCCCTAGTATCATTACCAGTATTTGGCAATTTCAAAATCTGACGTTCCAATATGTCACACAACATTTTTTCCTTCTTTCAGAAACAGATTTCTTTAACATTTGTTATGCATTTACTTGTTTACAGCTCTGCTAAGATCAGCTGGTTGTTGCGTTCCAAACCCATGTTGCCAACAGGAAGTTGCAGAGTACCCTCTGGTTTAAAAACATAAAAATAAATAAAATACTACTATCACAATATGCATTTTCGACATTTCTAACATGGTTGAAAGGAGTTTCTCACGCGTTTACTTTTTTTAAAAAATTTTGATTAATCAGCTGTTCTAAATGGTGATGAGCAAAAACCAATCAACCTAACAATGATCGTTTTTCTAAAATGGATTTATCAATAACCTCTTAATAGGTTATCCTACTCCTGTTAGAGACAGAGGTAGGATTATTCCCCTCCCCCTTTTCCCTCAGATACTTAAGAGTAACCTTCTAAAAGAAGCCGACTGAACCAGCAGAATATTCGTGTTTCTATCCTTCCATGTGCTGAGGAAAGCCTCTGGATGACACACAGGTTTCACTGCTGAATAAAGCAGGAAAACAGAATTCATGGCATTTTGAGAAGTGTAACTGCAGTGTTAACTTTTTCCCGTCACAGATTTCCACTGAAGAACTAAAGAACTCAAGATGAAGCCTGCTTTTGAAATAGATACCTGTATTATTGAAGGGAAAGAAGAAGAAAAAGGAAAAGAGCTTTGGGACCACTACTTGTTCACATGTGCTTTTAAAAAGTGTTTAAAAAAATAATTTTTTAAACACCACTGTGCATCTTTATAGAACGAGCCCTGTGTTAAACCTAAACCTGGCACAGCTGCAAGTATAAAACCCTTTTATAAAACATCCAAGCTAAACCTCTCCTGTTATTGTTTATGCTCTTGAATGCAGGTTTCTAATAGCAGGGGCGGCTTTTTATTCATCCCCGGGGTGCATGTTTTCACCATTTTCCCATTTTTTGTGTATCCCACCTTCTTAGACACACAACTATAACCAAACACATCATCAGTGCAGTGTTCCCAGTTTTAAAAAAACCTTCATTGTCCACAGAATATCATGTGCTTTGCTATCATTTTTTGAGAGTGAGCTATAATTTTTATTATTAAACCTATTTGAGGGTTACTGGAGAATTGATTATCACCCTGCCCTATTAGTGCTTGCAAACAACACACACACACACAAAAAAAACCCCACCATGCTCATCTGCCCCCCCCCTCTGGAACATGCGTTTTGTTCCAGTGTTGTCATCTAACTACTTCTCCAGACTTCCTGCTGCAATTTCAGCATCATATAAACACCTATGTAATATTTTTTCCGACCCCGAGAGCTCTTTGTAAATTTCAGTTTTTCTTAAAAGAGCCAAGAGCACAGATGAATTACTTTAAAAATCTGGTATGACAAGGAAAAGCTTGCTCAGATCTATAAAGCATCAAATGCTTGCATTGAGAACAACATGCATTGTGTTTTTGTAATGTGGTACATGTCACTGCATGCAAAGAGCTTTACAGTTTTGTTTTTATGTTTATCCATAACGATGAGCAGCTCTATATTGCCACAGCAGAGAGATAAAATTATCAGTAGGTGTAACAATAATGGGAAAAACAGAGGCACAACAAAAGCAGGTCAGCTCCCACGATCAGTGCAGCATATAGTGTGACACTTAATATTCAATGTTCAGTCACATTTCATAAACCCCAAAAGAGATTTTCAGGGAAAGCTAATCCAGATTATGTCTTAAACTATACAAGACATGCATGTAAACTACAGCAGGCCAGACAGCGAGGTTAATAACTTCACCCCCAACAGTACTTAAACTACTCACATGTGCCAAATTAACAGCAATAGCTGATCAGGACATTACTCAAAGCAAACTGTGTGTCTCAGTCTCCATATTCACTGGATATACAAGAGTTCCTATAAGCTGCATGTGGCAACAACAAGTACTTAGCCTTCAGAAGACGGTAGCAGAGATTAACTGCAGTACAGATCAGGAAGGAGGAAAAAAAACTTCTTTCTCGGGCCTTAAATGCCACGAAAAAAAAGGGGGGAAACGCTTTGATGTTTACCAGCTAAAGTTGAGAGGTTTTCGTGTGTCAGCTGACGGCGAAGCTGCTGCGAGTTTGCGGTCGCTTAAACTCACCTCACAGGTTAAGTCCGTGACAACAACACGCTGTCATAATTTGGCTCGGAGCAAGAGGTTGGAGCTGATCCGATGATGACTCCTGCGCTTGACAAATATGTCTGAAACTGTAACCGCGCCGCGATTAACGCAAACTTGACGCCGCGGTAGGCTGAGCTATTCCGCCTCACAGGTGCCTCCCCTTTTTTCCCCCCTCTCTTCTCCCTCTCTCTCGTCTCATCCGCCCCTGGCGAGCATTTCCTCACATTTTACTCCTCACAGCACGGATCACGAACACCACGATTTTTTTTCCTCCTCCACTCCGCAGGAACAGCCACAGAAACCAGACGCGGCGCAGTCGACGTCAGCTCGGCATGTGTGTGTGTGTGTGTTTGTGTATAGGCGAGAGGTCTCCCCCTTTTTCAAGCAGACACCCACAAACTGACAAGATAACAAACAAAAAAAAATATCAACACGTCGTCCGGTTCTGCCCTGTGTCACGGACCCGGTGGTCCTGACACCGAGGGCTCGGTAAACTTGGCAGCCCAAACAAGTAACGGCACAAGCTAAAGCAGACAGGAAACTTACCGACGGCTCAACTTACCAGCTGTCGTTTACATCCTGCTCCACACGGCTTGTTGCTGTCTCACACCGCGGTGTTAGAACCGACGACGACGCGACGAAACCGCAAAAAAACTGATAACAGCGAACTGCTGGTTATAAATAGTCATGATAACCCTCCGGTGTGTGGCTGAGTGGTCCGTACAAGCCCCAGGAAATACGTCACGGCCGTGAATATAGCGGAGACGTTAGAGGAAAACTACCGAGCTGCGGCGCTGCTACAGCCCCACCTGCCGGCCACAGGCGGCGTCGCACCCTCATGCCGACACCGAGGCTGTGTCCGGCAGCTGCCAAACACGCTATTGATTCCTAGAGGGGTCATTTATTATAGTGAAAAACACGCAGTGGATGCCAATCTGTTATGTGTGCGTGACTGTATGCCAATAAAGCTTACTGTAGTTGAGAAAACTGCTGTTGGCCCCATTAATTTACCAGCTTCCTTAAACTTTAAAAGGTCGGTTAAAAAAACCCAAAAAAAAAAACCATGCATTTATATCACAGTGCAGATTATGACCTTTTGGCATATGTGGAAAATAACCTATATGTTATCTGAAACAGGTTTAATGCGTTTTAAAAAGCACATTTGCAGCATTTGGTCCAAGCCTGATGGCTATAATTTCCTTTGTTACAGTTTTCTCCACACAAACTCTAATAGTTTTTTTTTGTATGTTTGTTTATTTGTTTTATCTCATGATGCTGTCTTGTTCTTTTCTCCTCAACAGACAAGTGGTCATAGTCAATAGCTGCCACTCCCAGAGCCTGGTCCTGTCCAAGGTCTTTTCCTGTTGAAAGGGAGTTTTTCCTTCCCACTTTCACAAGGGCTATCTCATACAGAGTCGTTGAATTATTGGGTTTTTCTCCCGATTACCTTCCAATGTAAACAACTTTGATTCTGTTTAAATTCTTCACAATCAGTCCCTTTGATGTATACCTGTATAGTAAATTTACATTTACACAAAATCTCAAAGCACACATGGGTTTGCCTCAAAGCATGCAAATGACTGGCTTAGACCAAGGAGGACCCCTATCACCTCACCGTAGGAGGGTCTCTATGTGCCTTTGAGGTACCCCGGCTTTTACCCACAGTGCAAAGACATGCATGTTGGGTTAACTGGTGAATCTAAATTGGCTGTAGGTGTGAATGTGAGTGTGAATTGTTGTCTGTCTCTGTGGGTCAGCCTTGGGACAGACTGGCGACTTGGCTAGGGAGTACCCCACCTCTCCTTCCATAATAGCTGTGGTAGGCTCCAACCTAACCCTGAATTAGATAAGTGGAAGTAAATGGATGGATGGAAAACTCATATGTTAATAATACTGTATAGTCCCTGATTTTCTGTGTCAGATTTAACCCGACTGTAATTAGATGCATGCACCATGTGGCCTGCCCCTGAAGCCAGCGCCTGGTTCCCTTCCATATGGGGACGAACTCAGCACCAGGGTTGCATGTCATTAATTCATCTCTCTCACTCCATTTCCTGTCAACTGTCTAATGGAGCATTTTAATAAATTAACATACTACCACAAAAATAATGGGAAAAAATTAACATAATATCAAGAAAAATGATTAACTATTTTTCAGATAATACAGAAACCAGTTTTTTAAACAACCTCCAGCATAAAGCAGGATTTTAAACCTATTCCAGGTCCCGGTGGGCAGGCCCATTTCTTAAATCAGAAACCAAACGATAAGCAGTGAACTTGGGGCTCTAGGTTTAGTTTCTCACTTGCCTCTTTCTTTCAGCATCCTTCAATAATTTAGTGAGGCCACCTGCAACAGTCTATGGAGCAAACACTTCAAATGCTATTGCATTCATCAAATGTTAAACTGTTGCATAGTTTAAACTATTCAGCTTGAACCTGTTTCCTTGACTACCCATTTTCCATGAGTGCTTATTCAGCTCACTGGGGGCCTATCACAGCTGACTCAGGGCAAAAAGAGGGGTAAAACCCAGAGAGATCATCATGTCATCACAGGCAACACAGACACTCACAGTTCACATTCACACCCACCCCTAAAAGTTGACACACTGAAGTGAATATTCAGACAATTTGCAGTTTTAGACTTTAAAGTCTCAAATCATGACAGCTAAAATGTTGTAGCAATGGCTAACTGAGGCTACATCTTTTAATTACTGACTTACTGAAAGTGATCAGTTCAGTTATACCATAAAAAACCCAGAAATTTTCGTTTTTATCCCTTATTTCTTTTTTAATTTATTTATTTTTATTGATAAGTTAAAACAATAGCATATTCTGCAGATTTTAGAGCATTTGTTTGTTTGTTTGTTTTTTGTTGTTTGTTTAGAGAAATTAAAGAATTTGAGTTTGTCTTGCAAAGCTTATACAAGATTCATAAATGACGTGATTGCATTGTTGTCCAGAGACGGTAAGCTGGGCACACTCAAAGGCCATATCCTGCTGTATTGAAGGATTCTTCCATCAAATATGCAGCATTTCATAAAATGAAATGAAATCCTGCTGGAGGGGGGGAAAATCTTTTAAGCGCACTGAAAGCTCTATTTCCACTGACACAGTGCCGGTGTTATACTGTGCAGTTGTGCCTTGCTACCTTTTGAGAAGCAGCCAGCATTCTGACAGGATTGAGAATCTATTATTATGCAGCTATAGTCGGGGTAATTGATAGGGGAAGAGAATCGTGGTGGGCAGAGTCTGTGGGCTTCATCTCTGTTGTGGTCCCTGTGGTTTCCACTTCTCGTGCCTTCTGTGTTCCACTTTCTTTGTCATCATGTTTTGTTTCAGTCTTAATTCTCAGCGTTAGCTATTAGCTATTTTTGGGGACAGCCTCTTTTACTTTGAAGGTTAGGTTTTTTACGTGTCTTGTTTTTTGGCTTTGCTTCCTGTTTTTACTCATTTGCCTTCATGTGATTATCTGCCCCGCCCTCATTTGTTTAACATGTGTTTAATTGCCACCGCAATTACGTGGCAGCAGCTGAAAAGGCATATAGACATAATCAAAGTGAAATTGAAACTGAACATCAGAATTGAGAAGAAAAGCTTTGAATGTGGCGTGGTTGTTGGTGTCAGACAGGGTCGTCTGAGTATTTCAGAAACTGCTGATCTACTGGAATTTTTCCCGCACACAAAATATCCAGCAGATCAGCAGTTCTTTGGGTGAAAAGGCCTTGTTGATGTAAGAGGTTAGAGGTCAGACTGCTTTGAGTTGATAGGAAGGCAACAGTAAAGCTTGATTTTGACTTCTGTGGGAAATCTACGCCCGAATTTATGTAGTAACCGAAAAACTCCTTTTACCCCTGCACGCAACCTTCCACGCCATTCAGACTGTTGTGGAATGCCTTGACCCGACGTGTAGTTACATTTCTCGGGAGGTGCACATCAGGTTACATAGAAGGTTGCGGTGTAGGGTTAAAATGAAGTTGCAGTTATGGCCTAAGTTACGACGTAGATCTGATGCAGAAGTATAATTCATGTGTAACTCAAATGAGTGCAGAAGAGCACACATTGGTTTCAGCAGCAGAAGACCACACCTCATGCCAGTCCTGTCAGCTAAGATGCGTAAACTAAGACTGCAAATTTACACCGGCTCTGACCAGATCTCTATTCAGTAGAGCACATTTAGGATGTGATGAAACAGGAGATTCAGATCATGGATGTGCAACCAACAGATTTGCAGCAAGTCCAACCCAGTAGCAGCAAAGAGAGCCTAATAAATTGTCTGATGAGTGTATGGACCATGGTGTATTAATGTAATAAAATATCTCAAGTTTCTGAAAGTCTTATCCTCTGTCAAACATTAATTATTGCAGTGAGATTGTCCTAACAAAAGAACATTACGTACAAAACACCTACATAAACTCATTTTTATTCTGCCAAGCTGATAACCCACATAAGAGAGAAACATGTGCAGCCAAGCACAATCAAGAGCAATGCAATTTAAAGGAATAGCACACAGACGAAACAGAACAGTTCAAGTTATTTATTTGAAGTACCAACAAAAATTAAATGTTCTTCCAGTCTTTTAAATGAGTTGCCACAAGAAGAGGTGCAAAGCCAGTGAGCATAAAGTGAGGATGTCTTTGCTCAGGGATGATGGAGCCAAGTTTCTCCCTGTGGAAGAAGAAGAACGCAGAATACATCATGAGCAAACACACAAATCTTATTCAGTGCTTATCAGAAACAAGTATCATGCAGAGTGGCTTTAACAGACTAAATATGGGGGAGGTTATCAGTTGTATTGTTTCTAAAGACACCCGCCTCTCAGCTCCAGCAGAACATCTCCTTCGTATTGAGCTAATCCAACAGCATGTCTCTGTTCCTTGTCCAGCTCTGCCCACTGCTCCTCAGTGACAGCCCACGCCTGCTCCACACTCAACCATGACAACTGAACTGCACTAAACACCACCTGTCAGGCGCACACCCAACACACAAAAAAAATAAATTTTCATTTCCAGGAATGCAGACATTACATGGCATCAGGTTTCCTTTGATTTGACATTTCTCAGTTATTTCCAGAGCTGCACACTTTTATGACGAGTTCAGTAACTTGTATATAAATAAAATGTTATAGTATGTGTATTACAGCAAAAAACTATCCTGTTCTGTTTATTTGTCCAATTAAAAATCACAGACAAACCCTTTTGAGGCCCACTGTAAGTTAGTGCATTATTTATAATATTTACTTATTTAATATTCGTTTGGTGAAAATCACAAGTTTAAAAAATTGTTTTTCATCATTTTCAAAAAGATTAAAGAGAATGACTGAATATGTAGTCATGTGAAAAAGAGAGAACTCTTGGCTATGCACATCATTAAAATGATTGTCTCAGATACACAGCTGTCTCCAGGTGTAAGCAAGGAAATCGCTGCCCACCTGCTCTGCAGACCTTCTGTTTGCAGAGGGCACTCAATCAGAAGAGAGCTGACTTAAAGGGAAATGACCTAAGACTGCTTGCTTCACCAAGGGCCAGAATAAAAAAATAAGGATTATTTTAATCTGTGAATCATGCAAAGCTACTCTACTGGAATCTAAGAATAAAATTCTAAAGCTAAAGGAGCTAAAAATCGGCATAAGATATTCCCTTTAAAATAAGTGATGAAACTCACTGCCATCTTTTTTGGTGATATCAAGGCGATAGCTTCAGGGGTGATTCCCCCCACTTGTTCTTGTAGCAGGGCTGACAGCACCATGTCTGGCAGGCCCGCTGGACATAGAGAGAGAGAGGAAGAGGCGCTGTAGTGAGATAATTAATGTTTCTCATGTCGCATCACAGGAGGAGTGTAGAGAAACATTTCCTCTTACTTCCGAGCCTGTACCCTCAGGGATACTTTTAATTGTACCTATCCATCCAAGAGCTGTCATTTCCTCTTTAAAAAGAAACAATTTTTTAAAAGTTAATCAAAAAGAGTTTACACCCAAGGGATATTATGCTCTACTATACCTGCCAACGTCCCAATTTCAGTGAAAACTTCTGGTCCCCAAGTACTAACTGGACCAAAGGCCTGTGGTCTGGACAAACAGCTTGTCAATGCCTCCATCTGCTGCTCTGTGCATGGCAGGGATGTCTCCCGCAGGAACACAACAGCCATACTGCAGTTTGAGGGAAAAGATTCAAGATTTTATTCCTCCTCTGAGGATAGAAAACGTTTTCACTGGGTTTGTTTTGCTCAGAATCGTGCTCCCGCCTGCTGTTAGTTAGCATCTGTTAGCAGGTTCATGCGATATCAGCTCCTTTATTCATAAAACCACAAGCAGATAGTTTTGTGTTGCAGCAGGAGGGAGTTTCATTATGAGCTCTTACTTTGACAGATTGTGAGATTAGCATTATTTGACAGATAGTTTTTTTCTCCATCATGTCAAACTTAGCTGATAGCTATGTTTGACATCTGCCAGTTTGTGATCGTTCCCTTGCATATGCTGGATAATTTGTTTGTAAAGTTGGATCGCTGTGTTTCCTCCTTCTTGCTTTTACATGTTTCTGTTATAGCTAAAGCTAGAGCTAAGTGCATGTAGGAAGTGTGGGTAAGCAATTTATGTGACTGACCTGAGGTTGTAGGGGCTCAGTTTTTTTATCTCAGAGGGATGCAGACCACAGATCAGATGGCCAAACGCTGCCAGATCAACAACTGTTAACTGCTCCACTTTCAGTTTGCGTTTCCGCAGCACATTCAAAATCACTGCTCTCATCTGAAAAGTCAGACAGGAACCACAAATTTTCATATCAACATACTCAAGTTGTGATTCTGCAATTTAATTTGGTAAATTTGGGGGTCAAATTCAAAGGAAAAGCCTTCAACAATGCAGTCAGTGAATCTTATGCATCGGGTATGCTGACATGGTCTGAGTATACTTGGCCCTGAGTGACTATCTTTCTCCCATAATGAAATAAATGATCCTGGTGGCAGACACTAAATCGTTTGAAGACTATGCAAAGGACATGAATCAGGCAATAGAGTCCAGAGTCTCTAGATCTCAACCCATTTGCATCCCTATGGGAGATTTGGACATTATTTTCAAACTTCAAAACACAGAAGAACCCGGTTCAAACCCTTCTTTAAAACCCCACATGCTTATAGATTCAGTGCCAACAGTTTAGGCTGGTTTTACTTTAATTTGTCACCCATCTGTTTTAGAGAATAAATTAATAAATAATTTTTAAAAATAGCTCACCTTTTTAGGGCTCCAGTCTGTCAGTGTGCCCAGATGTGCCAAAACACCTGGATTAGAGAGGTTAGTGTCTTGCAGGTCCTTCTCTCGCATTGCAGTCACCAGTGAGCCAAGCTCCAACACCTGATCTTCACTCAGCTCTCTCACTGGACTCAACAACTGGATTGAATAAAATCTTTTAGCTAAGACACAACAGTCTAGATATTTAAAAAAAAAAAATAATCTCACAGTTATTTTAATTCTTTAGCACCTCTTGCAGATTTTTGATCACATTTTTGGAACATATATTGTTTCCACTTTTGTTTTAGATCCACCTCATGGGGTCAAAATCTAAACTGGAAGGAGAGACAGAAGAGCCCTGCTCTGACAGACCCTGAAGCAATCGTAAGTGATGATATATACAGAGAAATATAAAGAGGAGGAGAACTTTGAGTGCCGTGGGGGATGTTCCTGTAAGTGGAGTTTAACTGACCTGTCTGAGTTTCACCCACAGTGACCGGCGCTGCTCTGAGCTCAGCGAAGAATCCTGACCAAACACCTCTACGCACTGTTTCAGCTCCTCCTGTGACATTCGGCTGAGCTGAGTGGATGTCCAAGCTGAAGGATATGTCCCTCTAATGTCTGCACAGCTTGGAACTGGCACTGCTCAAGAAAAACAAAACAAAACTATACATGTGGATTCAGTGAAAAGATGCTAAAAGGTGGCATTTATATGTGCTAGTTAACAGAGCTATGTAAAATGCATTAAACAAAATATGCACTTAAAGAAACATTTACTGAACTTTTTGCCCTCCGGCTCCGTGCTTTCACAATGCCCCGAATGAGGCTCTGAGTCTGCTGTCTCTGGCGATGCTGGTTAATACACTGGGTAATGCACACGCCACCAATAATGCTGTCTTCCCAGCGCCTTTGACCCACCAGGACCTGCTCCACCGTGTCTTTATTCAGCACTGACTGTACAGCAGAAACACTTATTATGAATTCCTGCAGGTCAAAATGTCTCCAAGAAAACCAGTGAAAGTAAAATAAATGTAGTTATTTGAATGATTTTTGCTGCTTACCAGTGGAATGGAGTTAATCTGCTTCGTTGAGAGAGCAAACACCAGTCGACCCAAATGTTCTACATCTCCAATTTGCCACTTGGATGGCTCCCTGGAAAACAAGAATAGGTATTCATTACTGCTGCTTAAAGTGGGAAATCTCTTATTATCCTGGGTTTTGGAGCAGGGTTTTATTAGTTCTTTGAAATTTACGATTTATGTTTATTGTCTGGGTTTTGATTTATATTCTTTTTTTAGGCTTTCTGGTTCTTAGTGATGTTTATCAAGTAAGTCTGTTCCTCTTATGTTCTGAGTATGTGTTCTATTAGTGCGTTTTGTTACCTCAGTGATCCCTCTTTTCATTCTGTAATGTTCCTGTCTCTGCATCCACCCAGTTTCAGTTATTATTTCTTACTTCCTGTTTTATTTTGTAAGTCGCTCTTCCCCCTGCACTTTAATCATAATTAGTTTCATCTACATGTTGTTTCTCCAGCTGTGACTCTAGCCCTCAGTGTGTGTTTGAGTATATATAGTCCTGTCATTCCTTTGTTCTTTGTCTCAGTGTCTTTTTCACCAGTTATCAAGCCCTGTGTGTTTCTCTTTGTGCCTTTGTGGATTTTGTATTGCTGTGTGGGACTTTTACACCCAGCCTCATTAAACGGCTGACAGTTGTTAAATCTTGCTCGTCTCCTGAGTTTACATTTGGGTCCTAATCCTCCGAATTGTGACAATCCACGTGTTAGTGCAGGAGCAGTGCTGGAATTTCCCAAATGGGCTTGTATTTTACACCATTATTCTACTCTCCACAAATAGATGTGGATTGTGTCTGAAATACAAAGTTCACAGGTCAGTGTAAGAACTGCAGGAGATTAGTACGTTTTACTATATTTTGGACCAAGAAGCTTTGTTTTGTAAATTGTTAAAAGTTGAGACCATAAAATGAGACCACTCGTCCAGATTCTTAATTTCATTTGACTCGGAATAATCATTAGTTTGACAGCCTGATGAAGAAAGAAGAGAACTGCATTTAACCATTAGTTACTATTCATCTCTGTTTCTCTTTTATAGTGTGTCTTTTGTCTTGTGTCCCCCCAGCCATGTGTAGCAGACGGCTGCACCTCTCTGAGCCTGTTTCTGCTGGAGGTGTCTTCCTGTTAAAAGGGAGTTTTTCCTTCCCGCTGTCACCATGTGCTTGCTTAGAGGGGGGGTCGTCTCATTGTTGAAGTTTTTCTCTGTATTACTGCAGGGTCTCTACTTCACGATATAACACCACTTCACTTTCGTTGTGATTTAGTGCTCTATGAATGAAATTGAATTGAACTGGAGGTGGTAATTTGTTACAGGTTATTATTGTATGTACTGGTTTCAGGCTCACTTGAGATCAGTTGGCGCTAAAATGTACAAAAATGATTCAGACAACCAAGCTGATACATTATTTTGTGTGTGAAATTTCAGATTTGCTACAGCACTGGGCGGCAGCACTACTTCGGTCCAGATTGAACTATCACATAAATTGCACTGATGTGATGTACGATGCACAGACAGATATTTATGAGACTAGTGCCCAGTTACTTGTGATAGGTTAGGAGAAGAGAAAAGATGGAGTGAAAGTAAAAGAGAGTATGCCGATGCTGCAGTCGTGACCTTTATGTCAATATATTTCAATTTATACAAGATATGATAAAAAAATGATGGGGTGGGCTTGATTTATTTACATGTATTTTTACAGGCTTACATTTCATGACTTCCACAGTCCTGTTTGATACATTGGATTTAAGTTTTTAATGGTGTAACCTTCCTTTTTTTTCTAATTAATTCATTTTTCAGTGCTTATGCTGCTTGTTTGTGTGAATCCAAAATAATAATAATAACAATATTTTAATTCTAATCTTGAGGTGTCAAAAACTCCTACACATGTACTGTTTTACCCAAACAGGTCTTTCTGGGTGAGCAGAGCGCTGATATCCCTCAGAGCCTCTTTAGGAAGGCAGAAATTTCTCATCTCCTCCAGCCGCAGAGCCACCGCTCGTCTGTCCACCAGAGCCAAAATGTCCCCGTCTAAGAAAGGCAGCAAAGGTCCGAGGATATCCAGAGCGATGCCATCAATCTGCCCCTCAGACAGAGAAGAGCCCTGCAGAGCACGGCATACAGAGAGAGACGTCCTGGATTACCAGGATTTCACACTGAAATGACTTCACTTGTGTGAAAAGCTGCTGAGAGGATAAAGGGGGGTTATGTTCTGAAGCACTTTCTCCATCTGTTTTTCTCTAAATACTATAACTGCCTGCTTGAAAAGCCTGAACACACAAATGTTCTTTCTGCAAAATTAATGAATTAAAACAAATCTAATAAGTGACACACAAACACTGACTGAAGCCCTGATTTAACTCATCGAGGAAACGCTCTTCTGGTTTCTGGTTTGCTCTGAATTCTCATTATAATGGTTTAGAATTTTATTACTTTGGGAATTTGCAGAATTTGGTATTTGAGCTTGATAAAGTTTGCTTCCTACAGCAACAACAAATCTAAAACGTGCTAAAACATGTGTTAACTTGTGCCCATCTTGCATGATAAGCTGTTATTTTGGGTGTTTTACCAGCTCAGTTAAGGCCTTCTCGGCTAAATTGGTCTGTTTATAATGTGGCAGTCTGAGAAAATCAGCAAACTGTGCTTGAACGTGTTCCAAAATGGCTCTGAGGGATGCATTAGAGAGCCTCTCTATCATGGTCACCCTGGAAAAGAGCAGAGCATGGGTGTAAATGTAGTCACCCTAGAGAAACAGTAAAACATTTATTCAGAAAAAAAGAGTAAAATATAAATATAAGGAGGTGATATTTACGGCAATGTTGCAGAAAACGCAGAACTCAAAATACTGAGGTCGAGTTTAGGTTGTCTTCTCAGTTCCTCTATGATACATTTTCGCTGGTGGCACATCTGAACTTGTTAGTACAGGGGAAAAAATGCATTTTCATGGAAACATACATTTTTATGGCTCACATTCCTCACCAGAGCAGGTCTTATGCCTCCAGGCAGCTCACTAACAAACTGAAGCAGCTCTACAAAATCTGTATCATTGGTCCAGAGCTTCAGAAAGTCACAGCTCATTCCACCAGCGATATGACCCAGATCTCTATGAGTGAGAAAGAAGCTATTATTTAGACTGTCTCCTAAGCGGGTGTCTGACTGAAAATGAGACTTCAGATGTTTCTGTTGTGTTTTTATTTTAGTTTGCAATCAAAATATTAAATGAATTATTAAATCCGTGCTTTGGCAGGGGTGAAACCTACCTCACTGACTTGCTGGTAATGTTTAGAAATTCATGGATCTTGCTGAATAGAAACTGAGCCTGTAAAGAAAAGGAACTGCATGAGTTAGCATTTTAACTGTGCTTTTCTTTAAAATCAAGACAGAATCTCAAACCAGCTTCCAGATATTACAATAAGGCAAGTTTTTTTTAGCCCCAACAGCTGGAAAATAAAAATCGATTACCTAACTGTGACAAACAGTTGGTCCCTTATAGACTTTAGTATTGCCTTTCGTCGGACTAACAATACCCTCGTGGTGTCTGTGGTCGGCCCTACAGCCATCCATATTAGCATTTAACGTGTACAGACAGATATTCCATCACCTATAAAAAGTGGAATCTTGCTCTTTGTCAAAATCCTTTCAAAATATATTTATTCATCTGCTCTACCTTGGGTTTCACACGTCACAGATTTTGTTCAGTTATTTATTTATTTTGTAAATGACATTTTTAGGATGCATAAATGTTGAGTACAGAGAAAGATTTTTTTCCCTGTTTTCCCACACTGTTTAAAATTTTTTATACTTCTTGAACTCAGCATCTTGGGTATTTACAACAAACCCATTAACATATTGATTAATATGAGGTTAGCCACTTTAGAGACCTCTTGAAATGAGCGTGACACATAGACACACACATTTATTTGTCTGTGTTGTTTCTCATTATTACACATAACATAATTTATGGACATCTATAGTTCTTCTTTACATGCATGAATTGGATGGGTTGTTACAGATGTTTGCTGAAAATGTCATATCAATAGAACCTCTAGAAATATACTTAGAAAACTGGTGTTCAATATTTATTTTAGCCACTGTATGCACACACACTGGTTGGAGGATATTTATCAGCAGACGCTGGTTAACGAGAGATATCATATGCATATAGTACAATATGAAAATCTTTATTCATAGAACATATTGCAGGTTAGTTCAGAAATAGTGTCATCATGTTGTTTAACCAGAAACATGAGTTCAGCTCAGTTGCACACCATTCTATCATTTTTTTCCATGTAGCACGTCATAATGGAAGGAGAGTGTACATGACACTCAGTCCTTCACGATAGTTTCCCCCTTCATGTGAGACTGACTAATATGAGCACAGATGCTCTGCCTGCTGTTGATGGTATTTTTCTCCCCTACAGCTAAGTGCAACTGTAAACATGGCAAAGTAAAAGAGAAAGTACGCTACCAGTGTAGCTTACAGGAAATGTGAATTGGAGCAAACAGCCAGCAGTAGGTGTAGAACAGTCAAGATTTTATCACTGTAGATTCACTTTAATCTGTAGAGCGATCCTCATAATAGACCAGAGTAAACAACGACACCCTCTCTGCTGGCATCAGCCCCAGAAATCATAAATGTCTCCATACTATATATATTCAGCAGTATTGGTTTTAGGTGAAATTTAAGATCACTTTGACAAGTGTTTAATTCATAATGCTCATATAAACATTTAGTACTGTTTTTAAGAGGAAATTTAAGGTTTAACACTGACCCGATGATCAGTCCGATTACTGCACATATCAGGGAAGCTAATGAGAGAAAAGGAACAATCTTCATTGGTTTGACTGAAGTCTTGTCGGGCTGAGAACAGGTGGTGAAAGCAGGCTAAAACAATTTTGGCTGTGACAAAACCCCTTTAAGGTAGCCAATTATTAATTTATGCTGTACTCCTCCACATCATTGTACAACATCCAAACTAATTAGCTTGATGGCAGCTGATGTGAATGGAGTATTAATATCCTGAAAGGGCCTCCTGAAGCATATCCTATGAGTTGCAGATTAACGGGGGCGAAAACTGAAGCTGCTAACAGTTTCTTCTTTTGTAAAAGAGCTATTGTTGTTATATGAATGTGATGTTAAACAGCACGCAAAAGAAGGGATTAAAGTAAAAGGGTGCACCTGGTGTGGCGACCAGTCTGTGTCTCTGTACACGCCGATGCTTCTCGAAATGATTTCAGCACTCATGGTCTGCATCAGCTCCCTCAGAGGGACAAATGGTAAAAGACAGTTTAGCTGCAGAGTGGTGTTCTTCGTGTCTCTGTGCAGAGCCTGCTGACACAGAACCACAATAAGAAATGTGAATTTATGCTTTATTGAATCTAATTTGTCACAACCTGCTCAAATGTCTTTTCTACTCAATGCAGCACCAGAGGGGAAATGATAAACCATAAGATTAGAAAAGTGAGAAGAAGCAGAGGAGAAGAAACAAAGCTCCGTCACCTCCTGCATTGCATTGTATAGCATGGCTCTATGGCCAGGCTTAAGCTCAGTTAGCAATGTTCTCCAGCACTGGCAGTGGACAGCTTCACTGATCTCAGCCCACTGGAGGTCTCTGAGCACAGCAGGGGAGAGACCGGAGTGTAACGGCTTCAGTCGGCACAGTTTTTCCATGGTGAGCTGGAGAAAAACTCAGAGGTGAGAGTGCAGCTGGACGAAATTCAGCACAAATATTTTTAAAATGTCCACTTACGTTGGTGTCCTTCGAAATCTTGGATAACATTTTAAATGCCTGCAAAGAGCATTAAAAAATAAGTCTGCCAACAAAACACCCACATTTTAAGAAAGTTCACACAGGACACATATTTCATCTCCGTTTATTCCCTGCTTTTCATTAGTTATATGCAAATTAACAGTAGACTTACATTTATGCCAAAAATCCCTGGCATTACATATTTCAGTAAAGGTTAGCATTTCATTTCTGTGAAAAGGGGGCTCCACTGCTACACGCTTCACATCACCTTATAAAAACCACTAGAAGTTGTCCTGACAAATCGGAAACTTTGTGGAAATGCAACACAAATTTATACATTTACAGTGACACTTGGGGAGGGAGAAGATAAGCATGACAAGAGAAATAATTCCCTGCTGACCTGTGCTGGGGAATATGTGTGTAATCCTGGCTGTGACAGGACTTCCAGGAGTTGATCTGAGGGGAGTGACAGCAGAAAAGAAGCTCCCAACTGGGGAAGCAAACCACTGAGAGCAGACAGCTCCGGAGGAGCCATGCTGCTGACATTCAGGGTCTGAACTGCTGGTATCAACCAAGAGGACAGCTATTCACAAGACACAGTGAAATACAGTTAGTCAGACATGTCATGAAAACATACTTAACTTTAACCTAAAGTTGTTCTGTGCCCCTCACCCTGCCACCGGCACTGACAAAGCCCTTGGATATGCACTGAGACAGCTGCTGCCAGAGAGCAGAGGCCACAGCAGAGTCCTGAAGATATGAACCCAAGTCAGATGGATCCAGGTAGCACGCAAGGGCTCCTAATCTGCAAAAGGCACTCATTCACTTTTCTGATCACTTGATTTAACATTAAGTTCAATGGCATAATGCATTTTGTAGAAGGACTGCAAAATGAAGGGCTCAGTTACGAAATAAATCACAGCTAAATACAGAGATTCTTACAGAATGAATAAACTACAGCACAATAAAGATAACATATGCTGCATTGGGTGTGATTAAAATGAGATTCACTATTGTTATTAATCATCATCAGCTTGACTTTCTGGGAAAAAAGAAAATTGCTGTGGACCCTCCAAGCTACAAGTATGGACCCCAGATTCATGTTAAGTTCCTTTGCTACAACAATACCAACAAAATATTATTGTGCAAAAGTCTTTAAACATACCTAATTTTTTTACAATTGGCATACCTCCGCCTTTTCTCCCCTTTTCCCTTTCCTTAAGAATGGCAGTCACCCTTCCACTGAGTCCAATTCTGATGAGGCTTCAGTGAACAGCAGACGGATCAGCTGAAGGACCAGATGCATTTTTCAACTGTGTCAGGTCTGTGCTGTTTTTTTTTTTTTTCCTTTTTCTTGAGGACCTGGTTTTCAGATCATGTTCATCTGTTATGGACAGTTTTTTAGGCCTGACACGTTTTTGTCTTCCAGTTGTCCAGTTTCCTCATTTTTTAAGGACTCACTACACACTATGCCAGGTTTTCAACTTTTTTTGATGCAAAAATACTATTTTATGCTTGTCAAACTGTATTATCTTTGGTATTCTTCATAGAGTCAACTACAAAATGGGAACAAATTATATGTTTTTGCAGCACCTAAAGATACTTTTGAAAATTGTGTTTTTTTCCACATTGTCTGTTATGTATAGATACCACAAAGGTTCATCCCTTTAGGTAGTTGCGTTTGGTATATCTGAGTGATTCACGGGCTGGTGTTAAGTGCTTGGTCACATACAAGAACTGGTCTGAAAATGAGTGAAAAAGCAGCCAATGTCCAAAGAAAAAGAAAAACTATTGGTCTAGACTACTTCAGAAATTTTGAAGAAAGTCTGGCTCCTTGGAAGCAAAATTTAAAGAATTGTGAGGTGGCTCAAGACTTTTGCACAATACTCTAGACATGGATAAGCTTGGATAAGTTTAAGGTATCTGGGTCCCACCTCATTATGTTGTCACCGGTCACATTTATCTTCCTACTGAAGAGGGTCCGCAGCACATGGCGCCCCCTTACTCCATCCAGACTGCCATTGCCAAGTAACTCCACCAAAGGAGAAAGCTAGCAGAGAGGATTACAAAGACGAAAAAAGCATGCAGAGTGAAAAGAAAGTTTCATGGTGGTAAAGTAGGTCTTTAATGGTGGTGGTGGAGAACACTTT
Organism: Oreochromis niloticus; assembly: GCF_001858045.2. Taxonomy (NCBI): domain Eukaryota; kingdom Metazoa; phylum Chordata; class Actinopteri; order Cichliformes; family Cichlidae; genus Oreochromis; species Oreochromis niloticus. Next base: position 22,786,148 of record NC_031965.2, on the reverse strand, counting down.
TCTCTAAAACCTCACATATGTGTTGGTATTGGTTGGTATATGGAAGCATTTATTCATGTAGGTATTCATTAATGAAAAGAGATAAAGTAAGAATATGTCAATCAGAGAAATGCCCTCAAACCTGCTGTGATGTCAGCTGCTGAAAATGACTGACTGGGAGGTAAGGCAGAAGTGGGAGGATGGAGCTGAGAAAGTATGGTGGCCATGTAGGAACATCACCAACCACGCTAGACTGCAGGAGTCTTTTTACAAAGGCCTTTTTCTGCAGGGACTTCATCCCCGAGCTGTGGTCACGGATGGCTGTCAATCTGAAGAGCATTGCAGAAGCTGTTAGTGTCACATTGAGACGTTTTACATTAACTATGACCACGTTTGGCCCGCAAACTCACACGCTGTCATTGACGATGAGGGAGGCTGGGAAGCTCATTATGTCAGAGACAGACATAAAGGGGATGAACTGAGAAAGGTCCACAAACAGCTCTGGGGTCACTCGGGGGAACTTGTGGATGAAAGCTGCTGTCATTGTTTCCATGGCCTGCAACTCTTTTTGAGAGGCCTGACAGAGAAAACAAAACGCCGGACAAGAGTGGACGTGGATTCAATTTGGCACTCTTTAACTATGCATGGACCATGACGTGAATCCAAATAAAGCAGAAGCAACACAGTGCAACCTGCTGTAATAACCACCAATCAAAAGAAATGCATATGAAAGAAAACACATTACAATTCTTCTCCATCTCCTTACGCTGTGATGAATAGTTTTACTGAGTGAAATCAACAAGGGCTCATTTATGTGTATTTATCCAGCTAATTAGCTTCTTACACAGAGGAAGCTTTAGCAATAAACTTGTTTAAGTGCAAAAAAAGTTGAAGAACAAACCTGGCTGGTTTCAACCTGAAGCTGATCCCAGCTTCGATGCATGTGGGAGAGAAATCTCTTGACTGCATCCTTCTCAGCAGACATCACTAGAGTACGAATGCTGTCTCTTGGCATCTGGAGGTACTCCTGGTGAGAGATTCAGTTGAATGTAACTCTCAGTGTGTCGATGTGTGAGGTGTTATATGTGGGTAAGTCTGCACAAGCTCAGTACCTGCAGCAGAACCTTGAGAGCAGATGAGTTGTCATCACGCTGGATGAGGTCCCACAGGACGGGCTGATGTAACAGGAGTAACAGGTTATTTACTTATTGTGTGTCTGTTAAACAAATATGTCTGTTAGTAACTGCATCTTACACTGAAGCAGCTCAGCAGGTCCTCCTTTAGTGTGGCATTCTGCTCTCTGCGTAGGAACACTCCCACAGTGTGGAGGACGCTTGTGGAGGCTTCGGGCCGCAGCACAGACCAGGATGTGTTGTCGATGAGACTGGAGAGGAGAATAGCCTGACCCAGACCCTGCCTTGCCTCTCTTTCTCCCTCATCCAGTCCCGAAGAGAGACCCACCATAAAATCTAAGACTCGCAGCACATATCCCAGCGCCACTAAAAACCCCTCGCGCTCTCCCATCTCGACCTCACACACGCTCAGCTTGTGCAGGACATCCATGACCAGTGGTGCCAGGTCCATGCACAGCTGCGATGTATCAAAGTCATAAGGTGCTGGAAGCATGTCAAAAAACCTCTGGAGGAAGCACTTCCTGTCTTCCTGTTCAGCCAGCAGATCAGCACAGACATCAGCAAACTGAGGATTTGTTCTTAAAAGCCGATCGTAGAGTGTGGCATTCAGACAGATGTACTCTCTCAGTCCACGTGTCTGCACACAGAGCTCCAGGAGGGTGAAGTTGGTGAAATGTTGGACAGGCCACTCTCTGTACTGACAAGTCTTCAAAGTGGTGTCATCATGGGAGACGTTGTGTATCTTGGAACAGTATGCTGCAGCCCACCTGCCCTCTGGCAAGGACTGGTGAGAGTCAGTGCCACACAGAGATGAGATCAGGACTGAGTTGTTGGGTAGAAAGCAGTGTCTGAAAGCCTGAGCACTGAGAGACCTGCTGCCCAACTGAGCCAGACAGTTCTCACTGAGTCCTGTATTCCACATTGACTCATCTGAAAGCTGCACACACAGCTCATCTATGCTTGTCTGGTTAAAAAAATTATAGTCTTTTGTCACTGCAGCCTGAAACAGCACAAAAGAAATTAGTCAACCCACTGAATATTCAGTTCTTTATTAAGAATCTTGTTTCTACTTAACTCTGAAAACAAAAGATTTCATTGCACATAAACAACAAATATTAAATGTATTAATTAAACAAACGATATTAACAAAAGTTTGTATTCTAACTGTGAAAAGCATTATGACACCAAACCCCCTAATAGCTAGTGTTACCCCCTTCGTTTGAAATAACATCAGTGATGCTTCTTGTAGCCGTCTACCAGTCTCTGACATGGTCTGAGGAAGATTTCCCCCAATCCAGCAGAATTCCTTCAGCTGTGAGATTTTTGAGGAATTATTTGCATGTACAGCCCATTATCCATTATCCCAGAAGTCTTGGTCTTTGTTCTCTCTGGCCTCCTGGCCTCTCCCATGCAAGTTAAACATGTGCAGTCTGATTTCTGATTGTAGAGGCATGCATTTTACATCAGCAGTCGCAATAGCCTGCTGTATGTCCTGTGAAGACATTTTTTTGGAGACTTCTTTTAGTATCTTGCACTCTGCTCTCGGGGTGAACTTGCTCAGACAGCCAGACCTGTTTTGAATGTCCTTCGCTTGTAGGCTAATTTTGGAAAGGAATCGCTGACCTCAAATTTTTTTGAGATCTTTCCAAATCCCTTCCCAAACTCGTAAGCTGCTGCAATCTTCTATCTGAAGACCTGAGACAGCTCTTTCGATCTCACGATAGTGTTCACTCTCACTTCAATGGTCAGGAACACACCAAACTCAGCGTCTTAGGTTTAAACAGGGCAAGCCACCTTTAAAATGCTGAGTAAGGATGTTTTAATCATGTGCACCTGATGTGATTCGCCTGCAAGCAAATCTTTGCCCATTTTTTAATGTGAATTAATGCAGCGGTGTCCTAAGTCAAGTATTGCATTTTACATAAAAATGTATTTTCTTCAGTTGTAATTGTTTAGTTTTATTGCTTGAACCTCCCACCAATGTTAAAATGAATATTAAATGTCCATATGACCAAACATGTTTGCAGGCTTTCATAGCATGTCCTAATTTTTTCACATGACTGTATGTTAAGATAATAAAGGCAACCAAAACTCAAATTTGTATTCCTTGCTAAGCTGAATTCCAAGAAGACACTCATGCTCACTCATCTAAAAAGTAATCCATTACCTGATGTGCTCTCTGCAGCCAGAAAGATGAGTTGGCACACACTGTATTGTTAAATTCATGGGCAAAGAACTCGCTGCAGACATGGACCCAAAGGAAGTCCTCCTCTGCAGCAGACAGGTACCAAGCTGCATCGGAGCACGTAGCATGCAGGTCGAGCTCCATCTGATCCATTGCAGGGTTAACTGACCCATTCTCACCTTCAAACAGTTTACAATAGAGGAATACAGTGAAGTTAGAGACGCCGGTCAAGCCTGGGATGGATTCATTACATGCAGCCTCCAGGATTTCTGTAGAGGTGGAGTACTCCATCTCCTTCTGCTGACTGCTGCTCTCTTTAGTCTCTGTTTGTGACTGGCTGTTAGGTGCAGTTAATGGTTCAATATGAAGCTTTTTGTTGGAGACTTTACGTGAAGAGGGAGCCGCTTTTGGGGTTGACTGAGCTGGTGATTTTGGTGATCTTGGCTCATCTCCTTCGGTGGAGGGGCAGGACAGGAATGGGAGGGAGCTTGGGAGGCCCCGGGAGCTTACACCCAAAGCTTGAGTGTTCCACATCACGTTGTGCCTTATTCCCCTACAAATCCACAGACAGAACAATGTCTGTTTTGTTTTGCCAGATATTTAATGCAAAATATATCAAATTAAATCAAAAACGAAGTCATTTGTATTTCCAATATATCTTACCATAAGATGAGCTGTCGTAGGTCGCCTTCAAAAAGACCGATGAGAAAGGAAATATTATTTGGAAATCAAAGCGAATAAGTAGTAGAAAAGCAGCTGGAAGCTTCTGCAGTACACAACCATGGATGATGTAACACTGCAGCTCGGCTAACAAAGCCCAACATATAAAGTTACTGACATCAATGGGAGGATAAACAGATGCCTTCACTGGCCAGGATGATTATAACGTTTTTAAAGCAGTGTCATTCACTGTCACTGTCCTCTCCCTGGAGGGTTTCTCTGGGTTAAAATTGTTTTCTGAATGAGCACTTTTTATAGAAACCACAGGAAGAGGGTGTGCGACCTTAATTATGAAATTATGAAAAGATTCTGATGTTAGTTTGTGTTTAAATGCAAGAAACAAAGATTTCTAACCACATCAGATGAATTTTAACTCCAGTTTTTATTTCTTCTACTTGTGAGAACATTTTCAGACCAAATCTCATATGAATACTCACCAGCAGAGCACCGGCTCCGGGTTTTGGGCTGTGGCATATCCACCAGGCTGCTGACATCATCAAGCAGCGCCATTGTAACTCTTGATACTTTCTCCCTCAGGTTGCCATAGACAGAACTGCCCACCCTGTGCAGGAGGCCCCTCCTCAGTCCATCCAAACTCTGCACGAGAGCTAAATTTTTCTGTGCCAAATTGCCTCCCCGCTCGCCTCCACCTGAACGTGACAAAGCCTGCAGCAGCAAGCTTTGCATGGAGTCTGCCTCCTCCTCGGTGGCTACCATTTCATCCACGGATGCATTTCCGTACAACCCATCCTGCCTCATGGCCTCAGGGGGCAAGCTGAAGGGCTTTAAACGCCCGAATGCGTTCGAGCCCTTGCTGTGTTCAGCAGCTTCCCCTGCTGGGTGCAAACTAACCACGGGCTTCCAGTTGCGTGTTTCTAGGAACTGCAGCAGCTGCTGAAGCCAGCTGACACTAAAGGCACAGTCAGTGCGACCCTTCAGTGCACAGATGAAGCTTTGTAGGCCTGCACTGGCCTGGCCATAGGTCCCGCTGACGAGAGCCTGAAGAGCAGCTTCCAGCACAGCACTCACTGTCCTCCAGTTTTGAGCTATGAAAGTCAAGAAGGGCCTGTGAGGTTGACGCTCTGATAGAGTGATGAGGCTCTGCAGCAGGCCTAGGAGCCAGTCCCAGTGTGGGCTACCTCTGAGGGACAGAAACCAGTCCTGCACTCTAACGCTGGGCCGGGGTGGCACCCGGCCGTTCCACTGGTTCAGGGCAGCGTTTCCTTCAGACTGCAGGAAGTAATGCAGCACCTTCTCCCAAAGCTGCTCCTCGTCTGGCTCTGCCGGCTCCTCCTCCAACTCAGCACCCATCTCCTGAAGATACATGGAGATGTTGTAGAGGAAGCCAGAGAGACGATGTCTGTCAATTGGCTTGTTTAAAGAAGGCATATTCCTGCTGGGAAGTAGACCAAGCGTTTTTAAGCCCCCCACAATATTCCTCATCCAAGTGGGCACAGACTGGTCCTTGGTGTTTGTCTCAGTGGGAGCTCTCTGTGGATTTGCACCGCCTCCTTTACTCCATTCTGAAATGATCTCCTTCAGAATGGCGTATTTCTGGTCTTCCTTGCCACCTCCTACAAAATAGCATCAGCGATAGCTTGAGCCAGCATTGTGTAATAAACAGATAGTAACCGAATACATAAAAAAGTGGATTTGGTAGCATGTTTTGGTGGCCTACTCACCTGTCCTCTCAGGTGCTCCTTGTCTGAGTAAAACAGCACAAACTATAATGCTCGTGAATTTAAGAGCCGCCATCCCCGACCCTTTCATAGCCATCTTCATCTCATGCCAGCCCACACCGCGACTCGTTGGTGTCACATGTTGCTCTTTGGACTGAGTCTGCTATTGATTTCACAAAACCCTCATTTAAATGCTTTTTCATTTTAGGTGATGGGGTTGAACTTAAGGAGTAAAGTGTCTCAGTGGAAAGGGGATATTAAACCTTAATGCCTGGCTACCACATCACCTTACCGTCATGGTTGCTAAAACAAGTATCAGTAATGTGATTAAGTCTTACAAATGTTGGGGCTGAAAATTTAAAGTGTCCACATTTAACACTGAATGGATATCTAAAGACTGTTAAACAGGATACTTATATTCACACTTCAGTACATCCTTAGAATACCAGGATACATCTGTTTCATTAAAACTGTGCTTTTAAATGATAATTATACTAAAGACAAAAAGAAGAGAACTTATTTTCTGAACTTACCCGCAGTTCCTATGCATCCATGCCTGTAAGTATCCTCTGAAGTGTTTGTCTAACACCTCCTCACACTGAGCCGTGTCAGCACGCTCTGCACTGACCTCTTCCTGAGTGCCACTCTCTATTTCACCATCGCTTGGACTTTCTCTACCTTTCACTCTCCTTCCCCACCGCTCCCCCCAGTGTCCTCTATCTCTCTGTTATTTTAACTATTTGTGGCACCTGTTTTTTCTTTGTCTCTGGGGTTCAGGCTGATGCTTGGATTAGTATTTCATGGTGTTAGTTATGTGGATTGTTTTTTGGGGGTTTTTTTGTCTGTCTTCATTTGACAGTGTGCAGATAATGGGCATGGCAAAGTGGTTACTTTGAAAAAAAGGCATCAAATGTCTCAGTCTTGTTGGTTACCATTAGTGCATAGCATTGTTTAGGTGCTCCCAGTTTATTTTGGAGCATCTCGAGGCTACAGGAAGGTCACAGCATTCAGCAAGGTGCTCAAAGAACATGAAAATCTGGATCATGTTAATCACACCCAGGATATCTATCCCCTGACTGTCCCATGTCCCCCTGCTGCTTAATTCTCCATTGAGCTGAGACTCATCTTGTGACACAGGGTTTGTTGGGGGTGTAGTCTTACCAGCAGTGCCAGACCAGCAGGACTGTGCAGGCTGTCAGTGTTTGGACACATTTATCCCTCAGTCAGGCAAACTTACAATTGAGCCCTGTGCAAGGGGACGGGAGCAGGCTCCCCAGAGTCAGACCACTGTCTGCAGGCCCTGAAACCCTAGAGGGCTGAGTGAAAGGACCATCCCCTCCCTCCACTTGCTTTAGCTGTATGATACTGTGGCCTGCACCGGGACAATAACTTCCTCCTGTATTATTGATGCCGCGGGGAACAGCGATCACTCAGCGCAGCGGGGCTCGATTCACCACGGGAATAGGCAATGAGAAACTGGATCTGCCACATACGTTCCTCCTCTCTCTGCTGGAAACTCAGTCATGGCGGAGGGGAAATCATCTGATGAAAGTAGCAGTTGAGATTGGAATATTTGATTTGAGTCCACTTTTTGACCTCATTTTCCAGCATGAGGCCAAAAGCTTGCAAGTAGTCAAAATATAAAAGTAATATATTTAAATTGCAGCTTGTGTGAGAGATATTATTTCGTTTGATTGTTTTTGCTGTTTTCTGTGTCTTAAAATGGTGAGAACAAGCAGCAGCATCCAGGAAAGAGAAATGAAGCACCGGTATTGTGCCAAAAAGTGGTTTGGAGTTATTTACCAGACATTTAAACTGCTGTAAATGAGTTGTTGGCCTATAATTAGTCTAAAATATGCCAAACATATCGCTCATGAATGACATCAAGTAATTTTGAACCAGAAAGAACATTTCTGTCACAAGGCAGAAGCATTATCAGAAGCGTTATCAAAGTACTTACTTCAAACAAAATGTGGTTACACAAGTTCAAGAAATGTGCATGACCCATTTCAGGATCATGGGGCCTATCTCAGCTGTCTTGGGGTGAGTGGGGAACAACCTGGACATGATCCACTTAATCTCACACCCTCACCTATAGACAATTTTGAAACAGCAGTTATTAAAAAAAAGAAAGAAGAAGCCCTGGGACAGTGGGGGAAAAAACAAGGAAGAACATGTGAACTTCACAGAGAGGCTCAGGTCAACCAGGAGGTGCAATCCCAGAAACGTCTTGCTGTGAAGCAACGTTGTAGTGCTAACCACTGAATGACTGTACAAAACACTTAAATGCAGGAAGCAATGGAAAGAATTTTAACAACTTTAATGAACAACTTCAAGATACAGTAACAACATCTGCAGCAAGTTCAGGAATTAAAGATGAATAATGTTCAAGGGAAGGTCCCAGGTCAGCAATCTAATGGTCAAGTTTACTCTTTACACAGGATAGAGTTCAGTTACTGCGGCATGCTTGAACTGCTCAGTTTTCTGCAGGGTTCTCGTTCAGAAAGATTGACGTTGATTCACATAAGAATTTCCTGTTTTCCACAGGTCTAGACTTATGTGAGTATTCCTCAGTAAAGCCAGAGGGGGACAGGCAGGAGAAACCAGGAGCTAGGCAGGCTCACACACCCAATCTGGATGGAAGAGGATAAACAAGGTAAGTACCAAAAAATCTACTAGAAGAGGCCTCAGTGACACTGCCACATGATATAGCTTAGCAATCTGGCAATGTGGGAATAACAGTGGTTAAATACTGCAGGTGGGTGTTGATAAGAAACAGGTGCACCAGCGGGAGTCTTGGGTAACCATGCCCACTGCTGGTAGGAGTCTCGTTCCCATGACAGAGAGCGTCAGACAGAGAAGATGAGGAGAGAAAGAGTGAAGGCATGTCAACATCTGTGACCATGACACCATCTGAGACACAGCGATGAATTAAGTGAATAGCGACACCTATTGGCTGTAATTCAAAACACCTGACAAATCCAATGAAGTATCTTCATCTTTCAGCTGCTCCCTTTAGAGAGGGCATACTGGACAAAGGATGTCAAATATGGAGATGACACACAGGAGTAAAGGAGAGAAAATTCATGAGGTCATGAAGGAGGGCATGCTGAGGGTTGGTGTGACAGGATGCTACGGATAGAGGCATGACATACCCTTTAGTCTAAAACAACACACAACACAACTTTTTTTTTTTCTCCAAATTAAGAGATCCCATTTTTAATTTTTATTTTTATATATCTTTACTACTTAAAGTCATATGAGCATTAAAGGTAGATTAAAGAAAAGATGTAAATGAAATGTAAGTGTTCCAGTCTTTGGAATCATTGCTTCTCACTTTAATCCAAGTGCTGCTCCACATTTTTACCATGAGGATTACTCTCATTGGGAATTACACAGGAGCTCTTCCACAGGAACACCAAGAGCCTTTGCCTTTACCTCAGTGTGCAGCAGCAAATGCTTGCGGACCTGCAGGATACAAAGTTTCACTGTGGTTATTGTTATGAAATACATTAAAAGTAATTTCAGGAAACAAACAGACTACTAACCACAGAAATTTGATTTATTTTGTGCTGTAGGGTCCTGATGGCAGTATTTTTGGAGTCAATATGTGCCTGCAAGCAAAAACATTAAGAGCTTCTTTAATGTTCTTATAAAAACATGACACTTCCAGAAATATACTTAAAAATATACACTCACAGGCCACTTTGTTGGTAACACCTTGCTAATACCAGAATGAACCTTTTGCCTTCCGAGCTTTTTCTTCTAATTCTTAGTGGCACAGATTCAACAAGGTGCTGAAAACACTCCTCAAGAGATTTTTGGTCCTGAGGTTGCTGTAGATTCATAGTGTGACTCTCCCATTCCACCACACCCCAAAGGTGCTTTATTGGATTGAGATCTGGTGACTATGGCGGTTATTTGACTCCAGTGAACTCATTGCCATGTTCCAGAAACCAGTTTGAGATCATCTGAGCTTTGTCACATGGTGTGTTAGTCTGCTGGGTGAAACCATCAAAAGATGGGTACACCGTGATCATAAAGGAGCAGATACAGTCAGCAACAATACTCCGGTAGGCTGTGGTGTTTAAAAGATGCTCAGTTGGTCCTGACGGGCCAAGAAAAGCCCCCCACCACACACAAACACATCATTACCTCACCACCACCAGCTCCCTGAAACATTGACACAAGGCAGTATGGATCATGTTAAGCCAAATTCTGGCTCTGCTATCCAAATGTCACAGCAGAATTTGACACTCATCAGACCGTGCGTTTCAAGGTTCAATGGTTTGTTCAGAGATGTTCTTCCCATCAGTTTGAAGCAGTCTGGCCATTCTCCTCTGACATCAACAAGGCATTTTTACCCAGAAAGCTGCTGTTTCTCTTTTCCTCATCATTCTCTGTAAACCTTCAAGATGGTTATGTGTGAAAATCCCAACAGATCAGCAGTTGGTGAAATCCTGACCATGTCTACAGGCCGAATGCCTTGCTACCATGTGACTGGCTGATTAGATATTTGTGTAAATAAGCAGTTGAACTGGTGTACCTAACAAAGTGGCCAGTAAGCGTATATAAAATCAGTGTAAAGGTTTAGATGACTGCTGAAGAAGAAACATGAGGTAGATGTACAACACTACCTCAGTTTTCTTTATGAGGCTACTGAGGGCTGTTTGGTCCATGTTGGAGGCTGAAAGCACCGCGCTGAGCTGAGCCTCCGTCTCCTCCAGGCTCTCTGTCAGAGCCTGCAGCTTCTTTTCCAGCACCATGTTCTCTATGTCTCCGTTATGCTGCGCCTTCTCAACACTCTCAGTGAAAGCCTTGCGAAGTTCATCCCTTTCCAGTTGGAGCTGTGCAGCAAACACACAAAAGCATTCACATAAAACGCGCGCAACCACACATGAATGGAGCTGAGTGTTCGTTTTTACCTCGCTGAATTTCTGTTCCAACACCTCATGCTCCGCTTTCAGATCTTTCAGCTTTTTTCTTTTGATGTTTCCAATTACATCCTGTCAAAAGCAGTGCACAGAAATTATGCTCGTGCTGGGCTACAGCGATGCTGTACAACAACGAAGATGCTGGTAAAAGCAAGAAAAACTGTCCAACAGTAAACTGAAAAAAGGTGCCAAAAGAACCTTATTTCCTGAGTAGTGTTTCAGTTTCTTGGCAATTTTATAGTTTTCTTCCTTGATCTTTGAGATAAGCTCAGCAAGATGTTTGTTCTCCTTCAAAACAGTGACCACCTCCAGTTTCATGCTCTTTTGTTTCTTCTTTGTTTCATTAATTTCTCCCTGGAAAATTCAAATAAAACATTGCATGTGAAAATAAAACATATCTGGGTCAAAGCTAGCGGAACAAACTGTTCAGCAACAGAAACACTTTGATTTACCGAAAATAAAATCTCAGTCACCGTTTCAAATTTGGAGGCTTTTGTTTTGCATTTTCCAGAATGTCAAAACAATTATCAGTTCACTCAGTTTAAAGATAAGTTTAAAATTATAAGCTGTAGTCACGAGCAGAAGACTGATCAGTAGTGACTTATAGGTTTAAACAAAGCTGTGTTTGCGCTCGCACCTTGAGCTGAGTGAGCGTGTCCGCGTCCCTTTTCATGATAATGACAAATTCCTCAGCGCTGCGGTAGGTTTCATCGTGATCTTGTTTAAGAGTGGCAATGTGGCTGTTCCAGTGGTTTTCTCTTTCGCCGATCTCACTTTTCCTGATGTTGTCCAGATCTTGTCGTAGCGCCTGCACCTTCTTCTCAAACGAGGCTGTAATTTCTGCTCCAGCCGTAACACAAAAGGATGGCTCCTGTTCAGTCCTTGATAACGTGAAGCGATGAATTCAACTCAGAATGAGCTTTTTATTTTTGGGTTGCGTTTCGTTTTTTTTACCTGCGAGTTGTTTCTCCAGGTGGTCGCTTCTTGTGGTCAGTTCTTCACCATGTTTCTGTTGAGATAACAACCACGCTACAGTTAGGAGTGTTTATTCTTATAAGCTGAAGTATATCAGGGTCAGACGTGCAGAGCTATGTAATACAGTACTGAGGGGCAATAACAGCTATGCCCACGGTTAAACCACAGTGAGAATTTTACACTAATTAATCAGCCTTAAAAGACCACAAGATCAAATTTGTGGTCAAGTTCTTACAGCTCATAGAAGCCAGACTTTATTAATTCACATACTTGTGATTCCTTTTTGTTTGAGGATCAATTTTGACCAAATTTTGCTCTTTTGATACACATTAGTGATTTTTTCCCCTTATCTCGTTTATTTATTTACTTACAGTCTCTGTTTGTACTTTGCCTTCTAGTCCATCTTATTCTTAGGTTATGTTCTAGTTTAGTCTTTGTTCTCCCCACAACAGGAGGAAGTATACAATCAGTACTGTTTGTCTGTGTTTGTAAGCAGTCTAGCATGCACAGTTTTCAAGATATAATTTTTAGATAAATGATATCTTGATACCAATTACAGCTCGAGCTGATTTCATTTTGATGAAAACCAGGTCAAGGTCACGCCACATTTGTGAAAATCAGTAAAAACTTTATATTATCTACAATTTTTTGTGGATTATCAAACTTCACAACATGATACTAGGTATTGGGGGACATGAGTACGTGTTAGGACCCAAGGTCAAAGTTGACCCCGGAAAAAAAAAATCAAGAAACCATAATCTATCATATGAAAGGGCATGTAGAGAGGTGTACGACACGCACTTTTTTTAATACGCCACCCTACGACATCACAATGACACCATAAAGTTTTGCAAAATCAAAATATCTCAAGTTCTTACAGCTCTTAGAAGCCAAATATTTCAACCGATTCATATGGGTAAAGATCATAAAATACACTGTTTTAGTATCTAATGGTTCAAGGTCATGGGTCAAAGCAGGCTGACGTCAGCAAGTTGTAATAAAAACATCACAAAAAATTAAGGTTTCATATCCTCTCGTTATCTGTGTGTATACTTATTGTGGTAGTCTCCCCTTGTCCTTTGTCACTTGCTCACTCTGTTCTACGTAACTGTCATAGTTTCCTAGTAAGTTCCTGATTTCTACCTAGTCTGAGTCTTGTATTTAGTTTCCAGTGACCTCACCAATAAAGTTCCTAACAATGTTTCACAATAAAAGCATTGTTAAATTGTTAAAAAATTACGTGCTTTTGGACACTGGTTCAGCTCGGTGGTTGAGCAGCAACCACATGCTGCAAGGCCAAATGCAGTGGCCCGGGTTAGATTCTGAGGCCCTTTGGTGTGTGTCTTCCCCACCCTCAATCTCCCTGCTTTCCTGTGTCCTCTTCACTGAAGACTAGCTAATAAATGTGAGTAAAGCCCCAGAGTGCTCTTGTACCTAATTACTTTTTTTTGATAATTAAGTGCTTTAAAACAAATTTTAAAACAAATACAGAAAAGTATGAGTAATGCAGTAACTTTAGCAATGCTATAATGCATGAAAAACACAAAGTATGAGTTTTTGATTAATATATCAAACAGAGGCAAGAACAAAGGCTCGTTATAGTCAGTAGCTGAGTTAAATAAAGCTTAGCAACTGTAAAATGAAATACGTTTATGTGAATTAAGCCATCCATCCAGGTTCTACCCACTTCTGTGTCCAGGTCATGGGAGTAACCAGTCTAAGCAGAGATGGCCACACCTTCCTCTCCACAGCCACCTTCTCCAGCTCCTCTGCCATTCTCCAGCCATGAGATGTGATCTCTCCAGCGTGTGCTCTCTCCTCTCAGCCGGACATGCCCCAAACACCTAACTTATGTCAGAAGCCTGAACCACCCTACCTGGCTTCTTTTTGATGTAAAGGGGCAGCAGCTCTACTCTGAGCGCCTCCTGAATGACTGAGGCCCTCACCCTATCTCTAACACTGAGATCAGACATCCTTCGAAGGATGCTCATTTACCACTGCTTGTGTCCACAGTCTCATTGTTTCGGTCACTTCCTACAGCTTGTGGCCATGGGTGAGGGTGGAAGTGAAAATCTACTTCAATACAGAAATATGAAGGTTTTTTTCCTCAAAAGTGGAAAGTATCTTTCCAATGCAGCCTGGCAACACTATGCTTATGATTAAGGTAAAGGGAAATGTATGTTTTGTTCTACAAACCAGTTCAAGTTCCTTCTCGGTGTGTTCAAAGTTGATCTCTTGGATGTCCACCCTCGTAATTGTCTTACGAAGCTCTTCCTCTAGGTGTTCTTGCTCTTTCTCCATCAGCTCACTGGACGCCAAAGAGTCTGCATTCAGTTCAGCAATATCGTTCAGGTGTTCATGCTGGAGGTGCTTGATCTTCTGCTTGTACACCTGGTAGGGAAAACAATCACATGTGAGCGTTCATATGGAAATCCAGTATTCCTAGAACACGTAGCCTTGCAGTTGGTATCATCCACCATCTCTTAGCCCTGACCCAAAGCCCTGGCTTAGTGCCTATTCAAGTGCGATCAGCGGTCCCCGACCCCTGGGCCACGGACTGATCAGCTGGTACCGGGCCGCGAGAGTTGAGGCTCGGGTGTGAAATTTATGGTTTTCAGGGTTTTTATCGGTTTTTATCATTATTTTTTTTATCGTTTCTATTGTTAAATCGGTGTCCTGGGTCTTTTCCCGTGTGTTATGAATAAATCTTCATTTTTTGGTACTGGTACTGGTTTTATTTTGTTGTATTTATCCATGACACCTTAAAGGCCGGTCCGAGAAAATATTGTCAGACATAAACTAGTCCGAGGCGCAAAAAACGTTGGGGACCGCTGAGTTAGATTATAATCTCTGGCCAAACTTTATAGAAGACAACTTAACATATTAACACCACAGCCCTCTCGGTTACCCATCTTTATCTTTTATGCCGCTAGCATAAAAGATAAAGTCATCTGTACCTTAAATCTATCAGTAGCCATTAATAAGCAAATCCCCATACACAGATTCCTACATATATCCTAGAATAACCTTTAAACACCAAACCACATATCCTGGTTTCACTAAAAACCTTAAAATATTAGCATAAGAAACTTGTCCTGATTTCTGTTTCTTGACCTGTTTTACCAAATTTAAGAACACGGTTTGGGACTTCAGCATCACCTGACTCCATCTGACCAGCCTTTAAAATGGAAGAGCTATCTATTTTGTAATATTCTGGCTTAAAATCAGTAAAATCTTACCTTAACATCTAATTGGTGACGGGCCTCATTTTCTTCTACGTCTTTTTCTACCTTTTGCAGCTCAGAGTCGACCTCCTTCTGTTTTCTATCTGTGATTTCCCAAAAGCTGTGGATCTTGTCCCTCTCCAACTGAAAGTAGTTTCTCTCTTCCCGCTCTCTATCCAGCTCCTCTCGAAGACGCATAATGTGCTCCTCCAGCTGAAACACAGAAAGATGTGACGATGCTCAACAAACCGAATGACTGCAACATATTGTCACTTTTTTCACTCTTTTGGAGAGTCTGAGAAAATCGGACTGTCCAATTTCCATACACTCATCATGGGCATCAATATCATGGTAATTTGGAGCTTTTAATGATTTCTTTCTTGCTCTATATACACTGTACATGTACACTATATATACACACTCACATAAGTCTTATAAGTGGTCCTAAATGTTCTACAATGTATCTCAACTTGATAAGGCCAAGGCCCATTAACTTGAAGGAGTGTGGATTAGAGAAAATCCAAAATTAATCCAAACTTGCACACTCCATTCTTGGTTTTGTTTTTTTGTTGTTTTTTCTAATTCATTAAAGATATATCCTGTACAATCATTCCACCCTGGAGAAACAGCAGTTCAAAGAAATCTTTAAAAGCCCCAAATTGCCATAACATCCATGTCCATGACGAGTACATGTAAACTTACCATATCCATGTGTTGTTTTTTTGTTGTTACTTTTTTCTTTGGTATTGCAATGGACTTAAGCATCTTAAAAGTCTTCAGGGAAAGCTTGGCACATTACAAAGTTATTACAAAAAATCTGAATTACATTATCTGCAACATGACGCCTTTTTGCAGGCAGGGAGGCTCTAATTAAAATATTCAAATGGAGTGTTTACAGAGCTTGATCCGTATTAGGAGCCAAGATATGTCAATCTCACTGGCATTGAGTGTTATTTAAATGTTGTGCCTCGGCTTTATGTACTACCCCTCTAAATACACAGATCACTTTGAACAGGTTCCTATTTGTTTCCTCCTGACATAAAATACACATTCAGACACATGCTATATCACTCTTCAGCTCTGACCTGCTCCTTGGACATCTCATCCTTGGTGAGGCCATTTATCAGCGTTGGCGTCTTTGGCTTTGCTGGTTTTTTATCTGCACTTTTCTTTTTGGGTGGCTGGGGGAAAAAATTCAGCACAGCTGTTTAAAGTTAAAACTGCTTTCTGGTTAGCAACTAATGACTGCATAAAAGATAAAAGTATATATATATCCATCCATGCATCCTTTTATATTTATAAAAGAAAAAGGTTTCTATAGTCATTGGTGGTAACCTTGAGTGTGTTTTTTAAGTAGCAATGAGAAGTATACAAAAATAAGCTACATTTATACACACGCCCAGCTGCTAGCGGCATAAAAGATAAAGCTGGTTATTTACTACAGATAAAGAATTTGTTTCTTAATTATTTAATGCTCACCATCTTGTACGCTGCTCAAATTACGCGAAGAAGTGTTCGGTTTGTTGCGAAAAGAGCGCACACTCAGTAAGTACTAGTGTTGTTATAGCAACATAAACACAAACCTGCTGAGGAGGCGGGATCTACAGACGGAAAACCAATCAAATGGGACAGGAAGGGGGCTTCAAGCAGGATGATTGGTTAACAATCATCAGGTAATTCTACTGTGTCTGTAGCACACAAAACATACACGTACTCATAAGCACTAAACAAGAAAAAATAAACATCAGCGTTTACGAGTGTGCGTATCGTTCATCAAATATTTCAGTGCTTTTAGAGCCGGTGATAGAGCTTCAGTTTTTAATGCAGTTCTTTTCATGTAACCAGTGAAAGCAACTTATTAGAAGTTAAGGTGGGTAACTGGAGGGGACTCACAACTGCTGCAGTGTTGACGTCCTACTAGAAAGATTTTAGCATGCTTTTCAGCAGAAAGGAAGAGTCTATTATCACTCCTGATCCAGTCACCTATGGGAATAGAGCCGATAATACTTTAAAAAAAAAAAAAAAAAAAAAGTCCCTTAAAAATATGCCATATATGAACCAAGTATTAAAGTTAAGTTTATATCCTGCTCCTGCTTATTTTGGGGGAAAGATTTATTCTCCTAGCCTGCCAGATAATTTCCTTAAAAGCAAATTGATCTGATGGCCATACGTGCTGCCAATTGATAGTTGAGATGGCCTTTGAAAATAGAATACTTAGAAATTTAACTGTATACCACACATTTTTTTAGAAAGTGAAACCGTATTGACAAGAAATAGTAAACAAAGGTTAAGTGCTAAATCGACAGTATTTTGCTAATAGCATGGCTCTACTGAGGGCACTTTGGTCCAGACTAAAATATTAAACTCTGCATAGATTGTGATAAGAGTATGCAGATCTTTCATTGTCCCCAGTAGATTAGATGTCTCAGTGCAGGTTATCCCAGCTGCTCCCATCAAGATTCATAAAGCTTTATCACTAAACATATACAAGAGGAACAGCATTCCCATCAGTTTCAGTTGTTCTTCTAGGCTAATAGGAAAATGCTGGCATACCAGTATTTAATAAACATATACCCATTTCATTTTAAAATATTAGGACACCAACATTTAGCTCAAAGCACTGCCATGTCATGGATGTATTTAGAGAAAGTACAGTATCAGAGATGTGTGTAGTTGTACAGCTTTAGGCCTGTTATTCACACGTTTGGTATGATGCAGGTATTTTAAAATCAAGCAATAACATAAACTAATACTTTAGACCTGATTAAAATTTCATCTGAGCAACATTTCACACATACCATAATCTGAGGCTGTAGTTCATGGTGGTCTGGAGCAGTAGTTCTCCAGACTTTCTGAAGTTGTTTCAAAATGTTCCTTTGGCTGCTATTCCACTCATTTTCAGAATATTTGCTTTTGCTTATTTGTTAAATCACACCAGCCTATGAAAGACAATAAAGGCACCCTGTGTTAGATGCTTTTTGGGGGTTTCCTTTAGTTGGCGCTACAAAAAAAATTTCAAAGATAACATTTTCACAGACATAAAAATTGTATTTTTGCACAGAGGTGATTCTCAAAGAACTATTAGCTGAAGACTCATATCTTAGCAGTGTGTTCTTAAAAAAATGAGTAAAAGTGGAGAAGTGGAGGTGAAAATAAATAAGAGGCATTAATAAAAATATATTTTTTTAAAAACACTATCTACAGCATCTGAAAGTTATGTCATTAAGAAAAAGGAAAAAAATTCAGGATAGACCTGACAGATGCATCTAGAGCTTCAGTTGATTGACTGATCTACTAATCAGGTTTTAATGACTTTAATGACTGATTAAGGAAGGGAAACGGGAAGAAAAGGCTGAGGGACATCAAGCTGTCCAAGAACTAGACCAGAAATCAGTCAATCAATTAGCAAAAGGACCTAAGGAGTGATGCATCCAAAGTTGACATTCGTGGTTTAAATCAATATGTATGGCGATTAGAAAAGAAATACAATAGTGAGTGTTTTCAGTCATCGAAAACGGTGGAGGCTCCGTCATGGTTTGGGACCACATTTCATCGATTGGTGTCAGTCTTGTACTGTTACCATTTCCAATTTTTCTAGAAAATACAAAGAAACTTTTTGCATAATTTTATTGTTGTTATGTCTTAAAAGTTAAATACAAATCATTATTTAAAAAGAGAATATTCACTTTTGAACATAGGGCTGAGTTCCAGATAAAACACTGGGTACACTTACACCCATCTAAAAAGCTTATCCAAATCATGGTCACAGGTCCCAGCGAGGCGAGAGGTAGTCAATCATCAGGCCAACACAGAGACACATTTAACACTCACACTCATAACAGTGGCTAGTTTAGCCAGTTAATCTAGGCACCAGTCACCAGTTAACCTAGCATGTCTTTGGACTGTTGGAGACATCAGCATACCAAGAAAAAACCCACACCCACACAAAAGGCTGGATTCAAACCCAGGACCTTCCTGTTGTGAGTCAACAGGGCTAACTGCTGTGACTCTAGGCCACCTGTTGTGCTTTTACATGGAGCCTAAAATTCTGGTAGCAATTGGTTTAAAAGCTGAAATGCTTGACAGTTCAACCAGAATACAAATACTTTAACTCTGACTGTGCTCTTTCTGTGCACGCCCTTTGCTTCCAAATTCAAACTCTTGGACACTTTACATCGACACAACAACAGCGCTGAAAACATAAATATGAATCTTCAGGAAGCTCAAGAAGAATACTGCACGTTCGCCGAGGTCCCACGGTTCTGATTAAATGCATTTCATCACAAACCAGTGTTTAAAATCACACCCAATTATAAACATTAGCTCATGTAACCACAGGCTTTGAGCATGGGGATGTCAAAGAGGTCACAGATGCCTTCTCTCTCGTCCAGATCACAGGTGTAATCTTGTTTAGATGAGGGATGGAGACAAACGGAGCAGAGGAGAAAAAACTGTTAGGCAGATGTAAACATGTAATTACCACATTCAATATGCAATAATCGTTAATAACTTTATAAAGATGAATAAAATGTGCTTACCTTCAGAGGCCAAGAGCTGTGTGATTAGATTCGTATTTAATATTCCTACAAAAAGAAAAACAAACCAGACATGAATTTACAGTAAAATTATCTGACTTTAGTGTTTTTAAGAGCGAAGACCGGCACTACCTCTGGGCCGCACTGTTTGGTCCTGACGTTGGTTCGATGGATCCGGCGCTGGATAAAAGATTTTTTTGAACAAACTGTGAGCATGAAAATGTAGATATGTTAAATGTAAAGTCTGCATAAGGATGAAAGAAGGAACAGCCTGTCTGTATCATTTCCTCCTTTAATATTTAACAATACCATTGGTCACACAGCTTATTTAACTAAGCATTAAATCCACTTTTTCATGTTAGAATATTATGTGCTTTTTTTAAATTAACTGATTCCAGTCACATGGGGGAAAACAGTAAAGACTGTGGCACCATCAAAAGTGGTTGCTTCAAACACCAAGTCTGCCACCATGCAGGGTCAGCTATCATCCTCCTCATCATCATCATCATCATCATCATCTACAGCAGTTTGTTGCCTTTTAAAAGTTAACAAACTGTTGGATGAATATTAAAAGGCGTGGAACTCATAAAATGAAGGGTTTTTGTTTTCATTTCTCTTTCAGTGGTGTATCCAGGAAAGATAACCGACTCACTTTTGGATTCATCAGTTTTGTTACTGACTTTACTGTTTTCTTCTCGCCAGGCAGACAGAGCTAAGCTGGCGCTCTGTAAAATTTCTTCTGCTGGTGGGACTGGAAGTACAACAGGAGCAGAGCTGACGGAGCATTTGTTTAGAAGGACGACATCTATGGGACCTCTGACGCTTTTCAGATGGATCTGGTACCTTGCCGGGCAGTTCTGGACCTGTACAAAGGAGATGCAAGCACACATAAATCACCCCCATCTGAATTAAGGGCAGCAGTGGGAGTATAAACTACAGTCGCTTTCAGTGATGCATAACTTACAGCTTTGGGAATGGGGACATCTAGCTGTGTGCCAGGTGGTGCTTGCACTGCTAAAAGTGTGTGGCCTGAGAAGAAACAAGATGCAGACAAGTCAAAATATGATTTATATGCATTTATTCCAAAGAGCAGAAAGCACCATCTCAGGCTCACTGACTCTCTACTTGATTTTTTTAACTATATAAAAATATACTGAAGAAAGAGTAATTGCTGGAAAAGAGGGATTATACATCACCACAAAAGCAGTTGCAGATATCTTCATGATTCACATATGTCAGAGTTGATCTGAGTTAAGGTTCAACCTAAAATATTTTGCTATTCAGAAAAGAGATGTGATGGATTGTTGCACAGCATCTTGTGTAATGGCACAAATGCAAATGCAGCGTATCTGTCACAGAAACACATTAAATCTCATCAAATCTGCCAAAAATAATATCCAATATCTCATTTTCAGTTAAAGCTGGAAGGATAAAACATTTAGTACAAATACACATAATTCTGTTCCTACGTTGTCGTAAACAGAAGTAAATACATACATGCATGCACGCACGCCCACGGACTACACTACAACTTTGATGTTTTTATTACAACATGCTAACATCAGCTTGTCTTTTGGAAATCCTCAGTAATGACATCGGTATTGTTTTCATAGATCATTTGTACTGCTGTCAGGATTGTTAACATGGAAATCTAGTGTTGTATATTAATCGTATTTGTGTCATTGTGAAGTCATATAATGGTTTATTGAAAAAATAATGTTTTAAAGAGCTCAAAAAACAAAGTGCTTACGCACCTCAATGACTAAGATATTGCCCCTAAAGTTTGGAGATGATTCAATGGAACCTAAAGCTTTTTCCTAATTTAAGTGACCCTGACCTTTGACCTTGAAGCATTAAATACTAAAATGATGTATTTTATTGTCTTTACCCAAATGATTGCAGCAGAATTGGCTGAAATCTTTGGCTTCTATGAGCTGTGAGAACTTCCATCCTTTCGTGATCTGTTACTCGATATGATTTCACAAAAAGTTTTTACTCATTTTCACATTTGGTGTGACCTTTACCTCGACCCTGTTTTTACCTAAATGCAATCAGCATTTTAAAAAGATATCTTGAAAACTAAAGGCTCGGCTGCTAACAAACAAACAAACAGAAGCAATTACATACTCCCTCCCTTTGAGGGGGAGAATAATGACTGAGCACTGTTGGAAACCAATGTGTTCAACAGTTATTAGAGAAAAGGATATTTTCTGCATTCTTCTGTTATATTCTTGATGCTCTGTTCGACCCAGCATTTCTGCTGGTCCAAAGCACGTTCCATTTGCTCCAAGTCCTTCACCTCAGACTTTAACTTCACCAGTCTATTGGCTAACAGCTGTGTATTCTCTCCCAATGTGTTGCCTCTTATTCGTGGGGAAAATAAAAGAGAACATGTTAACTTTTACCATTATTTATGCTTTGCTTCACATTCGTGACATACGTGCATGCACACAAGAGAAGAGTTAAAAACTCACATCCACTTTATGGTGCTCTTGGATATTTTCATAATCAGGCCGATGCCCTCCAGTACATTTGTGATGTCGTAGATTCGCCTCTTCTGTCCAACAGCCAGAGCCCTGACCGCCTGAAACAACAGGGGGAAAAAAAAGATGCTTTTTCTACCCCAGCCTCCGTGTCTGACACACACACACAGCAGTTATTCAAAGACAATGCATCAGACCTACACTAACACCCCAGATGTGCTCCAGTTCTGTACTGTCAGCTGGCCTCTTTAGGGGTGAACAAAGTTGATCATCTGCCTCTGTCTCACTCTGTCTCTTCACACCAGTCTGCATGTGCTCCTTCTTAGTTTTTACACTCAGAATGTTAACAAAATCAAGCTGCTGTTCTTGTGGGGTTTAATGCACTTATTTATTTCCTTAAGCAAAAGCTTTTGCTTAACAAATGAAGTGTAATTTTTAAATGTATGCCAAAATGTAGCCAGAACAATCCATGGACTTTAAATCAGAGAAAACATCTTAAAGAACTTTAAAGAAATCGAACTCTAAACCCACACATGGGGAAAGGACATCCCGTGGCCCCACAGATCATGCCAAATAAGGGCTGCTGCATGCTAAAACAAAAACAAAACAAAGCCCAAAAATAATAAATAAATGAATCAGTAAGTGTAAAACTCGTGCTTAGAAATCTCAAGATGCAGTGTGTTTTTATTGCTATTTAACTTGGTTTCAATCCAGTTTGCTTCATTAGTGACCGATGCAGTGGTGCATATCAAAAAAATGGCAACATGCAGACTAATCTAAATGTTTATTTAGCATGTTAGATGAATGATGTAATGTTTTCATTCTAACCTGTAACAATGTGTCAATTCAGCTATGCAGTGTGTGGTCCTGTGTGTTTGGCTAAGCTAGTATGGCTCTCTTAATATAAGAAGCAGAAGCACTTAAAGAAGATCTGCATGTACAGTAACCAGATGATGATAGTATGTAGTAAAGTGTGACCGGTCGCCCCCTTGTGAGCCTTGAAAGTACTGCAGTTTATTTACAATAAATACTTTGTTCTTTTTTTAAAATCAGTTAACTGAAATTATTCTTATAAGATTTTAAAAATATAATGATATATTAATCTAAAATTTTAAAAGTCTATAACCTACAGGACAAGACTCATTCTATCCCTAATCATCACATGTAAAGTAAAACAAAACATGTAGAACATTTTTAACTTCAAATTTTTCGTCACAAAAATGGAGAAAATGCTGTTTTCATGCTAAAATCATCCTGGACTGAAAAAATATCAAGTTGTACCACAAAAAGAAACATAGCATAATCGGAATAAAACAAAATCAAAAGTTTCCAGATGATGCTTTAAATATAACTTAGAGAATAATTTTATTAAATATGCACATTTTTCGATTTTGAGACCCACTGTGTTTACATTTTAAAAAGTAAAGTTAAGTATTTTCTGTGCTGCCCTCATTTATGACCTCTGTGTTCCTAAATCTCTTGATGAAGGATCGGGTCAACCAGTAAATCCTCTGAGGACCAAAATGAAGTAATGAAAACACAAAGGAAAACTAGGCCACGGAGGCCTGAAGTTTAAAAATGGCGGGCATACAGTATAAAGTAGCACAAATTTAAAGTTTCAAAGCTATAAGATACTGTACAACACACGTATAATTTGATGCAACATGCTGGCCTAGGTGTTTACTGTACTGTGTGGGCTCACTTACGTCTCTCAGGTCCAGCTCACCGGTTTCAGACTCTTGCAGTAACTGGACAAACTTCGTGGTGAGCACATGAAGACTCCTCAGACTCCTCTTGTATTTGGGGTTTTGTTCTGGCATGCTGGTGTCTTCGTCCGGGCTGTGTGGGCTATCTTCAAGATCCATAGCTACTGCTGGGCAGGAACACAAGAAAAAAAGATGAACCCGAGATGGGGCCTCTCCGATCTTTGAATGAGCCCGCCTCACACAGCCGCAGATTTCTCTTCGAAATAAAATATTCTCAGTGTTTTCCGTGTATGCTCTCTGCCGTTGCTTTGTCAGGTTTTCAGGTATATATTGTGTAAATAAGCGCTTTGGCTAATCGATAATGTCGAGCTCTTTATATTTACATTCACCAGCTCACCGCTACCTGGGGCCGATTTATTATGAAAAGATTGTATCGGAAATGCTTAAATTTGTTTAGCTTTTCACTCGAAAGTAGCTGTTCAGGAGGTTTAGTTTATCCTGCAAACTGGTAAAACCCTTTAGTTTTTCTAAAGATCACTTCCACACGAACACAAAGAGCGACGAGCGTAAGACAAAACAACTGTGTTTACCTTGATGGCTGGAGGAAGTAGCAGCGCAGATTTGCTAACGTTAGCAAGCCCAACAACGACAGCTGATTTCAGTGTTTAAACTGAGACAAAGGTTTTGGCGGACAAGTAAATATATTCGTTCTTAACCTCTAATGTAAACACAGTATTTGCATGGTAAACAGCACCGCGCTAACTCTACTAACACACTCCACTCCCAACTGTTTAGGCGCGGAGCTTTCCGGTAGCTGCATTTACCTGCCTTCACAATAAAACCTAACCATTCGACCGACCAAAATAAAATCACCTCACATTAAAATATCAGTCTGGTCGGACAGCCAAAAGCTGTGAATCACTGACAAAAGTAGGTTTTCTGCGACTTTATCCTCGTGTGAAAAAGAGTGTAAAATTTAGATTTGTTTTTGTTAAAAACGTGTTTTCATTTAACAAATTTCTTTATTTTCATTTAAAGATAAATTTACAAGCAACAGAGCAACAATGTGGACAGTATGTTGGTATAATGGAAAAGATGTCCGTAACATTTCATGGAAAACAAGCACATAATAAGTAATAATAAGTGAAAGTTTGCTGAATATCAATTTATTTAAATCTTTAAAATGACCTATTTTTAAATCTTTAAAATTTTCTTTTATATTGAGTAAAGCATATAAAAACATTTATCATCTATGCATATTAATGTGCTATATAAGCGCGACATGCTGCACACAATTCATCACAAGCTTGTAAATGATTTATCTTTAAATCTGCAGCAAAATCATATATAGAGGTTATAGACAATTATTAAGTACTGTAAAGTAATGTTTATACTTGCTGTTGCTTTATTAAAGATATGTTGACAAGAAGAAAAATTATTGTAGTCAAGCGATCTTTATACGTACATATGTGCTGTAAATAATAGGATCATATGATAAAAAGATATTCTCAGTAATTTAAAGACTTATTTTTATTTATTTTTTTAAACTGTGACAAAAATTCTGAATGGTTGTTTAAAGTGGCTGCAGACAGGTACAAACCCATTCCTAGTCACACTCCAGTCTGCCAAAAAAGTAAAATAAATTAGTATTAAATTTTTAATATTTATTTTTTAATAAAACCTGAAAAAAACATTTAGTATTTAAAATTGGTATTAGTGGAAATGCAAATCTGTTGCATCATAACTTGAAGGGTATTTGCATTTTTATGTTAAATACAACAATTTATATTCAGTGATTGGAACCTGTGTTGACTTTGTAACTACAGCCAGCTTCATATCGTGAACACGGGTCCATATAAATGTATGTAAATGTATATTATTTACATTTTTATGAGTAAATAAGTAATTATATCCAGGAAATAATTATTTACAATTATTTACTGGATAATAATATTGTGTTACACAGATTAACCCAGATTTGTAATTTGAGAATGATAAAAATCTTTTTGAACAGAGTCATGGAAGATATAGTAGCGCTAAAATCCAGAAACCTGGTCATGTTCCTTATCTTTATAGGGATCAAATGTCCCACTAAGGACTGTTTTCTGATTAGGGACTGTTATCAGAAACTGCACAGGATTCCCTTGTACCCCTTTACTGCTACAGCCATGTTTTACATTTTGATCAGCTCTAATTTGCAGAACCCCGCACAGCAGCTTTTACTCTGTGGGAGTCAATTTCAATTTATATGTTTTGGTCACCCAAAATGTCTCTGCTGGGAATCCTTTGACAGAGAGTTGTCATTTAACTCATCTACTCTATTTCTACGATCCTGAAATGGATCCAGGCACTTATCTGAGTTTGAAGCATTTATTTAATACAACAAACATAAAAACTGCATGTGCAAAAGTCACCACTCTAAACTGATCACACTGTGTCCCAAACTCTGGGTTTAAAAAGCTTTAACTTCACTGAACTTCCACTTTTACCAGCATTTTTCCTCTTCTTTTTCTTCTTCTTTCACTGCTTCCTTTTGGGGTCACCACAGATGATCATCTGCCTCCTCTGCCATCCTCTTCTGTCACACCAACCCTTTGCACGTCCTCCTTTACGATATCCACAAATCTTATCTGAGGTGTTCCTGTTTTCCTCCTGCCTGGCAGCTCCATATTCAACATCCCTCTGGTGTATTAATTTTTTCTAATCTTGTTCATCTTGGCCACTCCCAATGAACATCTAAGCATCATCAACACTGCCACCTCCAGTTCAGCCTCCTGTCTTTATGGCAGTACAAAACCACACGATACTATGAGGGGCCGTACAAGCCAAAATTCATTCTTTCACTCTCACACACATACATTCTTCTTTCACATACATATACTTTCACTCTCACATAGTTTTATTTTAATTTTTATATTTAGATATTTTTATTCTCATGTTTACACATATTTAACACACACATTGCAATATTGTGCTCTCTTATACATGTATTTTAATGTACATATTTACAAATTTTCACTCTAAAATACATGCATTTTCTTTTATGCATTCCTACATTTTGCTCTCATTTACATGCATTCAATATGCATTTAATCTTACAAATAATATATGTATGTAAGAAGAGAATGCATGCATGTCTGAAGAAAATATGTGTATGCAAGGGTAAAGGATAAACACTGGGATTGTATGTATATATGAGTATAGGAGTACAAATATATATGTGTTGAAAGGTAAAGGGTATGTATATATATATGACTAGAAAGGGCTGCACCTGCAAGGGGAATAAATATATGTCAGCATAAAAATATGTAGCATTTAGAAAAATAGAATACGTGTGTGAAAGGAAGATTAATGGATGTATGTGAGAGTGAATATACATGGATATGAAATAAGAATAAAGGTGTGCGAGATGACAATATATGTATGTGAGAGTGAAAATATATGTATGTATGTATGTGAGAGTGACAATACATGTGCCTGAAAGAAGAATATATGTATGTGAGAGTGAAAGAATGAATTTTGGCTTGTACGGCCCCTCATAGCATACATCACTGCAGGCCTCACTAATATCCCATAAACCTCCCCTCTCACTCTTCTGTCCTCACAAAGCACCCCTGACACTCGTCTTCACCAGCTCCAACACTCTCTTTTGTTGTCACTGTTGCTGCTTTGGATATTGAGTACTATCGACCCGATTCTTTTGTCCTCAGGCTTGATAGAGAAGACGCAAACTCAGTGTATTCAAAATATATACTTTATTCAACAAAACCTTCCGGAAGGGAGATGTGCACAGCGCGAAGCCTCCTGCAAAATCTAATGCATTACCGACACGATGAGTGTGATATACTCTACACCCCCGCTCCCCACGTCTGGCACTCACGACCCGAAGGTCGTCTCCTGTTGTTATCATCTAGCAGCACAAACATGAACGAGACTCTCTGGAAAGTCTGCACTAAAGATCCTGTTTATCACAGTTTCATGTCGCCAAGCCGTCTAATGACCTAAAACACAGTGTATAAACCCTCAAAGCTGGCCTTTAATATTACTTTAATATATACTTTAATATATACTTAGCAAATAGGCACTTGGATTATATTTTATAACAGTACTACTAAAACTAAATATAACAAAATGAAAGTAACCAGGAATCGTTTTAGCCTTTGTCTGATTTGTCATACTGAGGCGTATATGGGATGTCTACTGCATTCAAAAAGTTACATTTTTATTATTATAACTACTCGGATAAATAGAGAATGTCCTTTATTTACAAAAAATTAACAAAGAAAAAGCTAGCAGTGAAACTACTAAAAACTAAAAGTTAGTTTAGTTTTTGAACAATAAAAAGTAAAACTGAAAACGAAACTAAAAACTTAAACCCCCCCCCAACAACTGTAATTTAAATTCTTCACACCTGTTTCTAAACTTCAATATTTGTGTTCGACAGCGCCATGTGAGTCACGTGACCCACACCGCCAGTCATATGACGTTCAGTTTCACGCGGAGCTGTAATTGAGGAAGTTGAAGTGAACGCTTCTTCTTCCTCTTTCCTCGCCGAGCGCAGGGACTTATTTTCGGGGTTCGTTTGGTGTTTGAGACGTGACCCAGGCTTCAGCCATGCTCGGTGGAGGTTTGCTGCTGTGTTTGCTGGCCGTGTTTCCGCTCGGCTCGTGGGCTGAGTACCCTCCGGACGAAGTGACGCATTTGCCCGGAATGACGTTCAAACCGAACTACCGACAGTGGTCAGGATACCTGCAGGCACGCCCTGGAAAGTTTCTCCATTACTGGTAAGAACCGGTGGTAAATGTGCTAAATGCGCCAGAAACGTTGTCAGAGCACGACAGGTTGCCCACACTGCGGTGGTTTCTGTGTGCAAATGCAGTATATATACACTTCTATTTCTTTATAATGAGGCACGCAAAGCTTTCTTTTTAACCCCCCCCCACAGAATATAAACAACTATAAAGCAAACTTTTACCTCTTATACTAAAAATCTGCAATGGGAGCCAGATTAAATTTTAAGTTTAGAGCCCAAATGTAAAAAAAAGAAAAAAAATCGGCTCACATCACCGTTTATAATAATATTAATTACAACAAAGTCCTTGACGTTCTTCTCACTAATACAGAGTCTAGTAATTACCCCCGAGTGCATATGGACAAAAGTATTGGGCTACCTACATAATAAACCTATAAATAGGTTTCCCCTAAACCCCTCTGCAGGTGTGTTACGGCTTTCAGTCTTCCTGTAGGATTTTGGAGTGTGTCTGTGGGGAATTTTTGCCCATTCATCTAGAAGAGCTTTTGTAAGGTCAGACACTGTTGCTGGAGGAGATGACCTGGCTCATTGTCTCAGTTCTAGTTCATCCCTAAGCTGCTCTGTGGGGTTGAGGTCAGAGCTCTGTGCAGGCCTTACCTTTCTGGACTTTGGTTTGCTATCCTGCAACAGAAAAGGGCCTTCACCAAACTGTGCCTACAAAGTTGTCTAAAATGTCTTGGAATGCTGAAGCATTCACTGGAACTAAAGGGCCCCACAACAATCCCATAAAACAATGCCGTTACATTATTGGATTCAATAACTAAGAGGTACACCTAAATGCTTCTGTTGCTTTTGTCCACATGATGCATTTCCTTATGTAGTTCATGTAAGCCTAGTAAACATGATTTCATGTTTGCAGCAGCACCTTATGTTATCCTGAATCAGAAAGACAAACCAGTTGAGCAGGTTTCTTGAACTTAAATACCAAATCACTGAGGAACTTCAAGAAAAGCTCTAGATCATGGGTTTTGCTGCAAACAAACAGAACTGTCCTTGTGGTTCTAGCTTGGGTCTTATCTGGTGTATGAGTGGTGTTTTCTGAGTTCAATTATTGTATTGTCTCTCAGGTTAAAGTGCATTGGAGCACTTGGTCCTTATACTCGTTCTTGCCTGCAGATCTGCTTTCACTATTCACAAAAGATTATCTAGTTATTTGGAATGAGTAACTTTGAGTTTGTGATATCTTGTGTCCTGATTTCCTGCAGGTTTGTAACTTCTCAGAGGGACCCCGTCAAAGACCCTCTGGTGCTCTGGTTGAACGGAGGCCCTGGCTGCAGCTCGCTGGATGGGTTCCTATCAGAGAATGGACCATTTCATGTGAGTGTGTTCACTGTGTGCATAACTACACTTGTGCACTGAGTAAAGTGGATTTCAATAGATAAGTGTTGACTCTGATTTTCAGGTAAATGATGATGGGGCTACGCTTTACGAGAACAAATTCAGCTGGAACAAGATTGCCAATGTGCTGTATGTTGAGTCTCCTGCAGGTGTGGGATATTCCTACTCTGATGATGAGAAATATGCAACTGATGATGACCAGGTGAGCTCAGTGTGTTAAATAACCAATGCAGATCTTTATAAAGGAACAAAAGGTGACTGTGAAATGTGAAAACATGTGAAATGTTTATCATAGGTTGCCCAAGATAATTACAAAGCCCTGCAGAATTTCTTCTCCAAGTTCCCAAACTTCACTCAGAACGAGTTCTTCATCTTCGGGGAGAGCTACGGTGGAATTTATGCGCCAACACTCAGCCTCCTTGTGGCCACGGGAAAAGCCAAAATAAACTTTAAGGTAAGACACTTCATCTGCCACATTTCCTTAATGTAGTTTCATGATGAAGGAGAAGTTGTTCCTCTATATTGTGCCCACTGACGTGGTTTAAAGTGACGCGTTTGCTTGTACCCAGGGCTTTGCAGTGGGAAATGGCCTCAGCAGCTTTAATCTCAATGACCAGTCATTGATCTACTTTGGTTACTACCACGGCCTCTTTGGAGAAGAGTAAGTTTTGCCAAGGTTTCTTGTTTTATTATGAAGGAATGGCTTTAAAAAGAAATGGTGTTTATTATTTGCATGCTCCATTACACACAAGATGAATTCTCTTGAGTTGCTACATAAAAATATATCTGATCACTTAGGTTGTTTTTCCTATTAAAGTCAGGAGCTGGGAAGCATATCATTTTTACATTTTAATATCGTTCGTCATATAAAAATATGACAGAAGTAATCTGCCTTCAAGTTAAGAGATCATTTGCACAGAGCTGATGCAGAGCTGTTTCTTGTGCAGTTTGTGGCGTGACCTGAACATAAATTGCTGTAAGGATGGAACCTGCAACTTCTACAACTCCAGTTCTGAGACATGCACGACACTGGTAACGTATTCACTGTTGCCTTAATCAACTGGGAATTTCTCATGTTGACTTAAGAGTCTTTCAGACATTTACTTCTTTGTCTCCTTTAAAGATAAAAGTGGCCTTTGGTCTCATCTATAATAGTGGACTTAATGAGTATGCCCTTTACTTGGATTGTGAGGGTCAGAGAAGATCCAGTAGAGTCTATGAGAGGACTATGAGTCTTCTGTTTAGGAACTACAGGAGTCACCCACATACACACAAGGTAACCCTCCAAAAACACGTTTTCGTGCACTCCATGTCTGTGTTTTACTTGTCCTGGGTGTTAATGATGGTGTTTACTGAAGTTTTCAGTACAGAGAAGTTCCTCCACCACTCTGGGTGAAGTCCCACCCTGTATCAACAGCACAGCCCAGATGAACTGGCTGAACAGAGGCGACGTGAGGAAAGCGTTGCACATTCCGGCTATCCTGCCTCCCTGGGATATCTGCAGGTATGGCAAATAATGAAATCTTCTGGTTATTGCAAAATTGGTGATAAATAATGTTATGTGTGCACCTCAAGTCCTCTTTGTTGCAGTTTTACTGAAGATATAAGTTGATGATGTTGCAATGCTTTTTTTTTTTTTTTTTTTTTAAACACTGAAATTGGCCAAAGTTTGAAACACTAAGGTGACTGTAAGTGTGAGCAGAAAGCTCAAGCTTCACCCTCCTTCCAACATTTTTTTTTTTTTATCCTCCATTTTTTGCATTGAGCCAATGCCAGCAAATCACTGATGACTACAAAGGTACGCCCCATCCACAAAGCAGCAGCAGTATAGCTCACAAGCATTTGGAGCTGCCCCTCACCTGGCTTCCTGAAACTGGCCAGTCAGAAGAAAATGACTCTTAGGGGAAAACAAGTTCTTACAGACCAAATTTAATGGTTGGTTTTTAAAGTCTGTGAATCATGTATGTAGATTTAAGCCCAAGGTTTAGTCCCAAAACAAAGAATACATGGTGGGAAACAGTACAGTAAAGTAGTTCCTCCTTTAAATGCAAAATTGTGTCCTGCAAGGACTACGTTGAGGTAATCTGTTTAGTTAGTGTAAGTACAAAGAAGTCCTGTTTTAAAGTATAGCACCCTGTTTGTTGTGTAAAGATTAAAAAAATATCAGTATTGTCTGCTCACCAGTGTCCAGTACACATAAAAACAAACTACATTTGTCAATAATTCACAAATTAGAGAAACAGCCTTACTGTGTTACTGTGTTAGACAAAACGGGCAAATATGGATGTTGGTTTAAAACATGGATTCATGTTTGCAATACTGGTTTTGGTTTTGTTTTGTTTTGTTTTTTGTTATATGTATCGAAACATAAATATATCTTTGTACAGGTAACCCTATCAAAGCAGCTGTATTGAATTTTCTTTTTTCTTTTTTTTTTTTAATTCACAAAATCTCCCAGAAGTTCCAAAAAACAGTAATTGTGATTATTGCATGAATGATTGTCATTAGCGTGGTGTGATTTGCATGATGATAAGTATGTATTTGTTGCAGTGATAAAGTTGAATCGCAGTACAACGTGTTGTATGCAACAATGAAGGACGTGTACCTGAAGCTGCTCTCTCTGGGCCTCCGTGCGCTCGTCTATAACGGAGACACCGACATGGCCTGCAACTTTCTGGGTGACCAGTGGTTTGTGGAGGATCTCGGCTTGAAGGTAGCTTTAATTCTACATTCATAAATTATACTTTTTCACACCAACGACAGGCACTTCTTAATTGTACTAAAATGTTCTTAGGCAACCACTAAATACCAAAGATGGATTCATGAGGACCAAATTGCTGGCTTTTATCAGATGTTTGGAAACATCACTTTTCTGACTGTTAAGGTAAGCATTAATGCTTTTGCATTGTCGGTTTGTTTTATGTGGAGATGTCGCAGTTACTCAAAATACTGCTTTGATCTGTTTCAGGGTGCAGGTCACATGGTTCCTCAGTGGGCTCCAGGTCCAGCTCTCCACATGTTTCAATCTTTCATAACAAATTCCCCTTACTGAGTCGGAGAATGTACTTTTTCTTTATTTGTTGTTCTCAGGGAAATAAATTTGAGATGTAAAAATGACTCTTTGGTATTGCACTTGCACCCTTTTAATAGGTCAAGACTGTCAGTCTGGCTCTTGACAGAACAAATGGAGAACACTTTTTGGGGGGGGGCGTGCCCAAAAGTTTAATTCATCAAATTAATCAAGGAATGAATAACCCATAGTTATTAAATGGTTATAACTGCTTTGCCCTCAATCTCAGCTTTTATGGGTGAAATTTGTGTTCATTTAGATTGAAGCTAACAGCTGATTTGGTCACAAACCCTCTGCTTGGCTCCAAAGCTACTTGCTCAGCTTGTTCGTGTGTATTTTTTACCATTTTTGTCAGTAAATTCGGGAGCTACTTGTGTGTAAAAGAAACATCTGCATCCCGTGGTTTCTGCAAAGCTTCTTCTCATTGACTCAGACAGATCTGAGTCCAGATATTTGATGCTGAACTTTATATACTTTTATAAAAGTATTGTCTGTGACACTTATGTAAATGTTTGTTTTGTTTGTTTTTTCATCCTTATGGTTGACGTGTTAATAAAATAACAATATAAAGGATTTAAAAAAAAAAAGTTTGGACTGATGATGCCAAACTCCGATCAAAAACTGTAATTTGATGAAATGAATTCAATGTCTTTTATTAAATTTTTTGTTCAACTCATGAGATTTGAGCAGTCCACATTTATTCACATGCTTTAATTGCACTTCATTTATTGAAGTAGCATTGAATGTTCACTACAATATTTCTACCAAATCTTCCCATTAACATATTTAAG
This sequence comes from Oreochromis niloticus, assembly GCF_001858045.2. Lineage (NCBI taxonomy): Eukaryota > Metazoa > Chordata > Actinopteri > Cichliformes > Cichlidae > Oreochromis > Oreochromis niloticus. The sequence goes on along the minus strand of NC_031965.2, from coordinate 22,752,583 downwards.
TCACTTTTATGAGACAACAGGGACATGATTGTGATTAGCAAATGCTTTGTTAATCAGTGGCGTAATTGCAGCTGATCATCGATAAATTAAGTCTGACACACAAGTTAAAGCACCAAACCATAAAAAAAACAATGATCATAACAATGATTGTTTAAAAAAAAAAGTATCCCAGCACTTAGTACTTTAAGAAATTTTCATTTTGTAGTTTTTCTTCACAATTATGATAAATGTGTCCGTCCAGCAGTCTCATGTAGCATACCCGTGTTTCTGACAGTCCCTTTTTTCTGTTTTGTCAGTTGTGTTCACAAAAATACTTGCTGGGTTTCATTAAACAAAAAAAATATAACTACATAAACATGAAATCACCTGAATCACAAAAAAAACAATGTACTGCAAAAATGGTTATTAAAGTTACAGTTGGTACAAAGATGAGGGGTAAAGTCATTTGATATAGTTTAACCATGTCAGTGATCTGTGCTCTGTACGTCTTTAGTGTTGGAGTTTTGGGATATTTGGGCATTTAAAAAAAAAAAAAAGCTCCCACTTTGGTTTGAGGCAAACAAAAACTAAAATTATTTCTAACATCACATTCTTGAACTTAAAATGTCACATGTGCAGTTTGTTCACTTAATTTCCTTCCTGTCGTGTCTTATAACCCTTTCCTGTAAATAAAGTGCGAAGTGAATCCTTTGTAGGTTACATCCTTCCCTCTCTTTACAAACCTGCACAAACCTGTGGAGGTGGTGCTCATTTGTGCAGACACAGAGCTGCACTTTTCACCCTGTTTTACACACTGGCTTCAATAAGCATATGTTTGTAGGTCTTTGCTTATTTGTACAAATAATCTAATCTAGTCCAATCTAATCTAAAATTCACTTGTAAAACTACCTTGTACTATAGCACAATAAATTACACAAACCAATAAAACAAAAAAATAACTCATTTCTAAATCAGTTTTAAAGTGTAGTATGTTTGGTTGTTTTGTCCCTATAATTGAAAACCTCATAATCAAACTGCCCTGGCTCTGTATTAAGGCCACTCTACGCCTTTACATACATTTAATATGCTTTGTCCTACTGTGGTAACGTATCACTTAATTCAGTTTTTTTTCTTTTTTAACACTGGTGAGCAGACAAACTATTAGCAGCGACATAATTGGTACTGAACATGAATTACATTATGACATGCTAATTAAATTATACAAAGTGGTACAATTCTGTTGTTAAAATCAATCTGATTAAGTCCCTTGGCTCTTGTAAACAGGAACGTGTCATTGTTACATCCACAGAGGGGAGTAAGGAGTGTGTGTCCCTTCTGAAAATAATGACACAGTAAAACACATGAAACATGCTGTTAGAAGCGTCTGAATTCCCTTGGCATGACGGGGTGACTCCCCGATTGAGCAAAACTCTCTAGACCTTCACGTCAGTACGGAGCAGGTGATGTTTGTCTTTGTTGTTGTTGTTTTTTGGGGGGGGGGGGGGGGTCATGAGACGCTTTGTATCATCCAGAGGTCCCGAGTAGCAGCAGAGGCCTGAGAGCAGCACTGGCTCATGAAAAACATTCCCTTCAGTTGACGACGTCCTGGTAGATGGAGTTCGTCGTAGTGAGGCCGAATATGAACGCTCCAAGTGTAACCATGGCAACACTGAAGATCACCAGCCCGTGCCAGCTGTGAAAGAGGAAATAGATTCGTTTGAGCATGGATAACATTTTTTGCAATAATGACCGTGAATCATGTGGCTCCAATGTCAAAAGATTAGAGAAGAATTTTTAAAAAGTGTTCAACTGGAAAGTTTTTCTTCAACTTTGATTCGTCACAGACCAAACAGATGCAGAAGCTCAGTGGCATAAAAGACGGGCTTATCTAGTTTTACAGCTTTTGCTACTAATAAAGACCTCCCCCAAATGAATAGATGAACAATGAAGTTACAGAATAGTGCTTTTTTGTTTTAATATTTACTCTATAAATTTCAGTTCCACAGTAATTAACTAATTAATAAAAAAGTGGCCATTTTCTGTAAATTAACAAAAACCTTCTGCTTTATAATTAAAGGTTAGTCTGATCAATGAGCTCTCAGAACTTCCTCTGCACTGTTACACATTTAAGTCTTATAAGCCCAAACAGTTGTGCTGACGCTTTTCTGTCACCACAGCAGGATTTCTTTGATATGTAGAAAAAGGGAGATACTACTGAAAGTGCACTTCTTTTTCTTATATTGGTGGGATTAGGGATATCCGGGATTAAATACGTAGTTAAACTTTTTTATAACGGCAAAAAGGGGTCTGGCCCACTTAAGATCAAAGTATGCTGTATGTAATCTATTGTAGTCATTTAACTGTGAAGGGTAACTATAATGTAGCATCCGGTATTAACGCAGTTTTAAAAAGTGTGCAAATATTCCCACAAGCTCGATTACAGCCTCATGTGCAGAGGGGCCTTTTGAGGTTTTGAACGTGTAGTCAGCTGATGATAAAATGGTGTCATGCAATGTAATTACTGCATGATTGAAAAAAATATATACAGAAGCAGAAAGAAGACCAAGAATTAGCAGCGCCTCACCTTACAGATCGGACGTCTGTCTCTGAGAGTTTGGCTTGCATCAAACACAAACCTGTAAATTTAAAGAAACATTGAGTCGGCTTTACAGAAAAAAGCTGCACAGAAAACCAGAACAGAGCAGATGACGTGCATTGTACCCGGGAAGACAAAGATGAAGCAGGCTGCCAGTCCTCCGATCAGAGAGATCACTCGACCAATGTCTGGGATGAAGAGGGCGAGGACGAGGGTGATGATAAACCACACCAGCGTCTGCAGGATCCTCCTCCTCCTCTCACGACGTACACACACCTCTACCTGTTCACCTTGGAAACGCAGCCAAAGTCCCTCTATAACTGCCCTAGAACAACACATGACCACAGCAGAGTACTGAGAAGAAAACATCCATAAAAACCAAATAAAGACTTTAGTGCACAGGTGTCGAACTCCAGGCCTCGAGGGCCGGTGTCCTGCAGGTTTTGGATGTGACCTTGATCCAACATAGCTGATTCAAATGGCTAAATTACCTCCTCAACATGTCTTGTAGTTCTCCAGAGGCCTGGTAATGAACTACTCATTTGATTCAGGTGTGTTCACCCAGGGTGTTAACTAAAACCTGCAGGACACCGGCCCTCGAGGCCTGGACTTCGACACCCCTGCTTTAGTGCATACAAACACATCGATACATACCACCAATCCCTTTGACTATTTTTTTGTTTTTTTTAATCATCTGATACAGATTTTAAAAACTACACACGGGGTACCACCTGAAACAAATCTCACATCAGTGCTGCTTTTCTATTTCTAAATATTGGAAAAATTAGCAACCCTAGCATCAGTATTAAACATTATTTAATGAGGACAGATTATATTTAGCCAATAACAAATACATAGATATGGTCAGTTTCTTCTGCTAGTGATAATTTGAACGCATCTCAGTGCGTGGAAAAAAAAAAAAAAAAAAAAATCACAGGAAACAAAGAGGCCAAAACAGAAAATATAAATGTATATATATATATATATATATATATATATATATATATATATATTTATTATCTGATGCCAGTAACAAGCTGCAGTCAGAAATCTCACAGATATCTCGTCATACGTTTTTCACTCGTAAGAACTGACAGCTGGAAAATGCAAGCTCAGTGCATATGTTGATTAAAATTATCTAAATGGGAGCCTTACCAAAAAAATCTGCTTATATATTTTAGACACTTAAAAATGCAACACCGAATGAACAATCAAGTGCATGAGACACATTTGCCCTGACTAAAGGAAATAGGAAAGAGAAGAAGAAGAAGAAGAAGAAGAAGAAGAAGAAGAAGAAGAAGAAGAAGAAGAAGAAGAAGAAGAAGAAGAAGAAGAAGAAGAAGAAGAAGAAGAAGAAGAAGAAGAAGAAGAAGAAGAAGAAGAAGAAGAAGAAGAAGAAGAAGAAGAAGAAGAAGAAGAAGAAGAAGAAGAAGAAGAAGAAGAAGAAGAAGAAGAGCTAGCACGGTAAAATAGACTGGATGATGCAATAAAATGCTACAGTAAGCCAACAGATGTTGAACCCATAATCATCATCTCATGCTAAACTTCTGCTGCTGTGCTGCTCTCATCTCTGTAGTGTTTCACCCTGTATGTGTGTCTAATTTGACAAATACACACTTGAAGAGAGAGAGAGCAGCAAATTAGCAGTAAAGACTCACTGTGGGCACATAAAATAGGAAAGTTTATAGTTTTACATTAGGATTTTTTTTCCTTACATTTGCAACTTTATAAACTTAAACTATGCTGTCATGTTCTTTTTAGAGAGAAGAGGCTTTCCTCTAGTAAATCGTGCTGTCATTAACTTTAATATTTAACATGCTCATTGAGCCCTATAGAGTCTGAGATGTAATTTTGGGGGTTTCTGCAGTTTCTCCAAGTATTGGGGGTCTAGTCTCAGGGTCAGCTTACTGGGACGTCCACTCCTGGGAAGATTATGGCATGTTTTAACACGCTCTCCACCTCTAAAGCTTCTACTTTTATAGAGGTGATCACGCTCGATTAATCAGCTGCCTTCAATCGGCACCACTTGGCTGCTACTTATCCTAAGAGTGTTCTCCACTTGTATTTTTCACAGGAATACAAATAAAATACTTTATTTTGATTATGCCATCTCACTTTAAGCTTTTCTCAAGATGTAGGGGAGGAAATACAGTTAGAAATGGAGGAAACAGCATGCACTCAGACACATGTGCTGGAGCAGCCACAAAAAAAACACTGAGACGCTCGGATTACAACAGAAACAGACAGACACAGTGAGTATTACTCTATTCTCTGCTGAGGAAACCTTTAGTCCAATGTATCTTTACACTGCATATGGTTTTCTGCTGTATTTTCTTGACCTATTAATATATCCAGATATCAACTACAGCTTCATCATTAGTATCATTAGTAGTACGTTTTAGTTTTTCTGTATCTTACCTGCCACAGAAGTGTAAAATAGGGTAGGAGGTGACCACACAGACGATGATGAAAGCTCTCGCAATGGCTACGGCGATATCATCGGGAGGGTACGACATCAATACATCCTGACTGACGTTGGAGCCAAATGTCAGGAAGCCACAGACACCTGAACAAATCACAAATCACACCAAGGATCTGAAATGTGTTTTTATTTCACTGTAAAAAGCAACAAAAAACAACAACAACAAAAAAAGCAAACCTGCATGCTGACTACATTTATGGAATATATTTCCGTGCTATAAAAAATACCTTCAAATACCTTTTACATGTAGTTTCTGAAATGTATTTAAAAGTCAATAATAATAAAAAAAAAAAAAAAAAAATTGATATATATATATATATATATATATATATATATATATATAGCACACTGTGCGCTGTCGATCTTAAGTGCTGCACAATAATATTCAATATTTAGTATTTACTGTTATATTCACATAGATCATCGCGATGATGTTGTTTATTATATTGCTCTTTTTTTTTTTGCTTGTTTTCTCTTTTTTCTTTCTCAACAGGTGATCCAGGGGATTGATATATGTATTTTTTTTGTCTGTTTGTTTTGTTGGTTTTTGTTTTTTTGCCCTTTATCACAGTTCCTCTTCACCGCCGTTTTTCTTTCCCTCTTTCTTTCTCCCTTTTCTTTTCCCCAGTCAAGTCTGTCCCGTATTTAGCAAGTGAAAATAAAATAAAATAAAATAAACAATAAAAGGTGAATCAAATAGACCAAGACAGCAAGGCTGGGATGGTCCATTTGGTAAAGTAAATCCGTTGGGCATCTTTCCTTGCCTTTAGACAATAATTCTGATGGCAAAAGAACCAAACGGGACAGGCAAAAAAATAAATAAATAAATAAAAAATAAAAGTCAATTATAAACATGCATGTTATTCAGTATATATGTACAATACCTGTTCCAGTGTAAACAAAAAGGCAGATGAACATGCTGAAGGTGACAACAAGTCCCCAGGGTTTGATCTCCTTCCTCCTCATGCTGTTGAACACTGGCACGGAGCTGACATGGCACTGTGACCAGAGATCAGGACGGGGGAGGCAGGAGATACAGCTTATTAATATTAAAGTCTAATCATAAAGGCACATAACTTAAAATCTCATCAAATGATACCAAATGAGGAGATACCTGGAAGCCAAAGCATATGGTGGGCATTGCATTAAAAACTGCAGTCCAGGAATCAGAACTGTAACAAACACAACAATATGCAACTCAAAGCCAGATGAGGAGGATGCAGATGTTTAGAAAGTGTTGTGAAATGTGTCCACACCTGGTAGGAACATAGCCCGGAGTCACTTCTTTGTCCGGCCAGATGTACTTAATGATGACCACTATGGTAACATACCAGGTTCCCATCACACTCAGAGTACTACCAGAAAAAAAGAACAACTCAAATAATCAGTGTGTAAATTGAAAATTAAAAAAACAAAACAAAATAATAATAATAATAATAATAATAATAATAATAATAATAATAATAACAAGAAGAAGAAGAAGAAACCAATTCTCATAGTGAAAATAAGCTGCAGGTCAACAAGGGACAAAGTTCTGCACCTGGCATACTTCTGGAAGCCAATCTCTTTGGGGATGGAGAGAGGAAGAATGACCAGTACCGCAGTCAGAGAGATGGTAAATTTGCGGTTAGTGTACCAGAAGTGATCGTCTTCACCCTCTGCATTATGACCCGCTGCAGCGATCACTGTAACAAAAAAACAAGGATTTCAAAAACATTTGTGAAGGGCACAAAGAGAAAGAGCCGGAGTACAATCTGCTGTTTGCTGGAGAAGGGAACAGGGTACAGAGCAGGAGATTAGCTAAACAGCTGTACACACAGGAGGGATGTAGAAACGTAGACGATCGAAGTCACAAACACTTCATTCATTTCTAAATAGCAAGAGGCCAGAGTTGAACTCTTTTAAACACTGTCAGCATCTCTGGGTTGAGTTGATCACATGAGAGACACGTTTACTGAGCAAAAAAGCTGAGTAGTGTCATCTCTGATGTTCTTTGCCCTCATCAGTGATGACACTGCCTTTTTTTATACTGCTCTATGACAGAAAGACTTCCCCTATTTAACACATCACAGCTAAATGCAAAAGAAAAGCAGAAATGTCATTTAAATGTAGGAGATGATCGGAAAGTCTCATGAATTATCCCATGAAAATATAAATAAAATAAGTAAAACAATAATAAATAAACAAAACCTTATATGACTTAAATCTGGCTGATCTTCCTTTTAAAGATCATACTCTTGTGCACCCCGGACCGCTTTAACTGTCACTAATATTTTTGATGGCTCCCTGGAAGTCCTGTCCTGTCCCTGCCTCTGCAGCGTGCTCTGGATCTCGTCCTTTACGTGAAATTAGATCCTTCACCTCAGATTTCATTTTATGGAAGTGGTCAAAGTCACAGAGAGTCAAACCCAGGAAACAGAGCTTGTGGTCAATAACGACTGTGTAGCCAGGATTTAAAAAAATAATAAATTTTTAAAGATGGTTTTGAAAAGATCAGCTAAATTTAATTCAGGTGCATCTTTTGACTTTTACATTCCAGTTTTAGAGGTTTTGGTTTTCTATAGACGAAACAAAAAAGCTAACCAGTCTGATAAATAAGTACACTCACAGCGATCGAGCTGGTCTCCGATGACAATGAAGAAAGCAATGCATGTGCCAAATGTGTAGATGGCAATGGCTACTTCACATACAACTCCTGTGACTTTCCCGCAAGTGGCTCGAACAACTTCCTGGTAAGTACCTTCATTACTGACCTGAATAAAAAAGACAGATAATTTTAAAAAAAAGACGTAGATCCAACAGTAGGTAGGTACACGATAGTGATACTCAGGTTTCTCATGTGACTTCATTGTCCGAGAGTTGCCTGCCATAATGGAGGTGATTCAATCTATTGACTGTTGAGGGTGTACGTGTTTGTTTTTTCACTCACAGTTGTGACAGTTTATCTCATTTATGCTTAATGTTTATTAAGTTTATCACTCACTTAGACCCCAGTCATACAGACCTAGAGACCAGTCAGTGACCCCACCTGGCAACCTTTGGTTCCTAGGGAAAAATGTATATTCCCCACCTGGCTGGCGAGTGGTTGGAGAGGTAATATTTGTAGCACAGAGGGTGGTGACCCAAACACCTTATTGTGGTTGATTTGCAGATTATCACAGTCACCCACTTCAAATGCTCACCAGCTGCTCTCCAAATGGTAACCAAAGCAACCAAAAATGGGTGTTTGGGTCAGCACCACATAGCTCTTCACAACCAATTTCACCAATTGCGGCAAGCAACCTCCAGCAATTGCCAACCAGTCAAGAAATACGCATTTTTGGCCTACAAACCAATGGTTGCTAAATGCCCTGCAACCGGTCTCTAGGCCTATGTGATTTGGGTTTTATTCACTTAACACTACAAATTTACGAAGTTGCACGAGTTAAAGTCACAAGGTTAGCAATCACATCTGTAGCCTGTATGTATTTGCCTGATTTTTCATTGCCACCATTAAAATCAGCATCATTAAAATGTTACACTTAAATTAGTCGTTGAGTTTCAATGCAGCTGAAACAGTGTTTAACTGTCCAAATTAGGTTTTTAAACACAAGCCAGTGATATTTCCCGCAAGCCTAAACTGATGTATCTGTGCACCCACTGAGAACACAGATCACTCCTGCTGTGTGCGGCATTTAAAACAGGTTTTTCTACATAACTCCACAAACAACCGAGCAGCAGGAGCATCGCTGTTTATAACTTAAGTAATTTAAGTCACTCTTAATTGGCTATCTTGGATTCTGCCAGGACGCAGGACAATCACACAGAAAAACACTTTACCTTGGCTACCACAGCTTGATTTACCGAAGTCTGCATAGTTATTGGCAAAATTAAGGTTGGAGTCTCACACATTTACATTTACATAGCCAGAAACCATCCAACAGCTGAATGTAAATGATTTTCTTCAGCGGATATTGTTGCATCACTTCAAATTTACTTAATTCAACTGACTCAGTCTTAGCTTTACTCTTTTATTCCAGTGTTGTGTGAGACGACAGCACAAATCTGAGCTACTGAGGAAGTGAAAGTCCAAACCTATCCATATGATCAGGATTACAACCACAGAATAAAGAAGTTGTTACTTAAGAAGCCTGCGCAGTTTGTTTCACTACGAATGAAGGAAGAAGACAAAAGAGAGACAAAACTGTTCGGAGTTAGAGGTCCAGAACATGGCGGAGAAAATATAAGAAAAACAAGTGAAATGTGAAGAAAGTTTGGGGGCCGGGGCAACACAAACCAGGGAGCAGTATCCGAGGATCACCAGCCCGGTGATTATGAAGATCAGCATAAACTGAAACACAAGGAAACACAAAGCAGCACAATATGAATATGCTGGTCACATGAATACAGAGAAAGCAGGTCCTCTGATTGTCAGTGCTTGTATTCCAGGAATGAACAAGCTCATGCTATATTCAGTCTGACTCTAATCCAGCTAACCTAATAATAACTGTGGGTAGTGACATAAAATAACATTTCTTTTCCTTTCAGCTTCTCTTAGTGTCAAAAAATGTCTCATCCTCAGTGTAATGGGGGTATACATTGATCAGCCACAACATTAAACACCAGAGTAATATTCTGGAGGTCCCTCTTGAGCTTCCAAAACTGGTCTGGGGACTGGGGAATGAACACGAGACATCCCTTGGTGTCTGATACTCTAACACTGCCAATGGATCCTTTAGGTCTCGTAGATTAAAGAGTGTGACTTGCATGGATCGGCTTCTCCTGGCACATCCCGCTGATGCTCTGTCAGACTGGGATGTCAGGAGATTGGTTGTGTTTCTAAAGCTTTTTCCAAGCATTTTCTCAAGTATGATGGAACACATTGTTCTGCTATAGGATGCTTCCATTGCTATCCAATGATGTGCTTGGCCTCAGCAATGTTAAGGTGTGTGGTATGTCTCGAAGTAACATAGGACCAGGACCATGCCAGGACCTAAGACCTTTTAGCACAAAAACAGGATCCATTCACCTCAACACTCAGTGGTTTTAACTTATAGATGATCAATGCAAGTATTTCATAAAAACTGAGCAGACCAAATTATAAATATGAATCCCAATTTAACTGTACTTCATGTGATGCTTAGACAAAATAGGTGTAGCAGAAGCACATAATCTTCTCACCATCTGAAGCACGATTCCTGCAGTTATACCTCCTGCCATATTGAAGGCCGCAGGGAAATTGAGTAGACCTGCTCCCAGCGCTGCATTCACCACGATGAAAATAGCACCTATTGGTGACACTCCCGAGCTCCTCCTGTCAGACTCAGGTTGCCGAACAGAATCCACGCTGGGGCTCTGCAAGAGCCACGCCCTTTCTCCAGAGTCACTGCTGCCAGCACCACCCCAGTCCTCAACATCGTTGTTAATTGCCATGAGTCACCAGGGTGCAGCTCAGTCTGGGAAGCGTTAAGCACCTCAGAAAATCAGGTGAGGAAATTGGAATGAAGCTACAAGAAATAACCCAGCTGCAGATGAATATTTGTGTCCAGTCAGGAGCCAGCTGAGGTTTTTCAACGGTGATGGTTTGATGGTGAAGCCATTTGGAGATTGAGCTGTAATAAAATATTAACTGCATTTAGATGCATTTGGGAGAAGTGTGGTATCAAATTAACATACTGAGTACATTAGATGAGGAAGTTAAAAAAAAAGGGTGGTTTGAATCACGAGTCATGTTTGGTAAAACAGTTTCTGCTCACTGATTCCTAGAAGTCCATAATAAACTGTATGTAGAAATTCTCCAGTTTAAGGCAGTGAAGTGGTACTATTCATATTAGAAACATGACACCATTCTTATGATCACCATGTTTTTAAAAACATCACAATCAGTGAGCTCAAGAACAAACATACCTTTTAGAGAACAGTCGTTTTACAAGTGGATCTCTTATAAAGTAGCTAATAAGCTTACGGCAGAAAGTGTAGGAGAACACACAAAGCTGCCAGGAATAAAGCATGGCGGTGATTTATTAATGTTGTGTCCAGCGGATCTCCAACACAGTCACTCTCACACTCTCTCTCTCTCACACACACACACACACACACACACACACACACACACACACACACACACACACACACAGGTATCTACAGTAGACACTGGTCAAGTAATCCACCATTTATCGTGGCTAGATTCAGACTTTTCTTTTCACTAAGGTAACAATAGCATTTATCAATACACCCATACACCACTGTGCCTACATTAGCTAGCTAGCAAACAGCACACCGAGCTGAAGAGATCTCGTTTTCACAAACCAGTCCGCAAATTTAAACACCTCCGCGTTACTCACAATAAAGATTAAGAAGTCGTCTCCGTTTCGTGTAAGACTGAAGTGCTCGTATCCTACCTTAAGCCACCACCGCTGGAAATGAGAGACCTCAGTGTTTTGACCGTAACCGTGACGAGCGAGTCATGTGCGCAACAATAGAATTGTGGGTAATGTAGTTTTTTTTTCTCCCCGACGTGTTCTTAAACCCTGTGGGATTACCTGAGGCTTCTACTCTTGACATAATCAGGAAATTGTTTCTACCCTTCCCTATATGCCGCTGTTTCTTAAACTTATGGCGTACATAACGTACACAACCTGTCTTTTTTTAATCCTATTTTTTAATTTACCCTTTGTTTTTGCTATAAATATACTACTGTACATTTTATGCCTTAAATTAAAAGTATCGGTAAAGACCGATTTGTGTGTTTCTATAACCTTAAATTCTATAATATATGTGTATGCTCTGTTGTTCATCTCTGACTCCTCAGAGAAAACCAGTGTGCTGGTTCAAACTGGTTATAAGAACATGAATTCAGTTTTGCCTAAAATTATTTAGTTTAAAAGTGTTTGTATCATGTTTATGACAAGTGGTCTTTTAAATTTGTTCATTGCTGTCATCTGTAAATAAAACAGAACACAGGGCGCATGTAACCATTTCTTACATGGGTAAACTATTATCTAAGAACATATCAGAAACTTCAAGACCAATGAAAATGCAACCACACCCATTTTTTAAGCAAATGCATAAGTCAGAGCTCTTTGTACTCTTTTGTGCTTGTGCAAGTCAAGATCATTATATACAAGTTTAGCCTATCATAGCTAACACAGTTAGGAAACTGCCCTGGACCTCAGTGCAATAATCCATCACTTGGAATAAGATGTAGGTTGTCTGAGCATGATGTAGCGGGTAAATGTGAAGAAAAGGGACAAAATTAACTGGTTTCACATCTTTACTCTATGATTTATTATTTGTTCAATGATGTACAAGACTGATGATCCATAAGAGAGAATGCAAAAACATGGAGGCAGAGTACCAGAAGTATGAGCTGACTCAGGAAAACCCCACATTTTGAATTGCCATCTGTGTTTCACAGTCCTACCGATGAACAGATTCACACACTAAAAACATGGTGTTCATCTGAATGAACAGTGTGTGCATCATGAACCGTTTTGTTCCCCTGAAGAAAGTACCCCACACGACTTTACCATGGAGTACAGAGTTTTCAATTGGCGAGATGAACACATTAAATTTGGTGTAATAAAAATTCCTTACAGTGGGATCGACAGTTTTATCGCCTCCATTCTCAACTCTAAAGCATGTGCTCGTTTGTATCTGAGCTTACAGGAGGACCGACAGAGAGAGACCGCTGCCCTGTGATCACTAAAACAAATCAAACAGATTCAAATTCTACTGAAACAGAACAAAGAGTAAACTGCTGAATCATTGTTAGGGCAGATCCACAGAGTAACGAGATTACATGTCTGGCAGATGCCCATTAGTACAGTAAAGCCCACTCAAGTGCCAGTGATGTCTTGAGACTCACACAGTGCCTCACAGTTTAAAGTGCTACAACTCCACAATTAAAGAGGAAAACCTCAGATCAACTACAAGCTTTCACGAAGCACCAGAGATCTCATCTCCGTCTAGCATCGCCTGGATAATTTTTCCTCAACGTTTTAGCGTGTGGGCCCACAGCAGATAGAGCATATATGTAGGAGGACACGAATGTACAGCCAACAGTTCATTTCTGATAATAAATAAGGAAAGATGAGTCAGTCATGGGAAGAAATCTTTCAATTTGGCAGGGGAAGCCTTTAGTGAAATGTAGAGGAAAGAAAGTGTAACCGGAAAATAGAGCCTGTAACAAGAGCAACCGTTAACCGTTCCAAATTTAACTCATGATGAAAGCCAGTCAGGAAACAAAAAGGCTACAACTTAAAAAAAAAAAAAAAAATTGAAATGAAAAAGGAAGTTTTCTAAAGGTGGCATGAAGGAGACAGAATAAATGACGCTTGAAGCTCCTCTTTTGTGCTGCTCCTTCTGATTTTTGCTGCTCTCCCAGCGGGATCCACTCTACTTGGTGACTGCGTGGATCGCGTCTGCAAGGTAGCCCACGTTTCCAGAGGTCACACCTGCCATGGAAATTCTGCCATCCTTGGTCATGTACACTGAGAACTCTTTTGTCAAGCGCTCGACCTGCAGGGAAAGAAAACGCAGCACAAATGAGGCAGAGGAAAAAGGCTGTTTTGTTGTTTGTTGTTGTTTTTTTTTTTTAAATAAACATTCATCTGCAAGCTCAAGACTCATAATGTCAAACAAATCAGCCTGAAGAATGCATGTTTTTAAATGAGACAGCAGGTGTTTAAGACCACATTCTTAATGCAACCTGCACAATACGAATCGCCACTAAACTTTGGAACGACTACAAAGTTAAACAGCAGTAAACCATTACCCCCTGGTGGTGAAACCTCAGTCAGTACAGAAAGCAGCTTTACACAACAGATATGAATGTAAGAGTGGGCCTGCCAAAAGGCAAGTCCCTTTCCTAAGAAATAAACTCTCCTCTGATATGATCTGTGAGGTTTATTGCTGAATGACATTATTCATTACACTTTGTTTAAATATGAAAACTTATCCATTTCTCTGCCTGCTCTGCCATTAATCGTCTCAGTACCTGTTCTGGCTTGAGTCCTGTGAAGCAAAACATCCCGATCTGGTCGATGACGTGCTGCCAGTTGTGGGAGGAGCCATTCTTTTTCAAACCGGCCACCAGCTGCTCTCTCATCTTGATGATGCGGTTAGCCATACCATGGACCTCCTCCAGCCTGGACACAAAAAACAAAGAAATGCATAACTGAGCATCAACCTTTTTGGGGCACGCTGAAAATTTGAAGCGTTCCCAAAGAATCCAGACTACATTAGTCTGATGTGTCAGAGTTAAAGTTCCTAGTTGGCAGCAGCGCACAGGGCACTGACCAGGATCCATTCCTGAATGTGCTGGAGCAGTGTCTCTAAAACCTGACTTTACTCCTGGAACATGCTCAACTAAGGTAGTCGTGTCACTCCCAGCTCTGATTTCTGTGGCCAAAGGAACGCAGCATAAGTGCAGTGTTGTGATAACCTAAGGAGCTTGAAGAGAAAGCAACTGGGCTTCATTTGGTTTTAAAACTGAAGAAGCCTCTTTGATGAGAAGTGAAAACTCTGCTTGAAGCTTAAAGGAGGAGAGTCCCCAGTATTTAAACCCTACTGGGGTTGTCTGTGGATATGTCCATGTCTAAAAGGTCGTACCACAGTGAGCGCAGCTCTGGCGTGTTGAGAATAGTTGCTGCAATTCTGGCACCATTCACTGGTGGGTTGGAGTAGATGGGCCTGATGAGGATCTTGAGTTGAGACTCCACCCTCTTTGCCTCCTCTGCATCTTTGCACACGACAGTGAAGCCTCCGACACGTTCACCTGTCAACATGCACAGCAAGTCAAAAAATATAAATACTGATGACAAAAAACTCAGGGTTTAATACAAGATTTTGGTTCATGATACCCCACCAACTCTACTGAACACCCAGTTTTAAGAAAATTGAACAGGTTAAAAATAAGCAAGGATGACAGACGCACAAACAAAAATAGCTTGCGATTCTTGTGTTACTCATATTTTCCCAGACTCATGTAGGTTTTAATGTGGCACCAGTGTCAGAAGGTGGCAATAATGCACCTACAGACTGTTTGCAAGACACCACTAAACAGAAATTAGAGACTATATGTAGAAAAAATTATAAGGACACTATTCTAACCATATGTGGCCAGTGAGGATAAGTGTTGCCATACAAGTGTGACAACACTCAAAAGGACTACTGCTGTAACCGAATAAATATATTTTAGGATCAGCGTTTTCTCAGTGGGTTGTGTTAAGGGATCAAGATAGATCTGATCAAAGGTTTCATTTAAGAACAGAAAACACCCATCATGTTGCATTTAAGAAGAGCCTGCACTGAATCTGACTGACCATAGAGTCCCATGTTCTTGGCAAAGGACTGCGACAGCACAATGTTGTGACCGTTTTCAATGAAGTGGCGGACAGCCCAGGCGTCGCGATCAATGTCTCCACTTGCAAAGCCCTGGTAGGCCATGTCGAAGAACACGAGCAGGTTCCTTTTCTATAAGAGTGGTGGTGGGTGAACAAAGACAGCAGTTAATTATGCAGAGCTCATCAATTGTGGTGTCTGAACTGTCAGAGACCTCATGTGATAAAAGCAAAGCAGCCATTTCATCATTAGCATTTACAGAACCTCTGATAACCTCTCACCTTCACAATGTCAGCAATCTCCTTCCACTGCTCGGGCCTTGGATCCACACCAGTGGGGTTGTGAGCACATGCATGCAGCAGGATGATGCTCTGCTCTGGGATTTTCTGCAACATAAATGAGGGTTTCAGTTAGTCAGCCTACAAACCCCCCCCACACACACACACTACAGGCCTGACAGTGTTCTCACAGCAGCAGTACTCTTACACTGCTCATGCACTAGATATGATTAACATGAAGTGGGGCTTCCTCACCACGAGATAAAGCAGCGTTTTCCAACCTTTTGGAGCCATGGCACATATTTCACTTTAGAAAAGTCACACCAAACAAAAATGTCACAAAAAGCATATTAATAATTTTTCCCTGTGCACCAGGTATAGCGGAATTGGCTCGGTTTGTCCCCAGTATAGCTTTGTCTTCTTCTGACCACTACTCATGCTAGGGCCTTCATCTGGGTTGGAATTTACTCCAGGGCCCAGGTCGGATTAACTACATTTTCTTTTCAAATACTTATCTATTGTTATTACGCGCTGCGTTGTCTCACTCGCATGACTATTATGCAATTTCTTTTGTTTTACTGGCAGTTGGCAACTGATTTAATTAGAGCATGTAGTTGAACTGCCCTCTAGTGGAAGAGAATGTAATTGTTCTGCCCGTTACTCATGCCAATTGCTTGGAATACCAGATGTGGAACCAGATAATCTTCCACAGCACACCTGATCTTTTCTCACGGCACACCTATGTGCTGTGGCACAGTGGATGAGAAATATTAAGATAAGGGGATGAGAATTAAATGTACATTTCAGCAAATCTTTATTAGAGCCTCATACACTGATGCAACAATTCACACTATGCCCGGTGAAACTTCCCTGATATCTGTGTGTAAACAGAAAGCGGGCAAGACCAAAGTCCTCTTGGATGTCTCTTAGTATAAATACACCCTTTGCACTACACACCACACAAGTGAAAAAGCAGAGTCCCATTTCCTGCGTTCCTTTCCTAATAAAAGGAAAATTTCTTAAATCTGATCACAACTCTAGAACTTATCCTTCAAAATCATAGATATAATTTGGACAACCTAAAAAGGATAAAATCATCAACAATTATCAAATTGTTGGAAAAATGCTTAACATGTTTCATTTTCTTTTGACGCATGTATTTTACGCATTTCTTACAGAGATGTCATCCAGTGCTCCTTTGAAGTCAAAGCCACAGGTGGAAGGTTCATAGTAGCGGTAAGCTTTGAGCTGCATGCCAGCGTCTCTGAAGATGGGTGTGTGGTTCCCCCAGGAGGGTTTGGGCAGGTACACATCATGTGGCCCAGGGTGGAATCGAGCCTGTGACACAGGAAAAGCTGATGAGCTATAGCATACCAAGAAACCTCATTTTTAAAAACAGTTTTTAAATGCCAGGTGATCAATACAAGAGGACCTCACCAAGAAGTTGGCTCCAATACGCAGAGATCCAGTTCCTGAGATGGTCTGGACGGTGACGCTCTGCAAGGAGAAGAAAACTGCTGTACTGATATGGATTTCTTTTAAAAGACAAAAACTGTCCATCGTCAACTGAACTTTTAGTTGAACTTACTCTGCTACTTTTCAAAACCTCATTTTCAGGACCAAGAGCCAGCTGAGCACAGGCTTTACTGAATTCAGCCAAACCACCAATGGGAAGGTACTCCTTATCCAGCTGTTTAGCTGCAATGATAGCCTCTGCCTAGAAGAAGGCAAAGAAAATGAGGCATAAAACATCTCACACACACACACTCACACTCTTTGTGTCTGATAATTTAATCAGGAGGTAGATCTACCTTGCGAACACAGCTGAGGACAAACGGCTTTCCTTGATCATCCCTGTAGGCTCCCACTCCCAAGTTCATCTTCTTGGGGTTTGTGTCCTTCTTGAAGGCTTCAGTCACCCCCAGGATGGGATCAGGGGGACCCATCTGCACTCCACCCCACCAGGAGCTGCACCAAAGCAGATGAGTATAGTACTTAGATTGTGGTCACAAACAAACACTAATGCATCTTTGAAGAGGGGCAAACTGGTTTTAAGGTACCACTACCTCGTACAGTTTAATGCATGTAGCCTGCCAACAGACTGCAGATGCAAATTAGCTTTAAGCTAAAACTGATACAATGCATCAAATGGCAACATTTATGTTAATATTGTAGATGGTCCCTTTTCCAGAAAAGGCCAATAAAAGAAAAAAAAGATACATGCTGCAGAGCCTAATGCCAGCTTAACACCTCATGTGACCTGGGGATAACACACTGACTTAGAGACGCATGAATGACACATGCTTGGCTGGCACAAGCATCATGAAACATAATCCCATCAGGAAGTCCAGAGTCCAACAACAAGTGTGACAGTTAATCAGGGTCAAAAATGCTATAATTACTCACGTTCCCACCACAACAAACACTCAGTGGAATATTATATGATTTTTTTTTACCATTCTTTCCTTTATTTGCTCTTCCAGCTTTCAGCATCATCTTGTTGAATATCATTCTTTTCTTTTAAAGCTTATTGATCTTTTGCAGTTTCAAAATACTTGATGCTAATTAAAATATTTGTTTAAGTGGCTGATTAAGGTAAAGAAACTAAACAATCCTTGAATTTCTTATTAGTAATTATTTAAAAAAAAAAAACCCACACAAACACACTACAGAAAGCAAGACAGACACCTAAAGTTCTTCCTTGGGACAAATGGCTTAGAAACGCTTATTTTTCAATCCCATATTTTTACAACACTCAGACTAAAGACTGAAGTCTGATTTAAGCATAGACGGGGATGTATGGGTTTTGGAAAAAAGAAAAAGAAAAAAGTCAATCAGTTCACTGGGCGTTTTACTGTTTTCACATCGCCAACTGATATTAATACAATACATCTCCGTTTGTACATAGATTTAGAAAACCCACACCCACTATCACGTTTTTTTAATTCCAGACTGTTGGCATGATTTTACTTTTGCTGCACTCTTGCCCTCACAGACATGTTATTGTATCAGGTTTCTTCTACTTTCTGAACTTGAGTCTAAATTTAGGACAGGACACTTTGCAAAGGGCAAGTGTCTCCAAAGGGACATTAAAATATTATTCCTATCATTTGGCACATACTTTTTTCCCCTAATTACCATCTATACAGACAATTGTGGTTGCAAGTATTTTACTGTGTGTAACATACTACTGTTGACATTAACAGCAGGAACGTAGTAACTAAAGTGTTATTTGTGTTCATTTGTCTCATCACACTTGCAGTGTGCATGCAAGCAGAACCTTTGAACAGACAAACTTCAGCGTTTATTTAAATATTTACTGAGAAGTTATCATCGATCAGCAGACCAGAGGCCTTTGTGGCACGGTAAAGGGCAATATTGTTGTTCACCCCTATCAGCTACTGATATTACCGTCTAAAATTACACAATAACGGCTGGCTGCGTGCTTGAACATAAGACACTGAATCACGACAGCAGAAGCTAGTAAAACGAAACCTAGAGTTACTGCAGTGAAAGGGCAACCTAAATACAGTTTCCCCACGTTCACAAATCTCAGCATTTACGAAAGCTTTAAGTTAAATATTTTAATCGCATAAACGAGTAACTGAAGACGAGTTTGTCCTCCAAGCACACCCTGAAAGGACACACCAGTGTCTCAATTTCCACCTGGAAATTAGCCAATCGGCGCTCAAAGGTGGGAAGCGACAGCCAATCAGCTCGCACGACTTTACAAACTACGACAAGTCGCTTAGCTCAAACTGTGCAACTGAAATTATCGCGATGGTTTAAGTCACTCAAAATGTTTTTAGGAGCAAGAGGCGAAAACCGTTTATTAACAATAAAGTTAGCTGTTTAATACTGTAAACTTAAGCTGCTTTTGATAACGTAACAAATCCGGCTGGGCTTCAGTCTCCACCATGCTCCGGTGCTAACTCACCAGCGTGACTTTCATCAGTACCGTTAACCTCATTAACAGCAACTCAAAGTTGTGGTAACTCAGAGTTGCCGTTTTGAGGTCAGGATAGAGGTGAGCAAAGAGAAAGTTTGTCTTAAACAATGGCTGTTGACCTTTCAGGCCATCAAGTCACAAGAGGACATCGCTAACCCTACATATTAGCTGCTACCTGGGAGCAGATGCTAAACCCCGGACAACAGCAGGCCGTGTAAAAATCCTTTGACCTCAGTCTGAGGTTAGCTGACCGGCTATTGGGGCTACACTAACCGCAGAGCAACCAAGCTCCACCATAAAACTCAAGGTAACGTCAACCTTCAAATAAGGTTTGTTCGTTGAGCTAGCTGCAAAACGTGACAGTTCATGAGACCACGTAGGTGGTGCTTAACGAACTGAACGTCCACGTTACTGCCGTTTACCTGTTGCGGGTGGACAGGACTCCCAGGGACGGGGAGATGTTCCCCAGGCAGTAGATCACCTTGCTGGACTTGAGCAGAGCCATTGTTGCTGCGTTTGGGAAGAGAGCCTAGAAGGATGTGGACGGATGTGAAGGACAGGCGAGACCACGCTGCTACGCTCTGAATACGCGCTGACGTCAGAGCAGCCGTCAGTGATCGTACGGTGTCGTTTCGTCTGTATTTATAGAGCAGAAAAGGGAGAAGAAGCGTGAGTAATTTGTCATAGGTACTGTTAATAACGAGGACGGATGTCACACAGAAACCACCAGATAGTAAAACTTTCATCTTGCTGTGGATCTTGATTATAAATGAGATTTCTGTATGCTAGAAAAGGACATATTTGCCAGATTTCTGAAAAAGAAAGCAAATTAAATGAAGATGAATGTTGAAATAAATGTGTATCAATAATTTTGAAAACAACAACATGAGAGATGGATAGATGGAACTTTAGTGAATCGGGAAGTGCGGATGATTAGTAAAGAGGAAGTGAGGACATCTATGAAGAAGATGAAGAACTGAAAGGTGGTTGGTCCAAATAAAACTTTGGAGGTATGGAGAACACAATCTTGGAGAGTACTGAATGAAAGTCAGTGGAAGCAAAACTTCTGATGAGAGTGGGACAGGTAGAGAGGTGAAGCTGCAAGGTGTAGAGGTAGTGAAGATAGATGAGTTTAAATACCTGGGCTCAGCCATGCAAAGCAACAGATGGTGCTTAAGAGAGGTGTAGAAGGTACAGGCAGGGTGGAGCGGGTGGAAATTAGTGTTTTTTTTGGAGATTTTTAGTCTTTTACCAGTTTCTTAAGTACATTGTCCATCATTTTGAACGCCACATGGCTGTCACTTCAAATGACAGAAGCAACATGACTGTGTTAGCTTGCATATTTATTTGCCTATGGAGAGCCAACAAACATTTTTATTTGCTTCCCTCAGTTACAATAACTTCAAGTGTCCACACTGTAACAGGAGGCCATAACACAGTTGGACTGACAGTTTGTATGGGGTCAGCTCAGTTGATACAAGATTAAGATTCGATATTATAATCTGACTCTTAATCCCTAGAGTAGTGTGGCACGGAGAGGGCAGTGAAGGAGGGAGGGGGACACTATACATACATAAATCCACACAAGAGCAGTGCAATCTTATTTTAAATTGCATAACGTCTCCTGGATAAAAGCCATCTGACTCAAATAGAGGAGCTTTACTTCTTTTTAGTCACTAAATTCTCAGGGGAATCGATTTATTTGACACAAGCATAATAACTGCATTGCAACACACAATTATGCACAAGCACCGCATGCACTGCAGCTAATTTACAACACCTGTGCTGAGGTGAGAAAAAGGGAGCCATATATAAAAATATGAAACAGATATAAAAATAAAGCTCAAGTTGAATACAGAGTTATAGTGTGGGTGTGCTTTTATTTCAGCCATAGTTTATTGCTTCTATTGAAAACACTGAAACTGGTTTGCATTTTTATATCACAACCTTTGCTCTTTTAATGAGACGAGACGAGATTTTGTGCATTGCGCTGTGACAGTTACTGTTTATTAAGGCCTGTGTGCTGTTTGTACTGCAGTGCTGATGTCTGGACACTAAAATATCACTGAGTACTGAGGAAGCATGGCATTGTATGTATTTTAAAATAATCTTTAGGTTGGATTTTAAAGCTAAAATACTTTGATTTCCTAAAAAATGAAAAAACAAACAAACACTGTATTTGTTCATTTTTGTTATAACTTTTATTACCTGACCTTTCAGTTATGTGATTGGTAGTTTTAGTTTATTGCAGGACTTTTCTGCACAGATTATTCACGTCTTTCAAATCTTAGATGTGAGTCTAAGACTGGGGTGTCCAACTCCAGGCCTCGAGGGCCAGTCTGCTGCAGGTTTTAGATCTCACCCTGGGTCAGCACAACTGAATCAAATGATTAGTTCATTACCAGGCCTCTTGTGATGGCTGCACTTACAGCCACACAGTGGTAATACCCACCATGTTAGTGTAGAGGCTTATAAGTAACATTGCATTCACATTTGTCTTTCTTTAGATATAGGAATTAATTTACAGGACAATAAATAACTGGTTTTGGTTTAGAGTTAATTCACATATTCACATAACACTGCATTCTAAAATAAGTGCGCACCTTTTAGTTTACACTGTTATGTATGTGTAATCTTTTGTTTTCTGAGTTACCTTAGTTGCAGCTGTTCCAGTCCCTTGATTAAGGAGCCAAGAGGTGGAAAAGGGGCGGCGCGAGCTTTAAAGGAAGACTGCAAATTGGTTCATGCCATAACTCGGGACCATGGGGGGGGAATGGGAGTTCATTATGTTTGGTTTAGTTAGGTTTTGTGTGTTTTACCCCTTCTTGTGTTTTTTGTGGGCTGATCAGCCACTATTTAAGTTTCCCCTTTGTCTCATTAAGTTAGGTCGGTTTGTTTGAGTTATCAGTAGTGTTGTCAACTTTGAGTAGAGTTCTGTTATTTTGGCCTCTTTTATGGGCCCAAGATTTTGATTCTTTTTGCATGATTTAGCCAATTATGTTTTGGGGTTAAATAAAAATCATTTTTTTGGACTTTAACCTGTGCCCAAGTTTCCTTCGCTGCTCGGTCCATCACACCTCTGGAGAACTTCAAGAAATGTTGAGGAGGGAATTTAGCCATTTAAACCAGCTGTGTTGGATCAAGGACACATCTAAAACCTGCAGGACACCAGCCCTTGAAGCCTGGAGTTGGACACCCCTGGTCTAAGATGATTCCTAGTTCCCTGATAACTTAATTTATTATTTTCTACCATGGATGATAATTTTTGGTGTTGTTTACTTGTAGAAAAAGCAATTAAGAACATTTTTTCTCTTCTTTTTTTTTTTTTTTTTTTTACATCTTGTATTAAATGAAACAAGAATTTTAAATCACAGTAAAATGTCAATCATATATATGTAATCTCTGTAATATTCTGGATATTTATAAGTTAGCTATTTGTATATTTGTTGGATATTCCTTTTTTTGTAACTTTGTAATATATCATATTATTGAATCTAGTTCAGTCTGTTACTGTTCTTATTGTCTTGGAGCAACTGTAACCACGTAATTTCCTTAGGGATTAATAAAGTATTCTGATTCTGAATTTAATGATTCACAGACCATAATGGATATGCACAAATAAATACAAACCTTAAAAAATAATAATCAAGGGAACACTGAGTAATCACAGTATAAGTCAGTTAAAGCTTGCTGGAGGTCATTTTGTAGCTCTCTGGCAGTCATCCTCCTCTTCCTCCTTATACAAAGGAGCAGGTTCATGTCATGCTGCTGTCTGTGCTGGGAGACACAGCAAGCCTTGTTACAACAGCATGTTCAGATCCCATCTCATCCAGGAGGAGCTGAACTACCTTTACAAGGTGAATGGGCAGCAGGAGCCATTTCATGCTACCAGAAATGACTTTACACTAGGAAAAAATGGGACAGGATAAGGAAGGATAAGGACAGATTAATGATCTGTAGCCACCGCCTGCTAATCAGGCATTTTACTTAATATAGATAAGATGTAAATAAGATGATTGCAGGAATGATGCCACCACATATTAACAACATTCTGCAATTACTTGATTTTCCACTTGATGGCAATATAACACAATAGGCAGTGTCTCATACTATAGCTTAAAATGGTCTTTTTTTTTTAGTTTTATACGTCCTTACCATAGTAATCTTGATGATCACTATGAAAAGTATTAGAAGATGGAGTTCACTCACATTTCAGTGTTTGACATTAAAAATCAAGCACATGATTGTACCTGACACACTGCAGAAGATTATGCTGTTTTTTTCAAGGAAGTAGAATTAAGAATTGCCGTTACCTGTGTCCGTGTACAAGCTCTTCCCACTAGATGGAGACCTACATATGTCAAATGTCACTATATGTGTACCAGCCAAAGATTCAGATCAGCTATTTACCTAACCTTTTATCCAAGAGAGTTGGAGCAGACACGGTGGAAGAGGTAGAGTACAAATTGCCAGTCCACAACCATTTATATTCGTATCCACACTCAAAGCAAATGGATAATCATCAATTAACCAAAAACATACAGGTATTTGGTCTGTGGGAGTAAGTCAGCACCCAGAGAAAGCAGGAGCGTGGCTGTGTGTAAACTCCACACAGAAAAGCCCAAAACAACCACCCATAACTGCCAGCACCCCACAAATGTGACCTGGGAGCTAAACAGCTCCACTAACATAACAAATGACAGGAAGACTGAAAGCTTACAACAACCTTTACAAACACATTGCAATAATCTTTGCTTCCATATTAACATCCAGTCACTCAAATCCTTTTCTGTTTAACACCCTTAGTCTCTGTCTCCCTCTAATCATTCAGGGTGAACAAAGGAGCTGCGGTTTGATGTTAAGGGACTTCTGCAGTCAGTGCTGCTCTACATGAAGATGTCAGTCATGCTTATTTCCTTCCAGAGGCAAACAAGTTTGCAAGAACAACGACCCCGCTTTCACTCAGTCTGTGTGGAAGGAAACAATCTGGAAGAGCATCACACAGCAGAGCCTGGAAGTCCATGAAACGTTCTCCTGCAACTTGACAGAGAACAGCAGCTTCCACTGGCACACCAACACAGTGACAGAACAGGACGTGTTCTTGGCTTACATGTGGGACTGCCAGTGTGCAAAGGAGATATGGATATTTCCAGCAAACCCACATCAGAGAGAGGGACAGAGGACGACGTGAGGAAGAGCGCAATGCAGATTTTAGCTTTTTCTTTTTGTTTAGTCACAAGTAACAAGCAAGGGTTTGACCTGGAATAGATTGTAGCTGAAGGTTCATCACCAGTGACTGCACCATATGTTTGTCCAAGTATGATTCAAGTAATATAAAAATGTAACCAGAAAATGTTAAAGTATTTCTGAAGTGCTACTAAATCCTACCCCAAAGCAGAACTGAAGTCATCCTACATTTTTGCTAAAACCACTGAGCTGAAAGAAGTTTAAGTGATGAGGAGAAGAAGGAGGCTGAAGAACTGTGACGTAAACAGATCAGAGTTGAAAGAAGCATTAAAATGGAAAAGCACCAGCAAAAGAATAGAGGAAGGAGTGATGAGAGAGGCCTGTTATTCAGTGTAATGCTGAGTGATGTTTCACTGCTTAGCTGAGATTTTTGAACAGGCCCTTTAGGAAAAAATGATGTAGGATACATGTGATATGTTTCTGTTGCTATGGCTTTTAAACCCCCTATTTACCCCTCTGTGTTCCCTGTGAGTTTCTGAGCTCATAGATGGTTTGACAGCAGAGTTCTGTGATTATGAAATGATGCAAAGCAGTGCAGAGAACCAGCAAACATTACATTTAGTGCATTTATCACATTTAGTAATCGGAACTGTGTAAAATAGTGTCCTCTATTTTTGACTTCATTCAACATCCTCGATGGCAACACCCATTTCTATTTAACTGGTGTTATTTATTTTTAGTATTTGTATTTATTTGGAAAAAACTAATGCAAAGAATTCTGGCAACAAATTTAATCTGACAAAAGAAATAGTCACAGAAATGTACATGAACAAAACAAGTGAAGCTCAATTCTGCTACTGAAAACACACATTTTTCAAGTCAAAAATTTGTGTCATTATTTGGATGTTTCTAGTTATTTTCTCAGAAGTTTGAGGTAATAAGTCAAAATTTTGAGATGATAACCTGAAATTTTGACTTATAGATGGCATCTGGTGGTGAAAACAAACTTCTGTAATAGAACGATATCAGTACAAAATTGTTTTATTCTTCTTGCAATCACAATGGTGATGCACAGGGTTCCTAACAAGATAGAGCTTGTTTGGTGCAGTCTGCTGTGGTGCAGAGTCCCAGGAAATAAAGAGACTTTTTTTAATCTAAGACCTGTAAGGTTTATTATATTTCTCAGTGATCTGAGGAATATATGAGTATGCGAGGCCGTGCATACATAAACAACTGCTTTGCTCCATACTGGTCTTTTTTTCATAGCAATCATTTGGAGGGGGTTTATTTTATTTGGGAGTAAACATGCAGGAAAAATGATGGCTTTGTTCTATTAAAGAGCCCCAGTAAGTCATAACACTGTGAGCCGGATGCACGAACCAGGACCCTGAAACTAAAGTGGATAATAGTTTTATTACTCTTACTGGGATCAAGACTTGGTTCCCAGCTTCTTCCAGTCATTGTTAATCTGAGGTCTCATAAAGCAGAATAAATGAAACACCTGTGAGGGAGTACAGAGCCCTTAACAATATTTCCTTGAATTTTAATGTGTAAAAAAGCTTGGATGGTCGTTATTATGCACCTTGTGGCCATCCAGCTGCAAAGAACATTATATGTTCTACCTATGAGTGCATTCATCATTATTGCTTTTTAATTGTCCTGTAATAGTACTGTGACTTCAGCTGTGTAGATTTAAAACAGGGTACTCAATTAAAAATATTTGTGTTTCACTTCAGAGTGGAATTGGGCAAGAGACAGACAGTAAGAAGGAAAAAACGTTTGTACAGATTTTTACAGGCAGCATGAAATCTGCAAAAATCAAACTAATATACATCTCAACAAGTCCTGCAGCACCAGTGGAAAGATGTAAAACAAAAACTGCCACACATCAGCTTTGTGTCTCTAAGCTGAGTCAGAGTGGTGGGTGCAGCAGTCTAAGCAGGGACCTCTGTCTCCCCAGTGACTCGCAGCTCTTCTAGGAAGACAGTGAGGAGTTCCAAAACCATCTGAGAGACATAATCTCTTTAGTGTATCCCAGTCTAGCCCAGGGTCTCCTCCCAGTTGGGCCTGAAACACATGATCCAGGAGGTAGATGCTCGAATCAACTTGAAAAAAATAATGTGTAAAGTATCTGAGAGTCCTCCTGAAACCCTGTGTCCCCATAATGGGATGTTACATTTTGGTCTGTTTGCACCTTATGCTTCATTTTACTCAATAAAGTTGTTCTTGACAATTGTGAAACAATTGTGTTGTACTGTAAAAATAAACCCAATGACCCATATGAGCCCATATGTTGAAAAGAAAAGAAAAAACAACGTTCTCTTCAAAATCAATGGTTAGTTTTTATACTTATCAAGTCCAACTAATCCCAAATAACTCAGAGGAATTAAAAATGCATCCCAAACCAAAAGCTTGACTCTCTGGAGGTTACAGAATGCAATGTATGATGTAAAACAGGAGATGAAGAGGATAAAGATGGAATAAGTCATGTAAAAACGAAATGCCAGTCTGTATGGGTTCTGCACAGACAGAACTACAGGAAAATATTTTACAGCAACCTCTAATATTGCTCATAACATAAAGATAAATATATATGAGATTTTAAAAAAAGCTCCATAGCAAATGCTTTTAAACTCAAAACCTGTGTGAGTGTGTGTATAATATAAACACTCTCACGGCTCTCATCTGCTTGTCTCATTCCTCTCGCCGAGTGGGACTGATGAGTGTGAGGGAATCAGAGCGGATATAACTCTCGCTTCCTTGTTGTCAGCAGTTAACAGCTCGATCTGCAGCCCAGCTTTTCACTCTGTGCTCTTCTGTGGAAGTTATATATGTGTGTGTGTACGTGTGTGTGTGTGCATGCCCACATGTATGTGACATTCAAGATTTGCTGTTAGGAGGTGAGAACTGCACTTTTTGAGAGTGTGTGCAGTGGCAGCGATGGTGTGCGTGGAGGGGTGTGCTTTAAACATAGTGAGTTTAATTAAAGATGAAAGAGCTGATGATTAATTGATGAAAGGTAGACTGTTCCATTGCGCTGAAGTACGGGGGTGTGTTGATCCTCTTCTCATATAGAAAGCAACTGAAAATTGTCAGTATGTAAATACCAGTGATGTGTAATCACATCTTTTGGAGCCTTCTTCCTCATGTTATTCCAGTCGTGGTGAACTATTCCACACATAATCTATAGAAAATATCTGGAAGATCACTTTTGTGGTGGAGACTATGTTCCAGTTAACTAACATCACAAATAATTTCTTATATTTTGCTGCATTATACCGGGTTTTTGCTATATCTGTTTCAGAAAGAGCGAGGTAATCATCCTTTACTGCTGTTTTGTTGTTCGTATTCTGGCTTGTCTTCCTCTGCTGACTTCATCTCAAAGAGCAGTGCCTCTGAGGCTCTCCTCTATAAAAAATGGAGTAGCACAAGCTCTTTTTACATCACACTTTCTGGTACCAGGAGATTAGAAAGTGAAGGTGGAGCGCTCTGGAGAAAACACTCTTGCTCTGGGCATCTGTCCTGCAGTTGTACTCGCCACGAGACACTAGGAGTGAGAACAGACTACATAAACGTCTTACTGCGGCAGCTGTGGCACAGTGGAAACGATCCCCCTGATAGCTGAAGTGTAACAAAACAGTATTTATGTGCTGGTGGGACTTCTTTTGATGTGAGTGAATAACTGGGACAAGAGCTGTCATGTTATATTTATTCATTCTTTCGGTAATATCTTTAGTAAAACAGTACAAGCCTCATCAAATAAAACAAGCTCAGAATAATAAATGGTGAATGAGTTTGAAACAAATAAACAAATGCAACAGAAGCATTCAACTGAAATTCAACAGGAGAGGAACATATGTAGACAGAAATTAATTTAAAAATAGAAACATATCAAAAACGGGACATCAAATGAATAAATATTCAATATATTCCTTTAGTCATTGCTATGGCTGTCTCACTATTGAACTGCATGTTTAAAGAAGAAGAAGAAGAAACTCTGATCGGTACAAAGACTAAACAGCAGGGCTGCAGTACACTGTGCTTTCAGGAGCGTTTTTGTCTTCACTCTAAGTGGTGTAGTGAGGCTGGGGGTCATACATGCAGCAGGTTACATCAGGAGGTAGGAAGGAGGAGGGAGTGGGGGGAGGACGGCAGAGTCCCAGGCAGAGGAATCACAGCATGGAGTCCCGGCAGAGGACGATCTCCATCTCAGTGCGGTACAGTTTTCCTCCATCTGATAGAGCCATGATGCTCTTCTTGTAATCCCCCAGTCCGGTTGAGTCCACGTCCTGCCATAAATGACACGGGCACACCGAGTCAGCGGGCACAAAGTGGCTTTTAAGCATACTGTACACTACAGAGCAATCTCATCTCTGCTCTATATTTAGCAAGTAGACAAGTAACCTGAACTGATTAATCAATAGGCTGACTATTCATTACCATTTTGTTCTTGTCACAGAGGTCCTTCAGCAGAGCATCGAGCTCCTGCTCATCAATATATCCATTACCATCCTGGTGGATGAGACAAGAGAGGAGGTCTGAATTACACAGACAAGGAAAAGTTCTCCTAAAAGCAGGGCTCAAAGCAGGTGAGGGAACCCTAAGATCAGGTGTTGTGGCGCAGCATAGGGGAAAAAAACTGCTTAGAAATAAGTCATATAATAACTTGTTTTGTGAGTTTCTTTGTGTGCATGCTGTGAATAATCCCAGTGAATTAAAGAAGATATATGCAGATGTTTCATGAGCTATTTGGCTGATTTTCCACTATTTGACGCTGTAAAGCAAAAATTAGAATTCAGTGAGTGAATCTAATCAGCATCATGACCTTAAATATAAACTGATGTCTGCCGCTCTTGATGTACATCCAAACATTGACAGCCTGCTGTAATCTTCCCCAAAATACTGCACAAAATGTAGCAAACTGCCTGATAATCTCATGAAACCTTTAAACAGCACAGAAAATAGTACACTTCAATTACTTTTGTGAGATTTTTCACAAAAACATAATTAGGACATCCAATGTATTAAATTTCTCTTGTGTTTGAAAATGTTCTCTCATCTTCCTCTCCCGTCCTTCGTTGCTCTTCCTTCAGTATCGCACATTTACAACAACTGAACACTTAGCTAGCGGACAAATCCTGTGACAAACTGCACAAGAAACGTTTTGTGTGTACAAATTTGTACATATTTGTCATATTTGTTCAGTTTAAAATTGACCTTAAAATAGTTACTCTGATTATACTGCGACCAAAACTGTATTTGCAGCTGCAGCATTAACGGTTCACCAAGATTAAAAGAAAAATTGTCTTTCTTGAAAGTGTGGGATGCCATGATTTTCTTATCAACGAGCTACTTCTGCCATGCCCTCAGTCAACACATCAAGAGTGAAAAATCAATTCAATTTTTTTCATTCATTTCATTCATGAACAGTTACTATCATGGTCCAGGCTAAAGGGTTTTGTTTTCCTTCTTCTTTCATCGGTTGTGCAATCTTTAGTTTCTTTTTCTGTGCAGGTGGTGAAGTAAGCTGACGTTTTCCTCAGTCTGCCTTCGGGCATGGCCTCCACTGGCAGCCATCTACACCTGTGTTCAATCCGCACATTATCCTGAATACTTAGTGGCTAGAAGGACAGCAGAACTCCGTCAGATTGTTTGTCTCCCTCATTTGTACGAGGCACTTTGACTCCACGTCTTCCTCTTTTTCTTGGGTCCTGGCTCTGCTCTGCTTACCTGTTATCCAGACTTACTGGTATTGCCAAGGAGTTCTGCAACGTCTCCATCCATTTACACCTGCCAGTCCACCCTTCATCAACACTCACAGCGTTTTTTTGAGACTAAGACTGAGACACTAAGACCTCACCTCTTTGTTAATTATGACATATGCTTTTTGCATTACACTATTAATTCGTTTTTTAAGTAATTCATTCTGTACTAAAGCAGAACAAAAGAATGAAATTCCCATGATGATAGCAGAACTAAAACTATCCACTTTCTACCACTGATCTGGGCCCAGGTCACAGGAGCAGCAGCCTAAGCAGGGATGCCCAGACCCTCTTATCACTGGTCACAGCCTCCAGCTCTTCCAGGGCAACACAGATATGCTCCTGAGCCAGCCGAGAGGCATAATCTCCCGAGCATGTCCCATGTCTGACCTAGTGTGTTTGTTTAGAAAGTATTTCCGAGATACTTTGTATGATAATCAAATCAAAATGATTTTATTAATCCCTGCAGTGACATGTGGATCAGTGAGTAGTGTTTCTATCCTCAAATCCATGACATTATATAGACTGCCAAGACATTTCCCCCTGATGATGATCCAGAATTATTTGATCCTCAGTTTTCCACCCGTCGCCACGAGGGTGACATTTATAGTAGAGAGTGAAACAAAATCATCAAGCACTTGACAATGTGAGATATTCAGAGTCATTTGTAAGGGTGTTAGCATTCTGATCTGAGCAACTAGCTCCAGTACAGCTTTACAAAGCTGCTAGCACAGCTGCACACATCTGTTTAGGTACCACACACCATGCATAATACACAGGAAGGGAATATAAACTATGACAGAACAAGCTGAGGAACATGCTGTTTTCACCTGATCGTAGAAAGTGAAGATGGAGTCAAACTCCTTAACCGTGAGTCTGATACCCTGTGTGTAAGAGAAAAACAGAGAGGAGTGAAATTTGTTAGAAACTGATGGGTATTTCTAGAGAGCGGTAAAAGCCCCACCAGATCCAGAACTGATATTAATCCATGCAGATTATGATAACTGGGACTAGAGTTCAGTTAATCCTCAGCAGACAGACTAATCCTCTGTCCGAAAGGAATTGCGGATCTGCCCTCACAAGTCAGCTGTACATATCATGACATGGTACACATGGGATGTATATGTGGAATGGAAGGTGAAACCTATACACACAGAGGCCATGTTTTCTTTTTTTAATAACAATCTTCTTCAGTGCTATTTAGAAGTATTCGGTCTCTTACTGATTTTTTCTTTTTTGCATATTTGTCACACTTACATGTTCCAGATCATCAAAAAATAAACATTAGACAAAAATAACCTGAGTAAAAACTAAAGGGAAAAATCTATCCAATCATACCTGTCGCTGTGTGAGAAAGTATTCCCCCGCTTGTTAAATGATGAGTTAACTGTGATTAACCAAATTTTTTTTGGAAAGCTGGGTTCAATTTCACTAACCACACCTGAGCCAGACCCGTTGAATCAATAAGTGACTTAAATAGAACCAGAAGCAAGCTAAAAGAGCCCAAAAAGAGTTGAGAAACAAAGCCTGGAGAGGGTTATAAAGACATTTTTAAGGCTTTAAGACTCCACTGAACCACAATGAGGGCCATTACCAACAAATGGAGAAAACCTGGAACAGTGGTGAATGTTCCCAGGAGTTAAAGGTTCACAAAGACACCTGCTGATAAGTGCTACGTAACAGACTTCTTCAGCTTTTCAAGCAGGTCAGAGTCTCGGCTTTAACTGGGTCACTGTAACACGTTGATTTTTTCCTTGTTCAGCCCTTCTGTTGTAGATTTGCTGCTGTGTTTGGGATCATTGTCCTCTTGCATAACTCACTATGGGCCAAGCTTTAGCTGTCAGACAGATGGCTTCACATCTAACTCTAGATCACTTTGGCATATAGATGCGTTCATAGTCTACTCAATGACTGCAAGGTGCCCAGGTCCTGTGGTAGCAAAACAAACCAAAATCATCAATCCTCAACCACCACTGCGCTGACAGGTGGTATGAGGCGTTTGTGCTGATATGCAAGTGTCCAAAAGACATTGTTGTTGAAGTCTGGTGGGTCGTTCAGTTGTAACGTTGAAGACATAAAATGTGCTGCCATTTTTTTGTTTCTTTTTTTAGAGAGAAGCAGCTTATTTCTGGAAACCCTGCCAAATAGGGCACACTTGTTGCTTTTTCTGTCACAAACTTTAACACTTAGCGTGCTAACTGAAGTCTGTAGAGTCTGGGATGTAGGTCTTGGGTTTTTATGTGAGTTTGTGGAATTGTATTAACACACATCGGAGTGCTACAGATGTGCTACAGACCAGTGAACTGCCAAAACCTCTGTGGGGTTTTTTATAGCGTTGCTAACACTTGCTGATGATCAATTAATCAACCAGATTTGATTAGCAGCACCTAGCTGCTATAAGCCTCTTCCTGTGAAACCTTTCTTTCTTACATGACTGTACCTGACCAACGTTGTTGTCCTGCCAGGCAGGTCTTATCTACCTAGCTGGACTGCCTCAGTGGTTTACAAAATCCCAGCTCAATCAAGCATTCACAGGGAAAGATGTTGATCCCAGAAATCCCATGTCAATACTCCAAGAAACATGGAGTCCATCTGGCTGCAGGAGGGGAACTTAGACACTTTAACACAGGTGATTTTAATGTTGTCGCTGATCAGTGTATCTATAGCAGGCTAACAGGTAAGCTAACTTTATTTCAGCCTGAAACTGCATACTACAGGACCAAATTAAAAAAAACACAACTTAGAAATATTTGACTTTAGCTATCATATATAATTCTGTTCTGAATCTCTGGAGAGTTCTTCAGTTTCTGACTTTTTCACATCACTGACGGGATCTGAAGGAACAGGCTTTTGTTGCATATAAGCATAATCTTACCTGGAACTTCATCAGGAAATTTTCCTGGACCGGCAAGAGCCTGCGGTGAAACACAGACATGTGAACGGTGTCCTTAAAGGAAAGTTTTTAAAATGTTCCTAACATACAAATAAAACAAAGACGACACTCACCTGGCCATCTCAGAGAGGCCCAGCTTCCCATCGCCATTAAGATCAAACATACTTAGCTATATAGAAAGAAAATTAACAGGGAATTTATTGAAGTAATGTATCACATATTAACTACTCAAGGGAGCTTAAATGCAGCAGTTAAGTGTTTAGCCCACAGCAATACAGGGTTATTCTGTGCTAATGGGCTGCAACGTTTGCAATCTTTGCCTCGTGGCACTCACAATCGTCTGCGTGTACTCATTAAGCTTCTTGTCTTCATAGTTTCTGTTCGCCTTCTTCAGCAGGTCTGACAGGAAACCCTGAAGTGAGAACAAAATAACCACCTCAGCCAAGCTGAGTATTTGTTTTCAAGTTGAGGTTTTGTTTTGTCACATGACAGAATTTTTAATGGAGCGTGTCATGTCCATGCGCAGGTTCAGAGTAGTTCAATCAGTAGCACCGACTCTTCCAACAGCGTAACACACAGAAATGAATCATCTCAACCAAGGACAGATTAGTTTAGTGTATTCGCTGCACAGCCATTCACACTCCACATATTTCTACTTACTGCTGCCTTTTGGTTGTGAAAGGAAAATGACATGCATAAATATTTTCTAAATATGTCTTAAATGCTGGCGTGTCTATGTAAATTGCCCCTATGTGTGATAATAATTAGTTATTATCACACGTAGGGGCAATACTGCAGCCATAGTGATCAATTTGAATTTACTGCACAGATCATTGCCCCATGCAGCAATCTGCTGTATAGTAGCACACATACTGAAGTCATCTTTTACTGTTTCATTTATAATTAGAAGTGTTGTGTAGGCCTGAATCATGAGGAAAAGAGCAAAAGTTTGAATTAATGCTTTTATGTGGATGCAGCAAAGTGTGTCTGCATGCAGAGATGGAGCCACTCAATCTGTTTAGGATTACATACATGGATAGTCCATTAAAAAGACACACACTGGGTCACATTTGCCTACAGTCTGAAGAAAATGGTTTGCAGAGAAGATTTCTAAAATGCATAAACAAAACAAACTAAACTGTCCATCTGCATAATGATACTACATTTATTTTTGCTTTATTTGTGTTTTACCTTCAGCTCATTCGATTCAATGTATCCACTGCGGTCAGTGTCATACTTCCGCCAGGCCTGCCGAACAAGAGTAATGTTTTCAGAAAACACCGTATCATCTTTAACCACTTTGACAGTAAAATAATACAACTTAATCCTTACACACTCATAAAAACTAAAGTAAAAACAAACACTGTGTAAATGTTGACTCTGTCAAAGACCTCATCAAAGATGGATACCTAAAAGTCCTCCAGCACTCCCTGCGTTTCCCCTGCAGAAAGCTGTGCTCCATTCATAATGTATGGCTATCTGAGAATAGCTTTAACACACAGAACAGCCTGAACATCGCACCACTAAAAACCTTCTAAAGTAGCGCACGCCAAATGTGTGTTTGTACAGTTTTTTTTTACAATTTCAGCTCACCAGACGTTTTCTCTCAAACAGGAAATCTCTGCTTTATTATGCACAAGTTATTAAAATATCTTTGGAAAAACTCCTTCAATGTAATTAATCCATTATAGGTGATATACAGATGCTTCTCAGGCTCAGAGTCATCAGATAACTATTTACTCTATTTACTATTTGCTTCTAATTTTCGGTTATTTCAACTGTTCATCAAAATGACCAAAGAGAATTTATGCACATCAGTGATGTCATTCTGCTGCCAGGCGTATTTGACCTAGATCTCAAACACAGCAGTTTGCAGGACAATATCGAATATTTTATGAGTATCCAGGCTTCAGATTAACAGTTCACACCTTTAGTGGATTGTCTCTGTATGAAACAGGTGTCCTAACTTGGCAGGAAAATTAAAGGAAATGTGAGACAGCTGAACGGGCGTCCCACAGGACGGGCTGTAATGGCATACTGACTTGAGGCGATTGTGAGGAAATTTCACAGCTCACTAAGATTTATTAGTCACTGAGCAACTTTCCCTCCAAAATATGGGACTTCAAAAGAAGCACAGAAGGAAGAAGGCTAATTCTTTACATTCAACTGAATGGCTTTGGAGAAGAATGTGAGCTTGGCTGACCAAATGTGTAGAGTTATGTAAGAGTGCTCGCTGCATATCAACAGTTAAAGCCCGGGACACAGATGTGTATATATGCCAACTTACTGCCATGAATTCAGAACTGGATCCAACAAACTCTCTGAAACAGATCAGGAAGTTTTCTTCTGTGGGCAGAATCTGTGCCAACTGCAGAGTGATACATGAAGAAATGGGAAGATTATTAACCAGCGTCACATATTTTATGTTATTAGTTTGTAGTTACAGAGTGTGAAGCATTTGAAATGTAGACTTCATATAAAAAATTGCCATTCACAGTGAAGACAAACAGGGAACAGAAGAGGATGAATGAGGCTGGATAAAATGTGTCTAAGAAAGTAAATTGTTCTCACCTCTGACATCTCAATTCTTCCATCAGAATTCTTGTCAAAGCTGGCCATGAACTCTTTCATCTTTTCTTTGAATGTGGCGTGTGAGGGATCCTGCAAACACATCGAATTACACTTATCAAAATATATGAAATATATGAAAGTTTACTCTTATAGAGTAAGGCTTAGTAACGGACAGAACTCTTGCAAACAGAACAAAAGAAAACACCACAATCTGAAAATAGACAGCTTTCTTCCTCCAGCTCTTTATTCTAAGCCCCGCACATCTGACGAGCAAGTTTTTCATGGGCTAAAAATAAATACATGATTTTTGGGCTTTCAGTGGAATACATTTAGGTTTACAAGCTCTGCCTTTGCAGAGGGGTAGAAGAAGCATAAAAAGTGGCTTTTCGCGGCCATATGACTCTTGATCTGCATAAAATGATCCCTATGAGTGCCACCCACTCCAGTCCAAGACATTATCAGATGATGATGATGATAATGATGATGAAAATTGTGGTAAAAAATATAATGCAACATTTTTACAAATAAGCCATTAAATAAATGCTGCAGAGAATCATTTATCTTGGGATTTAGCACACAAAGTGGTCAGGGAAAGATTTTAATTCAATTATAATTGAATGCACTTTTAATGCTGGTGTTTATTTCTGAGGTGGCAGCAGCACATTAGAGCTCTGAAACCTTAAACTGGATACATTTAAACTTTAAAATGTTACCGTACCACAGTCTTCTACTAAAGGAGATGTGAGAATCGCTTTAGTTTGTTTAGTTTTCAGTATCAATGTGAAATTAATTTTCGTGACTGAACAGCTATTCTTGTTGTGTATTTTGTGTTCGAATAGCTCAAATTCTAACAGAGTAAAATACACTTCGTAGCAGATTAGAATCAAGCATGACAACATTTAGACATTTTCTGTATCACCAAATTAATACATGCACATTCTCGTGATAAAGTGACGCAGATTTTGCACATATAGAGGCTTTGAAATCTGCTGTGTGCCCCACCTGGGCATTCTGTGTGCAAGCCCACTGTTGGGTGTCTACAGAATTGGGAGCCAAAAAGGGTAAAATTGCTGCTGGTTCTGTGTGGACACACCTACTTGGGGCCCATGTGGAATAAACCTCTGTGTGCCCTGCCTACACAGCCCCACAGTTCACCAACACGTGCCCACCATGGCCCTACATGTGCATGTTTGCTTTTACATAAAAGCTACCTACTGTAATCACTCAGTCATTTTATAAAACACTATTCAAAACCTAAAACGTATTCTCGCTTGCTTTCAGTTCCCGTTGAGCTCCTTCTCTGTATTATTGTAGTGTCTTTAGCTTGCAATATAAAGCACCTTGTAATATTTTTTTATCGTGCAATTTACTTCTAATATTTTTTTATTTGAGGATTTTTCTTTTTTTTTAACCAAGATTTATATTTTACAATCAAGGTTTATGGTATATGGTATGGTATTTTATTGTATATTTTTATTTTAAAGTTCATATTTATTTTTAATTTAGTGATTGTTATATATAATACATATTTTGTCTAGCCTGTGCAGCACTTTGGTCAACTGATATGATACAGGGATAAATTTTGGCTTCACTTCACTTGAAGCTGAGCGATAGACAAATTGTCCAATTATATTAACTGATTAGGGCAACACGGTTGTGCAGTGGTCAGCGCTGTTGCCTCACAACAAGAAGCTTCTGGTTTCCTGGGTTCAGATTCAGGCTCTTTCTATGTGAAGTTTGCCTCCATTTCTCTCCAGGCACTCTGGCTTATTCCAAAGACATCCACCTTAGGTTAATTGGTGATTCTATATTGACTGTAGGTGTGTATAGGAGCGTAAATGGTTGTCTGTCTCTCAGTGATAGACTGGCGACCTTTCCAAGGTGTACTTTGCCTCTTCCCTATGACAGCTGGGACAGATCTTTCAACACCCCCACAACCCTGAATTGGACAAGTGGAAGAAAATAAACTGATGGATGTACAAAGAGTAAACACACTCACCATCCCTGCTCCTCGTCTCGCATTCTCCAGCTCGCTGAAGAAGTTTTCTAACTCCTTCCCTTCGATGTAACCATTTCCTGCGGCGCACCAGAGGAACAAAATTAGTTTGGCACAAATGATGTTATGAGGCTTTTAAGTCGCCTCAAGTTTTGTTGACTGTTCAAAAGTTTAATTAAAGACTCAGATGTGGATGAGTGATTAAAGGTCACCAGGGGTTCTTTAAATTTGGCAACAGCCGCCAAACATTGAGCTCTAGTTCAGTAAGCAGTTTACAGGAGTGTATATGGAGCCTGTACATGCCCACAGCTTCACCAAAATCAGTCTTTAACTATATTTGGTTGGTTCATCCATCAAAGCAGCACAAAAATCTAAATAAAACTATGATAAAATGATATGAGTGAATCCTGGAGGACGGCCGCACTGGGAAATAAAATGACCAGCTGCTATATCATCTCTACAGAAGTAAAACTCACTCTGATGAACTGGAAAAGTATGTTACACAAAAACAAGGTCATGCTAAGCTAACATTTAGCTGTGTGGCGATTTAGTGTCATGCTGGAAAAAAAACAGTCAGGCGTTGCCAGAGTGTAAGCAGCATAATGAGCGCTTCTTTTTCTTGCCTAAGAGGGTGAAAGTGTTCGGTCAGATTGATGCTTATTGGGGCATTCTGTCCCTCTGTCTGGGTTTGTGCTTCTTATGACGATCACATGACCCGAGATAATTTAACACAATAATTTACTTCAATGGTTTGCCTGCAAGTCCCACTAACAGGGTAACATAAATTACACTCCCCACTCTCTTTTTAATCATAAGAATGAGTCCCATCTGTGTGCTATACCAAGGGGGGAGGGGTTGCTTTTTATGTTGCAAAAATAGACATCGATGTAAAGGTTATTTCAAATAAAACACGTGTGCAGAGTAAAATGCAGAGATGCACTATCTTCATCTCTTAATCTCCTATCCTCTCATCTCCTTTCCTTTTTGATCGTTTTCGCCCTCCCTTCGTCTTTTCCTCCTTTAGCATTATTTGGACACTTTATTTGATAGGTGCTCCATGTCACCATCTGGGCTACGGGTGAGCCGATGTTTCAACATAAACATGTCAGTTTTTCAGGGAAAGATTACAAAGCTTAGGGTGGAAAAAAAAAAAAGATACAACATGCAAAAACTACACAGCCTCAGTTCAGCAGATAGTGATGTTCAGTTGAGATTCCCTTTATTTTTTATTATTTCTAAGAGGCTGGGATTTAAATGGTAAAATGGCTGGACGACCATAATCTCTATCAAAGTGCAAATTAATGATAGAGAGCTTTTAAATTGCAGAATTTAAGCTATAAAAATCATCTGGTCATCAAGATGTCAGGAGCCAGGGTCAACAGTCTGACCATTAATTTTTGCATCACACTATTACTTGTATAAATAAATAATTGAATGAGTGAACGAACGAGCAGAGATAAAATTTACAGAAATTGAACGTGTCCAAAAAACAAAAAATTTCTTTGATATTAAAATAAAATTTATTAAAATAAGGAGGAATCCTTTTTTTAAAAAAAAATTATTAAATGATATGGTACAGAGTTGTCTCATAGTGAAAAGGGTGGATTTGAGCCTTTGTATGTGGATGTTGTGCGTTCTCTGTCCCTGAGTGGGTGCTTGTTTCCTCCCACTATCTTTCAGAACTGATAATTTAAATTAATCGTGGCAGTTTTTCTCTCTGTGCTGGCCTTGTGGTGGAGTAGTGCTCAGCCAGGGTGTCCACTGCCTTTAACCTTTTGCCAGATGGGATAGCCTCCCAGCAAAGAAAGTGAATGGGTGGATGCTAAGGAGGTTGGAAAAGAGCATATAATCTGCGGTGACATTTCTATCATATGTCCGCACCCCGCGCCTACACAAGCAACCCCTCTCAGCTCATCGACGCCCGCTGCCAGAGTTTATGTTGCAGTCCGAATCTCAGCTGTCACATGGAGCGCACCACTGCACACTGAGCAGATGCAGTTCTTTCTCTCCCCAAACAAAAACACAGCTCAACTGCTGATCGCTCAGTGACACCTCGGAAACAATTCAGCTGATGAATGCACGATGACTAAAAATGACAAAAGAGGGTCATGTGGGAAACAGATTTCTCAGAGAGGGTGCCTGAATGTTTCACCCTACGTGTGAAGACAAACCCACATGAGGTACTACATGCTGCAGTATCAGCTGTATGAGTTGTTTTTGTTTGTATGACTAAGAGGAAAATTTGATTCATTCTTTGTGTTTAATTCACTGCAAAGCAAAGTCTTCTGTCGGATACACTCTATATAAAAGATGGATGAAGTCACCGGGTCTGAAAAGTGAAACCCGGCTGTTGTTCTTTTAATGACCAACAGGGGGCAGCTCCTCTGGTTTAAGAAATTAGTTCAATTTAATAAAAATCTATAAGAAAAAATTCATACTTGACAGTGATTTATGAACTTTTCCCCGTGAGTTTGTGGTACCAATCATGAGTTTAAATACAAAGCAATGTTCATTTTGCATTAACATGGTCCCAGCAGGATATACTTTAGGATGTGACTACCTCATGACTGAGCATCCAGTTCAATGTCCTCAGTTTATCACTTTTCACTTATGAAATATGCTTTCAGAAAATCTTACTGGTTAACCTGAGGTCTCCAAACAGGAATCTACAAACCGGTGGGTAGTGTCACAGTGGCTGCATCCGGTAAATGGTAAATACAATCCCAGCTGCACTACAGAAAGGAATTTGTTGATGCCCTTTTAGTCAACAAACGCGCACTGCCTACATATCACCCAAAATAGACTGTTGAAGTTGCGATTAACTCATTTCTCTCACTTTTGCAATTTAGTCCATCTTGGAGTGGGGAATTAATCTCCTCACCCTTACTGAGCTGCTCCTAACCCTCTCCTTCTACAGGCACAGTTAAGCCACAAAAATAACTTATATTAGGAACAAATTGGAGTTAAAATGAACTAAAGTGTTGAAAGGGAGCAGGATTTACAGTGAGGCTTATTGTGAAAGCTCTGTGGGCCACTGCAGTACTGTCATGCTGTACTGTTTGATGAAAACAAACTGCAAATTTTTTGGACAAATAAAGGTCATGACTTTTTCTCAATGGCTTCAGAGGGTAATCCTTCAACTGAAGTTGCAAAATGAAAATATGTATAGCTGCATCATGAAACAAAGTGGGGCGATGAAAGCACTCTTCTGCAGTTCAGCTGCCCCACAGTTAAACAAATATCTTTTTGTCTATCAGATGTAATAGCACTAATTGCAATTATGCAGCAACTAAACTTACACTAAACTTAGGAATTTTATTTACCTTTATTCCTTGAAACTGATATAACAGCTTTTGTAGTTTTGATCCATTTACAGACTAAAATAAGATTTGTTTTCTTGTCAAATCTTAGAAATTAAAAGAAAAAAAACTGAAAATTTAGATAACTTTACTTCATTCCACCTTGAGCACTTAATGATACTTTAAAGGTATTTTATAATTAAGTCTACCTTAAAATTAATTAGACTGACATATGTGTTCTCCGTGATGCAAGTCATGCTATATTCATATTCATTTTAGTGCAAACTGTCCAGTTTTGGAGAAGCTTGCTGTAGAAATGTCTGCCTTCTCCTGCCTTGTAATTTTCAAAGTTTGAAAATGCATTTCAAAATCTGGTCTTTTTCTTGAAATCATGACCCAGATACTCAAAAAAATCCATCATACTTGCACTGAGAATTTTCTTTCTACTATCCACATCCCCAAAACAAAACAAAGGAAGTGTGTAGCTGCAGTTCTCTGAAGATCAGGACTGTTCCTGTAGAAACATCTGTCACAGAAATACCTTCAAGTAATGGGTTTCTGTAGGGCTTTATCATTGTAGCCCACTTTACAATGTTGCTTCATTTCATTGACGGTTGTGAGCAATTACAGTTCTTCTAAGGTACCTCCTGGGGACTTCAGTCAGGTTGAAGTCTTGACTTTGACTGGACCATCGCAGCACGTTGATTCTTTTCTTTTTCAGCCATTGTCTTGCAGATTTGTTGCTGTGCTTGGGATCATTGTTCTGTTGACCCAATTTTGGCCAAGCTTTAGCTGCTGGACAGATGGCCTCACATTTGACTCTAGAATACTTTGGTATACAGAGCAGTTCATGGTTAACTCAATGACTTTAAGGTGCTCAGATCCAGTGGTTGCAAAAACAAGCCCAAATCACCACCCCTCCACCATGATGCTTAACGGCTGATGTAGGAGCCATTTTTAATGTTGGTACCTTATGTATGCCGCTAGGGGTCACCTTTTGTGTTTTACGTCATGGCGTGTCTATTGGAATGCATTTAAGGTAGACCCCATAATTAGCAGCAGGTGTGTTGCTGTTCAGAAGGAGCAAACAGTTTGTGACCGCTGTGCTGTCATGATATGGTGTTCAATAAAGAGAACTGTTGCCATCAAATGCAACAGATAGACATGGAATAAAGCTTCAAAATGAACAAGATAAGTATGGCTGGAGTTATTGGACTGTAACAAGTTTAACAAGTTCATTCATACCAGTGGCATCACATCACCCCCGCCAACAAACACCTCAGTGGCTTCAAGCGTAGGCTTAGCCTCTACAGCTGGTCTGAGGTTGGCATTATGGCCAAACATTTCCGCTTCAATTGACATTGTTCCAGAAGTTGTGTGGGTTGTTCAGATGCAACTTTGCAAACCTAAGCTGTGCTGCAACGTTCTTTTTAGAGAGAAGAGAGTTTGTCCTGACAACCCTTTCAAACAAGTCATACTTGTTTGGCTTTTTTCTAATTGTCCTAGAATGAAGTTTAACTTTTAACATGATAACTGGGGCTGCCAAAGTCTGGGCTTTTTGCAGTTTCTCAGACCATTGGATATCTAGCCTTGGGGTCAATTGACTGGGATGTCTACTCCTGTGAACATTGTGGTATTGTGTTAACACACCTGAATGTTTCAGACCAGCAAACTACAGACGTCCTCATACAAGCATTTAATCAAGGTCACCTGATCAGGAGCACCTAGCTGCTGCTT
The DNA here is from genome assembly GCF_001858045.2 of Oreochromis niloticus. Taxonomy (NCBI): domain Eukaryota; kingdom Metazoa; phylum Chordata; class Actinopteri; order Cichliformes; family Cichlidae; genus Oreochromis; species Oreochromis niloticus. Next base: position 22,709,531 of record NC_031965.2, on the reverse strand, counting down.
ACCCTCTGTATTCCTATGAAAGCAGGTGGAGTGTAACTAGTTTTTTACATGACTGTAGCTAACATTGCAGCTCACACATGAGCCCCTCATGGGAAGCATGGGAAGATGGTCACTTTCTCCTAGAGAGTGATTGGGTTGCTGCGTGAAGCTTCGTAGAAAATAGGCCTGAAACTTCTCTCAACAGTTCAAGGTAGGATTTTAGTTGCTTGTTTGTTTGTTTTGGTGTTTTAAATGCCACACAGAAAGTTCAACTTGTTCTCCAACGCGACAACTCACACTAAAACAATATACATGGATAAATACAGACCAGAGTAAAAATACCTATATCTTATTAAATGAAATTAACGTTTACCCAATTAACACTTGCATCAATGCAGGCTCTTATATAAGTGACTGTTTGCCAGTGAGCATGCATCCTGGCACATTTATATGGTTATCTTTTAACATCAACCCTAACCTTAACCTGTTTATATCCTTAACCCTAAAAGCAAGTGGGGGGCTGTGATAGACAGGATCAACCAACATGTCCTCAATCCAGTGGTCTAAAACTCAAACTGATCCTCATAACGATAGCTGTACAAGTACACACACACACACACACACACACACACACACACACACACACGATCCACTCTCCACTTTACTGTAAGCTCCACCCAACAAAATACAGATAGAGAAAAAAAACCACACTCCTTCACTCTTGCATCCTCTCATCTCTTACCTTTTCAAGCTCCCTCCATCCCCCACCCTGCTACCCCCTTTCCCCCTCCCTCCTCTGCATCCACATCGCTCCCTCCCCCATCTCCCCTTCATTCTCTCACTTTTCTATCTTTCAGCCCTTCGTCTCACTGTTTATGATCTGTTCTTTCCCTTCGCCCTCTTTTTCAGCATCCTCTTCGTAACACAACTTTACAATCCACTACAGACCCCCTAACACATTTTTATAGTAAATAAAGTTGCAACGTAAATAATCTACACTGATTTAAACTGCTTACTCATATCACAAATGTATCCTATATATAGTAACCTATTAGTTAAATTTTCTTACTGCAGTTCGTGACATTACTGCACTGATTTTGCAGATTTTTACTACATTTTACAGTCGCTGAATATTTTTTGAAAACGCACAAAAGGGTTTCAACTCTAGCTGGACACAAAATTCTCTTATATGCACTAATTTCAACCTCCACCTTCTACATAACTACTGTTTAACTAGTAATAAACACAAGTTAGTTCCACATTCATTAGACAGGCGGACACTTGAGCGCACTGACCGTCTACGTCAAAATGCTTCCAGATGTCGATGAACTGCGCTGCGGTCAGTTCAGCCAGGTGTAGTTGGGGCGGCTGCTGCGGTTGAGTTGCCATCTTTGCTGCTTCTCCCACCTTTAAGTCGTCCGCAGTAGTTGGAGGTAAACTTTTCCCGGTGTAGAGTTCCTCGGTTCTGTGGGATGCGCCTCCTCAGCCGGGGCTTTTAAACCACCCGCGATGCCCGCGCTTCTGCTGTGCGCCACACGGGGGCGTCTCGACCGCGAAGAGAGCAACAGCAGGAGACCAATTACAGGAGGTGTGTGTGCGTGTGTGTGTGTGTGTGTGTGTGTGTGTGTGTGAGGGTGGGGGGTGGGGGTGTCCTCTGGGCTTTGTATATGAGTCACCATTAACTGCCGTCCAGGCTGCTGGTTTGATAGAGGGATCATTATACATCATCCAATCCTGCTGCTCCCGCAAGGAGAAAATTACATCAAACAATTTATTCTAAAGCAGGGCGCCCTGCTGGCTCCAGTGGGTCTACTCACATCTATGTCATGCCTGTCTCTTCCAGTCCTGCATCTCCCTGAAATGTGAATGATCAGATAAAGTGTTAAATTAATGTCCAATCACAGGGGCCGCGACACCTGAGGAGGAGGAAGAACTCATAACAGTGAAAGGCTGAGGGCCATCCTTTCTCACAAATCCCCACTCCACTGCTTTTTCTTTTGAGATGAACCATCTGTCTTTCCTTCCATCACCTCCTCCCCTCTCAACCTTCCACACCCTTCATCATCATTCTTCCTCGCCTGTGCAGGTGAGAGGGGCACTCAGTCTCCCCAGCCAATCGAACCCGATTCAATCCAAGCAGCAGCAGCAGCAGCACAGAAGCAGTAGCTGTTCTTGAATGGCCACTAAATCACCTAAATTCTTTTGTTTATTCTGCAGTGTACTGTTGTCCCCCTTTTCCTCACCTTCCCCTCATTCTGTGGTTCTTATCCCTCTCTGGTTTGGACCCCAAAGAAGGATAGTTGGTGTGCTGGGGGATGGGACGATGAGGATGCAGAAGTTGGAGAAGGAGACACTTTATCTCCTCACTGCAGAGCTGTGTGCTGCTGATCAAAGAAATGGAAGAAAAAAGAAGGAGAGAGAGCAGAAGAGGGCAGCTTATAAGTCTGTGTGTGTGTGTGTGTGTGTGTGTGTGTAGGATAAAATGCATATGTGTAAATACTGTGTATGTATGAAAGACAGAAAAAAGTGGGGGTATTTTTAGGAACTCCCCTCTTAAAGCCTGAAGTGTATGAATAATGATCAGAGAATTTATAGGATTTGTTTGCAGAGCTCGGAGCGCTTTCTGATGAAAGTGCCAGAAGTAAAGCGATTCCCTGAATAGTGATATAAGTGATGAAGATGTTAATGGACCACTGATCACCTTTCAAACAGACTTTGATCTGACATGTCCAAACACAAAAAAGGCACATGAAGATGTGCACGTGCATCATGAATTTAAATCAGGATGGTTGCCCCGTTAGTGTTTGCATTGCATGCCACTCATACTTTTCGTGGTTTGCAGATTATGGATAATGATGCAATCCTGTTAGCGGTGTATTAAACATATCATATGAAATTTAGATTAGCTAAAGTGGCTCAGTGTTGATATCTGAAATGGAAAATGAAATCAGGATGAGGGGATGGTGCAGACAGCCAGGTGTTTAAGAGGCTTTTCAGTTCACTTTGATTACATTTTGTGAAAGGCAACAACAAAGTAGCATCTTTGGTTTTATGTAGAATTATTCAGGATCAAGAGCACAAACCCTGAATGAGTTTACACATAAAAACAACGGATTATTTAACAAATTTATAACCCAGCATGTCAAAATGTAGCTTCAATATACAGTCATGTGAAGAAAGCTTTAACTTAGTTTACTTAGCATTTCACAGGACTGCAGGGAGTCCTGTGAAATACTACGTAAACCACATGATTCAATAACTTGTTGAGTCACCTTTAGCAGCAAAAACTTTAAGTATAAATTTTCTGTATGACATTATTAGTCTCTAACATCTTATTAAAGGAATTTTATATAGCCTTTCTTTGAAATGTTACTTCAGTTCTTTGAGCTTTTCATTTATTTGTTTAATCACAGCTCTCTTGAAGTCCCACCACAGCATTTCAATCAGGCTGAGGTCTGTAATTTGACTGGATCATTGTATCACATTAACTCTTTTCTTCTTTACACTCAATTTTGGCCAGTTTTACACAGATGGCCTCACATTTGATTCTCTAGTATAGTAAACACATGAGTTAATGGTTGATTCAATGACAGCAAGGTGAATTCTGGGTTAATTTGCTGGGACATCCACTCCTGTGAAGACTGTAGCAATGTGTCAACACGCATCTGAATGCTCCAGATCAGCAAGCTGCCAAAACTTGTGCTTTTATAGAGGTGATCACACTTGCTGATGATCAAGTGCATTTGTTTGCAGCACCTGGCTGCTACTGCCCTCTTGCTTCCTGTGGAATCATTAAGGGTGGACTTTCACAGAATCATGTAAAACCTTTTTTTGTCCCCCACATGAATGTATATGAATGAATATCCACTGAATTTTAAAAAGATGAGATTGTTTGGTGACTGCAGGTTGACACTGTCGGTTGATGGTATTTGTAGGGGATAATTATTACCTCTAGCAGCAGCAGTGTCCTTTGCTCTCTCTGCATCTGTGCTGCACTAATCGGCAGAGGTGGGACCAAGTCATTGTTTTGCAAGTCTCAAGTAAGTCCCAAGTCTTTATCCTCAAGTCACAAGTCAAGTCTCAAGTAAAGTCAAGCAAGTCAGAGTCAAGTCGCAAGTCAAGACAGACAACTTTCAAGTCAAGTCCCAAGTCCGAAACTTTGAATTTCAAGTCCTTTCAAGTCTTTTTTTTAACCCTCTGGGGTCCCGGGTATAATTGGCCGTTCTTGACTACTTTTGATTTTACTTCTATATTTCACTTTTAAAATATGTTTTTCTTGCCTTGTTTGGTATCATTATTTACAGCACAACCTCAAATATCTGAAATTTGAGTTATTTTTTTCATTTTGGTATACTATATTAGCACAGTTGATCTAAATTCAGACAAAAAATTCAGAATCCGAGTAGAAAAAAGTTATATTTTTTTACATGTTTAACGAATCATTTTCATAACTTGAAATGCAAATAGAAATTGTACATTTCTAAAAATTATGCACAAGTTTTGCAAACAACAAAGTTATATGGTACTATTTACCTAAAAATGCAGCCAAGGCCTCAGGCGTTTTTTATATAACCATTTAAATCTATTTACAGAACAATCAGGTGTGCTGCATCAAATAAGAAGGCACACAAATTATTTGTGCCAGTCCAAAAAACGTAGTTTGTGTTCAGTATAAGACAGAGGAGAACACCACAGGCCTAAACCCTGCAGGTCTGACAACTGGAGGTGCAACAGTCCAGTTTTCTATGTGGAGACAGCGTTTACACTGGAATCTGCCTTTGACAGCTTTTTTAGATCAAATATGAAATTCAGCAGTCTAACCGACACACAATACAAAACAATAACTACACAACAAACTAACTATAGCCTCCAAACACGCTAAACGTCACTAATGTCTCACATATGAAAACTCTCTCTCTCTTTCTTTCGCTCGCCCGCTTTCCGTCGCGGGTGTCACTCCTAAAAACTTCCCCTTCTCCCTAAACAACCAAATGTCACATGTTGCCTTATCATTTTTTTGATTGGCTGACATGGTAAACTCTAACACCAATAGGGAAGGGGTGTTTTTTCTTTTTCTTTTTTCACTCGCAAGTGGAGAGCGTATGCTAGGCTGTCTGTAGAAAACGCCGTTTTTGTCTAGCATCCCTGTTGAGAATAACCTTTGCAAATAAACAACAGCTAATAATATAAGATCAAAGTATTTTATTTGATGTATTGACATAAATGACAGAAGAAAAAGGCCATGTATAGCAGGACTACTCAATTACACACTAAGGTGGGCCAGATTTTCTAACCAAAAAAAATTCTTTTCCCTGGCTCAGACATGCAAAAGTTAAACACGACCAATTAAACACAGTGATTTTGAATTGTGATGTGATGGTAAAATAAGTATTTGTCAGTATAAACTGGGTTAAATCTACGGGGTTAATGATGGGGAGGAGACGGAGAGAGACTGAGTACAGCTACAGAACCCACTTTCTGAAACGGACCCTGCTCACCATTCACCGACAATTCTGAGCTAACAAGTTGCATGTTATTCTTGGATGCGCTTGCAGGACCGGATTTAAAATAGCATGACAAACATATCATACCTGTTAAAGCCAAACAGTATCATCTACGTAGCCCGAAGAACATTTGCTAATAAGATGAAGTTAGCTAAGTCAGCTGTCTCATCGTAGCAAAAAAAAAAAAGAAAGAAAAAAAGCACCACCTACCGTTCTTTATGCAACTTCAAATGTCGGACAAAGTTGGAAGTTGTTCCATCTCCGTCTGTGATTCTCTTCTTGCATGTTTTGCATATTGCATTTCGTTTTTTGTTGACTACTTCGTAGTTTATGTACCCGAAAGAAATTACTCTTGGAAGCATTTTTGGCTCGAGTGTTTTTGTTCTTGTTTTTTTCAAATCTGGTTAATTTGATTGGCTGTGCTACAGCCCACGCTCACATACATACGGAGTGCGGTAAGAATGAATGAATGAATAAAGTGAATTAATGGTCCGGACTTTTTATATAATATGTATGTTAAATTTTAGATTTGGGTAAAATATCAAGTCTTTTCAAGTAAACAGGTTCAAGTCCAATTCAAGTCCCAAGTCACTGGTGTAAAAGTCCAAGTCAAGTCACAAGTCTTACAACCTTTTTTCAAGTCAAGTCTAAAGTCATAAAATTAATGACTCGAGTCCAAGTCATGTGACTCGAGTCCACACCTCTGCTAATCGGTGAAACTGTTTTTCTCAGTTGTTTACCCTCTCTTCTTTTTCCACAAAGAAAGAAAGTGCATCCAAAGATTCAGTGCAGATTATAAATCTTACCCATTCTGGCTTGAGTGAAAGAGGCCTTGTGCTTTCATGTGTTTCTAACAAACAAAGTTATTCTGTGATGTTGTAAAATAGCCTCTAAGGATGAGCCTCCACTCATTTTGTTAAGAAGGCTGACATTAATCCAAAAGAAGGAGGGAATCAAGAGTGTGACCGTGATCCAACACAAAATGCGATTCTTTCAGTAAGTACAGCAAAGGTTTTTCTTTTATTTGTTAATTTAATTTGGGGGTAAGCTGTGCGGGGTTTATGTGATAAGACAGCGGAGAGCGAAAGATGCGGCAGCTGCAGCGTATTATATTAAACATTAGCGTCGTCCAAATAACGCGATGCAGCTGTACGAATGCTCTCCTTGTCTAAATGTAGCCCCTGGCTCATCACTGCTTATCCACACTAGTGCTGATTAGCATGAGTTACTGCAGCCAGCAAGTAACACTGATGAAGCAGAGTCCAGTGTGCTGAGAGACAAATTATCCAGTCATCCATCCTTTTTTTTAACTGTAACTTAGGGTTGCTGGGAGCTGGAGCCTATCCCAGCTGACTTGAAGGGAGAGGCGGGGTGCGGGCAGGACAGGTCGCCAGTTCATCACAGGGCTAATGATCATTTCTATCACTCAAATCCTCACATGGATTCCCCACATGAGCAAATTATAAAAAAAATTATACATCACAAAGTTAATCTCTTACAATGCCGATGTGCTTATGTGTGCAAATAGTACAAAGCAGCACTGTCTTCCACACCAAATACATACTAAAATAATAATATTTATCACTGTCTACTAATATTCAGTTTTTACATTTATATTACTCGTGTTGTGATGGGTTGTGGGTTGGATAATACCTGCCCGATGAGCCCCTCACTAATGTGCATGGTCTGAAATCCAACATGCTTCAGCTGTTGCATGCCAGCATGTAATGCTTGAATTTCTGTGCATCTCTGTTTGATATTAGATAAACAAACAGCACACAAACAAATGATGTGACCCATATAGCACATTAGTTACAACAGAATAAATTTAGGTTCACACATAAAAGAGAGGTCAGGGTGCATGAGGTATGCGTACTGAGGAAGCTGGTTCATAAATAACTGAGCCTTGAACATTTATCCTTCTAAAATACTCACTGGCATTTCTTTTAGCTTAGATCAGTTGAACTCTGACACAGTTTACAGGTGGATGTGAGCAACAGCAATCCAGGATGGGAAAATAAATGAAAGAAGAAGAAAAAAAACCCACTGTGAAAAAAAAAGATTAAATTATTTAAATCAAGTCAAGTGATATAAAGAACAAATAGCAAATAGTATATCACCTTCTCTTACACCTACTTCTACAGCAACCTCTGAGTGTTAAAATGTAATATTTTTGCATCCATATAAGAAATTATTTTTCTCCTACATGGATGACATTTAACTGTGGTCCACAGTGCAATCTGACCATGGACAGGATGAGTGTTAAAGTGGACTGTGTTGAGGTGAACTCAAATGCAAAATGCAAAGCCTAACAACGTAAATCAAAACCAAGATTTTTATGTGCCGTTATCAAAGTCCAAAAACGAAATAATTTTTTTTTTTTTTTAAATGAGAATCAAAAGATGACCTGGAATCGCAGAGAAACCCAGGAAGCTAATGAACCATACACAGATAAAAAATCTGACAGGGCTATTTATACATAGAGAAATAATCTGACACAACTATTAATACACAGAGAAACAATCATATAGTGTCAAATCACAACAACAGTTGCCTCAGGGCACAGAAATTAAGCAGAAAGAATAGACTTGAAAACACTGAATGAACTATATCCAAATAATACAGCAACCATACACATTGGTAAATGGACTGGTACTTATTTAAGAGTTTTCTCCTCAATTTGAGTACTAAAAGTGCTGTCTTACTACATGTCTCATTTTTTTCTATGCCTATTCTCCCAAGACGTCTAAGATTCCCAATATTTCGAGATGGGATGAGTCTACTAGTATGGCCACTGTCATACTGGTGCCAAAGAAGACCTTTTGTGTAAATATGATACATCAGCTGCTTTTTTGACAAAACAGTATTTAATGCCTCAGGGATTAAAACAGGCCCAGAAAAGTCACAAAAGATTGTCTGGCTCTTTCATCCAAAGAACACTGAGCAGTAGTTTATATATCCAGAGAGTCTGGACCAAAGTGATGGACCAGCTGGGAAAAAAAAACTACCACCCTCTTTGTGCCACTATAAAAATCTTGCTGGTAGCAGAAAATTTGAATAAAAGGCAGTGCAATAAAGTGAGAGAGAGAAGCAGGAACACTGATTTAAATTCACTGTGGCAAGTATGAAGCAGCTGAAATGATCAGGGTGATTCAGAACAGCTCGTTCTGAGGCAGAGCAAAGGCATCAGCTAGTGATGTTCATCCCACTACCATGATATACGACACATGTGACTGAGAAGTTAAGTGCACTTCATAAGGGTACTATTTTATTTGTGCCATCACAAACTCTTGGTCTGATGATACTATGGTGGTTTAGTCTGGCATCTTCACACTCTACAGATAACAGTAGGTATGGAGGCACTCACAGACCTCCTGGATCTAGTAATCAAGCTCATGGCGATTCAGTTTAGCCACATTCATGTGCTATTTCATATCTTCCTCTACCAAACCTCCCACAAGCCTCCCTCTTTTAGTTTCTCAGGAAGATCGATTGAAATGCATCCCTGGAATAATATTTTACAAAGTCCTCCTCTCTTATGAGATGCCACTGAAACGGCAGCATCTACAACTGCATAATTACATGCTCTAACAAACAATAAATGCCAAATGTGCATATTGTTGGTAGGAATGAATATCATGGTGGGATTATTTGTGTGGAAGTGTGCATGTAGATTAAATTACGTTTTCTGGGTTTGACTACCACACATTTGCTCCAGTGTTAATGTAGCTGAGCAGCAGTCAGAGTGGGAGGGTACGATTTGTGTAAATTAGAGTGACAGTGTGCCTCATCGCGGTAATCAGCCAGTTTTATCAGCCGAACAATGTGGACCGAGTAACCATAGTGAAATCATCAGAGATAGAAAAAGTTTGAGCTGCCAGAGGCTGGAAAAGCTACGCTGAAGACAGATAACGCAGAATCCAATTTTCGCTCTATTTGGCAGATTATGTTGTGACTTAACAGCGCGAGAGATAAACACTTTACAGTGACAAAAACTGCATCATCATTTTGTGCATGCTTTTTGTATAAGCAGCAAATATATACAGATTCACAGACAGTATCTGCCACTCTCCACCTCCACACTGTGGCCTCCTGTGGAGATAAAAGCTAAACAGACTGCAACCCAAACATCAGCATGTGGCTTTCACAGATGAAAGCAGGACAACATCTTCTCCCCTTTCCACAGGGAACAATTAAGATGTGGACCTCCCAAGAGCACGCTGGAAAACAACTCCACCATGTGGAATAGAGTCACCTGAGACAAGAAGGGACTATTTGTACTCATGATGCAATAGCAAGCCCTGGAGTGATGTGAACCAACAACTTCATAGGTCAGCAAAAAAATGAAGCACTGCAGGTTACAGAAGAGTTTGTGCACCTTGCCAAAACTGACCGTACACTACATGGACAAAAATACTGGGCCACACCTCTTATTGTCATAAATGTATAGAGCACACAGCTATGCAGACTGCCACAAACACTGCCACAAAATGGGTCATTTCAAAGAGCTTTCTGAACTCGAGAAAACCCTGTAAAAAGACACTACCTTTGCAACAAGTCAGTTTGTGAAATTTCGTCCCTCCTAGATATTCCACAATGAGCTGTAAGTGGTCTTACTGCAACCAGAGAAACTCAATCGCAAAGTGTCAAGCACATAACGTTACATAGTAGGGGTCACCAAGTGCTCATAGTGTTTTAGGACTTCATTGCAGAAACAACACAGGAGCTGTTCACCAGGAACTTCATGGGATGGGTTTCCATGGCTGAGCAGCTCCTGTTGGTGTAATGTGTAGATGGTGGGTACTCTTCATTTATAGAAAACAGTGGAGAAAAGGGAGCTAATGCGCGTTAGCTCAGTAAGCATACACTGTGAGCATTTGTAGACATGTGACCACTGACCACATGACATTAACATGTCCTCCATTTTGGACATGTGACAATCGTGGTGACTCAAGTGAATAAGCCTCAGTCCCATAGGCCTACAAACCAGTTCAGAAACTATCTGGCAAACACCAGTCGTGAATGACTGGCTGTAGACTAAAATAACTTTGGTGCCTGACTATAAACGTTTTAACATGCAAGTCACATTTTAACATGTGAGTTAGTGGGAATTAACATGCTTTTAGAGTTTGAAGGGTTAATAAGAGAAATTGGAGTCTTTGTCACTTCTGCTTTGGCTTGATTTTTCAGTCCCTCAGTTTGATGCTGGTGTGTCAAATATGTCAAAAATACTCCAGAATTAGAACTTGTTATCACATTGCTTCAATCTGTGGTCTATTTTAGGCTGTGGCCCTGACTGAAGCGTTGAAGCCGGAGCATCGGTCAGTGTGAGAAGCGGTGCCCCTCCAACGTGCACCATCCACTCTGCAGCATCAGTGTTGTTGGGGGCGAAAAATGAATGTGTGAGTACGAGCATGGATCACACACATGCAGGGGGAGCTGTGATGAATCTGTGTGCTGACAGGTTTCCATAAACAAATGCACTGAAGCACAACAAGCACTCCCACATAGACAGTCCAGCACACATACCCGAGCAAACACACCCTCAGATGGACGTCTACTGTACTCTGAATCTGTGTGTGTGTGTGTATGTGTGTGTGTGTGAACAACAAGTGTCCCTGTGGCCTGATTTGTGCTCTCTGCCCCTACAGGCAATCCTTTTTATTGAGTCAATCCAATTCACTGGTTTAACAGAAAACTATTGATGTGCCTTCGAGCAAAAAGCAAGACCCCATCAGAGAGGCAGGGAGAGAGAGGCACCAGTGTGCAGTTAACAGCACCAGCAATGAGCAAAAATCCATCCGTTATTGATTAGAATTGTTCAAACTGTAGAAGAGAATAAATGCTTAGTGAAATCCTCAGCGCTGAAGCAAATTAATCAAATTAAACTAAAACCAATGTGGGCCATATGGTCTATAATCTAGCTGCCAAACTGTTAAAAACACACACACACACATGTGCAACCCAACAAACACACAGCAGCTTCCAGCACTCACTCTGGCAGCTGCACATTTTTAGGCTTTGGCTTTGCCTCATGTTTGTGTTTTGGATAGAAAATTAGACAATGAGCTCAAAGTGCAAGCTGTTGGCTCAGAATACAAGCCAGGCGGGTTTTAGCAATGTCAGATTAACATTTTAGACTTCTGGGTTTCGGGGGGGGGGTTTTCTTCAAATTCCCCTCACACACTGTCAGCGTAGAAAACATATATATTTGTTTCATTCTTATATAGATATTTTTTACTTTTATGTATCCAATTGAAGATTTGTCAATATGATTAACTGTACATGATCCCAGTATAACACCGCATGGAAATACCAGCCACGTCTCACACAAACCATCAGACTGCAGTCAGTATTTACCTTTTATGCCCTTTTCCATATTTATACTAACCTACTTGGTTGGACTGTATTTTACATTAATTCTCCTTGAACCTGCTGGAAGCAGCCATAAGAAGATGAGCACACTGAGTCAAGAAGGGAAGGATATGTTCAGCAACAACACTCAAGTAGGCTGTGGCATTTAAATGATGCTTAACTAGTACTAAGGGGCCCAAAGCAAAAATGTCACAATTACACCAACCACAATGAACCTAAACTGTTGATGCGAGGCAGGATTCTGAACCTGCCATCTGTCGCAGAAGAAAATGAGACTCATCAGACCAAGATTTTTCCAATCTTGTTTTCCCATTTTTAAGGTTATTATAATTAAACAAAAAATAGATGTTAAATAACATTTTATAACATAAGCAATTCAATTAAAATTTAACTAATCTGTGACTCTCTATAGTCAGATATTAGATGTTTTTAATAGCAGTAATAGCACAAACATGGGATTATAGCTGTCTATCTGAGGACTGGCACCTCATCTGCCAATATTTGGTCGACACTTTGTGGTTTTTCACACTTAATCCTTAAGTGTTGCAGAAACTGCCAGCTTTCAAGCACAGCTAACATTTGAAGATCTAAAGTCAGGTCACAGAATCAAATGGGTCACACCATGTGCTCCATTAGCACTTATCATCTCTGGAGCCAAGAGAAGAATTTCAGAGAAGTGGATTTATGAGTATCAGACTATGACAGATAAATTACTTAGAACCAAGGGCTTCTGTTCTTGGCTACACTGGAGGTGCACTGCCAACACCAACTGTTGTAAAGAATATAACTGTGTTGTGAATCTTAGTGAATGTAAAACAGTCCCACAGCTGCATGAATTTATCACAGCATAATTTAGGATGGATCAGGGTCACCTGATTCAGTCTGAACTACAGTGCTGTTAAAAGTATTTAGTACTTAGTTTTAGGATTTGCATATTTGTCACACTTACATGTTGCAGATCATCAAACACATTTTAATATTAGACAAAAATAACACAAGTAAAGACAAAATGCAGTATTTAAATAAATTCTGGGGGAAAAGGTATCCAAACCTACCTGGTTCTGTGTGAAAAAATAAATGCCCCCTAAACCACACAACAGGTTGTGTCACACTTGGCAGCAAAATCTGCAGTAAATAGTTTCTGATGACTGGCAGTGAGTCTTTCACTTCACTATGGAGGAATATTGGTCCACTTTTCTTTGCAGGATTGTTTAAATTCATCCACATTGGAGGCTTTTCGAGCAAGAACGTCCTCTTTAAGGTCATGCCAAAGTATCTTAATGTGATTAAAGTCAAGATTTTGACGAGATCACTCCAAAACCTTCATTTTGGGTTTCTTATTTTAAGCCATTCAGAGCTGGACTTGCTGGTGTGTTTCAGATCGTTGCCTTGCTGCATAACCGAAGTGTACTTGAGCTTCAGGACATTCTCCTTCAGGATTTTCTGGTAGAGAGCATGGTTCCATTAATTACAGCAAGTTGTTTGGATCCTGAAGCAGCAACGCAGCCCCAGACCACCTCCAACTAAATTATTTAAAATGTTGAGTTATTATTGCAGCTTTTGTAACCTGATTAAATACATAATAAATAACCTTTTGATTTGTTTGAATTGGACACATTCATGTTTAATGCCTGTGCGTGTTCAGGAAAAGCTGATCGGTCCATTTTAGTTGTCGACACACAAACACCATGGGCCATCCTGTGTCACTAGAGCTTCTAAATAGCATCTTACGAACCACACATTCAAAAAGCCGACCAATCGAAATCAGAGAAAATGTTTTCTAGTGTAGACGGCTCTATATGTGCCATCGGTGGGGCTGAAAAAGGAAAAAGTCCCATGTGCTGAGGTGATTTACCTGCTGGTTTTGTCTCTAGAGATTAACAAGATTTACACAGCCTTTATAACAGAACTAAAATGTTTATTCCCTAGAATCAACAAAGATTTACACTCCAAGTGTGGCTGAGTTTCAAAGGTTAATAGGTTTCTGTTGTTTGAAGATGGAAAACACCTGTCACAGAAAAAGATTTGTAACCTTAAATGCCTCCTTTCTCCTCCTGTGGCATTTTTTTTCTTTCCCCACAGACTCCTAAGCTGTATAAAGTAGGATTAATACATCCAAACTGCATACTCTCTTTTAGTACGGTCTCGAGAATTAATGTAAGATTATGTATGTATCACTTCAAACATTATCTGCAGCAATCAGTTTGGATGTAGGAATTTAGGATGTAGGTTTTATCTCACTGTGCGACTTATATGAACAGCCAGTCATAGTTTACTTATATATGGGTTTTTTTTAATGTCTTTCCTCTTAACATTTCTACTAATGCTGCAGAGAACAGTGGCGTGACACTGCTATCAGTGACTGCTCTGCATAGTTTAGAAGGCTTTGCTTTCGGTTGTGATTCTGAAAAGCCTTTTGGCCATGACAGCAACTTCACAAGCCGCTTGCTGGGGGCTGTTACCACAAATTAAAATGTGCCTTTTCCACATGTCGATGTTTGTTCGTGTTCTTGCTCATACTTTAAAAGCATTGTTTGTTACTACCATGCCAGATGTGCTATGCCTCGTGTCTCATATTCTAATTCAGAGTTTGACCTTTCCTCTGTGTACTTTTAGATGATCCATCTTTCCTGTATGAGACGGACAAAGTGGGTTTGCTGTCAGACAACATCTGCAGGAGGAGAGAGAGCGACTCGTTTGCATCGCTGCGGTATGCCGGTGACAGAGAGCAGATGTTCTCTGTGATTGCTTAGCGCTGTTTATTTCTGCTCTGCTCCTCGTCTCGTCAGAGATAAAACATAACTGTCATCCTTCACATTCCTCGAGCGTAACTATCAAAACTCACCCAACTTTTACAAGCACTGCATGTTTGCTTTTTACATAGTTATTTAATATCTGTTCTGACATTATATAATAATGACTACTTTACCATTGTATATGTGATGCGCATGTTTTTATTATATTAACATGGCATATATTGTGGCAAGTAAATAACTGGAACTGATTTGTTATCGTCTAGAAAGAGTGTCTATAGTCATCAAGCATGCAGCGCTGAGCATGACCAAGTGGTTTCCCTTCAAGGTTTTCCCCCAGAGACTTTACATCCATCCATCCATCCATCCATCCGTTCTCTTCTGCTTCTCTTCAGCATCACGGGGCGTGAGTGGGGGCTAATCCAGCTTACCATAAGGCGAGAGGAAGGGGACACCCTGGACAGGTCGTCGGTGTGTCACAGGGCTCAGAGAATTTTCTTCTCTTGCATTAGTGACAGTTTCCAGCCCCAGTTTGCTTGGCTTAGCCAACGTAAAAATGTGAATTTTAAGAAATACACCCTAATCATGTCTCAGAGTGTGTCTGGCAGAAAAGCCTGAAAGAAGCACAGCAATGCTTTAAACTAAAGGCCTCCATCAGTCTGTCATGTTAACAATGACTAAATTAAGCTATAGGGAAAGTATATTGTCTTTGTTTAGGATGTTAGCATGGTAATTCTTTTGTTTTTTCCCCTCCTTTTCTCCTTTTCCTCTAAGGCGTAGTGAAGACTGACAATCCCAAACTCAGACTCTTAGGCAGGCAGGTATCCAATGAAAACAATGTTTTATTGAAGGTGAAGCGAAATCCATAAAAACACACTGGGAGCTAGGAAACTAAGAACCAAGAAATAGGATGATGTGACAACTAACAAAGACAACCTGAGGGAATAAATAGTTAAACGAAGAGATGTAGGCAAAGGGGAGACAGGGTAACATCAACCTGACAAAACATGGGGAACACAAGAAAGGCGGGGTAACATGAAAGAAGAAATATCAAAAACATAACAGTAACTGCAATAAAATCACTAAGCTTAAAAACACAACAACAAACTAAGAAACAAACTGAGGATAACTGATAATCATCAGGATCAACAAATGTCCAAAATTTTTAAAATGCAGTGTAAAAGATCCAGAACCATAACACTTTCTCCTTGATCTCTCCTTAGCTCTGAGGTGGACATGCGCTGGCTCTACCTACCTGTTTCTTTCTAATCATCACTCGCCAGGACTTCTGAACCAGCTCGAGTTACCATTGTCTGACAGACTCATCTGTGGTTGTGCTAAACGGGCATTCTGATATTCTCTCAGTAACTGTGTTAGCTCAGCGGAAGGGCTCGCTCTCCCTGTGGATCAAAGTCTTCAGACGTTGTCTACTACACAAACTAATCTACTTCTCTTTTCATACAGAAGTCACCTGCTGTATAAAACTCCAGAACTTCCCAGTGACCTCCTTGTTGGAAGTCTTAGCTGATATTTTTAAGTTCCTGTTCAATAATAATGGTTGCCATTATTGGTTATGATGAAAGCACAGCTTAACCTGGTGCAATTTCTTACAAACTACAGGAAATGAGAAATTATTGATGAATGAAATCATCCGTAAGATCTGGTTCTAAAATCTATAAACAGGAACCTTCCTGATGATCACTCATTAATTTTGCCTTTGTTTTCTGAATAATCCTTGGTGGAGTTACATCCTTGTTGGGGGTAGGTTATTCAGGGCTCTTGTGTTTCAATCCAGCAACAATATTCAATTAAATACTTTATCGTCCCACAAGGGGAAATTAGTTTAGTAGCAAGGGCAACAATAAGAGTAAACAAATCAATAATAAAAAGCCACAAGACAGTTATTTACCATTAAGGAGACGAGTTGCAGTAGGGATAAAGGAAACCTGCACGTCAGGTTACGGCGTAGGCTATAGCTCAGATTTAACACAGAAGTCTAAACCCTCTGTTACTTTGAGGTCTTTGAGCTGATAGCTAGCACACTGCACTAGCTTCAGGATGTGCGGTCCATACAAGGCTCAGAAAGTCTGTTTGTCTTGACCATAAGAAACTCGAAGTTGCCATTTCAAAGTCTATGAGCTTGTGCCAGAGGCCTATAGGCAACATTTTCAAAGACTCAAGAAAATAAGAAGTCAGACTTATCAAGGCTTTGATTGAGAAAAATGAACTTTCTTCAACGATGTTTGTAATGCTACAGATCTGCTGTGAGTATGAGCTACGCCTAGTTGAGGATTTTGAGAACTCCGGTAGACCATTCAGCAGATATTGAGCTCTTTGTTCCAATTTTATCTTCTTCTATCACAAAGATGATACAGCATCTGGCAAAACATCTGTTTTGACAGCTTCATCAACTGACCAAATATCATGAAGGAAAACATGCTGATATATTCATTGAAGTGATGATGGTTGATGGAACTGCTTTGTCAAGCAGACAGGTGGGACCTGACAAAACAACTGAGGAGAAGCTGTTCGTCAGTAATAGGCATACAAAAGACTGTCTTACCATAGATGGAAGTAGTCCCCCATGATGTCACCCATTACTACCATATTCAGTCCTCAACTCTGGCATGTTGGCCACAATGTCTTTGTTTTTTGTTGTTTTTTTAAAACAAACAAACAGTGAGGTACAGAAGTAGCTTTTTAGCTTACCTTCAAATCGGTTTTATTCTAAATGAACAGAATAGAATCTTTCTTGTCACTGTAACATGCACAGCAAAATTAAGTCCAATTTCAGCAATGCAAAGATCACTCACAACAATCATAAAACCTAGAAACTATATAAAAGTGTATGAAGAGATCAAAATTAACAAAAAACAAAAGGAACCAGCCTCCCAGGCTGCATAAACCCTTATTGCACAGATGAATTCATATAGATATTGCAGCATTAATGCATGTACAGCTCTGCAGTAAAATTGGTCTTTTTGTCCTTGTTTTGATTTTTCTGTACCTGTATGTTCGGTATCTCCTTTATCATCTCAAAGAGTAGGTGATCAGGGTGAGATGGATCTATTACGAAATTATTTTCCTTTTGGGGATTTGATGAATAAACACACAGACTTGTTTTTGTAATCGGAGGAGTCACACCCCCGCTGGTAATTCAGGTTTAAACCCTTTGATCATGTTTTATATTCTGATCGTCTTTTTATTTGCTTTCTGATAGTTTGATTAGAAAAAATGCATAACTGTGGACAGAGGGTATTTTGTAAAAAAAAAGAAAAAGACAAAAAAAAGCCAGTTTTATTGTACTGTTGTATCAATCATGTGTTTGACATTTAACCCTCAGCAGGGTGTTTTATTTGACTCCCTTTAGCCTTGAAGTTACGTGAGGCTTAAAGGTGAAAAACACTGTTGATCAGGTAAAAACCTGCTGCAGAAGTGGAGCTTTTTAACACTTTGGAAATTTAATGTGAAAAAGGATTATGAAAACTAGGCACGGAATAAAACCAAGAGTTTAGTAGTCTTTTTGTTTTGACAGGTATGTTTTTGAGGAATGTTAATACTTTCCTTACTGCAACCCATTTTATTTCTGTCACAGATTAGCGATTGAAGTCGTAGAGCGAGACTAACAAGCAAGACAGCTTGTCTGAAAGTGAGATCAGACAAAGAAAACTGACTGAACTGAGCTGATTCCCTCTGATGAACATGTCCTCCTCACCAGCATCTTCCTGCTGTCTTTATTTATTTTTTGTTGTTGTTGCATAATGAGAGTTTCACTGTCAACATCTTTACTCTGCAGACATAGGAGCAAGTGGAGAATCTCCATTCAACCCTGAAATAAAAGCAAAAATCAAATTCTTTTGTTTGCTGACGTAGTTTCTCTCCTCACTCAAGCCGATCGCCCGTCTAAGCCTCGCTGTCTCGCAGATTTCTTACTGCTGAGAGTCGAACTGAGTTAACTAACTGGCCGTGCATGACTTCAAGTCCAGAGTGGCCCGTGGTCAGAATCAACAGAAACAACACACACTCAGTTATTTGGTAGTGTGTATGTGTGTGTGAGTGCATAATTTGCAAAAGCATAATGGAGAAGAATATTACACAGAGAAAGAAATATATTGAAGTTACACAACCCAGTCTCTCTCTTACACACACTTTTTAAACAAACCTATCCATTTTTTTTTTCCTATTTTTGCTGGATTAAATCTCCTAAACCGTACATTTGTATGAATCTCTGTGGTCTAAATTGTGTGGGGTGGTGATCTTAATGGAGACGGGCACACAGGGAAAAAAAGATTAGTGGAATATAACTTTCCGATTTTGTCAGTGATCCAGTTTTCAGCTATAATCTGCAATCAAACACGAACGCTATTAAACAAAATAATGAAAATCCAGACAACTTAGTTTTCACAATGGCAGTTTTTAAATGGTTTGACCCCCATTACTGACCTATATTACAGATTAATCTCACTCGACCTATACTCACATGAAAGGTTTGTACTGTTTCATTCAGATTATTTCAGGCTCACCATCCTTCTTGCAAACTTATGTCTGAACTAATAAACAACTATTTTTATCGGCTTAATTTATTGGTTTGTTTTTCTGAAACCTCTGAGGTGAACCTTCTGCAGTTAGGGTGATTTAACAGCTTCTTCTACATCCACAGATGCTGACACTAGGTTATAGAAATGTAAGTGGTATATTATAAACATATCCACCAATGGCTGAACAGATAAAGCAACAGCTACAATATGATGGTGGTGGAAGTCCAGCTTAGTCACTTGGGAAATACTCTGTTTCCACAAATGTTTGTACATCACAAAAAATTGCTGCACCTATTTCCTAACAAGCTATAAAGAAATGACAAGTAGTTGAAGAACTTTGCACAGGACCAAATGTACTTCAACAACTATCCAGATCATCTTGATCTTTTGGACGCTCCTTTTTAAAGTTTGCTTCAAAAAACATCTGCCTATATCTCACTTTGTCCCCAGCATCAACCTTCTGTCACACCATGAACTACATCCAACCCAGAGAAGTAACGTGTGTTGTTAACCCGGGTCTCAACCAATCAAGTATCCAAACCTCATTTATCCGAGCTTGGAACTAACTTGCTAACTCTTGTGTGAGCCATGAAATAACGGCCAGAAAATTCTTCTTTTTTTAAATTTAGTGTTTATTGAACCTTCTGAGAAAAAAGATTAATTTGCAAATATAAAATTTCTTTTGTATCATGCATTTTTTGCAATTTATTGCTTGAGAATATTGTGCAATTTATTTTGTTTTTTCAGTGGGGGGGGGATCACACGGATGATGTATACGTCTCAAAAACTCACAAAAACTGTATGTATCAAATATGATACACTAGACATTAAGGAGTTAATACACTACTTGGGTTATCTTCAGACTATTAAGTAAACTAGCATTTTTAAAGAACAGAAACCCTCCATGTCCTTTTTTTTTTTTTTTAACATTATTTTTATAACAAAATATACCCCTAATTCGAATTATACTGAAAAAACAGAATAAACAAACTAAAAAGACGACAAATAATACAAATCCCACAACACTCCCCCTCCAGCTGTGCAGAGCATGACAGATGGAACCTTTTTTTTCTGTCCGTTGACAGTACAAAGTTTTCCTCACTGGACACAAATGAAATTAACTGAAAACAGTAATCTGACGGAGAGCTGCATAGAAGATAAAAAGATACTCAACACAGTGGGATTAAACACCGTGTTGATGCAAAATAGCAGGCACTTCAGGCTCTCTGTGATGTCAACTCAAAACATCCGTGACCAACAGGAGGTTTGGTGCAGACAGCTGGACCGCTGTTTATTTAGCATCCTGAAATCCCTCTGAGACTTTGGTCATGGACATTTTCTGCTGATCAAGTACTGAGAGTAATTTGCATTTTCAGCCATGCCATGTTTGTGGCTCCACTTGATAGATGTCTCACATGTGACTGCACCTATCAAGAGAAGTCTGATAAACGTCTTCTGACTGCCAGCATCGGTTCGAGTTGAAGCACACTAAAGAATCTGAATATCTGGAGGTGTGTTGTAATAAATAAGTGAGAGGAGTGTAATGTTAAATCAGATGAGTTCATATCAACATGCGAAAGCGATTCGGTGACTAACTGCTGAAAGCTCATGCAGCTGAGCAGTCTGCTGATTCCATAAGCAAATAAACTGGACTGTAACATGATTAAACTGCTTCTGAAGCGAAAAAGTGCATACCACAGTGACAGCCCACCAAAGCGCGCTATGCCTGCATGAGCAGATGCAGCTTCCGTTGGATGATTTCAGAGTTCACGGTCCACAGGAAGTCAGTCAGTCCTCCAGTGAGCAGCTCCTCCATGGGAACAAACTGCAGCACCTGTCTGTCGCCTCCACCAGGCTCATTTTTACCCTCCTCATCTCTTAACAGCTGGCTCATGCTCTCCTGGACTTCGGCGAGAACCAGCAGCATTTGGGCAGCGGCTTCAGGGCAGAAACCAACACACACCAGCACCGTCCCAACCCCTCCAGAGGGGGGAGGGCACTTGAAGGAGACGGAGCGAAAACATGCATGCAGGCAGAGCACGACAGCTGCCGTGACACGGGTGAGGGCAGAAATCACAGGCAGCAGCAGGGCGTCCCCAGAGCTCAGGCTCTGCAGGGCAAACATAACACAACATAAGAGCTGCCGCTGATACAGTGGCTCACCATCGTGCAGCAACACGGAGCCTCTTTCAGGAAATGAAGGCTCTGCAGAAAATGTTAACACTAGATCCTCAACTTGGCTATCAGAGATCCCCCAAACCGAGCAGCTGCCAAACACCAAACACTGCGTCCTCCTTTTTCCCCCTAAATTGTCGGCTTTAACGGCACACTGGCCTGCAACTTCTGACAAAATGGAGGACGCGCAAACCACATGGCAAGAGTCACAAGGAGTCACGTGGGTCCAGTCTACAGCTGTGTCCATCAGTGCTTCGTTCAAGTGGTTTAACAACCCTCCATCACAGAACGGAGAGTTTCTGACTGCAGGCAGAGCAGTCCCCACAATAACATACCACGAATCCACCTGACAGTTGGACAAGGGTCCCTCCAGCTTGCAGTCCTTCCCACTCTCCTCAGTCCAGTGTCTCTGTATCCAGGTGGCATGGCAACCCCTCTGAACACGCTCCCTCCAGCTTAAGGTCTGCAATTCCCTCCGCTCATTGAAGGAGCCCGTTTGCTTCTTCTGTCCCAGAGGTCGTCCGGCTGACACGCTGCAGCAGGCAGGAATCACGGTGTTACGAGAAATCCATCGGCTTCGCGGGAGAAAGCACACCTGCACACAGAAAGACATGATCAAATTCAGATTTAGACTTCTGGGAGCATCACACTAGTGTTGGGTCAGAGTATCATGTTTTTTTTTAAAAAGGCTACATTTGGATTTAAAATGAATTTCAGATTTTTGCTCTAATTTGTAAATTGTTTCTTAAACAAAAGTTGCAGCCTAACCAGATGACTAACCTAAAAAGAATGAAATTGAAAATTAAAATATAGAATGATTATTCAAACCATCTTAAATATGGATTTCTTTCAAATTTCCTACAGAGCTATCAAGTTGCGCGCACAATACGGAAAATATTGCAAACATTTCTTTATAAAAAGTTTTCAAAGACTATTTTAAAATGACAGGAAGAACTATTTTTTTATACACGTTAAGAGCCTGAATGTGTGAACGCTTCTATGAACAGGCTCTGAAGCTCACACATTCTCGTCCAGCTCAGTAAGTCTGACTCAAAGTGCTAAATGTATGTGAGACTGCATGATAAAAACGCACACACACATTTTTTTGCTGTCTTTAACTTTTCTTTTTTCTTGCACAGTTTTGTATCACTGCAGGAACTCCCTTTGGGGAAAATGAAGTTCCAGTTGAAGTGTGCGCATTCCCAAGCGGACTGAAAAATGAAGCTAACGCGGAAACGACAAAAACCAAACTTTTCTAACTGCCACTCGAGGCTGACTCCCCAAGGACAAGGACAAGATTTCCGAATTTACAGGGTTTGGATGCATGTTTACAGCCTGGTTTTGGCCTCTCCGGGAATCAATCCAACCTCACTCCGAGATAAAAACTACAAGTCATTCTTTTATGTGTAAAGCGACATCAGGCTTCACTATAACAATGCTTGTCTATCTTTGCAAACCAAAATGTATTACACACACCCAAGACCTGAGTTTACTTAAGTGGAATTACAGCTCATTTAAATCTCATTCCAGGTAAGTTTGAGAGTCATCTGGCTGCTGCATACTGCTGTCACACCCAGTCGCTCTAGTTTCTCCTTTCCCGGCTCTCAATGTTGGTGCACTTGCTCACACACACACACACATCAGTCACAAATGAAATAAAGCAAAATCATATTAATAATAATTAGCTGAAGCAGTGTTCATTTTGTTGACCAGCAATTTTCCTCATGAAAACAAGACGATAACTAAAAGCTAATGCAGAAGGCCAAAAACTATGATGACACTTTGGTCAACAAATAAAAACAAGATGAAAATATTCCGGAAAGGCGTGATCCAATCAGAAGTAATTAAGTTGTGTAGAAATGCAGAACGAGTTTGGAAGTGATTCCCATTTCTCATAAAAAATGTCGAGAGGAAGAAAAACAAAAAAAACAAAAAAAAACACGTATATAGACACATTTCGCATTTGACATTGTGGAAAAGCCAATTTTAGGCTAAATGTTGGGCACAACATTTATAGCACTCTTAAAGCCTTGGAAACCTAATTAACCTTCATAAAAGCTCCCGAACATCTGCTAGCTGGATATTTAGGTTTGTATCAGCTCAGTTTTCTATCATCTTAAATCGTCTTACCTGGAAGCGCTGTAGGTACTCCTGAGCCACACAGTCCCTGATGTGGTCGAGCCTTTGCCTCTCCTCTGTGCTCATACCTTTAAACAGTTGCAGGTTCTCTGATATCGTCTCTACCTGCAGGGTGTGGAAGTATGAGCACACTTCCACGTGCTGGCTCATGAACGACTCTGGGATTACAGAATTCTGGAAAAGTGCCTCTCTGTCGGCTAGTTGTGATCCATAATTACGAATCAGTTTTGAGAGCAGAGGCCTCACAGCCTCCTTGTTGTCATAGTTCAGACACACAACATACACCTCAGAGTTTCCTGCTTTGCTGGTGGCGGGTTTGAAGACAGTGACAGACTGAAAACAGCAGTTCAGCAGGTAGAGCAAGCAGACAGACGAGTGTTCGTACAGGGTGAACATTTTTAGTACAAAGGAGCCGCCGGGGCTCAGGAGCAGCAGAGCAGCTGTGGCCTCGCAGTAATGTAGTGACGCCACCAGCGCCTCCTGCTCGTCGGGGTTCTCCTGACAGTCAAAGCTTCCATCTGCCGTCACCAAATCAATCCTCCGCATGTTAGACACGAAGTTCTGCAGATCCAGCAAATGTTGCTGGATCATGATGTTCCCGGTGTTGTCTGAGCCGAAGAACCACCAGGGCAGCGTGTTAGCAATTAATCGATCATCTGCGATGGTTGTATTTCCCCCGTTGGCCTCGTGGTACGGGTTGAGGGTGTTAGCAACCCAGTTCCAGTCACAGTATCGTGTGGCCTCACTGGTTTTGAGGTAGTGGTTGAGAGCGGTTATGAAGGCCCCCGGTGCCTCACACAGATGGACTGTGTTCAGCTCTCCGTTTTGAAGAGCCTCGTTTGGAAGAAGATTAAAGTTTCCCAGGATTTCGTAGAATTTACACCACGCCTGAGTGCAGATCTCTGCGTTGGCAGCAGACCGGACGGCACCGATCACCTTCCCGGCCCGATTGGTGGAGCTGGTGTGCTGATGCCACACCTGTACGTTTTTGTCACTGAGCTGGTTCTTCACGTCATTCAGCGAAACCTTCAGGGCCTGCAGACGGCAGTGCTGTTCCGGTGCGTGTCTGAGAGCAACGTTCGGGTCAGGAATGCACCACTCAGACCCACTGGATGGTTTCACATACGTTCTCACTTTGCTAAAAAGACCTTGCATCTCAGCCAGAGTTTCAGGGTCAGGTGCCATCATGTTGTTAAATTGTTGCTGCTGCTGCTGCTTGCCGACTTTCCTCCTGGTCCCATTGCCTGTGCTCATCCTCCACACTTCCTGTGGGAAAAAAAGAAGGGTAGCTGACTGATTAAAAAGCCAACCTGCTTCATCTGTTTTGATAAAAAGTTCAATATAACCAAGCCTTCTTTGCACTATCTTGCTTCCTAAAAGCTGAAAACCCAGTCAGAAATTAGACTTATTATAAAGATAGAAGGGGTGGTTATCCACTTGTTGTGCTAAACCAGGTTTTATATTTCAAGCTCTGAGCACAGTCACATAAAAACGGAGCATTTACTGTCTAATTTGAATCTTCCTCTACATAAAATCAATCAGCTGAGCACCACCTGTTCCAATAATGACCTTCTGAGATGGAGGTTGAAGGCTACTGCTGCGAATGAGACTAGACACTAATGTAGGTTTTACCTAAGCAGAGGCTACGAACAAGAGTATGCAAAGTCTGCAAACATGATGTGCATAGCTGTGCCCAGGCTGAATGCTGATTGGTTGAAAAGTGGGCCAGAACAGGCCAAACTGAAGCTAATTTGTAGACATCGTGCTGTGGGCGTCGACTTCAGCACCGTTCACACAAATTAATTTTCTGCTCAATCTGTGATGTAATCTGTGATGTAGTGAGCCATGTGAAACACTATAATGGAATACTCAAATAAATTCACCAACCCATGTAAGTATTGAGCTTTTTAATTAATGACTTTAAAATAACTTACAGTCAGAATTAAATTACCAAAGCTAATGTTTTACTAACGAGCGCACACGATTTAGATCACAGCACCGGGCAGGAGGAGGTACTTCTGGGTCATTTCTTAATGAGTCTGGAGTGACTCAGTGATGAACAATGTTTGCTAATCACAGTATATTAATCTGTTATTTGTCATGAATCACACCGATAAACTGCTGTGCATGAAAGTCAGCTGTTCCGGTCAGTATTTGTAAACACTTCAGTTACGGTTAACGTAAACTAGATGCAAAACCAGCCTGTTACTTTTAGCCTCCGTCACTGATGACATGACATTTTGCACTTGATTCTGGTTCTGGATCGGAAATTTTGGAAGGGTTCTTTATTATGTGTGAGAGAACCTCAGCCTTGGCTGAAGTATGCAGTGCCTAGCTGCTCTTGGTTTTCCATACAAGAAACCGGGGAGATTAAACGGCCACGACAAGCATTTAGAAAATGAAAAATAAAACTGTGAGTGCTGTGACTCTAAACTTTAAAATCATAGCTGAATCCAAATAAACTAATTAACACTATTTTTGCTTTAGGTACATGATACTTATAATAAATAATGAAATAGATAGATAAATGAATAAAGATACGCTCAATGGAGAAACCATGAATGATTCATACTCACAGCCACTTTACAAAGGTACAATTATTCAACTGTCTGTTACCACAAATGTCTAATCAGCCAATCATGAGGAAGAAAAGTGATTTAAGTGACTTTGAATGTGGCATGATTGTTGGTGGCAGACGGGCTGGTCTGATCATTTCTGCTGCTATGCTGGGATTTTTACACACATCCATTTCAATGGTTTACTGAGAATGGTCTAAAAAAGAAAAAATATCCAGTAGTTTTATATGACAATAAGTTCACTGTACTGAACTCTTTTAAAGCATCTTTGGGATGTGCAGCAACTATTTGATGCCATCATGTCAATATGGACCAAATCTCTAATGTTTCAGTCTCATGCCATCGTTATCTTAAAAAAATATGAAGTCTTCAGCAATCAAATTAAAGATAAAATCTGATTCGTTTGTGTTTAGTTTAGAGTACAAATAATAGTAATAAAATAACTACATTATGCAGTGAAACTGGCACAGCTGCTGCTAATAGCTTCATTGGTTGCAAACATTTTAACAACACGACACTTGAAATGAGAAATTCTGACAACACTGGGATTATTGAGTGTGTAAATAAACCTACTGGCACGTGTTAAGGAAAACAATCTTTAAACAGCTGTGTGTTTAAGGCTTTATGAGTACTGAGCAGACCTCTGCGTGATAAACTGGAAGCTAAATGGGACACTTCCTACGGAATCGAAGAGAGTCCGGGTTGTGTCTCTTTGGAAACCCTGAATCTTCTCTCACAGCGTGTTCAGACCTTTAAGTCTTTGAGGAAGAAGGAAAGATGTTTCTATAACGCTACTGTATAACAGAAACAACAGACAACTCTGAGCAGAAACTCACCCAACTGCTGATGTTGTTGTACGGAAGCGGAACCACCGGTTCACGTGATTTACAAGATTCTGCGCATGCGTGAAGCCGAGTGGATGGGGTTCTTTCTTAAAGGAGTATGCCGCATAAATTTGGTGGTGAGATTGTTTTTAAACTTCACCAACATTATCATTCAAAAAGAGTTTATTATATATGCTGCTCAAAAATTAAAGGAACACTTTATCAGAGTATAGCATCAAGTTAAACCTGTGGGTTGTTGATCTGCTCAGTTAAGTTGAAGTTTTAGATGCTGTGGTGCACTAGAGAGGCTAGTGAGAAAACTCCCAAAGCAGGATGATTTTACAGCTGGAGGCCACTGACATTTTTTCCTCCTCATCCTTTCTGGCTGTTTTTCTCGCTAGTTTTGCATTTAAATAGGGTCAATTAGTAGTTTTTTTTTTTAGCGAGGGTCAATGTCTTTATTGGTAGCATGAGCTGGACCCTACACAGGTTGCACAGGTAGTCCAACTCCTCATCAATGGCACATCAATATGTGTTTCCACATAGTTCTGTAAGAGGATGACTGGTGAAATCAGAGTCTCTGACCCAACAATGAACTTGTTGGATTTGGATTTGCATGCATCTTTTCAGCCAAATTACTCACAGTGACCCGATCTGTGTCATCATGTTACATAATTATTAGAGCTCTTTTAAGTAAGCTGATAAAAACTGAATTTAAAATATTGTGTTTTAATGCCATGTTTGCAAGGACTTTTTGTTCTGTTTGTAGCTCTGATTGCTTTTCCTTCTTTACAGTCGCCTTACATATGTTTCATGTACGGCATATTCAAAGTAAATCCAGGCTTTAGTAAGAAATATGTGACTAACTAAAAACAGGACACTCACAGAGGAAGTCTCATTCATAAATAATGGCCCTTTGGGATATCCAAGTGCAATTAGCATTCCAAAAATAGTGGGCACCAGTGTTTTGTCATCCAATTTAGTGCAATAACAGAGACACCTTCTCTAATATTAATTAATATTAATGCGTGCATTGTAGTTACCTTTTCCCACCAGTACAGGTACCCTGCAGTCTGTCAAACCTTTCCAGATGAAGGAAATCAGAGAGGGAGTTTGGGGAAGAGGAGATGAATGAAGGGCTTATTTTGAGATGCAGTTATGCATTGTGATAATTAATAGTCCAAGTTCAGAAATGATTTAAAGGTTACTTTTAAAACTGTGAAGAGAACTAAGCTTATGTTTACTGTTTATTCATTCTTTTGTCTTATTAGGCTGTGAAACAGAGACATGTCTGGATGTCCTCTTTAAATATGACTAAAGCTATTTTTTGTGTATTTTTTTGCCTTGGTTCTTCAATCCAGAAGATTATAGTTTTGCACTAACCATACAAGTCAAGTAGTTTTGTAAGATGCACATGTAAAATCATTTATTTAGTACTGTACATCTCTGGAACTGCAGTAGATCAGTGAGCACTGAAGATTAGTCTTAGATTAGTCCTGTGAATGATTTGGCCTGTGAATTCCTAAGTGCACGTTTACTGTTTCCATAGGGATTGAGAGGCTAAGTAGAAGCTAAGTAGGGCTGCTAATCAAATGTACTTGATTAATTGATCATTAGCAAGCATGAGCACCTCTTATAAAAGCTTTTTAGATATTTTATCTGGTCCAGAGCAGCAAACATCAGTGTTACAGTTGTCCCTGTAGTGGACATCCTAGCAAATTCACCTCAAAGTCAAAATGATGCACAAAAACCCAAGAGCTACATCTCAGACTCCACCAAAACAAAACTTTTGCTCATCCATTGACTTTGTCCTTCTAAGTTGCCCCATGGACCCGTGGTTGCTTCTGTCGAGCTAAACTGTGATGTGCAGTATTCAGAGTGCAGCTCACCTCAAACTTACATGATTTAAACAAAAATGGAATAAACCGGCACTGTGCACAAGTTTTAATAAATATGTTGCTGATCTATTGTCCCTAGCAGAGGTATGGCTGAAAGCAGTGCACTGCTGGATCAACATCTGCCTGCACAGGAATCTTACAATGATGAGCTGCAAGAAGCTCCCAGAAACCACAGGACATCAGTAGAGATCTGAGCTGTTTTTGTTGTACACAGGCCCACATAATGCTAACCAGGTGGCATTAATGCAGAAACTGATCAGTGTAGTGTATAATGTGTGTGTAGTGTATAGTGTATAATGTCATGATAACCTATGAATTAAAGTAGATACACTCTAAAGTATTTATATGTAAATGTAAATGCTTTATTGGACAAGAATAAAATGAGTGTGCTTTTTGCACACAAATAGGATGCAGTTCTATTCTGATCTGATGCACATGCAAGGGGACACTGGCCTCTCCTTCACCTGAGCTCATTGCTACTGCAGCGATTATACCACAGAGTTCGGCCTGGAGGTCAAAGCAGCAGAATGATGAAAACACGTTATCTCCATTGTAATGATCTCAGCCTGCTAGCAATAAACACCATGCATAAAAAAGGTCATACAAGTACTGTGTTCAGCTATGTTATACATGCTGCAGACAGTCAAAACAGTAAAAACAATACAGACAGAAAACTGACATCTGCAAATTGAGCAGAGACAATATCTTCTTCTTTTTTTAATTCTAACCACAAAAGAAATGAAGATTTCAATCAGTGTGACAATGAAGAACCACACACATACACACGAATGCAGAAACAGAAATAATATGCATCCATCCGTCCTCGTTCAGGCCTTCTGCTGACACTCTTATCAGGAAGAATTAAACGTTTAAAGAGATGTCGCCCACAAATTGTCGTTTAATTAATTAACAGTGCCAGAAGCTTACAAGCAATCTTTCAGTTAGAAAGAAGCTTCGGGGGACAACATAGTAATGAGGGCTGGAAATTATCTTTAAAAGTAAGGGGGGGAAATAAAAAAGATGTAGAGAATAAGTAATGATTTTTAATGAAGCTGGCAGCATCACACAAGACACAGAAATGTCAGCACATTCATCAGATGGGTTTCGCTGTCATGGTGCACAGATAATTTTAATGACTTTTGGTGAAATCTTGAAATCTTGGTCATTTTCACTTGTCTAGAAAAATGTTGTGTCTATTAGCACCAACCTGATGCTGGACTGTGATTGGTGTTCATGGGTAGGGAATGTTCAAGTTCAGTTCAACTGGTCATTAATGTAAGTGAACCAATCACATGGCAGCAACTCAGTGCATTTAGGCACCGCAGCATGGCCCTGATGACCCGCTGAGCATCGGAATGAGGTCAAAGGTGATTTGAATGTGACTTTGAATGTGACCTGTGTGTAAACTGCTGATCCACTGGCATTTTCCCATACAGCCATCTCTATGGTCTACAGAGGTTGTTCTGAAAAAGAGAAAATATTCAGAGAGTGGCTATTCTCTGAAAATGGCTCACTGATGTTATAGGAGAATGGCCAGACTGCTTGGAGCAGATAGGAAGGCAACAAGAACTCAAATAACCATAACCATAACCAAGATATGCAGATGAGCATCTCTGAACACACAGCATGTCATAACTTGAAGCAAATGGGCTAGAGGAGCAGAAGACCACACTGGGTACCACTCCTGTCAGCTAAAAACAGGAAGGTGAGGCTACAGTTCACACAGGCTCAACAAAATCGTTACATTAGAAGATTCAAAAATGTTTCCTGTTCTGAGTCTTTCTTTCATTCAGATGGTAGGATGAAAATTTGGTATAAACATGAAAGGGTGGATCTATCCTGGTTTGTTCCCAGGACCTACATCACATCTGACCAATCACATTGTTATGATGTCACAACTTTTTGACTTGGGAAAAAACCTGCCGATCTACACTCAGGAAGAAAATCTAAAAGGGGGTGGCAGTTAGGGTTTCAGTTTTGTGTGCAGCGTTTCCACATAGCAAAACTATGACATCACTACAATGTGAATACTCACTTGTAATGTTGAACCAAAACTAATGTTCTTGAATCAACATTAGTTTTGTTGATTCAGGAACAGCAACAACACACGTCTTGATGTATGCTCAATCATCCAGGTAAGTAAATCTCCAAAAGTTGATTCTGTTCATCTGGACGTAGCGTTTTGTGGGAGAAACGTTTCATCACTCATCCAAGTGACTTCTTCAGTCTCAGCTGACTGCAGGTTTCCCCAATCTTATAAACAGTATATTTGCATAATGACTGAAACCAGCCCAGTGAGGGAACAGTGGGTTGGGAGTTGGTTCCTTGATCTTAATTATACAAATTCTCATGACCACTGATCAACAACCGCTGACCAAAACCCACTGATCAATGGCCATGAGTACCATTCACAGAGAGTTGGGGAATGGCTGCAATCACAGCATTGTAAGATGTCATTTTTCGCCATCTTACAATGCTGTGACGAAACGTTTCTCTCACAAAATGCTACGTCCAGATGAACAGAATCAACTTTTGGAGAATAGAAGGTGAACCTAATAAAGTGAGTTTTCTGGTTGATTTGTGCGTTTGTTTGTTTTTTGTTGTTGTTTATTTTTTTATTTCAGAAACATTAAAATGTATGTGTTAAATCCTTTATGCCCAAACAGCCGAGCCAATAATATTCCAATTGTTCTCAACCATTAGCTGTGTTTAATGAGTATTAGCAATGTTAGCATGCTAATTCACTAAACTGATGAAAACAGTAAACATGAGCGGTAAGTTTCTTCCCCAAAGCGATAACCACCCTGAACTCACACATGCACCGATAACACAGCCCCCCACTTCCCACTTCCTCTATGGACCACCACTGTGCAATACCAATTCTATGTGCAATACCTCAACTGTATATACATAACACTATTTATTACATATTACTTTCTTTTTTCTTCTTTGTTAAAAATACGGCTTGTATATTGTACATTTTATATATATATATATATC
Source organism: Oreochromis niloticus (assembly GCF_001858045.2). Taxonomy (NCBI): domain Eukaryota; kingdom Metazoa; phylum Chordata; class Actinopteri; order Cichliformes; family Cichlidae; genus Oreochromis; species Oreochromis niloticus. The sequence continues at coordinate 22,677,770 of NC_031965.2, read as the reverse complement.
TTTTTCCCTATGTTATACTGTCCATATGTACATAGCACTGCAGAACTGTACCCCCTACACTGAGTAGTAGGAGATGCTCTGTATCTCATTGTACAACTGTATAGTGACAATAAAGGCATTCTATTCTATTCTATTCTATTCTATTCTATTCTATTCTATTCTATTCTATTCTATTCTAAATATCAGCAGGTGAGCGTGACTGCTTTGAGGATTGTGACGTTAACCTTTAAGTCACAGCAGTGCTGATCCTGCTCCAACACTGAGTCAGAAATCAGGCTTCAACGTCTTTATGTGGGTGCCGGGCAATAGTGAGGGTTGATTGAGTGGGTGAAGTGGGTGAGTGAAGTGCTGCTGTGACTGAAACATCTGTTTCATCCATTTCACATGTTTGTTGCTTCGAATTTAGCAAAGCTGCAGGTGAAGATTTTTGTAACAATTTATAGCCTTATGATAAGGAGACTTATTGTACACTCCTCTTATCCGTGGAGCCCAAAGATTTTCATTTTGGCCAATTTTAAACTTCCACCTTTAGACTTAATAACTACAGAAACTACCAGCAAGCTTGTCTAACTGGCTTTACCTATTAAGTTGCCTGCATAAATGTAATGACAGAGAATGACTGCAAGATTTAAGCGGTTTACTTGATTTTCATACTTTTTTCCTTGAAAATGGTCATTTTTCTAGCAGGTTGGGCTAAACACAAGAAGAGCATCACATTATGAGGGTTTTCCTTAAGGACATCAATAGCAAAGATCTATTGCATAATATTGATGAGGAACTGCTGTGTTCCTTTTTTAATTTTTTTAGATGAAAGTTATTTAAATGTTGTATGTTCAGACAGATAAGTGCTGGATTACTGCAAAGTCAACATGGCTCATTTTGCTTTTAGATCAGACGCCTCCAGACTCAGATAAAATACCCAATTTTCCAGATGTAGTATAAACTATTACTCACTCGTGCACTGACACACATGTGTGAGCATGTGCACGCTTCCAGGCAGCGTCCTATTACTCTTTTAAGCTTGAAGTCCATAAACAATGAACAGCTATATTCAGCACACCTCAGCCATCCCCAGTGCTCAGTGAAAGCAGCAGATTTATATCGCCGCTGGGATTAAGGCAGTGTGGAGTTTAGAAATGGTGCAACAAGATAAGGAACAAACACTTAAGAGAAAGGAAAAAAGTCTTCAGTCAGTTTATCATCCTGTAAATGCAAAAATACATTTCAGGGACAATGAGTCCATCTGTTTATACTGAAAAGGCTCAGCGGGCTCAGACAAGCCATTATCGCTGTGGCCAAAATAAGTATGATAAGAAAACAGCTTCATCTTATCTGTGTTGTTACTATGCAATTCCACATATACAGCATGTGAATGAAAAATATACAGAGAGAGGCATTTCCTAAATGGTGCAATGCTGCCCCCTGGCAGTGCTTAAACATAAACAAGGGCTCAGACTTATTTTTACACATTGCAGATGTTTCACTGCTGAATCGCACAAAATCATTAAATGCCTGTAATCAAACAAGTCCGTTTCTCTCCATTACAGGACTTCACCAAGCAGTCAAATATTATAGTTAATATTCATCACATCACATAAAAAACCATTCAGACACTGTCAACCTAAATTACTTTTAAGGCCACAAACGGTCAAATAACAGTCTAACTAAAAACCTCCTTTAAAAATGCAACATTCAGCTCTCTGAGAGAAAAAAAGGAGAGAGCTTGTCTAGTTCTGAAAGTTCAAAATTTGCGGAAAACCTCCATGACAGCGAGGGTTGTGCTCTGTCCAAAGATGAAGGCTCCAACTACAATCGTTATGACTCCCCAAGCTGTTAAAATCGCCCTGAAATGATAAAAATGCAATCAGGTCATCGAGGGCATCAAGTGACAGATCAGTGCAGATGACCCTGAGCAACGGCAATAAAAGAAAAAAAGAAAATTCAGAAGCATTTATCAGTCTGTCCTTTAGCCAGAAATCCTTCACTTCTGAGACACTGGATCAAATTTACTGTGCAAATAAAAGCCCAGAGAGGGAGACATTACCTCACAGCCATTTCTGCTGTCTGTTACTGAATCTAAGAGTCATTCTTAGTCATGCAAAAAAAAAAAAAAGCACAATATTTCCTGAAAAATCTCCAGGAAGTAAAATTTCCATAAAATACTGTCTAACATTCATTTATTCCGATATATTCTTAAACATTTGTTTACCTGTACAAACTGTTGCATATTCAGCATGTTCCATTTATTTGGATACATTGATTTGAATAGAGATACAAGCTGAATGAATTAGAATAATACATGGATTGTTTCTGTCTGCTCACCTGACTCTTGAAGAGATGTTCTCAGTTTGCATGGTGAACAGTAAGCAAAGACCTGCAACACACAAAAACACACCACACAAGTTTCTGGGTTACGAGAAGTCCTCGTACACCTTTCTCTTATTTTTGTATTGATTGTATATGACAATAAAGGGATATTCTATTCTGTTCTATTGCACCCAAATGTAAATATGTCATTACAAAACAGTCAAAGTCACATTAAAGTGAGTGCTGTTGCTACCAGGAAATATAAAGATGAAGAAGGCGCTGATTCCTCCAATGATGCTGATGATGTCGCTCATGTCGGGTACAAACATGGCAATGAGAAGCGTGAAGGTGATCCAGGCCACAGTGAGAACAGCTCTACAGCGATTCTCAAACGAATGAGTGACGATTCCCCAGTAATGCCTGCGAACTCGTAACATCAGGTTCAGGATGACTGACCTGTTCCACACACAGAAACACAACATGGCAGTAAGCACGCTCAGAGTCAGAAAATTAAAAACATCTCCACCCTGGTGAGACTTACCTCCCGAGAAGAAGAATAATTGGGTAGATGGTGATAATTGATATTCCGAAAAGTAGCCTGGAAACGATCATGACCACATCATTTCCTGGATATGACATCAAAATATCTGAGGCTACGTCTTGTCCAAATGTCAAGAAGCCGTACACACCTGGAGAGGAAGAGAGCGGGTTTGATGGAGAGCTGCCAAGTAAGCAGATAATACACTTGTTTTGGGAAGTGACTCACCAGTTAGTGTGTAAATGAGCAAGCAGAAAAGCATGGAGAGCACAGAAATGACCACCCAGTGGGAGATATTCTGGTTCTCCATGCTGCTGTAGATCGCTATACAGGCTTCATGGCACTGCAAGCACACACAGGCACACTGTCAGAATATTTGAATAAAATCCGGGCTGTCTTTTGATGATGCTGAACAGTGAGTTCATTTTAGCATAACACAAATGTATACATCCTTACTGGAGATGACAGTGAAGCATATACATATATATAATTATAAATAATAAAACAAACCGAGAAAATTTGTTTTTATAGTTTCTGGTAAATAATCTCGATTTGAGTAAATGTGACACACTCCTGTTCGTGTCCTCACTCTTTAAATATATATAAAGACTTAAGGCAGGTGTGGATACAAATGGGGTGCAATCTGCTAGATATACCTAATAAATTGGCTATTAGACTGTATTATATAAAGGGAACATTAGAAAGTGAACAGGTAAAGATATTAAAAAACAATCCTACCTGAAAGCCAAAGCAAATGGTCGGTACAACACTGAACATCGATGCCCATGAACTCACACTGAAAGACACAAAAACCTGTTCAGTGAGGTTGCACACGACAGGAACTAGTCATAAGGATATGCATGCATTCAGATTTACTGACCTTTGGCTGTGGTCTGGAGTTATGACTGCGTGACTGTCCATCAGGTAATATTTTACAGTCACTGCCACACACAGATATGTAGCAGCCAGCGTCCCCAGCACACTGACACAAAGAGAGACGATGAACTCGCGTAAACATTTACACTGAGCTGTGAGTCAGGCTGACTGCAGGTTAGTGCTGCGTACCTCGTGTATTTCTGGATGCCGATTTCTTTTGGGATGGACAGTGGTAGGATGATTACAAGGCACATGACAAAGAGGGCAAATCGTTGGTCTGTGTACCAATGGTAGGGCATTTCTGCCTCACTCGACCCCGTAACTGTCTCATAGAGAGAAATACACACTGGAGACACAAAAGCAGAAAGAAGTTCACAATATTTATCTGCTGCAACATGAAAAGCATCAGTAAGCAGGACAACAGGGAGCAAGAATTGTCAAATCCTATAAGATTTAATGGATCTAGTTGACTAGATTTGCAAAATATTCACATAAATTTTGCTTTTTCCTTTGTGATTTATTTATTTTTTATGGCAAGATATCAGTTTTTAAAGTCAGTGGATGAACACACAGAAAGATGAGGCGTCCTTTAAATGTGTTTCAGCCATTTTTCACTTATCTGTGTCATGCAGAATCTCTGATTAAAATCAGGTGGGGTTTGGGGGATGGAGTGTGTTTGGAAATCCAATCAAATGGTGTGTTTAAAACGGTAACAAAGCAAAAACACTAAAGGAGATTTGAAGGGTTTCAGATAGACAAACACAACAGGAAAAAAAAAAAAACGCGAGATATTGCTGCTCCCAGTCACATGTTTAGCCTAATACAAGCTAGAATAAAAATTAAAGAGCAGGTGATCTGCAGTCTGTATGAGATTGCATTTTTGTTACAGGGAATGGAAGCTAAACTGATCAAACTCAGGTGACAACAAAATAATGTCAAATACCTTAGAAAGCAGTGTGAAAACAGAATTTTTACAAGCTTTCTTTTATTCATTTATTTAACCTACTAAGGAAATAGAAAAGGTAGCATTAAAAGTATTAAAAGTTCATAATTTGGGAGTTTTTAGTGCATCAGCAGAGCATTCAGTGCATCACACATTCTGCTGTAATGGGTAACCTTAACCTGCTATCCTGTTAAAACCCCTAAATATTTTGGCCTTACAGCTAGAGGTTAAGTCAGTGGAGTGGCAGTATTTGTTTGTGCTCATGGTTGCGCAAATCTAATGGTTTATTAATATGTGTATAGTTAATGTTAGCAGATTTCTATACATGACTTTATTTGGTGTCATTTTTCCTGCTGTACATGAACACACAGGTGCAAAGTGTAACTTTCCATGGCTACTTCTGGCTATAAGTTCATGTGCAGGCAGATATTGGAATATCAAGGGTTTGCAAGTCTGGAACTGAAACAGGACTTCACTGTGTTTGTTAATGAACCACTGAGATCCATTCAGCCGTTTCTTTATGCCCCTGGTCCAGGTCATAGGGGTGGAAGTCTAAGCAGACAGGAGGTGCTGGTCAGATCCTGGTCAGATGATCAAGCCACCTCCACTGGCTCTTTTAGACATAGAAAAGTAGCAGCTTTTCTCTGTAATGCCAGGAGCTGTACATTGTCTCTGGTAGGGCCTTCTAAGACCACTGGTAATGGGTAAGGTGTCAGACAAAGAGAGATTTAGAAAAGTCCTATGATGGTGCCAAGCGTTTAGTGCCTTGTGGACTGGTTTGGAGTCTAGTGAGAGGCTATGGTGGTCTGATCCCTGATTGCCATCATTGGCTTTAGGAGCGGTGATAAGATAACAGGGACTTATTCAATAAAGTTTTTATTTTATTCTCATTTTCCTAGTTAACTTTTCATTGGAAATGAGTTAAAAAGAACGTTTGGGGTGTAATGTTTTCTTTTCCATCATACTGGATCTGAGAATACCTGTTACACACTTCCACACTGTTGTCAGTGTCCTCTTTCTTGATATTTTGATATTTCCAGCTGACACCAAGTAATGTCAGAGCACAACAGAGAAAGCCATAGAAGAAAGCATAAATTTGCTTACTGATTACCAAGGCACTGATGCCACAGGTGAAGCTGTTTCTCACATAAAGCTAAAGAAAGCAAAGAGGAAGGCGCAGGTCTCGCTCACATTTCTCCAGCTGATCCTGGACCACCACGAGGAAGGCAACACTTATCATGAAGAGGTTGAAGCAGAAACAGACTTCACAGAGTTTCCCCACGGCTCGTCCACACACTTCTCTCACCACGTCCTGATACGTCTTCTGTCTGCTGACAGACGACGCATAGCCGAGGACGACCAGGCCGCTGATGAGGAATACCAGAGACACCTGAAGGGGCATCAAAGGGATCAGCTTAACGCTAATCTTCATTCACAGACCACAGTGACGATATCACAAACTATGAGACAACAAAGCTGTGGGTATAGGTGTGTTTAAAAAAAAGACACCTGAAAGAAGAAACATGCAAAGAAAGAAAAATATCCCAAAGCCTACATGTTTAAAATATTTGGTCTCTCCAACCAGTCATCCAAAACCCAAAAACACTCATGTTAATAAGATAGATGTTTAAGTAAACACTCTCTCTTTCTCTCCTGGGGGAAAACTGAGCACAGGGGAAAATGAGATGAGGAAGAAGTAAGAGTAAAGACAGGTGGCTCACAGAATAAAACAGAAAGTAAACTAAACACACATATGCACAGCAACTTAACACTCAGGGAAAAAACAAATCCCAGGACTTTAAAAAATGTGCAGCTCAGCATTTTTAACACTGCAGGAAATCAACTGATTAAACAACATCTGTGTGCAAGTTATAAGTTGCAGCTGCTGTAACCAAAGTGACCGTTACAACAACTGGTGTTAAAAATATAAAATATGTAACAACAGTTATATGAGACAAGGATGTCAAGCTCTGTGCCCGCTGACCTCTTGGGCCCATTCTTGGAAAGCATGCAGTAATAAGTCCATGAGATACACACACACACACACACATTGCTTTTCCAGCAATCAGATGGAGTGCACTGAAAGTTTAGATCTTCACCTTAAGTGGAAGCTTCATTAGAGCTCACGTGTTAAAACTATGCGTCTCTTTCACACCAAGGAGCCAGAGAGAGGGCTGGTGAATCCATACTGAGCCCATACAGGTTGTAGACCAACAGACAAAGTAACCCTCTAAGCACACAGATCTTTTTTTTTTTATTCTATTGAATTTTGACCTAAATTATTATTTTTTGATATTTTAGATCATTCTTTGTAAACAACACTAACTCCAGCTGCAGCGTGTTAGATCCTGTACTCACCAGCTCCACACTGACTGCAGTGGTGACTCCCCCCGCCTTCTGAAAGGCCCAGGGGAAGTTGAGCAGTCCGGCTCCCAGGGCAGACTTCAGCATGATGAACACTGCACCGAACGAGCCGAGCCGCGGGGGGTCCGCGTGAGATGCCGATCTGGCCAGCAGGCTGATGCTCTCCCGGGCCAGCTCCTCCATGATCCAACTCACAGACTCACAGAAACACCAGAATCTATTCTTGTGCACCCAGAAACGTTCAGTTCACGTGTTTGACTCCCTCCGTATCTCCAGGAGTAGTCTCAACCTGGTGAGCTGTAAACTGTGCCAATATATAGACCCACACACCCGCACACACACGACTAACATGGTCTAATTAGACTTTTCGACTATTAAAAATTTCACTCCGAGGTGAAAAATTTGACAGTAAGGTGAGCATGTTTACTTCAGCCCGCTCCGCCATCCCTTTATGTCTGTCTCTGATGTACATGCTTGCTGATGAAGAAGCCTAACTGAGCAGTGAGGCAGGTTTGATAAATTAAATCAAATCAAATATATGATGTTTCATCAAAGCTGACAAACTTGCAGTGACATCAGCAGACTGACCTGTTGAGTGTTTCCGGAAAGAAATATTCAACTAAGGCCATTTTTCTCTCTTGTTTCTTTCTATATAAACAGTCCCAGCGCATCTCACACCATCGTTAAACTCTCACTTCAGATAAGGACAATAACACCCTCCTCAGGGGGAAAATTGACAGAGAAATAAATACAATGGTTCATTTTTTCTTATAGTTATATATTTCTTATTAATTTCACGCATTATGTACACAGATCATAGAGCTGGTGCTCAGTGCAGCTTACAGCTTTAAAGTGTTTACATCCTGGTAAAATAAAACCCTGGCCATATGGATTGGACAGCCCAATCTAATACACCAGGAATTCATAATCCCTGCCATGTTTTATGCTACACACCATCTGCTGTAGAGCATCGCTCAAAAGCGGATGATGACTCAGTTGAGAACAAAAATAAGTTAAAAAAAAAAAACATGAAAACATGTTAATGGCCAGGCTTTGCGGCTCCTCCTTTGAGTCTCACGGTGATGTAGATCGACTCCGGTGACGATCATGACAGAGAGATTAGAGTGAGCAGGTCTGCAAAGGAGTTCTGGGGACAGAGAAACTATTTAAGGGACGGGTCATCAAACAAAGATATAAATAGATGTTTATATATAAAGAATTCAAAAATGTATTTTTGTAGGCTACACAAAGATCTTTTTGTTTCTTTAAAAATATTTAAAATGAAATTAAATTGAGTTTGTTATGAATTTGGTTCAGAAACCTTGAATTGGGCAAATACGTTTTTGCGTGTGTTCATTAATTAGTTGATTTATATTTAATTTCACCAGAGCTGTAGCCCCAAATTCTAACAATCACCGAGTACTGTTGCCAATTTTCTATCACACAGGTGTCACAATGGTGTAATAGTCAGTGCTGTCACCACACAACACGAAGGTCCCGGGTTTGACTCCACACGAGTGCACACTTTGCACTTCTTGAGTGGAGTTAGCATGTGTGGGTTCTCTCTAGCTTCCTCCCACACTCCACGACATGCACATTAAGTTAATTTTTTCTAAACTGGCCCCAGGTATGAATGTTATCATGAAAGGTTATCTCTCTTTGGATGTTGACCCTGATTGGCTGTGCTGCCCAGTGGCAGTTGCGCTCCATGACCCTTAATTAGATAAGCGAATTGGAACTGAGTATAGAAGAGCTCAGTGGAAAGACTTTTAAATAAAATACCTTTCTTACCATTCTTTCTCTTTCTAGTTCACATGAGCCAAGGTGTGAATTGCTAGGGTCACAGTATGTGAACTTAAACAACCTGCACTCACCATCAGCTGTTAGAACTGAAGAAGCCTCTCAGGTGAGAGGTGAAATGATTTTAAGGACCTGAACAGAAGTCCAGCTGCTTTCAACTCAAACACTTTCAGTTACCTGACCTGGGAGACTGCTGTGCTGATTTACACAAAGTATGTGTAAGTGTATGTGTAAGTCAGCACAGCACAGCACCATGCTATGTGGATTCAATCAAAAAGGGAGCAGCGTCAGCGGTCACCTTTGAGCATCCGGAACTAGATGCTTCTGCGTATGTATGTTTCTGTTTTCATTTGCTGCTCAGGTCTGTTGTAGTTTTATTTAACTAACCAATCTGCAGACTTGTTAGTTAAACTAATCCATACATAAGCTGAATGTGAGTTTTCATTTCAAATCACGCTCATAATCCATGTTATATTTGCAAAAATTAAAAGAAAAATTAGGCTTTTTATCTAGAAACAGTGTAGCTCTGTTTGCTGATTGAGCACCCTCTAGGTGGAATCCACCCATTTTCAGTGTAATTCTTAATAGTCTTCATAGGAACACACTGTCTTGTCTTTTTTGCACTCTTTGACAAACACTCCAACTTTAGATTCCTGCTCAAACTAAAGGAACACCTTTAAAATGTGTTCATTTAGGCACGGCAGCTTTTCCCCTTTCTGTTTGTGGCGACCTGCCATGTTATGTGCAGACTCACTGATGGTCGTATTGAAATTCAGTCTTCATGTACCAGTCAGGATTTTAATCTGGCTTTTATATATGTATTTTTAGACAGAGCAAAATGCTTTTTGATGGCAGTCTGATGGATTTCAGGCCAAAACTGGAATCAGATAAATCTGTAGTGCAAATGGAATGAGACGTAGACACTTAAAACTATGAAAGAGCGCTGGTCAGGCTAACCTGTGAGATTTGGATAATCTGGTGGTTGATAAATATTAAAGGTATTTAAGGTCCACCTGAGGTTCCAGAGACTGCCACAGCATCAGTCATCCCTCCTCACATCCTGTTCAAGTCTTCCTACCTGCGGTGTTTATCTGCTCTGAGGCCACTGAGACTGATTTTAAGTGTTTTGAGGTGCAACCTGCTACACAGTGGATGAATAAAGATAGATGAGATTAATCATGACTCTGCTGTTATGAAACAGCTTAAGGGTATTAAGATTACACACAGAAACACACACACACACACACACACACACACACACATATAAAACCTGACTCAAAGCATTTGATTTTAGGATAAGTAATAGTTTCAATCACTCAGCAGGATTGTGTCATGTATGTTAACATACCTTCCATGGTGAAAAATCACAGTGATGCAATGTTGCATGTCCCACTAAATAATGCAAAACTAGAACATGATGCAGCAAATACACCAGTGATGTGAAAACCAGTGAAAGAAATTAAAAACATTCTTACAAATGACAATTACACACTAAGGAGACTCAGACTGCTGACTAATGTTCTTGTTGTCCTTTATTCTTCATTACTGTCCAAGGAAATGTTTATTGCATGCTTTTTGTGCATTTTATTGAGACATGTGCACACTGTTCCCACAGGAGACATCTTTAAACTGGGTTAAAGTCACATGAAATAACTCTGTTTATACAAATAATAACATGTAGCAGCACATAAGAGAGTCTGTCGTCACATAAATCTGATTTCATGTCGTTAAACCAGTCAAACAGGGTGATGACTTAAACCTACTGCACAAAAACACGGTTCGCCCCCCTCGCTGATAATACTCTCCTCCGGATCACACCTGATTAGGTCGCACGCAGATCTGAACACCTGGCGTTACAGCATGCCTCAAAATCTCCTTTGTCCTCAAATCATGGGACACTGGTGATGAACTGCAGCAGGGCTAAAAGATATATATTTTTCATAACCAGAGCTTTTCTTTCAGCTAAGTTGCCTCATTAAAGAGTTGTGGGGAAAGGGTTTATTCTTCCTTACATTAACTGTTCGCTCTTCTATAACAGAATAATAAATATTAGATCGTGCGAATTTAATCAAAATCATTTAAACTCTTGCAGTGATTGAAAACTTGGTGCACTTCATGTAAGAGGCTTCTGTCTGACAGAAGGCCAGTCTTCAAATTTTTTCAATGCTTCAATGCTGTATTAGTGTACTGAACCAAACATTTCAAACTGATCCAGTTATAGCAATCCTTATTTAAGGATTATGATGAGAGTGACTTGTATGGATTGTGCGCCCTTGTTTGTTTGGATTGTAGGGGCAGCAGGACTGTGACGGCCTGCTGGCATCACTCTGACCGAAGGGTTAATATGGGTCAACTAACTCCTGAGCAGAACTAGCAGCATGCCGCACGCAGGGAGCAGTACAGTGAAGAGCGTGGGGCTGTGCTTGTGTGTTTGCCCTTTCAGTGTTTCCTGGTTTGTCTGGTCGGACGTGGGGGGGCTCTGAGCTGCAGGCACGGTGCTGGGTGGGAGCGTTGTGCGGCTGGCGCACATGTTGTAGAGGTTTCCAGAAAACTCTGTCTTCCTGGACTCTTGTCTTAGAGACTCCCAAACAGCTGCTGCTTCTCCAGGACAGCCGGCCAGAGCTGAGTTGGCACAAACATGAAATGCGTTCCAGGACCTTCAAGGAACCAGGACAGGAAGAGAGGTTAGCATCTCCAACACATAACATAAATAATAACCCAGTATGTTAAAGTAATGAGATTACTACAGAGCTGATAAGCAGCTGACAATGACTTCCTGTGGTTTATCACTTCTCTGGTGTTCTGCAGGACCCTCTGACATCACTTTTGGTTCACAGACTTAAGACAGCTCATTTTCTGATAATTCAAAGGAGACCTATTATATTTATTTCCAGCTTCATATGTTTATTCTTAAGACCTTTGCACACAGCGCATTGTGAGAAAAAAACTATACAAAAATCCAAATTTTTCTAAAGCAAGTTTTTGTGAAGCATTTTTCCTAAAAAAAATGCACCACTAAACAACTGAGTATATCAAGCGCTGATGAGCTGGCCCTGATGTTTCTAAACAAAAAGCAGAAGAAACTGAGATTCATCCGATTCTCATGAGAAGGCTGCTTTTATACATATTTCAGGACGTCAATGAGGCAGTTCGAGCTGTTGTTGGAGGACTTGTAAACACATCTGAGGATGCAGAGAGCCAGTTGACCCAGAGCAGCAACTAGCAGTGTGTCTGAGATAAACCAGTATTATCTTAGCATTTCCAGATCACTCACATTTTGACCTACGAGCACACTGGTTGCCAGATGCAGTGGCCTGATTGGTCAGATCTGTTTATTTAGAACTGAAAAACTGAATTTGATTCACAAATTCATCCTACGATGACATGGTTGGTGTGCATTAAAAACAGGTGAGTCCAAAAAATATTTTGAAAGGACAAAATGCACCACACATGTGTCCGCAAAATGTCAGTAACAGCCATTCAGCTTTTTATAACACCATCACCAGAAAGTTTCTGGTGATGGTGTTATAAAAACTGATCAGAGCAACTTCAAGACAGATTAACAGCCGTACCGTGCACTGACAGACTGACACACACAAACACACACCTGCAGATGGCATCGATGTCCTGTGTGCTCTGCTCTTTTTGTGTGTCCACTAAACTGTCCCCGAGTGTGAGTAAACACTGAGCAAAGCGCTTGTAGATGGAACCACATGAAACAGGGATTGCGGCGCTGAGACACACGGGGACCAAGCCTGGTGGAGAAGGAAAGACAAGACATATTTGAACACTACAAAAAGATCATTTTATCTAAAGAAGGTTGATGCTCTTTCTCACAGTTGAGCTCTAAAAACATATAAAACACTCATTTTTTCAGTGCAGAACAAATGAATGCATAGATGAGGAGACTGTAAATACAGTGTTACTAAACTTATGATGGGAGAAAAATAAAACCACTAGATTGTTGAGGATTTGAATACAGTGTGTTTGTATGTTCATAGGCGTGATCCATCAAGTGCTTAGATGGATCAAACAGATACAGAAATATGTTGTATTCCATTCATCTGGAGGGATTATACACCCTCAGAGCCAAATTCCATGTAGGACTATAAAGCCATGTATAAGCTGTAAGGTTGCATTGGTCAGCTCACATATAACATGTCATATAAAACATGTCCCTCTGTAGTTTGAGTTTTCACTGAAACCTTCCTGAAAAGCTGAGACACAAGGTCTGACCGGAGCACTGATTTGGTGAGAGTAAATCTGTACTGCAAGATCGCTTTCAGTTTGTCGTTGGCCTCAAACACATTAGTTTGCCAACAGACCTGATGAGCTGTTGCAGGGTCAGCCCTAAAACCATAAACATCAATCTGATGCTAAACCAGCCTTCATTTTTCTGGCTCCAGGCTTTCCACAGGAATTGGATGCTCTCTCCCCAATGTGCTGGATGTGACTGAGTGCAGTTTGTCTAATTTCTGCCTTTGTGATTCAGAACTACTGTTGGCTCTGGACAAGCTGCTTACACAGGGTGTAAAGAACACTGATCTTATTTTATACATCACCGAATATTGAAGCATTGATATTTGAATTAAAAAACAGAGCTTAATCAGCAATCCTAAAGGAGATCTGGCTGTCTGTATACATTTGACCAAAGGGTATAAAACAAAAGCATATGCATTGCAAAAACAAACCGCTTGTCTAAAAAATTAGCTCAGAAATTGGTGACATCTCAGACATTTTTGCCTTTTCTCCACAAGTTAATTGGAACTTTTGTGATTCAATCAGTCTGAGACGACCTTGTTTCTGCCTAATGCCAGTGCACGTTATTAGCTGCATCCTTAAAGCCCTGATGTATTTCTATGCTTTTGCTTCTCCGTGTTCTTTCTTTGCAGATGTTTTTTAAAAGCTGTCTCTGCAAAAATGTAATGAATTCCTGTTGTGAAATTTCCAACAACTTGGTAGTTTTTTCCACAAATGAGCTTCATTCATAAAATGCGGTTGCACGCCTCACCACCACTGGCAGTCACGGCTGATTGCATTATGTTTCCAGGTTGTTGGAAAGTATTCTCATGAGCACAATGTCTCCAGGGAATTTCTTCGTGTTTTCCACAAATGTTCAGTTGAACTCGAGGACGAACTGATTACATTTCTGCACTCAAAGGTCAACAAGACATTGTGACCTCAATAAATACGTTGCTTTGTGATAACTCAATAGCTCCGATTTAGACAAAATTTCACAAAAATGACAAATGGGGATAAAATGATGATGTTGTGACTTTTATATGCAAAAGGATAAAGGTCGTGTTCACTGCAATGCCTTAATTTTCTGCAGAAACATCCTTGTGGCGATTATTCAAGGACATTATGTAGCTATGTTAAAAAGTCAACCCCAAAAACCTTTATAATGTTGGGACAGCCAAGGTGGAAGCAGAATTCACATTATTTACTATTAATAAAAATATTATATAAAGATAATAACATAAAATATAAAATAATATATAATAAATATATTTAATATAACTTATAAAATAATAAATATTACCACAAGCATCTTACAGGGTGCCTGAGCTTCTTCTGAAACTGATTATTTTCTTCTGCATCAACTTATTTACCCTTTTTTTAAAAAATTGCGAAAAATCCAGCCACAGATACTCTGAACAAATATAAAAGCAGCAGAAAATTGAGCACAAAATGAAAAAGTGGTTAATCAGTTAATCATTTCAGCTGTACCTTTATGAACTTCTGAGAAGTTTGATTTGTGATAAAACATATTTTGTGTGTTCTTTATGTTATATATGCTCAAATCTACATAATTCAAATACTGAATAACATTAATAGTTTAATAGTTTAATTATTTATATAGCACATTTAATTACAACAGGAGCGTTGACCAAAGTGCTGTACAAGAATACAACATACCTAATAAAACAACTTAGAGTATTAAAACAAACACCAAATATGAATTAACATATTAACACTAATATAATAAATGTAGCAAAGTAAAAAACACAATATATTCTTCAGAGAAGACTTTTTAAAGTCTGCTCTGAAGACTATTTATTTGACCCTGACTCTAAGCTCCGCACGTGGTTTCCTGTGTACCCAGACTTAGTGTATCTGTACAAATGGCAAATAAAATATTTGAATCTAATCTTTATCTCAAAGATAAATGGTTTTGTTTCCCTGGGAGAAAAATTCTGTAACTGAAGAGTGTAATTGATAACCTGCATTGTGCTGTGTATCTATTTTATTCTATTTTATTATTTCCTTTTTTTTTTAATCAATGTGTGCTTGGAAAAAAGATTTTAATCTGAAAGATATTACGGTAAAGTAAAGGTTAAATAAAATTCAATATGTGTTGTAGCAGAAAAATAACGTGGTATGAAAAGAAGGCTCCAATTTGTCCTCAGCTAAATCTACTTAGTTTCATCCCATTGGTGTTCACACTCAAATACACAATGTTGTACACCTTTCTGCATGCATGCACACACACACACACACACACACACACACACACACACACAAACACACAAACAGCCTGGGGAGCATTTCATTAAGGTGAGTGCATTTGTAAAACCTTTCTCATCAATATCAGAACAAGCTGAAGGGAACATCCCTTATAAGCCATCTGAACTTCTCTGGACCTTTTCTGACAAACCTGAAAGTGCAAAGAAATGTTATATCTGCATTCAGACCCAGGACAAAAGTGGGGCAGTGAAGAGCACACTCAACACTTAGAAAGTTTTCCCACAAGACTGGATTGCACACAAACACGTACAACACAGTCACACTACAACTGGAGAGTACGGCAAGTTCCTTACTGAGGCAGAGGGCGATGGGCAGCAGCACCGTCGAACTGCCTGGATGGGACTTCATTGTTCGGCTCAGAAGTCCCGTGGAGCCGAGTACCACCCCCGAGCAAGAGGCTCTGATGTGAAGCTCCCACTTGACGTAAATCCAAAAAGTGCAAAGTTTCTGGCCTAAAATGTGATTTTTCCGACCGTCCGTGGGGAATTCATCAGATGGCAAAAGTGCAGCAATGCACGGAGGCACAACCCAGCTGGATTAACAGTGAAAGGGACCAATGCATCACAGAGAGTAAGAGGATGTTGTGCTTGTGTGTATGTGTATATGTGTGTGTGTATGTGCACTGGGGAGGCTTGGAGCAACAGACCAATGAGAGCATCACATCATAGCACAGTGGATTAGAGTGTTCTCATTTCCGGTTTTCAGTATTTGGAACATTTGTTTGAAACACAGATATATGATCTTATAATAATTTTGCTGTTTGCACTTGTGAGACACCTACCTGTTGCAAAAAATCAGTTTTAACCATTAAACAGGGACTTCGTAAGAGAACAGTGAAGCAAACCATTATTAAAGGTGTCAGAAGGCAGGAGGATTTTTTTGTGCACAGATGGATGACATCCCAGTGAGGATAAGACAATCAGGCTCACCTGGGAGTCCAATGTGTTCACACAGTGGCTTCTGGGAATAGCCTCAGCCCACGAGAGAATTCATCCGCTTTTTGGGTTATGACAGTAAGAGACAAGACAAAGACAGAACTGTTAAACTGTTGAAAATGGGTGATTGTGATCTTTACTCCTTAACTTCCTTGCGATTCCATCTTACATCCCCCTCCTCACCCTCCCAGATGGCTCACACTCTGTGCATTAGTATAAGTCCTGGTTGACATCTGCATACCGACACAGGAGGAATGGGAACCCATTGTTAATCTGCGGCTTAGAACAACCATCAACTGCAGAATAATCTGTCTGTGTCCCAAGCTGCTGCCCTGAATCGATACATCACGGGAGCTACTTTGGCAAAAAGTCCTCCTGGAAACATCTGCATTAGCTCATCAAATTCATCTCTTTGCAATGTCATATTGCAGATGTGCTCAGAATTGATAACATTTACGGTGCCATGAAAAAGATGTCATTCACATCTATCAGTCGGGAAAGGTTTCAAAGACATTTCTGAGCCTTTGGGACTCCAGAGCTATTATCCAAAAATTGAGAAAACTTCAAACTGTGGTAAACCTTCTCAGGAGGGGCCACTGTTACCGAAGAAGCGCTTCAATAACTCATCCAAACAGTCTCGAAAGAACCCACATTGGCCCCAAAACATCTTTATGATCCCCAAGATTTTTGGGAAAACATTCTTTGCACTGACGAGACAAAAGTTTACCTTTATGGAAGGTTTGAGTTACTGTTACATGTGGCATAAAACTAACACAGCATTTCTTAATAAGAAAATCTTACCAAGTCAAACATGGTGGTGGTCAAGAGTTAGTCTGGGCCTGCTTTGCTGCTTCAGGACCTGGGCGAAAGAAGAAGAAAACTGGGTGAACTTATCTAGATTTTTTTGCTATCCTAAAAAAAATTTCCATTGTTTATATATAGCTAAACAATGGATGTATTTACAGTAAAATCACCCACTGGTTAGTGAAATACAATTGTGAAGCCTTAAGTTCCTGATGTTGTGAAACTGGAAATGATGAGGGGGGGGGGACTCCCACACCTTCCTTCAACCTCCTTTTTGGCTCTAACAGGGACCGCAGATTTAAAAGTAAACATAATGCCATTTTACGTAAGACGCAAAACTAGCAACTGAAACCGTAAAGTAAGGAAAGAGGCTCACAGATTAAAGGATCTGAAGGACTGTTTTACCCCCAAAATTGTATTCAGTCTTATTTTTTTTTTGTAAGCACAGGAGTCGCCCTCTGTTGGCCACCAGAAAGACTGCATGCTTTGAGGAACTTTGGCTTCATTTTTGAGATTTGGAAGTGATGTCCATGTTTTACATGCATGCATACGGAGCACCGCAGGGGACATGGGAGAAAAAAAATTAAGACGGACTTTTGCGAGATCTCGCAAAAGTCCTCCGTATATGCATGATTGTCCAAGTCAAGGACTTCATATTGTTCAGTCTTCAGGGTTTCTGTAGGCAGGAACAATCAAATAAGAGTTAACTTAAATTATTGCTGCATGTTGATGGGACAAAATATGCAGTAGCAGCATTAGTAGGATATGACGGAGTTTTTAAATGGCAATCCTGCAGACTGTCAGCTGTCCAAGGATGACCCCGCCTGATCTAGACTCACACACTGAAAGATAAAGGTGGATTATTACACAGCTATAGGAAACTGCAAAAGGATGTCATGCAACTTCTAACATTACTTCCTTAATGTTTTAGATTATGACCAGCAAAACTATGAACTTTGACCTGGATTACTTATAATAAAGGCATCCTTTCTGACACATTTCAAAGATTTTCCGTGTTTATATATAAAGTCTTATTTCAGTGGATTTCATAATCACATGTTGCTTTCATTGTTGTACTTAATTCACATAAAATGATGTCTTCATAATTGATAACCTGCCTTGAGAAGATGTCATTTGGCCTGATTGCAGTGGTAAACGGCAGCAGCCATCGAGAAGGAAGATAGAGTTGTGTAAGTTTGATTGACAGCACTGGATTAAGGCGTTACGCAACACTGTAGGGAGTAGAAAAGATAAATCCAGATGAGATTAGGATCTGGATCCTCGCTCTTTCCAATGCTCTCTGTCCATCCATTCATCCATCGCTCCCCCTTTCTCTGTTTCACATTAATACATTAGGTGTTTAAAAATTACCCGTTCCAGTGTGAGCGGTGAAACTGCATTACATGCCTACGTTCGTGTTAAGATAATTAGCATTTCACTTCCTTAAAATCTGTCACAATTAAGCAAATGAGCATCAGATTGGCCAGCAGACACAGACAGATAGATCAAGCAAATTAGGTCATAAAGAGAGGAGCTGAAGCTTCTCTGCTTCAAGCTGTTATCCCAGCGCCATCTAGAGGGTAAAAATCATGCTTCAGACTCAGACTGTACAGATGATTATTCCTATCCTGAAACTCTAGACTGGACAAGATGAAGAATCAATTTCTTTGACCTCCAGTCAACTAAAATACGACAATTTGCTTAGTAAATCTGAAGCAAAATACGACTAGAGATCATTTTTTGAGGAGTGATTTCTCTTTGGTGAGTTGGTCCTTTAATCAGTTTAGGCTTGTTATTTATGCTAGCAAAGAGAGAGAGAAATAAAGAATTCATATTTTGTTCTGACATTATACAACCCAGTTTCGGTGTAAGCCATAATAAACAGAATTAGATATTTGATTAGAAATTTCAGTTTTGTGCAATAAAACTGAGATTTATTTTTTAAATAAAGTCCTATCTCTGTAATTCTGAATGTGATGCCAGCAAAAAGCTATGTAAAACTTTAGGGAAAAGCAACAAAATACTGTGGGGCCAAAAACACTTCTCACTCACTGTAACTAAGCTGGTAAAAACAGCTTCTCGGACATTTAGAAATAGCATTTAACATACAGTGTAATTAGAAAGATGATTTCAGCAGGCCAAAGATGGCCATCACATTCAGGTTTTCAGTGGGTGCTGGATCCAAACAACGGTCACAGCACGGGTTTATAAACAGAGCCACAAAAGCAAGTTAAAACTCTGACATGCAAAGAAAAGAAAACACACAAAGAAGATCCAAAAACTCTGATATGTTCTTGACGTCCAGCCTGGACAATGAAGTGAAATATAAAGCGGTTTTCTGACCACTCAGAATTTAAAATTCCTGATAGAAGTAATACTTCGCATCCTGTGAGCTAAAGAGAGAGATTTGTAGACCTAAAGTCAGCATCTCTGTGATGCAGAGCTATTAATCTGCACAGAATATCTAACTTGTCCATCTGTGAAGACACCACTAATGCTAAACAATGATGATGATGATGATGTAAAGTGCCCTGCCTGCAGACCAGACCTGTCACCCACTCGCGACAAATTCAAATCCAATTAAATTTTGGGTGTGAATAATTTTAAGATCACTGCACTTTACGTGACGATTGTAAACTGTAAGGTTTCCAACACAAGTCTTTTATAAGTTTATTTCATACAAATTTTATTATTTTGTCCACAACTCAACACAGCTGAAAAATATTGTAATATGACTTACAAGAGCCACTGCAAATCTTCATCTCATTTTATTGTTTTTTCTAAAACAAACCCCTCAGCTGCAGTCTGGAGATGAGATCACATGAGCCAAACCCCCCCAATATCAATGAAGGTTTAAAAAGAAAACAACAGAAACACTGTCGGATCCTTTTTTCCCACCAGAAGTCTCTAAAATGCTGCTATGAGACAAAATGCTTGTTGGCTTGAGAAATAACTTGCCAGTCTTAAACAATGAGCTGCCAGATCAGCTTCAAAAATATGAAATGTTTGTAATATCCTATGCTTAAAACACTGATGAACAGGACAAATATGTGGCCACTAATCATCTGCGTGGAAAATAGTGAAGAGGCACGTAAAATGTTTAAATAACACCAAAAAAAAGAAAAAAGAAGCACGTGCTGCTTCCCAAAAACTATGGAAAAAACGTCCCCAAGAAGCATCCTTTAATAACAATTCATTTTAAGTGCCCTTTAAAGCTTTGAGGAACTTCTTCAAGTCTTTTTTTTTTCTTCTCAGTTGCAAAAATACTTCTAGCAACAAAAATAATGGAAATAATCTTAAGGTACCTTTAATGGTAACTCTGAAACAGTCGTGGTAGAGTTTTATTTAGTTCACTACAACCATAAGCAGGCCAAGATTAGTGTTTTGGTTAAAACAAAATCCTATAGATACTTCATCTTGGCGCATTTTTGCATGTTATTGTGGGGTGTTTTTGTTTTCCTGTTTTTGCAACAAGAGCCTCCTAAACTCAGTTGGAAAAACAAAACAAAAACAGCTTAAGGACAAAAAACACTTTATGCAGCTAGGCAGTTTTGAGCATGTTCCTCGCCGGTGTCCCCTCAGTCTGTCCCGTCATAAATAAGTCAAACATGTGAGTCTGTGCAAACTACGAGTCTCATCTGAATGGATTCATGTGATCTTGGTTTGGCTGCAGACCAGAGGCGGACTGTGCATGTTTCAATGAGAATAGCAATAAGTTTATTACTATCAGCTACATCAACTAGCCAGCCTACAAAAAAAAATAAACACAAATAAAATAAAAATCAGCTCTACTTGTTGAAAATAAATTGTCATCGCTCTCAGTTTCGTAGAAATCGGGGCTGGATCTGCTGTCTCCTGCTCTCCGTCAGTCTGAGTCTGTGTAACGGCTCGTCTCCGGGGATGTTCACCCATCCCATCAGATTTTCTTCCGAACGTTAGCAGCCACCGTGTTGCCGTACAGCAGCCGGTCCCGTTCCCGCACTTCCTCCTGCAGCTTGGCCTCCGCCACCCGGAGCTGACGAATGGTCGCCTTCATCTCCTTCATCTTCACCTCCATGAGCGCGATGATGTCCCGCTGATCGTTCAGCTTCCTCAGCAGCTCGGCCGACGTGGTGCCGGTGGTCAGAGAGTACGAGTGGTCCAGCGGGCTGCTGGTCACGCTGACATACTGCACGGGTGCCGCCGCGGATGAGGTGTCCGCCTGGGAGTCGCCAGCCGTGACCTCGGCTGCACCGCCGACCTGCCCCGTGTAAGAAGTCCCCTCCGTTTGGACGGGCAGTCGCGCGGTGCCCAGGTACTCCCCGTTTTGGCCTATCTGCACCACGGTGATGCTGTCATCGCTCGCCTCCCCACCTGCGTTGGCCTCGGCTCCTTCTGCGGTGCTGCCCAGCACGGTACTGGTGACAACAATCCCGGAGGTCGCAGCTGCGGCGGGCGCGGGAACCGCCGCGGACACTTTCCTGCCTCTGCCCCGCCGACTTCTGCGCTCATTCACCCCTCGCAGAGGGAAGAGGGACGGCACTCGGATGCTGTAGGTTTTCCTCCCGCCGGCGAAATGCACGCTGCAGACTCGGTGCCCCGTAGTCGGCTGGAAGGTGCTGAAGCAGCCGCTGACCCCGGCCCGGGAGATGTTCCTCAGCCACTGCTCTCTGAGTGCGGTGTCCTTAGGAAACGTGTAGAAGCGCAATTCCCGGTCCCGGTGCGAGTTGTTGTAGCAGCCGGGGACACAGCAGGTGAACCCAGGCATATTTACTTCAGCGCCGAGGCTAAATCTGCGGCCTTCGGGTGAATTTAAGATTATTTTATTTTTGTTTCTTTATTCTATGCTATGTTATCAAGCTCGGCGGCCTGCAAGCGGAACTACACGTCCCACAACGCTAACAACTTCCTGTTTATTTTTTAGCAAAAGTGAGGCGCTCTCCTTCGTACGACGACTAAATACACCCGAGATTAGCCGGCCGCGGAGCACACGAAGCTCTTGCATATGCTGAATTCACGGCTGCTGTTTTATTTTCAACGGTAAATGTTTTGTCTAGTTCTTAGCTCTGTTATCAGGGTAATCGTCCCCCACTGAGAACTAAAAGTCCCACAATTCCTTGCGCTTCCTGTCCATAACCGTTAGTGATATAACGCCTCTGCTGGTCAGTGTGTGTAATGACACCGTTCGAGTAGGCGTGTGTGTAAAGAAAATACTATCAACGTGTTAAAAAAAAGCAAAAGAACTTAATTAATTATTGATCCTTTAAAACAAACGTATGTGCAATCAGAAATAGCCATGGAGAATAACACACGTTTTTAGATGGACCAATTTTATGAAATTCAAGGCTAATAATTTAATGTTCTGCTTTTTCTTTTGGCTTCTCCTTTTAGTTTTTGCTATAACAGATCATCTGCCTTTATTTCACCCTATCACTTTTATCCCCCTTAATCACACCATCAGCCACTGTCATCAGTAAATGTCATTTTGTGAAGTCACCGTCAATAATAGAAACAGTGTATCCCCACCAGTATAAATATCTAATCAGCTTACATCTAATAAGTATCCACAGAAGGTGTATTGTATTGAATCTTTATTTTGAACATGTTAAAATATAGGAAGAAGCATAATCTTATTTAATCCCACACCCTTTCCACTATTTAGTAATTAATAGTCTACACTTTTTCTTCCTGTTTATACCCTGTCCATCAGAAATTCTTCATTACAATAACATTACATGTTACATATGTTTTTTCTTTATTTATTCATATTTATATTTTTAAATTTATACTTTAAATATATACTTATATAAACATACCTGTGCACCTACACATATATACGCATCACTGTTGTGAGAACACCCGATCAGAGCCCTACCTCCTTCCTGTACTTTGCAAAAACCACAATTTTGAACCGCTTTTTAAACTGAGTCATGCTGGGACATTGCTTCAGTTCTTCACTTAGTCTATTCCACAGCTTAACTCCACACACAGAGATGCCAAGACTTTTTAGTGTTGTACGGATACAGGGATGTTTTAAATTTATTCCCCCTTCAAACTGTATCCCCGTTTCCTTTTAGAAAACAATTTTAGAATATTGTAAGGAAGTGGGTTGTTTATTGCTTTATACATAATTTGTGCAGTGAGAAAATGAACCAGGTCTGTGAATTTTGGTATTTTTGATTTTAAGAATAGCAGATTTGTATGATCTCTGTAGCCAGTTTTATGGATTATCCTTATGGACCTTTTTTGCAATATGAAGATTGATGATAGCGAACATTTATAAGTATTGCCCCAAACCTCTACACTGTAATGCAAATACGGTGAAATCAGTGAACAATAGAGAATGTGGAGTGATTTGTGGTCCAGATGTGTTTTACTCATGGTGATATATCATATGTGTGTATTTTGTGAGAATTTCAAAAATGGTTTCAACAGGTATTATTCACTAATTTAAAGTTAGACTGATTTTCAGCCTGTTTCCTTGGATTGTTTGTTCATCTTTCCATGTCAACTGCCACACTGTTCTGGTGGTAGTAACCATTATCATCCACCTGATGGCCTTGTTGATCACCCTTTCTGCACTCCTGTGCTGGTTTAGTGGTTGGCTGGATGGTTGTGGATTTGGACGCTCCATGTGTCACTCTTCTGATCATCATCACACAGCTATTTCTGCAGATTTTGTTTATTATTTTACACACTGTAAATGTGTAGTAGCCAAATAAACCTCATACCGTATTCATCCAAGATCATTTCACAAAGTAAACGCCAAAGTTTAAAAGTATTTTTAAAAATAAATTTTATTTGAAAAAGCTGAGGCAAAAGAATGTAAACCAAAGTCACCCCTGCCAACAGCAGCATTAAACATGAGCGCTCACATACCTCTAAAAGTTTAAAGTTCAGTGTGTTGCTCATGGTGCCAACAGATGAACTGAAAGTTAACAATGGGTTCTTATCAGGGAAAAAAAGATACATTCAAAATGGTATCTGCGTTGCAATAAGTAAAGCCAAAGGTTAAAATATAAATACTACAGTCTAAATATCAGGAGAGCAAATCAATATGCTTTCAGATGTGTGATTATACTTGCATCAGGGCACTTATCTGGTTATTTTGAAACATGTGCCCTCCATTCAAAAACAAACAAAAATTACTATTAATTGTCCACGAACAAATATTGAATATATATTTGAGTTTGTTTCTGTGAAACCTGTGTAATTGTAACTAATACTGTCAAATGAAATTAACCAGAATAAATGATCGAAATATATTTAACCGGAGACATTATATGAGAGGGATGTCACTAAAGTAACTGAAATACAAGGGAAAACACTGCAATAGCAAATGTGGTAGAATTAGGCTATAACTTTTAGAGAGAAAGCGTTTTAAACCTTAATTTTGTCTCAAAGCCAGCAAATTATTTTGTGGATTTTGTGATAGATTGGACTGGTAGCTACGCCTTCAGTTTTGGTTAAAAATAACAAGTCAGATAACTGCTTTGGGGTAGACCTATTTCAAGACGACTGCCCACTGGCAAGAAGCTTTGAGGTAACTGTTGTTGCGATTTACATAAAACTGAATTGAAAGATTTTAGATTAAACGAGTGAAACTAGTCAACGTACTGAGGGATGTGTACAGGTAGCGCACTGAATCATGGGTAAACTATTGAAACGTCAAGTAATGCCTTAACTGCAAGGGCACATATTTTATTCGTAAGACGTATTAATTCATTAATAAACATATATCTTTAAAAGCAAGGTTTTGTGAAACTTTTTGTATCTTTGTGTTTAAACGTAACGTGTTTCCTATGTGTCCTCCGTTTTGATTTTTTGCCGGTGACCTATCTTCACCGCTTTAGTATGTCCGGTTCCCGTCACAGTATTGCTGTTGCTGCTGAAGTTACCATTAGCAACTGGGCAGCGCCCGGCTCGACACCTTCCGACGTCGCTGATGTTGTGCTGCCAAATACAGTAGGTAGTTAACGTTTCCTTGCTTTTTACGTGGGATTTTTTTTTTTTTAAAATAATGCCCGTTTGTAGATACTTTGACCCTAAACAGTGAACCCGAGAAGTATCTGCGTTTACTGGGAGTTTTTTTTTGTGCACGCTCTGCGGTTGTCTGGCCAGCTAGCTGAACGTGCTAGCTAACGTTATCAATAACCTGACTGTTTAGCTAGCTTACTGTGTGTGTGCACTTGTAGCAGTACGCGTGTGTGAGACTAAGACGTGGCCACTTTGAGGAAGTTTGTAGTGTTTTATAAAATATGTCTATTCCCCAGCTACTACTTCTGATTCAGAAAGCGACGAGTCCGTGTGTCATACCTTTGATATTTCATCTGTCTAGCTGACACGGCACGGCTCAGTTCCCAGTGTTGTCGGTGTGTGAGAGACTTCAGCTGCTTTCAGCTGCTTTCAGCTGCTTTAGCCTGGCGCGGATGCGGTTTAAACTAGAGAAGGTTCCCAAAGGTTGCACAGGTAATGCAGGTGCAGGGGCACGCAGACTTTCCTCAGTCACCCTTCTGTTGTACAGTCATCATGGCCACAGGGAGAGTCAGCAAGATAGACCTGCTCATTCACTTATATAGCACTGAGCTAAATATGGACCCACCCCGCATTTCTTTATATTTTGCTAGGAAAACGGAAAATAGGTGCAGCAATTTATGGAGTAAGAGAAGTTCACACCTGAGCCAAAGCTGCTGTTCTGCTGTTTCTCCTCTCGGCACATTCCTTTCCTTTTTTCCTCCTTACTTCTCCCTAAGAGTCCACATTCTGTCCCCAATGACTGTAGTTTTTGTAGCGGTACATTTAGTTCATTTAATGTTTATAAATCAATTTCAATTTTTTCTTTGAATTATATTACCGTTTCTGGAAATCCTCTTAGTTAAAAGGACATATTTTTTGTGTTTTTGTGTACGTTTTTCAGCTTAGTTGATTTTTATGCATATGTATTTAATGTGGATATGGCCTGCTATTTAAATCAGTCACCGGCCTATTATCATTCCAGATCAGGAAAACAAGGGAATAAACTCATACTGGTTCAGGTGATTTGTAACTTTCAGAACAACATCAAGTGAGTGATAAATGATTAGATTGTTCTGACTGCTGGTTTTCATGTTTAGCCTGGTTGAAAGACAAAAGATGACATTGATATTCAGTGGGTGTGAACGAGGAAAGGCATGTTAAGTATGTGGCAGGACACGGTGTGAGAGCCTGTCACAGAGGTCTGATAAGAAAAACTGGTCTGAACTTTCACCAGACCTGTAGATACAGTCAATAAAGCTGGGATAAATGGGTAAAGCACTTATTCACTACTCTTTCTCATTTCTTACTGCTGCATTCACAAAGAGCTTTTTTGTTTCCCAGGATTTTGTTATGTTATTGGATAAAAGTTGATCGTTCTTTAACTGTTCAATTGTTAATTGTCTTATAGGCTAACTCAGCAGCACAGGCCTTGAAAAGCTAGTGGATGATTTGCTGTTGAGGTGCTGGAACGACTGGCGATGGTTCACACATAGGGTCCCACTGAGCAGCTCTACCATGCTGCCGGGAGTCGGTGTGTTTGGCACAGGGAGCACGGCCCGAGTGCTGGTCCCACTGCTAAAAGCTGAAGGCTTTGAGGTTCATGCACTCTGGGGGCGAAGTGAAGAGGAAGCATGCTGCTTGGCAAAGGAGCTCGGCATCCCGTTTCACACCAGCCGATCTGACGACGTCCTGCTGCATCAGGATGTTGACCTTGTCTGCATCTATATTCCACCATCCATGACAAGGCAGATAGCAGTCAAGGCACTGGGTAAGACTCCATAACCACAAATATAACATAATATAACATAGTGTGTTTGGCTGCATAGTGGCTGAGCTATTAGCACTGTCACAGCAAGAGGGGTTCAAAGTCAGGCAACACTCTTTCGTACAATGTTTGTATGGTCTCCCTGTTCTTGTGCAGGCTTTCTACAGGGCCTCCAGTTTCTCCTACCACTAACCCTATTTAGTGCTGCCTATCTTATGAAAGAAATCATCTCAAGAGTTAACGCCCTAAATGAAGGTTGAAATATTAAGATTAACATGTTAGTATAGCATATTTCTTCCTCTTGCAATAATGCTTTCAAGTTATCAGTGTTCTGGTACCAAATTACAAAATTTTAATGAAAACATGCAGTGTTCTGAAACACTGACCAGTGCCTCATGCCTGCTTGTGATGATGCTTATTGGTCAACTGAGGGTAAAGTCAAAGCTACAGTGAAGAAGAAACTCACACAGTGAAAATGGCGGAAAGCACGGATAGCAGGGCAAAGCACATCGGTGGCATTATTAATCACACTTATTAAACTGTAAAATATTGATTACACACAGAGTGCGGTGGATAAATATATAATTACTGCTGATAGCCTCATTAGGGACATTTATTATTAGTTATACGGGTATTTGATGTATCTTCTATGTGTGTTTTACAGTTTGTCCAGAACTGTAGGACTCAGTATCATGATATTGCTGTTATTTTGGGAAATGTATTATTAGTTGCTTCCACCTGTAATGACTATAATCCTACTACACCTCCTCTGGAGGTATCTCCACTTATCTTTGTACTTCATCACAAGCCAGATGTGTCAGATAGGAACCCTTCAAGTTTCAGTTCTGGGTCTGGTTTCGATTTAGCACCCGTAGCTGTTTTCACACATGACCTCCATGGATTGTTAGGAAACTTAAGTGTGGTAATTGCCCTACCTCACATGTAGCACACACCAAGTGATAGTCTACTTTAGATGCATTCTCACTGCTGGAAATACTGCATTTGATTAAAGCGAGGGAACTGCCTGGGTAGAGCTTGCAAGAAGCAGCATACATGAGTGCCCACTCATTTGCTGGAACTTCACCAAACAATTATGTAGTGCTGTTGCCACACGAGAACAGTCAACCGTCACGCAGCGTTTGTCCCAGTAGGCTGGAGATCGTTCAGTGTCCATTCTGACTATGTTAAACATTTGCTGTGTCACATACAGTTCCATCAGGTGAGGTGTGGAAAAGGTTCAGAGCTGCGTGTGAAAACGGCTCGTGCCCTGAAGCAGCTGGGTGTGGCGGGTCAGATCTAAAACGCATTTCCTCTGTAACGTATTCTTCAGGGTTTGTTATTGATGTGTGATTAATGGTGATCGAAGCCATGATCAACAGCAAGTGTAGCTACAAATTTTTTAAAAAGAGAGAGAGAAATTCTGTTAGCAGTAGACTGAAGCAAACATAATCAACAAGGTTTTCCAATCAAAGGGTACTTGATACAGCGCTTACTGTATCTGATGGAATTCCTAAGCGTTGACCACAGTTTCCTGTTTTAGTTGCAACTTCCTGAGTGTTTCCCCGCTGAGGGACTAATCCATGGGACCAATTCCAAAGGCTAGTTAGGGCTGATATAAAATGTATAACAAACGCTGCACTCCCTAGATGCTGTTGCATAATTTTGGTTTATTCATACCTAATATGAAGAAATGAAATGAACAGTAAAGCAATCAAATGCACATTCTGATAGATGCACCGAACTGAAACTACTGCAGATCTGAGCTTATGTAAAATTAATTGTGTGAAATCTGTTGTCATTGGTTCTACGCCAAAGATCAGTGTAGTAAGTTAATAACTGCTGAATCTCCGTCTGTCTTCAGGTATCGGTAAGAATGTCGTGTGTGAGAAAGCTGCAACTGCTGTGGATTCATTCAAGATGGTCACTGCAGCCAGATACTACCCACAGCTGCTCAGCATTATGGGTAACACCCTGCGCTTCCTGCCAGCTTTTGTTGCAATGCGCCAGCTGCTGGTGGAGGGATATGTGGGCGAACTGCAGGTGTGCGATGTTCGAGTCTATGGTCCGAGCCTGCTGGACCAGTCGTACGGCTGGACCTGCGAGGAGCTGATGGGAGGAGGCGGTCTTCACACCGTCGGCTCCGCCATCATCGACCTTTTGAGTTACCTGACAGGCACTCGGGCACACCGCGTGCACGGTTTACTGCGGACCTTTGTGCAGCAAAACGGTTTGATCCGAGGGATCCGCCGCGTGACCAGCGACGACTTCTGTTTCTTCCAAATGTTGATGGGTGGGACAGGGTCCAGTGGTGTCTGCTGCACTGTGACCCTAAACTTCAACATGCCGGGGTCGTTTGTACATGAGGTTATGGTAGTTGGATCCACTGGGAGATTAATTGCCAGAGGGACAGAACTGTATGGGCAACGCAACGGGAGTAAAAGCGAGGAGCTGTTGGTAGGCGACAGCGGCTGGGTGGGACCAGAGGTAAAAGAAATGCCCCTGCCTCTCCTGCAGGGCCTGAGCTCCATGGTGAAGGCGCTAAGGCAGTCTTTTCAGGCTCAGGAGGAGCGCCGGTGTTGGGCACGGGGACCAGTCGCCACTGCACCAACGTTTGAGGACGGTCTGTACGTGCAGACGGTGGTGGAGGCGGTGAAGCGGTCCAGCAGCAGCGGAGAATGGGAGTGTGTTGAGATCATGAGTCATGAACCTGATCCAAACCAGAACCTGTGTGAGGCTCTCCAGAGAAACAAAAACTAGATCTGTTTATTCACCCAGTGCGACTACTGCATGTCTGACAAAACGGAGCTCTGAATGTTTCAAGTCCGCTGCTTCGACCTTATATGTGACACATGACTACTTGGCTTTTTTTTTTTTTTTTTTTTAACACACTTGTCACAATTTGAACATAATTTTTTGTATTTGAACGAATAGGACTGCGTTGTGAATGCTTGAACCCTCACATATGTGATTTGTTTGTACACTAAAATTTGTAAACCACAGCTCTATTATTCTGATTCTCACCAGAAAACATTACCATAGCTGTAAAGCTCATTTAAACGTGTTAAAAGCTACTTGTGCCCCACTGGCAGACACCTTACGCTGCCTTTATTCTCATGAAGATGCGGAGTCATGATTTCAGATTTTTGGCTAAAAAAGGATCTACACCTACATTAGTTGTTAGCCAATAGTAGATTTTAATTTTAAAAAATGGTTTTAGGTTGTTGTTGGGGTTTTTTCCCAACTTATAAGCAGTTTCTTTTGATTTATTAATATAGATAGAAAAAAATTATGAAGTCTGAATAAGTGCATTACCCCTGAACTTCCCTTTTTTTCTGGTTATTGTTTGTTTGTTTTTTGTTTGTTTGTGTTTTCTTTTCTTTTCTTTTAAAGTTTGGGTATCACCGGAGAGTTTGAGCTGAGTCCAATATTTCTCTATGACCACCAGCTGGCTCGCTGGCTAATAAACCATGTGCCAGCAGGAACAGTTCATTGAACTCTGCAAGAAGTCAGTGGTTTCAGGACAGATTGAAAAGAGTGTCTCAGTCATATCTGAGTTTGTTTTGGCCCACTGATAACGTGGGAGGGATTAATGGGTACAGTATGCCTGTTTTATCTGAATTAATAGTCTCAGCTTGTATATACACCCTTTTTGATGGTACAGCAGAATTTTAGAATTCATAGATAGTTATTTTGTTGAGCCTTCAGCTCTGGGTCAAGGATCCTTTCCCCCACTTTGCAAATCCTGGTCTGTAAGTGTCAGCACATTGGTTGCAGTTCACCAGCTGACGCCTGTGCTAAAAGTTTTGTACTGTAGCTACAGAAAGATTTGTCCAATTTTTCAGGCGATTAATAATGCTGTGTATTACTATAGGGAAACTGGAACACCATGTGATTCTCTACTGTAGATAAAATTTAGACTTTAATATGTTTAAATGGAAATATATTGGTGTTAATGTACACTTTTAGCACTTTTAGCACCTTTTTATAAAAGAGGGAGTGTTTACCTCAGCCATGAATGTGACCATCGCAGCAGCCGGGTGATTTGACTAACAAATGACCCGTTGTGATTCTGGTAGAACTCAAATTAGAGCAAGTATAATGGAGCTGTGTTCAGTTTACTTTCTGTTTTATTTTTCACCATGTAATAAGCATATTTTAGACATTTGCAAAAAGAGGCTTAATAATGTGTTTGTTACAAAATGGCCATGACTTACATGATACCAGGGATTGAGTAAAATAAGCTATGTAGAGAATAAAATAACAGTCTGTAGCAATGCCCCTGAATTCCCCACTGTAAATGTATACTGAACTCTATTACTCCTGTAAGCTGGAGAAGAGGATGTAGAAAGTGTGCAGTTCCCTGCTGCACAGACAGAGCAGCAGTCACGGTTTTACCAAAGTACATTATAAAATTTCAAAATAAAAGCTCTACTTTAGGATGGATGATTCAGCCATGTCCTGTTGGATAACTGGATTATGCCTCAGGGAGTTGTTAGTGCATACGCTTAGCACCTGTTTTTCCATTTTACACTGATCGTATTCCATAAGGATGTAGACCTTTCACCATTTTAAACTGGTATTTCCAGTTTATTTTGATGTGTATTTTCATAGACAGTATAAAAGATGAACGAAGCTTTCAAGTCTAAAAATTGAAGCCAGCCTGGAAGTGCCATAAACTGAATTCTTTTTAAAGGCAAAACCTGCAATACTGTGGGGGGAATGACCATTGAATTTGACCTGTGTAAACACTCTCCTGCTGAGTCACTCATTT
Organism: Oreochromis niloticus; assembly: GCF_001858045.2. Classification (NCBI taxonomy): domain Eukaryota; kingdom Metazoa; phylum Chordata; class Actinopteri; order Cichliformes; family Cichlidae; genus Oreochromis; species Oreochromis niloticus. The sequence goes on along the minus strand of NC_031965.2, from coordinate 22,646,144 downwards.
TGGGTCACGCTAAATAAATGATTAAGTCTGTTTTCTAAATTGGTGGTCATTTGTGTCAGATAAAAAGATTTTTGAGGTTATGCTGGTTAGCTAGCAGCTTGTGATTGGCAAGTTGTTATGAGCATCACAGTAGCTATGTCCATTTTTTTATACTGTCCATGGATTTATCAAATAGATTATAAGATGACAACAACATTGGAAATAAAAGCTAGGATGCTTAGGGGGAGTCATTCCCACATGCTCTGTTTGTTTGTTTGTTTGTTTCAGTTTTCTTCTGTGATGTTTTGGCCAAACAATGACTGCTGAGATCAAACATCAGTGGATTATTTGGATTGTGTCTCAGGGAGTGTTTTGGAGATGTTCTTGGCACCTGATTTCCACTTCACACTGATCATAATCTATTTAACCGGAGAGCTTCTACCAGCCTTCAGGTTGCAAAGCAGAAGATTAAAGTAGCAGCCGGCTCTTCTTAGCATTCACAGGGTTTAGTGATAAACTCTGAGATTTATTTGATTCAAAGCCTGAGTGGTTTTAAAGTTTGTGTTAAAGGTGTGTTTACATTTGTTAAGCACTGAAGTAAATTGTAGATTTTTTTTTTTTTTTTGTAAACACATGGGGTCACCAGTCGTTCAGAAACTGTATGTATATTGAGTGGAACCACTGGATTTGATGTGTGTGAGAGTGTAAATGTGCTCCGAGCCAGACAAGCTTCACAGGTGTTGTAGTCACTCACTGCTTCTTACTTCTGCTGACTATCCTAACAAATCGTGGCTTCACTGTTGCTAACGCTGGTATGGCAGGAAGTGACACGGCGTGTGTACTGCTTTGGTCTGGCGTGTCTGTCCCCTCCTTCAACACCACACAGGATCTGCAGATATAAACAGATGCCCGTTACACTCTTACTTCATTCTGTCCCAACAGTGCTTTACAAAAACAGGAAGTTGAGTTTACATTAAGTGTCTTTATAAAACACAAAGCATGTCACGTTTGCCTGCAGGATGTTCCATAATCTGACACTACTAAAATACATTCCAGCATTCATCATCATCTTCTTGTCTACAGTTGTTTTGTTGTTTTTGCACTGAGAATGACATGATGCCACATATTTAATAAACAGCGTGATGCTTGTAGCGTCCAGCCAGCTCACTGAGGAACACTTTTTGTATTTATTTGTAAGCTCAAGTGGAGAAAGTTTGCCATTTTTTTGTGTTTTCAGCCTGTGAACTTCTTTTTAAACCTGTTTGAACTTTTGTGGATTTTTAAGCACTAATGTGTTGCTTTAAAGTAGGGAAACTGTAGTGCTCATCCGCTTGACGGATATTTCCTTTAATAAAAACGGCTGCCTTTGTTTAACGCCTGTTGTCTAATCTGAGTTTGTTCATTGTGTTAACTGTAAAGAAGCAAGGCAAGCTAAGCATAGAAAAAGAAGAAAAAAAAAACCTCCAGCAACCTTGATCCTGCTTTAAAGCATATAAAGTGAGGGTTACATTAGAACTATTGTGCTGTAATCTGATGGCACAGCATCAGCCACTCCAGCTTATTTGAGAACATGTGGAGTGTGTTGATTAAAAGCTTAACAGAGCCGAGAATATGCAAAAGACAATTTAAGAGATGCCAGTTTCTTTTATTATTATCAAACTGTGTTGCAGTAAGAGAAAACCATTCCATTGATCTATACTAATTCTAGCAAGTGCAGGGCATGAATCTTTTACCATATTTTACTGAAATTTGTGTATTTTCCGTTTGTTTGCTGCAGCAAATGTTCTATCCCACCTTTATTCACTCATGAAATTACAAGAGTTTCATGGCTACACCTTTAAAACTCTGAGTATTAATTGTCAAACACCTTTGAAGAGCTCTTATTTTCAAAATTATACTCTTTTCAAGCATACACATTGTGTAGACATAGAGATATACATGAAAACTTGATGTTTTTTTAAGGTTTTTTTTCTCCTTTTCTGTTGTTATTTCAGGTATATTTGCATGTTCGAATTAAAATTCTATCATATAAAGCTAATTCCTTGCTCACAAGGGGCCACCACATTGGGCAGTTCCATATGCTTTGATTTTGCTAATTGTTTATTGTATGCCCTCCAAAGGGGATATGTGTCTGCCCCCAGGATCAAACCAGGGATCTTTTATTTGTTAGGTGAATGTGTAAACATCTACACCATAGGGTTAACTAGTTATCATGATTATTAGTTTTTATTTGTAGTATTGTTTAGTTTGAACTTTATGTTATCAGTAAAATTTAGATTCCATTACGTTTTGGTGTCTAAGCAGTTTAGTTTTTAATAATTAGTTTCAGTGTTTGTTTGTTTTTATTAACTCGGTTATTTGATTTTCATTCTTTAGGCATTCTCTTATTCTCCAAGACCGGGTTAAATAATCAGATTTTTAAAAGTCCACTGCATCTCCAAGATATCCCCGTAATAATAAGCAAATATATAAAATAAAATAAAAATAAACTCTAATACTTGAGTCAGATTTAGTAAAGATTTAAAATTCGTCTACGCCAGGGGTCGGCAACCTGCGGCTCTTTAGTCCTTATAGTGCGGCTCCGCGTGGTTGGGGAAAATAAATTAGAAGTATTTAGCTGAAGTGTATTTTGATTATGTTAGTTCTTTTTTTTTTTTTTTTACTTGTACTTCTAAATTGGAAGATTATTGTGATAGGCCCTAAATAAATATAAAAATAAAATTATATTCTATTATTTTTTTCATCCCTCAAAATAAGCGTCACACTCCCGGAAGACGGTGTACCCGCAGAAACGCCGTGCATTTATCGAGACTTTCAACCCCAGGTAGGTCAATTATGGATCTTCGGATCCACATTATGTCAGCAGCTATTCTCCACCGTGAACTATGTTAAAAACAAACACCACTCACGCCTCACAGATGACAGCTTACAGTCCTGTAAAGATGAAAGTGACTTCGTACAGCCCCGATTTGCAGACACTGTGCGCAGAGGTTCAGGAGCAGAAGTCCCATTGTAAACATATCACGGCAGACCCAACGATGTTTCCATGAACATGCTTTTCAGCATCTCTTTATTGACCACTTTTCACACACGGTTGCTGTACGCATACAGCCGGCTGTAGCTTTTCAGCTCACAGCCCGACAACACAACAGCATAGATAGCACAGACGATAAGGCGGCGAGGCGTGATTGCGGGTGCCGCTCAGGTGCGTCCGCCTCCCCTGCAGCGGCGTTACAGACCATGCCCCGCCACACACGTTAACCTGGTAAAATACATATTTAGGCAGAATTTTGCAAATATCTATTTTTCATCTTTTAGCAGCATAGAGCTTTTTTTTCCAATTATTTTTTAAAAGTCAGGTCAAGCTTTGTGTGAACAACTAAGGCGTGTTGCTTATAAAATCCATGAAGTGCTACAGAGAAAATTACATTTTATTTATGTAATTAACACATTTTGAACTCTTAAAGAAATATAAAAAAAAGGAAAGACACCCAGCTGAACTGAAATGATCCATGTAGCAAACAAAAACTGTCATGAGCCGCCACGCTTATATCGCCTTTGGGCTTTTGGAGCCTGCATAAAGGTAAAAAACAATATATACAGTGTTATCTTCATTTTAGATGTCAAAAAGTATTTGCGGCTCCCAGTGTTTTCTTTTGTGGGGAAACCGGATCCAAATGGCTCTTTAGGTGTTAAAGGTTGGTGAACCCTGGTCTACGCGAATCGCTATGAATCTGTTGCTTGTGGACGCCCCCCCGTGTTTCCGGCTACTGTGGAGGTCACGTGTTTCCGGTTACTGTGGAGGTCCCCAGTGGCTGCAGCCAGACCCTTCTCCCCTTCTCTGTGGACGGTCGAAGCTGCCTAGGTAACCATCTTCCGTATTTACTACCGGGTCAGCAGCCACAGCGTGTGCTTTCATTGGTAGTTTTTTCAGTCGCTCGCGTGGAAGCTAAAAAAAATTTTATCTCAGGTCCCGCCCACTTTGTGGCACCAGCTGTTATTCTGTCGCCTTTAGTAGCTGGAAGTCGCTGGAAGTCGCTGAAAGTCATTCACTTTCTATGGACTCCGGTCGCCACGTCGTTTCCAGTGTTGTCCCGCGCGGAAGACGACGGTTGATACCCCGGATATGACGTAGGGCTATTACAGTTTAGTATGCTGCACGTAGTATCAGCTAGGCTAGGCTAGGCTAGCACATCAAAAACAAATAAACTCCGCTAATAGTACGGATAGCCGCAGCGTAAAGATTCATTCTATACCGAGCCGTGGCATTTGTCTCTTTATTCACAGCAGTGCTAACCCATATCCACCGCGATGGTTCGGGCTCGTAGTAGTGTAGTTTGGGGCTTTTTCGAAAACATAGACTTTCGGTCTGTCCGTTGTCTTCTCTGCGGTCGTCACTTGCTCAAAAAAGGTTGTGGATCTACCACTCCTATGCTGAGACACCTGCGTGTGAAGCATCCCAGCGAGCTCTCCACGAGAAGTAACGGACCCGGATCTAAACCTGGCCCAGGGGAAGACCAGCACCATCAGGCGGAAGGAGAGCAGTTCTGCTCCGGTACAGCTCTTCAAACCATCTAAAGCAGGGGTCCCCAATCCCAATCCACGAGGGCCGGTGTCCCTGCAGGTTTTAGATCTCACCCTGGGTCAACACACCTGAAACACATGATTAGCTCATTACCAGGCCTCTGGAGAACTTCAAGACATGTTGAGAAGGTAATTTATCCATTTAAATCAGCTGTGATGGATCAAGGACACATCTAAAACCTGCAGGGACACCGGCCCTCGTGGACTGAGATTGGGGACCCCTGATCTAAAGTGAACCCCAGCTGTGTGGGGACAGAAGTAGATATATAGTGTTTCAGAAAAAGGCCGCCAAAGGGTTAGGGTTAGTTAAGTTAAGGGTGAAGACCATATTCTATGTGTATAGAGCAGTCACTGAGTATTATCATGTAGTAGAATGTTCACCACTTAAATGTAACTTTGTCTCTTTCTTCTTCAGTGGAAGTGGCACTGGAGGGCGATGAGGATGACACCGCAGTACACACAACTGGAATCAGCTCTTCTTTGAATGACGTCCTTCCACAGGTGGGTCCATCAGAAATAATAACACAAATGGAGACAAGTGATGAGCACTCTGTGAGACGACCACGACATCGCAGCGTGATCTGGAAACACTTTGATCACTTGGACAATCTGAACGCCGTTCGTTGTCGCATCTGCATGAAGCAGCTGGTCGAAAGCGGTGGCGTCAGCAACCTGTGGCGACACTTGTCCTCAAAACATCCTAAGGTGTACTCTGAGCTGGTATCCACCCAGCAGCACCCACCAACATCCTTAAACTCCTCACAGGACTCAAACACTAACCCTGAGACCGATGAGGCCTTCTGGGGGACAGAGAAGAGTGATGCTCCAGGTAAGCTGCTTGACAGGCATATTAAAGTTTCACATCTACACAAACAAGAGATAACACCTTGCTTATCTTCCTCTTCAGTATCAGTGGAGGAAGCTAAAGTTTCCAGTGTTTTCTGTAATCAAGACAAAAACAGAGGGATGAAAACTCTATACCAGGGTTTAGTTTTACAGTGTGATATTGATAGGAGATCCCCCGCCTGCCAAAAGTTCCTGTTTTTCCACTGTCTACTATAGAAATGTCTGGGGTTTTTTGTTTGTTTGTTTTTTCACAGTGTTTGCACAGTTTTAAAAATGTTATATTCTGCAAATTAACAAAAACTTTATAGTTTATAATTACAGGAAGTTGGGGCAATGAACTACCAGAACTTTTTATGTAATTTTACTGGTCTGGTCTGATCAAAGTGAATAGGCTATAAGCACTTTTCCATCCTTACGGACCAAAATTCTTAAACCTCTCACACTTTAATTCATAGTACTATGCTGCTCCCTTCACTTCCACTCTGCTGCTTTATCTGCAGCAGCTCTGTTGCCTTCAGACTTGATTATGTCATATTATAGTTTGATTTTTCCTTTCTAAGATCACTCGCTCTGCTCCCCTTGGACTTATATCTCTTTGTGATTGGTCAGATGCTGCTAGTGCCACACCTTCTCATGTATGTGTATGCATGAAAAAAGAGAATAAATAATCATATAATGTGGTCTCCTTTTTATCTGAGTGACAGATATACAGAAACTTAAGCGGCTCAAACTTATAACACACAAACAGCTGTGCATCTGTATTGACCCTATTGGGTCATGTAGTGTAGGCTGGAATCATAAGTGAACTGCTATAATGTGACTTCTTCTCTAAAGGCTACCTGGAGTCAGGTGTTCCAGTTAAGGACATGAGGTGTGAGTTGTGTGATTACAACTATGTTTTCTTTCTTTTCAGTGGAAGTCTTGTCGAAGGACAGAGACTCTGAGACAGTAACACTGGTGAATGAAACCGATAACAGTTTGGCTATCAACGGTATCTTAGACGCTTCCCACGGAAATCCAGCAGAACCTCAAACAAATACAGAGGGGAGTGACGACCTTCCTGCACGACGTCCACAACGCAGTACCATCTGGAGACACTTTGAGCGCTTGGACAGTCTGAATGCTGCTCGATGCCGTATCTGCACGAAGAAGCTGAAGTGCGGGAAACATGGCTCCGCTAATCTGCACCGACACATGTCAAAGAGACACCCAAACTTGCTGTCAGAGCTGGTGTCCAATGGGCTGCATTTACCTGCGTTAAACTCATCTCAGGTCTCACATGCCAACAACAAGACGTCAGAGCAGAGACAGGCTCCAGGTACGATTTTATAGCTCACAGCTGTTTCACTCAGTCTACAGGAATTGTTATGATACTTACTCCTACACAATGCTTCACTCTGGGTCAGCCCTGCTTTTGGTCATTGTGGGTCCCATGGTCTTGTTTCTCCATGTAAATGAGTTCAAAGTCATTTTCTCAATTAAGAGGATGAATTCACACTGCACACAGTGGCGCCACCAGAACTCTTCATAGGAGTGGACATATGGGGGCTATATATATATGTGAATGTAATGTGCCACTGCTCACACTCTGAACCGAAGAGAAAGTAAGAAAGGAACAGGCAGACTGGGAGGGGTCATGTTTTCCAACGGGGAAGCGGGTAATTTGGCATCCTGGACAATTATCAGGCGTGATATTTTTGTGGTTATCAATATCAACTTAAATCTATTTAAAGAAGTGCTGATGAAGCCACTACTCTGTCTGCACTCCCTACTCTTTGGTTTAGAGCAATTTCCTTTTTACAAGACTGAAGTGCCATAGTCATTACTCAAAATTATGGCACAATATGATATATAAATCTATATTTTGAGGACTTGTTTTATATTCTTTTTTTCTTTACTTTAAATGTTTATCTGTTCCAAATACCTGTTATAACTCCCTCTGATTAAGAATAATCAGTAGCAGCCCTTAAAAAGACACCTCAGTCCTGTTTTCTGGGTTCCCACTGCGCTAGAGGCTGTAATGAGCCTAAACCTGAGTCCTTCTCCTCTTGCAGGTGCATTGAAGATGTCTGAAGGAGAAAGGCGTACGCTCAAGAGGGAGATAGAGCTGATAGAAGCTCTGAGGAGAACGCAGAAGGAGGAGGCTCGGACTCTGGAGCATCAGAGGGAGCTGCTGGAGAAGCTGCGTGCAGCTAGTGCCAGAGAGACGGCAGCAGAGAGGGAGCAAATCGAGTCTCTGAGGAAAGCACAGCAGGAGGAAGCCAAAGACTTAAGTAGACAGCGAGAGGAGCTGCAGAAGGAAAAGGAAGAACTACAGAAGAAATGGGATGAGCTCCAGCAGGAAAGAGAAGAGCTCCTGCTGTTTTCCAGAGGACAGCAAGTCTCCTGATTTTAACTTTGATGAATGCAGTCATCATTGCTTAAAACACAAAATGCTCTTGATTTGTTTTAGTAAAATATGAAAATTTGAAAACAATAGGTGTGCAGTGGGGGTTTTTTTCTGTTACTGCTGATGTCCTGACTTCATCCTGGTATTTAATCCAGGACCCCATCTCACCTTGCAAAGCCACAAAAAGCAACTTTCAGTTAACTTTTCCCTTTAAAAATAGCAAGAATATCATAGAGATCAGACATAAAAATGTGTTTTTTTTAATAATAATACATTTTATTTGAAAGCGCCTTTCAAAACACTCAAGGTCGCTGTACACAGTAGAGTAAACAGCAACATAAAAGCAAAGAATTAGGGCTGGGGATGATCTGCCAATGGCTTTCCAGGACAATATACAATTCTGGTGGTGACGTGCGGTGGACCATGCATTACATTTAACCCTCTACTCTAAACTATTATCAAGTTATTACAGCAAATATCTGTTTTAATTAAGCACACTTGAGAGCAACAAGAAAACTAACTGCTTTTATTCATTCACATTTTTAGCAAATAGATGTTATGTAAGGGTTAAAAGTGTGTACTTAGTTAAATAAAATCTTGGTTTATGCTTGTGCATCATCTCATATTCGTCAGTAAACCTTTAGACACCAATTTCCTTCCACAGTTTTAGCCCCATACGGTCTCTCCGTTCACTGAGGAGTATCGGAGCAGCGCCCTCTAGGGGACCAGTTTTGGTACTGTGGGTTTGTGAGCAGGCTTCACACGCAGCACAAAACGCATGCGTGGTGCTACGTGAAAATGTTTTCCCCGAGTAACACTTGTCAGGTACTTAGGTAAAAATGCTGACCTATCCTCACCACCCACAGACTATAATATGTAATAAAATTTATATCTTTATATTATACATGGTTAAATACAACGTTATCGACACGGTTATGATTTTAAGACGAGTTCGTTTTCTCTAAAGACCCGAGAATAATGCGCCGAAACGCTGCCTGGCAGACTAATCACGGGGAATAATAACAAAATGATGACGTTGGCTTCTGTGTCCTGTTCCGGTGGCGGAAGATGGCTGACGGTGGACCCATAACAGCGAGAAGATGCGACTCCAGCTCTCTGTCCTCTGTGAGTATGGACACCATCTCTGCCCTGACGGAGCTGGAGGACCTGGAGAAAATTTACCAGCAGCTCTGCGAGGAGGAGGTTCGTACCAACGGCCGGTGACGGTGGTTTGTTTGCGGCACACAGGTGCTGTCGTCATCCACGTAAACTTAACAGACGCTCCTCCTCAAACTGCGGCTGAGAAGGATGTCTGCTTTAATAGATATTCACAAAAACATCAAGCTTTAATAATAGTTTACTGTCATCAGAAGGAATGCAATCATAGACCGTGTCACTTCATATTTATTGTTTTTCCTGTTAAATCACCATGCATCGCCTTCTTCCTGCTATCAGTTGTTTTCCAGTATTTGTTGTCGCTTCTTTTTCTCATTTAGTTTTACTGTGTTTATATTCAACAAGCTCCTACATACATACATAACTCATTTACCACCTTTTAGAGGTGGGCAGATCGATCCAGATATCTAGTATTGATTCCAACACTAATATTGATATCGGATCGATACTTGCTACACCAGCATATTTCCTGCGTTCTTCACACCCATCAGATAAAAACCAGACTTTCGAGAAGCAAATGTCCTTAAGTCAAATACAGCCAATCAGCTGTAACAATGTGAATACGCAAGATGGGAAATGATAACATGAAAACACTCTACAGTGTTTGTCTCATCAGTCATGGTATATGATGACAGAGATGGACCAATTTACTCTTATTGGACATTTTATTAAGTACACCTGAATTTACAGTGTATTCTCTGAATGTTGCGGCAGAAATTGAGACTCATCAGACAAGGCAACGTTGTTCCAATGTTCTGTTGTCCAGTTTTGGTAGTACTGACAGGACTGCTGTTGTAGGTTCTTCTTCAAGTTACTGTTGCCTTCCCATCAGCTTGAAACCCATTCTCCTTTGACCTCTGGAATCGGCAAGGTATTTTCTCCCAGAGATCTCCTGCTTACTGGATATTTCCTGTTCTTCAAACCAATCTCTGTAAACTTTAGAGATGGTTATGTGGAAAAATCTCTGTACATCTGGAGTTTCTGTAATACTCATACCTGTCTGAATACTCTTAGCCTGTCTGACACCAACAACCATCCCATGCTGAAAATAAGTTAATTCACCTATCGTCCCCATTCTGATGCTCATTTGAACCTCAGTAGGTTGTCTTAGTTACATCTACATGGCTAGATGAACTGAATGTGATTGCCTGATTAAATATTTGCATAAATGAGCAGTTGTACCTAATGAAGTGCGGATAAAGTAACATGAGTTGTGGGAACTCTATAAAGAAAAAAATGGTGTTTTGTTTTGTGTTTATTGCAGAAAGAGGTGGAAACAGAGCTGGACAGACTGGTAGGGCAGGAGGGGGCCATTCACACTAAAATGCTGGCACTACACAGGATGGGGTACAGTCAAAATCAGCTGCTGGTCTAAAGTCTTTAAATGCTAATCTGTAATGTGTACTGAGAAAAAAAAATGCTTTCTCTCTTTGCTCTGCAGACCCAACCTCCAGCTGATTGGAGGAGATGCCAGCCAGCTGTCGGGCATGATCACTTTTACCTGCAGCCTGGCTGAAAACGTCAGCCATAAAGTACGACAGCTAGACCTGGCAAAGGTGAGTATGCATACATTTTAAAGCACTCTCGTCAGACCCCCTCAGAATCAGCTGTTTTTTGTTTTGCCTTTTTTTTCGCACTATAACTTGCAAATTTAAAACCAGCAAATTTGAACCTTTGAAGTACACAAAACATAGTATTTTTTAATTCACCGTACTTGTTACAAGATTTTGGAGACCTCGTAAATTTATAAGGACAGGAGATGGCTACATGAAATTTATAACCATCTTTGAACGTCAGTAAAACATGTTAGCATGTGAAAGTTCTTCTTTTTAGCCATCATTTTGATACCAGGTTCATTTTCTAGGCGTGACTCCTTCTGGGTCAAAACAGCTTTGATTTTTGAACATGTATCTCATTTGATTTCCCTCAGACGCGGCTGTATAACGTCATCCAGCGTGCCGATGATATCCTCGACCTGAAATTCTGCACAGACGGGGTGCAGACAGCTCTGCGTAATGAAGATTACGAACAGGCCGCTGCTCACATCCATCGATACCTGTCTCTGGACCAGTCCGTTATCGAGCTGAGCAGGCAGGGAGAAGAAAGTATGGAGCCTCTTGTTCTACATCAGCGTGCAATCTTAAACTGCAGGCTTGGGGTTAATTAAGCAAATGGAAAAGGCAGTTACAGTTGATTTGAAAAATAAAGCTCCATATAGCAGTTAAAGATGTTACATTAAGGTTTGGGTAAGTGCCACAAAGATACACTAACACTACCATTTCATCACGTCTGCACAGGCAGCGCTGTGGACGCCAGTCTGGTCCTACTGCAGGAAGCAGAGCAGAAACTAAAGGTCATTGTTGCAGAGAAGCTTGATGAAGCCGTAGCAGCAGTCGACCTGGCACAGGTGGAAAGGTTTTTCAAGATCTTCCCTCTTCTGGGCCTCCACCAGCAAGGCCTCGCTCGATTTGGCCAGTATCTCTGCAGTCAGGTCAGTAATGAGAACAAGTCCTGGGAAAGAAAGGGGGTCATTTGTGTGAAGGTTATAATTCTTCTGCTGAACATTTTAGCTTTTGTTCTCTAATTTCTACGAAGAGTTTTTGTTTTTTGATCCTTTTATATTTGCTCTTAAAACTTAAAGAAAGCTGAATCTCATTAATCACAAACCACTTAAACATAAAGAGAGATCCGTGCATGGTGGCTGGTTCCGTGTATGTGGATGAAAATTAGGGGGGGATGTGGATCCAGATTTGGCTTAATGGAGACATTACAATTCAGCAGTGATAGCACATTGGCAATCCATGAGAGAGTGTCCAAAGTATGTGGAACAGCCGGTCAGTGGACCACTCCCCATCTGTCAGCCAGCCACGGAGACAAGTGAAGTTATAACGTTCAAAGAGCTGAAATGAAACCGAGAGTTAAAATCAGAGAAAAGTGTCACTGCAGCCGCTGTTTGTGCTTTTTATGCTGTATTTTTTTTTTTTTTTTTGGTGTTTGTTTCTCTCAGTTCTCGTTCCTGGTGATTTTCACTGCTGCTCCCTTCAGTGTTCCAGCCCACTTTCCAACCAGTGGGTGAAACGCCTGTCTGCTAGGCTCTCCATAAGCAAATACACAGACAGCAGTAGCACAAAATTAAGCATAACTCATCATAGGTGATGACCCTAACTGTAATCTTATGCTATTATGTGTTATTTATGCATCATAAATTTCTTTTCTATTTTTCCTAAAATGTTTTACTTTTCTTGAAAGGATAGGTTTGGGGTTGGGTTCTTCACCAATCATCAGTTAAAAGTTGTCTGGTTTACTGATGAAGGTCACCTGCCAGCAAACCAGAATGGGTTCACCAGTGGGGATTTTACTTTGTTGTGAACACAGACAGCTGCAGAGACTACAGACGTAGTCATTGTAATGTAACACATGTGTAATTGCTGTTGTTGTAGTGTTTAGTCCCCATGGATGCGGTTATAAAAAAATTCGCAGTTACACAGATCACCGTCAGGTGACGATATTTACGTCACTCAGACCCAAGTAGACCTCAGCAGACTCACAGATGTGGAAACTAACTTAGCCTCCTGTATGCTGGCTCGCCGTGCCAGCCGTTGGTCGCTCTATGAAAGTGATTTCCAACCATAAAGGAAGGAAACAGTATGGTTTAAAAAGGGTTTTGACAGAAAGGCAAACGCAGAATACTTACAAGCCAATGTTTTGGTATGGAGGATGAGTGACTTACATAAATGATGGTCTCATGCTTGGTCGGGGCACCTACTAGTCAGGGGCCTGTGAGCCTTTTCTTGTGGGTGTGGCTTTTTACCCCCAGCCATAAAAGGCAGAGCGGGCGAGCAGTGTGGACACCTAAGATTGTGAGTGTGATAACTTGGAACGTGGCGATGTTTTGTAATTGATACCACAAACTCAGTAACCACGACGTCAAGGTTAGAGGTCAAGTTTTCAGAAGATCTCGTGAATGCGTTAACTCGTGAAGAAAGTCGCCTATGATTTTAAAATTGATACTTAGAAGGCTGAGGGATAGCACTGCCATCGCCGGTATTATTTTTTTCTTTTAATGCTTTCTTTTCTTAGTTTTTGCTTGATTTGTTGCTACTGCTTGTACACCTGACACACAAGCAGTCACACATTGATTCTAAATGCGAGGATGCTTATCTGTTTATTAGGTTTTTGTACATAAAGATTCATATTTTTAACATAGCAGCTTAGTTTGAGTGATGTAAGGGCAGTTGTGGCTGTAATAGTGGCCTTAGTGTCTCCTATTTATGCATTTCATCAAACTTGTAATTTCAGTTTATCCTGATTTGAGTCATGTATTTTAGTCTGCTACAATATGTCATTTTGATTCACACTCTTTCGCACAGCTTGCCTCCAAAGCTGAGGAGAACCTGCTGCTAGCGACTGGAGCAGATCTGGGTGAGAAGAGAGCTCTGCTGATATTTGCAGACACGCTAACGCTGCTGCTGGAAGGTGAGAAAACACAGACTGTGCGTGTCTGTCTGAATTCTTCTTTGCACGCTCTCTCCACCCATGTGCTGGTTTGCGTTCGCAGGTATCGCTCGCGTTGTGGAGACCCATCAGCCAATAGTAGAGACGTACTACGGTCCAGGCCATTTGTACACGCTCATCACTCACCTGCAGCAGGAATGTGATCGCCAGGCCCAAAAAATAGTCGACAGGTTCATCCAGCAGAGAGGATACCACACTAAGGTGTGTGTGAGACGCCCGAGCTGCATCACACGGTTGCTTTCACTGCGTCCCTGACCCGGCAGTGACCTTGAATCTGCTCTTTAGTTTCAGGTTGTCCAAAGCAGCATGATGAAGAGTGTTCCAGGGGAGAGGATCGAGCCAAGGTGTGTGTGTTTGTCTGAGGGGGATGCTGCATTTCCTACATATTTGAGGGTTTATATTTTTGTTTACACCTCCTCCTTCCACAAACAGGGAGCTGGATCCCGTCCTGGCAGAAGTCACTCTGATGAACGCGAGGGCGGAGCTCTACCTGCGCTTTCTACGTCGCCGTGTGATGGCCGACTTTGAAGTTGGGGACGCTCAGAGCATCACACAGGGTAGCTTCATGTGTGATTTTTTTTTTTCTTCTTCTTTTTTTAATTCAAGTGTGAATGTAAAGAAGTGTGCAGTTGAAAATGTGTGTTTTGCCCTCCATGTTTAAACACGCAGAGCATCAGCAGAATGTGGAGAAGCTGCTGAAACACTGCCTGCTGAGCACGACGATGCAGGAGCTGATTGGTTATTACATTCCCATGGAAGAGTACTACATGAGAGAGTCTGTCAACAAGGTCAGCTGAGTGCAGTGTTATTTCTGTACTTCAAAGACTCAGTTCACACATCAAAGATTGTTTATGTGTCCGCTGCACTGACACAAACGTGAAAAGGTTGTGTAACATTTCTGTGGACGCGCAGGAAGCCGTACACGTCGAGTCTGAGGTTAAAAAAAAAGCTTAAATTCTGCAGGTGACCCTCAGCTCTCCTTCAGGCTACATGAGCTGGTGATAGCATAATGCACTCAGATGACAGACCAAACTGTGGTGGTCATGTTGCATTGTGGGTAATGTATACATCTGTTTTAGAAAAGGAAAGAGAATATGAAGGATTTTAAAAAGGCAGCTGGCTGGTTTTACGTGCAAATTCATCAGCATTTTCTTACTTGAATTTATCTGTGAATTCACTGCAAACATTAAAAATTGCTTAGATTACCTGAGAGCAGATGATTCCCAAAGTGTGGGCTGCAGCCCCCTGGTGGGCTGTGAAGGTACTGCCAAAAGTTAATTGGAAATAAATGCAGGCTGTGTCAAAAAGATTTATCCAATTTCAAAAGGTTGTATTTTTTTTTAAAGCAGTGGACATTTTAAATTTAAACATTTTGTTTTCAAATTTAACACCATCTGCTTTTTGGGGTTTGGGTTTTTGTTGGGGTTTTTTAAAGCTATCGTCACTCCTGAGCAAACGCTTTGCTTCTCTCTTGAAAAAGGTTTACAGCTTTCCTTAGTGGAACAGTTCAGAGCAGACATATTTCCTTCATCAGGGTTTCTTAACCTTTTCCCTGCACTTTAGAATGCCCAAAAACTTCACACACCAACTGTTTCTCATTTTTGATTAATGATGAATAAAGGCTCAGCGTTGCTCGTGTAATACAAAAAGAAAGGTCAGCCGGGTAGATTAGCAATTTCCTGTTTGTTTACTTTTCCTGCAACAATTAAGTGCATTCATTTAACGTAGTTTTACACCACATTCATCCCCCTGGTTGTCCACCCCGGCCCTGCAGAAGCTCTGTGCCTTACATAGAAAAACGGGGACGTTTCAGCATATGCTGATTATAAATAGACAGACAGACTGATTCTCATTCAGTCGTGTCCTGAATGTGACAGTAATTTTACATGTGTTTGATGACTAGCAGGTCTGGCAATGAAACAGCTATAGTGACCTTTTTAAAAACCAAATGTAATATTTGTAGACAAGATCTGAATATATTCCAAACATGTGTCCAAACACTTAACTCTTTAGCACCCGAGTATCAAACAGGATGCCTGGACTTATAAATAAAATATTTCTCATGTTTCTGGAACAGTTTAAAGTTTCTCTCTAGCCCAAACTTCTAGAAGAGTAACAGTAACGTAACGTGCACATGATTAAACTTTTTTCTGTCTGTGTTTAAACAGTAGTACCTTGTGAATGCTTGTGCTACTGTATAATAAAGTCAAGTTTCTCATGTCAAGCTCATTTTACATCGGAGGCAACATACACTTTAATCTTAGATGGGCCGGACAAGTAAAAATACCATTTCTGTCATTATAAAATGTGTTAACTACACATTAAATCCCTGAGATATCTCAATATGAGGAAAAATAACAAATATAATATTAGAAAAGGTGCTATTTCATCTTTACATCTAATTTTTCTGTTTTAAAAAAATTTGTTTGATTAAGTGAAAGAAATCTGTCAGCACCACTCTTTGGGCCTAAATTTGTAAGAAAATTCTGGTAACTCATTGCCCGGACTGTCCTGTAATTATAAAGTTTTTGTTAATTCCCTGAAAATCTCCTGCTTTTATTACTTATGCACACATTGTGCATAAATCTGTGCACACATTGGAAACAAAAAAAAAGTTTGCATATGGTCATTTTATTGTTTATGTGTTACCTTATTACTGTAGTATACAGTAACTTCACGTTTTTCAAAGTGCCTGATTTATTCCTTACCATATTATTTACTCCTCTCCTCCCCCAGGCTGTTGCTATGGACACATATGAAAAGGGACAGCTGACCAGCAGCATGGTGGACGACTGTTTCTACATTGTGAAAAAGTGCATCAGCAGAGCTTTATCCAGCTCCAGCATCGACTGCCTCTGTGCGATGATCAACCACGCCAACTCCGTGCTGGAGTCTGACTTCAGGTGCTCGCTTGCTCATTTTCTACCTCTTTCAAATCCTTCTTTTGTTTGGTTTTACACATTTATTACATTGACACGTGCCCCTTTCCTGCCTCATCTGCCTCTTCTCACCTGTCAGGGAGGTCTTGTATAACAAGCTGCGGCAGGGCTTCCCGGCTACCACACTGCAGGACATCCAGCGTGGTGTCAGCAGCGCGGTCAGTCTGATGCAGAGCAGCTTACAGCAGGGCAAGTTCAACACACTGGGCATCGAGAGCACCGAAGACGCCAAGGCTGCATTCCTGGTGAGACCGCTTGACACAGAAATACTTGCCTCGCTCGTAGGGCAGTTCCTTAGAAATCTTGGTCAGACTGTAAGAAAAATGAATCACTCACATCTGCTGTGTAAGCCCTTTAAAAAAGAGCTCAGCAGTAATTTAAAGGAGGAATCGAATGAATGAACTAAGTGAGTGGAGCTTTAATTTTTAAAATGGCTCTTTGTTGAAGCAAGAGCTACTTCAAAAACCTTTTTAATATCATCATAAATTGAAATTAAGAAACACTTAAAGGCTTATAACTACCAGCTGAGACAGGAGATGTCAAAATACCTCTTCTCCAGCAGATTATAGTTTTTAAAGCAGGACTGAGTCACGCTGGCTGTAAGAATCCTTCATTCACACTCGTCCCCCACTCAGGTGACCCTGAATAACGTCGAGGTGTGCAGTGAGAACATCACAACTTTAAAGAGGAACCTGGAGGTGAGTTTGTGCCACAGCTCTTCTTTTCTCCTGTTCATTGTGTTATTTTTATTTTTCTCCCCATAAATTAAAAATTTTTTCAATTTTCTTTCCGGTCAGAATGACTGCTCCAAGTTGTTCAGTCAGGGGGTCGGCTCTGGAGAGCAAGCCAAGATTGAGAGCTGTTTGTCCGACCTCGTCAGCACGTCCACAAAGTTCAAAGATCTGTTACAGGTTGGACGTGCACGCACACACACCACATGCTTGTCTGCACAGACTTGTATATTTTCTTAATTGGAGTGGGAGCCTCAGGATGGAGAACTGTTGTTAGACCAGAGAGCGCCGTGGAGGGAGAGCTCTTATTTATTTAACAAGTCACAGGAGAGCAAGAAGCGCAGCTTTAATGAGATCTTTTAATAAAGCCCTGTTTTCGAGGAGGTGCGTGTCGTTGTTGTGTAACCCCGGGGATACTCCGGGCGTGGCTGCCTGATATCCGGCTCCAATGAAGCAGATCGCACCTGCTCCACACGGTGCTTATGATTCCAGAAAATGCATCCCAGAAACAAGTTTTTGCTTCGTGTTGGCGCTGAAGAAGCCAAAGACTGGAACAGCATGGAGCACCCAGTCAGTTACTAAAATAACAGACCTCGTGCTCCCGGGGTATCCCAGTATCCCGTGAAAATATGACAAACCCACAACCCGTGTGCTTCCAGAATAAAGAGAAATGGAAAGAAAAAAATAATGTGTTTTTTGTTGGATTTTTTAATTTTTTTTTAAGGTCAGGTCTTTGATTTTCTTTCACAGGAGGGTCTGACGGAGCTAAACACAACAGCCGTAAAGCCTCAGGTCAAACCCTGGATCAGCAGCTTCCTGTCCATCTCACATAACATAGAGGAGGTAACGCTCTCACCTTTCTGCACACGAATAAATCAGAGGTTACAGAACGTGTTGCTGCAACTGTCTGCATCTCTCACAGGAGGAGTTTAATGACTATGAAGCTAATGACCCCTGGGTGCAGCAGCTCATCGTCAACTTGGAGCAGCTGATGACAGAGTTTAAGGTGTCTTTTAAGATTTGACTTTGTGTTTACCGGCTAACGATACTCTTCCTCACTGTTTAGTAACCTTCTCTTCTTGTCTTCTGATCTGAAATCCCCGCCAGACGGCCCTCTCCCCGGTCATCTACGACACGCTGACCAGCCTGATGACCAGTCTGATAGCTATTGAAATGGAGAAGACGGTCCTCAAATGCTCGTTCAGCAGGGTGAGGAGCTTAGCTCGGCCACTGGGTGGCAGCGAGCTGCTTGTGCATCACGTCACTGACACTCCGGTGAAGAAAGGCCTCCAATAATTTATTAATGAGTTCAGAAAGGCCTGTAGCAGAGGGTGCTTCCTTCTGGCACGGCAGCGTCTTCCTATTTTTGGGCAGCATGTTTTTACATAACCTCTAAATAAATTATGACACAATGTAGAACATATAGACCTAAAAAAAGGATGTTGCTGTGTACGTAAAACGCACCCACAGACGTTATTTTTGACTTTTCTGTTGTAGCTCGGGGGGTTGCAGTTCGATAAAGAGCTCCGGTCTCTTGTGGCATACCTCACCACCGTGACAACCTGGACCATCAGAGACAAGTTCGCTCGCCTCACACAGATGGCCACCATTCTCAACCTTGAGCGGGTAATTTAGACTGTTTTAGAAACACACACACCATTTATGGGGGTTTAGCACCAGTGATGGATTGTAACTAGTAATGTTTTTGCTATTGGGAAATATCTATGTGACAGCTTTAGCTGCTATCCATCCATTCTCTTCCACTTATCCAATTTAGGATCACAGGGGGGCTAGAGCCTATCCCAGCTGTCATAGGGTGAGAGGCAGGGTACACCCTGGGCAGGACACCTTTAGCTACAAGTTGCTTTCATTAACCTGGCTTTAGTCTACCTGATACAGCAATGAAATGTGGCCTGCTGGCTTAAATGCAGGTTTTTTTCCCTGTATAAGTCAATTTTTGGCATTCCTTTCCCCAAAGAAGTCCCCAGTAAGTATCACGTTGTCAACTGGGATTTCTTTTATTCACGGTAATGCAGCTTTTTGTCTCATAGCATGTTTAGAAATGACAAGAATAATGGGCTCATGTGGTTTCCACAGAGTGTGGACCACTCGTGCTTTCTGTCATACTGTTGTGAGCTGGAGAAAACACTCTAAAAGTACCAAAAATAACTAAAGTTACTATTACTTTACCGATTTCTTCTGCAGGTAACTGAGATCTTGGATTACTGGGGCACTAATTCAGGTCCCCTGACGTGGCGACTGACGCCGGCAGAGGTGCGTCAGGTCCTGGCGCTGCGCATCGACTTCCGAAGCGAAGACATTAAGAGGCTGCGATTGTAACCCTCGGAAATGGTGTGCGGGTGCCTTTCATTGCTGTGATAGTTTTCACTGCAGAACTCTGTTCGCATTTCTGTGGAGTACGGACAAGCCGAGGATTTCTTTCTCTTTGAATGCATGGGGGGGTTCAGACCTTCAACTCTTCACCCCTGACTGATGACATTCTATATCATTATAGCCGGGCTTTTATGGGGCAGGGATTGTGACGAATTTGATAGGAATTAACTGTAAAATATGAGAATGTTCTGTTAAATGTTTAATTAAAAGCGTGACTGTGTAATTATATCTCAGTGGGAGTTTAACCTGTAACTGGCTCTGAGAAACGAGGACACACTGGGACTGAGGAGCGGCGCTCTGCGGCTCTCGGTGAAACAGAGCAGTAATGAACATCGTACCCATTAAACTGACAGAAGCAGGTCAGACAGCTGATCCAGCCTAGTCATTCAATATATGAATAGCTCCTTGTCTGCAGCGATGGAACACTTTTAACCTAATAAATCGAGAGCTGCTGTGCGACGCCTCTGATCCCCGCCATCCGCCACATTTCACCGAGTGCTGCCGCGCAGGACCTGCTCCCAATCTTTTATACATATTTCTGACACTAAATACAAAGCTGTGCTCACCAGGCGATGAAGCATTAAAAGTGGTCCACTCTCATAATGTTCAGCCTAATTTCCCGGTCTAACCTTAATTCTCTGCACAGATTAAAGCAGGTCAGCGTTTGTTTAAAGTTTTGTTTTTGTTTTTTCCTGAGCAGCGTTGCAACCGTGACAGTCTCGTTTTTTGTTTTCCTTTCAGTCCTGTGTAATCAGACTCAGACCACAAATGCAGGGATAGTTAGGAAAAGTGTGGCTTTAATGTAAACACAACATTCGATTGGCTCAGCACAAACATTCCACATGAGAGCAACCAATAAACTACTGAATAGGATGAGGGGTGCAGCACAAAAACATTCACAGTAAAAAAAAAAAGAAAGAAAAAAAATCTGGTATAATCATAATATATATATACAGTACGGTGCTTTTTTAAGGTGAAAATGGAGATATGAGGGTTGATATGTGATGGCTAGAGAGTATACAGGGGTGGGAAGATGAATTTCTGGGTGCATGGGTGAAAATGGAGAGCTGTTTTTTTTTGTTTTGTTTTTTTCCTTCTCTGTGAAAAGAGAAACATGACAGAAGAAAGAGGAGAGAAGGGGAGGAGAGGGGAGTGGTAGGATAATGGTTCCCTCCTCACTGATCAGGAGAGGGGAGGCGAGGAGGAGGAGGGAGCGAGGGAGCGAGGGAAGAAAAACTTGACTCCCCAGACAGAGGCTGCCTCAAATGAAATTGTTCTCCTCGTGCAGTCTTCTATTTCTACACAGATTCACATCGAAGGGTCACGCACCACATGGAGAACAAGATGTCATCGGAGGGCTGATTTCTACCCTCTGAACCGAAGGCGGGAATCGGTGCACCCCAGTTATTTTGTGACAGGAAATAAATAAGGTGGCATGGGATTTCAGGAGGTAGGAGGAGGCATGTAGGGCGTGAGGCTTAAATAAATAAATCATTCACTGATAATAACATTTTATATCTGTTGGTTAAATAATAGAGTCAATATAATGAGCTATGATTTCTGATCCTATTCCCCTAACTGTCGTTCTCAGATGGTTGGCACCGATATGACTATTTTGTATTTTATTTTTTCAAGCGATATCATTGGCTGTTAGGTATTTCCTCAGGCTACAGGAGGCCAGTGGTGATGGGCAGCCACTCTGAACAGAAGGATCCTCTCTTCTAATCGTGATTAAAGAAAAGAGAAAAACGAGAGTGGAACAGACCTGGGGGGCTACTCCGTCATGTGCGCGTCTGAAGGAAAGTTTAAATAAGCCTCCTTCTTTTCCATCCATAACCCTCAGCCACAAGTACAGCACCTCCCTGACATCCCCGTCGCCATCTCCACACACAGCAGCTCTTCAAACGGAGCACCAGAGGCTGTATTCAGTCCAAAGAGGCGAGCCTTGAGACTTGCACTTAAAAACAAAAATGCCCACAAATTCTGGGGGCAATATTCCACGTTGTGCTTAACCCCCCCCCCCCCAAAAAAAGAGCACGCTCCTCGCATTACATTTCGAGCTCCGGCTGAATAAACCCCTGGTGCTGCCGCTTCTGACCCTCCCGGTTGTTGACACAGTCATCAACGAAACAGCAAACATTCAGCTCAAAAACACATTTAAAAAAAAAAGGGGGGGTTTTAAACTGAAATCAAAATAAGAGGAAGAGGAACAAATCATGGCAATAATCCAGTGTGGTGTCTGACGGCAGCTCTTTGGGTCCGTTTGGACGTGTAGAATTACATATTTATGTGTTTAAGTATCATCAAAATTATCATTATTAACACCTCATACACTCCATGACAACCTCTGTGCTTGGCCAGGCCTCAGTATAAGCCACACCCTCTAAGGTTGTTTGCAATAATGATGTCGGTGACGGCATCAAACACTACCTGGATGTTTCCCGTGTCTGTGGCACAGGTCAGGTGACAGTAGATCTCCTTGTTTGGAGAGCGGTTCTTACTCTCAAACTGAACCTGAATATATGCAGTAGCGTCTTCGTAAGTGTTAGCACCTGGAGAGAAAACAGCAGAGGGCGATTAAAGCGCGTCGCTTTGCTCGGGAAGCCGCTCCGACTGAGGGCGCGGGACTCACCTGTGTATTCTGGAAAACAGATCGTCAGCGGGGACTTCTTTATCTTTTCAGCGAACAGATCCTTCTTGTTGAGGAAGAGGATGATGGAGGTGTCGATGAAGAACTTGTTGTTGCAGATGGAATCGAAGAGCATGAGTGATTCGTGCATGCGGTTCTGCGGAAAGAACAAGTAAAACAATGAGGGGAGTCTAATAAAAACACACACAGGCCCAAAGGAAAGCCGGCAGCGCTTCAGTAAAGATAGTTTCTTACTGCTTTTGTTACTTGGACACAGATTTGCATCGTCACCGCACACAGGCCCAGTCTGAGCCCAGAAAAACCCTGATAAACTATAAATTGCACTCCCAGCTTTAATGATTGTTTAATCGCTTCTGTTATGAAACAGAACAAACACACATTTTACAGGATTATTATTATTCCTGTTAACTCAGCCGAGGCACTTGGCAAATATGCATGTGTGGGGGTTTTCCGTCACAGAGGCCTTTTAGAGAGGTTTTAGCCAAACACAAAGAGAAATCACCAGCCTTGTCACATTTTTAACCACTTTTGCTCATCTTAGTCTGATTTGTTTTTTCTTTTGCACTTGAATTATTTGGAAATCACAGGGAAAGGCATAGAGTTTTGTCAAGTATGGTGACGAAAGTATTAAGCCGGGGGGGAAAAAAACCTGTATGTGTCCAATTTATATTAAAGAAGAAAGTAAGAAAACAATGATAAATAAATGAATAAGAAGTGTTTTTTTCTTAAAATTTAAAGTCTGAGGATGGAATGAGGTGGTGTGTAGATTGTACATCCTACCTCTGAGACAAATAGAGATTCTATAAATACATATTTTTATACAAATATATAACATGTGGCGAAAAAAAACTTGCCATAAAATGGCAAAGTTTTATTGGATTAGCGTCAGTGGTAGGATTCAGTCATACTTACAGTTGTTTCATCTTCATGGAGTACCTGGTCGTACCCACTCAGAGCGACGCAGAAGATGATGGCCGTCACATCTTCGAAGCAGTGGATCCATTTCTTCCTCTCTGACCTCTGACCTCCCACGTCAAACAGCCTGGAAAAGGGCGGGGGGTGTCAATACAGAGCGGGAGCAGAAAACCTTTGAACTTGGAGCTGCAGCGGCTTCCTACCTGAAGTGGAGGTTTTTGAAGGTGAAGTGGGTTTCCACGATACCAGTGGTCTTCACTCGGGTTCTCAGGATGTCCTGCTCTGTGGGCTGGTAGTCTGCCGCACCGATTCGGTCTAAACTGTCCAGATAGCTGATGAAGGAAGACGAGAAAAGCAGTAGATTGAAATGGTGGATTTTTTGTTTGTTTCTTTGGTTTTTTTCTTTTGTAGTCTTTTTGCTCAACTCACTATTTAGCCGAATCATTAAGCTGGTATTCTCGAGCACGGTTGAAGCACTCCTGAGTCCCGGCGTCGGCCCATAAACGTTTCATAGCGCTGAGGAGCTCTGCGGAGTACGGCTCTGTGTCCTCCATACGACTGACCACATCACAAACCAGCTTAGCATCGGCCTGCACGAGCACATTTCATTAGATCAGGGGAGAGCAACTAAATTATATCAGTATATTTATTATTCATCATCTGTCAGAGCAGTATATATGGGGCTTTTTAAATATGATGAATCAAAATACACATCTGTTCCTCTAAATGGACGCTACAAAAAAGTTGAAAAGTACACCAGATAAAACTGTTGCATCCAGTCCTTAAATCAGAACCCAAAGATACTGTGAACTACATGAGACCAAACTTCGAGGTTATTTTGTTAAAATTGCAGCTTCTGAAGAGCTGAAGGGTGAGGGTAAGACTAACTTTTCGATCCTTGTCTCCAAACTCAATGCCCAGTGAGTCCATGGCTCGAAGGATGGCTGCCAAGCTCTGGATGGTGTTACTGTAGACCACAGGCTTGTACTGCTTCACATCATCCCCAGAAAAGCCATCTTCATGGATAATCCTGCACAAGTACAAGATATTAAAGAGGGAAAAGTCAGACTAGTCCGTATGCTAATGCACAGCTAAATAACTGCCTTTTCACAATAACAGTTCTGCCTCTGTGTGTGTGCACGTGTGTGAGGTGGTTACTGTCTTATCATGCTCTCTCCCGTGTTCCTCCCATCTCTGCCTTAAATCCATCTTTAAGTGTGTGTGTATAGTGTGTATAATGAGGCAGAAATTGATCACACACTCCGTAATTGGGCAGTAATGTGATATTTATAATTTATGATGGGAAATGGGGTGGAATCAGTCAGAGCACCAATCAATCACACAGTTAAACTCCTCCATAATCCGGGTAGCATTAAATCATCCATCAGGACATCCTCACCCCCTGGCTTGATCGATAAAATGTCAGGTGCATCCTCCTGAAAACTGACCCATGATCCACGTTTGAACTCCTTAAAGTGGGCACCCCGTCCCCTCGCTTGTCATCAGCGATTGATATTTGATTTGGGGGGGTGGGGTGGTAAATACGGGATGACGGTTTTAATATATTCATCTCATTAGTGCACATTACGAAAAGATGTTTCACGGCAGGGAGATCAGCCTCACGCCCTGAATCTCCACCACCATCATAAAAATTAACAGTTGTGTGAAATAAAACATTAACCCAGAGGGAAACGGGAGCAGAGGTGCCATCCAAAGCTGATAATGATTATACCGGTCGATTAATCGCTCATGCAGTCAGTATTTCCAAAGTGAAAATACTCAAAATACAATTACAGATGAAAGAAAAGCACCATTCAATCATCAGAATAAGTTCCTGACAATCAACTAATTGGTGAAGCTCTAAGATTACTGTGACTATTGATCAATACTACAAGGACGCGTGTGTGCACAAAATGCTTATAATGACAAAAAAACCCTGCATAATAATAACTATTCTGACTAAACGAGATACAGGGAAGTGGATAGTTGTTATAAAATTATGAAATTATTAAGAATTCAAAGCACTAGTTTAAAGTATATGCTACTAATAAAGACCATTCGCAGAGTGTGACAGTGGAAATGTATATAAATAGACATGCCTGACATTTCTGCAGCTGCAGCTGACTGCCGTGGCAAGTGCTACATCAATCTATCAATGAAGCTGCTCCTTGTTTAATTCACTCAGTCCATGTGGAAAATTTACTCTGGTGTGTGTGTCTGTGCTGGCTCTACTAAGGCTTTTCAAACATTTCCTGTTGCCTCTCTTTTACAAACTGGCTAGAGTGAAACTGCAACACTGCCTAAATACCAACCTGCAAGATGATGAGTTGGCAAATCAAAATCGGGGCATGCAACCTGAACTCTCCAATACCTAAACTTTATGACTCATGATGTGTGTGTGTGTGTGTGTGTGTGTGTGTGTGTGTGTGTGGTAAAAACCCATCCATCTGCTGCTTGCTTGGGCTGAAGGAAGCCCTGAAAGTGTTTGTAAACACTATCTGGCCCAGTGTGTGGAGTTCAGGGAAGAGTGGTGAGTTATGGGCAATCAGAGACCGCAGGGAGGGTAATGAGGTGAAGGGAAGAGGCATGGAGGGAGGGCGCAGTCAGTGCAGTTGCAGGAAGGAGACACAGAGATGTTTCACAGGACAGAATAAGCAGAACAGCGTGGCTTTTTCATACTGAAACATCGAGAAACTTACCTAAGAGGGTTAGAGGAGATGACAACAGTGATTTAAAACATCAAAGAGTGATTTAGCTCAGACGGGGAGGTTTGGATGCTGTTTTAGAAGCCATATTTCTGCGTAAATCGGCTTTATGGGCAAAGTACTCCCGGCGATATCGGGCACTTAAAGCCATTAAGATTAAAAGCAGAGGTATTCACTAATGGACCTGTAGTCCTCACTGTAATTCACACA
The DNA here is from genome assembly GCF_001858045.2 of Oreochromis niloticus. NCBI lineage: Eukaryota > Metazoa > Chordata > Actinopteri > Cichliformes > Cichlidae > Oreochromis > Oreochromis niloticus. Next base: position 22,620,111 of record NC_031965.2, on the reverse strand, counting down.
CACACACACACGCACGCACGCACACACACTCGCATACGGAGAAACAACACCCACACCTCCCCAGTCGCACACTCCCTGTAGTCAAGCGAAAGCCTCGTTAACTACATTTCAGCACCCCGGCGGTGAACAGCACCCTGGGACGCACCGGTGTGGCCTCCGCAGCCTCACTGTCGGTCTGCAGGAGGTGCTCGAGTCACCGGCACTCCTCCTGGGTTATACGGCCTCTCGAAACATGGCGGCTCAACCTGCCTTAGCCCATATAGGGGAGGCAGGCGCAATCTCGGGCCTTTCACTCTCGATGTGTGTAAGAGGGTCGAAATAAGGCCCCGAAAAAATTAAAATTCACGGACACTTACTTCATCTGCTTGACGATGGTGCTTTTGCCGGACTCTCCGCCGCCTGTAAAGAGGGGAGGAGGGCAAGAGTGAGAGCCGGCAGAGAAATCAGTACCACGGAGAGCACCTCCGCCCCATACAGTCCCACCAAAAGAGGTAGACCGAGCCGAGGAGGCGAAGCCCCGCGGCCGGGGCGGCTCTGATCTTACCGAGCAGGAGGAGTTTGACGTCCTTGGCGGCGACCAGCCCGTCCTCTTTCAGGTTTTTCTCGATGGCCTTGCTCCGGTCCAGAGCGGCGCGCTCCTCGGCGCTCAGCGTACATCCCATGTTTCCAGGCGAATGAGCAATCCCGTCGTCTCCCCGGTCCGCCCTGTCCCTCGCCGACTCTCTGTCACTGCGTTGTCTCGCTCGCGCTCTCCTCCCGCGCGGTCTGCTACAGCATTAGGCCCGGATTGAGGGCGAAACGGAGCCGGGATCCCGAAACGGTCTTTTCTCCGTGACTGTGAGTCTCTGGCTCCGTCCCCTCTATCAGAGGGGGTTGAGAAGGGGGGTGGGGAGGTGGGGTCGTTGTGCTCGAGCCTGCGGGGTTGGGGTTGTTGTTAGGTGGGGAGGGGGGGTCTCGAGCGCGCTCTCTCTCTCTTTTCTCTCGCTCTACAGGGCGGCGCTGATGGTGATGATGGCAGCGAGCGCGAGCGATTTCATCGTATCTTTTTTTTTTTTCACGAAAGCAGGCAGGAGGGGCGCTAGAGAAGGAGGGAGGGGAGGGGAGGGAGGAGGAGGGAAAGCTGCGCGAGACTCACCTAACGCGGACAATCTGGCTGACGTCAGAGGAGCCGAGCTCTAATCACGTCCGATGAAAGATTATTCAAATGAAAGAGTCGTTTAAATGGCAAACGTCCCCCCCTCTGTGTCTCGTGGCATCAGTGGAAATCGTGCAGCGGTGGGAACGTTAAAACGCCCCAACGCGGTCACCGTCTATTCCCTGGGACAAGCATGACGTGCGATTATGTCAACAACATAAATAGGACTGACCTTGTGATCCCGGCGAGCGAGTTTACTATGTAGAAGTACTACAGTGATTTTTAAATAACGTTGTTTTAGGAGTTAAATATAAATTCCGTGTATCCTATGCACAGGTATGCTATATAACGTCTGTCGTTGGGTAAATGTAACGGTGTAAAGCAGCGTAATCGCAGTCATCCATACAACCACTAGCATAAACAACTGTTTATGAATGCAAATATAACACTTAAAAAAAATTGTTAAATATTACATTTAAAATCTTAATCTCATTAAAATCTGCATCAGGAAAAATGTGAAGAGCAAAAATTCCCAAATGAATGTGGTGAAAGGCACAAAAAACCCCTCTGCGAAACAGGGAAGTGGTCAAAAGTTTACATCCATTCATCATAGGTATAAATGTCACTGTAATTTGGGGCTTTTAATTATTGTTTTTGTAACTGTTCTTTTTCTAGGGTGACGTAATTGTACAGGATACATCTTTAATGACTTTAAAAGACAATAATTTGGCAAATATACACCCCACTAATAATTGCTTAAATGTCCCTTAGCAAGTTGCACTTCAACCAAATGCTTTTGGTAGCCAACAACAAACTTTTGGCATAATTCTGTATACTCAGCCATTTTTCTTAGCAGAATTGCCTTGAGGTGAAGTTCAACAATTTGGAGGTAATCGCCTTTTTTATTATTCCATTTATTTTGTGAAATGTACCAGTACCAGTGGCAGCAAAACAGCCCCAAAACACGATGGTACCATCACCATGCTGACAGATGGAACAGTGTTCTACAGTGAAAGCCTCACCTCCTCCAAACATGCCTCTTGTGATCAGAGCAGGGACTTTTTTTCTTGGTCAGCACCCTTTCAGTCCGTGACAATGTAAAACTGGCTTCACTGTGGACAGAGACCCTGTTGTTACAGCAGTTTTCAGTTCATGGCAGGCATGAGTCCTTGTGCTCCCGGGTTGTTCCTGAACATTCTAAACAATTTCCTCTCATCTGAGGGTGACAGGTTGAGTCTTCTGCCAGATTTTGGTAAAGTGAGGACATATCAGAATAACTTGTACGCATGTACAGTAGTTTGAACGGATGATCTTGCAATCTCCAGTTGTTTAGAAATGGCTCCTAGAGACCTTCCTAACTTGTATGAATCTACAAGTCTCCTTCTTAGATCTTCATTGAGTTCCTTGGACTTTCCTTGGAGAACTGGTCAGTCCAACGAGTGCTGTTAAACAAATCCTTTTGCCAGCAAAGAAAAACTACCAGTTGTAGTTAATCATAATCACTAAGGAGAATGAACAGTGGTGTTGTCAGTTTTAAAGACATTGTAGAACCTTTTGCGCCACCTATTTAAAGTTTTAAGTCAGTGTTTGCACATATTTGAACCTGTATGCTTTTCACTCTTTCTAAATTAAAGGACAGCAGCAAATTCTTGTTTTGTAAGTTATTAAAGATATATTCTGTACAATCATTCCACCCTGGAAAAAGAACAGTTCAAAGAAATAATTAAAAGCTCCAAATTGAGGTTACGGACATCCACACCTGGACAACTGATTGCTCCAGACCAGCAAACTGCCACAACGTCTGCTTTTTTTTTCTTTTTCTTTTTTTTAGAGTTGCTCAGAGTTGGTGATGATCAGTTAATCAAGTGCATTTGATGAGCAGCATCTGGCTGCTACGTAGCACCTTAATTCCCACGAAAGCAGGAAGGATGTAGCTACTTCGTTTTTCACAGAACGACACAGAGTCCTGTAAAAACTTTCTTTTTGCATGTGCCTGTTTATAGGTTTTGGACAAACATACACAGCCATTCAGATGAAGTCTCTTTCAGGTAAGTCTTTGCTGATTTCAACAACACACAACCAAACCACATCCTGCACATATCCCATCAGCTTAGCTCCACAAAAAAAGAACATGTGTATCCAAACTGGCTGACCTGTTGTCCGCAACCTGTTCACCTGCTGACCCCAACCCACAAGAAAAAATGATGTGGATTCATTTTATTCTCCATCATTATGGTCTAAATGTTTTCTTGAATTCATCTTTTAACCTCTATCAGGCCTAAAAGTCATATCATTTAAATCACTTGATGGTATTAACAATATCAGTGTCACCTTAAATCAACATATGCCACATCGTGTCAGTGCGGGAGTAAATGTCTCTGTACTCCATAAACCCACAAAATTCCCAGAAATATAACTGAGGACGCGGCCTAGCTATCACCAGCAGTTAGAGCAGCAGGGACGTGTGTGTTTAACTTAGGACACTATGTATGTCTATTTGAAGGGTCTGTATTGCATTAGTGTGTGTGTGTGTGATAAACAAGTCTAATCCACACATCACATCTGGATGGATGGTCAAGTTGAGTAAAAAAAAAAAAAAAGTGGGGGAGGGGCTCTTTTACAGTGGACCCTGAATGAAACCAGCACAGGAGCTCAACCTGTAGAAGCTCCATCCATCTTTGACAGCCAAGCTGAGATAAAACACACACACACCTACCTCAGATCCGCCCTGAAGCACCTACATCATGACTCAAGCAGTGACACACACACACACACAGACGTTCAGCATCGGCAGTTCAATCATGTGCACGTGTGTGAGTGACAGCGAGCGCTGGTGGAGAGGGAGGGCGGATTAACACTAAATTATACCTGAGGGATTTTGACAAAATGGTGTTTTCAGGTTTAATTACACTAATGCATCAAACAGAAACATGAAAATTGTTTTTTATGTCTTTTTTTTTTTTGTTCCTCAATCATTTAATTTAAATGCACCCATTTTGTAGGAGAAAAAAAACTGTTTCGCACTCATTAGAAAGAAGACCCAACAGGTTCCATCTGTAAATTGACTTTAAAAGGAGAAACATGATGACAACGGTTTAAACAGTGCATTAAACTCATGACAGCATTTTTTTTAAACAGTGGTGACAGATCATTCAACTAAATGAAAACAATTATCAATAATACTAATAATTGAAAAGCAAAGACGTGAATCATTTAATATACGCACATACTCCCACACACACTCCTACACGCACACACACACGGGGGATGATTTGAAGGATGGGATGGTGTCGATGACAGACGTGAAGAACAAACACACTGTGTGTATAACATAAGCAGGCAGGACAAAGTCGCCACTCCTTGCACAGAGAGGACTCCGCCCCCCTCTCTGTTTTCACAGCTCAGACTCAGAGTTACTCTCGCGGCTGCAGGTCCAGAATATTTTCAGCCAGGCTCGTGAGTTTGCAGTCCTCCAGTGCTTTGACCAGTCGGCTCAGCTTGGCTGCCCTCCCCTCCGCCTGGATGAAGCGGCTGAGCAGCTGATAGGCTTGCTCATACAGCCCTTCTCTCTCGTACTCGTAGGCCAGGTTGTCTATGGCTGGGCCCTTCAGAGCGCGGCAGTTCTTCCCCAAGGCCCTCCCTACGTGCTTCCACTGACGGCCCACTCCGTTAGAAAAGCTCTGCACATCTGCCGCTGTCAGCATTCGGTCCTCTGATGGGCCCACAGGATAAAGATGAAGGGAAAGCATTAATGTAAACCGCACTCAAGTACGATTACATAAACAGTGTTTTACAAACAGATGTAAACAGCAAGCTCTCACAGAAGAACTTAGGGCAGGGGTGTCGAAACTCCTATTAGTTCACGGGTGACAGTGAGCCGAACTCTAAAACCAATACATAATAATGTATATATTAAAAAATTTAAAAAAAACACTCCTCAAGTGTTTCCATCTCTGAGGTATAAAAACCTGAGCAAGAGTCAAGATTTTAATAATAGCTGGAACCATAAAGCTAAATGAAAGAAACCCATCATCCCACTCCACTAAAAACAAAAAAAAACAAAAAAAACCCCCCAAAAACGGCAGACAACAGAAATGAGCACTTTCTTTAAAAAAACTGCTCATTTAATAAGAAATGTATTCATACACCAGATGACAAAAATAATCTATGCGTCTCTCCATGTTTCCACATAAACAGAGTCCATCAATCCATCTTTTTAACTGCTTATCCAATTCACGGCTGCAGGGACAATGGAGCCAATCCCAGCTGTCACAGGGTGGAGGCCGGGTGCCCCCTGGACAGGTCGCTTGTCTGTCAACTATTCCCACTCTCATTCACACCAATGGGCAATTTAGAATCACCAATAAACCTAATGTGCATTTTTTGAATGGTGGTGGGAAGCCTGTGGATTTAGAAAGTCACTAAACCCTCACAACATTTCAAAATCTACAAATACATTTTCACTTCCCAAACTTTTCCACTCCCGTGTAGTATTCCCAGCATCACCACGTGAAGACTCGCATTTCAATTTATTGAAAAATTCAAGTTTTAAAAAAATTTACTGAGAGCCTTTAGCGAGCTGCTTCAGTCACACATTCGAGTCTTTTGATGTAGTGTTTCTTTTCAGCTGATAACTCCAAATGCTTTTCTAAAAATGTCCAGGTGAGAGCACCTTGGGAGGGAGCCCTAAGCAAATAGTAGTACCTGACTCTAGTACAGCAAACTAAATAGTCATATAATCAAAACTACAGTATTTCATACTAATACTGTAGTTTTCCAGGAATAAGTGCACACCTGAATCCTCAGACCAGCAGTGTTACCTTCTCCGCTAATGTCCAGTCATCCCCCACTGTGAGTGTATGACTAGGAGAAAAGCTAAAGGCTGCAGCTTTCAACCCAAACTTAAACACCAATAGGACTTGTGTACAGGATGCATTATTAATTCCTTGCTTCTCATTTAGTGTTGATGTCAGTTTGGCTGCTGTTTTATACATAAGGGACACTCAGCACCTTTGGAAACTCCTGTAAACATCTGTAAAATTAACCACATTTATTTTCAAGCTTCAGATTTTTTCGAAACATGTAAACCATTTTTCTAATAGGTAAGTGAAATTTAGCCATGTTGGTCCAGTTTTAAATGCAGGAGCAAAGAGTCAACAAGAAGGGCTCATCCAGTTGTGAGGCTAGAAGAGAGGCAGAGCATCTGCCAGTCATGTATCATGACACTGCTGGTGGTACACCCATCAAACGTTTAAGACCCCTGAAGTTGTATGACCTCCCTGTGGACATTTAATAAATCCTTTTTCTAGATAGAACTCCCATTGCATACAGCTGGAAAAAAAGCTTAAGTGGATGCACCCCTACACTGTTTAATTTTAATGTACACCGACAGGACTTTCATACTTTAGTACTACACTGTCCTTTTGCCAGCTGTAGCTGCAGATTCTGCATATTCATTCATTTCATGTGCTTTAAGATTATAAAACAGCTTTAATGAGTAATTTTCAGCCAGATGGGGATAGTGATACCACCTGTAAACACGCATTTTACCTGACACAACTACAACTATTCCATGTGGGCAAGTTGCTCTTTAGACATTCAGCAGTTACAGAGCAACACTAGCAAACATCTGGAGACTAAAATTCATTCATTTTCCTAACCGCTTCTATAATTCAGGGAGAGGTGAGGCTGGAGCCTATCCCAGCTGTCATAGGGGATAGGCGGGGTATGTCTACCTCTCCAGGCTATCTGGAGAGCTGGACTGGTGGATTTGAACCCAGGACTTCTCACTGTGAGGCAACAGTGCTACCCACCTGACCAATGTCCTACCAAGTCTAAAGTTCATCTTTACTTAGTTTAAGCTTTAGATCTTCACTACCTCCTGAAGTGCATATCGCACTTAGCACCTTTAAGTTCACTGGTTTGGTTTTCTGGCTCACTGCTTCAGCAAGCAGCTGGTCTCAAGCAGCAAACACTACTTGCTAAGCACCAAACAACAAACAGGCAAAGTCAGTGAAAAGCCTGTGATCACAGAGCTGTATAATCTGATTGTTCGTATGGAAAAAACTGATCAGAGCAGCTTTAAAGTTGTGCACTTGCATGATCAAAAACACTGAAAAATCAGGTGCAATTAATAAAGACCAGTCAGTTCATTAACGAAAATCCCTGCTGTTGTACTTTCACACTTTCCTTTTTCCCCATCAAGACCACCAACATCAATTTACAAACCCCAGGAGAGCTTTAATGTGTCACTGGGTGTTTAATTTCAGTTGTTTGGCAGCCACCAAATCTCCTGCGTTTTTATTAATTCAAATTTTAGTTGACCCAATATGAAATCAGTCCAAGTATGCAAACCAAATACATTATCTGCAGGCATTAATCTCTTCCCACTGACTGGCTGAAATAGGGAGTAAGCTGAAACAGTATTGACTTCGTGTGCTGCTGAGAAAAAAAAAAGGCAATCAACAAAGTTCTGTCAACTTCTTGAATTGAAATAAATTTGTTTTTGCAGACACATGAGGAGAACGAGGAGATGGCAGTAATCCCACCATTTGTAAATGAACAACCATCCTCCATAGTTAAATTACAGAGAATATCTAAATAATATACTGTGGACAGCACACCACACACATGACTAGTAACAAGGACCGTCTCGACTCACCAAACACTCTGTTCTGAAACTTGAAGCAGTTGCTGGGAACGGGAGACTCTTCCTGCGTGATGACGGACTGTGAGGCAGGACCGCGGGCCTGACTCTGCAGCTGCTGCTCGAGCTCATCGATCTCCTCATCGCGCAGGCGCTCCGGCTGAAAGGCACAAAATGGCAGAAATCACTCAGAATAAAAATAAATGAGAACGTCAAAGTGGGCACACTCTCCGAGGGCCATAGTGACTACAATAAATGGCCATGGCTTAAATTTGGCAGAAACAGGAGATTATATGTTTCACAATACTAAATTTTGTGGTTACATTTTCAGTGGATCCAAAATGCTGCAGAGCAAGTACTCACAGGAACTTGAAAGAGAGAGGATATTTCCCATATTGGCTTCTCTTCATTGGCTCTCTGGTAGAATCAAATTTAAAATCCTGCTCCTCACATACGAGGTCTTGAATAATCAGCCCCCATGTTAATGACCTCATAGTACCATATCACCCCATTAGAGCACTTTGCTGTCAGACTGCAGGTTTACTTGCGATTCCCAGAGTATTTAAAAGTAGAATGGGAGGCAGAGCCTTCAGCCTCCCAGTTTGGATTCAGGAGACAGACACCCTCTGTCTCCTGAATCCAAGAATTAGGCTTAGAACTTTCCTTTTTGGTAAAGCAAATAGTTAGGGTTGGATTAGGTGATCCCTGAATGCCCCCTTAGTTATGCTGCAATAGGTTTAGACTGCTGGGGGCTTCCCATGATGCAATGTTCCTCCTTCTGGTCTCTTTTCACTCTCTATGTGTTTTGACACCTCTCTGCATTTAATCATTAGTTATTATTAAATCTCTGGCTCTCTTCCACAGTGTGTCTTTTGTCTTGTCTCCCTCCCCTCAAACTCAACCGCTCCCAGCAGCTGGCTGTGTGGAACTCTAACGAGTGATCAGGCTGAACTGTCACTGAGAGAGAGTGATTTGCAGTGTTCGGCCAGGTTTAGCTTTCAGGAACAGGTATGACTATAACAAACCTGCTTGTGTGAATCTTTGTGAAAAAGTTCTTGACTGTTTCACATTGCAGCTAAATTACCTTGCAAGAAAAAATCCCATTAGAAATCGGAAAGTGTCAGGCACGATGAGGTGAAATGAGATCTACTTTTAAAATCGTTTTGCCTCTTTAAAATCACTGGAGAACAGTTTATCAGGAACATCAACCTTACCTGTGACAGGTTGATGTGCTGTAGGCAAAGATCCAGCTTGTCCAGACACCGATCCAGAATATGAGTGCCTGCCTTGAGCTGGGTTTCCACAGTTAACTCCTGGGGCAGAGCGAGCAGCCGGCAGGCGTGCTGGCAGAGATACTGCCTCACCGCTCCAGAGCTGTAGCTCTCCAGGAACTGACGACATGCTGCCACATTCATAAACTTCACCTCCACCCCCAAGAAGGGATCGGCGTCATGGACCTTTAGGATCTCAAATGTACCCAGGCCTCCTGCAGAGTCTTAACAGTGGAAGATTATGATTAATCAAGGTAAATCCTACAAGAGGTTTTTTCTATTTTAATGAGCATGCCGTATGAGAAATGCCTAACCGGGGACTCACCTGTAAGTGTCAGCTTGATGACTTTGAAAATGATGAACTTTCCCTGTGGGTCTTTGTAGAGAGAGAGCAGGTTCACACCGGGACACAGCGACTGCAGAAACATGACTGCGCATCCCGTCCATGGACCTCCATCCACAGTCTTGTCTGCCATTCTCTGAACACTATTTGAGACAATTGATGCAGTAAGGTACAGTTTCATATATTGTATATTCATCAAATATAAAGTGAAATATTTCAAGCTTTAATGTATGGCTCATGAAATCAAGTATCTGAGATTAGTAGAATATTTGCCAAGATCGATGGGAATAAAAAGGATTTACAAAGGAAACATCCGCATGTTTATACACTTGATACTTGGTTTGGTGGCTCCTTTGCCACTAATTACTGCATAAGTGCAGTAATGCATGAAACCGATCAGCTTGTGGCACTGCTGAGGTGTTACTGAAGCCTAAGTTACTTTGATTGTGGCCTTCAGCTTGTCTGTGTTTTGGTTTTGTGTATTTCTCGTCTACTTTGTAGATTTCTTGCGGCGGGAGTTAGGGTCAAGTGAGTTGGCTGGTAAATGCAGCAGGGTGAAAACATGGCCAGCAAACCATTTGGTAGAAGTTTTATCGCTGTGGACGGGTCCTAAGTGGTGCTGGGAAAGGAAATCGACATCACCATAAAGCTTGTTAGCAGATGGATGGATAAAGTGCTCTAAAGTCTCCTGGTAGACGACTGTGTTGACTTGGACCACCACCAGCAGCAGCAGATGAAATGGCACCCCAAATTGTCACAGACTGTGGAAACTTCACACTGGACTTCAAACACGGTGGATTCTCCACTCTTTCTCACATATCCAGGACCTTGATTTCCAAATCAAATGCAAGTTTTACTTTCGGCTGAAGAAAAAACTTTGGGCCACCGAGCAACAGTCCAGTTCTTCCTCTCCTCTGACACCGTCACTGCTTTAGGAGTGGATTGATATTAGCAATGTGACAGTTGTAGCTCTTTCGCTGAAGACGTCTGTATGCGGTGGCTCTTGATGCACTGACACCAGCCTCTGTCAACTCCTTGTGAAATTCTCTCAAGTTCCTGAATCCACTTTTTCCCCTCTACAATCCTCTCAAGTCTTTTGTCATTGTGGTGCAAATTTTACCACACTTTTCATTCTTCTAGTCAACTTTCTATTAATATGCTTCAATACAGCACTCTGGGCACAGCAATGACTCTCTATGGCTTATCCTCAATGAGGAGGGTGTTGATTATCGGCTGGACAACTGTCAACTCAGCAGTTTTCCTAATGATTGTGGTTGACCACGTCATTAACGAGTATATATACTATGAAATACAAATTAAATACTCTACCAATATTCCACTACATGAGCTATAAACCATAATAAACTGAATTTAATCAAAAACAAGTCTTGAAATAATTCACTTTGTGTAATGAATAGAGAATACATGGAAGTTTACTTTTTTAAATTCAATTACATGAATAATATTCAAGTTCTTGCACTAGCATAACAAAGAAGACAGTGAGCCCTACTCTATCACCTGTTTGTAGGTTTGCTTGTTTGTTAAATTTGAGTATTTTCTCCTTTTCTCTGATTTCTCTTGTCTTAAATGTAATGTTTCTGGGTTTTGTTGTGTTATTTAAACATTTTGCTACATTTTTGGATATAAATTTTTTTTTAACTGATTCAAGGTAAGAGGCAAGGTGAACCCTGGATCGATCCATCACAGGGCTAACATTTGGAGACAGACATCCACACTTACTCACAGATAATTTTAAAAAATACTGACAGCAGCTAGTGTCACCACTCAGCCTCCTAGCAGATGCACCTATTTCAATTTCAAGCTTTCAATTTCAAAACTGACCTCTAACTTTGAGATCACCTTCAATGAGATTCCAACTCACCTGAGATTTTTAATAGATACACCAACGGTCAACCATCGCTTCGTTCTCGAGTTATCACATTATCGCCCAACAAAGGTCCCCCACCCACTCGCTCAGCAGGATAATGAAAATACCCCATCAGCCTTTTACGACTAAGGGGTAAAAACAACTATTACTCAAACACGCATGTCTTTGGACTGTGTGGTGAAACCGGAGCATGCAGAGGCAACCCATGAAGACGTAGGGAAAATGAAACTCCACAGAAAGGCCCCAGCACAGCAGGAGGTTTGAACCCAGTGTAAATCACTGTTCCTCCACCGTCAGCAGGTAATAAAAACGTGGTGAGAGACGTACGTCATTTCAAATTCAGGCTCTAAATTTTTGATCAGTGGTCATTAATTCTACGTCTCATTTTATCTGAAGCAGGAGATTCAGTTTCTAATCGTGTTCACTCAGAGTGATGGGATAATAAACCGTATCACCTCTGCTGACTTAACCGCCTGGACCCAGGGCAGCCAAAATACATCCACCATGTTTCTGGCCTCACTCCACCTTTTTTACCCCAGCTTCCTTCTGAAACCCTCATTACATAAAAACATGTTTAATCTCATCCCTCCCCTCCCCCACTCCAGCCCCTGACTCCTGTGCCCTGGATGAACCGCTGAAACCTGCTGGTGCCGTCTCTATGCATCCTGACTTGGAGCGCTCTGCAGCCAAAGAGGACCCTCTGAGCTGGATTAGGTGCACGTCCTCGCATTTTACTGAATCACAGTATGCTTGGCGGTTAGGTGTACAGGAAACGACTTAGGCAGTATGTAATTATTTGCTATCCTATCAACTGGTACAATGGAAGTATACTGTGAGATTAGTTTAGCAGCTGGATGAGGATTAAGTGATCATCGGGAGCTTAAAATATATAATTCATCCTTTGCTGCCAAAAGCCAACCTCTAGTATTCCCTGGAGAGCTTGTTTGGTGTTTGGGTAACAAAAAAAATTTGATTCAGAAGCATGAATCAAACGAATTCAAAAATGGCTCATTTTGTCCAGTCCAAAAAAATACAAATGATACATTCAGATGACATAAAAGGGTAAAAATGGAAAGTCCTCACATTTGAAAAGCATAAGCAGAAAACATTTCGTAACTCCCCCGACTAAGTTTACAAATGATCATTTTCAATTATAAATGTAGCTTTTTAACATCTACTCGCTTCAATCCATACATAAATATAAGAATAACTGACACTAACTGAGGGCTAATAATTTGTTTAATCATCCCTATAACTGATCATATCCTTATGATGACACAGCATTAAGCAACACTTCTTGCGTTTTTAGTAAAGCTCTCTGTTGGAAAACAAAACATGCCAACTACATGGTGACGCCATGCCATATATCATTCATTCATCTGATGTCAAGTCTGGCAAGAGATTTAAAATGACCAGTAATTCATTTTTTTTTTTGTGTGGGGGGGTGGGGGGGGGGTGGGGGGGTCTAAAAGAAACTTGAAAAATGTGATCACAGGGTCTGCAGGTAACTCTGTTGCATGTGTCATGCCAGAAAAATGTCTTTATTGTCAGGAAAAGACCATCCCTACATGGTTATGTCAACCTGGGGGGAGCATCTTTGACTCAGGTGGTCAACAACCAAGTTGAAGGTCAGTGGTTCAATCCTTGGCATGTCCATTCTACATGCTGTGGTGTTCTTTGACAACATATTAAACCCCAAATCAACCTCCCATGATAATAATCCTCAGCACACCGACAAATCCACAAAGGAAGACCTCAGAGGCAGGAAAGGGAGGGTTATCGTTCCTGTGAAGGTAACACTTGTTACTCAAACATCTTTCAACTGATGGACATGAAGGAAGAGGGGTCAAAAATTCGCATCCCAATGTGAAACACCAGTGGAAAAAATTCATTATTCTTGCTAAGGTGGACAACACAAGCTTCTGTGGCTGAGGGCGTAATTACTTTTTCACACAAATGAATGATGTGGTGAAGCATGCAACCTTTATCTGTAGTCACTGTATCAAAGATCAGAGGTTTGCTCGTCAAAAAGAAAAGCCCAGTTTCCAGAGGATGTACTATGTACTATTTACACAACTGAATATTGATGGAAAACAGCTACAGCTAGGAATACTGATTCCTCATATCCGAAAGATCCTTTCCTTAAAGTAGTTTTAACAGTAACAGTGTGATCTGACCATCCAGAGATATAAAAATGATCTGACTCTGTCAGAGGTTTCACCTTGTGAGAAGTGGGTGGCAAAATCAGAGCCTTCGTGGTCATTCATCATCCGAAGCTTCAGCCTTCTGTGATTAAATCAAGTGGGTTTTTCCGAGGTTACAGTGTTTTTAGTTTCAAGTTCAGTTTGACTTGTTTCTTCGGTGAGCTGCTAGTTAGAGAGGGCAAATTTTCCTCAGCAGAAGTTTGGAAAACTTGAGGCCTTACATGTTGGGAAGGCGCCTCTTTACAGTCAGTATGAATAAGAGGAGCACGTTTTGCATGCAGACCTGTAAGAAGTGACGTTTTTAGTGAAATGACTTGTGTTTTTGATCACCTTAATTTGGCAGACCTTCCAAAAGCATTCCAGTTAACCATAAACTTTGTTTGCAGACTATTTTTGCTCAGGCACGTTTATAAACAGTTTGTAAACTGTAAGTAATGAATTAAGGGGCAAGAAAAAACATTTAACTCCTCTGGAATATCTGAGGTTTCTGAATTGATTCCCAGCAAAATATTATATGGAAAAAAAGCACACTATGACTAATAACACACCAAATCGGTCACACAATCCGAAATTCCTCCTCTTCATCACGAATGCCTCTAAAAACTGCTACAGAAAGCATCTGACGAAAGGCGCGGCTGCTGAAGGCGGCTGTGTCAGTTACTAATTTCAAGAGTTCATTTGTTATTTTCCACCTTCACTGTTTGTTATCTATCTGTTCATAAAGGACACGAAAATGTTTTCAGTTTATTCAGATTTTGTTTTTATCTTATTTTGACTTAGAAGATCAGATCACATTATTTCCAATGTCATCAAAACAGTTGTGAATTTATTTTTCAATTTAGCCTTAGATCCTTTTCAATTTTATGCTGGCATGGTATCAGAAAACCCTCTTCAGCATGGTTCTTGTGTTTCAAGTTAGAACATTCTGATTAGGGAGACACATCCAACGCGCTGTGTGAGGGGTTCATCTCTGAAAACGACCTTTAGCACCTCTGAACTAACTCAAACTTACATTAACAACTGGAGGCTAATTGTGAATAAGCTATTTATCCCCCTGTACATCGAATATGACTAGCACTTCCACTATAGGTCGAGTATGGATGACTAGGGTAAACATGCGGAATGAAGCTGACTTAAAATAATGGTTCCTACACCAGCAGCCTGAGCCATGGATCCATGCTTTTATGTCAAATTCTGCCCCTACCATCTGAATGTTGGAGTAGAACTGTGAACTGTAGCCTCGGTCTCCTGATCGTAGCTAGGGTGGCACTCGCTGTGGTATTCTGCTGCTGGTATGGTCTTGTGCAGCTGCAGCCTATTTGCTTCCAAGTTGGATGTGCTATGTTTTCATAGATGCTCTCCTGCATACCTTTGTTGTAACTAGTGGTTATTTCAGTTGCTGTTAATTTCCTATGAGCTCAAAGCAGTCTTCCCATTCGCCTCTATCATCAACAAGGCCATGTGATTGGCTGATTAGATATTTGCGTTAAGAACAAGTGTATCCAATAAAGTCGCCGTTAAGTGTATAATAAATACGTACATCACGTTTACAGCTTTAACTTCTAAAGTCAGGCAAGCCAGAAAAAGTTAGAGATCCACTGAACTATGAGCAAAACAATAACAAATGTTGCTATCTGAGGATATTTTATGACATTTGTTTCCTAGCTTAAAGTAACAACAAAACCTTCGATTACAGCTTATAAACTCATCATAAATGAAGCCTTACAGAAACAACAGAAAAACACACCCAGAGTTTACTCAAATTATAGACTATGTAACTTTAATGTCAAAGCTATAACTGTTGTCCAACTTTAAACTAGGGGACGTGGTTGCTATGCGACCCGTACGTACAGGTGAGCTAGCTGATTACCTTCATAACAGTTTGACAGCTGCATTGGTTTGAGTCAGAACACCGCAAAGATAGCTATTCCGTTTTAAAATGTCAGTGCCTTATACTGAAAGGGATGGAGGTTACTGTGAGAAATGTCACGCAGAATAGATAGAGCTACCGTAAAGCTGCGAGCAGCCACGCCGCTGAAGCGGCCCAAAGCCTCGGGAAGCCCGCACGCCTAGTTTCTGCCTAGGAGGTCCTTTGATTCACCGTGAAGTAACACTTTGATAAGCTCGGCTCAAACTTACCTTAAAACTTTGTTAAAGTGTTTGGTAACGCTTCCTTCTGTGGAATCACACAGACAGTATGAGCTTCCTGGCTTCCCATTGGGTGAGCAGCAACCAAGCTGCGTTCTGATTGGTGGAAATCAACGAGGAAAATCGTGACGGGAAGGAAGTGTTTTTTTGTGTGTGTGTGGTTTTTTTTCTTTTTAACGTAAACGTTCAGTTTACATGTAGTTCAACGAATCCCGTTACGAACAGTTGTATCTAGCATTTAATCATAAATTTGAACCTGAACCAAAACGCTCAAACATTAAAGAACTGAAACACTTTACTGGCTCTTTGACGAGTCTAATTTCTCACTGTGGTCGCTGGGTTTTTGTGTGTTAACAGATTTAAACAGCTGCTGGGGAAAACCAAAACAATGCACTAGGCATATTTGCATAGTCCCACTGACAGACAAAAACGGTGCAGGGGTGCAAAGGTTTCCCGGAAATTTAGACACAGGTGAAACTGATCTAAGAAATCTAATCAAAAACATTAATCAAATGTAACTTTTATGTCATTTATGAACAAATATATCTGCTGGCTTCAGCTTTTAAGTTTTATTTGGTTTAAATATATTTGTTTTGGGGGGACTTTTAGCCTAACACAACTAAATCTGAATGTATATAGTCCTGTGCAAAAGTCTTGAGCCAACAGCTCATTATATTTTGTATAGTAAGAAAAATGTTGTTTTAAGATAAATATAACAACAAAACGATCAAAACATAAAGACAACCAAAAATAAAGGTTACCAAGTTACAGCAAGTCTAAAAAAGTGAGTTTTTAAACTACTTTTTAATGAAAACCACAGAGTCTGGAGGATCTCAGAGCACCACTGTGGCAAAAACTCTGTCTCCTTTAGTCCTCACCCTGATCACATGATGTCTAGAACCTGCTGAAGATGTATGGATGTAAAAGTTTACTGATCTACACTAATGTTTGTCCATGAAACACTCAACATGTAACTAAATTAGTAACAGTGTGACGTGTCGGTACTTAAAACACTTTTGCAGTGGCGAACACAGAAGCTTTGTTAAGCCAACAGAACAAGGAATTCCTATCATTCAGATGCAATGATATAAATGCATGAATATTAATTTCCAACTTAGAGCATGACACTATTGAAGAGCGAACCAGAGATTTAATGTGGACATCTAAAGTGAAAGCTGCATCAAAAGTTACCCCACGGTTCCTAATAAAAGATTTAATAAATGTGGCATAGTTTCCAATATCTTAGACACAAATCTGCCAGGGGCACAAACAAGGATTTATGTTTTTCTTCAATAAGTTGGAGAAACTTGTCAGTCATCAAAATTCTGAAAGAGTCTACGCACCTATGCAATCTCTGTAACTTAGAAACACATTGGGGCTTAAGAGGTATATAACAGAATGTCATCTGCATAACAGTGATAAGGAATGTCCTTAAAAGCATTCAAAATGTGCTGAAGAGAGAGCAGGTATAACAAAAACAATCAAGGCCCCCAAACTGAGCCTTGCAGCAAACATTGTGGCAAGCAAAGGGGTAGAAGGCCTTCAAGACCTCAAGGAGTCATACTTTCTTGTATTTTTTAGTGGTCTTGAGGAACAGTTCTCTGGGCTTTTTGAAGGTCTTTTTTGTCTGTTTTTTGTTTTGTTACGACACTTAACACTGAGCTTAAAATAAAATCTGGGGAAACTGAGCAAGTGGAGGATAAATACTTAAAATCAGCAACAACAGGTCTTGAGGAGATCAATCCAAATTTCAATTGTTTTTATTCAAATGGTCGTCAATATGTATGGAGAAGATCAGAAATGAGTTAGAACAATGGTTGGCAGAGGCTCTGTCGTGGTTGGGACTGTATTTTAGCCAGTGGTGCAGGAGATCTTGTTAAAATTGGTGGAAATATGAATGCAGAAAAGTTCCAGCACATTTTGATCCACCATGCAAAATCATCTCGAAAGCATCTGATTGGCAGCATCTTGACAATGATCCCAAACATACTGCTGATGCAATAAGAGCATACTTAGATAAAAAGCATTATCAGCAATGGACTGGCTTTCCCAGAGCCCAGACCTCAATCTTATTGAAGCAGTGTGGGATCATGTTGACAGAGAATCAAACAAAATGGCTTTGAAAGTCCTCCAAGAATCCTGGAGAACTATTCCTGAAGGCTAGTTAAAGAAATGATCATCAGAATCAGAATACTTTATTAAACCCTAAGGAAATGATGCGGGTTACAGTTGCTCCAAGACAATAACAGTAACAGACTAAACTAATTAAATAATACAATATATTACAAAGTTTACAAATTTAAGAAATAGCACGAATATATACAAATCACTCAATTATAAATATCAAGAATATTACAGAGGTGAAATATATATATGATTGACATTTAACTCTAACCTGTGAAACTTTGTCATTTGTTATTTTACTGTAGAGAATGTGCAAAAGGGTGTAACTATTGCAGTGTGTACTGTGTATTAAATGGAGGAGTTGTACAGGAATGATTTCCTGTGTTGTAAATAAATGGTGGCTTTTACACAGAACTGCAACTTGTTCTTCTGTTTGGCATCATTAGAGTAAAAAATAAAATAAATCTAAAATAACTCTTTTAGCAAGTTCTAAGGAACCAGAGTGGTACTCCTCTTCCAGGCACAGGCAGACCACAGATAATAAGATCAGATAAGACCAGATAATCAACACAGTTAATCTAGAAACATTGTGAAAAGTTTATTTTTTGTAATGTTTTAAAATGTTTTACCCAAGCAATGTACAACGCTGGGCAACGAGCTTTCATAAATGTTTTATCGCATTTTTTTTGCATGTGTCAGAAATCTATTTAAACCCTACCATATTAAAAAGGTAACACACAAAAGTGAACAGCCCCCACAGATTCTCTGTCAGGAAATTTACAATTTGGATTCTTGTACATTTACTCTAGCCAGTAAAGGTGAAGGTAACACGCCTAAATGTTGGATGTCCACTGCTTAAAAGGAAGGATAAGATGAATCAGCTCCCGCGTGCTTGACAGATATAACAGCATGGATACATAAACAGTATAAAAGATTGATAAAGGCACTCTGATGCCATCTGTTGGTTTTGTGAATTCCTGCCCTGAAGCCTCAAGATGAGCATTTTCGCAGTCGCCGTCTTGCTATTTTTGAACCATTTTTGAAACGAGCACATGGTGGAATTAACTGTCAAAATGAGGGTTACTGCACAATCACAAACAACTTGTGATTAAGCAGGTTGCTAGCTGGCAAGCATACCCTGGATTATGCTCCTTTATAACTATAATAATGACCATTCACAAGATGAACTTCATGTTTCATACTGTATGACCTGAAAATAGCAACTGAACCCATAAAAGTGTTTACTGAGGTCACAGAGTGAGGGGGGGCCGAGGGCCTTTTTCTCATAAAAGTGAATACAACCTGAAGTCTTCTTGGAAGCAGAGGAGTCGCCCCCTGCTGACCATTAGAAAGAATGCAGGTTTAAGACAGAAGTTGGGATTACTTTTCAGACACAGTAGCGCCATCATAAATATGGCTTTTCTGTTAAAAAAAAAAAAAAAGATTTTGTCAAGTTTTGTTAGGCCTGAATGCAGCGCAGGTGCACACGCTATGCTGGTGAGTGGTTTTGAATATAGCAAGGAGAGCCATTTTCATTTTTTTTTCCAGATTTCTGCAACTTTAGCGAATAATATAGGCAACTTTTTAAGGTGGCCCCTATACCATAAGACTATTACAGAGGCCTGCGTTAAAATCTACACCAAGGTTGTTTTGTGCGTGTCTTTTTCCCAGCTTTTCTGTCTTCTCCCCACTGTCCTATTGCAATAATGAGTGGAGTGAGTGGAGTTCATCTCCCAGTGTAAATGCACCCCCCCACACGCACACACTTAAGTAATTATATACATATTTATTCATAGTAGACAAAAGAAAAGTCATAAAACTCTCTGCAGGTGGAGCTGCCATCAGGCTCGGAGGTGCTTTTGTGGTTGACGTGTTTGACGAACTTGAGGGTCTCTTTGTCTCTGTAGACGAGTGCGAGTGAATTGTCCTCCGGGTAGACGGTCAGAAGCTGTGAAGAAAGCAGTGATGATGACTGTTGAAGCAACATCCGCACATGTGCGATTACACGTCAAATTAATCAGCACTCACCTCCTCATCCTCTTCATTAGCCACATAACACGTGAAGCCGCCAAACTCTGACTGCCAGCCTACGAGAGAGAATTAAAAGTTCAGTACAGTCACACTGGTGTCCGACAGTTCGTTCTTCCGCTGGGTGTGAACTCACCTGTGCAGCCGAAAGGCAAAACGAGGTCCAGCGCGTATTCTGCCCGCGCGGCCTCTCCATCGTGCAACAGGGTGTAGCCACCGCGAGACCATCGGCGTACTTCCCCACAGCACAAAGGGGTGCTCGGCTCTGAAAATACACAGAGGTCAAAACACACGAACAGCAGCGGCAGCGGCAGCGGCTGCGGCTGAATGAAAGCACTCACAGCGACGCACACCTTTCTCTCTGCTCGCATCTGCTGAGGACGGTTCATTTGACGACCCCGTGGCTTCTCCATCATCTTGCTGCTTTTTAACCTTCTCTTCATCGTCATCCTCTTCGTCGTCAGCCGGGCAGAGATAGTGCAATCGAAGGCCAGTGAAGTTGGAGAGGAGCAGGAAGAATGCTTCTGAATGAAGCAGCTCCCAGCATGCACTCACACACTGAGGCAGCGAGTCCAGAGCAGCTGCTTCATAGCACCTGAAAGCACACAGGTTATTAACAAATACAAAAAAAAATTAAATACAGAGTGCTACTTTAAAGAGTCAAACATACTCACCTCTTATTGGGTGGACCTCTCTTCTTCCACTCAATCTGAGAGAGCCGAAGTGCTTCACTCACCTCTTTGAACTTCTCCTCCTGAAGACAAACGCATAATCACTCAGCGGAAACAAATGAACACAGGAAAGACACGACACCAGTGCCAGCTCTGCTCTGATGCCTTTTTGAAAAGCAGAGCACAATGGATACTTGGAAATTGTCTCATTACTCAGTGTTGTGCAGCTAAAGCCGAGGTACTTTCAGTGTGGAAAAAAAAATCATGCGTGCTTCATCTGCAAATCATCTGTGAGTAAGCATTTCCAGCTTTGGGAACTACATTTCTATGGTGCAATGTCCGGAAACCGTTCTGAAAAAAAGCTGCAGCGCTGCGTCGGTGGAAAAGAGTTTTTATAAGTTACCTTGAGAAATCCTTTGAGCTGAATTTCAGAGCTGTCTTCAAACTCCTCCTGAATCTGCTCTTGATAAGAAATGTCCAAATAGATGGGATTGATCCACTCCAGCAGCACCGTTTCCTGCCACAAACACAAACAGCAAACAGATGAGAAATCAACTGATGCTCACAACTGATTAAAAAAAGCTCACGCTGGAGCCTGGGTATAGCTAGATTTGCATACAGAGCTCTCATAACACTACAATACTACAACACCAGCAAGTCAATGGAGGCATGTGAACATGGCAAAGACAACCTACTAAATTTCAAACTAAGCATCCGAATGGTCGAAAATTGGTGATTCAAGTAACTTTGAACGTGGCATGATTGTTGGCACCAGAAGGGTTGCTCTTAGTCTTTATGCTAAGCTAAGCTAACAGGTGCCTCCAGCTCTAAATTGATTGAGAATCATGCAAATTATATGTTATATTTATCGAACAAAACGTATAAAATTCTTCTTCCAAAATTTTTTGAGCTATTCCCACAAGATAGCACCCACATCTCTCGGTAAGTGTGGATTCCTCTGGATGGGAGCCACCGCGTGGCGAGGAGGACGTTCCAGAGAAGGTCCGTGAAACCAGCCGCTCAGAGACAGCCGACACTTGTCCTGCGATAAAACTTCAGACACCTGAAGAAAAAAACAAAACAACAACAAACAGTTTAATTTTCAAACGCAGCCTTTTCAAAGACATAATAAAAACAAGAATATTTATCCCTACTTGGTGAAAGGAGACTGGAGAAACTTCAAAGAGCACGAGTGTGTTCCAGGAGGGTACGAGTGACTTCACTATGCTCTGTGGCTGCAAATAACCTGACGACAAAAATGAAATACACACTTCTGTTGTGTAAACGAATACACACACACACACGCACGCGCACGCACACACAGTGGGACACTCACTGTCTGTTGTGTAAAGATCGAGGGTTCCCCCGTCGCTGCTCTGCCACGGGGGCACAAGATACAAAATGAACGCAACGCGCCTCCCCTCCAACTCATCATCGTGACACAAAAGAACATCTAGAAAGAAGACAGACAGACAATAACTAAAACAGAAACTCACAATGTAACAGTCTTTCCTACTGAGCTATTCTCACCTGTATATTCATATTTGGCACAAGAAATATCCACAGTGGGCTCCAGCTCAACCCCCAGCACCTCCCCGAGCCAGGACCGGAAACGCCCAAACAGTGCTGCCCTACAGACGGTGATACAGAAACGGGCGCACTGTGAAAACCCGGCCGTGACCTTTAAACGCCGTTTAAAATTTGTAACTCTCACCACACGGACAGATTGTTTAGCTACCTGAAAGCCTTCTGTGACATTTTGTTATGACATAAATAATAGATGACCACAGAGGGAGGCCGTTACTGTGTAATTACTGTATTTATTCCCCAGCGCTGCACTTCTTCAGCTGGTAAAGCACCATATACTCACAAATATGTATCCAGCACATATAAGTGATTCACTGTAGACAGCTTGTCATAATTATAAGAAGAAAGCAGCACGTTATTTCTCAAACAAGAAAGGTTTACACTTGATTGTGCTATATTGGTAATATATGGAGCCTCTGATTTGACACACAGCTGATTTATATGCTGAGATCCTGATTTTTCTTGGACTTGTCTCACACACTGAACCTCTTGGCAGTCATTTCCAACATCTACTCTGCTCGATGACTTACAGCCTCGTGTTCACTGCCAGCCTCAGCTCTGTAGTAGAAACTAAAGAATAAACCACCTTCCTGCTTTAACAAACCGTCCAAATATGCGCAAGAAGTTTCAGTCATCATCACTAAATGTAATATACCAATTAGGAGGGCATCTGTAATCTCTGGCTCCACCTGCTGGACCTGATAAATAAACTCCAGAATGTCTCATCTTTCCATCAACATCAAGAGTCCAACAATATCAATATGGAGCTGGATACAAATACAAAAGTACCTCTTTTAGTGTCTCGGTAAATCTGCGAGCCAACATGAACAATGCCAGGACCCTGAAGGTGGCTCACTTAATGAAGTCCTCATTAATGTTCCTGCTTTGAAGCGTCAAAACACCAGCTGTGAAAAGGATCTGTGACTTAAATCTACCTGATGAATATTGTCCACATCTGCTTTGTGCCACCAAACACAACTCTGACCTAACAGAGGCCTTTATTCCACAAGACCTCTGACACGAGGTGAGGCTTCCACTCCACTCGAGTCAATAAACCTTGGGCACCCGAGTCCAGTTCACCTGTCTTCCTTTAACCACTTTTTGTTAGGCACCAACCTCAGCTGTACAGTTGCAATGTGGGCTTCCACTGATTATTACAACAGCGAAAGTGACGATGAAACAATTTTTGTGCTTGAGTTTCACCTTCAAGCACCCGCTTTTCCTTTTATTTTCCTTTCATCCTCTTCCTTTTTCGTCTTCATCTTCTTTGCCTTCTTCTCTGTTTTTGTCCTCTTCATTGTCATTCTTTGCTTTTGCCATCCTCCTCTTTGGATTTTTTTTTTTTATCTTCATCTGCCTCCATCTCACCTTAACACTCTCTTCTGTCACAGCAACCTTCTGCAGGTCTTCCTTTGCTACAGTTGTGAACTTCCTCTGTGTTCTACCTCCTTTCCTTTTGCCTGGCAGCTCATCTGGTGTTCATCTGAACAACAAACTGGACTGGACTCATAACTCAGACGCCCTCTACAGGAAAGGGCAGAGCAGGCTGTACCTGCTGCGGAGACTCAGGTCGTTTGGAGTAGAGGGCCCACTCCTGAAGACCTTCTATGACTCTGTGGTGGCCTCAGCCATCTTTTACGGTGTGGTCTGCTGGGGTGGCAGCATCTCTGCCGGGGACAGGAAGAGACTGAACAGGCTGATCAGAAGGGCCAGCTCTGTTCTAGGATGCCCTCTGGACCCAGTGGAGGTGGTGAGTGACAGGAGAATGGTGGCTAAGCTGTCATCCCTGATGGACAACATCTCCCACCCCATGCAGGAGACTCTGACAGCACTGAGCAGCTGCTTCAGTGGCAGGCTGCGGCACCCACGGTGTGGGACGGAGAGACTTCGCAGGTCTTTCCTCCCCACTGCTGTCAGACTCCACAACACAGACTTCAACTGATCTAACACAAACACATCCACACATGTGCAATAACACTAAGTGCAATACTCTTTTTCTGGAAAAGTTGTATTTTTACTCAGTTGTATAAAGCATTTGCATTCTATTTTTATCCTATTGTATATTTTATTCTATTTATTCTACTGTATATAGTATTTTATTTTATTCTATTCTTTACAGTTGTGTACAGTATTCTATTCTTATTGTATTCTAATTTTGCTATATAACTTTTGCACTGTCCACTTCCTGCTGTGACAAAACAAATTTCCCACGTGTGGGACTAATAAAGGTTATCTTATCTTATCTTTATTCAACATCCTTCGTCCAGTACGTCCACTACCCCTCCTCTTTGCACATGTCCAAAACCATCTCAGCCTAGCCTCTGTAACTTGGTTTCCAATCCTGATATACTCAGAACCCATCTGGGTCACTCCCAGTGAAAATCCTAACAACTTAAACTCTGCCCCCTCCAACTCAGAGCTGGAAGTTCCGTCGTAGTTTTTAAATAATATGACAACAAGAAGACAAGAATAATAAAATGTGAAAGAAACAAGGCTTCTGATTTTCATAAATGAAAGCTTTCTGCCCATTTGACAGCTCACACACACATATAACACAAATGAATTCAAACTATTTTGTTACCTCAGGCCTGCGATATGTGGCTCTGTTCTTTTCTTCAGGTCATCTGACTGTATGAGGAGAACAAAAAACAAAAACAAATAATTAAAAACACAAATGATAAGACACTGTGGAATAAATCAGTGTGAGGATGAATCAAAAAAAAAAAAATACCTGTTTAAATTTATACAGGTCATTTGATTTTTCATGGAAGTTTAGCTCCAGCAGCTCTTTCTGGAGGTTTTCTGCAAAGGCTTGGCTGCTGATGAAATTTGTGAAGATGCAGTGAGGGAAAGGGTGGCAGTCCAACTCCAGATCGCCTGCACAGTAATTACACAGACACAAAGGAAACTATGTAAAGAGCAAAGTTAAGAAAAGGGCAAAACAAACATGTGGCAATATTTGTTTTAAGAAGAGAGACAGAAACTTAAAATACTGCACTGACCCCGGGTCTTTAAAATCTGTGAGGGCAAAGTTTCAGAACAATGAGCAAAGTTTAATTTTGGGGGATGTTTTGTGCCTAGATTAGTTATTATAGCAAATATTAGACAAGAAAGCAGGAAGAGAGAGTGGGGCGTAATGTTGTATTACAAGGTCCACTGATTTGACAACAATTTTGGGGAGAGGGCATCCAAGTCCCCGCTCCGGTTAGAGTAAAATATGTTACAGTAGGAACTGTAGACGGTTTAATCCAAATTTGCTGCTCCGTAAAACACCAACAACAGCGACGTCAAAGCTGCAGGTCTCTGAAAACTGATTAAAAGCTGCAGATAAATATCTGAAGCTGAACTTTGGTTCTCTCACTGACCGTGGCTGTAGGTAGTCCTGCGGCTCCATGCCTCCGCGACGGCTCTCTTCACCTGGTCATTTTCTACGGCTGCGCAGAGCTCCACCGGCTCCTCGCGGCTCTCCTTGTCGCTTTTCTTCTTCTTCTTCTTATCTGTGCTGCTGCACTCGTCCTTTGGTCGTTTGGTGGCCATTACAGAAACCTGACACGAACTTTCAAAACACGCGTGGACATGGCCTCGCACGACGCGTCGCGGATAAATGACGTTATTAACGCTTGCTGTTTAGCCCTGAGTGCAGACTGTCAGGCAGAACTGAAACATGACTATAATATTCACACCAAAATATAACTTTTAGAATCTGATTTCAGGGATTCACTTTATTATAATTTTACCTCTTTAGCTTTCGGAGGATTAGGTAATAAATCTATTACAGCAGCCAGGTAAGAAAGCATATTAAAGATATAGCTCTTCAATCAGTGGAAAGGATCACGTACAGATGACTTGTCTCTGTTAAAGACCAAAATAAATACAATAAAAAATAGACATATTGGTCTTTTTTTCTCCATTAGTCTATGGAGACCAATGAAAACTAAACATTTTCAAAGAAATACTCAATTAAATTCAAAATAAGAAGTCAGAACTAAACAAAAACTAGTTAAAATATGTCTGTTCTCAGTCAAGCACTTGAAAGTAAGGCAGCTGAACTTCTATTTGGTTCATGAAGACATTTTAATTCACCAAAAAATTGTTCCCTTGGAGGTGGTCCTGAGAGTGGTTGGCACACCAATCCAAAATGTGAACATCTGCACTCTTGGAAGTGTGTCATTTCACATTTAGGCGTCTCATCTCTGGAGTTTCTCCTTTGTGCCGTTTCATTCATGTTCACATTTTGAACCAAGATTACAGATGATCTGAGAGAAGAATAAAGGAGGCTCTCCATGTCCACTGTGAATAACCATCATTGAACAAAATTGGTGGCCTAGGACACCATTGATCCCTTCACAGGCAATTCAGCCCTCACTCACACCTTGACCCATGTGACCTTAATGGCTCACATGAAGGCAGGGTGGGGCCTCACAAAGAATTAAGAGTTGCTGTTGGTAATAACCCATGTCTGGATTCATACCTAGGCTCATGTATTGCTGAACGACTTGTATAAAGACATGGTCAGCCATTTTCAGGACCACCTCCAAGAGAAAACCTGATGAGATGAAGCAGCTACACAAATCAAAATAAGTCCAGTTCCTGTTATTTCAAGCGCTTAAGACTATTTAAAAGCAGATCTGTTGCAGACTGTACATAATTTGGTGCTGACCATAACCTCAAACACATGGTAAATGGTAAATGGCTTGTATTTGTATAGCGCTTTACTGTGGGTAGCTGAGATCTGGGCTAATTAGAATAGAACTCTAACTTAATTTTCAAAATATAAACTTGACCAATACTTTCCACTATTTTTCAAATATGACCCAATTAAGTCGCAAATCAAAAAGTCAGTTTTTCCATGATAAAAATATTATTGAATGGGTGGTTCCTGGCTCTTACCATTTATTTAAGCTATGGTGAGAAAATTCTTTAAGAATAAGATGTTTTTGAAGCTTTTTTTAATGGTTAAGCTTTTTTCATGCTGTCTAATTCTAGTCGAAAATCCACAGGTATTCCCAAAAAACATTGTAATGATTTTCCTTTTTTGGTGTTTTTTAAAGTGCATGTGTTATGAAGCATGTCTCTATAACCTGCACATCCTCTCCTGTCTTTTTATGGCATGCATTTATATTATTATGATTACTCATGTCTGCAGCCACATGAACATCAGAAAGCTGAGCTGTGGGCAAATAATTAGAAATTATCTGAATAAAGGAACAAACAGACTGTTTCTGTCAAGTACAAAAGTGCTCCCAGCAGAAGGATAGCCTCAGAATTTGGGTGATAACACAACCTTCAAAACGTGTGTCCTGATCACTTTGGTATAAAATAAATAAACTATTTAAAAACAAAACAAAACAAGGGAATACTCAATTATCACAGTACAACACAAAGTTAGTTCAACTTTAGGGAACATCAGTTTTTTCGGGTAGGAAGGAGAAATTATGGTATGGGTGGCTTTGGCGCAAATGAAAGTGACAACTGGTGTGCAGTGGAGAGGGAGCAGGACCACTGCTCTCTCCTCATCCCTTCTGATTTTTGCTGGCATCTTTGTTAATGTTGGTAGCATGAGACTAGCATCTGCTGCCCATTTAGATAGCACAGGTAGTCTCCTGCAGAACTGCACAATAAGGTTTGTGGAATCTCCCAGCACAGCGTCTAGAGCAAGGGTATCGAACTCCAGGCCTCAAGGGCCGGTGTCCTGCAGCTTTTAGATATCACCCTGGGTCAATACACCCGAATCAAATGATTAGTTTATTACCAGGCTTCTGGAGAACTTCAAGACTTTGTAGGAGGTCATTTAGCCATTTAAATCAGCTGTGTCGGATCAAGGACACATCTAAAACCTGCAGGACACCTGTGGTCTAGAGTGATAGGGATATAAGACATAGGATAGCTGCACAGGTCCACAGAGGGGCATCAATCCAGCAGGACTGGTATATGCAGGTTTGTGTAAGGAGCAGAGAGCCAGATAATGACTTTTAGCAAGATACTTGTGCATATACCTTACTAAACTATCAGAACTAGACCTCACTGAGGGTGATATGAGATCCTGATGTCCTTTAGTGGGACTGGCTTGATAATTGTAGACCAAAGAACTCCAGAACTGCAGGTCTGCCACTGGGACTCTGATCTCTTCACAGATGAGAGCACATGTGACAGCCATGAAGGAGTCTGGAGATCCCGTCTCTCTTCATGCAAACATAAATGCTCATCTTCCCATCATCTAAGTAGCCAAAGTTTCCCACCTTCAATCTTTGAAGCACTGCGACAGCTTGTTAGTGGGAGACGTTACTCATCATCTCACTGCTGGTGGAAGAAACAAGACAGATGTAGATTTCTATACATGGATTTGCATTAAGCCACATTAGAATTCAGGCACTGGAAGGCATTTCATCACTCGGCAGGATCGTGATCCTGTAAATAGAGCAGAAAAAAAAACCCAAAACAACCAAAGAGCTGAAGGGGAAGAGGTGGAGAAACACCCTCGACTGGCTGAGTCAGTCACCTGATCTGAATCCAAATGAGTGCCCAGAGCTGGATGTGGCTGTGGGGAAGCCTGGGAGAACATCACTGACTGCACAGCATTTTCCCCATACACTAATCACAATGATGCACACATTTCTGTCTGACCTCCTCATATTAGATCCCAGACTTTAATGGCACCTGCTGTCACTTTACCAGTTTGTTTGTTTTAATTCAGCCAGCATCAGAGAAATTGCTAACTTCTCTGGATTTGTATTTCTGAGCAGCAACAGATGTAATGTAACATATTATTTAAACTTCAAAAACACAAATCAGTCACACACGGCTGCTCTTTGCACTTTATAAAAAATGTACTCAAAAGACTGCTTTATTAAAAGAAAATTAAAAAAAAAAAAAAACAGCATTGTTACAGGTTAAAACAACAGGAAACTCAATGTTTCAGCTTGTTTAATCAAACATTGGCCTCCTTCGAGAGGACATAAAATCAGATTTTTAACGCACTGGAATACAGACCTGCAGACTACAACAACTAGCAGTTTCTCAAGGTTAAAAAGAAAGAAAGAAAAAAAAGACATGTTCATAGTCTTCTTAAACAGTATAAACACCCCTGCGGTCTGCAGATATACCTGACATGACAAGCATTGTTTTGTGAAAGATGGTGCTGAGGCTGAAGTCTTTTTTTCTCCACACTGCGGGCCGCACTCACAGAGACGGCCACATGTACTTCTGATCATTCGAGTTAGTTGTAGATGAAGTTAAACCTGTAAAAATCAAACAGTGATTATTACAAAATCAATGCCAGTTAAACAGTCATGTTAACAAATAGCTACTTTGATGATAAGAGCATCTTTTCCAGGACAAATTGTACATTGCAGAGGGTTCACTACAAAGGAAGTAGCTGTTTTTAACCTGGCTAGATCTAACTTGCTCAGTTATGCTCACAGTTTGGATTTAAAATCCCGTCGTCATTTCTTCACAACCCCCGCCCCAATTTGTCACGTTTCAGATCAAACTAATTTTAATACTAGACAAAGAGCAAATACAAAATGCAGCTAATAACACGATGATTTCATGTATTGAGGGAAAACCTTTTCGCGGCACTGTACACTATAGGTGCTGTGTAAGTTCTGTCCCACTTCAGTGGCCGCATCCTTTGAAGACCAGCTCGATTACATCACAGCAGGACACCGAGAGCCGTTCACGTCCGAAGGCTCCTTCGAAAGTGACCTACAAGTATGTCCTCTTCCCGGGCTTTCAAGGATATGCTGAGTGCATCCCTCATAGCCCACCCTATCCCAAGATTCATTGTGTGCCACCGGCTGTGGGCTCATCACTACCTGTTAGTGTCATGGTTGCTAGGCAACAGAAGCAGCACATGAGAGGCTAGGCCGCCTCATTTAGCAGCAGCTCTGGTCGGCCTTTGAAGGGCGCAGCCGCTGAATTGGGACATAGCTATAAGAAACATGTTCAACCCACTGAGCCGTACCTCATCAACACAAGCTAATGAAGCTCCTCTGTAAGGTTGCAGCAGCACAAACTGTGTATCACTTTGTCACTGGAATTTGTGTTCAGTTAGTGATGCATAAAAGTTTATACTCGTACCTTTTACCGAGTGGAAATTCCAGCCATTAGGACACAGATTTGAAAATCGATGGGTTACATTTGTAGGCCATTTATCACTGAGAATATTCAGCTCCGTTTACCATGTTATATAAACTATATTCACTTTGAAGCCTTCTTTATTATGGTATAGAAGACTATCATAACTAAACACACCAAGCAACATAAAGTCTTACAGATTGAGAGGTCAAATGTGCAGCTGACACATTAAGGAATCATTATGGTCGCCCGATTGGTTGTTTGGTACACAAGCAGTGCCGTGCCATTAGTCCTGGCGCTGAGGCCACAGGTTTTTTTGGCTGCAGACGAAAACTTTTCCCAGTTTTCTCCAGAAAGTCTTTTCAAGCTGGTGCAACATCTGAGCTTCTGCACTGATATGTGATTCAAAGGGGTAAAAACTAACACAAACACGCACTCATCTCTTCAACCACGCCATAGCAAACACGCAAGGTTACAAAAATTGCCTGGAAGACAATGTTATATGATGGTATAATGGGCCCTTAGGAAAAAGAAATGCTGCAGTGAGAGCACACGGATTGGTAAAGTAAATATATTACCTCAAGAATTCACATACATAATGATCTTCTGCAGCATCAATCTCTTGTCTAATTTGCAGGAATAGTCTTCCATTTTGCTGTTATACGTTTTATCACCTGTTGTGTTGATAATGTCTCTGACTGGAGTGCAAACTTTATGCATTTGTGCACACTGCCAGCGACCAGAAAAAAACCCTGCTATGTTATTTCACAGTGCATCTCTCTGCTCTGAGGAATCCCTGCATCGCCCGAAAACATTGCAGTTCTACTATTTTCTGTCCAAACGCATGGAAAAGTCCTGAACATTACCTGCTCAGCAGCTGTGGTAGACTGGAAATGATTGGTCCATATCCAGGAGCGTTGTCATACAGTTCAAACAATGGTGCAGCCACCAGTTTATAGTTTTTGGGCACGGCAAACAGTGCTGTACAAACATCAAACACAGATTTCAGAAACAACCAAAGAGACTAATCTAAGTCTTTACTTATTTTAATTACACATCAAAGGAATTTTGTGATACACTGACCTTTTTCCTGCAACTGGACCAGGAACAGCTTCTTATGCTCTTTAGGTTTAGTGATGTGAGCTGGAATATAGGGATACTGCAGGGCAAAAACTTCAGATTAGTTCACATCAAGATGTAGATGTGACAATATCCAACATGACTGATATAAAAATGAATCTAATATTAATTTCAGTCATTCTGTTGAACTGTTCTTCTTCCAGGGTGGAATGATTGTAATGCATACATCTGTTGATATGCGGTGAAGTTGAACAATTTGGAGGTGGTCCTCTGTCTTCATCATTTCATCCACTTTGCACAGTGTAGCAGTACCACTGGCAAACTTCTGACAACTGTATTTATATTCTTGGATGTAGAGCAATGTTTAAATTGAGCCTAATGTTTATTCCAAGTTTCTTCCACACAGTAAGAATTACATGGCTCTGTACTCAGTATAGGCCGATACCTGAATTCAAGGTATCAGTATCAGATCAGATCTGGAAAAGGTTGGCTTGATGCATCCCTAGTTAAAATATCATAAATATCCTTCTGATCATCTTCTTTGTACTGACCTGTGGAGGCTCAAAGTTGGGGCGCCACCAGTTACCAATACAATCATCGATCACCCAGTCCTGCTTCACACCATCCTGCCGTCCAAGGATCTAACAACAAATTTGAAGTTAATAAACACAGACTCAAAACAGCCAGCACAGTGACACTAAGCTCAAAGTTTGGTAGCTACCTCAGTCATCAGGCGCTTCAGACCCTCCACCTCATCTTCCCCAGGGTTCAACTCTCCACCGGGCCTGCAAAAGGAGAAACAAACTGTGAGGCACCCGTGCAGGAAAAACTACCTCAGTTTGTTCACACAGTAGAGCTCTGAACATCAGACACTCACAGTTTAAAGAAAGTTGTGCCCAGCTGCAGGAGTAACACATGAGGCAGTCTGTGTTCATGGACAATGAGGACACCCTCCACTGTCCTCCGCATCCCCATCTTATCAAATTCTTCCCGCATCCGCTGGAACCGGGCTGCCACCGAGCTGTCCTTCTCATACAGCGGCTCCTTGGTACCGAATGTGTAGTTGGTGAGGGGGTATCTGACAGGAATACACACAAGAAGGCATTTCAGCATAAACGGAGATACCCACAGCAGGGTATACACACACGGAAAGCTGTGGGAGACGTTAGAATAATAAAACATACAAAGATGGCTATAACACAAGCTTTTCCTCAAGAAAATACCTGGTTTCATTTAATTTTTCAGGGCTGTTAAATTTGTTCATTAAACAGTTTAAAATTTTTAAAAAGTAAAAGCACCCAAAAAAATAATAATTTCACTGCTTAATTCAGGCTTTCAGCTGCCACAATCAACCTGGTTAAGTCCCTAGTTTGTCTGTTTTTTCCTTATTTTTTGTAAAAACATGTAAAAAAAACCCCCAAAAAACCCCCCCAAAAAACGTGATTGGGTATTTATCAAATTCTTTTTTTTTTTCTTAGAAATATTTATTTTCTGAAAAAAAAAAAATCATAATTGAAGAAAAAAATGTCAGAATAATTTATTAGAGCTGACTAACTGGTTAATTTCTTGATTGATGGATGATTCAATTTCAAACGTTAATAAACAAAGAGCCCTTTTTTCAGAGCCCTTGTGAATTTGAGACATTTATTTTAACCTTGATAAATTCTTAGGAATTCCTTTATACTATTTGAATGTAATTTCGTACATTTTCTTCGATTACTAAGTGAACACTTAGTTACCCGTCAGGTAACTTCATGGCAGTCACATTTAAATCGATGTCGTCTCTAACACTGATAATGGGAATAATTAGTTACACCTGTAACTGAAAATCTAAATTTTTAAACTACGTTCAGGTGAAATAAACACCAAAGCTCGGTTGTAATGTCAGAGTTACGCCGAGATGTTTTTCCCATGCTTTACTTTCAGAATAACCCTCACAAAGCCTTGATAGGACCACAGACATCGACCCGCTAAGTGGCTTCTTCCTGCAGCGGTTACAGACAATTAACCGAACCAAGCAGGTCGCACTGCATCCTGACTGCTCGGTGTGCGATAATTAACGGCCCCACGACGGTAGTGAGACCAGCTACGTGTGCAGTGCTTTCAGAATGATCCACACGGACTTACAGGTTGATGGTCCTCTCCAGTGTGAGCGGCTTCGCGGGCCCGTATTTGTTCCCAAACTGGACGGGAGCGCTGCGCGGCCAGCCGGTGGACGAGCGGCTGGGAGGCGGGACCGACATCTCTAGCGTATGCTCAGCGACACTAAACCCGCCGGGAAGAAAGCACCTCCGCTGGGAGCTGGTTATTTATTGGATTATATGAATTACTTCAGAAACGCCGCCGACCCTCCACAACAAATGTCTCCGCCGTTGTTAACCTCGCTCCTCTTCCGGGTGAAGTGCGGCTTTGTGGTGGGGGAAACTCTCCGCCAGCGACCCCTGCTGGTCTGGATCTGAGACGTTACTTCGTATTTGATATGTAGCGAAATGGTGTGTCAGTGAAAATTGAAGTGTAAATTAACCAAAAATGACCTGTTTTACCATTTTTAATATTTGTTTATTTTATTTTTTATTTTGGATTTTTTGTATTGTATACGAAAGGCATGAGTCAGAAGTATGTGTGGGTGGTGCAGGACAGGAACAGATGGGTTCAAGGTGGGGATGAGATTTCATCAGGAGTATACTCTGAGAATACAGACGAGATCAGGCTATGATGGAATATGATGTCTGCAGATGACACTGTGGATCTGTAGTGAGAGTAGGGAGCAGGTGAAAGAGAGCAGGTGGAATAAAAGTTGGTAGATGCGAGACAGAATAGCTGTGAATGGATGAGAGACAGATTTAACAATGAAGC
Organism: Oreochromis niloticus; assembly: GCF_001858045.2. NCBI lineage: Eukaryota > Metazoa > Chordata > Actinopteri > Cichliformes > Cichlidae > Oreochromis > Oreochromis niloticus. Next base: position 22,586,054 of record NC_031965.2, on the reverse strand, counting down.
TGCAAGGAGCAGAGGTAGTGACAGTGGATGAGTCTTAATGCCAGGGGTCAACCTTCCAAAGCAACTGACAATGCACAAGGGAGGTGAAAAAGAGAGTGAAAGCAGGAGGGACAAGGTGGAGATGAGTGTCAGGGGTTTATTTGTGACAGAAGGCTAGCCGCAAAAGTGAAAGTGAATGTTTACAGGATGGTAGTGAGACCTGTTTTGATATATGGTGTGGCGACAGTGGCACTGACAAAAAAAGATGATGTTCAGATTTTCACTGGGACTGACCAGAATAGTTAAGATTAGAAATTGGTATGTCAGAGGGAGAGGTCAGGTTTGAGAGGCAAGGCTGAAGACAGTTTGGACATGTGCAGAGGAGGAATTGTGGATATACAGGACAGAGGATGTTGAATATTGATCTGCAAAACAGGAGGACAAGGGGAAGACCACAGGCCCAGCAAACATCCCCCCTTTATGCTTGGGGGCGGGGGGGGGGGGGGGGGGGGGGGGGTAATATGGGCAGAACCCCTGTGGGTTACCAGGGATCTGGATCTGATGCAAAAAGAAATCCACAATCAGAAGCTCTGCACAGTCAAATCAAAGGAGAAACGCCTCTAAATTACAACAAATGCATTTCATTTCTACTTTGTATTAACGCTTGTATTAACCCACTATATTGAACTTGTATATCCCGTGCACCTAAAGTAAGACTTTTTGTGTTTAAACGGTTTCCTTTCACCCTGCAGGCCTTTCATCATGTAGTTTCTGCATACCGGCAATCATGTAATGTTTTTTGAAAAAAAAAAAAAGTCCTCAGCCATTGTATACATGTGCAAAATCGGTAGCACGAAACCGAGAGATGAAATTTGTTATGTAAGTTAGCTGACATGCAAAAGGTGACACCTTTCCTGATAATACACAACTCGCACAGATGTTCAGTGGTTAAATGTAGTCCGATGAAAAAAAGGAAACTCTTGGAAATGTCTGCCTCATAGAAATGAAAAGGAAAATACTATTTCATATGTATGACTGAGTTTTCAGATGTATGACAACTCTGTGTACCAGAGTTGTTTATTGAAAGATGATAACTGGAAGACCAGTTTCAAAAAGGCCCAGCTATGAAATGCGTTTAATTAGGCTTTTAAACATTACCATTTATCTTTAATAACAACTCTTTTACAAATAAATTAGCTAAAATAAAAGGCATTTGACTTTAATAAAAATAACAACATTATCAAACTTTCATTCTCTGCAGATGAAAGTTGCTCTTTTATGATCAAATTAAAATCTGTCAGTGTGTGTGGCCATAATCGAGGCTGAGGATTATTGTGAGATGTGGGAAAAACCTCCACAAAAAGCTGAGGTGAAGCTGCTCAAAGTAATGATTTCACACAGTCAGTTCAATACTCCGTTTAATAGTCATAACTATGTCTCTTATCCATCTATTGTAAACATTGTGTATTTTTTTTTTTACCACAATAATTGTCTTATGGTACATAATCACACGTGCAATGCAAAACCTCAAACATAAGTTAAAAAAAGGACAAAGACACTGCTGGATTTGTTGATTACGTCACACCGAGGGGATCTCAGTTCTTTGGTCCAGTGGCCCACCCTTTGTGGTGTGCTGCTGTGATGTGGTGGTCCCTGTAGGAAGTGCCATGGATCATCATTCCCCTCCCTCTGTTTCACCCTTTACTGTGGCCTCTCCTGCCCCCTCCTCCGTCACAGTAGTTGGTCCCGTGTTTAGCATTTTCTTTTTTTCCTCACTTATCACTCACTGGTTTAGTTTCCTCTTGCTTTTGACCCACTATCACTGCTTCCTCTGTGCAGCGCTCACCCTCCTCCCCTGCTGCAGGTTCAGCCGGTGTGTCTGCTTCAGCTTTCACACTTTCTCCCTGCTCTTCTTTCGTTGTCGGTTCACTCGGAGCCACGGTTGGTTTCTCACTCTGGCTCTGACTGTCAACCACTTCCTTCTTCTCGTCTGCCTCAAGTACTTTGCTCTTTTGTTCCCCATCTGCTGCTGAAAGAAAAACAATATCATAAAACACACCATTCACCATGCACCTACATACAAAGATCACAAGCAGAGCCTAAAACTCACCAGTGCCTTTTTCTGCAGGCCCTACACCGGATCTCTCATCAGATGTCTGGATGACGTTATCTTGGCCTGGACTATCGCTAGCGGGTGGTGCAGCAGAACTTGTGTTATCGGTAGTGGGCGGGCTAGAGATAGTTGGTGTGAGCTTAGCGTCAACATTGTTGGGAAAAGGTGGGTCTGACCCAGTCGTGAGTGGGGAGCTAATTGCACCGGTGGTTGATGAACTAGCGGTGGAGGTGGTTTCTGCTCGGTTCAGACTGGTAGCAGTGGAAGTGGTGTCTGTAGGGTTTGTTTCACTAGAAGAGGTGGAGGGAACGGACGTAGTGGCTGGGTGAATGACGGTAGAAGAAGAAGCTGAGTTAATGGAGTCAATGGATAATTGGGGTTGAGGTTGAGCTGTAGGAGTGGTAGAAGGTGCTGAGGTGGTAGGAGGAAGGGCAGCAGAGACCATGGTGGAAGAAGCGGTAAAGGTGGGGTCGTGTGAAATTGTTACTGTAATTACATCACTTGAGTCAGAGGGAGGCGATGTAGTCATAGTGACTAATGTTAAAGAGCTACTGGATGTGACTGAAGCCGGTTCATGACTGACTTCGCTGATGGTGGTGGTAGACAGGCCCGGCGGCACATCTGACACGCTGGTGCAGGGCGCAGAAGCTGTGGTGGTGACAGAAATAGCTGCATCACCACCAGCAGCAGGAGCAACATCAACTGAGAGAACGCCATTTGGCTCTGGCAAAGTCGATTTGGCTGACAGATTTGTTGACGCCGTGGAAACTGAGCTTTCGTGACTGGGAGCAGAAACAGTTTCCGAGGTGGTAATGGAAGGCCCGGCAACTGTTGCTGCTGAGCTGGAAATGACAGCGAGGCTCGGAGTAACAGACTCTGAGGAGGTGGGGTAACTGATGCGGTGGCGGGGGCTCTGTGGGTGTGGTTGTAGTTTCGGGGACGGAGGTTGCTGCGGGGGAGTCAGTGCATACATCTGCGTGTGAGGGAGTTACAGTACTTGAAGGGGGAACTTCAAAGTCGGTTGAGTCGGGGACCGCGTTCGAGATTGTCGGTGCAGCGGGTGCAGCGGGAGCAGTGATGGCCGGAGGTGACGGCACCGCGGCTGGGCTGAGTTTAGTGGGCGTGTGTGTCTCTGCTTCCTGTATTTGGGCCAGCTCGTTCTCAGGTGTGTTGCGGCCAGATGTTGTGGGGGGTGGTGCCGGTTTGATAACCGGCTTTGGAAGCAGAGCGGGTTTCCCAGCTCCTTCGTGTGCTGACACACTTGCCCGAATCTGATGCCTCGTGTCTAAAGAGCAAGCAAAATAAACGTGAAAATGGTTCACGTACTGTACTCTGTACACATGAGAGCGTAAACCATCATTTTACCTGATGACGCAGACATCGTTCGAGGTTTTGAGAAAGTGGGAGGTGGCTCGGGTTTACTGTCAATGATGGTACCTGAAGGGCAAAAATCATTTTACCACAGGAATTAATGGCCCTATAATAGACTGAAAGAACCACACACTCCTGCTTGGCTTATCAGCGAAGCCCCTCAGATATTAAATCTTTTTATTGGAGAACTGATCCACGTTGAGAAGCCTCTCCTTTTGACACAAATCCCTAGACTTCAAAGATTAATTTAGCCTCATTAATACTACGCTGGAGCTGAGAAGACTATTAAACGTCTCACAGATAAAGGCACATACCTTCAGACTCGGCCTTTTTCATCTCTCCTTCTTGATCCTACATGAATAAAAGGAGCATTTAGTACTTTTTAAGATCTCCAAGGTATCCATAACAACATTAGGACATGCAGATGTGCAAACCTGTGTCTCTCCTGGCAGGGGTTTGGAAACTCCAATACGCTGAAGCATGAGATGAAGCTTCTGTTCAAAGCTATTCTGGCCTTCAAATTGTTTCTGAAAGCAGCAGCAGCAAACCAATGATGCTTTTTAGTTCTTATCCACTAATGAAAAAGACTAAAAAAAACAGGCATTAACTCTAGCAACACCAACCTTTGCTGTGTTTCTGGCATTGGTCGACCCCGCTGCTGCTGAGCCAGAGAGCAAAATGAGAGACTGGGACTTCCCCTCTCTGAGAGCTCGGCGGGGAGGCACCGCTTCGCCCCTCAGCGGCGGAGCGCCAGAAACAGGTGTCTCCTGAACAGCTGGCTCTCCAGAAACAGCAGTGGGAGCCTCTTTTGCTTTCTCCTTTTCATTTTCCTTGTCGTGCTCCTTCACTCTGTCTTTGTCTTTGTCTTTCTCGGATCTGGCAACCTCCCTGAGAGGGCGAATGAGATCAGCGATGGAGGCCTTTTTGGGACGCCCCTCGTGGCTCGGCTCTGATTTCAAACCTCGCTTCTTTTTGAGCGTAAAGAAATCACCCAGCTTCCTCCGGAGGGTTTTTGTTGGGGCCGGACAAGGGACAGAGCTGGCAGGAGCCACTTCGTGCACTGTGATAGATTCCTCATTCTGCTGCTTCCTGTACAAAGAGTTGTATGTCTTGGTTTAAGGTCTATTCACTTGTACGGGGTGAACGTGAAGGGGCTAATTTGTGTGCCGTGATACTCACAGTGTATCAGCAGGCAGTACTCTCTTAGTAAAGAACTCTTCAACTCCTTCATCCACACGCCCCATGAGCTCAAGGACTTCATTTTCACTCTCGATTATTGTCTCCTAATTACCCCCCGGACACACACACACACACACACACACACACACACACACACAGAAATCACATATTTTGCACCACGGATCAAACAAACTAACAAGGAACAACTTGCATCTTACAGCATGTAACTTTACATTACATAACCATCACTTCTGAAAACCCACACACTCCTGGCACTCCTCATGCCTCTATAGGTGTATTTTAGTTTTGATTCTCTCATCCATTTATGTTACGATCCGGGCCTCCCTGGACTTAGTTGCTCAGAAACGTACAATGGGTGCTGGGGGGTGGAGTGGGAGGGGGTCGTCATTGGATTTTTTAAACGCTGAATGGAAGCAACATAACTCATTTTTGCCAATATAGGTAACGTGATATCAAAATTGGAGCCGCATCGTCCTGATCACATTAACATCTGTGCCCACAAGTAGCAACGAAAGTCGGGGGAGGCTCGAGTCCAGAAGGCAAATTTAGCCGAAGTCACCGTTACATGATATCCTGTCAGGGGAATTGCTTGAATTTTGTCTCCCAGGCCATTTGTCTCCAAGGGAGTGACTGAATGTCTGCAGCCTAATAGCTCTGTGACAGCGTGATCAGCTCAGTGGAAAACGGATGAGCTCACACACATATTTTACACGATCACATGAAGAAACTGAATGGCTTCTTTTTTTCCTTTTTTTTAAAGAGAAAGCAAGAAAACGAGCGCCCACTCTCACAGAGGCAGATTTCATTGGCTTCCTCAAGCAGCCGGTGACCGGTACAATGGCACTGCCTAATTCAAGCCAGGGACCAGGCATCTTTTACAGAACTCCCCCTCCATCCTTCCCTTCCCCCTGCCTCTCCCCTCTGTACCCTATTCCATCTCTCCTCTCTCCCTCCCTTCCATTTTCCCTCCTCTCTCTCTCTCTCAAACACACACACACACCTTTCCCTCACTCTCCATTTTTACAGAAACCTTCCTGATCCTCCTGCACAGTACCTGCGGTCTGCTGGGACGATAGTTCAGTTTCTGTCGGTGAGGTCTCGGTCTGCTCTGGGTGTAGTGCCTGAGCGCCGGTCCGCCCAATGGCAGCTCCATTGGGGAGACACACGGCACGCTGTTGCCGTGGAGCTCTGTTGCCGTGGCTCTGTTGCCGAGGCACCGTTGCTAAGAGCACGAGCAGCAGCGGCAGTATGTAATGCCTCTGCTGAGGTGGGAGGGGCCGGGGTGGCGAGACTGACAGATCTGACAACAGAACCAAGCCTTTCTCTGCCCCCCTCCCCTCTGTGAGAGGAATACCACGGGAAAAAAAGATGGTGATAAAACAAGGAGGCAGGGATAAAGTGACCACACTAACATTTGCTTCATCCCTGCAGCCTCACCCATGAACGGCACATGCATGGATGCACCGATTTACTCCAGTGTGAAAAGGCTGAGTGCACAAAATGTTTTACTGTGGTTACGTAATAAATTAATAATTAATTTTATATGCGGAAAAGAAGCTATAAGTGACAGACTGACCCGCTCTGAAAAACTTCATATTGCATGCATTTAGTGTAACGCCTGTGTTTTACTCGACCTCTCCTGCATGTGGTGACAGGATTAAGTTATCTTAAAAGCCCGGTGTTTATGCACTGTGCATATTTATCTCTCTAGCGTATAAAAGTGTACTCTCATCATTATATCATAGTTATATATATAGTTATATCGGGTGTGTGGTATACACACACAGACCCTAAAATTACCCAAATTCTAATTATTATTTTCTCCTTTCGTCTAAAACATCTAAAACACGTTTTAATCAGCTTTTTTGTAGTTCTTATCTTTCTTTTCCTTTTTTTTATCCTCTCTCCTTCACAAATGTTTGCTTTTGAGCTGAATAGAGTTGTGCACGCCCCCACAACAGTTCCTCACACACACAGTCTCTTTTACACGTATTTCACTGTTTATATCGCTGTGCTCTTCTCTTACTGTTATGTCACTGTTCTCTCCTATGTTTCAAAAATTAAGACTTGCTCCTGAACCATTAAATAAGGCACACACCCTTAGCAGCAGTTTCCATACATCTTAATCATGCTGCATATTCTCCAAAGGACCCGAGTTGCAGGTTTCATGGGAATTTGGTTTCCTGGTTGGAATATTTGATAATCAAAACCAGGGCTGATATTTACATGGAGCTCATGTTTCTTTTCCAAAATAACAACCCACAAACAACTTGTTTTCCATTTATGAACAAAGGTCAGGTTTTCCACATGAAGTAACATGATCATCATCTATTTTAGAGAGATGATGAGAACAGACCTACAGCAGGTTACTGTAACCTAGAAGTAACTTAGTTATTTAGATCTCGCCTGTGTTTGAAACTTCTATGAATTTTATTATGCTGGCAAAAATCAAATAAAACCTGCAGTGCTCAGATTACAATTTCAGCTAATCAGCAGGTTGTCTGGAGAAACTTCGCCAGTCCAGAAATGCTCAGGACAAACAAGGGGATCAAGTGATCACGTGTAACTGACTTTCACAAATAATGTCGGAGGTATTTGAACTTCTATTTCAAGAAATGTTAAGCTTTTAATGCATTACATTTAAAAGGTAATTACTGTACTGCACAGCATTTGTCTGCCAGCTGAACGCAGCCAAGTCAGATCTTCAAAACATGGTAAATTCCCCAAACTGTGACAGATTATAAAGAACTGTGAGTCTTAATTATTAGACAAGTAGCTGACAGTTGAGGACAGTTAATCATTTGCATCATTACTCATGTGAAAATGGAAAATAATGTATGTTTTCAGCTTTTCCAGCAATCGATTTTCTGCTTGTCTTAACACAAACTGCACATTTCAGCTCAATGTTTTTAAGGTTTAAATACAAATAAAAATTATGAAAGGAAACCCAGTACCTAGTAATCAAGGCAGTTAAGACTTTTATAGGCCCCAGAGAGATAAAATGAATAGCTCTCCTTTGACTAGCTTGTACAGTATTGCTTTATATGAGCTACATATCTGTGTAAACATAAACACAGTCAAATGGGCCATTTTTCCACACTTAGTGCTTTTGTATATCTTTATTTTACAACCCCACTTTCCAAAAAGTTGGGAGTCTCTGTAAAATTAAATAAAAACAGAAAGCAAGAGTCTGAATTGTTTAAACAGAGACGCTTTTACCATTTTAAGAAGAACAAAACTAAGGTCATTTTGAACGGGATGGCAAACATGTCTCAAAATAAATGGGACAAGGTTATGTTTACCACTCTGAAGCATCCTCCTCTTCTCACAGAAGTCTGTAAACATCTGGGAACTCAAGAGACCAGATGTTGGACTTTGGGGAGACGTTTGCCGTCTCTTGTCTGTTATAGGATTCTATCAGCTCATGGCCATTGATCAGTGGGCTTTAATCAGTGGGTTTTGGTCAGTGGTTGTTGATCAATGATCATGAGAATTTGCATAATTAAGATTAAGGAACTGAGCTCCCAGCCCATTGTTCCTTCAGTGGGCTGGTTCCAGTCATTATGCAAATGTACTGTTTATAAGATTGGGGAAAACTGCAGTCAGCTGAGACTGAAGAAGTTACTTGGATGAGTGACAAAAAGTTTCTCCCACAAAACGCTACGTCCAGATGAACAGAATCAACTTTTGGATATTTACTTACCTGGGTGATTGAGCATGCATCAAGACATTCTATCAGCTCAACAGTTCTGAGCTGTCTTTGTTGTATTTTCAGCTTCATGATGGTCCAAATGTTGTCAGATGGTGAAAAGTTTGGACTGCGGGCAGGTCAGCTCAGCACCTGAACTCTTACTATGAGACCATGCTGCTGTAAATGCTGCAGTATGGAATTTAACATTGTTTTGCTGAAATATGCATGGCCTTCCTTAAAAAATACGTCCTCTGGATGGGAGCATGTGTTGCTGCTCAGGACTGATGGTGTCTTTTTAGATGTGAAAGCCGTCAGTGTCATAGACACTAATGCACCACACAAGCAGGAGTTGCATGATTTTGCCCAGAGAATCCAGCATCCATGTTTTAAAAATAGAATTTCAAATTTTGATTTGTCTGACCACTGAACAGTTTTCCACTTTACCTCAGTCCATTTGAAATGAGCTTTAGCAATGTTTCTATTTTATGTTCACATTTGGCTTCTTCTTTGTGTGATAGAACTTTAACCTGAATTTTTGGAGGACCAGGGAATTATTTTCACATCCAATCATTTCTGGAAGCCCATGCAGTGATTTCCATGACAGAATCATTCTTTCTTTTAAAAGAGTGCTGCCCGAGAGCCCCAAAAATCACAGGAATCCAGTACTGATTTCCAGCTTTGTCCCTAGAATCTTGTGACGATAATATGTATTGTAGATGATAACATACTCACAGTCTTTGCAATTTTAAATCGAGGAAAAAATTTCAGAAATTGTTCCACAGTTTGTGGACACAGTTTATTCTAGACTGGTGAACATCTGCCCATCTTTTCTTCTAAGAAATTCTGTCTCTCTAAGATGCTGTTTTTATACCCAATCATGGGTCTAATTAACCTAATTAGTTGCAAAATGTTTGTTTTTGTTTGTTTATTTGGTGTTATTTTTTCTTAGATTCTGTCTATTCCTAAATAAAGACATAGGTATGGTAGTTTTTCGTGTTCTAGCTACTTTTATTTTTATCTCATGTATAATTTTTGTTCTTAATTTTGTTTAGTTTCAGGTCCCAGTCCCAAGTCTTAATAAACACAGGCTAAAATAAAAGATTTCCCCTTTAATTTTAGCTGCTTTTTATTTTATTTCATATGACTTAAATATTTTATACCTAGTTATTGTTTCTAGTTTGGTTTTAGTTAACTAAAAAACCTTTGAACCAAATAATTAATGGTGGGCTATAATTGAAAAGCCGTAAAACCTAGGGTCCAGGAGCTCACTTTCCCTTGGCAACCTTCTAAATAGGCTCAAATCTTTTCATCTTACATACACTATGCAGCTAATTATCACTCACGACTTCATTTGTGTGTGTGTGCGTGTTGTAAACCCCTACTTGACACTTTCATGCCGCCCTCCAGTGGTTGAATTGATGAACTGCTTTAATCCAGCAAAGGTTATTCCTAATCTTGACTCGATGCTGTTGAATGTTTAAAGGTCACCCCCAATGGAAAAAAACTGATAGCAGATCAGAAACCTAATCAATAACCTCTCCCTTTTAATAACCGTCTCCGTGGTTGCCACGCCCACGCCTGAATTCAAATCTGGCGCCCATCACCCACAGCAACATCCCGATCCCTCCTCTTTACTCCCCGGGCACCTAGTTGCGCAGGCGCAGTAGCTCTTATAGGCCGCCATTTTGTATGTTAGGCCCACTCTTCCAAAGCGGGAGAAAATTATTAGCCCGGCGCGGAGCACATACCGCTGTCCGCTGCGGGACTGAAAGGAGCTACTGTAGGCGCTGAGCTTCCAAGCGAACATAACGAGGAAAGGAAGAAACCCGGAGTAAGTAGAGCTTTTACTTTGCCTCCAAACGCGGAAACGTTTTTGTAGGAGCCGTCACCGGCCTCTAGGTGTCACGGTAGGGCTTACCGGCCAGGCGGCTGGCGGGGGGTGTTTGTCTCCCTCTATCGTTATCTAAAATGCACTAAATCCGTCTATAAAATGTAACTCCCTGTCTCAGTTGAGCATTTTGTTGGTTTTTGACCGATATTTCGATGTATGTGCACAGGGATGGCTGTATTTATTGGTGTTTCTGTTTTAAGTTTGTTCAGGCCTGACGTCCATCTTATCGTGCCCTTTGTTTCCTGTTTTCAGACGTACTCGCGCCTCCCGAGTTAACCAACTAACACGAGACTGTGTTTAAGTAGTTTTATTTTGCTTATTAAACTATACATCATCCTTTAAACGATGTCCCATGAATTGATAACAACAGGATGGAGGAGAACGGGTTTTTAGATTTAAAAACACACACACACACACAAGCGAACAAATGCTTCCTGAAGCATCGGACTAAATGTGATTTCTGCTACTGGCTCACAGTCAAAACCCATCAGCGTTCAGCCAAAGCAGATAACCACTGGAAGGCAGGAATGAAGACTCTTTTAAACATTTGCATCGCAGTTATTAAAAACGATTACGATTACTGCATCGTTCACCAGAGTTTCACTCTGGCTCAGGTGCTAGTTTACATGACCCAGACTCCTCGAACTCTGGCTTGTGCGAGGTGTCATTGCGTAATGGCTGTACTTGCTTAGTGTAAAGAGACTAAATATGATCGTTTTTAGTACTCCAGGAGATGAGACTTTTATTGGTCCCTCTTATACTTTTACTGACTCACAAAAAGCAAATCTAAATCCCAGGAGCTTAACCTGTAAAACTATAGCATAATTTATTAATCGATTTGTTTTACATTATAAATAAAACTGTAAAATAAATCTAGTGTACCGTTTACAGCTTGCACATTTAAAACTGTGGACAACTTAAAGTTTATCTGAATACTGACAGCTTTCATTGTAGCCTCTTAATTGTGCTGTCCGTGTGTAGAACAACCCATCTGATCAGCTGAAGAGAGCTTTTCTTCACGTTTAAACTATTTGAATAAGTACTTTATGTGGAACCCTTTAACTAAAAACAAGGTTTCTTGTCATCACACACAACTGCAGCTAGCTGTCCCCTCCACATATGGTGACCAATGAAAAACCTTAAAATACTTTGTACAAAATGCATTGAGCAGTGTTTGGTATGTATGTTCAGATGAGAAAGCACAAAATAAATGAAAACAAAGAACATGTTGGGTTGAGGCATTAAATCTATTACTAGTTGTTGGCCCTGGTGAAAATGAAGCAACACTCACCCTTAGTGGAGGTGTTTTTTTTTGTTTTATTTGCTAAGCTTTAAAAAAATAAATAAATTAATTTAAAAAAAAAAACAAAACGTGCTGCTTATCTGACATCAACTCCAAGTAAAGACAGAGTTTGTTTTGGGGCTTTTTTGGCTTATACACCAAACTGTGGACAGTTTTACACACAAAACTGTTTTATTTTTGTTTTTCTCTAAAGTTGCCAGTTAAAATGGGTGTAATTAATATCCTGGAAATGGAAAACTTTTGTATTCTGCTGGCAGCGCTTTTTGTCATACTGCACATTCAGGAAAAGGAAAACCAAACACTGGGAATGTTTTCAGCCCACAGGCAAATATTGATACAAGGATTTTTTTTTTTTTTTTTTTTTTAATATATATTGTTTGTTCAGTTAATCTAGGTGCTTTCATCATCTGGTCTAAACATGTCTGGATTTACTGAAAGCCATCCAGTTGTTTCAGTTTAGCCAGAGGGCAAAGGAAAAGGAGGGGATCAAAAAAAAAAAAAAAAAAAAGATCACTCTTTGGTTACAAACAATTCTCCATCACATCAGTCTTTTCTTTCGCTAAAGATTTTCTCGTTCTTTCTGTTTAGCGCATTTGTTGGCCTATTGCCATGGAGGCCGAGGTTGTTTCCATGGAGTCCGCTCAGGCGACGGATGGAAAGGTCCTGCCAGAGGGTGGAGAGGCCTTGACACAGGGTGAAGTTGCTGGTAACATGGAGATGATGGTGATGGATGCTCTCGATCCAACTCTGCTACAAATGAAGACAGAGGTGTTGGAGGGAGGCGGCACAATGACAGTTTCAGGTGGAGATGAGGGCCAGATCATCACGCTCCAGGTTTGTAAAGACCACGGTTTAAATTTTTTTTTTTGCCAGATTATTTATGTCCGGTCTTTTATTTTTGCCATCAAATGGTAAAGTCCAGTCTCTCTTCACAGGTGGTGAACATGGAGGAGCAAGCAGGTGCAGCATTAGGTCTGGGTCAGCTTCAGCTCGTGCAGGTACCTGTCACAACTACAACTGTAGACGGGCTCCAGGCTACTTACGTTGAGACGTCAGCGGCTAACAAGGATGCAGAGCCAGTTATTTGTCACACTCTTCCTTTACCTGAGGGCTTCCAGGTAAGAAATGACTCGAGGCTACCCGGTGCTTTTGATTGTCTTTGATTTTCAGTGAAGTCCTTGTTCCAGTAGGCTTCATTTGTCATATTCCTACACTAGGTGGTTAAAGTGGGTGCAAATGGTGAAGTGGAGACTGTAGAGCAGGAGGAGCTCCAGGCAGCCCACGAGGAGCTCCAAGGGACAAGGGTGGAGGAGGAAGAGGAGGATGAAGAGCCAGCAGAGGTGGAGACCTCTGTGCCCCCACAAGACGACCCAGAGTGGACAAAGGACCCCGACTACCAGCCTATTACCGCTGTCCGTAAAGGGAAGAAGGGAAAGAAGAGTCGCCTGCGCTATGCAGAAGGCGATCGTGACATGGATGTTTCCGTGTACGACTTTGAGGAAGAGCAGCAGGAGGGGCTACTGTCAGAGGTTAATGCTGAGAAGGTTGTGGGCAACATGAAGCCCCCTAAGCCCACAAAGATCAAGAAGAAAGGTTAGCCTTTGATTAAGTTGCATGAAAACTTGCAAGGGATTTTATTTTCCCTCAGTGCTAAATTGAACATCTCTACGTGTCCAGGTGTTAAGAAGACTTTCCAGTGTGAGCTGTGCAGCTACACCTGCCCACGGCGCTCTAACCTGGACCGACACATGAAGAGCCACACAGATGAGAGGCCGCATAAATGTCACTTGTGCGGGAGAGCGTTCAGAACAGTCACACTGCTGAGAAACCACCTCAACACACACACAGGTATTTGGAGAAATTACAGAAACTGAAACAATTTGCTGGATTGACTTCGTGAGCAAGGAAGTAAACTTTCCGTGTTTACTTATTATTACTGCAAAATTTAGTGGACATTTATCTCCTTTTCATCCAGTGTTGCATTTCAGATTTCAGCTACACCAGCAGTTAATATACAGTTCTGATTTTCTTCTTCGTTTAAAGGCACTCGGCCACATAAATGCACAGATTGCGACATGGCGTTTGTGACCAGCGGTGAGTTAGTGCGTCATCGTCGCTACAAGCACACACACGAGAAGCCTTTTAAGTGCTCCATGTGCGACTATTCCAGTGTCGAGGTGAGTTTATATTTGTTATTTAATTGGGCATCAACCTGCTCTCTATACCATGGGATAAAGGCTAATGTGTCTCTCTTTTCCCAGGTGAGCAAGTTGAAAAGGCACATCCGCTCTCACACAGGGGAGCGACCCTTCCAGTGCAGTCTGTGCAGCTATGCCAGCAGAGACACTTATAAGCTGAAGAGACACATGAGGACACATTCTGGTAAAATCCTCTTAGATTTTCAGTCAAAGTCTGTTTTAGCTCCAGGTTTTTTGTTTTTTGTTTTTTTTTTTTAGGAGAGTAGCTGACTCGCCTTCTTCTGTTGCAGGTGAGAAGCCATACGAGTGCTACATCTGCCATGCTCGTTTTACACAAAGTGGCACCATGAAGATGCACATCCTGCAGAAACACACGGAGAATGTGGCAAAGTTTCACTGCCCACACTGTGATACCGTCATTGCACGTAAAAGTGATCTTGGTGAGTGATTTGAGACTATTTCTACTTCAAACTGCATGCAGAAGAACGGTTAAAGGAGAACTTATGCTGCTCTCAGTCAGGGGATTGACCTGTGTGGGGAAACGAAATATTTCAAGTGGTTTTTTATCTCTATAACAAGGCAATGTGACATTTATCTAACTGGATTTTCATGCCTTTGTCTCCATCTTAGGTGTTCACTTGAGAAAACAGCATTCATTTATTGAGACGGGGAAGAAATGTCGTTACTGCGATGCTGTGTTTCATGAGCGCTATGCTCTCATTCAGCACCAGAAGACTCACAAGAATGAGAAGCGTTTCAAGTGTGACCAGTGTGACTACTGCTGCAGACAGGTCTGTGTTGGGCTGGAGTATGTTATGCTCCTGCTGTTTATTTTACTGCTAAACAAATGTTAAACGTCTTTTGTTCTGTTACCCGACAGGAACGCCACATGATAATGCACAAGCGCACCCACACGGGGGAGAAGCCATTCGCCTGCAGCCAGTGTGACAAAACTTTCCGGCAGAAGCAGCTCCTGGACATGCACTTCAAGCGTTACCACGATCCCAGCTTCATCCCCACTGCCTTCGTCTGCGACAAATGTAGCAAGACATTCACTCGCAGGGTAGGACTGACCCCTGAGATAACAGTGCACACATGGGAGGGTTGTTTGTGTGTATGTCACAGAGGTGTGACGGTTCTGTGTTTGCTCCACAGAACACGATGCTGCGTCATGCTGACAACTGTACAGGCGACGCTACTTTGGAAGAAAACGGAACTCCACCACCCAAAAAGGGACGGCGTGGCAGGAAGAGGAAGATGCAGTCCAGGAGGGATGATGATGATGACGACACAGGTCTCATACACAAATGCTTGAGAAATTGATATGCAAATAATCAAAGTGTCTTAAGTAAATATTTGGGAGCCTGTCAAAGAGGTTTTGGCGATACATGTAACATGTTGCGGATCTTGATTTTTAAGGCTATGCAAGAAAATGATCAAGTCTAACAAGTTATTGTCCCCTCCCTCTTTTTTTTTTTCTTTTTTTTTTTTCTTAAATATAGAAGGTGAGCTTGATGAGGCAGAGGAGGAAGAAGATATGCTAACTGAGATCGAGGTGGAGCAGGCCCCATCTGTTGTCCCTATCCCAGCCCCAGTGGAACCACCAGTCAAGAGGAAGCGTGGGCGCCCCCCAAAGAGCAAACCAGACAGTAAGCGTATAATTGGTGACAGTTTATGATGTCATTTAACTCGTAGTGTGTAGTGTTGCATTTTTCACATATAACAAACTACCCTTTTAACAAATGTATCAAATTGAAAAGGCGTGTCTTTTCACTGACCTGAAACTGTCCTGAACAGCGGCTGCTATCATCCGTGTGGAGGACGAGACCACCGGAGAAGTCGACGACATCATTGTGAAGAAGGAAGTTGGAGCTGACCAAGACGATGATGGTAATGAGGCCGCACAGGAGGTGGTGGTTGGTGAAGGGAAGTCGACCATCCAGATGGAGGAGCTGTCCCAGGGAGAGGGTGTAGCACAGGCGGGGCAGCTGTCTGAAGCCCCTCCGAACGGGGACCTGACTCCTGAGATGATCCTCAGCATGATGGACCGGTGATGGGTGTGAGGGTCAACCCTGTTTTTAAAAAGGAAAAAAAACAAACAAAACCCATCCCTTTTATTAAATCTTCAATTTAATTATTGGCATTTAGGATAACAAACGTCCTCCAGAGACAAAAGCATCACTATTGTAATTTAAGATTTGCTTTTTAAATCATGTATCGATGTGACTCAGATGAGTGAGAAGAGAGGGTTGGTTGTTTTGGTTTTTTTTTTGTTTTTTGTTTTTGTTTTTTTGTTTGTTGGTTTTTTTTAAAATTTTAATAAGGATTTACCAACCAAAAACTCATGGCAGTTCATTTTGGAGTGGCTGTAGTTCACAGGAGTGTCTTACCCTTTTTGTTTGTTTTTGGGGGGGTTTTCTCCTGCTTTTGTCAGAAATCACAATTTAGTTCATTTCAAGATTACCTAATCTATTCTGGATGCATTTCTGCTCATGAGACCTCAAAATCTGCAAAGGCATCCTAATCGTTTTTTAAGTTTAGTTTTTGTTTTGTACATAATGCACACTGTGTTAAAATCCAGATCTTATTTATCAGTGAAGCGTTGGTAAATAGGAAAGTGCTGTCTAGTAAAACTGAAGAGGAAAATTGTCTTCTGGGGTTTCACTTAGGAGCAGCATGATGCCAAAAACATGTAAATTAAGCCCAGAGCTGAAAGTCTTTGAAATAATTGATTGCGGAAATAAATTTTAAATAAAGGGGACTTTTGATACTGCTGCTAGTCACAGCCACTTCAAGATTTTTTTTTTTTTTTTTTTTGAAAAAGTATTTTGAATTGTATTTCTTTTTCTTTCTCTGTGGTTAGTAAATCCCTTTTTAAGCATATTCTAGTTTTTAAAACCTAATAGACTGCTTCTCTCATGCTCCTTTCTTGCTACTGTTACACCTGTAGATGTGTATGTACTAAACTTTGATGAGTTGATGAAAAGATGGTTGTTTTTGCTCTCTCGTGTAGCCATTCCACTTTCAGTTGATGTTTCCCTTTTGTACCATTGGCAATGCAAAGCTACATAGCAGCTTGAATGACCCTTTTAATAACTGTGGCAGATGAGAACAGATGTACGACTGCACAACCAATAAACGAGACTAGTAGACACGAGACTTTAGGTTTCTGCAGCTGCAATAACTTTTTTTTTTTTTTTTTTTTTTTTTAAAGTCTGGTTTGGTTGAGTAATTAACATGTTAGTGCCGCACTCATGGCAAAAAGTTTGCTTGAATAATTGTTTATTAAAATTGGCTAAGAAACAACAGAGTGACAAAACAGAAATGTCAGTTTATTTTGCTTGCAAATATATTTTATTAAATGGAAACATTGATATTATTTTTTGATTTTTAAATCTTTATTTGTTTGTCTTAAAGAAAATTTGGGAAACGGGCTCTGGTGGGCTTGTAGTGGATGTCTTTAACATAAACTGTATATAAAAGGTGGTCTTAAATGAAAGGTGAAACCAGTCCAGATGTGTTAAACCCCCATTCTTTCTCTTTGCCAGCAGAGGGTGCAAAGTAAGTACATTTATTTGAGCTCGGTAAACAGTTTCCTGCTGAGTTTATTATCTCAGTTGCTAGTTTTGAGTCGCAATCAACACAACATAATGATTGTTTTGTAAACTCGTCCCAGTTCGAGTCAAAAAGGATAAACGACCTTGTGATTGGTTAGATAAACCACTTGGCTTATGTTTGGACCTGATGACACAAATACACATAGGAATATCTTATTCAGGATTGCCATTTAGCTGGCTTCACTTTCCCTTACAATCGGGCAACGTGATCTTATTTGTTTATCAGTCTCTCTATTGGCATATTCACGTGAAGTGGTTGACGCTGGAAACATCTGAGCAGTTACAAACATACTGGCAGCAGAGTGTTTTTTTTCTTGGGGGGGGGTTGGTTTTTTAAATTTTTATTCTTTTTATTTATTTATTTTTTTTAAAGAAAGGAACCCCCCCCCCCCAAAAATGTGAAGTTATTCACATAATCCAGGCTGAAAGAAACACAGCTGTGTGTGTTTTCATTTTAAGTCTTTTGGTCAGTAAAACTGAAGTCAAACCTATTTGAAGCTAGGAAGGAAAGTAAGCAAAAAAAAACCCCACGCACATCATGCAAGTTAACAAGACTCCTTTGTATCACTAGAAGAACGTGATGGGTTATGGTTATTCCATTCAAGTTTATTTTATTTCTTTGGCTGCAGTCCTGGTGCAGTTTAATGACCTGAAAGTAATGTAATATATAAATAAGAACTTAAATGCTGTTTACCTGTAAATTTGTCACATGGTAGACAGAGGTCTGAGGCATTTCCCAGGAATGATGGTACTTTCCAGAGAAGTGAAGTCTGCAGGATAAGTTACCATGGCAATGTATTGCAGTAAGAAGTCTTCGTCTTGGTAATAATTAAAACCTGGAGCTAAGCTTGAAGTTACCTGTGCACGCCCAAATCTTAGTTCACCAGTGGAAATGCTCAACTTCAGACCTCACACATCGGGATCTCCCTGACTGCTGGACAACATCACTGCACTGTGGCTACATCCATCTTTTACAAATTCTAAAGGTGTCAAAACACAAACACGGCTGTGCCTAAAGATACGACTCACTGATGCACCTTTCTCTCTGTTCCTTCTACTCGCTGTCTTCCTCAGCCGGATACAGGTAATGCAGTCAAAACATGGCAAAGCTCAGCGTGCTCTCACAGACTGAGGCAGGAACTCAGAACAGCCACATCAAAGCATCTAAAAGCACAAAAACAATGTAGATCCATTACATTAAATATTGGGCCTCTGTTTGACACAAGCTCCTCTCCCTTAAAGCCATCTTTCTTCTGACTGGCTGTCCCACCTAAACACAAGGTTGGAACAGCAGGTGGGAGGAGCTATTATATCCCTGAGATTGCCTATTTGACATACAGAGCTAAGAAATAATGGTTTCAAATTGAGCATTTAGATTATTTGTGCACACATGGCCTAGTAATTAGAAACTTTTCCCATGTTTAATATGAACATTCACCACTATAACAGCACATACATGATACAAAACATAACATTTCACATTATAAATGAGTCATAATTTGGACATTATTCTAGCATAACTGTGATTTACTAAAATACTCTTTTTACAAATAAACTGCTGAAGATTTGTGACCCAGAGTGTATCTCTTAAATTTGAAGCTGTGGCTTTTAAACACTATAAAGTCATTAAGATTTTACATCCATGCTCAAACACTCACTCATGGTTTTCTTACACTAATTAGGATCTTTGTGAGATCAGTCTGATTAGCCTCCAATAATAAAATTCTCAACTCAGTTTAATCTTTGGCTTCAGTGAACGTGCAGCAGCAGCAGGATCCAAAATTAATGACCACTTCCATTGCATGTGACTTGTCCCGTGAATTTTTATCATGTGAGAGAGGCACGCTGGGGCCGATTATAAACGCTTTTCACTGCCACTGCTGCCATTTCAATTTACCACGTGCCTGATTTAACTAAAATTATCTCATTTTTGTATGTGGACCAACAAAAGGAGTAAACATCTGCAGGGTATTTTAATGCATTACTTTAAAAATTAGATTTTTTTGTCCTGTTAGTTAGCAGACTCAGCAGCTTCACTGCTTTTGGGTGATACTATCCATGGAGTGCTAACATTTACACGTGGCACCCATCTTATTCAAACTGGATGTTTAGTGTCTGCTTTTCTTTTTACTATCAAAGTGTTGGCTCACCAAGGTCTTCAGAAAGGGCTGTGGATATCTGAGTCTCCATCCATCTATTTTCTTCCCCTTATTTGGGTCCAGGTTGTGGGAGCAGCAGCGTAAGCAGAGAAGCCAGGACCTCTCTCTCCAGCCACCTCCTACAGCTTATCCGATGAATACTAAGGCATTCCCAGGCCAGCAGAGAGGCATGATCTCTGCCCAGAACACCTCACTCAGGAGGTGCCCAGGGTTCCATGTCCCAACAGTTAGCATCGATAGCTGGGCATCGGACCACCAAGGCCTCCGCCCTTGACCACCACCCGACATGCATTGCACCTGCAGGAGGTGGCCCGACAGGAACCCAGGCCCATGTTTCCTGTTTGGACCCCATGGACTAAGGGGACTCATGGACTGAGAAATGAAACTGTTTGAAATATATTCCCCAGCTGTGGAGAAGACAGTTTAAACTTGTTCAGGACTGGCCACCCTAGCAATTTTCAAACAGGCGGGTACGTATGATGGAGGTATATATATACAAGGCCATCAGCTAAAATGCGTACGTCAAACAATAAAGTTGTTCCTTAGTCTAAAAGCGAGACGGGAGTTTTAACTGCTCCTCTCTGAACATTTTAGAAGGTGAAGTTGTGCCAGAAACCTCAGCCCCCACACTTCACCAAGGGATGTGCAAGCAGTTGTTGGCATCAAAGTCTGGCACAGATTGGGCTTCCATGGGAGACGTGCTATGAAACAAATCTCCAAAAAGAACTTTAGAGCAAAACTAGTTTGTTAAATCTGTAGGCAAACGCTTGATGCCTGATGAAGACCAAAGACAGTTTTCCAGGATGAAAACCTCAGCCATGAAGCATGGTGGTCATGGTGGTGTTATAGCGTGGGGACCCTTTGCTGCCCACGGACACAATGCAAAAGCTATACACCTCATCAAAAGAGTGCTTGATGACAATTTAAGGCAATCTGTTTGAAAGTTAAGGTGGTCAGCAGAGTCACCCCACAGCAAGAAGGTCCTGGGTTCAAATCCAGTGGCCTGCTGGGGTCTTTCTGTGCAAAACAGCGCAAAAACATGCGTGTTAGGTTGATTAGTGATTCTAAACTGGCTGCAGGCCCTGCAATCGACCGGGACCTGTCCAGAAGGTGGATGGATCAGCTGACATGTCTGAAATAGTGTAGCGTCACACTTTTCACTCACTCTCATATGAAAAGTGTATCACAAAGTATAAATGTCACACCAAATGATGAGAGAAAAAAAAAACAGTTTTTAATAATAGTTAATAACTGAGTTAACACACAGCAGCAATCAGCCAATCAGCAGATGAGCTGTCTTATTGAATTATCAACGAAGAACTTGCTGATTAACTTACATTTGACTGTTTTCATGTCAGAAATTAAAAACCAAGCGACATCCTTATCTGCCTAATTGTACTCATCCTGTGAGCTATAGTGCTGGCACACACTAACCTTCAGGTGCAAGTGTCACTGGCCATACACTGCACCTGAGTCTCTTTCTGGTTGTTGTCTGAGGTTTAAAAAGGTGGTTTGCTGCCAATCTTTAAATTTCTTTTATAAGTTATTTATAAGTTTGTTGGTTGGCAAAAACAAGCTTTTGATAGTGTGTGCAACACCAAGCGTCAATTCATAAGACTTCCCACCTGACCATTTCAGATTTGACTGAAAAAAGGAACAAAAAGAACTGCAGGTAAAAAACAAAACAAAACAATAAACAAACAAAAACCAATAATAAAATAAAAAGGCGCATTTTTTAATAAGAATTATACAAAATTTCAGGTCCTCACTGTCATCGGTTTCCTCAAAATAAAATATTTGAAGGGATGAAGGCAGGGGTGTTTTAAGAAATGCTTATATCATGATATTTTTTTTAAATAAACTACTCAGACAAACACTTGAGCTCAGTCATTTACCAAAAAAATCTGGTGTTGTTCCTCATTTTCTCAGTATGACTAAAAAAAAAAATGTCTACAGTATGTTTGGCATCAGTTACAACACATACAGTGTGTTTTGTAATGGCACCCAGCGCACAGCCTCTCTTCTTGATCAGAGAAAAACTTCCTGCTGGGCTTTGAGGTTACAGTAGCTGAATTAAAGCATGCTGCTCTGCCTCTGAAACAATCTTATCCTTCCCTGTATGAGCATTTAAAAAAAATCATATAGGGAAAATTTGAGAGAACATAACAAGAAAGTTAAAGTATTTGGTACATAGTGCCATACCTGGGGAATACTGTACTGTAGTTGTATGAAAATGCGCTCTGATGAGCTGTAACTAAAATATCAGGCCCCTGCATGCAAAACTGTGGTTTCTACAGGCCTCCAACTTGGCTGTCAGAGATAAGACATCAACATATTTGCAAGCATCCATCATTCTGTGTTAACCAGAGCTGACATGTACTCAGTCCCATTCATTCCTTCATTTTTTTAATATTGTTTTTTTGTTTGATAAAGCTATAGACAGTAGGAACCTGAAATTTTGCATAGTTCCCAGTAGGAAGTGCACCTTTCTTTGGAATTTCTTTTATGTAGATCTAGACATTTTGGACCGTGTGTGATATTAAATACATAAAATATTAACTTTACACATGTATATTTTTAAGGGTGAACCGTTTTTAAGAGCACTTGGTGTTGCCGAAGAAGGAGAAGCTGTTCCTACATTTTATCACAGGCGTGTTAAAACATGAGCCGTGAATGCGGCACATCTGTAAACATCTTACCCAACCATGCTAACCATCCGCGTCCCGCTACTGTACTAAGGCTAAAGGGACACCTTTTTTTTTTTTTTTTTAGCTTTTAATAACCTCATGTTTTCTGTGATGGCAGGACTTAACTAAACTTAACCAATTTAAACTAGCTCTAAACTGTACAATCAGATGTGTCTGCTTGTCTTTTCTTGCATTTATAATGAACTACAGTTGTGTTGCGCTGTTTGGTTGCGGCGTTATTTAACGTACGGGGTTCTTAACGGCAGCTCTCCCGGTTGTGCCAGCTGCAACGTGCTGTTGTGGAGGAAGTCTGGAGGAAAAAGTGCCACATGCTTTCCCCCCACCTCCTCCTCATCCTCCTCCCACTCCTCCTCGCCTCGGTCAAACTTAGACAAACGGCTCTCGGAGCTCCTGCACCTGATAGATTTAACGGCCCAATGAGAGGCTTCACCGGGCCGCCACCCCCGGCTTACGGCCACGGCTGAAGGAGAAGTCGGTACTTCCCTCAGTGCTCTCCTTCCAAAACGTCATGTCTGTTTTTTTCCGATGGGTTCACGGTGGCGTCGCCAGCGCAGCACAAGCAGCAACGGAGAAAACAGTGACAGACCGAGGGACATCCTTGTTGCCACAGCAACTAACAGAACCGCGATTTCCGGTCTGGGGAACAGCATTTCAAAATAAACGCAAGACTTGAACTGTTTCTGCGTTTTCATGTGTCCAGTAATTGACGTTGTTTTGTTTGGTTGTGTGAGTCTTAAAATGCGACAAAGTGCTCAAAATACGTGTTTGTGGAGACTGGTCTATAAATATATATATATATATACATCTGATATAACAGAAATGGAGGCATCTTCCTGCCATTACTGGTCAATTTGATAAGCAAATTATTAAATGAAAACAAAACAAAAACTTTGGAACAAGTTTTATTATAAGGAGGAAAAAAGTCAGTTGAGAAAGACTTTAATATATACTGTATGCAACAGGTTTCTGCTTGTTTATTTTTGAGGATGTTATGAGAAGTCAAGTCAGGAAATTGTTGCATTGTCCTGTCCAAAAACAGATTGTCTGATTACCTTTTGAGATGGCAAGTTACCATAATTTGATAAGTTAAATATGGAGATGAGGCATATTTAAGGAAAGTGGAAATAAACAAGTACTCAGAGTTATAATAGATTGAAAAAGTGGAGGTGTGGCTACAGACAGAATGAAGGTTTAAGGACAAACTGATGTCTGTTGTTCAGTGGGCCATTAATATAAAAACTGACTCTTTCAGTCTTCTTTTTTCAGCCTTTCTCTTTAGGGGCCACCACATAATGTCCTCACATATCCCCCTTCATTAAATCCACCAATCTTCTCTGTGGTCTTCCTATTTTCCTCCTGCCTGGCAGCTCGATATTCAGAATCCTTTATCGAGTATATTCACTCTCCCTACTCTGAACATGTTCAAATCATCTCAGCCTAGCCTTTCTAATCTTATCCATCTTGGTCACTCCCAGTGAATTCTTCAGCTCAGCCTCCTGTGTTTTTGTCACTGCCACCATCTTCAAATCATACATCATAGTAGGTCTCACTACCATCTTAAAGCAAACATAACCTCTGTTGTGCTCTTTCTAAACATGAAGCCACACTGCTCCTCACTGATCATCAGCTCTTTTCTAGTTTCAACAGTTGTTTAAGGTTAATGAGAGGTTTCATCCCGCTAAAAATATAAAACGGAATAAAACTGACTTTATTTGATTTGGGAAACAAGCATTTGTTTGGTATTACCAGTCTCCATCTCCTGGACCAAAGGAAGCTTTAACTCTGAAAAATGCGAGCCGGAAGTAGTATTCGGTGCCTGCCGTTGGTTTTACTGTGAACACAAAAAACTGCGAAATCAAGGAGAAGGACAGCGCCCCGAATAACTGTAAACCTCTGCAAACTGCGAGCGGCACCGTGCTGGAAATGGGACCGAGGTCGTGTCCTCCGGGTGGTCGGATTTTAAAAGAGAGGTAGGAGGGCTTCTGTTTTTATCCCCAAGGTCACAACCAAGCCTGGTCATTTTCTCTACATGGACATGAGTCCGTCCGCCGTGAAGTTGCCTTGCAGTGATGTTGTCGAAATGAAATCCGCTAGCAGGCTCCACTTTTTGCCTCTTTTTCCCCCAGCCGCTTTCGGTGCTTGTTGTGGTTTAGCGGGATGATACTTTCAGGAATAGAGGGGGTTAGAGGGAGAGAGAAGAAGGGGTCCTGGTGGAGTTTTTGTGGCCTGTGATGAGCTCCGTGGGGGCCCCGGTGGGATATGTGTGTGTGTGCGGAATACGAAATGTGGCACGACGGGCGGCTCACA
Source organism: Oreochromis niloticus (assembly GCF_001858045.2). Lineage (NCBI taxonomy): Eukaryota > Metazoa > Chordata > Actinopteri > Cichliformes > Cichlidae > Oreochromis > Oreochromis niloticus. The sequence continues at coordinate 22,561,517 of NC_031965.2, read as the reverse complement.
AGTTTTGCGGGTGGGACTCCATCCCCCGGCTGATGGTGGAAGTAAAGAGCAGGGCTGGCCGAGACGTGTTATCCGACTCAGTGGCCTGCTTTCCGCCGGGTGAGGCTAATCCAGTAATCTGTAATAGAGGTGGTGGCGTTTCATTGTAGCACCATCCTCCTCCTCTTCCTCTTCTTCCTCCTCAGAAACCACAGAAACTACGGATGAGCGCTCTGTCTGCACAGTGGGAGCGACATGGCTGGCTGTTATTGCTCATCTGCTTCTTAAATGCCTCATAATTAGTCGATTAATTGAAGCCGTTATGATTCATCGGTAGCTGCTTTCCGCCTTATGTTTTTCCTCCTTTATTTTGTGGTAAAATACACACTTCGGAACAGTTTTGTTCAGTTTAAACGAGTTAAGACACCACCTTTGGCCGTGGTACCTCTCCATAACCCTCTTTATTTTCAATTATGGAGTGTTATAGCTTTAGTAATAAAGACATTAATCAAAATACTTTCGTTATGTTTAATTTAGTTATGGTCGAAATCACCATATGTGACAGCTCCAACCTTAACCCTGTGTTTTTGGAGAAAAGCTAAAGGACTTTTGATGAGCCTCCATTGTAATATACCTCATGCAGTTGTTTTACTTAGATTTATAGGGTACATGTTATTATTTATTAAGGCAATTTCCACTACCTCTTACACAATGTCAGCCTTATTTTTAGTGTTAGTTAACTAACTTTATTTTGACTTTTGTTTTGTCTTAGTATAGGGCCCAAATTAGGCACCTGTAGCACTTTAACTTTGTTGTTTATTTGTCATGTTTATCATGTTGCTGTAACACAACAGTTCCCTTTCCTCAATAAATTATCTAGCTAGCTATCTTATCTCCCTGACTACCAAGAGGCCTTCAACCCCATTCTTGTTCTTTATTTATATACTTTTTCTATTTATTTAAGTTATTATCATTATTGTTATTAAGAAATGTGACATATTCGGACCATATAAAAAGCTTGTAGTGAAGATAAAAGTGCAGATTTTTATCTGTCATATTAAGATGGTTATATGTGTTTGAGCATTCAGTGAGTGCATGAAAGTTATTTCTTTTTTGTTTTGTTTTGTTTGGGTTTTTTTACACAAAGCCCTGGTCTTGTGAGGTGTTTGGGAACAGTATCCTCTTTGTTCCCCCCTGCTGTGTGCAGAGGATTAATCCAGCTAATCATCTCTAATGTATGTAGGGGAAGGGATAAAAGCACATCTGATGGAGAGGAAAGTGAGCGACTGGGTCTTGTAATTATCAATATAACCAAAGCCCGCTGGTGTATGACATATTTATGTGAGCGTGCAAGATGTGGGTTTCCCTCTGTCTCCTCTGTGTGTGTGTGTGTGTGTGTGTGTGTGTGTGTTACCATGATGACTTTGCACTTTCATAGCCAAGTCCTGCACATGTTTGGCTAAAGGTGATTGGTGGTGGGGATGCTTTATCCGTGAAAAACTCTTATAGGGCGTTACACCTTTTCTTTGCCATGTTCTAAGCACAATCAGCTCCAGTTAATCCCCCCTGGTGTGCAGCGACTAAGATTAGCGGGTCCGTATGTGAGAGGAGGAATAAATTCAGGGTGTACATGCTCATATCATATCATTGGTATTGATTGTGATTAGGTTTTCATTGTGTAATCTGTGAAAAACTGGTGCCACAATTCACCGTGTCCTGTGCTGGCTCATTCACAGACCCCATGTGTTAATATGGGTTTGGCCCCTGCTTGGCGGATTTACTTTGGTTTTAAGTCTGCAATCTCTTTTGTGACTAGATTAGCTCTGGCACGACCCTCTCTTCCTAAAGTTTTCCCTGATGGCAGCAGCATCGCTCTAATCTGCACCTTTACTAACTTAGCTCGGGGCGGTGAAGGGGTGAAAAGAGATGGTTTTCGATTCTTGGGCCAAACGTCTGTGTAGAATTTCCTGTGTAGAGTCAGCCGTGAGACTTCCTGTATGTACTGTGGTGTTGGATGTGGAGGGGAGGGTGGGTGGAGAGGCAGGGAAGGAAGGGGAAGAGAAGCACAGGCAGACTGCACTCCCTGCTGTTGTCAGCCATGGCCACTGTGGTTGTTGCTAACGCGAAGCTCGCCGTCTTGCAGACAAAGCAGTATGGACACACTGAGGAAGTGAAAGAGGGGTTTGCATCCTCTTTTTTTCTCCTTTATGTTTTCTCTGTGCTGTTAGCTGAACCACTGATCGTCTTAAAGGGGCTGCAGTCAGATATAGTGAGGAACGAAGCTAAGAGGGACATTTTGTTTCTAATATCTGCTTTTTGTGTAACTGCAGGACATGTCCTTCAGTCTGTTAAAGCCACAGTGCTGCACACAACTCTCCAAGCATGTTTCAGCACTGATAATATCTCTTCAATCAGCAGGTGGGCAGCACCCTTTCTGCCTTAGTTGCCTGTTTTGAATATGCTTAAACTGAATGATCCTGGTGGCCTTATCAGAAATCATCCCATGCTCTATCTCTCTCTTTCTTCCTCCCCCTCCTTCAGCACCGTTTGATCCAAGAGAAGCGTGCCTTGTAAGGAAGCAGGATGTTCACAGGCTCCACCAAACTGCCACCCACTAAAAACCCCCAGCCCGAGCGGCTGGATGAAGTGTACGCTGCCTTACGCCGAGGCCTACAGTGAGTAAACACATTTCAGGCTCAGTTTAGGGATGGCTGCCAGGTGGAATATCTCTGAACACGCAGGAAACAGCTGGGCCTCTCTCTTTCGAAAAAAAAAAAGAAAGCAAAGATGATTTCTTTTTCGCCGTCAGGTCGTACCTGCAGGTCCACCAGCTGGAGCTGGACAGCCTGGGTCAGCAGATCAGAGAAAACAAGAGGAATGGTCGCTTGGTGAGTCAAACCAGTCGCACCAGTACTGGCTGTGATCGGTATCACGATCCACTGCTTTGATTTGTGTTTTTGATCGGTGTTTTTTTTCTCTGCAGGGGTCTTTGTATGAGTTGGATAAGGTGAGTTTCAGGCAATGAAACTGAAATAAATAATTTTCTTTACTAGTTTGGCAAGTTTAATAATCATTTTCTCCTCTGCAGCACGTGAAAGCCATTGAGAGGTTCATGCGTCGTTTGGAGTTCCACCTCAGCAAGGTGTGTATTTACACATTCAACCTGTAATGAATGGCAGCGGAAAGGACAACAGGTCATTGACAAGGTGCTGCTCTGTATAAGTCAGTAGGGCATTTTAGCGTCTTTCAGCAAATTACATCAAAACAATACATTATTTTTAATGGCTGCTGTGGATTAGTGTCTTTGTTCACTAACTGCCTGGGAGGCAGCTATTTATAGCAACAAGTCCCTGATAAAGCCAGTTTGTAGAGATGCCAGGATACCAGATACCCAGTACCAGTAGAATTACATGATTCTCAAAACCAAAACCAAATGATTACTCCTTTATTAAAAAATCATTTTTAAATCTCTGACATGGTGGCGGCACTCTGTTTATTTGAATTGTTAACATTACATTTTGGAGACACGACACAGGCTGAAATGTTAGGATGGTTGCCGAGTAACCTGCTAACATTACCTTGAGGTATAAAGTTAGTTACGTTAGCTTAAGCATTTGTATAATGTTTGCTAGGGATGGGTTATAGAGCCTAAAATCCAAACTTGTTTATGAAGAACATTGAAACATCTCATGCACACATCAATAAATAGAGGGTATCAAAAGGAACCATCAAAGTGGTTTAATTATGCAGCCATTCACCAGTAACGGTCGAAACACGTACTGTTAGAAAGACGTTGATTAGATTCGGGAGTTTCACGTGGTTGATGATAGGTACCATAGCAACAGCAGTGGCTGCAGTGACTCCAGAAACATAGGGCGAGTTTGACTATCGTATAGATGTGTGTCCCCCCTCTGGATGCACGGCATGAGTTTTGTATGTAAAACATTGCATTCATCCGTGTATTCTAAATTTTACTGCAGGTTTTATTTAAGCCTTTTGAAATAGTACGATTCCTTTTGATACACCCTTTATATCCAAAAAACTCACAAGAATACAAGAGACAATAGAACAGCCTAAATACTTAAGCTCCCACCCCTCGTTGAAAGCCATAGAATAAAAATGAGTTTTAAGCCTTACTTTAAAAATGTGCAAGGTGGGTACAGCCTAGCTTTAGCCTGCTCATTCCACTGTTTAGGGCCTAAAACATAAAATACAGTAATAACAAAAATAACATTTCAAGAAATATTATATATTTCAAGAAAATCTGTGATATTTCTGATACAGAAGAAAACATTACTGAATAATGTTTTATCAATGCCCGGTACAGGCAGCAGCATTTATAAGTGTAAGTAAATGAATTCCCACATTTCCAGTTAGGTTCTGTCATTGATGATGCACTTCCTAATTTAAAGTGCAGCTCTACTAAAACAAGCTGCAGCATTATAGTGTAATAGTGATTACACAGCACAAGTCAAATGTTAGCACAGATATGGCCTGGGTAGGGTTTTCCCCAGTAACTTTAGGTCAAAGTATAAAATACATGCTTAACTAAAATAGCAGTGCACACTTTAATAAACAAAATGCTAAATATGTATCCCAGAATAACATCATAAAGTACTTCCTTATCTGACTCATAATGCCTTTCTTATCAACAAGTCTGTTTGAGCCCAACCAACACGAGAGTTTTAACAGAAAGACGGATATCGATATGTTTCATGTGTGTTTCTTACACATGGAACATAAAGATTTTTCCCTAGAGTTTACCATGTATTGTTTTTTATTTGTTTATTTATTGGATCAGCTGACTGTTGTGTTTGTGGTTCCAAATGTGCTGCCAACAGAGAAGCTGCAGGCTGATGTAGTATTGATGTCAGCCTGCTGGGCGAGCTGCAAGGCAGCATGGACACTAAAGTTTGTGAATGTAATAACTTGAGAATGAAGCGATGTGGGATTTTGAAATTCACGCCACAGATGCATTTACAAAAACTGTTGGGCAAGTTTAAATGCTTGTGAATTCTAGTGACTCCGACCTCAAGGTCAAAGATCAGCTTTATGAAAATCACCTAGGATGTTCAAATTTATGTCATAGGAGCATCTAATAGGATGCTGAGGGGTTGCACTAGTCACCACCAGTATTTTTTAATTATCATTTATTGACGTTATCAATGCTGCTACTGACAGATTGGTAGATGGCTAAATCAGTCGAAAATATCGACCCTAAAGATAGACTAGAAAACTTGTAGACGTAGTTTGCCTCCATTAGTTCTCGAGGAATGGCAGCCTCGCCACATTCTGTACTAAAAAAGAAAAAGTACCATCACACTTCTGAGTTTTGGTAGTGAGAGGTGTTTTGGATCTTTTGACATCCCTGGTTTGTACTGCCTGATGGTCACACGAAAAGCAGAGATTAAGATTTGCTGGTGGAATATGTAGAAGCTAAAGAGGAAGCTATTTTCTCAGGAAGTGGTGGAGACCAAAACAGAGAAAAGGGCATGCTGCATATTGGATTTAAATTCAGCAGAGAACTAATGTTGCTTTGTCACTCATTATATGACCTGCAACATTTATGAAACATAAATTAATGCTATTTTGTTTGATGAAACTGCAAAGACACAAAACTTTTGTAATGTTTGCTTTCCAGGTTGAAGAACTTTACGATGCCTATTGTATACAGCGGCGACTGCGTGATGGAGCTAGCAAGATGGTGGCAGCCTTTAACTCTGCCAGTGGCAGCAAGGAGGCCCGAGAGAGTCTGAGTGAAGCCAACAAGGGCTACAGGGAATGTACAGAGGCAAGTAATGGGTGTGGTTCTGTTAGATGTTTCTATCATAACATGATTGTTTGTGTGTTTTGGGCTGAAGTGAATGTCTAGTGAATTACCGATTAATCCAAAACCAAAGAAAAAAAGACATCTAAGAAGCAAAAAACATGAAATATCTGCCAAATTGACTAATAAGTCGCTAATTTTTTGGGCTCTTAATTTAATAGGAAGCTGTACAATATTTAAAGTTGTGTTTGCTTTTGTCTCTGTAGCACATGTGCTCACTTGAGAGCGAATTAGAAAGTCATATGGGAGAATTTCATGTGAAGATGAAGGGTGAGTCACTTTCTTAGCCCATGTGACTTCCCATTTGCTGCACTGTAAATGAGCTCAGTTCTCACTTCTCAGTTTCTGATGTTTCAGGGCTGGCTGGATTTGCACGTCTGTGCGCTGGTGACCAGTATGAGGTAGCACAAACACACAGGCACACGTTTTTATTTGCGTATCTGCGTCACCATTATATCACCCACTATTTTTGGCCTCCGGCAGGTCCTGATGCGTTACGGTCGCCAGCGCTGGAGACTACGAGGCCGCGTAGAAGTCAGCAACAAGCAGATGTGGGATAGCGAAGAGTATATTTTCCTGCCTCTCATCACAGAACTGCTGTCAATCAAGGTAATGATACCACATTTATGTAAATCTTATGGAAAACCTGCAGTGTGTGAGTTCATCTCCTACAACCATTTTAATATGCAAAACACTACAAACAGTTCGCTAATAGGAAGTGTTATAAGCAAAGCAAATGCCAGACTTTTTTGGTCCCCAAAGGTCAGAAAGTTCCTATAACAGCGACTGACCACATGCTCTGTGTACAGAGGGTGTGTCCTCCCACCTGAGTTGTTTCCAGCCCTGACCATTTACTGACCATGATTGATGGAGACATGTCTAGAGAAGGCATAAGAGAGGAACTGTGGTACTACATGAGAAGTATGCGAGGGTGGTTAAGGTCACATATGAGGACAGGGACACAGTGGTGAGGTGTTTGGTAGGAGGGAGAGATAAGGTGGAGGTGGGATTACATGAGAGATCAGCTTTGAGCCCCTCCTTGTTTGCAGTGGTGGCGGACAGGTTGACAGGTGAGGTCACACAGGAGTTCCTGTGGAGTACAAGGTTTGCAGACAACAATGGGATTAGCAGTGAGAGTAAGGAGCAGGAAGAGTGTCTGGAAAGGTGGAGGTATAAAAGTAAAGGAGATGAAGAGGAATAAAAGTCAGTAGAAGCAAGAAAAAATACATATGTGTGTGAATGTAGTGGTGTAAATAGCTGGAGTCACCCATCCAAACAATAGGAAGTGTACAAGAGAGGTGAAGAAGAGAGTTCAGGCAGGAGTGGGAGGTACAGGATTGGACATCAGTACATCAGAGAGAGCTTAGAGACAAAAGTTAGAGGGGCGAGGCTGAGACGGTTCGGACATGTGCAGAGGATGGATGGTGGATATATCGGACAAATGATGGCAGAATAAAGCGGCTCAGTAAGCAGAGAGTGTGACGTGTAGCAGACAGTGTTTGAAATAAAGCTATGAAGATGAGGATAAAGACGGATGTGCTGGGTTATTTCATGAGGTAGTTAGATACTTCCTGTAGCAGTGGAGCTGAACCGTGATCTTTATCATGTTTTGACTACACTAGGAAAAAATACTTGGTGGTGGTCAGTTTGGTTTGTCACATACACCCAAAACAACAACAAGACATGATTCATTCATTTTTTTTTAGACTTTGTTTTTGTTTTGTTTGGTTGGTTGTTTTTTCCATGTACAGATTAACAACTTCCAGACTGGTAATTCTGTAGTCATAATAATAACATGTATTTAAAAATATTATAATTAATTAATATGGGGAGATGTATAGCTTTGGACCTTTACCCATGCTCTTACACATGTTCATACATGTGCGTTTGTATCCACCTCTCAAAGCTTTAGATGACCACATGGTCTCTGCCCTCACGATGGGGTTTGTATTCTTCTGTTTCTAAGGTGACGGAGCTGAAGAGCCTGGCCAATCACGTGGTGGTGGGCAGCGTGTCCTGCGAAATGCTCGATCTGTTCTGCCCGCTGCCTCAAACACTCGCCGTGGATATCAATGACCTCGGGACAGTAAAACTGAACTTGGAGGTCACCTGGAGGTATTCAGACCTGCTACACACACACACACACACACACACACACACACACACACACACACACCCCTCAGTTTACACGTGCAGCTTTTGTTTTTATTACTCACACGTCTTTTGTCTCGTTTCTTCTTTTTTCAGTCCGTTTGATAAGGATGACCAGACATCTTCCTCCAGCACAGTTTCTAAACGCCTGCTGTCCAATCAGAGCCCTCCTGACACACCCTCTATGCGAGAGCAGGTGTTTTACGTGAGTGATAACATGAGAAACATTCATCTCCAGCTTTTTCCACTAACAGCTTCTCCTTCACCCCTGTTCTCCTAACATCACTCGGTCCCAATTTGTATAAATCAGCTTCTTGCATGTATGCTAAACTGATGGGTGTCATTATTGTGGTTTCACCGGCCTGTTCTGTTTCAGCTGCTCCCCGACTGCTTCCTCTGTAGCGGTAGTGCTGATGTGTGTGAGGATGTTCGCAGAGGGTTGTGTGTGAGGACGTGTGGGTGTGGTCGTGATGTGCCTGAGGCGAGCAGAGTGAACGATAGCCGTAGCGAGTTGTGTGACAGCAGCAGTATGTTGGAGCGGAGCTGTGGTCCTTGTAGCTGTTTAGTAGTGGTTGAGTAGAGCTCCAATATGTTCCTCCTCTTCCTCGCCTCGATGAAGAGCGTGGCTCGGTGTAGGCACTGGCAGAGCCGCTTGCTGGTCAAGGCCTTCCACGGGGTGGCGGCGGACAAGGCGGCGACCTTCCGTTGTGAATTCAGCCATGCGGCGCCTCAGCTCACCACAGCAGAGTCGGTGTGTTGGGATGTAGTCATAGCTGTAATTTAGTTTATAGTGATTGAACAATTATTAACTAGTTTGTTAATATCCAATTAGATCCTAACCCCCCCCCCAAGAAAAAAAAAAAACTGATTCTGTTTAATTTTTAATCCCAACTGATCCAAGTTTTTGTTGCTGGAATTTCAGATCAGTTTTTCCTTATAAAATCAAGAAAGTAGTTCAGTGTTTAAAGTGATGACTTTTCACAAGTTACCAAGATCACAAAATTGTCCATCAACATTGCCTACACACAGACGTCTGTATGTATACTCATTTGCCACTTTATTAGGTAGATCTTGCTATTGCTGGGTTGGACCCTCTTTTACCTTCATTACTGCCTTAATTCTTCATGGCACAGATTCAACAAGGTGCTGGAAATGTTCCTCAGAGGTTTGGTTCATAATAACATGATAGCATCGTAATGTGCTCTCTTGTATTGAGATCTGATTGTGGAGGCCATTGGAGTACAGTGAACTCATTGTCATATTTAAAAATTGCAGTTTGAGATGATTTAAGCTTCGTGACACAGTGCGTTATCCAGCTGGAAGCATTCAGCTGAGAGAGGATGGGTACACTGTGGTCATGAAGGGATGGACATGATCAGCAACAATACTGAGGTAGTCTGTGGTGTTTAAATATGGTTGGTTGTTGTGAAGGGGCTCAAAGTGTGCGGAAAAAAAAACATAGCCTTCACCACCAGAAGCACTCTGAAGCGTTGACACACAGGATGGGTCCATGCTTTCATGTTTACTTCAAATTCTGACCCTGCCATCTGAATGTGGCAGCAGGAATTGAGACGGATCAGGCCAGGAAACATTATTCCAATCTTCTGTTGTCCGATGTTGGGGTTTCCTCAGTTTCCTTTTGATAGCTAAGAGGAGCGGCACCCAGTGTGGTCTTCTGCTGTAGCCCATCTGCTCCAAGTTTTGATGTGCTGCCATTCTCCTCTGATGTCTGGCATCAACAAAGCATTTTCAGCCAGAGAACTGCTGCTCACTGGATAGTTTTTCTTTTTCAGACAGTTCTTTGTAAATCCCAGAGATGCTTGTGTGGGGAAAATTGGTACCAGCTCATCTGGCACCAAAACCACACCACATTTAAAATCATTTAAATCTGCTTTTTTCCCCATTCTGATGCTCAGTTTGAACATGTGATTGGATGATTAGAGATTTGCATTAACGCAAAGTTGAACAGGTGTACCTAATGAAGGGGCTGATAAGTACATGTTCACCATTTACACTGTTGAGAATATTAGCAAAAAAACTGAGTGACCTAGGACACTGCATGCTGGTACAGAAGCATCTCTGCTTTATCACCTGTTTTACTCTAAATAGAACTACATTTACAAAATAAAAATCATTTTACGTCTAATAGGACTAGAAACGAGTGAGTTTATATGATAAACTCATCAGTAAAGCTTTTACTGAAGCAGCAGGAGCATTTTCTCATAGATCACTGTGACATCAGCTTTACTTTTGTCCTGTCTTTCTCCCCTCAGACCCAACATTCATGTTACATGGCTGGCCCTCCCTGAGTCTGGTTCTGCCTGAAGTTTCTTCCTGTTAAAAGGAAGTTTTTCCTTCCCACTGTTGCTTGCTCACAGTCTGATTGTTGGTGTTTTCTCTATATTATCGTAGAGTCTTTCTCTTCCAATCGAAAGCATCTTGAGGTCACTGTTGTTGTGGTTTGGGCCTATCCAGATAAAACTGAACTTTTCAGGGGATCATGTCCAACTTGAGAAGCTGTGGCTTTGTTTTTGTGAAAACACTGGAAACCATCAGATTACTTTAGTTGAATGCTTTTATCTTTAATCTTCCTCCATTTAAAGCTTTAAGGATATAATTTAATGATAGGTGTTCAGTTAGCATTGTGCTGCGTGTCACAGTTTCTTGTTCTGATCTTGTTTCCTTTCGTCTCTAGTCTCTGCTGAAGCGTCAGGGGGAAATGGAGAATGGGACGGTCTGGTCCAACTCCTCTGAATCCTCCGATGACTCATCCAGTCCAGCACTGGCTCATCACGCTCAGAGACTGACGGCGTCCAACTTGCTGCAAACCACTCTCACCACTCAGCTGTCGTCCACGCCACACAAGTCCAGTGCGTCAACGCCCTCGCTCTCATCCAACCAAGAGGAGGATGAGACCGAAACCGGGGAGGTTTTCCCTCAGACGAATGGCCATCTGCAGGCTTCCTTCTCCCACGGCCTCGCCAGTGAGAGCGGCCCGGATTGTACCGCAACTGACAGGGTGTCTGTCCAATCAGAGGAGCTCTCTGAAACCTCGGCAGACCTGAGCTGCTCCTGCCCCGACATCTCTCTGCCTCCTGCGGCGTTTGTGCCTGCGGAGGTGAACAATGACGCGTCCGTGGACTCGTTAGCCCGGGCTGAACAGACTGAAGCACAGACAGACACTGAAGCAGCAGCAGAGGAACACAAGGTAGACCAAAGTCAACCACATCAGTCCGTCCAGGACATGAAACATGGCGAGGACGTTCCAGCGGTGAGTTCAGGAATAAATTTAACACATTCGTGTATAAACAGCAACGTATTTAACTCTCCGTGTGTTTCTCCTCAGCCTCCTTTCCCCACGTCTGCGAGTTTTAACCAGGAAGTCGAAACTGCCCTTGAAAGCTTCGACTTTCTCAACTGCTCTGATCTCGATGAAGAGGAGGAAGAAGAACAAGAAGAAGCAGACAGAGGAGAGAAAGAAGAAGAAGAGGAGAGAGGAGAGACGGAAGAGTCGGATAATAAATGTAAAGAGGACCAAAACAAAAAGGAAGAGGATGAAATAAAGGAGGAAGAAAAGAATGCAGAGAACCTGTACCATGGAGGAAGGTCAGTCAGTGTGGGGACAGAAATGCTTGTCGACCGTGTCCACAACTGTTAACCTCTGTTTCTTTATAACAGACTATAAAGCTCCACACCAGCAGATAGGAGCTGGTATGGAGCTTTACAGTTAAGTATAAACGCAACTTTAAAGACTAATCATTAACCAAACTCAGAGAAACTTAGAAGCTGATGAAACCGGAGCTGAGAGACCCAAAAAAGAAGCAAAATGAGAGGGAACATTTGTGAAGATTAACATCAGGAATCGTTCTTGTGTCTCTCCATTTCTTCCATTGTCTTGAACATGTTTAGATTTTGATCCTCAGAGGTCATCGTGGCAGTAATTCTAGTTTAATCATCAACAGTCAGGCCTCCTCAGTACACTACTACACAGATGGATATTTCCAGCCATAATCTGGTGCAAATGCTGTTTATTTGTTATATTATATATCTTACTGTGTTATGAAATATCACAGCTTTGTTAACAATACTGTAGATGTTTAAAGTTCCTGATATCTGTGACTCTGAACTAAAAGGTAGAAATGTGAGAGTTTTATTCTGACTCTGTTGCTCGTAATAATTTCACGTGGCCGTTAATGTAGACACGTGTACACATACTGTGTGTCAAAGATGGACGTGGCTTACCAGAGGGGCTGAGGGGGAACTCCCCCTCCCCATCTATATGGCTCTCGCTTTCCTTCAGTAGTTTTTGAGCTGCGTTTTGAATCGCTCAACATTGCAAACAACAATCAAATTAGAAACTGCTGTTAACTTTCAGCGCTCACAATCCGTGACAATAGAATTTACTCTGCTTTGGGGGGAGGATCACATTCTTTTTAAAGATTTTATTACATCACTAAGCTTTTTGAGAGTAAAAACTATCATTAAAAAAACTAAACAAAACAGAAATGCACCGCATTCAGAGTCTCAGGAGACTTAGAAAAATCCTAGAAATATTCCTGCTGTGTCAAACACACTGACATCAGATTTCCCTACAAGAGTGAGCTGTGCAGCTTCTTCTTTCTACTTGTTAGCAGCTACACACTGCTGTTGTGATATCCTGCAGTTATTCTACCTTTTTTCTTTTTTTTTGGATTTACTAGTGGTTGTGAAGCTGCTGCGACAGGCTGATAGAGAGGAGCGGGCACACTCCTGAGTGAAAACTTTAAAACTGCTGATCTCAGTAAATCCAAGTTTTCTCCTTGCTTATGTGGATATTTGCAGACCTGGGCAAAAGTGGAGCGATGCTCTGGGCTTGACATCATCAAAGCGGACTGTTTTCTTAGGAGAATCTACTGTAGATGAATATTTATTAAACTGACAGCATTTTGTGCTGTTGAAATTTGGGATTATTTCATATTTTTAGCTTGTTTGTCCAGTTTCAAAGCCAAAATAGAGTTTCAAAAAGAAACCAAATGGGTGATGTCACAATGCCTGTGCCCATCTTTTTTATACAGTCTGTGTGTACATATATGTTTATGTGAGCTTCTTTATGCCCGCTAAAACGTAACCGTGACGTTCTGTCTCAGAAACAGAATTAACTCTAAATCGAGAGATCCAGGCTGAACCTGGTACTCTGTGTCAGTGAACAGGTGGGCCATAGCATTTATGTCACTTTCACAACATTTTGTTTTGTCTCACTCAGCAGTGACGAGGAAGAGGAGGCTGAGGGTCTTGAGATCCTTATGGAAGCTCCAGAAGGATTTAGGAACTCTGATGAAGATCGTTTCTCTGAATCACAGGTAAACAGCATGTTTGCTTTTTGTGATCATATTGACGTGTCCATGGAGAATACACCACTAAAGAGAGAAGCCGAAAGAAGCGTATCAGAGTGCAACACTAAAACGTGTTTTAGTCCACGCAGAAGGAAACGGTTCATAACCTAAGAGGGTCGGTGCATATTGGAAATGCATGATGCATATATACATTCACGTTTTATGATCACCATCTGATGTAGGTAAACTGAATCTATAAGGTGCTGCAGCGTGCTGCCTTTACCAATAGAGAATTATGTTTTATTTTTCAGGAGTCAAGCGTGGGTGACGTGCAGGATTTGGGTCATATAGAAATTCCTGAGGGTAAGGAAGAGGAGCACAGCGAGGAGAAGGGAGGCGAGGAGCACGGTGAGGAGTCAGTCAGTAAACACAGGTGGTAGTTCTTCAAACCGCAGGTGTGAGAGGTTTAATTTCCCCTCTTTTTAATCTCACAGGAAAGGATCAGGAAGAGGGTTGTTCCACTCCCAGCCAGGTGGACCCACCTGACTTCGAGTGACACCACGGATCCACACCTAAACCATTTCTCCCAGTCTGGTGCCATCTGTGTCCCTCTTACACTGCAGGATTGGAGGCCTTGAGGATGTTCCACTTACTGCTCAGACAAACAGGCTCTTCCCAATCACGGTGGAGTTTGTGCACATATTCGCCTTGTTCTCACCAGGAATGATAAACCTCGAGGTTTCTTTACCTCAGTCGTGACTGTAAACACACACACACACACACACACACACACACACACACACACACACACACACACACACTTCCTCCTTCGTCCTCTGACAGTAATCATACTTTGAACGCACACTTCATCATGTGCTCTGGGTTAAAGTGGGACCCCACTTAAGTTTACACTTTCATAAACTGCTCCTGTCATGTGAAAAAAACATTTCAGGAACAGCTTAAAAAGCGGCCTTTTTTTGTTTTTTTAAGTGATCTAATCATTTTCAGGTGGTTTTATAATTTCAAGTTGATGTTTTTCAAGCTACAGAGACGCATACAATCAGCTACCAAGATGCATTATAGTGTCTTCAGAAAAAAAAAAAAAAAGTATTTGTGGATATGGAAGAACTACCGAGGTATTGATTTTCAGTGTTAAATCTGTCCACAGCCCGGAGCTCTTTCATTGCGAGAGGACAGGGCTTCATGAGCATGTGATGTTTGTCTGAAGACATGAAGTCATTTCCAAAGCAGGAATGTACCCTGAAAGTGAGAATTTTAGGCTTTCAGAGACGGTTAATATTTAGAAACACACTCTGAGTGAATTTAAAGGTCAAAATCGTACCAGCGCCTAAGCTGTTATTAGAAATTAACACTTGAAGGACAGCAGAAGTGCGAAACTGTATTTAAACCTGCATGTGTAGCTGCCTCACACACACATACATACACACACACTGCCAGCATGTCTGCATTACAAAGCTCAGCTGATCAGTTTAGGTGTGTAAGCTATGCTCCGCTCTGAGAAAGCCATCCGGTCTGTGACTGTGTCAAAAAAAAAAAGAAAAGAAAAAAAGCCGCCTCACGGGGGCGCTATAGTCCGTCATGCTTTACATGTTTCTTTAACAGCCTCGTCATTCAGAAAGTGCCTCAAGCGACGTTAAGGTTTTAAATGCCACGACAGGAGAGATCAGGCAAAGAGAACAGTGTTTATTTTCTGAATTACTTTGAGAGTGTGCACAATAAGAGATATTTACTGTTTCATATAAAGAATTGTATATGTCTTGAAATGTCAAAATGTTTATGTTCAGAAATGTTTAAACTTTATAAAGGTTTCTTTAAAATTAACACACGCTGCTGTGTTGAATGAATCAACTTTATTCTCGCATGTCATCAGGAATGTGAAAGTATTTTACGTCCCCAAAATAACAGGAAAATGTACAGATGTCTGCTAAGGTGAGACCTGGTTACCTCACTTAACTAGATACTGCTCAGTCATGGCTATATGAGCAGCCACCCACCAAAGGCTTAAAGTGACCAAAGTGGGATTGTTTATAGATATTTATACTTCCTGTTGTTGCACTTTTACATTTAAAATTGTTTCCTACTACAAATTAATTGTAGATTTAAGTGATGTTGAACATGCTGGTTTACTGGGATTTTCCCACACAACCATCTCTGGAGTTTACAGAGAGTCGGTCAAAATATAGAAAGTATCCAGAGGGTGAAAATTCCTTTTTGATGTCAGAGGAAAATGACCAGATTGCTTCAAGCTGATAAGAAGACAATAGCAAGTCAAACAACAGCTCGTTAGAACCAAGGTATGCAGAAGAGCATCTGTGAGAAAACACCACACTGAACCTTAAAGCAGAAGGGCTACAGCAGCAGAAGACCACCACAACTGACACAGAAGTCTCAAGGCAGAAACTCGATGCCCTCAGTGGTGATGAAAACGGCTCATTTGACAGAGACTGGTTATGCTTACTAAAACAGTTGGGTTAAGCTTGGCAAAAGTCTCAAATAAAGAGGTCAGTGTTCGTTTGTGTAATTCCTGTGAGCCAACAGCCTCAGCCTTTCTCAGCCTTCTGTTTGTGAGCTACGACCAATCAGAAGAGCGGAGGTAAAGTATAAAGAGGTAAAATGGGCAAAGTGTGCACAAAGGTCCAGTAAAAGATAAATAAGGGTTATTTTTAACTCTGAGTCATGCAAAGCTACTCTCCCAAAATTCAGGGACAAAAATCTGGAGCTTGAAAAAAAGAATAACAGGTAGCAATAACCAGAAGATGTATTCTTATCAGAAACTAAATATCAAAGCTCACTGAGTCACTGTAAGAAATGTAGATATTTTATTTGTTGAAATGTTCAGCAGGATAAGTCAACAGAAAAAAATATCTGTTATAAAAATCACCCTGTTAAATCTAACTACCTAATAACACTGCAACACACAAAATATAAAAATCAGTGCTTTAGGAATTTAAAACTTTCTTTGTGAGGCTGAAAACCACAGAAACCTCAAGAAGACCATAAAGATGATAAACTCCACACACACACAAACTGTAAAAACAATGAATCGTTTACCTAATGAACTCATGACTTTCAGTGCAATAAAGCCTCACCATTTAAACACGATTTTAAAATAAGAAAACTCCAGGATCTTCCAGTGGCGTCTCTTCTTTTATGCGATCTCTCTGAAAAGAAAACAAAGACTAGTCAGACTCATAGGGTTTGATACATATTCATCATCGCTGTCAGGTTGATGTCAGTTTTAAAGCTTCAGTTTGGTTTAATTAAATCTCTGATAATCTGATCTGATCACGGTAATAATCCCCGTTTACATTCCGTTTCCTTGGATTTTGCATGTTCGGCTACATAGATAAAGGGCCATTTCATATAAATGGTGGCAGCTGTATCTGAAGATTGTATATCTTCTTTTGACTGAGGGTCACCACAGCAGATCATCTACCTCCATCTTACCCTATTCCTAACACCCAACTCAACCCTCCGCTTCACTAACTCGGAGCTGTCCCTGAGCTGATGAAGTCATTTCTAATCCCCTCCATCTCAGTCACGCCCAACGGAAATCTTTACCTCATGTTCATCTGCCACCTCTAGCTTTGCATCCTGTGCTGTAAATAATAAACATAATGTCTCCAACAGATGTAATTCTTAATGATGTTAGTGTATAAATAATACTTTTTAATATCTGATTGAAAAGAACAGTCCTGTACTATGATACAGGCCTTGAGGCTGAGTAAGGGGTCTTTAGCCTTGAGGTCTTTACCCACTGAGGAAAAAAAATAAACGACACGAAATTCAAAATTTTTCGGATCTGAACTTGTCATGTAACGTGTATACACACTGAAAGGGTTTTTACAAAAGGTTTGTCTTCAGAAAAACTAAATGTAAAGAAAATGAAGTTGACATGAAGCGATGATGAGCTGGTCCTGATGTTTTCAAACAAGAAAAGGAAGACACTGAGATTCTGGGTTCATCCGATTCTCAGAAGAAGGCAGCAGCAGCAGGGAGAATTTCATGGTTTGATCCAGCAGTAGAAGCTTTATCACGACTGCTTTTGTACATATTTCAGGATGTTAGTGGGGCAGTTTCAGCTCTTGTCAGCAGAGCTGGAGCCACATCTGAGAAGGCTGAGAAATCATTTCAGAGGCCGACTGACCTGAAGCAGCGTCCAGCTGTGTCTGAGGTAAAATAGTGTTATCTTACTATTTCCATATCACTGTTTATTAAGTACTGGCACACATTTTGAGCTATGATTGCACTTGTTGCCAAATGCAGTGACCTGATTGGTCAGATCTATTCATTAAAAAAATTAATCCTGTGAGAAACTGAGAATTGGATAAACCCAGAATCTCAGTTTCTTCCTTTTCTTATCTGAAAAATGTAGTTTTACAAAGATGTTTCAAGTCTTACTGGGGTATCACCATGGTAACTTATGCTGTTATATTTGTTAAGAGATCAACAAATATGAATCAACCTCCCAGTGACCAATCAGCTGTCTAAAAACAGCACCACTGTCTCTGTGCAGATACAAAGAGGGTCTATGTGATGAGCATCAATGAGAAATATTAAGATCTTGGAGAATATGTTTAAACTTTTTACTTTTAAAGCAACTTTTTAAAAATAAACCTTAAAATATGATCCTAAAACACAACACCTGAGCCTCACTGACCTTTTATTCAGAAGGCAGGTAAATGAGCTGACTGCTGACATCAGGTAAGGAAAAGCTATTCTGGGTATGTTGAACTTGCCTCAGGTGCATGTGAACATCTTTATTTCTGAGTTTCAGTAAAGGCGGGTGTGTCCTCACCTAAAAATCGAGCGGCTCCTCCACCGATGCCCCCAGCTGCACTAAAGCGTCGCTGAGTCCAGCCTTCAGCGCTGAGTAATCGGGCTGCTCGGAGTACTGCAGAGCCATCACTGCAGTCAGGTAGGTTTGAAATGCTCCTGCAGCACAAAAAACAGAAAGATATCACCAAAGAAAATGCAGGAAAATGTGGTATACGATACAGAAGAAACACTGGAACTCACTGGAAACGCTCCTCCTCCCAAAGCACTGGCTCAGAAGTGCAGGGACATCCTCCATGTACCTACAGCCATGTGTTATTTGAATTTTGTTTCACACAGGAGGTTAAAATTACACAAAAATGACAGATTATCCCTCTCCTACCTCTGTTTCTCGGTGGCTATCTGCTGTGGTTGAGTGAGCTCGGTCCACGGCAGCAATCCAGTGTGCCAGTGCAGCATGCAGTAACCCAAAGACTGCAGGTCGCTGCGGCGAGATGGAGCTGAAAGAGCGTGATAACAAAAATCAGTAAAAAACAGACCTCAGGTTTACAAAAATATCTCCTTGTTTTTCCACGAGTGAAATTTGTGCCTTTTAACTTCAAAAACTGTAAAGAAAACAAAACAAAAACCTGCTTCATGTGTAAACATAAAATCATACGAATGTGAAGCCATGAATGTTGCCAGGCAGAAAGAAAAAAGGAAAGCCACAGAGAAGGATGGATGTAGTGACGCAAATGGTTGGTGTGATCCGCTGTGGCACGAGCAGCCGAAAGAAGAAGGAGAAGCAGATGTGAAGCCAGTGTTTGGCCAGATGGAGCGTGGTCAGAGCGCGGTCAGAGCGCTCTGGTTTACAGCAGCTTACACGATGAAGTATGATTTAGTGACACTGACAGACTACAGAGGGCTCAGTGGACCACAGAGGCAACACACCTGCTCCTTTATGCGCATCCAGGCTGATGAACTCGACAGTGCCCTCGTGTGGCGTTCGGCTGGCTTCACGGTACTCCACATGCTTTCCTCCTGGACAGTACCTGAAGGCATGGCAGTATCCTACAAGGTATACCTAGACCCACACACACACACACACACAGAAGCAGCCTGGTTATACACACTTCAGGACAGAGTAGTGCAGTTTGAAGCTCAGAGCACGTCTCACCTGTGACCTCTGTCCTTGTTTTATGTACACGTTCTCGGCACTGATATCAGCATGAACGTATTCGTTTGAATGGATGTAGTGGAGCACATCTAACTGCAAGGGAAAAGAAAAGTTAGTCTCTTAACGCTTTATCGCCCAGGCCTAATGGATTTATTTTGTAATTCTGGCTCTAAAATTAAAATAATAACTCATCTTTCCAAAACAATTTGAATTTTGTCTCTAGCGCTTGTGAAATGGGAACAATGATGGGCACACATAAACAGGTCAGCACAAAGAAAAGTAATCACTGTGCTTTCCAGTTCTTCTCAGACACACAACTCCAGCTTTGAGCACAGGAGCCCCACCCACTTGCTGTCCAAGCCTTTCATTTGCGAAGGTCAGCCAATCAGAAACCAGCTGGCTCAAAGAAGTGGGTCTCAGGAGTGGAGCAGGAGTTTTTTTTTCTTCTTCTTTTTTTTACTTCAGGGGTGACGCTCAGCTATTGATTAAAATGACCAAGTGGGATGATTTATGACCTCATTATATTTTACACAGATTTTTTTTATGGCTCTGTATGTTTATCATTCGTATACTGTTTCCTTCATCTACCTCACACAATGTGAAAGCTTTTCATTGTTACTTTATGCATGGAGTTTCTGCAGTTTTAAATGTAGCTGCTCTACCTCTATTAGTGCAAAACATCACAGTTTGGTGAACAGAAGTGGAAAATTACATAATTGGATACATATTTCTGTTAAATATGAAAAAAAGTGTAGTAGAAGTAAATCAACAAATTCAATGCTAGGAAATATTTTTATGGCTAAAAATCATACATAGCGCAGACAGCCCCCCCACCTCGCTGAGCCTGGTTCTGCTGGAGGTTTCTTCCTGTTAAAAGGGAGTTTTTCCTTCCCACTGTTGCCAAAGTGCTTGCTCATAGGAAGTCATATGATTGTTGGGTTTTTCTCTGTATGTATTATTGTAAGGTCTACCTTACAATATAAAGCACCTTGAGGTGACTGTTGTTGTGATTTGGCGCTGTATAGATAAAATAAAATTGAATCGAATTGAATAGAAGGTTAAAGGAAGAGGAGCTAAAGCAGCTCGTTTCAGACTGCGTCTACACAAAAGTCCAGTAAGAGCTAAATAAGCATTATTAAGAAGAGGAAAACATGTAAAGGTCCACTTTTAGAGTATTTGTGTGAGAAGACAATTAAAAAAACACCAACTATTCTATAGGCCAGCTGAAGAACAACTTCCTCAGACAGAGGCTGATTTTCTTTCTCAATGATGGAGTGGAGCGACTCGCCCATGCTGGGAAAAATTAGAAACCTACAGAAACGGAAATAAAATGAAATT
The DNA here is from genome assembly GCF_001858045.2 of Oreochromis niloticus. NCBI lineage: Eukaryota > Metazoa > Chordata > Actinopteri > Cichliformes > Cichlidae > Oreochromis > Oreochromis niloticus. Next base: position 22,540,957 of record NC_031965.2, on the reverse strand, counting down.
AATGGAAACAGATTTAGAGGTCAAAGTAAAATGCTTTTACATGTTTTGTATGTGCAGGTAATGCTCACACCTGTACGAGTCTGTATGGAGACCAAAGCCAACGCAGGAAGGAATCCCCAGAAAATCCAGCTTGTTTTGTTTGACCCACTTTTCCACTACAGAGAAAACAAGTCTTAGTAGGAAAATCATCACACAGGCAGAAAACACTGTGTATATGTATAGATGCACTGCCTTCAGATTCTGAAAAGTCAGTTCAGAAAAGTCTTCAATCTACATTCTTTCTAACGGCCAGCAGAGGGCGACTCTTCTGGCTTTAAACAAACATCTATGAGGAAATGACCCTTATCACTGAATACACCTCCCTGATGAGTTCATCACTAAATCAACATCTTAAAAGCTTTGAATGTCACATGATGGTCAATCTATAATTCACGGCCCCTGTTAGAGATTTCGTCCCTTGCCATCTGGTTTAATAAAACAGAGAATGTGACGACCGAAATCGTCAAATCAAGGTTTTAAAACAGGAGTCCACAAGCCAAAGGGTGAAGTTGCTGTGCTGTGATGAGGGTTAAAGACACAACAATGCTCCTCTGATGCCTATCAAGTCAAACAGATGTATTACAGCTTCATGCCTCAGCTGTTAGTGTTTCTTTCTCTGACTCATTTGTCACCTTTGAGACTTTAGTTTTGAGTCACCTGGTAATTTAAATCCTTTGTGCCAAAGTGAGTGTCCTGTGCACAGACAAAGCATCCTAACCCTCTGTAGGTGATAGAAACAGTCACCATATCATCTGTCTTTATTGAAATCAGAATAAAGTCAGTTTTGGGAACTAATTCTGGTGATTATGGGCCTCTGAATGTGACAAAACCCCCCACAATAAATCCTCACCAGACGCCGGTTTAGCAGCTCTCTGCAGAAAGTTCTGTTCATTGAAGATTCTTCCATCTTTAGCTCCCTAAAAGTGAAAAACAAAATATAATTTTGATTTTTTTTGGCACAGGGAAACTCAGGAGCAGAAGAAGCATTACAACAAAGTAGAAAGCAATTCAACGGGTTATTGGTAAATATATTGAAAAGCAGATACATCTATCTACCGTTTGTACTCACCAGTTTGAGGATGTGATTCAACTCCTTTGAGCTTGGCCGAGAAACTGAAGAGAGAAAAATCACTTTATTCATCTGTGATAATAAATTATTCTATTAATCTTTATTTTTTCTAAGTCAATAAATAGTCAACTGGTTTATCCTGCTGGAGGGCAATGCAGTGCTGACCAGCTACACTGGATTAGTCCTCTCTTTGCTTTAATAAAGTTTACTGGACTCAAACAGGTAGAATATAGACTGGACTTATTGCATTAAATGTGGGCTGCAGTTATTATGTTTCCTTATTTGTGGTATGCTATAGTTTATAGCACATCCAGTATCACTTTAAAGATTAAAAACCTTGATGAGGGGCATGATTTTTGTAAATCACTCGAGCTTCTGACCAGTCACATACGATCCGGCTTTGGTTGTACTCCGATAAAAAATCTGCATGTAGAGAATTTGCTGAAATGCAATCTCAAATCCATGGACTATCATCTGCCAGCAAAGTTGGGTTACTTAACGTAATCCCTGGGTCTTTGATAAACGCGTGAGGGGTTTCACTATGGGAATACAGACCACTCGAGCCGAGTGGTCTAGACTTCCTTCAAACACATCTTCTGCCAGCTGTTCATATTGAGTTTGCACAGTGGGACACAGGACGACAGCAATCACCACGACTCTTTCACGTCAGTCAAACTCTTCAATCGTACATTTATCTTTGTTTTCTCTTCCCCTCATCTCTTGTGACCAGTCCTACCTTCGTAGAGCAGCTCCGTTACACTCTGACTGAGCTGCGTGATCAGCTTCCACTTCTTGCCGGTCGTGTCGGTCACCTCCTCACCTTCAGGCAGTGGTTCCACAGAGGATGCATGCTTCGCCTTCTTGCCTTTATTTTTTCCAGCTGCTGCAAATTCATGAAAACGCTTCAAATTAATTAGGGCAGGAATAACCACATAAGCTTTATGTGAATTCGGTTTATAACAGTGATTCCTAAAGTGTGGGCTGCAAAGGTACTGCAGGTGGGCCGCAGAAACACAAATTCAGTTTGAAATTACTCACAAGTATGTACGCTCAGAAAGCATTTACATATTTATATAAAAAGTGAATTAAATCCATTAACAGGAGGTGGTGAGTTTGTGACTTTACTCATTAGTCTTAACTAAATGTAATGTTCTTGTATTGAAGTTTGTGTCCGAGTGGCAGGTTTGTCACACGTTCTCCATAAAAGCTTTCCACATGACTGATTAGCATTAGGAATTTATAACCAACAGCCTGTGTTGTTTATGTTTTTTTTAATTAAATTTTCAAGGAAAAACATCACCTTCCCTTGTTTTTGATTGGATTTAAGATTGGGGGGCCCCCATGAGATTTTCTGGTATATAAATGAACCACAGCACTCCTGTAACAAAAGTGGTCAAATTTAAAGGTAACTCTGAAAAGCCTAAGGGGGAAAAAATGTAATTAAATTATTAATTGAATGGATATTCTAAGAGAAATGAATGATTAATCTTGTTACAGCAATAAAACTGCAGTAAATGTGGTGATTGTAACGACGCCAGAACCACAATAAAGCTCCTGATCATTAAAAATTTAGTGATGTTTATACAAACCTATCAGTGTACTTAACAATGTGTGTAACATGCTGCTGTTACATCATTCGAGGTGTAGCTCACCTTTTGCAGGAGACTTAGAGTTTGGTGAGGAAGCAGGTGAAGCTCCATCTACTGCTGATCTCTCCTCTATCCAGCCTGTTTTAGCAGGCAGCTTCTTTTCTTCTTCCTCCTGCTTTTTCAGAGGACTGCAGAGCTTCCCTTTCCCTCGCGCTACACAGCAACAGTTAAGAAAGCAAAGAGGAAAGATAATGGAGATTTCATAAAGAACTGCAGGAATGGGCAAATAAATCGGTGCTTCTCCTCACCAGATCGAGGCGATTTTGCAACAGGAGACTCTACGATTGGCTGCGCCCCGGTGTCGAGTTTAAAGGTGACCGTGTTCTTCTTTGGTGGAGATTCCTGCAACCCAGCAGCATTATCTGTGGAAGCAAAGTACTTCTGGTTCAGGGCTTCAACTGATTGTGACTAGGAAGTATGACTAGGAAGTTTGTCCAGACAAAGCAGTCTGGACAAACATAAAAAATATAAGCTACAAGATTATGCATCCAAGTAAGCATAATAATAACAATAATAATAATAATAATAATAATAATGGATTGGATTTATATAGCGCTTTTCAAGGCACCCAAAGCGCTTTACAATTCCATTATTCATTCACTCTCGCATTCACACACTGGTGGAGGCAAGCTACAGTTGTAGCCACAGCTGCCCTGGGGCAGACTGACAGAAGCGAGGCTGCCATATCGCGCCATCGGCCCCTCTGGCCAACACCAGTAGGCGGTAGGTGAAGTGTCTTGCCCAAGGACACAACGACCAGGACAGAGAGGCCGGGGATCGAACCAGCGACCTTCCGGTTACAGATGCGCTTCCCAACCTCCTTAAAGGTAATAAATAACTGGGGGACAAATATAATTACAAACACAAAACACGTACAAAATAAGCGGAGTAATCTACAGGCACAGTGGCACAGTGAGTAAAGAGTTAAAGTAACCAATAAAAAAATTCCACTTTTTTGGGGGGGGGATAAAGCTTCCTTTGACTGTGAGAAATGACATCACATCTTTGAAGCCACAAGGAAACAAATCGGGACTTCCAGAGAGGTGAGATACGACACGCTGATAACAGAAATGTAAAAGAAAGACTTTTTTGTTTCACAGAGGTACAGGGAACAAGTGAACCCCCAAAATATTAATGAAAGGTCCGTATTTATCTGCGTCACTAAAACATCAGACACGGGGAGCCGGTTCAGCTCACTGGGATGAGCAGGCAACCACATGCTGTATGGCTAAGAGCAGCTGGCCGATGTTTGAATCCGAAATTACTTGCCGCATGTCTTCTTCTCTCTCTTCCTCCGCATTCCTGTCACTCCTCACTGTTCCTATCCAATAAAGCTAGAAAAAGGCCAAAAAACCCCAACAGATTTTCAAAATCTTAAAAAAAACAACAGCAACCACAACAACAACATACAAAACAGACATATTCATGAAGTCATCGATCCAGAACTCAAGCATTTTACGGCAGGAATAAAACATACGGCTTAGATCGTAAGCCACATGTAAGCCACTGTACTTGAATGTATACTAAGGACAGCTTTATTGCACCATTGATCTGCCAGCCCGATTCCAAACTTCAGGGCCATCCATCAGCCAAGGCCAGAAGAGCCTCGCATGGCCTTTCAGTATAATGTAATGTACTCACATTTACAAAGCACTTTAACTATAAGTTTGTTCTATACACTTCGAGGTCTTTAGACCCACCAGTTAACCTGCATGAACTCCACAAAGAAAGGCCCCAGCTGGAACCACAGTGAAGCTACAAAAGGGGGAGTTTTAGAACTAAACAACTTCAGGGAGCTGAACCCTTTGGTTTGACATCCCTGCTCCAGCTGAATTTACTCGTGCTGTTTTTATACCTCATTATAACTGACCTCTTAACAGGAGACTGTTCACCTGTATGATCTCCTTTACCTTCTTTGTCCAGGCAAAGGGTGTTGCGAGTCCTTCGCAGTGCAGGACGTGGTGTTAGCGAACTTAAAGTGTCAAATCCATGGGCTGGACATAGAGAGAAATTGTTACATTGTTAAAGCTAAATTACTTGGTATTTTAAGTATTTATTTGATGACATACTGCCACCTGTATTCACCTGTACTGAGTTCACAGCTCGTGCTTGGAGTGAGGCTTGGGTTAACTACAGATGTTGCTGCTGGATTTCCCAGAGAGGAGGAGAAACTTAAGTTCACAGATTTAAATGGACTTTCAGGACCGGGAAGTTTCTCCCCACATGAAGGACAGAATCTGAATTCAGGCTGTAACTTTGTCCCACACTGGGGGCAGAAATGGAAAGGCATTCTGCAAGAGTGAGGATAAAACATGATTATACGTCAATCATCTGCACCAGCCACGTCGTGTGTCTGTCTGAGATTTATCCTGCGGATCAGGAAACTACACACAAACAATCTGACAGTTGTTGGCTGGTAAATCTGTTAGAAATGAATTCGTAGTACAGCTTTTAGCCACATCAGTCTTCACAAAAGCTTTGCAACTGTCACACAAAAGTTTTCAGAAAATAAAGTCAAGTTCATAATTCTACTCCCAAAGTAAACACGAGTTTCCTGAGAGGATTCTGGATATTTCTTTTTATCAGTGCAGAGGTAATATTATATAAACCAGGCTATGAATGTTAATAGATCCCTCTGCAAAAATGGACAGGTTTAGTGAGTACAAAGACTACATGAGATTTTAAGCTTTAAGTATGAGGGAAAAAACCATCCATCAACCTTCTTAATGGTAGTTTTTGCAGCATTGTACCCTCTGCAGCATTTTATCAGCAGGTGTCCTGAGATGATTCATTCTTCTCTCTCCAGGATCTCCTCCACCTGCACTCCTCCCTCACTACAGATCTCAATGTTGTCTGCAAACATTATAGTCACCACTGGAAACAAGAAGAGGCTCAGAGCCCATCCTTGAAGTAATCTAACTCTCACCTTGAAACCATCTGTTACTTCTACTCCTGACTGACTTCCTTCATTGAGTACCACAGTTTCTCTCTTGGCACCCTGTCATATCTGTAGATCCACAAAGACACGAACAATCTTGTTCTGATCTTCTCTATGCGCCTCCACCAACACTCTCGCTCATGGATGGAGCCAGCATATCATTGATTACTTGCCTGATTAAAAAAAGCTTGTGGTGACCCACTATATCACCTGGTAGTACAAACTGGTGTTACATGAAAGTATAGCTTGGCCCCATTTCAACTTCAGTTATCTCACTATACAGTATAGAGATGGTTTGGACGTAAAGTCATAGTAGTTGTCTCCTCACACTCTGTTGACACCTTTAGTTCAGTTCAGTTCACTGTTCAGTTACAAACAGTACCTAAAAGATTATTTATTGAAAATTCTAGACATATTTTTTAAAGGGAAAATTAATTTATAGGTAAAGATTTCAATTTGGAGTGCATCTATTATACTTTTCCTCATTTTCTATCATATAAATGCTGTTAGAATTATAGATACTCTTTAACTGTGACCAAAGCTTCAAATAATGAGGTCAGATCCCATTCAAGACAGCCCTGTCAGAAAAAATAAAAACTCGGGTTTTAGACTGTGCTAAATGCTGAGTTTCTGACCTTTTTTTTTTTTTTTTTTTTTAAATGTTGCCTTTTTATGGAAGACATGGTCTTTATCAAACAGTCACCTCAGGTACACGTAGCAACACTTATGTTTAGGAGAAGCACCAAAAAAATTAAACAGCTCATTTCAGACAGATGACAAATGCAGTGCCTGGACCAGTGCTCGATATAAGATACATAAAGACCAATTTTGACCTGTGAAACATGGAAAAATGATACACTATTGTGCAAGTCTGGAACCCCTCATTTCTTTATATTTTGGTTCCAAGGAAGCATACTCTTGATTCTTTCACAGGGATGTTGAGAAATAGTTCTCCAGGCTTTCTGAAGGTCTTTCTTTGGACATTAGCTGCATTCTCACTCATTTTAAGTCCATTTAACACTGACATATAAATCGTTCAAATGTCAAAAGGGGAACCTAAGCTAAGGGATGAACCAGTGTTGTCCACAGATAACTGAAAACTTAGTAAAACACAAGTTAAAATATTATGTTGAAGCACTTGAATCTATGAATAGTGTCAAAGATAACACAGTTCAACAGACATAAAATAGTATTTTTGCAACAACAAGGTGAACCTCAAAGAGCTATTAACTGAAAACTTGATATGTCTCAGTGGGATGTACAGTGTGCCCTTAAAAAAAATGAACTAACTGGACAAGCAGAAGACAAAAGACCAAGTGTCACAGGACAAGAAGAGAAAGTCATGTTCTTAAGAAACAGATTAAAAAAAAAAAAAAAAAATCCAGCAAAGACTTGAAAAAGGCCCCGAGTGATGAATTATGTCACTTGCTAAGCCCACGTCCTCATTTTATGTTTGACAGCGTTTTAATAGATAAAGATGAATGGCTTAAACATGAACTGAGCTGCGGTTGTGGGAAGGCCTCGAAGGGTACTGGCGGCGGTTCCCGGGCCTGGAGGATCCCCATGCACTAGAAAGAAGTGAAAGGGGAGGGAGGGGCACGAAAACGAACAGCTTGTAGAACTGGGGGACTCATATATAGATAAGAACCGGAAGGAGCGTGCTTGAAGCCATTCATAAGGAAAGAGAAACAGGGAGTTTGAGAGTGATCCCAAACACACTACCAACACAGTAAAAACACCTGCACAGAAAACACACACAGTGCAACACTACCAGTCATGGACTGGCCTCCCCAGAGCCCGAACCTCGACATTATTGAAGCCTCTGGGATCACGTTGACAGAGAACAGACTAAAAAGCAGCTAACATCCAAAGAGCAACTTTGAAAGTCCTTTAAGAAGCCTGGAAAGCTATTCCTGAAGACTACTTAAAGAAATCACTAGAAAGCTTGATTAAGAGATTTCAGGCTGTGTGGCAGACTCAAAGGTGGTTCCACATTTAGCAAAGCTTTGTCTGCTGGCTGACTGGGTTGCATAACTTTTTCCAGGGAACCGTTAAGAAGAGGTTTAAACAGGGCGTAAAGGAAAGTACAGTCCTCATCGCGACAGGAACTCCTTACTTAGAAAATATAAAATAGCTGAAGACCGAGTACGTTTCACATGAAGTTTATTTCAGCGTGTTTGCCGCTTTCAGTTTAACTAACAAACAAAAAACACTCATATACTGACCCAAACCATTCGTGTTAGCTAGCTAAAAGTCAAGCAAAACTTTTAAAAATAAGAAAAAATGAGCAACTGTTTTTGGGCGGAAGCGCCGCCAAAGAACCGATATTAACTTTTGTTGACAATAAATCTAAAAATTTTGCACTTGGATTTGTTTGTATATAATAAAAACCTACAAACAGTTAAAACGTCTCATACCTTATTCTCTGATTGTTTTGCTGCTTCTTCTTCACTGCATTAACAATCTCACAGGTGGAGCTACGCAGGCGCAATGCTGCCCTCTGCAGGACTTCAGGACAGTTGCAACCAGCTGTGCTAAAAACCACAAAGCGAGATCTTCTTCTTCTGTCGTTTTTAACGGCAGCTTGCATCCAAAGATGCTGCACTACAGCCATCTCCTTGGTTTTACTCTCACTTCACTTCCAAATCCCTAGAGCCTCTTGATGCACAAAGCGAGATTATAAGAGTTTTGTATTTTACAATTATTCTATTTCACTATTATTCATTTTAGTTTTTCCCGTTAGTTCACTTTCCAGAGCGAATTTTCTCATTTCACTTTAGTTTTTATTGTTTGAAAATGTTTTCAGCTTTAATTAGATTCAATGATAGCTACAGTGCTATGAAAAACTATTTGCTTCCTTCCTGAGTTTTTTTTAAATTTGTTTAAAATTTGCTGATCATCTGAAACATGTGACTGTGAAAAATAAAATATTGGGGAGCATCATAACATTTTTTTGCCAAATGTGAGCTTTTGTGTTCTTTTTTGTCAGCAATGATTTTCCCCTTCTAACTCTCCCATTGATGCAGTTTTTGTCCATTCTCTTTCTTTTGTTGAATCATGAACTCTGACCTTAACTGAGGCCAGACAAGCCTGCAGTTCTTTAGATGTTGTTCTGGGATCATTTGGGACCTCTAGGATGAGTCGTTGATGCACTCCTGGAGTAATTTTGGTAAGCCGGTCACTTCTCAGAAAGTTCACTGCTGTTCCAAGTTTTGTCAGTTTGTAGCTAATGGCTCTCACTGTGGTTCACTGGAGTCCCAAAGCTTTAAAATGTCTCTGTAACCCTTTCCAGACTGATAGATGTCAACTTTTATTCCCTGTAAATCCTGGAGAGGTTTCTGTGAGAAAATTCCAGCAGATTAGGAGTCTGGTACAAACTACCATGGTATGATCAAAATCACTTAAATCACCTTTCTTCCTTACTCTAATGCTTAATTTAACTTCAGCAGGTCATGTTGACCATCTCTACATGCCTAAATGAGTTGCTGCCATGTGACTGACTGACTAAACCCAAAGTCCTGGTGTTAAAACTTTTATTTCAGAATTATTTTTTGTTTCTAAGAAGTCATAACATACTTTTTAAATACATATGGGACTTCAGGAAGCTATAACTGTAGCGGCCTGTAGGAAAACTGAAGCAGTCTCCTGCTACAGAAATGGTGAAAAAAAAAGTATCCATCTCTCATGTATTCACAACAAGCTAAAGAAATGTGTATTAATTTTTCATTAAATGTCTGAAAGGTTTTGTACAGAATCAGTGAATTTAAATCAGAGTGTCAGTGTTGCATGTTTGAATACTCAGAATCTGAAAAAACAAACAAACAAACAAACAAAAAAAAAAAAAACAGTCAACAGATACATAAATACAAATGTTTATTTCTGGATATAATTTACACATTTTGCATATGAAAGTATGGCACAACTGACAATATGACACGTTTCAATTTTGCCTTTATGTGATCAAATCTCATTTTCGGTGACAAATAATGTGACTCAACTAAAACATCACTCTCAGCCTTTCATAAATAAAATGTAACTTCAGTGTTTAATGTAAAATATCAGAGGTATAAAAATTGATCTGAAAGATTAAATGGATACCTTGATTGTAAACTAAAGTGCAAGCCCCATTTTATTGCCCTAAATATAATACAGCATCTGAGCGCATCAGTTTTAAACACATTCAGCAACTTACAGTTTGCTTTAAAAAGTCTGCAACCAAAAAAGAGCTGAGAATTAAGCAACAGCGACAGGTGCTTTTGTTTTTATAGCCACAGGTGCTCACGTCACCTGATAAATAAACAGTATCCACACACAGTGAAAGGACAAGCCAGAGGGGATTACTATAAATTAAGTTCAACATAGTCAGGCTTTTTTGGTGTTAACTAGCTTAACAAAATCTGAAACCGCAGTATCAGGTTTCTTTGTTAACTTTCTGCTTCAGGCTTTGCATACACTCACCTAAAATGATGCTTTTGATGTATGATTTCACTCAAATTCTGCATAGAAATGAGTCTCCAGTGTATCACCAACTTTAGTCAGAGACTAAGTGATAGAGATCTAAATAGCAAAATGGAAGACCAAGTGTAATGCTGCAGGAAATCGTTAATCTCCAATTATCACAATCACATTCAGCAGTAAAATAAATGTTGAGTTAGTATATTTATTTTCCCTTCACTTCAGTCTACATCAATTTTATAACATGGTGAATAAAGCCTAAAAATGTAACTGATCGGTTTTCTAATCTGTGTTCTAGTAGCTGCAATTCCAGCAGTGTGAAACAGACTAGCAGCAGATTTGGATCAAGCAGCCAATGTGAAATTTCTGCATCAACGCCTAAATTTCAGCAACAGTGTAAGGCACAGTTAGCACTGCTGTAACCTTACAGCTGGGCTTTGTGTTAGTGAGGTAAGAATCTGCAGCTTTCATGTGTGAAATGTGTTCCTTCAGCACTTGGAGCACACTGTAAATACAAGCAGAAACTCCACATAACCTGGTCCAGAACGGGTTTTGCTTGTTTTACCACAGTAATCTAGTCAAGTTAAAAGACAGCTGCATTAAAAGCTCTCACCTCTGACATTTTCAGTAGTAGCAGTAGAAACAGTTTGAAAATCCTAGGCGACATCCTTCTTGAGTTATCGCAGTTATTCTATAATCTACATTCGGTTTAATCTGCTGATAAACTAAAGTGATGGGAAATTATCGGACTTGAACACACCGAGTAACGTTTGAATGTTTAAAAGCTTCAGACTTTAAACAAGTTGTCAAAAACTTTGTTTTATGCGAGTGCGCTGAGAGTCTGAAGCAGAAAGCCTGATTTTCCCACCACACCACTGGGTTTTTAAGTTTTATCCAGCCAGGCAACGCCAGGGAAGCCTGGATATGCTGAACCTGCTTTGTAATACACCCCTCTGGAGTAATAAGTATTTATTTGTCAAGGTCTTCGGGACTTTATGAATACTACAAATGATGATAAATCTGAAAATCTGGGTGAAATTCAGGAAATTAGTCAAAGCCTCTCTTCAGACAGAAGTGTTATCATTGGGATAACAATAGGCTTCTGCATTTATTTAATCAGAAGCCATTTTGGTCATTTTTAGTCTCCAAGATATTCCTCAAAAATAATATGAAAGTCCACACACTGATAGTTTAGCTTAAAATATAAAACTGAGTATTATGTTTAGCCAAATATGCACAAAAGTTTGATGTTTTTAAACATTTTCTGCATCCGTCTTTTTCAGCTGCAGGATAGTTAACCCGAATCATCCCGGTTCCTGAGTTATTGCCCTGTTTTAAATCACTTTATTTAATTCATTCTAACTACTGAATGTACTTTCTTTTTAGTAATTATTGGACTTAACTGTACATAATAAAGTTTAGATGATTTAGTGAAACAGAGTTTTGTAATTTTACAGCAAACAAGCACAAAGATTTAGGAAGGAAAATAAAGAGTGTTACTTGTCCATCTAGCTAACACCGGATGGTCACTGTGAGCTACATTTCCTCTTGCTGTGGCACCAGTGAGATTACAGCTTAACATTCAGAAGAGCATCAGTAGAACATAACCTAAAGCTCCATAAACAGCTAATTTATCTCTAAAGCAAGTATATTCATAAAACCTGTGGCACTGCAGTTCGCCTTTGAATATATGATCTGGAAATTTAAGCTACTCATCATAAGAAATAAATATCCCAAAATCGCAACCAGCATGAATTAATCATTCAAAAGACTCATTAAATCAATTCAAATTAAATGCCCAAATCCAAAAGGCATTTAACTCAGCACTGACAAACTGGATGGAAATGTGTAACACACTGGTGTGTCGGTTGAATGGCACAAATGATCATCACAGAGCATATGACAATAATAATATACAGACTCCCACCTCTTCATCATTTCCCACCCACACTATGGACACAGATGTTTAAAATAAACCTAACATGCACATCTGCTTCCTTCGGAGCCCTCTGAGGGGTCTGGGGTGAAGGGTCCGTTAGCTCGGACAGTCCCGTCGGGGATCCAGGACTTGTCCACACATCGTTCCATCCTCTTCATGATGAGATCCAGCAGGACTTCCACAGCCTGGCTCACGTTATGCCCGTTTGCAGCACTCGTCTCAAAATACGGGATTCTGCACGGAAACATGTTTCAGTTACAAAACAGGGATCAAAGACTGCGGCTATAGTGTAGCTCAAACCTTTTGTTGATGTAGGAGCTCAATTAAAAAGTTGTGTGACTCTGCTCATAAGAAGCAAAAAAATCGGTCATTGAAATGAAACACTGGTCCAGAGTCATACATCGAAACGACTGAACGTCGCCCCACTCACAGAAGGGCACACAGAAACTATTTTACCCTCCCCACCTGCCCCATTTGTTTTTATGTGCAGAGCTGTGGAACCAAGCATGTTGATTAAGTTTGTGAAATGGAGCTCAGTGTTGTCCTGAAACAGCCTGACGCTGTTATTTTTAAACTAATTAGCAGCAAAAAAAGGTCATTTACTGACTTACTGGAGATGTTTTCATCTTTGCATTACTCATCTGCTGCTGTGTACTTATTAAAACACTAAAATACACAGATAAAATACATGGACTGCTACAGTATTGTTTGATCAGTCGGTTTCAAGATTAGGCTTAAAACTTTCCTTTTTGCTAAAGCATATAGTTAGGGCTGGACCAGGTGACCCTGAATCCTCCCTTAGTTATGCTGCAATAGACGTAGGCTGCCGGGGATTCCCATGATGCATTGAGTTTTTCCCTTCCAGTCACCTTTCTCACTCACTATGTGCTAATAGACCTCTCTGCATCGAATCATATCTGTTATTAATCTCTGTCTCTCTTCCACAGCATGTCTTTCATCCTGTTTTCCTTCTTTCACCCCAACCGGTCGCAGCAGATGGCCGCCCCTCCCTGAGCCTGGTTCTGCCGGAGGTTTCTTCCTGTTAAAAGGGAGTTTTTCCTTCCCACTGTCGCCAAAGTGCTTGCTCATAGGGGGTCATATGATTGTTGGGTTTTTCTCTGTATTTATTATTGTGCTATCTACTGTACAATATAAAGCGCCTTGAGGCGACTTTTGTTGTGATTTGGCGCTATATAAATAAAATTGAATTGAATTGAATTGAATTAACTGATATACTTAACCACACTGAGATAAGGGTGTTAGAGATTGTTTATATAAATGAACAGATAAATATGGCACAGACTATATTAAAAGTAAATTAATTAATTTAAAATAAATAAATGAATACAAAAAAAAAAAAAATAAATGTTTGCGGGACATCTGCAAAGCTGAGGTTGTGCTCCATTGTATAAATGTCATTTTAGTCCGTTGTTAGGTGGTTGCCAGGCAGACATGATGCTGTTTGTAGATATAAATGAGAAGTTATTGTCAAGGCGAATGGGCCGATTGTCATACAGTGGTTTTCTACTTGAGCACTCAAAGCACATCACATATACATTCACACATTCATGGCAGATGGGCAGAGATGCCATATACTTGAATGCATCGTTTATATTTTTAGTAAAGGTGTGTCTGATGGGTCCCAAGCAGGATATTTTACACATGTGCACAAATATTTGTTTTTCAAGGAGGACTAATTTAGTTCAACATTGTCCAGCACGAACTTTGGCAAACAAAGCGGCCACTGCCTCCTTGGCAAATGTTTGAGGGAGAGGTTCATGTACAGATGGATCACAGGCGGGCAGGCAGACAGACGTACCCGTACTTCTCGGCGAGTTCACGAGCCTGGTTTTCACTGATCACTCTCTGGTCCGACAGGTCACATTTGTTCCCACACAGAACGATGTCCGGATTTTCACAGTATGCATGGATCTGTAGCTGACCTGAAACAATCAGAGGTTGTTTTTTTAAATTTTTTTTTTTTTTTTTTTTTTTTTAAATGAATAAAAGTTGTGTTTCCATTGAAACATCTTAAGTAGTAACAAACACATTAGTTAGAATGGTTAGAATAATATTTGAAGGGAAAGAGTAATAAGAGGGAGAGATTAAAAGTTTAATTACACTTTGGATCTAAAACCAAACTCCACGAGTCGGACATAATAAGCCTTTGTGCACAGTCAACAAGAAACAGATTATTTCTCTGCCAAGGCAGAGCCAACGTGGAGGTTTGTTTGTCTGTCTGTCAGCAAGATTACTAAAAAGCCTCCGAGCTGAATTTCATAAATCCTGGTGGAGAGATGAAGCCCAGGCAAGGAAGAAATAAAATCTGGATTACTTTCTTTACAAATCAGTAGAAGGGTGTCTACAGGCGCTCTTGTAAATATCCAGTGAGTGGTGCACTTGTATTAATTACACCAGCAATGTACTGATTGCTTATTTTTCCATTTTCATGACTAAAAATGTGCTTTCAGCTCAACACATTAGGACACATACTCATCCAGTGTCTGACGTTGAGGAAACTTTGCTCATTTGTGAGGTCAAAGAGGAGGAGGAAACCCATCGCATCTCTGAAGAAAGCAGTCGTCAAACTTCGAAACCTGAAATCATTTAGAGGAAGAAAGAAAACACTTAATGGAGAAACACGAATGTTAGAGATCAAAAAGTTAGAACAGAGTTTACCTCTCCTGTCCTGCAGTGTCCCACAGCTGCATGTGGATCTTCTGTCCTTTGCTTGATGTGCCATCTGGACCAGGTGATTTGTACAGCTTAGAAACAGAAAAAAAACCCCAAAAAAACATATACTTAATTTAACAGATATTAAACAGCGCCCGCATTAACCATGTAGGAGCCAGAGGGGGGAAAGAAAAAGAAACAAAGAGGATGACAGAAAAGGTCTGAAAACCAAGTTAATTGTCAGCCAGTTTGAGGAGTTTAGAAGTGTTTGTGTTTGCTAATGAATCTTATGATAATCCTGATATTTATGACTGTGCAGGGAGTTTTGTACTATTCAAAAGTAAAGTTTAAATTAAGTTATGAACAGGTGATCCGTGTAAATTTAATTATCAGATACCAAATCAGAGCTGTCAAACTAAAAGTGGGAGAGAGGAATGAACCACTGAATCATGCCTACGAGTGTTGACAGAGCGGAGATTATGTTAAATGAGAAATGTGAGAGTAATTAGAGTACTGTCAGTTTATGCTTTTTTTGACTGCATTTTTTTTTTTTTTTTTTTTTTTTTTAACAAAAATCGTGACATTTCCATCATAAATCAGTGAAGAAAAGGCAGAAACTAAAGGGAATATTATGTTAATGACACTCAAAATTTCCTGGACAAGCAGGAACCACAAACCAGGAGCAGAAGGCTCCCGGCGGCCTATGGCCAACATTGAGATGATGGATAGTTAACACAATTATTTATAGAGTTTTTTCAAAAACTGTAGATTCATCAAACTTCAATAATTTGAAAGTCACAGACGACTGCCCATAAAACAACAAATGTGACCTTGATAATGAGTTTATATTGTGTGAGCTCTCATTGTGTACATGTTTGATTAAATAATGACCCACACTGTAGGAGGAGTAATGACTCATGTGAGCAGACAGATGGACAACGGACGGTTCGCCGTGGCAGGAGCTCATCGGTCCTGCAGCCGGATGAGCTGAAATGTGACTTAACGCTTGAAGTGGGAACTCGTCTCTCTCCTTGATTCCACTACTTGTGTCTCGCTCACCAGAGATACGAGCAGAGGAGTAGGCAAGTAGACACGGGGGAGGGAGAAGTTGAGGCAGCAAACATTTAAGAAAATCATCTCCTGATTTTTGAGCCTCATTTTGAAGTTGCATGAATAGTTTGTTATAGTCAAACTACAGCTCAACTTGATACCAGTGTCAGTTTATTTAAATATATATTTTCAATAAAATCGGTCACAAGATATTATTGTTGTTTTAAATCCCACACACAAATGGTGAACTCTGAAAATTCTGAACACCTTAAACAGCTGAAACAACTTATGAATATAAAAAGGACAAGTTGTTCCAAAAGTCCTCCTCCCTCTGTGGTTTCTATATTCCAGCTGTGTCTCACACCTCTGATGTAAACTGAATGTAAACAGACTTTTGCCTGTGCATCCTCCATCACAGCTTCTCCTCAGCCATTCTTAAACACAGTGTACTGAGCAAAACTGCAGCTTGGTGTTAGTGATGGAGAAGTGCAGTTACTCCATGGATTAATTAAAAAACATCTGGGGGGGGGAAAAAAAAAAAAACAAACAAACAAAAAAAAAAAAACGGATTTCTGTTCATCCCCCCCAAAACAAAAATCCAAATATTCCCCAGTTGTGCACTCATTTAGATTTAAAAGTAAAGTTTTTATGTTTAACGAAAAAAGAGGTACATTCAAATCCTTCAGATCAAGCATTAGAGTCACTTCCACTGAAAAGATCATGACAGATACAACTAACAGGAGCAGGTTTTCTTCTCATAGCTGAAGGTCAGCAGCATTAAAGAGAGAACAGAGTAAATATGAGATGTGCTCAGCTGTTTGCCAATGGTATGAAGTGTTTATTCTTAAGGAGGGTGCTGCCTGCCTCTCAGCAGCATTAGTCATTACTTTCTGTTGCAACATTCACCGGTAGGCTTTTGTAACACGGACTGAATGATCTGGGAATCCATTTAAGCTCCTGATCAGGCTTCCTGTACAGCGTGAGAGTGGAGTGTTTTTGTTTTTTACCCCCAATAATATGTTCATTAAGATTTCAAAAACACTGACAAAATTAAAACAGAAAGTCAGAAACAAAAAAGAAAATGAAAAGGAAGCCATTCGTCTTAATGCTGTACATGGTTATCCATATGCAAACAGCTCTTATTTATTTAAAAAACAAACGCAAACACTGAGTCCATTCAAAACGTAACAAACCAAACACTTGATGGTTTACATTTACAATTATTTACAATTACTTTTTTGTTATATTTAAATCTTTTATGAAGTTCAGAAAGGGCGTTCAAAACTTCAAAATAGTTTTGCTTTGGTTTTCAGTAGATTACAATTTGAAATCATTTGTCTTATCCAGTGACTAACATCTGGTCTTTCAGGGTTTTTGGTATTTTAAACATTGTTTGTCGATTTCTAATTAAGTCCTTGTGGACACAAATCAAGTGGAAACAGCTTTGGGTATGCTGGACTTTCTTTAAGGTTACTTCCCTCACACCTGATGTCCTCCTAAACTGCTTTGATGCCACAGAAGAAGAGCTGAAAGAAAGCCAAAAGAGCACCAACTCACCACTCGTTTTTCTCTGAAGTCTATTCCGACTGTAGTGATGAACTTTGAGTTAAACTTGCTATCTGTGTACTGGTACAGGAAGCTTGTTTTTCCCACGCCAGAGTCACCAAGGGCTAGAAATTTGATGAGGTAATCATATTCCCCATCAGACATAGTGAGGCCTTAATTTCTGAAACACAGGAACAAAACAATTCAGTCAGCCAACAAACTTATAAATAAACATAAATGAAAAAAGTGAAGTCATCGTCGTATCTCTTTTCTTCAGAAATTAAGCAGAGAGTGGAGTGAAAAAGTACAAAACTGGAACTAAACATAACTCTTCTAAAGTTTTAGTACATGTCTTATCCAAAAACCTCAAACACAGAAACTCTACAATACATGACACTTTTAATATTCAAAAGGTAAACTCATCATGAAAAGAGCAAAAGTACCAATGAATAACTGTGTCTGTGTAAAGGTTATTATTATTCAGTACTTGCTGTAGGTTAAACGCAACCATACACACACCAGGAAAACAAGATGTGTTCATGTACTATAGAAAACAGTTCACTGCCAAAGTATTAATTATTCCTGTGGCTGTTCATATTTGCTTAAACTACAGTTGCAACACAGACATTTATGTCTTCATCAGTAAGAACCAGAAAACTAGAAGCTGAGTGCCAAAGACACACGCTCTATTACGCAAATCCAGTGGTTGCCAAATGTTGTGCCATAAGGCAGGGCCTAGTGTGCAGTGGAATTTTTTGGGGGGGAACCACACATTATCAATGAAATGCACAACTGTAATAAAAAAAAAAAAAAGTTGTATACATAATGTCTGTAGTGTTTACTTGTTAAACTTGCTGGTTAAAGCAAACTTCTGTTGGATCATTCAGTTACCGAATGATGGGACTCAGCAGTGTGCTGACAGATGATCCCAGAGACAGCTCGTTTGGACCAGTATTTGACCAACACTCTGTGCACGGCCTTTCAGGTTTCTAAAGATGTAAAGATCTGCATATGTTAGATCAGGGGTGGGGAACTCCAGACCTCAAGGGCCGGTGTCCTGCAGGTTTTAGATATCACCCGGGGTCAACACACCTGTATCAAATGATTAGTTCATTACCAGTCCTCTGGAGAACACATGGTGAGGCGGTAATTTAGCCATTTGAATCAGCTGTGTTGGATCAAGGTCACATCTAAAACCTGCAGGATACTGGCCCTTGAGGCCTGGAGTTCCCCACTCCGTCTTAGATAAATAACAGAGCTCTGGCTCCACTACAGTGTGAAGATAATGTAAGTTACCGTTCTCCAGTCCAAGCAGCAGATTTTAAAGTATTTAATTACAATTGCATTTATTTTCTGATGCTTTCACAGGAACTCCGTCTTCCCTCAAATAACAATTCTGATAAGTGACCTTCACACATGAAGATGACTTATCAGTGACTTTTCTGCGGTCTAAAACCTTTCTTGCAAGAGGTACATGTGAGAACAGATCTACCACAGCGTTCAGATATTAGCTGGTCTTTAACCTGCCAGCTCCCTAACAGAGTCTTTGTGAGAATAGAGCTAATATTCTGCTGCATTCACCACCTGTTATAACTACTACTTCCTGCACGCTCTACCCAGACAAATGGCTCACCTAAACAACACTGTTTCCAGTAGTTCGAGCAAGCACAAGCAAAAAATATTATCCCAACCTGATTTCTCCGAGATTATCTGAAGTAAAAAACAGAAAAATATACAAAAAAACATCGATTTTTTTTTTTTTTTTTTTTTTTTTTAAATCAGTTGGTAAAACTCGTGATTTTAAAAATCTCTTGTGGAACTGTTTACTAGACACACGCGAAACCAAACATCTTGGAAAGCATGACAACTCCAAACAGAAGGGTTCAGACTTTCTGCTAGACTTCAAACCCGGGACCCTCTTGCTGTTTAAAAAAAAAAAAAAAAAAATGCTAACCACGGATCTACTCCGCTAAACATGACCGTGTAACCACAGACGCCAACCGCAGCATTCAATCTCACCACAACATTACACTCAGAGCATTGTAAAAAGCACATTAAACCTTTAACCACGTCACAGGAGATCAGTCTTAGTCTTTTTTTCCCCTGCAGTGTAATTGTTTGTTAGTCTGTAAAAGGGCAAAATGCAACCAGTCTTCAAAATTTTGTTTTTTGTACGAACATCTTTTTCAACTCCAAAAAGGACCAATGAAATTTCTTTTACTCTTAAGTACCCCTTTAGATACTACAGCAGGGGTGGGGAACTCCAGGCCTCAAGGCCCGGTGTCCTGCAGGTTTTAGATATCAGCACACCTGAATCAAATGATTAGTTCATTACATCGCCTCTGGAAAACTTCAACACATGTTGAGGAAGTAATTTAGCTATTTAAATCAGCTGTGCTGAATCAAGGACACATCTAAAACCTGCAGGACATATTCAGACTTTATCATATAGTCTGACTAAATAGACTCATGTTCTCTTAAACTTAACCAACAGTGAATGTTGGCAAGAGACATGCATTCCTTCTTTTAGAGTTTTAAGTGCCTTCCAGGCGTAGATTTGTATGGTGAATGGCACTGTGGGGCTAATCTGTGTGTGACGGAAGAGTGGTTTCATCTTGCTGACACAGTGACAGGAAGCATTTTAAATTCCTTTCCAGCTAAAGACACGCACTCTGACACAGACGATGTTTTATGTTCCTACAGCTTTAATGTAGTTACAAATTCTCTGAGCAAATTATTATATTATTTTCTACATACTTGAATTTGTTTTTACCTTAGGAGTATATTGTCCTTATGCTAACTCAATAAGACACGGACTGTGTTGTAGCCGGTGGATGTAACATTTTCATTTGTAATGGTCGAATAGGTCCAATCAAAACAGTTAAAAGACGGGGGAGATGTATCATATGACCACTACACAGAAAAGCATTCTGACAAGTCTTACATTCTTTCACTCTATTGCTCATTGAAACCTCCATCTAGGACTATAATAAGCAGCTTAAGAGTGTAAGTGCAAAATCAGGATCCACGATAAACACCCTGAGATGGAAATGCCTGCTTTAAGCGTCACGGATGTGACCATAAACTGTGAGCAAAGAGCACCAAGTCAGACGACAGTGACGTCTACATTCCTGCTCGTGTGTCCGTTCTGACTCAGGCGGGTTAAAACTTCTAAACAAGGTTTTAATAATAACATTAAAAGCCTTTGGTGTTTCCATTAGGTCTCCTGGAAGAAACTCGGGTTGGATCAACTGCCATCAGCAGCCAAATCTTGAAAGAAACTACCTCTATTTTACATTTCAAATAAAGGGGATATATGAGTATTATTATCTTTTATCAATACAAAGGTAAACTTAGTGACACATATTTAATCTTGTTTGTGTGTTTACACACAGACAAAAAGACAATCTCATAAACATGCAATAACCTTAAAGTCTGAAATTAAAATAACTGACATGTAAAGTTATAGTCTGTTAGAGTAGCCCTATTATACCCATTTCCATCTCCATATTTTTGGGACTTTTGCAAAGTTCAAAATAAGCTTATCTTATTCTGGGCCTTGGAGCAGCCCCTCACTTCATCCACTGATTTTAGCGCCTCTCATTTTAAAGCCACCCTCTCTTTAAGCCATACTTTCTTCTGATTGGGTGCTCCTCCTAAAGCAATGATTACAACAGTAGGTAAAAGGGACTTCTGGGAGATGGCCATATTAGACATAGCCCCTCAAAGAAATCATGCAGATCAGAGCACAGTGTTCAGCATATTATTTTCCCCACTGGGACATCTGCATAGTTTTACTGGTCCACAAAAAAAAAGCACAAAAGCTCAGGGTATGCATATAAAGATCAGCGTAACAGCCATCTTGACACTAATTCTGCTCTTAAAGCAGCTTTTTCAAGTTTGTGTTTTACAGGTTTAGATTATTCACCACAGAGATCAACAAGATTTATCAGACAGGTTCACACTGAGAACCATGTATTAGCTCAAACAATATGACAGCTTGGATCAACTTCAAATAAAACATAAAGAAAACAGACAAAACCTTTTATAGTCTAAATTCAACCCACATGGATGTGATGGTTGAAAATTTGTCTGGAGAAATCCAGGGAAAGAACTCCAACAAGATTACAGGACTACACTAAGCCTACAGAGAAGCATGGAGGTGGGGCTGTTTTTGCCCTGTAGAAAACTTTCAGGCCAGAGCCCTGACCCCCTGCAGTTGGCCTATGAGATGCCAAGGGGGAGGGAAAAAAAAAAAAAAAAAAAAAAAAAAGGTTCATGATTGGTGTAAAGGAACCAAAAGCTTAGCAGGTTGAAACATGCAGGAAAGTCTGCGTGAGTCCAAGCACAGGCAGTTCTGTAAGAAACAGGAGGGCAAACTGCACACTTTAAATGCTACTGTGAGGTTTCATGAATTCCCTGTTGAAATAAACATTAAACCATAAAACACTACAACATCATATCAAAGCAGAAACTAGTGTAATCCTTTAACTTTTTTTTTTTTTTTTAGGTCAGAAACAAGTTTGTAAAAAAAAAGTCCAGATAGGGCCAACAAAAAAAAAACAAATTCTAATCTCATAATTCTTAATCGTTATGACCAAGAATAAATAGAGCATCTTGCACAGGATGTGTGGAGTTCACTCTGTGAAAAACTGTTAGAAGTAGTTTAGAAATTCTATAGCGTAAAACTGAAAATGCGGTATTTCCACACCTTGTTTAAAATACTGAGAAATCTCCTCAGAAGCGCTTCTGAAAGCTACCATCAGCGTGCACGCCTCCTCGCTGCACCCACCGATGCAAAGACAAAACAGATACAAACAGGACACCAACTTCTCTGGGCTCAGGCTCATTTAAAATGGACTGAGACAAAGTGGAAGACACTCCCGTAGCCTGACCAATTAAATCCTTTTCAAGGATCAGTGATGTTATGGAAGGCATTAGAGCACACACATTGGATAACTCGCCCACCTGTGAAGGCACCATTAATGCCAAACAATATATTTAGAGTGATTTTCAAACAGTATGTGCACAGATGCAATCTTTTCCAGCAAAACGGCAGCAGGCCACATATTTCAACAGCACGACTCTGTGGTAAGAGCCCAGGTACTAAACTGCCCTGCCAGCAGTCCAGACTGGCCACCCAATGGTGCATTACGTAACAATAAAAATGACAAAGACGGCTACAAACTGTTAAGCAACTGCTGAATTAAGCAACAATGTAAAACTGTTTCACTCAGCTTCCATATACTTGGTGTTGTTAAAGAGGTGATGCAACACAGTGGGAAAAGTGCTGTTTCTGAAATGTCTTAGCACGCAACCGAAATTATGCATAATTTTTCTTCTTTGTAGTATTTTTACTTAGGTATAAAGTATAAATATGAATTATTGCACACTGCTTTTTATTTATCTTTTAATCAGTGTCCTAAATATTTGGAAATGAGGTTGTAAATTTTGAAGTGTGGCTGAACTGCTCACATGCAGGTAGATCAACAACCACAAAACCATCTAAATAGTTTAATCAACAAGTAAACACTAGAGCCTTTACCCCAAAAGCTGATTCTGTTCATCTGGGCATAGCATTTTCAGTGCGAGAAACGTTTCGTCGCTCATCCAAGTGACTTCTTCAGTCTCAGCTGACTGCAGGTTTCTCCAACCTTACAAACAGTACATTCGCACAATGACTGAAACTAGCACCACTGACAAACATGGGCGGTGAGGTCAGTTTCTTGATCAATAATATGCAAATTGTCATGACCACTGATTAACAACTACTGATCAAAGACCATTGATCAGTGGCCATGTGTACCATTCACAGAGAGTTGGGGATTGGCTGCAATCACAGCATTATAAGATGGTGAAAGATGTACCCTTAGGCCCCCTCCTTGATTCAGAGATGATCTTTCACTTTTCACGTAAATGGCCTTCTTGACTTCCCGCTCAAACCTGTGTTCCTTCCTGTCCAGGATGCGTACATCCTCATCATTGAAAGAGTGCCCACTGGTCTGTAGGTGTAAATAGACTGCGGGGTCCTGCCTTGACAAGTTAGCTTTTCTGTGTTGTGCCATCCGCTTAGCCAGAGCTTGTTTGGTTTCCCCGATGTATAAATAAGAGCAATCCTCCAGGCACTTAACAGCGTACACGACATTACTCCGTTTGTGCCAGGGGACCGGATCCTTGGGGTGGAGCAATTTTTGGTGCCGCTTATTTCGGGGTTTGAAAGCCACAGAGATGTGGTGTTTAGAGAAAATGTGTCTTGGCTGTTCTGATACTCCTGACACATGAGGGATCACTAAGGGTTTTCGCTTAGCCAGCAGTTGTCCTTCTTCTCTACAAGAGAGCCTTAACAGCCTTTAAAGTAGAATTTATTGCAGGATTTCTTTTTTGTTTCATCCTCACCAACAAGTTGGAAAAGTAATTATGTAATTTAACCTAATTATAACATTTGTTGAAATGTTCACTAATAAAAATCATGTTTAACTAAAGGAGTTTAAAGTCCTTGTATTGTATTGTGTTTCACTGGAAAAGAAACTGAAAAATGTGCTTCTCCTGTTATGACAAGTCAAAAAGTGCTCTGTAATGGAGAAAAAAAACTTTCAGTTTTAAATCAATGGTTTTAATAGAACCACTGGATTAACCTTGTAGGACTTGCAGCCAGTTTTACAAATAGACCAGTTACTGTTTTTAGTGCTCTGAAAATAGGCCAATATACTTCATCTACGAAAATACACTAAAGCAGTCATTTATTATTAGCATTAGTATTCTTTTTTAATTAAGGTTTTTCCTGTTACCATATAGCAAGCTGGCGACTATGTACCTAAAGATAACAGGACCACATGTTACTAAAGCGAAAAAGAAGAAAAAAAAAAAAAAACTACCCTGTTCATGTTATTTTTTTTTTTTAATTGACGGAAAAAGCTTGAGCCAATATATGAAATGTGCTTCAGCAAAAACAGGTCACAGAAGTGACACAGTCGAGCAAAACCACAGTGAAGATTGTGTCAGCACATTTCTGCAGATTATTATCAGCTAATCAGAGACGTTCTTATTGCGTCTCATTTAAGTACAAAAAAATGGCACATCATCATACATCAAGAAAATGCATTACATGGTATGTGTGGTACTGTTCTAAAATGTAAAGTTGGAGGTAAATTGCACAGTCATACAGCACTTCACAAGCCTAGTATAGCTGTGAAAAGGAAGCAAGCTCTGATAGCACAGTATGATCTCTTGTGTTAGGCAAGAAAACATCATGAGCTGTGAGCATCAAAAAGAAGAAGGAAGAAGCAGCAGCAGTCCCGTCTTTGTTACTGCCTTACAAAATGCAAATCTTTCATAATCAATAACACCAAGGGTCCTCCTCCTTCACTGGATGTACGCCACTCTAAAAGAAACATATGGCATGCTGGTTTCATGTAGGAGATCTGCACTCTTTCCTCGCAGTGTAAGAATCCAAGTGCTGCCGAGACTCAGAGGTCTACCAATAACCATTTTAATAACTTGTGTGTCTTTGGAGGGTGGGAGGAAGCCATGCTGTCTGGGGAAAACCAACACAGGTACGGGGTGAACGTGTAACCTCCCCACAGAAAGGCCTCAGACAGCCAGTAGAACCATGACCCTTCTCTGGTGTGAGGTGACAGTGCTAACCACTGCGCAACCTAAAATAAGAGTAAAGACGCATGATGCAGACACCACATACAAGTAGTAATTCATGTTATACTTGTATAATGGCTCCACCCTCCAACCCTCCCATTTATCCCCGGGACTGGGATTGGCACTAGGAGCTTGTGATTCCTGAGGCTGGAATTGTGCCTCAAACCAGGGAACTTGTAACTGAACTTGTCACATGTAACACAAGTGTGTTAACCACTACACTATGGAGCCGGTATGAAATGCCTCCATAGATGGGAACTAAGCCTGTTGCTTGATTTAAGTACATTTATGGGTCTTATTATTAGGGCAAAAGGTGACATGCAGGTTAGGATAATGGGTGGTCCTAAAATTGCCCCTTTATATAGCAGTCTGGCGACCCATGCAGGGTTGTCTGGATGGATGATGTCATTACTAACAAAACTTCATTTAGGCATGAAGGAAGATTACTATGACATTTTTTTGTTGATGGTGTGCTTAACATTCAAAATTCAGAAGCTTAGAAAGGAGATTTAGAAAAAAAGCATATTTAATCATCGGAATAGTTTTTGGTCAACAGTTGTCTAATTGCTACAGTTCTAGTAAACTTTAAACTGCACAGCAAACCAATGTTGAGACCCCATCCTATAACCTAAATCAAGTGTTAGGCTATATTTATTTTTGAATATTTTGTAGTTACACGATGCAGTGAACTAAAAAAAATAGATGTATTTAACTAATTTACCACAATGGAAGCTGAATAAAACCATCACGGTTTTGCTTTAACACGACTGCATCTGAACATCTTTACCTGTGGTACACCTGCATTCCTAGTCTAACCTGATAGTCAACCTCTCTATCAGCTAAGGTGAGCTGTCACCAGCGTCAAAATTACTCTCGTTTGTACATGTGTTATATTGTCTGAATCGACAACACAGTCTAATAGCAAAGTGTGAAACAGTCCCAAAAAAAGCAGTTTGTCCGTTTGTCCTCGTGAAGGTGAGATGTCACTTTTTCATCAGTCAGCTGGACTTTATTGCTCTCTTTTAATCGGAAGGCACTTCGGCCAATTATATTGTTTTTAAAGCGCTCTATATATGAAGTTGGGTTGGGCTGAATGTCTGCAGCATATCTGCTTCTCAGACAAACCAGGGATGCATCATCAGGGTAACCAATAAAAGAGCTTTGAAAAAAAAAAATGTTTAACCCAATTTTGTTATCCCCAAAAAGTATTTTTTCTAAATCTAATCTGGTACTTTTTAATCACAGAAACCAAATCATTCACACCTAGACTTAAGCAAGTCATTTTTCATGATAATTAATAATGTGCCCAAAATAATACAAATGAACTGCAAACATCTGTCACATGGCTGACTTGAACTACAATGTCTGGTTTGAGTGGCAAAATGATTCACCTCCCATCGAACAACTTTGCATGGAAGCTTGTTTCCACCTCTGAAAAAAAATAACCAACTTTTTTTTGCCATCCATGAGTCTAAAGTTCAAATTATTATCTAAATCTTTAATTAGTTTCTCAGACGTTGATTTGCCCAACTCAAAAGATTGATTTATGGATGACAAAAAATTATAGATCTTTTTCAGTGGCATAAACAGGCTTCCATATCGTCAACATAAAAAAGCTATGCAGAGGTTGTTGTTATTACAGCACTACATGCAAGACTGGACAGAGGAAAATCATATTTTGGGGACACGGGACAAGTGTTACCAGGAACACAAAACAACAGATTAGAGGTTGAGACCATTTCACAAACTGTGATGAGACTTAGCACTGATGGTACGAAAGCTCTTTTATAGGTTTTGAAGATTGTTAAGCGGCAGCTTTAACTAACCTATGTTGTTTCTTTAAAAAAAGGTCGTTAAATGACAACATTGAAAACTTTACTGATAGCTTTCTTATCACATTTTCTGATTTGTTATCATACATGTCATACCTCTGTCACGTTGTTTGTCTTTAATTTAGTCCAGAGCTGTCTAGAAAGAAATCTTTAAAGAAGCTGTACCTTGATATGCATGGGAATGGATTTAGAGGCCAATCCTGTCAGGCTGCCACCCATGCAAACAAAAAGCAGCTTTAATCATGTGTCAAAGCTAAAGTGGAAGACCCACCCTGGGCAGCTGTCCAAAACAGAAGGAGGCAGCTCCTTGGGAAAATCCGGATGTGCCAGTACCATAAACTTCAAGCATAATAGGCAAGAAAAAAAAAAAAGATAAGAAAAAGGGTGCTACACAAGTGATGTGTTTGACTGGATATGGATATGGTGGTCCTACATCAACGATCTAGTCATTAAAATGCCTTGTGAGGACTTATCAGCAGCAGGCAGTGAGAGGCGCACAAAACCCATTGCCATGCTCCAATCGATTAACCGAAAACAGGCCGATAGAATCTAATAATCATCAGCTGGTCCTCATGTGTGTGTCACTTGTGATCACGTGACTTGTTAAGCAAGAAATAATCACTTATTTTTTTAAAAAATTAAAAAACCCTTAACATAGATCTTGTGAAGAAGGCAGAACTGCATGGCAGCTTCGTCTGTCAAACAAACTGCTGCCAACAGTTTGGTCTAAGCATGGCAGAGAAGAAGTGTGATAAGAGCTGGAGACAGCCCGAGTTTCACACGTTTCAACAGTCTGCTCCAATTATCGAGCAAGTGTGGAGAAAGCTACGAGCTCTGGCTATTTGAAGAGAGGATAAAGCAGGTGCTAAAACATTTCCCCACGCCAGCGCTCCTTTACTCTAACCAGCAGCGCGCACACACAAACACGGGCAGTCCCAAAGCAACATATTCGAGCGAGGTAAAAGTTTTGTTGCTAACTGCAGACAGATGCTACAGGCTGGTTTCTTCGACTGACATTTCCTGGAGTATACTCACCCGCCGCGGGGCGTTGCTGCTGGGCGCTTTGTCGTGTGTTTAAAAAAAAAAAAGTGGCTAAAAAAATGGCCCCTGAAGACTTTAGGGAAAGTTAGGAAATGAAAGTTTTACTTTGTCCGTCACCACTGGCCTTTTAGTCGACATGAGAGCAGCCTCATCAGCAGTGAGCAGCCGTGGTAACTCGGTCGGTGTGGTCGTGCTGAGAAACAGCTCCTCCTCACGGCTAACGTCAGCTAGCTGAAGGAAACGGCAGTTACAACACACAGCCGGACCAGACCGCACTGCTTCAACTGACACACGATATCTCCTCAGGAAACATCACATTTTCTAATAACTATACACGGCGGCGTTATAACTGCGCCAAGGCAAACTAACTACGCCATGTGCTCGTTTTGACGCACTTTTTAATTACGCGATATTACGCGCAGGGGCGTTTCCAGGATTTTTTAAAGTAGCGAGCACAAAGGGGACCCACTACCAACAGGCAGGGGGGCATGGTACATAAGTATATGTGATGTAGGATATTAAAAAACCAACAGAAAACCAGACTTTTTACATCAGAATAATAAATAAATATAAATAAATAAATCATTTTTCTGATATTAATTACAAATTCTGACTTTTCTTTATTATAATTCTGACAATCTCAGAATTATGACTTTTTTTAATCAAAATTCTGACTTTTCTTTATAATAATTCTGACATTAATCTCAGGATTCTGAGAGCTAGATTTTTAATCAGAATTCTGAGATTAATGTCAGCATTCTGACTGTTTTTTATTAGAATTCTGACATTCTGTAAAACAAAAGTAAGAATTCTGAGATTACTGTTAGATATAGATAGATAGATGACTCAACACCTGTGTTGAGTCATTTTTTTTTAGAAAAAAATTGATCTGGGTACGCAGCACTGATATCACAACACAATTTTGTGGGTAACACCATGGGGGCCTATCAGATATCAGAGGATATTCCACTCGAGGTCTCCCTTCAACCATGGTTGTGTGTGTATAGTGCTTATAATTAATGATAATTGAATGAATTACAAATGTATAAATTTTTTATATAGTTGCATTGTTACTTCATTTATTCCATGAACAGACACAAATGCATTTCATGTGGCAGAACAAAATGTGACCTGATTTCAGGCTCCTGTGGACCACAAACCTCATTTTCTCTTTGCAGATGTCTGCATGTGAATGTGGCACTGTATAACACTCAGCAAGGGCAACTAAGGGCAACTAGAGGGCCGTCACAGTGCTTTTAGTAATGTTTGATCAATTTAGTTATCTCTAAGCTTTATGGGCTCACAGTCTCATGGGTAACAGCATTTACTCATATGAAAGATAACTCCTACAGACAACTGTAAGAGTGTAAGACAATTTTTTTTTTTTTTTTAAAGAAACTGATGAGTAATTAATTTTGTTACAAGTCATTCTGAAACAGATATGAGAACATGAAATTATTAAATATTTATTCTGTACATTTATAATCACAAACAGCAGGAATCAGTATGAATTCATCCATGGTGATCTTGTCTTTTTGTTTGGCCTCCAGTCCAGCAGCCTCCTGCCTTCTTGAACTCCTTCAGTTCTTTTCATTTTGTTGTTTTGGCTTGTCCTGGATCTGCTGTCCTGATGTCTTTGGCACTGTCTCGAAATAAGGTCTGTAGATGTAAATTCCACCGGCAACTCCGAGCATTGTGGCAAAGGCTAACTGTGTGAAAGGCAATCTTCTTCGAAACATGATTTATTTTTTAAAAATTAGGATTCCCAAAAGTGAACCTAAAAGAACAAAATAATTATAAAGACACTTTAAATGTCCAAGTCAGTCCACCACACAGCTTTGAAAAATATTAAAACAGTAGTGAAATCATTCATCTCTTTACCACAAAGGCACAAAAATGTGAGAAAAGTATTTTTTGGTCTTAGCAAATTCGTTTGCACCACCGCTCAGTGCCTTATACTATTATTTTGAAAAATCCATACCGGATATTACCAGAAGCTGATCGCTAGCTTCACAGTTTGTTCACCTTTTAGCTGGAAACATTTCAAATTTAATATTTTAGCCTATTTAAAAATATATATTCTTTGTAACTTTCATAGCTCACCGAGGAAGCCTTTTGATCGATGTGTTTGTAACTGCGGAGCAGACGCACAAGGATAAAAACCCGAAGAGATAAAAACAGAAGAAACAACAAACAGAACAGTCAGTTACAGCAGGATGACATTCTTCTTCTACGCTGAACTTTGACCTCCAAAAGCTGCACTGCGCCACCTACAGGAGCGTACAGTTACCTGCTGCTTGCTCAAACAGGAGGGAAATTTAAAAAAAAAAAAAAAATTAAAAAAAAAAAAAAATACCGATCTGAGCTATCATGCCTCCTCCATCCTACAGCTTTCGCTGTCGAAGCGTTTGGATCAGAATTTAATTATTGGACAATTTCAAAAAGAAAAGTTTTATTTAATAAATGACACTGAGATTTGGCAAAGACTTCTGCCTGTCTCGTATGCTTTTATTTATAATATTTAATATTCTTTTTTTCTCTTGAAAGATTGTGGAGGACCTGGTTGGACCTGCTACCAATACATTATCATTTAATGCAAAAGCAAACAAACATATTTTGACATAATACCTGAGCTAATATTATGGGACACATAAGCAGTCACAGCAGTCATGTCACTCGGGGGATCCAGGGGTTTCTCTGTGAATTTCACATTGCCATGCCAGCTTGCTAGGTGCTTGCTCAGATTTGAAGTTAAATTTTTACACTGTGGAAAGACATTTTCTTCCCACGTAGAGTGTAGAGTGGACGCTAATGTTTTTGTCACTTTTTACAGAATCAGACTCAAACTAATGTTAGTACTTCCAAGCTTTAAATCCTGCCTGGTCGTACTCTCTCCTATACTCCATATTATCCACTGTTAACAGTGTTGGGAAGGTTACTTTTAAAATGTATTCCACTACAGATTACATGCCCCAAAATGTATTTTGTAACGTATTCCGTTATGTTACTCAATGAGTAACGTATTCTGAATACTTTGGATTACTTATATATTATCAAGCTTTTTACAACTACATGAATGTACTATTGCTGTGTGATTTATTACTATTACTGAAGGCTACGCGCCATACCAATACCAAGTAGATTTTTTAATCTGAATATAAAATGACTAATAGTAGGGTGAACATTAGGTAAGGCTGCACTTTTTGCAGCGATCTAGAAAACTATTCCGTGCGTGCTTAAAACAGGTCCGTAGCTCCGAACCGTAGTAAAGGGACCTCTGGCGAGCTACAGAGGTGTCAGAACACCTCTGTGCATTACAGATCAGTCTGAGTCCCAGTGCTGACCCTTGTCTATCACCGAAATCACCAACTACGAACTGGACCATGGGGCAATCACCTAGTCTAATGAATCAGATTTTCTTTTACATCACATGGATAGGCAGGTGTGTCGATCTTTTATCTGCTGAAAACCAGGGAACAGGATGGACTATTGGGAGAAGACAAGTTGGTGGTGGCAGTGTGATGCTTTGGATAATCTGCTGGGAAACCTTGGGTCCTACCATCCATGTGGATGTTACTTTGACATGTACCACATACATAAGCATTGTTGCAGACCATGAACACCCTTTCATGGAAACTGCATTCCCTGATGGCTGAGGTCTGCCATAAAGCAAAAGTGGTTCAGGAATGGTTTGAGGTGCACAACAATGAGTGTGAGGTGTTGACTTGGCCTGCAAATTCTCCTAATCTCAATCCAGTTGGGCATTTGTGGGATGTGAAGCGATGATTATACAGCAATCTCTTCTGGTTGTTAAAGTAGCCAGTAATTAATTTTTTATATATCATACTGAATAAAAATACAATATGTCCATAAGTCTGCCCAATTTGAAATCTCCTCACATACTTCAGTCTACGATTAATATATCATTCAGCATGTTTTGCTAGAGTGCATTTATTGATAGAAATATCCAGTCAATCACATGACAGCAGTTCAGCACATCTAGGCATGAAGACAAGGTCAAGGCAATCTGCTGCAATTCAAACAAAGTACCAGAATGAGGAAGAAAGGTGATTTAAGTGATGTGGCATGGTTGTTGGTGACAGACAGGCTGGTGTGAGTATTTCAGAAACTGCTGATCTACTGGGGTTTTCCTTAAAAGCCATCTCTAAAGGTTTAGAGAGAACAGCCTGAAAAACAGAAAACAGGCACTGACTGGCAATTCTCTGGGTGTCAGTGCCTTCTGTCAAAGGAGATTGAACAAGCTACTTCAAGCTGATAGGAGGGTATTTTGCCAAAAAGCGATCGTCTGCCATATGTTTTTATGTGCTATGTCTTTACTTATATTTGTAAATAGACTGTAGTCAACGGGATTTATGAGGTGGTTATATATGAAATAAAGAAATTACCAATTTTAGAAGTGTTTTTATGACTCTGGGTTATTGTGCCTACATAATAATGAATCCAGTCATTTTTGGCTACTTAAAACGTCTTTCCAGAACTGCTATATTATATTTTTTGCAATATCTGCTGCACTCTTGACCAAATCTCTCTTGAAAAACAATGATTTTTTATGTCAGTGACACTCTTTAGCTGGAAAGATAAAGGATATATAAAAGTCACTTTGCCAGAAATTGGTTGCAGCTTCTAGTTTGTGACATGAATGTTGTTTGTGGATCAAAACGTTATATATATATATATATATATATATATATATATATATATATATATATATATATATATATATATATATTTATTTGACAAATTATAGGCAACAACGCATTTAAAACAATTATTTTTTGCCAAACACCAGAAATCAGTTTGTGGTAATAACAAAAGAAACAGTAACTGAAATAAACATTCGTCAAATCCAAAGTATACAGAAGAACATCTGTGAACTGACAATATATCCAACCTTAAAGCAGCAGGATGACAAAATAAAGCTTTTATTTTGAAAGCGGGAGAGAACATTTCACCGGAAGTAGGTATGATTGCGGAAGCGCTCCATAGTTCATTTAGCTAACTGAAGTTAACTTACACTTATGAAGACTTTCTGTGGAGATGTAACAGTCTAATAATGCTGGTTAAATAAACCCGAAGCTCGCTCGTCCCTGTCGGCAGGCCTGGAGCTCAGTTTGTCTTCACTTTGTGCTTTTAAAACTGATCGTATATGTTATCTTTTTGATTGTGTGAGGAGCGAACTCACCTGCTGCCACACATCCGGGGACAGGTGAGCTATGCCCGCAAGAGGTTTATGTGAAGATGGAGAATCTGCGCTCACGGCTGAAGTTTGGGAGCAAAGTGGAGGACGTGAAGCTGAGAAGACGTAAATCCCAGCTGTACTCCAGGCAGGAGGCGAGTCCTCTGAACATCGGTGGGGCTCTGAGATTTATCACAAAGAAAAATAAAACAGATGTTCACCGCAGCTGCTCAAATGTGCTCATTTATCTGACCTCCACAGGTGTGCTGAGCGTGACCGTGTTTTGTGTGGTGTTCAGACTGATTAACTGCCTCCTGGTTCAAACCAGCTTCGTCCCGGATGAGTACTGGCAGTCTCTGGAGGTCTCCCATAGGATGGTTTACAAATATCCTTTTTGGGAGACACCCCTCACAGAGGGAACAGTGGATAAGTGCACTTTTATTCATTCATTTACTTTTATTTAATATTTTTAAGCAACTTTGCTGTGTTCAAAGTCACTTAAATCACTTTCCTTCCCCAATGTGATGCTCAGATTGGAATTCAGCAGGTGTCTTGATCATGTCACCAAGTCTAATTGCAGTTGAGTTGCTGGCCTGTGATTGGCTGATTAAATATTTCAGCCAATCACATCAGTTGAAAAGTTGCCAGTGATTGCATATTTGGTTAGACTGTTGAGCTTTACTTTTTTGTGCTTTTCTGAACTTCCTAATTGTTGCCCCTGATACAGTTCCAAGAGTTAAACATTAAGAAAATGAAAAACTAAACTGAAATGTGCAAACCCCCTGTTTATGTTTATGGTTCCCAGCAGAGATACATGAAGTGACTGTTCACTGTTTTAAATCCCAACAGCAGCTTCATGCATTACAGTTGTTTTTCTATCCTGTTATAACCTTAACACTGTAACTTATGGGTATCTGACCTGGGAATGGAAGGCGGGAATAAGAGGATTCTCATATCCACTTCTCTTTGCATTCTTATATAAGATCTTACAGTTCATCAGCTACGACTCGGTTCAGCTGCTGGCAAGTTTCTTTATTATTTTCTCTCAGTAATCTTTTTTTAATGAGCATTTGAACGATTTCCTGTAGTCACGAAGTTTCTATAAACTTGTCTGGCTTTTCAGATTTGGCTTCCGCGAAGTCTTCAGTCGCTTCTGGCTTCGTTTGCTGACGTGAAATTCTTCTTCCTGCTTCAAACGCTGGAAAATCAGGATGTTGCAAGATGGACAGTAGGTGGATGTATGCAGATAATGAAAGATTTGAGTGAACATATGCAGACTGTTTTGCATGGTGACTGCGCTTGGGATTATTTTAAAGATGGAAGATGGAAACCTGCCTTTAGTTCACTTCACACTAATAATAATAAAAATGGCTTCAGTGCTCTGCAGTTTTCATACCTAATCCTCACTTGTCTTTCACCTCCAGTTCTTCTGTCACATGTGCTCCTGGTTCACGTGGTTCTGCTGCACCAGGACTCTGACCAACAGCATGGAGGCCACCATCACCACCCTGGCTCTGTCTTACTTTCCTCTGCCCGGGTCCAAAACGCACAGCAGGTCTTAATCTTAAATAGAATTTCTTCTAAAATAGAATTAAGAAACATGAAATAAATAAAAAATGAAAAAAAAAAAATCAGAAAAAATTAAAAGTAGAAAGAAAAATCAATAAAAAAATCAATAAAAATAAAAATACATTAAAAACGAGAAAAAAATCTTTCACAAAGGATGCATATCAGAAAGTATCCTTGAAGTGAACTTCAGTTCACAGCACTGTAAACTGTAACCTCAGCTATGCTTTAAATAAACAATAAATTAAAACCAAAACAGGCCACACCCATGTCCCCATCAATCTGAGCCCTCCCCATCACTCCATGTAACCAGAGACCAAAATAAACATCTGAAATGTAGCTTGATCACAATTATAAATAATAACCTCCATCTAAACTGATTGCCGGCGGTTTTAAAGCAAAGCTGTGCACCAAAGTCTCTCCTGTTGAATTACACAGAAGCAAAATGTACTTTTTAACTACCCTGATGATCTCTGTTGGGTGTTTTACATACACGCTGCTGTTTTCCAGTAAGAAGTACTTGGCCCTGGTGGCCTTGGCTGTGATTATTCGCCCGACGGCCGTGATCGTCTGGTTTCCTCTGCTGTTGTATCATTTCTGGCAGGAAGACAACAAACTGAGGCTCATCACTCATAACTACATTCCCATAGGGTTCGTACTTTCAGCCTCTTCTCCTCTATAACCGTTAGTTTTACAGTCTTTTGTCTCCGGTGTATGATTGTTCTGTCATCACTAGGACGTTGGCCCTTGTCACTTCAACAACGATTGACTGTTTTTTCTATGAGAAGGTAAAATCTGTGTGACTGACACACACACACACACACACACACACACACACACACACACACACACACACACACACACACACACACACATCCAGTAACTCTCTCAGCATGAAGTCATTCGGCTGTAACGGCTCCTCTTTGTTTTCCAGTGGACACCAGTGCAGTTCAACTTCCTCAAGTTTAACATCTTGCACAGTGTGGCTGATTTCTACGGCTCTCACCCCTGGCACTGGTACCTCACTCAGGGGTTCGCCGTCGTGATCGGGCCTCATCTCCCGCTTTTTCTTCACGGTTGCATGCTTGCCTTCAAGCGATACAAAATCCTGCTGGCAGCGGTCGTCTGGACCATCGCAGTTTACAGGTGAATCTGTAACACACACTGCTTACCTGTTGTTGTGATGCTGGCTTATGGTTATTAAACATGAATGCAGAGTTCCCTTTGTCCCTTATTTTTATTCTTTAAAAAAAAAAAAAAGATTAGTGTGAAATATTTGATCTCTGTTTGCACCCCGATTGGCTGCAGAGTGGAGCCTTCTATGGGTGGAGTTTCTTTCAATGCATGCTTGTGTGGATTTTGGATCTGGACGAATTGGAGGCTGTGTCGGTGGCTTTAGCTCTTTTCATGTTCTCTGGCATTTTTTGTTGTTGCAGAGCGTGCCATAGTGTGTTTGGCCCATTTAAAACATTTATGTTGGTGGTGCTCATCAAAGAAACATCTGCACAAATGTCAGGAGCCAGATTTTTCCAACAGAACACTGTAACTTAAAGGCAAACAGTCTTATTCACTTCACCATTGAGTTTGATTTAGAGTCTGACTCATTTAGGCTTTATTATACCAATTTTATTTTGGTGATTCAAAAAGTCGGTAGATCAGCCAATATTTTCTTTTCTTTATGACGCATGAAACAAATTTCTCTGACATATATGAGTAGGTATTTGTGAGTCCTTACTAAGATAATACGTCAATCCAGTTTAACAATAATGTTGTTTTACTGTTTTGACAAGTCATGGATCTAGTTTTTACTCTGAACATTCTGCTTGGATCAGCTGGTTTTGCCAACAGGGAAGTTACAGAGTGGCCTCTGGTGGACAAACTATACAACATCAACACTCATAAAATGGTTTCAGAATCAGAATACTTTATTAATCCCTAGGGAAATTAATTTAAGGGCCTTTCTCTAGTCTCTTTTTTTAAATTTTTATTTGATGACCAATATGAATATCGATTTTTCAGCAAATAGCTAAAATTGGCCGATGTCTCATTCAGGTTGTGTTTGATGGATATGAACAACAGTCAAACAGGGAGAAATGAACACAGCTAAGAGCTGTAACTAACCGTGTTTAGAGATGTTAATCA
Organism: Oreochromis niloticus; assembly: GCF_001858045.2. NCBI lineage: Eukaryota > Metazoa > Chordata > Actinopteri > Cichliformes > Cichlidae > Oreochromis > Oreochromis niloticus. The sequence goes on along the minus strand of NC_031965.2, from coordinate 22,504,172 downwards.
TTCATGAACGAGCAGCTACCAAAACTAATATCACTCTAAATACGTCGTTTTTATTTCAAATCATTATTTTTAGTCCGAGTATGTTGTTCAGTCTTCAGAGACATGTATCTGAAAGCACATGCTCACCTGTTTCTGTTCTAGCCATCCAGGATGTCACGTAGTCAAAGAAGAGAAGCGTTGACGGAGTTTAAATTGATGGTTTAAAGATCTCTGTGCAGATTTCTTTATTTTTATGCCTCATATAGTCCTCATAAAACATTTGCAAATGTTTTCCTTTATTTTTCGATCAGTGTGAAACCTGTTTAAATCCCATCTACTTGTTATGTAACAGATTCCTATAAAGCTTCCCGTGGATCCTGGTTGGTAGACAGTCTGACCTGTTTTGTTTTTTCCTTCCAGTTTGCTTCCACACAAGGAGTTCAGATTCATTTATCCAGTGCTGCCTTTTTGTATGGTTTTCTGTGGTAAGTCACTTATTCACATCAGAACTGCAGCATGTGGTCATTTCCATCCAGATGTGTTTATATAATAAATGTTTTCTTTCCACAGGGATTTCTTTGGCTCATCTGAAATCGTGGCGTCGACCTGCAGCAGCCGTCTTGTTATCGGCCAATCTTATTCCTGCTCTGTACACTGGTCTGATTCACCAGCGAGGCACTCTGGACGTCATGAGCCACCTGCAGCCACTTTGTGACGTAGGCAATGTCTCCACCACCCGTCCACAGCCGGATGTCCTCTTTCTCATGCCCTGCCACTCAACACCCTTCTACAGGTATGTGATATGTTTCAAGATTTCCAAACCACTGCATTCAGTTGTTTTCATTTCACACAGCATCCCAAGTTTTCAAGATTTGGATTATATTTACCTGATATTTAAGATTTATTCAATTAAAATCAGAGTTTTCAAAATAAAACATTGGAAACATGTTATATATTTTATATCTGCTGTGGTACGAAAGATTGATTCATAAAAATGTGGTGAGCTGTCCTCTGTCGCTCTTCAGAGCTGTCGACTGGATTCTCCACATCACGCATTTCATTGTCTGTACTCATTTCCTCGATCACGTTATGATGCTGTGCAGCTGATGGTCCTCTGTCTCCTCACAGCCACATCCACTGCCCAGTTAAGATGAGATTTCTCGAGTGTCCTCCAGATCTGGGAGAGGAAGCTTACGTGGATGAAGCTGAGAGATTTTACGAGGAGCCTCTTCTCTGGTTCAGGACCTCGTTCCCATACGAGTCCTCTCTGCCCACCCATCTGATCATGTTTGATGTTTTGGAAAAGGTAAGACACAAATTACATTTCTAATTTTTGCTTGGAGTGTTTTTAAGCACATTTTGTGTGTTTTCTTCACAGGAAATCTCAGCATTTTTGGAAGGGAATAACTTTGTGAGGGCAGCAAAGATATTTCACACTCATTTTCCTGAAGGAAGAGTCGGAGGAAGCATCTTTATTTATGAAAGGCACTGACAAACACTGGAACAATGGCAACTTTCTGTCCTTATGGCAAAACGTGGGTTTTTTTTCTTTTTCAAATGGAAATAAATATTTTACACTTATATCTTGTCATTCATTTTCATCAATTTAAATTTTCATCAATTTAAAAACATTTTATATACAGTTACATTTCCTCAAATGTTATTTTTTCCAGTTTTTTTCCTTTTCCATCACAAGTGAAACTGTCCAGTTAAATTAAGTTAAAGGTGGAATGATAGGAAACAGCATGTGAGCTCTCACATCACACAAAGCTGTTAGTGTAGCAGCAAATTAAAACCATCAAACTGAACACAGAAACATCCAGAAGTGCCCCCACCCTTTTTTTAGTCTCTGCTGTTTTTAAATGAAGGTGTTGAGACTGAAGAGGGAGGTGCTCATCCGTCTAAAATTTACCAGCCAAATTTTAAAGAATGACTCAGTTTAACATCTTAGATAAACTCAAGTTACATGTAGTTAGGCCACGTCTTCCACTCCAACCTAATGATTACTTCACCAAACACCAAAGAGCTGAAGGCCGTTCAGTAGCATTCAAAAGTTGTGCAAACTTACAAAAACAAAAAAGGTGACTTTGCAACTAAAGTTTGTAGCCATTGTAATAAACTAGCTGAAATCGTTTCAGTATTTGGGGTCAAAGGGCATCGGGCCCAGCTCTATCTTGACGTCAGCCATGTGTCTGTCTGCGTTTCTTCCTGATCGGCTCCACTTGCGTTCGCTGTGGGGTCGAGACCGGGCGCGCTGCTGCTTACGCTGCTCGTGCTTTGTCCTCGATTCCTCCTTTGAGTCTGCCTCGGGTCCTTCAAACGGCCCACTGGATGATTCAAACACAACACAGACGAATGACATCACAGTGAGCGTGATGATATAAAAAAATAAATATGAACCGGCTGGAGCGCTGAAGAAAAGTGGGGAAAAAAACAGGTTCAGTCCTCACTCAACTAACCTAACCCCAACCTTTGTGGGGGACAAAAGGTGTATTTTTTTTGTTTGTTTTCAGGTGCAAACCTGTTACCATGGCAATAGTAATTTGTGGTAACGGCACGTGGTGTGCCTCTAATAATGACCTTCACTCTCTGGCTTAAATGGACCCTGTGAAAATGATAAAATGTAAGCGGACATCAGAATAATAGAACTGGTAGAAGATGCCACGTACTTATTCCACTATTTAAGCTTAAAGTCAGCCAGAAAAGTCAGAGGTGGACTCCAAGTACACACTTTATTGTAAGGATTCAATCAGCTTATCTAAACACCCGATGAAGGCTTGTACAACCCAATAAATCATTCATAAAATGGTTTATACACTTATCCCTGTATTTGAATTGTATGCAGGACTAAAGGAGAAAAACAATTTATGATTTGTATGTTACACCAGTTATTTCCAGTAGATAATCAAACTACAGACATATGAATTTTGATTAAATTACTTCAGTTATTAATTTTTGGAACTACAAACAACATTCAACCAAAAAAGGAACAATTGAAAACAGTGAAATTACATTATTTACAGGTAATTTGAGTTACAGCAATTGATTGCAATTCTTCACCAACCAGTCAGTCTCTGATGGACTGCGGTTGTTTGGAGTCTGAGTTCCACCCACCAGGTGACCCGTGCGATCGCCTTGTGCTCAAAAAGTTGCACAAGTAACAATTTGCAGTCAGTTGCAAAAAACAAAAAAGTAATGAAAAAACTGAGCTGACCGTCATAGTTTTACTCAAGTGTGACTACTGAGCCATTATTTTGCTTCCTTACAGTTATCGAACCACCTTTGATGAGCTCCGCCCCATTTTCCTGTCAGCGTGAGGCTGTAAAAGTGTCTGAGCTCTCTAGTTTGATTATTACTGTTTATTGAACATTTAGAGGAGCTGGCTTTTTTTAAAGGTCTGTTTTTATTTTAGTTATTTTTCACACATTTTTAGTTTAGATCACTATAAAAGCTTCACTTGGACTGTTTCTGAGAAATTTGGTGGTTTTATGGTTTTTTTTGTAAACTTATGACTTTAATTTTCACCCATCCAGCCTTGGAAAATCCCCAGAACTTTTATAAATTATTCAGACGCAACCTAACAATAAATTAAAGGATCTTTCTGGACGCTCACCTCGGGCTGTAACTCTTTGTGTTTGTTTCTCCAAAGAAGTGCCTGTAGATGTAGTCATCAACATCCCCGAAAGCGTCATCATCGAGGCCGTGGTACTTGCACATGTCTGCGAGAAAGTTTTCAACCCCGCTCACAAAGTCTGTGAACAGCATCTGGTCGTGAATGAACACTCCGTTGCGGAAGAAGTTGTTGATGAACTTCTCCAGCTCCTTCCAGTGGTGGAAGTGGTCGACCTCCTGCTGCAGGTAGCTCTGCAGCAGCTTGTGAAACTCGTCGGCTCTGATTGGCTCTGTGGCTTTGTTGAAGAGCCTGGTGGATTCCTGGTAGGCACAGTCGAAAACCCCGGAGCATCCCTTCATGTGGGCTTTGTGAGTGTTTTGCTCCCAGTCCTGGTGAACTTTGTCTCCTGACTTCCGGGTGTTGTGGCCAGAGTCGTGTTTGTGTCGTTGATGAGGCTTGTGGGATCTGTGCTGCCATGACTCCCTTGTATTCTTCTCATTGCTTCTCTGTTTATAAAACCCTCGGGCTTTATTGATGAAGGTCGAGGCAGAGTCCTTGAAATGTCTGAAAGTGGATTTGACAGAGTCAGAGAACTTCCTCAGGTTCTCCTTCACGGCCTCTTTGGCTTTTTTAATCTGCTCCTTGTGGTGATGTACGAACTCCTTGGTGGAGTTCTTCACAGCATCAAACGTCTCCTTCACTTTTCCCGCCATGCCATGCTTTGGTTTTTTCACTTTGGGCTCCGTGTCTCCTTTGGTTCTTTCCTCTTTGGTCTCCACATACAGCCGCTCCCACAGGTCAGAGCGCTGCTGCTCAAAGCTCAGCCTCTTCTCCAGCTCCATCAGACGGGACTGCAGCTCCTCCGCCTCTGAACCCAATTCCTTTCCGGCTCCTGGGAGTCGACTTCTCAGTCGACTTAGCTCTCTCCTCAGCTCATCCGTGACCTTCCTCTCTTTGTCAAGCTTCTTTCTCAGCGTCTGTGCTTCGGCCATCATGTTTTCCCGCTGGCCTTGGAAGCTTCTGGTCAGCTGCTTCTCTTCCTCCAGCTGCTCTTTCAGGTTCTGGTTTTCTGACAGCAGCGAGTCGGCTCCGGCTCCCATCGACTCCAGATCTCTGATCTTAGAGCGCAGACTCTTCAGCTCCTCCTGTAAGGCTGACAACGACATCTCTTCTCGCTGCAGAGAGCTTTTCAGCAGCTGGTTCTCAGCTGCTAGCTTCTGCTGCTGAGACACCATGTTAGTGTTCTCCTCCTCTTTCTCTTTCAGCAACATTTCCAACTTATCTCTCTGGGCCTTGATGGGAAAAAGAGGAACAGACACAAGATTGCATATGCTGTGATTACCTGAAGCAGTGCATTCACTAAAGTCATTCAATATTTCAACAATAAAAGTAAATATTTAGTATTTCTATTTTTAAATACCAGAAAAACTCAACCAAGTGTGGTGAAGGAATAATTCTTTTTGCATAGAAACACCCCGTTCTTCTACTGGGTTTGCAGAAATCCAGTGAAAAGTGTACGCAGCAACAAAAACATTATGATCCAGATGGGGGGGCTTTATCGATCTGATCAGCTGTTCACAGCACGCCCTATGTTGGAATATATGTTGTCACGTTGTCAGAAAGAATTATCACATGTTTTCATGTGCACCATCACAAGAGGAAGTGATGTCATTTTCCTGGGATTTTTTCTTGAATGTTAAATTCATGTAAAAGTTTAAGAGATACAGCTTTGATATTTGTGTATCTGGAAAAATCTGTACATTGTTTTTATTTATTTATGTATGTATTATTACATACATATACATAAACCTGGGATATAAAGTTTGTATTGATGCATACAAAGTTAAAATGCTCAAAATAAAATGTGAAGAGGCTCTGGCATAATATTATAAACCTGGAATGTCACCATCTGTTACCTGAACATTAGCCTGTTTCAGAATGAGCTCCTGGTTCTTGTTCCTAATACTCTCAAGCTCCATGAGCAATGGAATTTGGTCGTCATGCATTTCTTCCATGCCATACTCAAACAACTCTTCCTAAGTGAGAAAAAGAAATAAAACAAGCCCATCAAAGTCCTGCTTATGGCTCCTCCATCTTTGATTTTTTTTTTATCTATCTATTTGTATTTGAAGATGAATATGGTTCATGGCAGCTGAAGCGCAATAACCAAATGGTTGTTGGTTCTATATTTGTTTCACATCTTATAAGAGCAGAGGTGTCCAACATGAGGCCCGAGGCCAGATTTATAAAGTGGGAAACAGCACCAAAGTCATTAAGGACTGTTATACACTGTGAAAAGGCTCACTTCAACCAGGGCTGAGATTTTAATGAATAGGTGAAAGACATTTAAAGTTATAAGGTAAAAAATAAGGAGCAGTGTTTTGTTTGTGCAGTAACTTAAGTGGAATGCCCCACTTCAGGTTAAATTTGGGCTGAACTAAAAAGAGTTTGACACCCCTGTATAAGAGGAAGGTAAATATCCATATTTAGTCTTTACGACTGTGAGCTTCTGTTACAGTAGTACCAACTCAGCTCGACTAGGTTTTTAGGGTTTTCCATTAGGTGGTAGTACCTGATATCAGATACTCTTTAAGTACCTACTCAGCCAAGGTTCCAAGCAATCTGAGTCTGACTTTTGGTAGATTCTAATGCTTTTTTTACTGCACTATTGTAGATCAAATTCATACACACCACAGCATTATTAAGGACTTAAGAATAAAAGCAAATAAAGTGATAAATTATCCATGTAAGAAGTTACAAAAATCAAAAGCATGGCACAGAAATTCATGATTACTGTTCAACCAAAAATAATCAAATTACTCCTCGAATTGGGACCTGTGTAGTCACTGACCTGGGATGTAAGGTCCATCACATAGTCCAAATCAAAGAGCTTCTTCTTCATCTCGTATTTCTCTGTAAGTGAAATTTTTTTCACGTTAGTTCCACAGTAGACAGGAAACAGGTTGAACGACGTGAGGTACAGCACATCCCTAAAGTTGGTCCAACAACATTTTCTGCATTTATCCCAGTAAAGCTGGACTACTCACCGTAGAAGTGACCCAAACACAGGAAGGCAGCTATTACAAGAGTGATGAGGATAGAAGTTTTGAAGATGCTGCTGTTTTGGGCTCTCTCTTCAACATCCCGAGCAGCTCTTCTCACTTCAGTCTCCTCCTCCTCTTGCTGCTGCTTCTGTTCTTTAATGTCCTCCCCCTTATCATCATCATCACTTGGGCGAGATTCCAACACAGTCTCCTCCTCGGGGTCAGTCACGGTGTTTGTGGTACTCCTCCTCAATTTTCGTCTTCGTACAACAGTGCTGGCGCTGCGTCCAGCCTCATCCTCGCTGCTGCTTGAGTTTGTCACCACTGGCGGCTGCACTGGGAAAACTACGGTTAGAAAATGAGACGTTTTATATGAAGAGCAGGAAAAAAAACAACACACATGCAAACGGTTCAAAAATCAGGCACAAGTGCAGTTAATCATGCAGACAACAAGTACTGGCAGTGAGACCCCTGATCCATTTGCACACTGTGGGCCACATATAGCTCATTTTGATCTTACATGAGCCCAAACTTTAACTACACCTTTAATGGACAGTTGCACCTGAGTACTACTTGTAGCACCTGTCGTATTACATTAAAGCCACAGTGGATGCTCTAGCTCTGGTTTAGCTTGCTTGAGAACCGGTATATCAACCAGCACTAAAAACAAAGCTTAGAAATATTTGTTGAATCAGACAGTTGCTTTCCTATAATTTAAAGGACACTCCTTCTCTGGTGCCACTCCAGAGACTGTTCCTGCATTAATCACATTCAGACAACTACAGAGTTGAGTATACAGTACCACTAATTACTGACAGTCTGGCAGTCTGGAGCTGGCTATCCCCATATCACTGTTTTGTAACCAAATGTGAGGAACGAGGCAGATCTGTGTAAGAAACTGTGGAATACTGCAGTCATCTAAAGGCAGCCATACCACAAGACATTTTAACTGTTCTGGGACCATAATTCACAAGATAAATACCTCTGTGTGTTAAAAATGTATACCACACAAACCAGATGAGACTTTAAATGTAGTTTGAAACCCACTCCACTGTCCATGCTTTACATGCAGGCTTATTATCTCACTTCTCCAAACAGAAAAAATAAATAAATAAATAAATCTATTTGCTCAGGCACACAGGCTTTAAACTGTCTGACAGCATCTCATCGCCTCACATTGATTCAGCTGCATCGGGATTAATTTCGAGCGCTGCTCAACAAGCTAAGCATCAAATCAGAGTCACTGCATTTCCAAATCAGGCCACCTGGAAAAGAGCGGCCACCGGTCAGCTGACTTCTCAGACGGCTGCTTAAGTTCATCAGAGTCTGTGGAAGTTTCCATTGACTCAACAACAAACCTGCTTTGGCAAACAGGAGAAATGTTTGTGTTGTTGTTTTAATGTTGGTAATAAAATCAGTTGTCTTTAGTGTGTGTGCCGTCCTACCGGTCTCTGCAGCACTGAAGGTGTACTGGCTGCTGCAGGAGGTGCCGAGGTAAAGATCTTCACTGGCGGCTGCCTCCTCTTCCACTTCGGCGTGCTCCCCCTCCTTCAAGTCTGGCAGGGTCACGATGTCCGAGAGGTCGCTGGAGGACAGCACGGGCTCTTTCCCTGCAGCTTCATCTCCGGCCTGCAGACGATACGATGAAGACGAGTTATACAGCGAGAAGCAGGGATGAGACTCTGGATTAATTATGCCGGGGACATTTTCATGTCCTCTCACCTCCGAGGCGTTCAGTGTCTCATCTAAAGTTTGTTCTCCCAGAGTGTTGTCCAGTGAATCAGCAGTTCTCTCTTCTGCACACACAGCTGACAATGTGAACATAAATGTGTGTTGTGTCAAACAAACTCCATCAATCAAATTCACATCTGGATAAAAAAAGAAAAAAGAAGGAGCTTTACCAGCAGATACTGAAGTCTGAACATCCTGCACCTGTGGTTCTTCCACCAGAGGGCGCTCTAACAGCTCAGCTCCATACTCCACTGCAGTCTCGGATCCCAAAGTCTCAATATCTGAACCCTGCAAACACAACACAAATGTTCAAAAACCGAACACACTGGATGAACTTGATGTTTTCTAAATAAATGACTGTAATTAACTATTCAGAAAAGGAGAATTTAGTGATGAATTATAGCTGTGACTGACCAGCTATAGCAAAAAGTTAAAGGTTTTATCAATGAAGAAAAATATTTTAAATTTTTCTTGTTAATGAGGAAAAAAATGTATAAATGCATAAACAGAATACAGTAAAGTTTGTGCTGTCAGTGTCAGCATACTCTGGTTTGCAGTTAAACTTGTTTATCTTGTAAAACTCTAAAATAAACTTGAAGAAAGAACACAGGAAACTGTAATGTAGCATATCTCTTTAACATGTTCAACAATTCATTGACATTTTATACTTAATGACCCATGCAGACCTGATTAAAATGTTAAAAACCATAAGACAACAAGTGAGGATATAGGATAAACAGAGGAAAGGATTTATACCTCATTACTAATAATAGTCCAGCCACAGGAGGACTCCGCATCGCTGGAGGTCTCTGACATTTCTGTCAGCTGTCAGCAGCACACAGACGTCTGGAGGAGAGAAGAAAAACACCTGAACTTGACTGAGCATCATTTTCAAATTTACAATAAAATTGTTTTCAGAAGCTTTACACAAGTAAAAGTAGAAAACCAGCACTCGATAAATATTACATTCAAAGTAAGTCTAGTAATAAAAGTGAAACAAATAAAAATATGTATGTAAATTCAGAAAATTTAGATAAAGTAAAGGCACTCACTGGAGGAAAATGGCTCCTGAGTGTCTTATATATTATGCTTTTAATCAGACATACAGAAATATAAAAGCAGAGTTTGGTTTTTGTAGATGATGAAGGTGGAGTCCATTTTTTAACATATCAACTTGCAACTAACAATAATGATCTGCTGATTATGTTTCCAATAAATTAATTACTTAGTTCCTAAAACTTCAGAAAATACTTCTTTCTGAATATTTCTGTATTAAATCTACACTGTAAGTTCATGTGAGCGCAGCAACTGTGACTGACTGCTGCCATTTCTAATATCAACTTGAAGAGAGAAACACTGCCGCCAGCTGCAGAACTACGCAGGTACACCAGACAGATAAGTGCAAATGCTGCCAACGGCATCAGCTTCTTGACTGGGCTATGTGGTAGGCTGAATTAAAGTGACACCATCACATTGATATGTTGTCCAAACAACGCCTTAAAGCTCCCTTAATTATCAAAATTACTGAAGGTTAAAATGAGCAAAAGTAGTGAATTTTAAAAGCTGGAAGGAAGAATTGTACAAATATTAACCAAGCAACCAATAAACAATTATACAACCAAGAATCTAAGCTCTATAAGCCCGCCATACACTTTGAGGAAGCTAGTGCAGCCCACAATATTGTCCTCTGAAATAACGTGTAGGTCTCAAATAAAGTAAATAAATCCTCCCGTTTTTCCACTTCGATGCAGCACTCAAGTTCTTTCTTTATGTTGCACCGTCTTTCCCATCCCACCCATAAACAGAAACCTAAGCTGCTGAGAAAAACACTTTAAGCTTGTTCAGAAGTCACGCAGGGATCAATTAAACGCTTCAGCAGCACCACCCACACCCAGCTACAGGCATGAGCAAAAGGTCTCATCACCTTTGTTACACAGAAATAGAAAAACAAATACACATAACAGTCTAACAGTGCAGGCAGCGACACCGACAGCTGCACAAATCACTGAGTTATTATTTCTATCTTAGACTATCCCTGCAGTTCAGCCTCTTGTAGTGAAAGGCAAAGTGAGATGTGCAGGTGAGAGTGGCACATCCTGTTTATACAGCAGGGACTACTTTCACTCCATTTTATCACCAAGCTACATATAAAAAAAACAACAACCCCAAAACCCCCACACATCAGTTAAATAAATTCATAAATTCATCCACCCGTCACGCGGCACCCGGCTGACCAGTGGTGTCACTTTACATTCGATGTAAGTCAGGGCCAGACTGTTGCAGCAGTGGAGCTCCCGCTGAGCTCCACCTACGCCTGAGACAATATGCTGTAGTGAAAAGATGAGCAAGACCTGTATGCCACAAATTCACAGCAGGCCTGTCCAACTCGTTTTAGTTTGTGGATCTGACTGTAACACGCGAAAAAGCTTTCTGCTTGTCTGTGTGTGTTTCTTTGACTGCAAAATCCTCCGGCACCATTAGGAGCTGAGCAACCAAGCTTTGCACACAGATACATCTTAGACTCTGGAAGGTTCTTATCTAGATGTTAACATGTTGCCTAGAAACCATGTCGCAACAGCTTAAAATGATCTGTTTTTAGTATTTAAGCACTTATCAACACCTTATAAAAGAACTGTACAATTTTTTTTATTTATCTACAATAATATCTTATTCATATACACAAAAGTTGAATTATGCACAATATTGCCCTCAAGTTGCCTGGCAACCACCCTGCATTGGGTTAAGTGGCCTGTTTATAGTCTTTAGATATAGGATTTTTAAGACTGATATCAATACTCAGTGATTTAAAAATCCAATATTTACTCATGTCAGCCTAATTATTACTGAACATTGTTCTGCGTAGATCAGCTGTGTTGGACACGCAAGGCAAGCAGTGGTTGACTTGTCAAATGTAGAAAAAACAGACAAACTAACATGAATCAGTTGTGAAGAATCGTTTCTGCTTGCTTTCATGTGAAAGTCACAACACTCACTTGTTATTTACCGACCATTTACCGGTCTGCAACGTGCCCTCTGATGGACACAGTATTGAACATCAACATCACAATATAGTTGCGAGCAAGGTTATAATAACTAAAACTAAATATGCATAATGGCAAAGAGGCCAGCAGAAAATACAACAAAAATTACTTAATAGTTTTATAAAGATATTTAAAGTGGCCAAATAGGACTGGGTTGATTATAATGCAGAACACTGACCCGAAACAATAACACAGAGTCATAAATATACTTGGATAACAGCTAATTTTTTTTATTGTATATACATAAATCCTGTAAACTACAGCCTGTATATAAACACAGATATTAGTCATAAAAATCACACAGAAATATCAGTAATCACTTTTTGGCACGAAACCTCATTGGAGCCTTGTTGTGACATGCCTAGATCTACGCGGTACTGTGATAATACCGTTATAACCCCCAACTTTGGCAGTCTCAAACTCCTCACCCCGAATCCGGTTACATGTCGCCCTGCCGATGTGTTGTAACCGCAGCTAATGCCTTTTTTTCCAGCTGGTCACGAGCTGATACCTGCCAGTGTAAACAAACAGAGGAACCAGCGCCCTCTGGCGGTGAAAGTTAGCAGACGATGCCAACCAGCGCGCGGCCTCACGCTGAAAAAAGACGCTGTTTACGTCTCTAACGGACAAATCTGCGGTTAAACCTGCAGCAGCTACGGGCAGCGAACACCACCTTCGTCCGCTGACATCAAATAACCGCATTTGGTGTCAGTTTCGCTGTTAATGAACTAACTTCAGAGGCTTGTTATTACCGTCACCTCTATAAACGTCGTCGGAACGTATAATTTAAACCTTCTTGAGACTATCCGTTATTTTTAACAGCCGTTTAACATCACTGCAACCCAGAGTATGACGATAAGTGACTAAACTCACCAGTGTTTTGTTCCTAGCGGCGAGACAGCTGTTTGCAAGAAGCTCCACAGTTATTGCAGTATATGCCCGAGCCAGTTTAGCCGTTGACGCTGCGTAACCGACCAGTGGGAGGGAAGTGTAGTTTTAAAGGGTTTAGCTGGACACGCGGCGCAATGTCTTTTGCGAACACGCAAAACTACATATCCCATGAGTCAGCGCGGCAGCAAAACAAACTCAGCGAGGGTGGAGCCAAATCCCCGTGCGGCTGCGAAAAAGAAAAAAACATAAACAAGGAAGCGTGACGAAGCACCGACACAGTAACAATAACGAGGGCGGAGACACGTCGAAACAGAGCTTTCAAATGAGTGTTTTATATTTTTAGATGTGCAGCCTAAGCATTAGGCATTAAAGAAGCAAAGTGCCATACCTGACAACTTTAACTGAAAACACGTGGTCGTTGTTGTTGTGAGCTCAAATTGCCTGTCTCTTGCAAAAGACTTAATGAATACATGTTGCTCGACTGGTTTGGGAAAACATGGTGTTGCAATCCAAGAAATACTAAACAGCTGCAACGGTTCTCGAAGAAGAAATCTACTTTGATTTAGATGGAAGATACTAGTTTGTAAATAATGAAGAAAAAGTAAAGAAATTAATTGAAGATTTGTTCATGTTCCTGTAAAGCTTCACAGCTCTGTCAGTAACTACAGACACGCGTATGTGTTATTATTATGTTATACACATATATTATCTGCAGGGCAAATAGGCTTACAAGACATTATCAACGACAATAACAACAACAACAACAATAATAAAAAATAAAAAGTAGCAATATGAAACTAGACTGCCGTTTGTGGAGAAATTGCAGTGACATTGTTGCTACTTGGTCTCTGGCTTCTTGCTCAAACCTCTAAGGTAAATAAGGTGTTAACAGCAGCTGCTATTTGCATCATAAGAAGTTGAATGACTAAGTAGGTGGCTTATATACTGACACTGGTGCACAGACAAATAAACTGGTTAAGATAAAATAGAACATGTATGCATTGGGTAATAAATTTCAAGTGACTCATAGATCATTAACTGTCAGTTGCCTTCACCTCCAACAGTAAAGTAGCAGTGGGTGTTACCATGGTCACATGGTGTAACTCATGTGTCCAGCTGAAAGAAATTTATCTGAAATAGGTTTGGCACCGCTCTCATAAAATGGCCTATACAAAATTGTAACTGGTATCGACTAACTGTGAAAAACTAAAGTGACCCAAGGAGTTGCTCTACAAATGTGAGGTTTTCTTGTCTTAACGGTGTTAAGAATGTGGTCACAAGACCAAACACAAGATGGAATCATTGATCGGGTTCTAGTGGTTGTCTCACTCAGATCCATACAGCTGAAAAAATGTGTACATCTGCTGGTTTTGAGTAAGACATCCTCTGAAAAGCCCACTTCCACCGCTTGTATCCGCGATCTCGTTCTTTCGGTCACTACCCACAGCTCGTGACCATAGGTGACGGTAGGGACATAGATCAACTGGTAAATTGAGAGCTTCGCTTTTACACTCAGCTCTCTGTTCACCACAACAGATCGGTGCAGCGTCCATATCACTGCAGCCGCAGCACCAATCAAGACATAAAAAATTGTCTTATATCTGTTGAGTTCATCAGTTGAAAATGCCTGTTATCTGATGGGACTACTGCGGACATTTAATGTATTTGCAGTAAACACACTTAGAGCGTTGACCATTTGGGGGTGATGGGTGGAAGACAGGATAAAAGACACATTGTGGAAGAGAGCAAGAGATTAATAAGTAATGATAAAATGCAGAGTGGTATATAAACACACAGAAAGTGAAAAAAAAGTGAATGAAGAAGAAACACTCAGTCTATCATGGGAAACCCCAGCAACTGAAGCCTGTTGCAACATAACTAAGGGAGGATTCAGGGTCACAGGATCCAACCCTAACTATATGCTTTATCAAAAAGAAAAGTTAAGCTTAATCTTAAAAGCAGAGAGGGAGTCTCTCTCCCAAATCCAAACTGGGAGCTGGTTCCTCAGAAGATGGCCTAAAAAGACTAAACTTTGAAATACTCCAGGAACCACAACTAAGCCAGCAGTCTGAGAACAAAGACCAGATGCAGCTTTCTGCACCATCTTCTCAACGTCCTTATAACGTCCACATAAACATACACAGTATGTTTATGTGGACGTTATAAGGACGTTGAGCACATAAACATACACAGTATGTTTATGTGCTAAAAGAGAAATATTTATTTTGGAGTGTTTTATACATCTATGACTAAAACAACTGCAGCACAGTACCTTTAATACCTACGGCAACTGCATACTGTATAGAAAAGTTAAATGACTGCTCAGAGTTTCAGATAAAATCAACAAAGACCAATTTAAACAGCAGATATTTTAGCATTTCTGTATTTTTATTTAAATTGAGAATCAGACTTTTTATCATTAGCTGTTTGTATAGAAACTTCTATCTAAACATTTTTGGAAACTTCAGTCATTCAGCTGGCACAGACCAAATATAACAAAACATTAAGAGAAAATATCAGGTAACATAATAATTACATAAAGATACATTCAATTTCAAACACTTGAAACCTGCTTTGTCCTGATGGATGAGCAGCTGTGGGTCCCCCTGAGTCTGACTGTAAATGACCCTCAGTGCTCCTCCACACAGGATTAGAACATTACTGCAGAAGACTGTGTGTGTTTAATCCTTTAAATTCACATGTTTTCAACATTTATGAGATGAAAAGCAGCACATCAACTTCCCAGGTCCCACGTTTGATGGCCGTACATCTTGGCCCTTAAATCTTACAAGCATTAAGGACCCCAATCACGTTTAATCTGTACCCATAAAAACAATATGGAAACAAACACCAGAGGTAGGACTCATGTCCCTACATGAACTACTTAAGGGTCCGATCCAGAACCTGCTTGACCAGAGCGGTGATGTGCGTGTAAAAGCACAAAGTTCAGATGTTTTTGGATTCTGGATGGGACCCTTAAAGCTCTGCTCAGGCAGTACGTCTGAAGACAACGATTCAAACTGTTTTTTGCAAAAGCAGGAAAACATTATTTAGTATATGAAAAACCACTTAAGAGCAGCTGTTTTTGTGGGAAATGAAATGATTAAAAACACGCTGTAACGTCTCCATCCTCCTCACAACATTCAGTAATAAAATTAGTACAACAGCAGTGGAAATAACATTTCACACAAAGATAGGATGATTTTAAACTGATCTCTCGCCAACATGCAACGGTGACCTTTTAATAAAAAAATTCTTTGGTTTGCTTTTTCTTAAGAAAGAAAGTTAAACTGATTGTGTCACCTAAATATTTCAAATGATTGAATCCTCTGCAAAGTCCTCTGATTAAAAATGCAGAAATGTGACAACTTGTGCACCCACTGACATTATAGCTCATTTATGCAATAAAATTACTTAAAAATGCAATTTTTCTTTTCTTATGAGCACTTAGAATGAAATTAAACTATAGAAATACAATAATAATACACTTTAAACATTTTATTCCTTCTAATTATTTTTTACACTCATTTACAGGAGACAAACCAGTGGATGCACGTTGACACACAGCTGCACTGCCGCAACACAGACTGCTAATCCATATAAAATACTGTATTTAACTCTTATAACATTATAACCATGCAGACATATGTTTGCTTCAGTCTTTGAGGAACTTTGCTGCAGGATAACCTGGCTCGTGTGCATAAAGCTTTTAGTCATTGTCACTCCATTTAGTGCCCGTGAATCCTGCAGGCACTCCCTCAGAGTTTGAACCCACAACTTCTACCATTTCTTTTCCTTTAAAATCTTCGCCGTGGGTCAAGGCCACTAATGTGCAAGGCTTTGTTAGATGATCAACTGATCTCTGAAGCCGGGTTTCATCTTTGGTCTTTGGTTTCAGTTGTTCCAGCCAGAGATCAGTTGAGGAACTAAAATAAACGTGATAGCGTCACAGTCACCGCTGCACATTGGCCTCTAATACAAACTACTTTCCAGACAAGTGCTAACCTTTATCTACTCTAAAGCAAAGCAAAAATACTTGGAACAAAAGTAACTAAAGTACATCATCCTCTAACAAAAATAGACTTTTTATAAGTAAATGTTGTCCATTCTTCACTTCAGTCTCTGATTGAACACTTCCATTACAACCACTCTTCATGTGTTGCATCCTCACGTGGGGCGTCTCCCTCAGAGAGATTAGGCTTTGGTTTTGGAGTCTGAGGAAACGCTGTCCACATTAAGGCCGATCATAAAGCTTTTCCATACCGACATGCCGCTGCAAGCACTTCTGGTGTGAATCTTTACACAGATACAATGAAGAAGAAGTCAACATACAGACATTAAAGAACCCGCAGATGTGTCCGTCTGTGGGGAGGGCAGCACAAACATCTGAGCTGCTGGCACATAATGTCAGAGATACATTCATAGCGTTTTCTTTGAGGCAATTACACACGAAAACTTCTTAGTACTGAGAAGATACCCTGTCAGTCCATCATATAACACTACACGACTTTTCGAACGTACTAAACTTTGTTCCCTGAGTTTAGGAAAACAATAAGACAATAAAATTAAATCTTAAACGAGGTAGTATAAAAACAGGAGTAGCAAGGGCGACTGCACACCGACATAAAGAAGAAAAAAGAAAGATAAAACAGACATTCATTATATCAGTAACTGATAAAAAAAAAAAAAACTGAACAAAGACCTATTAATACTGGCTCAGTGCCTCAGCAACATCTGAGGTGATAAATAATAAACTGTGAGTGTGTGTTACATCCTTCAGTCCACACCACAGGTGGAGTGACAGGAGTGAGCTGCAGCGCCCTTACTGTCCCGTACATCAGAACAAAGCGAGGAGAGAAGACGAGGAAGTATAAAGTGTAATGTGACGGAAGCAGCCCATCACACAACGCAAGGTTTAAGTAGTTATTAAATTTACAGTGGGAGGTTTACCCATGAGGCAAACCGAGGTAGATAATCAGCAAAAAGGACCTCCCTTTCGCTCCAGTGATAAACTCTTAAATAGCATCAGAAATGTCACTTTGACACTCCTTTTTAAACATTCATGGTGGGTGAGAAAAACACACACACAGACGCACACACACGCACACAGGAAATGAAAAGAGAGTGAGAGAGAAAGAGAAGGAAGTTAAAAGGATAAAACGAGCTTTCCTGTCAACACTTTATACTGTAGAAGGACTTTGTTAGCTTAGCGTTCACTGTGTGTGGAAACAAAGAAGAAGAAAAAACAAAAATATCAACACAGTCATACTCACATTCAGGCCAGCAGTTTACCTGCACATTAAAATAACATTATCAGGTTTGTTGTTTGTGATTAATTCAATATTTTGGTCATTTTAGGTGCTTATTCTCTCTTGGCCTAGAGCTGGATGAGAAGATTAGTAATCGCTCACATCTCATGTTCTTTAATTTGATGCTACAGCTGACAGCTTAGCTCAAAGTCTACAACAGAGATGTTCATGAATATATGACAAGATGATTAAATGTTGCCGTCCTTACAAGATGGCAACAGAAACAAAGTCAGGTTACCTAATAATTTATATCATTCATATACAATGCAAGTTAAGATGTTATCCTGTGGCAGATGGAAAAAAAACATGAAAAAAAGGTGTCTTTTCAGTACTTTCCTCATTAAAAGGATTTTTATATCGGCTATGTCAGAGTAAACTGACATATAACCACTCCACATTAGTTCTTTAAGGCGCATGTGTGTGACGTAAAGCACTGTGCTAAAAGCCACACATTTCAGTGACATTTAAACACTTTGGTTACTCAAAAATGTGACAAATTTCAAATTACTTTTAAGGCAGTGCTTAACCTCGTCCATGATCACTCAAATGTGATCACTTTTGACCGCTTCTGGCATGGTTTTTTGGTTTTTTTTAAACTTTTAGTCTAGTCGACTAGTCTGTTTTGTTTCTTTTCCTGTTTAACATGCTTATATCACTTTTGTTTTACAGAGGGGTATGTGTGTGCCTATTTCTTAGCTCTGCGATGCAATTAAAGCAAAAAAGGCAAACTCATAACAGCCCAAATAGCAGGCAGCATGGTTGCACTCACTGGCGTGCAGTGTAACTGAACAATAAAGAAAGCTCTGGTGAGTGTGCACACTTTTATATTATGTGAATGTTTCTGCAAGTAAACTACCGCCTTCACACACACACACACACACACACACACACACACACACACACACACACACACACACACACACACACACACACACACACACACACACACACACACACGCCTTCACACTCTGCTCTGGGCTTCGTGTCGACAGCTGCCAGCATTCATTGACTCCTTCGCCTTCTGTTTGCTCTGATTTTCCTCTGAGAGTTCGTTCAGCTCTTCGGCGCAGCTGCTACAGTCCGACTCGGTCCCGTCCTCCGCCGTGGGAGACGCAAGGTGGCTGCTGGGCCCCGAGGATAGGTTGGTCAGCTCAGTCTCGTCATGAGAGTAGCGGCCTGAGTCACCGGTGGCGTGGCTGCCCTCGCTGTTGGAAGATCCCTCCGTGTCGCCGGGACGTCCGAGCAGGGTCTGCAGGTTGGTGGGCTGGTTTGGAGAAAGCTCCTCTTCGTAGGTCAGCACTGTGGTGCCGTGCTGGTAAGAGGAAGCGTCAAGTCTTGTGTTCTGCAGCACAGAGGGAAAGTTTCTCTTATTAGTCTGACTGTTCACAGCTCAGTTTCACATCTGCAGAGATCTTAACGGCTCGTGCAAATCAACAGAAAAAATACTCAGCCCTCATAAGAAGTGATTCAAACTAGATTTAAAACCCAACAGACACAACATACCATGCTGTCGTCTTCAGGTTTGATCATTTGGTAATCACTTATTGAGAAGGACTCATTTTTCTTAATCTCACCTGTGTGGGTTTAGTCTCCTTTTTCACATCACTGCTGAAGGAGAACCATTTCCTTTTCCTCTCAGCGGTGTGCTGAACGGGGCCGAGAGAATTGATGATGAGTTCTGTTCCACCCTGCAAGAAAAGCAGCAACAAAAGAGGCTTTATTACAAGTTAAAATGTTGTTTAAGCAGCTCTCATCACATTGGCATCTAATTATAAACCTGTACTGTCATTGTGGCTCACTGATTATTTGAATTTGTTTTTTTACAATGTCACGTTTCTCAAAATGTAAATAAATATAAGTTAACACATTTAATTAAAATATTTAAAGTTTTTTTTTCCTGGATTTTATTGTCACGAGTATAATGTGCTGTACCTTTGCATCAAGAAAATGGTTTTGATTTATCATTGGCACGCTCACATCGGCATGCTCAGCTTCTCCTTGAGAGGATGGAGGTCTTGCAGCTGCAGCAGATGTGCTCATTGCCTCTCTGTATGTTTTCACAGCAGAAAGTTTCCTGAAAGGACACAAAGTGACGTGTTTGGAGATGAAACCTGGATGTCTTGAAGCAACTGTTGTTGATTTGGCACTATATAGATAAAATTGAATTGATGTGGGACATGGTCACTATACTCAGAGACACCAGGTACCTGTTTTTGCCTCTGCAGATGATGATGAAGGCACAGATGATGATGCAGATGAGAGCGATGCAGACTCCAACGCTGATACCGGTCATCGACTTCTGATCCAGGTGGTAGAAGCTATCAGAAAACGCTATGGGCCAAGGAAACACTGTCAGGTTATCATGTGACCTCTTAAAAAAAGAAACTCTTTACACTGTAAGACATCATGTTGGTTTCACTGACTTGTGGAGCCACGAGAAACCCGGAGATCATGACCAAGGGGGAGATCTTCTTGTACTGTCAGCTCCACCGCGTGAGAAAACGGACCGTCACCCATGTCGTTGGATGCTGAAACCTTCACGAAGTAAACCTGGCCGGGCTTCAGGTTCTCCAGCAGTGCCATGGTGATGGTCCCTGTTGTGAGACGAAATTCTGTCTGAATACACTGGTGTGTGTAAAGCATAAAAGCAGCAAAGACAACAAGGTTCTCCATTTAATAACACACTGTTTGTCCAAGTAGACAAATTGATTAAAAGAATGTTTATTAGAGCCAGATTGAGATATATATATATATATATACATAGCAATTCTGTTTATACATCCTGTTTTATTGTTAATTGTCCCAAGTCATCTTGGGAAGAGCGTTCCAAACACGTTCCAAAAGGGAAGTTGCAGAGCACCCTCTGGTGGACATACTATGCAATGCCAACAGCCATAAAAAGGTTAAAGGGTGTTTCTCCCATCAGTTCTTTAATTTTTAAATGTTTTGCTTATTATAGATTATAAATGTGGATATTGGTATAATGGCAAATAGCTAGTAACCAAAATACTGCTCAAGCTGAGAACCATCCTGTGACTTTTACAGTCATGGATTTTTTATTTAACTATGTTTTTGCAGTAACCTTACTACTACTACTACTACTACTAATAATAATAATAACAATAATAATACTGCATTTTATTATAGGCACCTTTAAAGACCCTCAAGATCAGCTTACAATAGGACAAAAAATAATTAAATAAAAACATAAGCACAACTTCGTTGTACACGTACAATGACAATAAAGGGGTATTTTATTCTTTTCAGAGTCACCTTTTTAAAATGTTTAAACCACTAAAAAAAGTAACCTAAAAACAACAAATTTCCATAAAGCAAACACCAAAAATGATTAGCCAATTCTTTACTATTTAAGCAATTCTTGGTGGTGCTTGGAAGTGCTACATGAGTGGAATGTTTGAGGGGTCCAGGTAGGGGTTAGAAGACCAGGGCTTAACTAACACCACCTAGTGGCCAGTGGCAAAACTTATAAAGGGGTCAAACTGGAAACTGAGTCTTTTTCATCTTTTTCCCAGGGTCATCTGCTCCTAAAAACACCTCTTAACTGGCTCCTTCCTTCCAAAACTTATTGGACAGAATTTGCTTTATAACTCTGTTTTTGCTCAGGGGAGGGAAAGGACTTTGCAAGAGTCTGTCATTTGTAATTGATAACATCTTAAACGAAACAAACAGCAGAATGATTCAAGTGTAAAGTTAACCGAGAAAGACAAAACTCTTATCTGGCTCCACTAAAAACTGGGCTTTCATTCATTTTACTGACAACTTTACAGAAAACTGAATCATCCTGACAGTCCACTTTGTAATGGATTTAAGAACTGTCCGATTAAACAGCTGACATATGCTTACTGTGCTGTCTTATATAGTGTAGATATGCTTGTTTTTTCAAGATGAAAAAAAAGAAATAAACACACATAACTGAAAATAATTCTGACAATGCCTATGAAATCGGATTATTGTGTGTACTTACTACATATCAAATTTAGAGCAATAAGCTATCAAAGTACAAGATGTATAAAAATTATTTACCATCCATTCTTGCAGTAAAAAGATATAGGCTATTCATTTACAGAAGACATTTAAAAGCATCTTTATGTGAAAATGGTCGACAAGACTGTAAATCGAAGTCTTTGTTGTCTTTAATTGTCATTAAACAACTTGGCAGTAAGACAAAGCAGTGAACTCAGGCTATCCTGGAGAATTCTGGGAGTACAATGAAGACAGAGGCAGAGTCACTGATTCCCAGATGACTGTTTGCTCGACAGTCATGCATATATACACACACCTGTACATAAATGCTCTTGTTCTGAGTTTCTCCTTACCTTCCCTTTCCATCACCTGCCACTCCCCAGCTATCCAGTCATTTCTGGATGCGTACAGGATTGTGTAGCGTGTCACAGGTACGTTGAGTTCATCTGGCAGCTTCCATGAAACAAGCGCGGTGTCTTCTTCGATTAGAGTCACTTTGATGTTGGAAGGAGGTCGCATGGGAGCTGGGAGGTGAGAATGAAAGGCCAAAGTGAACTCAGAGCAGCTTTAACGTGGGGATGTTTGTCTTTGTGCCAACAGTAAATTAAGAAATTAATGGGTGAATAAGATGTTTCGCGTTTTCACCTTTAGGGAAGGTGCTCTGATAGACCACAGGGCTCCAGGGGCTGGACAGCTGGTCAAGATGGAGGCGAACAGCAAATTCATACTTGGTGTTGGGCTCCAGATCTCGCACATGGAGACTCTGTTCACTCCTGCAGAATACATGCACACTTTACGAATTGTGATCTTCTTTACAGATTCAATACTCACTGGCAAGACAACACAGCCAACCTCAGAGGGGTGTGTTTAAAGAGTCAAAAATGGCCAGAAGAGGGCGATATGGAGCTGTAATGGCAGTGTGAAGAAAGAAGTACTTGTAAACTTTCCCAAGCAAGTGTGAAGACAGCATTTATGTTGTTAAAGTGTTGTAAACACACAGTTTAAGAAATGTGTTCAGCTGATTTTAGGTTGTGCTAAAACGTCAAAATTACTGTTACTGTTAAAAAAAACATACTGTTAAAAAGTAAAACTTAAAATAAAAACTAAACTGTAAAAGGAAACCAGGTGGTCATGCAGTAAATGCAGGTGAAATTAGATGCTAACAAATATGAAAATCAATCTACATGTAGTCATGTTTAGTGTTCTTACGTCTGCAGGTAGAGCACCAAGGAGGCATTCTGCAGACCAACTGGATTGCAGCGGACGGTGTAGTTGACTGTGTGGCTGGAGGTGAATGCTGGTCGGCCCCAGTGCAGAAAGACGGCAGTCGAACTGTTGGTTTTAGCATACACGTTGTGTGGAGGAGGTGGAGGGGGTACCAGGCGATCTCGAACAGCTGAGAGGTACATCTAGATTAGTACTGTTATTTTTCCCCACTTTTTCTGCACCATGTGGTCTGACTTTTCTAGTATAACGTGGGACTTACAGACACATCCAGGGGTGCTGATAGTCTGGTCTGCTTGGTACCCATCTCCCACAACATTATAAGCCAGGATCTTAACGTGGTACTTCTTCCTTGGATCTACATTAAGAGATTAAAAAAAGAGCACTTAAGATTTAGACTGACAATTCCTTACACAAGTCAGCATGGGCCACAACACTGTGCCAGATGTGTTTCCTAAAGCTAATGGGAAGTGGGGGTGCTGTGTGAAAGAGAGCTGGCCGGTGTGGGTGTGAGGTCAGTGATGTGCTCTGGTTTGATGGCGTGGTGAGAACGAGGGGTAGGGCAGGGCGACAGATGCTCTGTGCTGTGAGTCCTTTGGTCAGTTTCGACACCACCCAAGGCAGCAGAAAAGATAAGCCCCCCTCCCATTCATCACCCTGTCACCCCCAGCCTTTTGACCACATATAAAGAAAGCTCTTTCTCCAGCCCTGTCAGGCCTGCTGGTCATTGGTCAGTGGCCACACCTACTCGGGTTCTGAATCTAGGGGTTAAATCTGGAGTGAAACCCCCCTGGGAAGGACACTGCTGATGGTCAGCAGCAGTAGCAGGCCTTAGTGACCCTGAAGACCCTCTGCTGAACAATAGCCAACTGACCACATGTCCCTTTTACCCCTAAATCCTCATAATGGCCAGTGCTTACAAACTGTAAACAAAATGTGACCCACAGTAAAATAATGTTTCAAAGATGCAGGATCACAGTTTGGTGAGAAACACAGGTGGATATGCAAAATAACGAAATACAAACCAATCAATCCTTACTACTACTACTACTACTATCAGAGTCCTGTGTGTCCTGCAGAAAACATAAACAGATGTATTGGATGCTCTGACATTTAGAAGCTCAAGAGAATAGGGAGACCACAGGAGATGAATTTATCTCCATGGAAGTTTGCAAAGTTTAGCGTGGGTGGAGCTACACACATTGCACCCCCACAGAGCCCTGAGGAGTTTCACTGGAGTCACACCAGGGCCAACAGGTCAGGCCAAGATAAAACTGAAAGAATCTGGGGTCATGGGTGTGGAATATGAGCTGAACCTCTTTTTTTTTTTTTTGCCCAGGAAGCCTAAAACCTTAGTTATTCCTAAAGACAATTAAAAGGAAAGAGGAAAAATAAAAGAACACAATATTCAGCAATGTAAACTATCTCATGAGTTGCTGCAGAGTAGACAAATGTTTATAGAGAAGAACTAAGTGAAAACAGAATTCCTCGACTTCTACAGCTCTACAATATCCTCCTTGTTATCTGGAGTTTCTGAGCCGTTTGTTAAGCCTTACCTCTAAAGAGGAGTAGGCATGTAGCATGCACCTCTACCCAAACCCACAATACAATGGGCCTGCCGTAATTATGTGAGAGAGGAGCTCTGAGAGGGGGGAAGCTGTGACATCTGGGCCACGACCTTTGACATGGAATCTGGGCAAGCTAAATCCTGCAAAAAGGGGGGTGGGGGTGGGTTACCTCTCTCCCCTTGAAGGGGGAGGGTCAAGCGGAGGAAGTGAGTGAATGAGCAGGGAACCACCAAGAGTCAAAATGGCTTAAAGTAGTATCAAAGTGTCCTGATAAAACCATGAAGATGACTCTTGAAGCTCTCAACAACACAGTCAGGTGAACAAAATCAAACCAACAAATGACAACAACAAGGATTTTGCAACACCAAAAGATAAGAAATACAAAAGATAAGAAAATAGTCTGAACTAATGGTTCCTCATATTAAGACTGCGACTTACACTGACCTTCTTTAAGATTAATAAGCAGATTTTTTTCTAATAGATGATTATTCTATTTAATTTACAGCACATGTAATAAAAAAAACTTATATGCCATGTTTCATAATCCATCAAGTAAGCTACTCAAAAAATGCAAAAATAAACTGTAGTAAAAAACATAGAGAAATTCAGAGACTTAAGAAATAAAAGTCACTCTTAATTAAACTAAGCACAATCATTACCAATCTTGTAGGGGAAGATGCAACTCAGAAGAAGTGGCTCACTTCATTTCCTTCAGTTAAACTGAAAATGTTTAAGAAGTTTCTCCATTTTCTTACATGAAACACTCAACTGTATAAGTGAATTTTCTTTATTTAATGAAAAGACTGAGTGTAAATATTGCTGTTGGAAGGTATTTTTCCTATGCAGAACTAGATTTACAAATTGTAAATGTGGCTACAATACTACACATTGTATTCCGCTTTCAAAGCCATTCCCTGGGAGAAGATGCTTTCCTGTCCTTCCCACTGGGATTCAGGCTTTTACTCCCATAAATTATTCTGTTTGGGGATATTCGAGCCATTTGTGATCACCCCCCCCCGTTTTTAAACAGCTAAAATGCAGTTCCTGTTGGCCCTTGCAGTGTTGTTCTGTTGCGAAAGGCCCCCAGGGCCGAAGAGAGGCAATAAATGTCAATTCCTGCATGAGCCCTCACACCGGCATCTATTAACCACCACCACCACCCCTGCTATTCCTGTCTTTAGCCTCCAACACAAATCAGCAGACACACACGCAGGTTAAACATGACATAGCCTTTTTAAAATGAAGACTGTCTTTCACACAGAACATGCTTCGCCTCATGTTTAATAAAAGGAGTGGACAAGATGCAACATGGCCTGCAGCTGTGAGATAAATCTGCAGTCCTGCCTGGTGCCAACAGGTATGAGAGGTATTTAAGCTTCAGCTATGACAACTTGTGCCGCTCATGGGCCAAGCAAAGAATACACATGCGAGGAAAGGTCACATCACCGTGCCATTTATACCAAACTGGAGCCTCTAAAACCACATTCCTGTTTTTTACGGTGTGCTTTCAATCATCTGGATTGTCATGAGTGAGTTCAGTGCATGTTCTTCTGCAACTGAATCAGCACCTTGTGTTTTTTCCTACAGATGACAGATCAGAAATCAATCCTATTGGCTGCTGTATACAAAATCAAGTAGATTATGGGAAAATTAATTCACAGCACAAGCTGATTTGATTTGCAATGATCAACAGCCTCAAAGCTGCTTCCAGCACATTTTTAAAGCTGAGTTTAAGAGAAAAGCAAACACAAACCTATATATGGTTTTAGGGCAGCTTTCTTATTAAGTAACCACATGGGGCCAGGCAACTTAAGCTATAAAATATAATTTGAAATGTAAAACTGCCAGAACACAGGCACTAAAACACTGAATTATAAACCCATAAATATTTCCAAAGCATATGATGCTCTGTGACTAACACTGCATCAATCTACGAGCTCATTTCAATCAGCTTTACTAGCTGCCATTATCTAATGAGAACAATTTGCAGTAAATAACAGAGTGTAACAGACACAGTTAATGCATTCATTCATAATTCAATAATCCAATAATTCATCTAAGACCACTTAAATGTAAAACCAAAACGGGGGGGGGAACCCATAAGGGAATATGGAGAAAAATCACTACAACTAGACTCATGTAACGGATTACTGCCTATCATCTAAGCTGAGACCATTGCTCATTGCCTGATCATCTTTAAAGATCACCTTGAAAGTGAGGCAATGTTGCTTCTAAAAGAAGGAAACACACATTCTTCCCTTATAGAAATGAAAATAACAAATAAATAAGAGAGAAAGAAAGACTTGTTGAATTCACTGGACTCTTCCACAGCTTTAGTTGGTCTGGAATGGCCAGAAGCTTACTGTGACTAAGGCCAATGCAGTCAAAAATATTTATAACTCATGCTATTGCTACTTTTTCATTTTACCATCCAAATATCCTTTCAACCTTTTTCCAATGCAAACTTTATTTTAACAAGAATCCAAATGCTGTTACAAGATTGCGTAAAATAGTTATCAAAATAATTTCAAAAGAAAAGAAAGCAGGTATAATTAGAGGAAATGTCAGACTGCTCACAGCACAGAAATGCCTTCTGTGTTGCAGGAAGTGTTGCCACACAGGACGTCGGACACTTCAGTTCACACCTTTCTCCCCATGCACAGCGTTGCAGCTAATTTATGAGGAAGAAATCTCAAACCTGTGACATAGTGAGCTCACAAGACATGCTCATTGTTTAGCCAACAGCTCTCAGTTGGTCAGAGGCTGGTTTTCCTTGAAATTCTGGCTAATACACCATCTTTGTGGCCCTCAAAGCCAAACAGAATAGGAGTCTTTGATCTTAATGCTCCTCCAGCAACACTGCTCAAAGGAGTCATAAAAGGCATGATAAATCAGCCTCCACAAAACAGTCTTACCCTCTTTAAAACACAGCCGTGGAAAGCTGTTTTAACAACGAGGAACAAAAGATGATTCTTTTAATTCAGCAGAAGCTGTATTTTGCAGAGTGACCACAGCTCGATCGTCCTCCCAGAACACCCCAGAACATCCAATATTCAGGGCAAAAAACAAGAAAACAAAAACCAAAACAGCTTAGAAATATTTCATACAACCATTCTTGCTAAAACATTTAATAAATACTGAAAAAACCCACAAACTTTAACTGAATACAGAGGAATCTTTTTACTTTTTCCAGAACCACAAGCTATAGTAATGATTAAAATAATATTCCAGGTATAACGTCATATCTAGGCAAGTAATTTTAGTGTCTGTGACTATGAGTTAATCCTAGCAGGAGAAATGGGTATAGTTGTCATATTTTTCATAGGATGTGGCAGAATGAGCCTAAACAGCTATAGTGTTTACTGAAGTAAATTCTAACTTACTGAACACCTGTATCATTTAGACTTCACACCTACAGTAATACAGAGTGACCCCTTGCCTTTCTCTCTTTCTGATCTCACTCGAGCACAGAGGCTTCTGATTTACAACTCAGCTGCTGACCACCTGGCTGACCTCCTCTGGCCACAGATGGTCAGTTGTCCGTGGAGCTAGCCTGAGCCCCCTTTCCTCTGTCAAACAAAAAAGCTAAAATGAATCTGACCTAAAGGCCAGAGAGGCTGTGATGTGTCCCGAACGCTATTCAGGAGCAGCAGAAAAGCCGCACACTGATGTCCTGGAGAAGTCAAGAGGTCGTGGAAACGGGATGTGATGCTGATATGTTTCCCACTTAAAGAACCTCTGCTCCAAATGTGACACGACTTAAGCTAATTAATCGCTCACGTTCCCTAAAAAGAACGTGAGCGTTCCCTAAAAAGATGCATCCAGATTTTAATAAAAATCCAGATTTAAATTAAAAAATCTTAAAGACTTCTTTCTCTACTGTATGCATTTCCATAAATGACAGAGACAGACACATGATAAACAAGCAACAAGGCAGGTAAGCAAGAGGATGTACACCTTGTCCATCACTTTAGTTGTTAGAATACTGGCATTCAAATTATGCAAAGTTTGATAATTTCATCTGAATAATTGGGACACTGCAAGCAAACAAATGTCTTAGCTGGGAACTCACATGCAGCAGCTACCAAAACACAGATGGTCTCAGATTACACACACACACACGCACACGAACATACACACACTTTCCCTGCAAAGAACCCCATTAGTTCAATGGATCTTTTCTTAGCAAATATCGGTTTCCAGCCATATTAAATCATTAAACTATGACACCTTTAATTATGACGTAGGCAATATTAATAAAAACCAAGTACTGTTAAAGCAATAACATGTTGTTAAAAAAATTTCACAGAATGCCTCAAAATCTTAACAGATCTTAAAACTTGCAAAGTAAACAGGCAACTTCCATCACGTGTTGGTGTTCATGTGAAAATACTGTAAAATGACCCAAACAGCCAAATTGGTGGCAGAAGGTAACCTAAGGTGAAAACTCACCGAGCCCTCCGATGGTGTGTTTATTATCCGAGGCGTGAAACTGAACTGGGGTGCTCTCAGGCTGGCTCTCCTCATGGTAGAATAGCTTGTAGCCCCGCACACTCGCTGAGTTTCTGGGTGCCAGCTGCCAACGTACCAAAATAGTGGTGCAGTTTAAAGACTCCAGATGCAGCTCAGGAGCCAGGGGAACTGCAGTAGAAGAAGACCATACAAACCACATTTATTTATTTTTTACAAGTACGTCACAGTCTTCTTATAAAGTCTTACAAAAGAGGAACTTGATCCTAAAACAACTATAATCCATTATTTGAGCTGTTTCGGGTGTTTTTGGGTGACAGAGGAAGTTTCTGTCCTGACCAGGTAAATGTTTTTGAAAAGTCAAATGATGCCCCCATCCCCCCACACTTTTAAACACTCAATAGAAACCACACGTAGAGATAAGGAAGGTTGTTTCACACATTTAGGAATGACGGGAATGGAGTTTGCCAATAGAAGTTGCCTTTCAGAGTTTACACTGGACACTAAGGGTAAAAGAGATGGACAGAAAAAAAACACAAATCCTCCCCTCCCCCTTCCCAAAGCTTCACATCTAGCTCTAAACAGCCATATATTCTGTCCAGCTCTGAAGCCCGAGGTCTCCCTTTATGACCCATGACCGAAGCCCTTCCAATGTTACTGACAGCACAGGGCAAAGGTCAGAGAGAAACAAATGCAATGTCTTAACAAGATTATTAGAGCGTGCTCTTCTCAATCTCTTGCCCAATTCACGTTTTTGACTCAACTTCCCCTGCTTGGATGAGAATCTATTTAAAATACAATTTTGACTTCATATTTTTGATTAAATGCTTCTATTTTAGAGGTTATGAGCACAATTCTTTAAGTACCTTGAGCACCGGATGCCTTCGGGGTGCGGTGCGATGTCCAGGCGGACTGCTCACCCCACCCTACACTGGTGGCAGCAACAATTCGAAGAAGGTAGATGGTGTCGGGTTGCAGGTTTTCCAGGAGATGCTGGGTCTTTTCTCCAGGAAGTTCTATCTGTGAGACTGCGCTGTCAGAACTGGTACGATAGGACAAGCGGTAGCTGCAGACTCGGCCACGACTCAGCTTGTCTGGAAGAGGCTGCCAAGACACCTGGATGTCTGTGGGGCTGCGACTGGTGAGGCTGAGCTCCGGGGCGCGGAGGGGAACTGCGGACCAAAGTTTAAATGATGAGCTCAGAGCATGTACAAGTAAACCTGTAAGCCAAAAGCTTCACGGTGCTCTACGCACTCAGTTTCAGACTGTTTTTTTTTTTTGTCTTTTAACCCTTTCCTGTGTATTATGTCAAAGAGAGGCTCTGAACACCCAGCACCACTCATTCATCTACTCAAACCTTCTGTTTCCAAGGGCTAGCCAGTCTGAAATCCTAAACAGGGAGGAAGTTGCTTGTTGTGCACCACCTTGTAGCTAACACTGGACATTCAAACCTCCCACTGCACCCCGATATATGTGCCAAAGAACGCTATCCACAAACAGGAACTTGTGCTGTGATGTATCAGTACTGAAATATAAAAACAAACAATGGAAGAAGCGATCTCTAGTAAAACCACCCATACAACTAAAAAACATATGGCACAGCAACATATCCTGTTTTAAATCAATGACACAGGAAAGATCATGGCTAACTCATCTGCAGAAAATTCAGTATCTACTTCAGTTCAATGTAATGTTTTTACTTGAACAGGGCTTATTTCTTGTTTTGTATTGACTGCATTAATCATTTTATCGTTTGTTATTGGAGACCTCACCATCCTCAAGTGTGTGCTGAAACACGTTGTCCGACATGCGACTGGCTCCCATCGGCATGTAGGCGACTACATAAAAGGTGTAGTTGTGCGCTGGCTCCAGATCATCAATAATATAGCGAGTTGTATCGTTTCCAATGACAATTTGATATTCCTCATTGTTTAATCCTGGACAAATGACAGGATAAAAAAAAATGTTGAGATGACAATGAAAAGCAGAACAATTAAACTTTAGCCCCCCCCACCCCCAAAAAATCAGCAACAATATCATACAGTTTTGTTACTGTAGGTTTTAATAATTTATTCAACATGTTATGTATGTCCAGTCACTTTGTCTTATTTTAGCACTGCTCAGCTTGCTTTGTGCATTCCCATGTTTTTTCATTGTAATAAGAATATTATACAGCTACAGTTTTCACTTCCTGCCCCTTGGAACAACCAGCCAAGTCAGAAACAAAGACGGACTGGTATCTGGTCTAATTGGTAAATAAGGTACTTCAGGCAAACAAAAATGTATTCTGTGTAGTCTGAATGCCTCAGTACGGCTCCCTGGAAGTCTTAACAAAGCTTGACTTCCTGTCCAATTTAAACTATCTTTCCCTCATAGAATACACACTTTTGGCCACTCCATCACACTGGCTAACAAGTTCCCTTTTTCAGTAGATCTTCAGTTTAGTCCCAAACCTCTATCAACAACCTCAGGTAAAGAGCACACTTCCTGATAGCCAGCTTCTTTAAGTGGCACCAAGAGGACAAAAAAAATCTGTGAAAAGTGCAACAAATTCCTGACAGATGTCAGTTATTTGTGCAGCGACATCCTGTTTTTTTTCTCAGACATCCTTATTCCCACCAAAAATCCAGCAGGTGTTCTTTTTCAATAGTTGAATTCTGTACATTTCTCCTCCTCAATGGAAGTCAGTAGCATTATAATGAAGTGCAGTCCTTGAATGCACAGCCTGCACATTTTCCTGAAATGCTGCATTGTTTAAATGTGACTCTTGTTGTCAACAGAAAGAAAGTTCCCAGGAAAACTGAAAGGCTTTAAGGCTTTTCTGCTGCCACACTACAACCGTTGTGTTTTTTGTGAATAGTGCATCCTGTGTTTTATCCAGCAAAGGAAGGAACCCTGCATCTTAAAGCTTAACATGTCCTGTTGGTTCAGAAAACGCAGCTGTTCCAATTAACTCTGGAGTACAACAACACAACACTAACGTCACAGTGTCTGACAGAAAGTTAGATTTTCATGAGACTGGAAATGCCACGAAAATCGTGTCTTAATATACGGTTCCAGTTACCAAAAAAAACAACAACAACAAAGCGTGTGTGGATCCTGCTTACCTTCAGCCTTCATGTAGTGCACAGAGTAAGCAATAACTTTATCAGAGTTATACAGGGGTCTCTCCCAAGCCAGAAGGATAGCAGAGCTCGACACAGTGTCGGCTCGAATGTTCCTGGGCGCGCTTGGCCGGTCCTCTGACATTACCACGATGAGTCTCGCCATAGTGAGGACTGATCCCTGCTCATTCTCTGCCTGGCACTGATAGATGGCGTCATCCTCAGGGATGATCTGGTTGATGACCAGTTTGCTGGAAACACCCAGAGATACAGAGTATGGACCCAGATGATTTCAGGTGCAAATTTTGAGGAAACCAACAAAATTTCCATTGGCACATTTATAAATATATTTCACTTTAAAGTTAAACTGGTCAACAAGAACTTTCAAATATCATCTCATGATAATTTGGGGTCACAGTAATGACTCTTTAAATTTCCTGAAGAGAAACATACCTGTTGTACATCTTGATCCGACCATTAGAGTGAACTTTTTCTCCGTTCTTGAGCCAAGTGATGCGAGGCGTTGGATTTCCTTCAGCATGGCACACAAAGCGGGCGGTACCAGCTCTGGGGCGTGTAAGGCTCTCAGGCCACTCCACCAAAGAAGGCGGTGCTTTAGAAAAAGAAGCGCAATATGTTCAATTCTACATGATCATCACAAAATGAAATCATGAACAGCCTGAGTAGTATATTCTGTTTTTACCTAGCACAGTGACATTAGCTGAGGCCATGGTATAGTTCCTTGTGCCAGGTGTGGTGGCTCTGCACAAATAGACTCCTCCGTGCTGGGGCTTGATGTCTGTGATAATGAGGTTGCCGTTCCCCAGCACTTTGGTGTTGTAAACATCAATAGGCTTGCTGTCTGCTCTGCTCCAGGAGATGATGGGTCGGGGATTGCCTGTGGCCATGCATTCCAGGATGGCAGTTTGGTGCAGTGACACCGAGATGTTCTGTGGTGAAGCGATGATACGAGGTCTCTGGGGAAGCTGCGGTCTGGGACCTGTGGAGAGAGAGCAGAAGACAGCTTTAGTGCACATGGCGAGCTGCAGGGCTTTCAACAAACAGCTGTTTCAGAGTCAGACTTTTTAACTCAACTGTGTGCTTAAAAATTACAAGTTTGCAAAAAGTGAGCTGGCTAACACACCTGGCGTCACAGTGAGGGTTGCCTCCGTGCTTCGGCGGCGACTGGAAATATTGGTGGCGATGCAGCGATAATTTCCGGCATCAGCCTGCTGCACACCCTGAATCTGAAGAACACCACTGGGCAGGACTGTGATTCTGAATGACAGAAACACACGCACCCACACAACAATGATACTTACAATATGGACCAATTACATATGAAACATCTTAGACAACATGAAATCATGGTTAATAAAGAATCTCATCTAAAAATCTGTGTAGGAAAAATGTAAAGGAGTAAGATCAAATTAAACTGAAAACAACAGAGTGCATACCGTTCAGTGGCGAGGGGTAATGTGACCCGATTGAACTCCCAAGTGATGATGGGAGGAGGGTGTGCAACAATTTTACAGGAAAACCTGGCGACTGAGCCTTCAGTCGCCACAATAGACGTCGGCTGGACTGAAAATGAGGAAATACCTGCAACAAAACCAACCAGGAGACAGATTAGAGACTTCTTATGTATGCAGAAGTACAGAGAGTTAATTTGTACCATTAAAATAATAAACAATAATTATTTACATTTAAGGTTTTGCTCAACTAAGTCAAAACAAATCAAAGTGTTACAAACATATCCAAGTTTGTGATTATCATGACGTCATCTATCCATCTCAGTCATATATCAGAAAACAGACGTGCCTGCTCCTGAAGCTGTACACATGCAGCATGCTGCAGGAAGGTGGTGACTGGAGTGGAACAGCTACATCCTGCGTGGATTGGGTTTCTCTGAAACTGAGCTAGTGTCAGCCACCAGCCAAGAAGCAAGCAAATAAGACCCAACCTGATTTACAATAAGGCCTTTTAGATGTTTGCGTAAATGTATCAAAGTTTTTGAATAGCTGTTCCTCCTGAGTCACAAAAATCCTGAAAGACACCCGGATCCTTGTGCCCCCCTCTACTCAAAAAGCAGGAGAAGCAGGAGGTCAATCGCTTGTTAAAAGAAATCAATTGCACTCTTGTCTGTGATAGACAGAACAGTGAGCCCCACAGCTTGCTAACATTTACTATAATAAAAAAAATCAAATTATCAATGCCACAGATGAACAAATCAGTAGACTGTAAAATATTTTTGCAGTGGACCAACAAATTAAATTTTAAATTTCAGTAAGTCCATTTTCAAAAGCTGTTGCCTGCTTTTAAGTCAAAACCATCACCCATTCAGCAATGGATAAACAAACACACTGTGGTGCTCTTTAACCTCTGAGCACACATCCAGAGCCGCTTCTGCTGCAGTGAGCCATCACCACTCAGCAAAAGAAACACAAAAGAACAGGAAGCAGGACATCAAGTTAAAACCATGTCTGTCACATGTTTACTGCAAAAAAACATCCAAAGAGACCTTTGGAGATGCTGCATTTAGAAATATCAAAGAAACTACAAATAAGGAAGAAAACAAAGAGAAAGCACAGAGGAGACAAGCATAAACCAAACAGTGAAATGGATGATATCCGAATTACTCATTTCCAGCTATAATCCTTTACACTCTGCTATTTAACATCCTTATCGGGATACTTTTCTTTTAGCTCAGTGCTGTGATAACCTCTGCTTTCGAGAAAAGTCTCCAGGAAATCCCTTAACTGCAATAAATACACAGTGGTGCCTATAGGGGAGGGGGTGATGGATGGCTGTGTGTAAGCAGTGCTGCCAGCTGCTGTGGTGTTAAACAACAGCAGAGCTCAGACTCCGTTCAGTGAATTATGACTTTTACACATTTAACAGAAACTCACCTTCAAATCAAGCTGACATTTGGGGAGGAAAGAAAGGATCTGTAGTTTGATTCCAGAGATAAAATTAACTTCTAATTACTAAATTGCATTTTTATTAGGACTATTTGGGGTTTTGTGTCATTCAAGGGACTTCATGAATGAAAACATTAAAAAGGCATGGCTGCTGGTTTCATCCATTTTTGATGAACCGTTGGACAAAAGTCAAACTGTTGTCAGGATCAGATGTCTTCACCATGGACACGTTTAATCTAATTAGCCTTGAGCTGTTGCCTCCTTAGCTCCACTGTGGATGTTTGATGTGAGGACAGAAGCAGAGAGAGGCATTCAAACCGCCTCTCCCAGGCCCTCTCCTGCCTGCCCCTCCTGTTTTAACACAACCTCTTACAAAAATGCCATTACCCTGCTGAAGTGATATGACTGCAGGGCATGAGAGATGAGCTGCTCTGATCCTTTGCCTCTCCACGCTGCCTTTCCATTCACTCAAGTGATGCTCGATTGACAAACAGCGGGACAATCACCGATTATTGATTAACCACTAAGACAAGAAGGAAGAAAATCTTTAACTGCTGAGGGTTTGTTGTGCACTGTTCTAAGCTGAAAATCAGGAGGCGGCCCCTCTTTGAGGCATGATGTTTGCCAAGAGGCATCTAAGACGTGGATAAAATCATCAAGGCAAACAGCCAAGCTCTTTCAAATTCAGTCAAATATACACATTTACTGATTAGGCCATTTATTCTGTGCATTTCACAGTGAGTTATGTGGTGTCATTTCCTTTCCTACACCAAAATATACCAACATAACAATCTCTGATGTAACATTTTGGCCTTTCCCCTAAATCAAACAGAGTAAATACCTCAGCCTTATTCCCTAAAGGCTTGACAAAGCAGTTCCGACCATCTGCCCTTCCCAGTAATCTCACCTCTCACCTCTGACCTCCACAAATCCTGCATAGTACCCAACTATGGCAGAGTCCTGTGTGACCACCCCAAACTAGTCCTGTTGCTCAATGCTGCCAGGAAAACTACCTAGAAACCACATTGCCCAGCTGTAAGGCTTTTAAATAATGTTAATAATAATAATAATAATAATGATAATAATAATAATAATAATTCCTCTTTTGTTCAGTGACATCTTCCGGTTGTTTCTGTTACAACAAAATAAAACAATACAGATGGTCCAGCAGCTTTTTCACAATATACAACAGCTAGAATGGACAGATAACGTGAATTGAAAGGTTATTATCTTTTCTCTCTCTAATTTAATTAGATAAGCAGTTATGAAAGCTGTGGTTTTAATTCCCATTATGGCAGTTTACTGTTGCTCGTTTATTGTTTTTACTTGTAAAAAATTATTTCAATTATGTCAATTTGAATAATACTGCACGTCCAGCTTTCTAGAGATTTGCACAAAAGCATGTTACACTATTTAAATCAACAACATGCACTTTCTATGACTTTTCTAAGTAGAGTTAAATCTACTCTTCTTATGAGCCTGATTCTTGTTAACTGGAGTGAACCACATGCTGAGACTAAAATAAACCAATTCCAGCAGCACTATTGAAAAGCATCGCCATTTAATTATGAAGAGTGATGAGTCCTTTACTATGATCACTGGCCCTACTGAACATTAATACAGGCTCTGAAAGAAGAAAAAGGGCTGATAAGCAAGACGAAGAATGCAAGGCTGAAAAAGCCCACAAAATCAATCACTAGCTGCATGGCAGATGTGGCGCTGCTCCATGCAGGCTGTCGGACAGTCAAGTGACCACTGGCCTGGCTAAACAAAGAGCTATTCCCATGAGCAGTGTGACCTCTCAAAGCTCCGAATGGGCAGTGGGGGAGCAGTGTTGGAAAGAGCATTCATCCCCCTTCTCCAATTCCTTATCTCTGCTGCAAAGTTTTCCAATCACTCAACAGCAACCCTGCACTCGCAAACAGTGGCTTCATTGTCTTGAAACTCCCTAGCAGAGAACAGAGTTAATAAAGTCACTCTGTAAATACCTTCTGTTACATACTGTTCTGGTTTTGGCAAAAGTTTTATCCTTTGTTGTGCTATGAAATAAAACATATGAGAGATAGACGCTCATGATCACTCTGAAGGAAACTTATCAAGCCAGATGAGCACCCAGCATTATTGCAGGACAGATTTTTTGGCCTACTCTGTGTCTCACTGCACCTCCATCTATTGAAAAGTTAAAAGAAACCTTTGACCTTTGGGCCCGGTGTTCAGGGGAACCATGGTAACCTTTTGTAACCAGCAGAGGACAAAAACGAGAATCTTGGGTTTGAGTTGTCTCACTTAAGGGCATTTCCTTCACTCACATTGCAGTTCACACTGTGTAAGGTTTGCATTTGTCTTATTGGGGCTTCAAAATGTGCCAAGCCGGTGCAAGTCAGATGCATTCCTTAGCAACTTAAATAATGTCACAGTCCTGACCTTGCAGGCTGTGGACACACCAGCGAGGTAAAATAAACTTTGCAGCAGCTCCTTTGAATACCTCCTTTAAAGCATGAGCACAAACAAAGTAAAGACTACCCAGAGTAAGAATTCATGCCAAACTCTCTCACTTGTGAAAATTTGTTTTCTTATAAACATTAAAAAAGCTAAACAGACCACTAACCGAGGATACTATTATCATAATCTCTGTTATCTGACTTAACAGAGGTCTATGCATTTTCCTGCTATTTTTGCCTATTTCATCAACAAAAATTATTATCATTATTTCTTGTTGGACAGCAGGTAGGGATGGGAATCAAGATCGGTTCTTGCACTTACACTACAATCAGCTGATTTCAGTTCCTGTGCCAGAGGAGGAAAATAGTGACACAGTCTAGAGCATGGGGCATTCACTTCCTAACACACTGGCCATCATTTTATTGTCTTATTCTAGTCCTCAGATCTACCAAGCATCAACCTTCAGAGCTGCAAGAACTGAGCCACAAGTTTCAAAACACTGCAGTTTCTCTAATGGCCACTCGAGGCTTACTACAAAATACATCAATCCCTACAGACATCCATGTTAAAATTTCCAAATTTACAGCATGTTTACAGCCACATTTCATCCACCTGGATGGTAGAGGATGGTTAGGGGTGTGGCCACTTTGTTTGAGAAGCCTCCATAAACAGGTACCTGTAGCCCATCAGTGTCTGCTAGGCCTCACATCTACTACCACTGGAGTCAATGAACTGGACATCTTCACTGTGTTTATTCCTACTTGAGAATTTTAAGTGAATATTTTGACAAACTGTTTCATTTCACTTCATCAGCTTTCACCAGGATCACCAAAACTGAGGATATTTTTTCACTAGTAGACAGTGCCCACATTACATCAGTATGGGAGCTACAAATAAGCCAGAGCTGTAAATGTTCATTAAAAATAAAATTGGAAATTTTCCTGTTTTTATACAGTATTCACTTGTAGTGGTATATTTTTCTGGGGAGACAACGCAAGAGGCAGTCCCTGTACTGAAATCCCCATCAATCTGAGGTCTGTTGACAAAAGTCACACAATGAGGCTCAGGTGTCACATTCCTTTCATCAAGGCCAAATCTCTTCTCACCTTTGTGCTTCAGAGTCCCGTGTTTAAAGTTACCTTCCATCACCACCATATTTCTCAAACAACAACGAACATCCCTCCAGAGATGGAGCAACGTTTGAAAAAGCTACCAAGGAGCAGACTGCCTGCAAAAGCAGCATAAATCAGCTGAAGGACACATGAAAAGATCCCAAAAATCAGACATCAATGAGCAGACCCCCATGCAACAGGCAGGTCATATGATAATTAATCAAAATGCAGATCTACTAATATTTAACTTTTACGACCAGTGCAATTAGCCTTGCTGTGGTGACCACCTCCAGCAGCTCTGTCCACTTTTGCCCACAAAGAATGCCTTCTTCTTTTGTGAGCCGGGAGGTAATGTGGACAAAAAGAGAGTGAAAAGCTTTATACTCTTTCACCGGGGCAGTGAGGCAGAAGACAATTGGGTTAAGCCTACGATCCCTACTGACCTGCTAAGGCCTGCAATAAAGTTTGGTCATTTAGACACTCAGGGTAAAGCCGCAGTATTGGGAAAGCAGCAATTCACATTTGTGTGTGTGTGAACCACTTACAACAACCCCCACTGCTACCTCTGTGTCCTTCAACTGAGCATTTCTCAGGTATGTGAAAATTTTA
Source organism: Oreochromis niloticus (assembly GCF_001858045.2). Lineage (NCBI taxonomy): Eukaryota > Metazoa > Chordata > Actinopteri > Cichliformes > Cichlidae > Oreochromis > Oreochromis niloticus. Next base: position 22,465,130 of record NC_031965.2, on the reverse strand, counting down.
TGAGCTTCCAGATAGACCTTCCAGCAGGTCTAAGTGCTGTTTTAAAACAAACTAGTAAAGCTTACAGGCAGCCTTTATCACCTCTTAACTTAAAGCTATAAAGCAAACTAAACCACTCAATCAATTAATCAAGCCACACTTTTTAAACACCAGAAAATGTCAGAGTTATGACTGGGAGCTCTATCAGAGAGCACTGCCTGTGGTACCGCTCCAGAATAATTAATGTAAACACAATAACTGTTATGCAACACATGCCAATTGCAGGTTTTTTGGCACAACCTGCTCTTAAAATCCCCTCCCCTACAGCATTTTTAATGTACATTTTGGTTACTAATTGATCAAAAGCAACAGAAAACACACTCAAGGCAGGTTAAAAAAAAGAAAAGAAAAGAAAACATTTTACAAAGTGACACAACAAGGCAGCAAATTTCAGGGCCTGTGTGTAGAAGAAGATATAAGGTGCCAAAAGACCAACTTTGTCTGAAGCCTCCCCTGCCTCCCCCTGAAAATACGAGGCCAACTCGCACAGCGCTGGAGGAGAAACCATTCAAAAAGAACAATTCCTCGAGCCATCAGGGTGCAATAACATGAAAGCCAGGGCCAGTGAATAGGGGTCATCTGCTCTTTCGCATTGGAGAGCCAGTATCCCACACTGCTCCTAACCTTTCAAATCTCCTGGTCCTTCATTAACACACCAATGGGCATTTTCCTCATTTCCAAGCAGCATCCCTTTTAAGCCCTAACTTTGAAGACTTTGTCCATCTTCTTGCTGCCACCAAAGCTGCCCCAGACACTAGACTGAGCATCAAATAAATATGTGTATAACAGCAAATCATGCCAGATTACACAACTCATATCCCTGATACTCACTTGCGATTGTAAGGTGGGCTTTCTGGCTCAGGATTGCTCCATACTTGTTCTGAGCAAGGCACTGATAAAACCCTTCGTCTGATTTGTCTCCTCTTCTGCTCTCCACCTCTGAAATAAAAAGGGAGCCGTTGGAGAGCAGGTACACCCGCTCATTCTCCGCGATTTGTACTCCGCTCTTGAGCCATCTGACGTCGATGGGCGCCTCTCCACGCGCCTGACAGTCCAAAATAGCTGCTTCTTTCCGTATGACGGTGACATCGAGGGGCTCCTTGATGAAAAACAACTCACTAAAGCTCAACACACCTGCAGGCAGAGAAACCAGGAAGAGAGTCGTTATGATTTAAAGAATTTATCAGCATTTGTACACCAGTTAAAGAGTTTAAGACCAGCCTGATGTCAAAAAAATTAAAGACTTCGGTTTGATATTTTCTAGCTGGGTCTTAACAATGTCTGTGGAGCCAGTTTACAACACCTACAAAGGGAAATATCACATTTAAGAGGCTTGTAGGCCTGCCAGCAGGAGGTCTACTGTCCAGTATAGTCATAACACTCAAGCTTGAGGTCTTCCTGCACCACCTACTTAAGGCTATAAAGCTGGAGATGAAACAGATTGTCCTATTAGACCACGTCTGCAGTTTAAACCATTAACAGGACAACGTGCAACTATATTTACATCTTACAAGCTTATAAAATGTATAAGAAAGGAACAGGCTATGGATAAAGCCTGCATCTTTTCTCATATTACTCATGCACCAACTCTGTTTGTTATATGTATTGATTTTGTTTTGGTAGCTGGTTCTGATCTTTGATTTCAACTCGACCCCTGACTCACAGTTTCTACTAATACTCTGTGGTACTTTTAAAGTATATTCAGACGTTCTAACGCAGGGATTTTAAACTCATTTTACATTGTGGGAACCTCCTATTTATATCAGTGTAAAGAAGCTTAATCACAGATCTATTCCTTGAGATTTTTTCATATAGAAAGAGAAGCGCAATTTGAGGAATATATGTCAGTTTTTCCACATGACAAAGAAATACTGCTTTGGGTTTAAACTGTAAGAAATAAATATGTAAATATCCAGAAAAAAAAAACTCTGTTGGGTCACTGTGCAGAGCTGTAACTATACTGTAATTATAAAATTGATATTTTTTGTTTATTGACAGAATGTCATCTTTTTGTTTTTTAACAGTCAACCTAGTGCAAAACTGATGGCTTTTTATAGTAGTTACTTAAAAAAATTGAACTTTCTGTCATTTAATTTAATTAATCTGTCATTAATCTGTTACTTATTTTGTTTTGCGTAGTATCAACGACCATGGGGGAGGTTTGTGTAGGTAATAAAAAGGTGTAGCCTCATATGAAAATACAATTAAAAGTCGAAAAATGATGCCTTCCTTCATATTTTCGAAGAAATTCAATAAGCCAAACTGGAGTCTTTAGCTGTACGATTCTGGACCCCGGGCCCTATGTTTGACACCCTTGATAATACAGTTTTTATATCTACCTATAAATGGATTACAATTAACCAGGTGAACATTTGAAGTTAAGACTGACTGTTGAATGAACCAAAAGAGGACGTTTTGCCTTTAATACTCATGTTTTATGGCTTTTAAAATAACGAAAGTTGCATCAAATATGTTTAAAAACTGCCTCCGTATCTTCAGTTTATTCCCAGATTTGTAGGCAGCTAGCTAAAACTGAATCTGCGAGCTCTTGTTAAAGTCCGCAGACTAACACACACACGTCCGCAGCGGACACTCACAGCGATGTCCCAACAGGACACCGCTCACAGGTTAAAATGAGTAAAAGTCGTCCTGCTTCTTACCTGTGATTGGAAGAAAAACGACAAACAGCAGACGCTGGTATAAACTCCTTTTAAATCGCGCCATTTACGTGAATTGTCCGCGCATGCTAGCTGCTCTCTGTCCTCGCTGTTTCCTCCACATGAGCTGCTCTGCTACTGACGAGGAGGATTCCCTGCTCAGAGGTGCAGGAGGGCAACTTCCCTCCTCCGGCCGAGGGTGGACGGTAACACCAATTAATCAAGTCCATAGGACAGCGTGTGGTGCGGCGCCACCTAGCTGCAAGGCACGGACACTACACCCGGGAAAACATTACTGAATCAGAACATTTTTGAGTGGGTCGATTCAGCTTGTTTTTTTGTTTTGTTTTGTTTTGTTTTTACTTTATAGACAATAAACAAGTCACAGATATATTTATGAAACGAATAAAAAAAAGAGTAATCACTTTTCTAAGAAAAATAATCTGCAGTTGAATTAGAGCAGAGGTATCAAACATAAGGCCCGTAGGCCAGAATTAGCCGCCCAAAGACTCAATTTTGATCTACTGGATGGCTGTGGGAAATAGGAGAGGGTGCATAAATTTGAGACTTTTAAATATGTATTTGTAGGTTTTACAGCTTTTCCTACTGATAAAAACTCCCCTATGGCCATTCATACTACACTAATCTAAATAAGTAATCGATATACAATTAAATGAAATAAATAAAAGACACTTCCTGTTTTTCTCTATCTACTGATTTTCGCTGTGAGTTCACAGTAAAAAGCAAATGAACAAACAAAAATAACAAAATTCAATAAAAAAGAACAGTTATAAAAAAAATTCAGTTTTATAATTGCAGGACAGTCTGTGCAATGAGCTACCAGAACGTTTTCAGTAAATTTACATATTTATTTCTTATAATTTAGGGCTTAAGCAGTATCTGTTTGACCATGTAGAAAAACCAAGCTGTATTGTTAAAATTGTACTTTATATATTAAAATATCTCAGAGATTAAATGTATGATTAAACTCTTTTAGACAGTTTCAGAAAGCTCAGAAAGTTTCACTGGTCCTGCTCACATAAGATCAAAGTGGGCTTAATGTGGTTCACAATGTAAAATTAATATGATATCCCTGAGTTATAGTGTTTGCCAACTTTAACGAGCCGTTGCACCTCAGTGATCAAAAGGAATCATGGTCAAAACATGAACGCTGCCAGCTAAAAACAATGGAAGGGATCCAACATAGCGTGTGGCAAAAGATGCTGGGCTGTTCCCGGTAAGCTGCGTCTCAGGCAAGTTCAAATAAAATGAGATTTTTATAATAGGAAAACATACAGTCAGACCATGAAAGAAAATGGACAGAAAAAATAAAAAAGGTTTTAAAAATAATACAAAAAACACTAACAGAGGGTTCAGAGTCACCTGACTCTGTGTTTCTAATATTAATATATAATATTAAAGGTAGAGATGCTGTCTGTCTCCCAAATCCAAACTGGGAGCTGGTTTCACAGGAGAGGGACTGAAAGCTGAAGGCTCTGCCTCCCGTTCTACTTTTAGAAAATCTGGAAGCCCCAGTAAAGCCTGCCATCGGAGACAAATGTGCTAATATAATTCTGTGGGGCAAAGTTCAGTTCTTGAAGGAAAAATAAAAAACATGCTTTTGAATGTGGCAGGTTTAAAAAAAATAAAGCATGATGACAGGTAAAGTTTTCTGCTGAGATGTCCTTATCATGATGTGTATTCAAATAGATGTCTGTTCGAAATAGAGAAATGTTTTAGTGCAGTGATGGCAGATAGAAACTTAGCTGAGTTTGTGCCTGAAGCTTGGATGATCTGTTTAACACTTCTATGGCACCATAATGTAAATCATAAGGTACAACTACTTTAAAAAAATGTAATAAAGTATTAAACAACACTTTATTATCTGACCAGCCTCCCCCGTACACACAACATCAACCATCTGCAGCATTATAGTTTAGAGAGAAATCAGTTGGTGACCATAAATAGTGCTTAACATGAGTTTTATAGGTTATTTAGTAAAACAGAATAACATGATAACTGAGAAGCCTTCATCTGCTGTGGAAAGCTGTCAGTGGAGGTGCAGAAGCTTCAGGATGAATGAGTACACTGATGTCTTATATGATAAGTTTTCAAAGTCAGTGATTAATCTTCAAGCTGAATTTTCATGTATTGTTGCTCTGCTCTTACAAAAGTTGAATTTTCTTCTTTGGCACATTAATACTGCACGATTTGTATCAATAACGTCATGGTTAGATGCTTCACAGTCATTTTCTGTGTAGTATCAGCCCAAGCACCCATGATACTGCCCAGCAGAGCAACACCAACATGACTCGCTCCACCCTTATCAATAAATGCCAGTCGCATTGATGGGAACAGATCCCTCAGTATCAGAGGCCAGACTTTTCAGACTGAGAAAATAATGTTAATGGAAATGAGTTTGTCCTTTAAACCTGAGCTCTGCAATTATGACGAAGCACCAACAGGAGTGGGACAGCTGCTGTGTCAATGTCCATATTGATCCGATGTCCATCACTTATTGTGGGGAGAGATCAAACCCCCCACCTCCACATGCTCCTTCACTTCCTCCCTTTGTGAATCTCTATAAAGCAGCAGAGCCGCAGGCCAGCTGTGATCTGAAAACTGAAAAGGAAGAAGGGGACGAACGAAAACGGCACTCTTTTGTAACTGGTTGAGTTTATAATACATCATCAGACACTGACTACAGTAAGAGACCAAAAAAACAAACAAACAAACAAACAATCTGTGGGTCTCTCTGCATTCAGTTTTGTGTTTAATAAGTTAAAACATGCTCTCTTGGGTTGAGATCAGGTGACTAATTTGGCCTTTGAAGAATATCCCATATCTTTGCCTGCTTTCGTTGCTCATTTCCTTCTAGGCAGAGAGCATGGCCCTGCACACCTCACAAGTCCTCGTACTTCTGTCAGCAGTCACATCATGAATAAACACCAGTGACCCAGTTCCACTGTCAGCCATCCCATAACATGAACACGAGCTGTTCCTTTGCTTCTCCATACTTTTTTCTTCCCTTTATTCTGGTGTAATTTTTAACCTTTAATAATTTATCCTGCTTTCATCTGTCCAAAGAATTTGGAAAAAAAGGGGAAAAGAACCCTTTTTTTGGCAAAGTCTAACCTGGCCTTCTTGTCCTTGGGTTCATCCAGGGGTTTGCACCTTGCTGTAAACCCTCTGTTTTCACATTCATACATTTTTATCACTTGATTACAGACTTTTTACACATCTAACTCCTTGTCTTGTTCTTCACTTCTTTAGATGTTGTGAACTTAGCATCTTGTCAACATCTCTTTGCACCTCATATTTAAAATTACAGTAAAAATCTGCTTATTTTTCTTTGAAACATCACGGAAACACTGTTATTTCTGAAAAGTTAATGCAATACTTTTGTTCAGTCCCTGTAATTAAAGCTGAAAGTTTGCACTTCAATCACACATTGATTGGTGGATTGATTTGAAATGGACTGTGGTGGTGCACAAAGGCAAAACTACAAAAAAAAAAAAAACCCTTATTGTCATATTTCTGGACAAGATTTGATCCATAATGAGAATACATGAGAGTTTTTCGGTGATATCCACCCAAAACTGCTTAATAAGAGGACCACAGCATTCTTCACAACCACAGCAATACAATTTTAACGATGCATGATCAAGTTTCTTCAGCGTACAGGGTTTGGCATAGCTCCTGTGTATTATTTATAATTGCATGTGACACAATTAGATGTTTTTGTTCCATATATTTTCAAAGAAAAGCTATTACTCGACCATAAAATTGATTATCAGCTCTTCAATTAAAGACTGTCAAAAAAACAAACAAGCAAACAAACATTTGTGTGTTACTCTAAGCTTACATACACATACATGACTGATGAGGTTTCCCCTTGCTGTACTTGTACCATAATCCAATAATTGGCCACAACCTCAGTTTAAGTGGTGGGCATGTCTCTTACATAACATGGGAAAGTGAGGGTCTGACCTCATTCATGGTCAGTGAGGATCAATAAAGAATTCAGTTTCAGCACCTGCCAATATGCTGCAGTTTGGTGGGTGGAGTGATGTTTAAGCTCTGCAGCCAGATCAATGAAGTAAAAGTCATTACTGGGTTATGAATGTTGGTAAGGGTGTGGGTGAAGGGGAGCGAGCTTTCCCCAAAACCTACCATTATTGGCTGAGGACCTTATCCTGCTGCTACCACCCATGCCCATCCCCACTGACCCCTGAAGTGTCCAAAAGGCCGGCCTGAATCGTGTGTAACCTTTCCACTGACCTCCGTGGAGTCTGAGGGTTGTTTTTTTTTTACTGCCCTGATGGGGGGTTGTGGAGAAATTAGGACTTTGGCTCTTCAGCTGAATCACACAAAAGGCTCCAACAAGAGAGATGTAGATGTGTCCTCTCCACATGCTACTCTTGTTCACCAGAAACAGTTCACATGAAATGAGCCCTCCCCCCAACAATACCATGGCTGTTATACAGTGAAATGTAACTTAAAATGAATCACAGCTGGAAATCAAGAAGCAGAACTCAAAAAGAGAGAGAAAAAAACAACAGTGTCACTGCCGGTGTGAGCTGAAGCAACACCAATTTGCTCATAAATTTAGTTTTTCATATTTTATAATGTAACCTAAGATCAGTCAGAAGAAAACTGATGAATTAAACACTTCATTTGCACATAAAAGCTCACTGAGCTCTCTATGCTTAAAGCAGATTTAAGATGTTAAAAGTATCTCTTGCAAAAGTTCAGTCTGGGTTAAAATGAGTCCAGACTTGCAGGTATAACACTAACTAACTACAATTTGTGTTCACTTTAAAGCATGGATGTTACTGCTCTCTTGTTTCCTATTATAGTACACAAATTTAAACAGTACCATGCGATTTTGCCGACATGCTTTGGTTGTATCCACATGTGCAGGCATCTGACTGCTTTTTCCAACTGTCAGTGTTTTTCTGCACTTGTCCCTTACAATTAATCTGTTAAATAAAATAATAATAATAAAAGCATAGCAGTTTAGTGATGCCCTAACAGCTATGTTCAGGAAAACTGATTGTGTTTCATCTCCCCCAGCTGGAACAAGTCAGTACTACAACCACAGACATGTACAGGGTTAGATCAGATTTAGACGTGATTTTTATTTCCACACAATAGTCAAGTCACTTTTATTTACAGGGTATGATTAAAAAAGCCAGAGTTAACCCAGCATGCTCTCCAGTTAAGGACCCAAGTACTAAACAGCAAAACAAGTGACATGATAAAAATAAAAAAAGCAAAGCAAAATTTACTCCATTAGTGAAAAACATAATAAATGCCAAAGCTGCTGAAGTTTAATTTGAGCATCAGAATGTGAGAGAAAGGTGATTTAACTGACTTTGAATGTAGCACGGTTGTCAGGGGAAGACGTGCAGTATAGGGCCCTGGGTGGTCTCAAGCCCAGGCTGTTCAATTTCAGATCAGAGATTAAAGTCAGAATTCTTAGGGAAAAAAAGTCCGAATCTGAGAACAAAAGTCAGAATGCCGAGATTAAAGTCAGAATTCTAAGAAAAAAGTCAGAATTCTGAGAATAAATAATTTTGAGGAAAAAGTCAGAATTCTGAGACTAAAGTCAAACAAACAAAACAAAAGTCTTTGTGAGCCTATTCTAAATATATCAATCCTCTAACATATATAACATGAGGAAAAAACAACTTTCAAAGGGAAATAAACTTGTTTGCATTTAGTGTGACATGGCCACTTTTGTTGACCTGTAGAGGTATTGGTCCATAAATTTGGTACTCTTAAAAAATAGTTGCTACTAAAACTTGTCTGATTTTGAATCCTGTATAACAAGAATCTTTCAAAACTTAACAGCTCCCTATCAGAAGGACAGCAAAATAAGGTAATAATAAAAAGGAAGAAGAAGAGACTGGATAAGTGTTTTTACATGTCTTTATTTTTCCCATACATTTATATTCTGTGTTATAGGCCATCACATTGGGATTTAACAGCTACAGTTTGTTCTGCCCTTTAAAATGTTTTACATACGCCATCGATTTAATGCACTTACAGGTGTTACAATAACAAAGTTTGATATATCCAAAATGAAGTATGTATTAATTAGTCTTCAGTAGGCAACAGGATGTCCATTCATTTCATAGACCAGCAAATTCGACGACTCATGACAAATAAAAGGCATTGGTATTTAAATACCATTGAAAGGAGAGAATGTGCTTTTCTCAGCAATGCTCACATGTAAACATCTGAAGAGATGTGCGCTTAAAGCATCAGATCATGATTTTAAAGAGCGGTTTATGCAGGCGACAGATTGGCAAAGATTTCAGAAGTAAGACTCATCAATATTAACAAAGTGCTTCACTTTATAAAAGAATAGGTATATAAAACTGTGACGTCAGACAAAAACCAGCCCACAATTTTCTTTCCTTTCATCACCGACCTGTAAACACGGCAGTTATGTAAACACGTGTCTTACCGTTCAGAAAAAGTTCAAAGTACGGCTTAAGCACAGTTACTTTCTCAAAGTAACTGCATACAAAAGGTACTACGAGTAATTAATTTTGAAAAGAACAATCTGTACACATTTTAACAACCAACAATATATATATATTTTTTAAATTGCACTCTTAAAAATAGAGCACTTTGCTGCAATTAGACACCCTTGATGAGTAAAAGACAAAATGTCATTCACTGACAAAAGTCAAAGCATAAAATCTAACACACCGTATTAAAACTGTATAAGTCAGTCTGTCTACTAACATTTATGCAAAGCTAAGGCGCTCTAAGGTAAATGTACATTTATTTATTCTTCTGCTTTATAAACAGTGTTGAACTCGAGCACGAGGAGCTGTCGAATGAACAAGAACAGATACCGAGTGCAGAGATGCATCGAGACCTGTTCGACAACAATGAGCAACTCCCGAGTGGGAGTTTAAACAAATGCAGTCACATTTGCATGTTCAGTTATGCATAGTACATCAGCACAGTCCAACACTGCAGACAGTCACTTCTCCAGATCTGCACACAGACAAGAGCGTATTTAGTCTGTTACTGGTCCTGGTATTGATACATCACGACCACAATGATTTACCAAACTGACTAACGGCAGTCGCTCACATTTGTATGTAACCTGCACATTTTCTGCTAGAAATGCTTCTGAGGTCTATGCATATATATATTTGGGACACTGCATCAGTGTTTAAAAAAAAACAAACAAACAAACAAACAAAAAACAAGAACAAACAAACAAACAAACAAACAAACAAACAAACAAAAACTGGAATGGAAAAAAAAAAAAAGTTAAAAAATAAAAAGAAACTAAATTAAAAAAAGTTGTTTAATCTTTTTTGCTGTTTAAGGACATTTTAAACTGTTGAACAGAAACACCCAATTAGTGTATAACAGCAATGAAGACAAATTAAGTGGCGAATATGGCTTTTTTTTAAGCATTAAATTCTTGGCTTTGCTATAGTGTAATAGTTTGTACACCGAGCATGAAGGACTTGAATGTAAGAAAGTGACAGGGCAACATAAGACCCAAAATGAGCTGAACATGATTGTATAAACAAGCACGCACAAAAGCCGTGAACTCCGGTTTACTAAAAAGAAAGAATGTGCAGTGAGTTTTGCGTGCACCTCAGGCGTAATTCAGACTATTAATTCAAATGTTTTTATAAAGAAAATGGGGCTTGATGAAGTGGAAACACATAATAATATTATTAATTAACTCTAAATAACTCTGAACATGCCCCTGAACTTTCACCTTTCTTCTGATGCAGATTTTCTTGCAGCTTTTGATTCCACAAATGGGTCCATCACATAAAACATTTCCTTATCCCTGCTCTTCCCTTGCCATCTCTGATCAGTTCCTCACTTTCACATTTGGTATAACTACCCTTTTTTTAAATGGCCAAATTAAATAACCTGAGGTGCAAACAGTGGTTTTATTAACAAACAAACAAACAAACAAACAAACGAGTGGTTACATCCATTCATGTCTAAAGATGCAGTGGAAAAGCTTGTTCATGTATTTACAGTTTCACAAACACTGATGTTATTAAGAGAGGACAATGTGACTGAAAGGATGTGTGTACACATCTGTCTTTATCCATCTGGCTGAGCAAAAAGTGACTAAAACTAAATCAAATGTCCATTTTTAAAAAGATAATTTTTTATCATAAACTGTACAGCTGTTAATCACATTCACATACTGTTATCGCTTCACAGAATCAAGTTATTTAAATATTTGAGTGTTTTCGCAGAACAAATAAGAGTGAATACATCTTTGAGCGACTTGCATCAGAGAATTAAATACTAAGATAACCTGATTTGTAAACTTTACAACACACAGGGTGACGTAAAACCACCTCTGTCACTCCAGATTTCATGTCCTTTCTTCAGGTGGGCCCCGACAGAGGACTCATGTGAGTCTTGTTGCTGTCCATCTTCACAGCCGGCAGGTTAAAACCTGAGTCTGATACACAGCTTTTTTGTTGTTTTTGTATTTTTTCCCCAGGAGCATCACGCAACTTTGCTTTACTCTGATGACAGCAATGTCAGTTCATCTCATTTCCCACGTATGCACTAATCCACCCCGTCGAAGCCTTGTGCATTCTCTATAGCGATGTTAAGTTTCTCCCTCAGTTCCTCAAAGGATTCGTACGGAGGAAGGTCCAGCCGATTAAAGCTTTAAGAAGCAAAAGAACAGACAAAAAGACATTAAATTTAAGCAGATGCAAAGAGGGAATACGCAGGAGCGTAAACACCGTGATGTGCCAGTGAAACTAAGAATGACAGTAATACGCCACTAGTGGGCTTCCACCAAGTCTGCACTATGAGATACAGTAGGTAGTTTGAAGGCAGCACAAAACATGGATGAAGTTTCTGGTCTGGGAAGTTGCATTCTTTCTAAGACTCGTCTGACTGCATGAAGATTTCTGGTTGTGCAGACGTTTATGAAAAAACTGCCTTCAGCTCTCCTGCTCTGCAACCTCTAGCACTTTCCTGATGACTTTGCAGGCTTAATCAATAGTTTCTGGTCACGCTGAATAGAACATGAAGTTATAAAATTTGGTCATTTATTAGAGTTGGAAAGGACAGTTATCCAGGGTATACCATTCTTCAGAAACAGGGGTACAATCTCATTGGTTTCTCGATGGACCAGCGTGGTTGTGCACACACATCTCCACAGACAGTCATCTACATGTTGTAGCTCTGTAGTGTCACCAGGAGGCATTGTTCCAAATGTGTGGACCAACACGTCTGTGGGCTACTCAGAGTCTCATGTCTGACTTCAACACAAGCTTGCTTATGACAGCACCTCACTAAACAGCCACATTAAGGTGGGTACATACATGATTGATACCACTCTCTTTTCAACACAAAACATGCTCAAAGCAAAGTGACGCTAATGCTTTAAACTGGCACTCTTTCTAAAGGCAAGTAGGGGCCGGGGCTTCGTGCAGGATTTGTGTTGAATCAGTTTCCTGGGTAGAGGCTCATGGGAAAATCTGAGTAAATCCAGTCTTTTTGGGTTTGTGGATCCCTGCTGTTTGTGTGATTTTCCATTTGTCTTTCCGATTTCACCAGGGGGGATTGATGGGCCAGTGATAGGTGAAGGTGGTTTTCTGGAGTATGATTAATTGTTTAAGAGATTCCCACCTATCACGTAATTCTTGTAAGGTAACAGTAAAAATATAACAAAGCTGAAATGGCTAAACTCAACTGTGCTAATACTACAAGCCTCACTGCTAGATCCACAGCAAGAAGAGCAGGGGAAGAAACAAATGTGCTTTTATCCTTTTTAAAAGTTGGCAAAAACCTTCTATAAAATCTAAAACGATCCTTTGTTAAAAACAACTGTGTCCAATATAAAGGGAGAAAAAAAAAAAAGCAAAGCACAGTGAAATGCTTACCATGTGTGGGCCCTAGGAAGTTTTTCACGTGTTCCCCAAAGCTCGATGGTGAAGAGCTGTGGTCCATTAGAGCCTGGTAAATAAAACCATTAAACATCAGATGACAACAACAAACATCATGAGTTCAAGTGGAATTAATTTGCAAGAAACAAAGAAATCAACCCGAGGGCAAATAGTTTTAAAAAATGTTCATTTAGAGAGGGAATAATTGTAATCTCACCATAGAGTTCAGCAAAGCCATTCATCGGGACCCTGGATGTTCCCGTCACAAACTGTAAGAGCCGGATTCGTTTTTCTGCATCCATCAGCAGCACCGCCTGTAATAACACAACACAAAAAGCACGGAAAAAATATTTATCACTGAAGCTTTTCTGCACAGACATCCCTGCACCAGCTGCAGATTGTTAGCTCCAGGTATGGAAACTTGTCTCACCTTCCAAAACCACTGGATAACCATGTGGTTGGAGCAGTAGCCGTTCTTATACTTCGTGTTCGCTCTCCAGTCGTTCACGTCCACATCTCCAAGACCACACATGAGCAGCTGTGGAGGAAAACGAAGCAGATACACTGAACATTTTCCATCTCTGAGAGACCAAAACGTTTTGTTTGTTTCTTTTTTGCCAATTGGATCAGCTAAAAACTCACCTCGAGCTCATTCTCATCAAAGATCTTGATCAGATCTTGCGGTACCAACTCAAAGAATCCCTAAAACACAAAGTATACCAGTGTGTGTCTTTAATACCTGTACCGTGTTTAACAAGTTTAAAAAAAACAAAACCACTGTTTACCTCCTTGAAGGCAGTCATCTGCTTCTGTATTCTGTTCACAAACCTCCACTGAATCACCAGGCTGTTAATCACAAAATGGCACGTCAGCATCAAACTGCATTTAGACACACACACTAAGAAAAAAAAAACAAAGTAAACGCATTTTTCTTACTGGATATATTCATCCTTGTTTTCATTGGTGACGACAATCTCTGAGCCATCGGGTTTCAGGTCGTGCTGGTGAGTCTGAACAGGCGGTTGTGTAAGAAATGAAGCATCAGTCAGACAGACACAAAGCCGCGTCACAAATTAAATGTTGGGACAAAAAAAACAAGGACGTTCAGCAGACCTGTCCAAACAGCTCTTCATCAATAGTAAACCTCATGTCCAAGTCTGTTGGGTCGTTCTCCAAAATCCACTTCAGGGAGTTGAAATATTCACTGTCCTAAAAAGAAAAGAAAAGAAAAAAAAAAAAAAAAAAAAAAAAGACATTTACATCTACATCACATCCAACCTGAAGATCCCGAATTACACCAATGCAACAATTACTACAGTCATACTCACAACAGACTCCATGTCCTGGAGGGTGATTGGCTTCCCCAGCATCATCTTGTAGAAGGGCCGAATGAAGAAAGCTGTGAAGTAAACAAATATGCAAACACTTAAAAGGAAATTTACTGGTGTCATTTTAAAAAAAAAAAAAGTGCAACAAGAGCAGCTCCCATCAAACCAAACGTGTCCATCGTAATGCCTCCCTCTTCCATTTACATTTCCAAACAAACAAACGTGGTAGCTATAGTCAGCATGCTTTCCTGCTCCTCTTGTTACTTTCACTCTCTCTGTTACACACACTGTAGTGAGAGTTAATGTGGGTGAAACAGAGCACAGGAGAGCAGTGAGGACAGACTGTCATATATATATATATATACATATATACACGTGTGTGTGTGTGTGTGTGTGTGTGTGTGTGTGTGTGTGTGTGTGTGTGTGTGTGTGTGTGTGTGTGTGTGTGTATATATATATATATGTATATATATATATATATATATATATATATATATATATATATATATATATATATATATATAATATATATATATATATATAAAAAGTCCTGGTGAAAATCCTAGGTGATTTTCAGAAAAGTTGACGAAACCTTCAAAATCTGAAACCTCGACATCGAGCTCACCGATTTCAACTAGTCTGAGATTTTAGTAGATGTCCCTATCTGATTAATTTGAAAATCCAATGTTGCCTCGTTCTCAAGTTATCTTATTCACAAACTTGGGTGTCCACACCAACCACCTGTCCAGTGTGGTGATGAAAATACCCCATCAGCCTTTTACAGCTGGAGGTAAAAACAACCTGAGAAAGCCAGCGGCCTCAAATGGAGGAACTCTTATCCAGAAGCACAAACACCCAGGAAAGTTACCACAATGCAAACAAAGCTCAGACAATAACACACAAAGAAAGACAGCGAGGTAATTTTTTGACTCTTTAAATAAAAATACTTCCTGCTGCTACACGAAGAACTCTTAAAATATCTGACCATTTTCAGCAGCCATGTGACACTCACCATCGAGGAGTTTGCCGTGAAACACGGCCATGCCTGCCACGCGGCCGATGAATTTGAAGTAGGTCAGGTGGTCCTCGTTGCATAAACCTGAGTTGGGGTTAATCTGCAGCGTGTAGTTGTCCCTAAAACATAAGGCAAATGTAAATGCAGTAGTACTTGCATTGTGTTTTTCTACTCAATTTGAACACTCAAAGAGCTTTCTGTCTACAAGTGTCATTCACCCATTCATACAATAGCATTTTTTTAACCCGATGTTCACACTCTCACAACTTGGGGTTCAGTTTCTTGCCAAAGGGTGGTGGAAAAGGGCATCGAACCACCAATCTTCCCACAGATCAACAAGCCACAGCGCCATATGTTAGTATGAACAGTTACTACTTTTGTTGATCCTAGCCCAGATACATCCGGTTTTATAAGCAGACTGAACGTTCTCACGTGGTTTGTAAGTGTTGTAAGTGACACATTTTGATTCACCTGGGTTTTTCTGTGTGAAAAGAAGCCAAATCACGGGGAAAAGCTGCACGTTTGCAAAATCATCAGCTGATTCAAGCCAGGATAAATCATCTTTAGCTGTGAAAATGCCCTTAGAAAGCTGGTGCAGGCCTTTGCTGTAACATATGCCACAGTTATTTGATGTGCTTTGTATCACAAGGGTTGGAGATTTTGATTGAACCTTTTTTCAGCCCACATTTTCACAGTCAAAGAGAGTTTTGATTATCTTTTGTCTGTAGCACCTCTCCCTCATTCCTCTATGTGTGTGTCAGCTTTTATTTTCCTCCCTTGTTTTCCTCTGTGGTTCCCCGGTGTGAGCGTACTCTGTCGTTTTGTGTATCTGGGAGTGGCTGAAAACTCCCACGCCTGTGGCTGCTTTTTGCATAAACCCCCAGGTTTATACATTGCTCAAAATTCATAGTACATCTCCCCGCCTCTTTAAAATTAGCCTCTTCATCTCCTTTTCCCTTGAATGCATCAGCCCCCCCCCACACACACTTATCCCACTGGCTTCCTGTCAGGCTCTTATCTGGAATACTCCTACATGACTCAACCAGTTCCTATTTACAGTGAAAATGAAAGTTAATTAAGCATAATGACCTGTAAATATGCCCCCTTAAATGAAAATACATCCCAAACATTGTTACCTCACAGAGACACAATGAAATTAGCAGTGATTTAATATATTGATCTCAGGAATTGTACAGAAGTCCTGGATTTGAAGTAAATACAGGCACCGCCACCTTTTTGTCCACATTTTAGCTCTCACTGTACAGGATGCACATCACTCATGATACGTATAATTGCTTAAAAATTTCCAAAAGTGGAAAAACTACAAGTAACAACAACTGAATACAAAAAAAAAAAAAAGACTCACGTGGCAGAATACTCGAACAGCCCGTAGTACGGGTTGAACATCTCTTTGGACATTAGGAAGAACCACTCCCTGGCCACGCCACCGTAGTCCAGTCCTTTTTCTCCATCAAACTCCACCCACAGTCGCGCCTTCAACAGGTCTGGCCTCTTGACCGAGAGGATGCGTCGGTACGAGTCCTCCAGCACTGCATTTCGTTTCAGCTTCATCTCAAAGCGGTTTGGGATGTCAGCCTTCATTTAAAAAAAAAAAAAAAAAAAAAAAAAAAAAAAAAAAAAAGCACAGTGGTGAGTTTTCGGTTACCTTTAAGAAGTTAGGTTAAAAATCAGTGTGGCAGAGGTGTGGTCCCCTGGCTCAGCTGCAGGGGAAGAGTGGTCAAGGGGGCAGTGCCAAGGAGGCTGGAGGGACAGATGGGATCTATCTAATGGGGCTTCTTCTTTTATATACAGTGAAGCTGGGGGTGTGTGTGTGCTGACAACCGACTGGAAAGTCGAGGAGCCGGGTGCCGAAACATACATGTGTGTCACTTCAATAAACACTTCCAAGTATAAAATATCACAGTGTGTCAGGTCGATCTCTACAATCAGTAAGGGCTGGTCTCTGAGGATGCTCACCGGTTTCTTCAGCTTCTTCTTGAAGTAGTCATACTTCTGTTTGTAGTCTCTAGAGTAAGGCACTGCCTGTAATCACCAAAGGATAGAGGTCAGTAACAACAACAACAGTCCTAAATAAAAGAAAATAAACATTTTATAGCATAAAGGTTTCTTGTAAAAGAGAAGTTTTCAAATTCAAATCCATACTCACTGGTCCAGTTATAGCAGCATTCTGCAATCTGGGATCTTCCCATTGTGTGTTCTTTGTGTCTATGAAATAACATATATGAAAGACCATAAATTCACAAGAAGACAGATTGATTAATGAGTTAATCAAATATGTTTCTAACTTAAACACATCATACGCACTGTGATCTATGTAGAACACCCTGCCATCACTGTGGACCCTCTCCTCCCAGCCAGGCTAGAAATGAAGAAAATATCAAATCTATATTAATCAGGCAGATTAAATATTACATCAGCAAACCAATCAGGGCACCACATACAGTGTTCAGCCACAACAGTAAAACCACTGAAAGTCTCAAGAAGGAAATGCAGTGATGGATAGTTTGAAGCACATAAACAGATTAATGGGACAATTATCTCTAAATTATATCAAGGAAACGGAAATGCAATAATACCAATTACATTAAAACAAAACAGGGAAACAAACTAAACATAGAAACAGCTGAGGAGACATCAACTAGCTCAAGGAAATGGCTAAACCTCTGATTTTTGTTACACCTTATGTTAAAAGCAAGCAATGCTTCTTTATAAAGAAGAGGATGATTTTCTCGCTAAAGGCCTAAAGGAGATGCCTTTTTACAAAAGTGGAAGAAAAGGATCACCTTTATGTCAACTGAGATGGTTAAAGACAGTTGGGACAATATATTCTGAGAATGTAGCGATGTTTGCAGTGTCCCACCGGTCTTGTGCTTTTTGTTAAAACTTAAACTGTTAAAACCTTAAACATGGGCAGGTGGACAGGTTGAGTAAATAACACTGATGATCCTGTTAAATTTGGGAAATGCCGAGGAGTGGCAGCAAGCAAACGGGCAGCCGATGAGCTGGACACAAAATGTTTTTATAGAGGGGAAACTGGTGGATGCTGACACCAGTGGTCTAAGTGGATAAATGGTGAAGGGTCAAGTGTGCACAAAGTTAACTGCTGTGCATAAGGGGAGGAAGGTGGATCCATGCGGTCTGATCCTACAGAAGAGCGAGTGTAGTACAAATTGATGAAAAGCTCAATTTTGGCTGCAAGAGAAAGAAAGTGCGTCACAGCTCACTGTGTTGTCCACCGATATAAAAAGCCTACAGTGGGATGAAGATGAGCCACGGAACAATGAAAGAAGATGGGCTGTTTGATGAATCACTTATATTCTCTTGCACCTTTGTATTAACTGGGAGAGGTATGTGAAGCACGCAACTGATGGATGCAGATTGGTGCTGTGGGTAGTTAAAAAGAAATCTGCTCTTACATCGTTTCAGAAAACAAAACATTTATTTTTAAAATGAAATGAGAGTCTGATTTTATGCACTGCATGGCTAATGTAACACATTCTGTCACAGCCCGATGAGCAGACATGCTTTATGTGATTAACACATGTACATTTCTATGGAAGTATTGTTAAATGGTCATGTATTTAAATTCTTTTACCTTTGATATTATTCATGTCTTTAGGGATTATTTTTATCATTTAATTTTTTTAAATTTAATTTTACTTGTATTAAACATCCCATTCTGGATTTATAATTTTGTCACAACATATTTTTTCCTATAAATAGACATATGTTGTGAAAAAATTCGATAAGAATTTCTTTAGACCACACAGCCCACTGTGCCCTGTTTTAGCAGGAAAACTGGAACTGTCACATGACAAAATTCAAAATATGACCTCTTCCTCCAATATTTCCAGAAAAAAGTGTTGACTTGAACTCAAATCTGATCAGGAAACTATGGGATATGCTGAAATACTCAGCAACCTTGGTGCCACAAGTGAACTGGACTTTACTACGCATGGTGGTCTTAATGTTTTGGCTAGCAGGCTTTTTCCCCTGATAGCTGATCCTCAAAAGTTGATGCCTGTGTTGCATCTTGTTACTGAACTTACCGGCAGAGGGCCGAGATCAGAAGGATCAAGCGAGGATCTCCTCCTCATTTGTACAGGAATCCTTAGCCTGGGATCTTCCTGTTCAGAGAAAAACAAGAAGGGTGTGTTTCAGTCAGAGAGGAAATCCTCACACAAGAGATGGTGGTGAGTTACTGCTTGGAAACTCACTTGCTTTGTGACACATATTAGAAAAAAGTCAACTAAATAACTGAAACCCAGTCTAGTTTTTCTGAATTGGATACACAGGTGCATTCAAAGCCTTTGGCTGCTATCTTCTCACCCAGGTAGTTGTCTTGGTATTGTGGTCGATGAAAAATGGCCTTCCATTGGGTGCACTGCGAACTTCCCAGCCGACCGGCAGGAAGCCAGATTCTCGTGAGGCCTCGGGGCTTGGAGTGTGCTGAGGAGACTCCTCTGTTGGTGCTGATGGTTGGGATGGTGTAGGGCTTTGTGATAAGCCTGCACTATTCTGTGCTGCTGCTGCTGCTGCTGATGGTGCTGCTGATGGTGATGGTGATGGTGGTGATGGTGCTGGTGCTGCCTCTGAAGTTCTCTGTACAAATAAAAAGACTCCAGTGAGATTCTAAATGTAGAACAGACACACTGAAGGGGAAAAGTGACAGAACAATACTATTTTAGAGTTTTAATCTAATAAAAAAAAACAAACAACCCAGGTGTTTAACAAAAGTTGCTATGCAGAATGTTAATAAAAAGATATATGAATACTGAAGCTCTTTGAGTACCTGCACAAGAGGTCGTGTCCATGTAGTGGTTCGGTTGTTGTGGTTGATATAATAGCGTCTTCCTTTACTATCTCGCTTTTCCTCCCAGCCTGGAGGTAACCCAGTTGTGGTTGGAAGCAGCTGTCAAATTAAAAATAATTAAATACATTCTAAAGATGATAATTCAAGGACAATAATTGGGCATATGATATAATTTCCAGCATAATCATACAGACAGTCATAATAAGGCACTCTATGCAAGTGGATTATTATTAATCTATGCTATCCAGTTTGTTGGCCAGGTTCCGTTGTGGTCTGACTACTGCGCGTGGAGCCTGATTACTCCAAGCTCACAGAGGCTGAAGACCCTATGACCACCAACCGCAAGATGCCACGTTGGTGAGGCCCATCACAGGATGAGACTCACTGGCTGAATAACAGTACTGCTGTGACAGCTACCTCACACAGAGATTGGTCAGGGACTAGCTGTGCTGCATCAGAAACCCTCTTGTGATTGACGTGGTTGCTAGCAGATTGCTGCAGTCGTCCAAAATTTGTATGAATGATGCCAATTGTATGCAAACGCTCACCAACTGCTCACTAGTAATGAAACTAGAAAGTCTGAAACAAACAGGAAAACGATAACTCAAACATTTTTACTAAATCAGTCATGGCAGGGATTGCTGACCGCTCTCTAGGCCTTTGTGACTCAGGCTTGTGAGACTAAGGGAAGATGATATGATGGGCTGATTACAAAGGATTGAACCTTCAAAATAAAATATAGAAACTCGCATTCTAAACTTTCTAATGCACATGAACAAATCAAGCATGACTGGTAATTTCTATGGAGACAGCACGGTGGACTAAAAACAACAACACCTGGACCAACAGCAAAAGAGCACTTTGAATCAGAGCTTATAGCAAAAGAGTGAAAACAAGATGCAGCGATTCATGAGAAGGCATTTCAGATTTGATATGGAGTGACAGGTTGTTTTTTTTGTATCCCCCCCCCCCCCAAAAAAAAAAATAATAAAAAAAATAAAAAAAATAAAAATAAAAAAATACTATAAGTGGTCAAATGACTTTAGCCTAATCTGTAGAAGAATAATCATGATACAGATTATTAATTGCGAATCTAGCAAACAGAAGGTGGGAAATTACACAATACTCCACACAGAACTCTATAACGCAGTTAACAATGCTGTATTTCCTAAATGTCCCTCCATAGGAACTGTGACAATCAAAGACGATTGAAAAGTGAACTCATGAAGACTGAAGCATTCAGATGTAAGAAAATTTGGATGACTTCAACAGAGAGTGAAACACTCACCACAGGATTAGCAGGATGTTCCTCTCCTGTTGAGGTCTGGGCACTTCCTCTGCGACTGGAATGCCTCGAATTACTGCCGTGTTCCTGCAGTAGAGCGGAAGGATGACTTTGATGACCACTTGGCCATTAATGTGCATAAATTTTCCACAACTCTCCCACTCTCAGCTCACATTTATATGATTACGAGCCCACCTCCCCTCTGCTTTCAGTAAGTCAAACCTCAAGCGGCACAGAAAATAACTCACAATCTGGGAGGAGCGCTGCTCGCCAGCTGCGGCCGCAGAGATGTTAACGTTCCTCATTTCATCACACAGCGAGTGGAACTCCACTGGGGTGCGGGGTGAAGGTGATCTGTGCTGGTTACTACTGTGGTACTGGGTGGAATCATCCTCTGTAATGATCTCCCAGCTCTAGATGATGACAGAGAGGAGACTCCAATGATCCGAAGCAACAACAGTACAAGGCCGTAGTATGACAACGATCTGAACTTCTTTGTTTAAATATACAGCAGATTGAGAAGATGAGCCTGACGCATGATGCCCGCTTTGCTTAGGCTGTGTTAACACTGATGAACCTTAAAGCTGGTTTTTAAAAACATCCCTGTGTAGGCAACCCTTTTTACAAGCCTTTAAGCCTGCACATTGAATTAACTTAAAATATACATAAAAATCAAATGAATTGGGATCTATAATCTTTTTTAAGATCTACTTAATCAGTACTTCCTATCTTTGTCCTTTTCTCCGCCGACTCCCTTTGCTCCACCCCCATGTTCAATCACACCTGTGTATTTACTGTCGTCTCTAGTTTTTCCTTGTACCCACATCCTGCATCCTTCTCAGGTGCCTCATGGTTCCTTCCGGATGCCCTGTGTTTTACTCTTGTTGGACCTTGTACTGATATTGTTTTGGATTAGCCCTGCTCACGTCAGCAATGCCCTTTGTTGCCATTTTCCTCCATAGGTCAAAGTTGAGCTTAATTGTACCATTGCATGTCTTTGCAACACTGCAACAGTTTGTATCACTATTAATAAGGACTCATTACGATCATGTCCTGCACTTATTTTGAAAATGCACAGTGTCCATATCCATTTCATTCAGGCATTTTAGTTTCTCGTTCTTTATTATTACACTTTCTAACAATGTTGATCAAAACATTGTTTTATGGTCTAGATCAGGATTGAGCCGTATTTACAGAAATGAACTACCAGAATCAGCAACTTATAAGCAAAACGTTAAACACAAACAATGCAATTTTTCAACTGAGGTAAGGTAAACTGTGTGCTATGACCTACGTTTAATCAGTTTATTAGGTACACCTGTTCTACTGGTTTTCAACACAAATGCCCTTCGACAGCAACTCAGTGGATTGAGGCAAACAGCTGGAGTTCAATCTGACCATCAGAATGGGGAGGAAAGGTGAATTCACTGACTGTGAACGCAGCATGCTTGTTGGGGCTAGATGGGCTGGTCTTAATATTTGAGAAACTGCTGATCTACTAGGATTTTAAGAGAAGACCATCTCTGAATGCAAAACAACTGCTTCAAACCTTGAAGCAGATGGGCGACAGCAGCAGAAAACCCCACCGGATGCCACTCCTGTCAACTAAGAAGAGGAAACTGAGGCTACAGTTCACACCAGCTCACCAGATGTGACAATAGAAAATTGGAAAAATGTTGCCTGCTCCAAAGACTCTTGATTTCTGCTGCGACATTCAGATCACAGGGTCACACTCTGGCATTAACATGGAAGCAGAATCCAATCTGCTTTATATAATGCTGGAGGTGGTGTGGGTGATGCTTTCTTGCCAACCTTTGGGCCCCTTGAGAACCAAATTGTTAGGATGCCTGGGTCGTTGACCCAGGGTTTTGAGTTTATTATATTATTTATTATTTCTAGTCTTTGGTTTCTTTGTTAGAGTTCCATCTTATGGTTTATGTCTCTGTGTAATCCTTAGTTGCTATATCCCCGTGTCCAGTCAGTGTCTGTGTCTGCCCTGGTCCCACATCTCTGTTCCCTCTGTTGCAGTGCCTGCGTGTGAGTCTGTGTCTTTAGTTCAGTCTGTGTTATGTTTCCTGTTTTACTTTGAAAGTCCGTGTCTTATGTTAAGGTATCTGGTTTTGCTTCCCCTGTTTCGTTAGGCCTGATTTGCCCCAGCTGTGTTTCCCTTCCGTTACTCATTCCCTGATTGCTCCCTCTGTGTATTTCTGTATTCCCCCTGTGTTTCTCTGTGTCCGTGTCGCGATCTACCCTCTTCTTGCTGTGTGTGTTGTCCGTTTGCCAGTTCAGGTTATTATTTGTATTTCCAGTTTTGCTAGTTCTCTGTTTGCCTCTCAGCAATAAATCTGAGTTTGAGTTACTTTCTGCCTCCGAGTGTCTGCACATTGGGTCCTCCTACTACCACTCCTGCGTGCACACAGCCTTCACATAACACAAATGAGCACAATTTAAACCCCACAGTCTCCCTGACTATTGCTGCTCATCATGTCCATTCCTTTATGACCACGGTGTACCCATCCTCCAAAAACTCAAATCATCTCAGTAAGGGTTTCTGGACCCTGACAGAAAGTTCACTGTCATAACATGGCCTTCAACACATCACATCTCAATCCAATTGAGCATCTTTGGGATGTGGTGGAACAAGAGATTCACATCATGGATGCACAGCAACAGTGTGATGCCATCATGTTGACATGGACTAAACTCTAAGAGGAATCCTTCCAGCACCTTGTTAAATCTTTACAAATAAAAAAAATTAAGGCAGCTCTGAAGACTACATTATGTACCGGTTCTAATTATATTTTCAAGCAGAACATCACTGAGAAGGCAGCGTCACCAATATTTCTGATTATTCCTAACAGACTGCTATAGACTATATCCTAAGGCAAGCATCGGACTCCCTTACTGCTGTGTTAAACAGCTAGGTGCTAACTACGTTTATGTTGGCTGTTTGGTGCTAAGCAAGCAGCAAAAACAGCATTATGAAAGGGTTGGACTCAAGTGTTAAACCATGACACTTAATTTTAGCAACATTATCAGCAATCCTGGGACACAACAAGGAAACCGGGAACAAAAAAATTAAAGAGTTACCTCTGGAGACTCTTGTGTGCTATCCTCATGTTCTGAGATCTGTCTGCGTGTTATGAAAACATGCGCCGCATCCGTATTATTGTTCTGTCTTCGTTGAACTTCCAAATTGCCGTCTCTGTTCGGGGGGAGACAGACACTTAGACTCTCACTAATGAAATGCATCAAATAGATTTTTTTAAATGTATTTTTTTATAGGATATGGGAGCCATCTTACAGCATGGTGGGCCGTTGCCATTGTGTGGTTCTGGTTTCATGATTAACATAGTAGATCCTTCCCAGATTATCTTGCCTCTCCTCCCAGCCAGGAGGAAGAGGAGGCAGGATCTGGTTTTGTCTGGGACCTGACATATCATGCGCCTCCAGAAGCTCCCAACCAGGCTGTTAAACAAGGAGGACATCATTTTGAAATGCTAAAGAACTAAACCAAGCTGTACCATTTTCACAGAGCTTTTTCACATTTACAAACACAGCTGCTGATATTAATATGTACAATTTACTATATACAAAGTTCAGCGCAAATAACTTTGTGTGTACTAAACTTTATCTGGTACCTTACTATTACTGTTATTGGTAACTGAGTAGCTGAGTAATGGTTGCTTTGGCCTTGAAGGCCTCCATTACTCTTTTCTTTGAATAGTTTTTGTATTCGGGATTCTTATTTCCTACATTTCTATGATGACTGTCTCAGTTTCACACACATTCACGCTTTGTCATTTCCTTACTATAAATTCCACGCCCAATAATTTGTGGTGCAAACAGTGAATTTATATGCAAACAAAGTAAGGGAGTGTGTACATCCATTCATGGCTAAAGATGAGGGTGGAAATCACGTTGGTGCACACACACACACACACACACAATACAGTTCACAATGACTGAGATTTAGAGAAAGTATCATGGATGTGCAGTGTTGTGTGTGTATATGTAAGAGATTTACACCTGACACTCTGACTTGTGCTTTGATCCGTCAGTAAGGAGATGAACCACAAGCTATTTTGTACCTGATGCTGAAAACCAGGTGACAAGGCCAAGGTTATAGTTGGGATCTCAATGTGACCCAGCTTGTCAAAACAAGCCATAACGGTTTAATAACCTGGCAGTGTTAGGATTTAAGTTAATCTAAATCTAAAAGCTCATGTTAATTTACCCCTCATTTTTTCACCTTTTGCTCAGAAAAATTGGAAACAGGTGCACTGATTTATTGAAATGTACAAACATAAAAGAAAAAGAGTTTGTATAATTTTAATGAGCTTGAAAGTCAATACTTGTATGACTCCGTCCTTTTATTCTTCAACACAGCCTGAACTCTCTTAGCCAAGAGTTAGGATAATTTAATCAATAATTTCTGTAAGTAGCCTTCAAGAGTAGTTCTTGAAAGTCATTCAAAGCTCTTCTTTGGAAGTTGCCTGTCTTTTGTTCTGTTGTCTGTCAGCATGATCCCACACTGCCTCTATAGTGTGGAGGGTCTGAGCCCTGGGGAGGCCAATCCATGACTGAAAGTGTCACTGTGTGCCTTCTTGTGTAGGTATGGTTTTTTGCATTGGCAGTGTGTTTGGGATTGTCATCATGCTGAAACATACTGACAGCTGCAGTGCTACCCCACAGCCTCCCAGCAGATACACCGCATAAATGTGAAATTACTAGGCAATTTTCAGAAGACGTGACCTCTGACCTCGACCTCAGGGTCAAGGTCAGAGGTCACATCTTAGTCATATCATATGTACATTAATAGTAATAAAAACACAGATTCTGGTTCACTCCTTACAATTAAAGATCCAAATGAATGGAAAACATTTTCGTGTGATGCTCCAAAAGAGAGTGCAAGGACTTAAATTCGGCACCAACTACTAACTGACCCGACACTCATGTTGAACAAGTGAAAGCACTGCTAACACAAAAGCATTTGTAACACGAAGCATAAACTTACATCGTTGTCCTCAGTCTGATCTGCAGTTTCCTCCTCTGAACCTGGGTTTTTTGGCAGGTAGGTCATTTTTAGACGCAGATGACCTTTAACCCTGGACTTGTGACTGTGTGGGAATGGCAAAAAATAAAAAGTAAATAAATAATTGTTTTGTTTTCTTTTTTTAATGGAAGAAATAAATATCCAAAATGTTAAAAAAAAGAGTGAGCCAATATATGGGAAATGGAATGTAAAAACAGAAAGACAAAAGATTAAATAACCATGAAATCATGCCAACCTTCGTGGGTGAAGCAGAAAATCCTTGAATGTGTATGGCCTTTCAGTGTTAGGATTTTCTGTCTGAGAAAACAAAATAGCAAAAGGAAATCTTTCATTTCTTCACACTGCATGAATAAATCTGCTGTTCAGCTCAGGATCATAACACTTTAAGATACCAATGGGTGAAATGACAGTGACCGTGCACAGTGAGGGCTAATTTGTGGGTGCTGTATTTATAACAAAACAAAAGCAGCAGCATAACAAACACGAACTGACTGTATTTCCAAAACTCTGGACACTGATGTGGAACAGACAGTAGAATAAGGATGTCCATGTTTATATTTAAATGGTGCCATAGGTGGGACTGAAGCTCAGAGCTCACACAATGAAAATCAAATTACATTCAGCCTACTGTGAGCTTAGATTAGAGACATCAGTATACAAATGAATTTTCTACAGCCAAGCACTCACCGGTATTTGATTTAAGGGGACATCCACCTGTCCGAGGAAGTCATCACGTGTCTGAAAGGGAGAGAGGGAGAGGGGGAAACACATGGACATCAGAGCCGTGACATCATCATCTACAAACACAGAGGACGGGCTGTTAATCTGATGTCTTCGAGTCCCTGTTCCAGAAAGCAGAAAACTCATCTCAGCTTTTCTGCTTTCCAAACCCAAATCAGCTGCCTGACAATCAGTTTCTTTTTCTCATTTATAAAGTTGATATCAAAGCACATGGAGGCTGCTTTTACAATTAGTCTGTCACCAGTTTCAACAGACATCATAGGTTTATTATCAGCTCAGAATATACTGTATATGCTACTCATTTCGAACTGTGACAGTAACATTTAACTGCATGAAGTAGGTACAGAGACTGCCATCCAGCCCAGCAAGTATCATCTAACCACAAAAACGGGGACAGGTTTTTTTCCCCCACTCCAAATGACAAAAGGTCTTAAGGCCCAGGGCCAAAATTGGCCCACTAAAGACTCCAATCTGTCCCAGCAATTTGGGCAGCTTTGAAAAATGTGAAGAAGGGCATAAATTTCAGACTTAAATGTGTTTTTGTAGGTTTAAAGCTTTTCCTATTGATAAAGACCTCCTCCTTAACCATTCATACTACACCACAGCAAATAACATAAGACATTAAATGACAAATTTTATGTTTATTTTAGTATCTACAATAGAAATGTATGATTTTTACAGTGAGTTCACAGTAAAAACACAAAAAACAAAAACAACAACAAGGGCATCCTCTCAATTCATTTTGTTCTTGTTTTATAACCACAGGGCACTGTGGAAAGAGCTAACAGAACTTTTACTGTAAATTTACATATTTATTTCTTACGGTCTTATTTCTTTATACCCATCGGAGCATTTCTTTACAATGTAGAAAACCTAGGATGTGTTGTTGGACTTGTTTTTTTATATTAAAATATCGCCAAGATTAGATTAGTGATTAAACTTCTTTACAATGTGAGAAAGAGGAGCTTTACTTATATACGTACCCATGATGTAAAATGACTCCAACGTCGTAGATAAACAATGTCACATCTGTGTTCTCCATAATTTTAACTTCAGTTCCGACCACCAACTAAAAATCAGTAACCACTCCCCATCCAAAAAAACCTCCAAACAAATGTAAAATGTTCTTGGTTTCCATAATTCATGAAATTAAATTTGCAGGACTAATTTCCCCCTTAAAACGTCTGTCAAAAGAAATTTTAGTTCATTCTCCAGTTGCTGTAAGCCTAAGGCTACGTTCACACTGCAGGTCTTAATGCTCAATTCCGATTTTTTTATCAAATCCGATTTTTTGGTCTGCTTGTTCACACTACAAATAAAATGCGACAGCAAACGCGCTCTAGTGTGAACGCTCAAAGCGGCCCGCATGCGCAAAAGAAGACGTCACACACAACGCGCTCTGTTTAGACCCAGAGCAAACAATATTGTTTGACTGATGGCCCTTAATATAAAGACTTCGGACTTTACGTTTCCCAATTTTTGCTTTAAATTATTCTGTTATTTACATAATATTGTAAATAACCTAATAATGATCCTTATTGCAGTTTTAGAGAGGAGCGGTGCTTCAAAGGATAGTTGCAGATTTCTGTCAGAATCTGCAGATTATACAGTACAAATAAAATGTTCACGTTGTCTTCCCAACAGTTTCACTAACATCTACACTGGATGGCCAGGAAGCGTTCACGATGTCTTCTCCGGCGCTGATAATTGGCGTCTGTCTTGTGTCAGTGACGTAAAAGACGGATTTAATGCGACATGACCGTTCAAACAGCAGTCACTTTCTAAAACATCGGATATGTATCGGATTCAGTACCACATACGAAAGTGACCCAGATCGGATTTGAAAATATCGGATTTGTGCCGTTCACACTGTCATACCATGATCGGATATGGGTCGCATAGGGTCAAAAAAATCGGATTTGATGCGCTTTCGCCTGCAGTGTGAATGTAGCCTAAGTTGATGTTTAATGCTTGTATAATTTTAAAGGCCAGATCAGTGCAAAAGCTTCCTGGATGAGGAATGTTAACATGCCTCGTCTGTTGGGAGGGGATGGTTAATAAGCTTAAAAAGTTCTTGGAAATAAAATGTACTTTCTAAGAGAAAGCAGACAAAACAGATGTCATGTAAAATAACCTAAATGTAGCAATATTCAGTCAAGTCAGACACACAGGTTTAAGGTTTCACTCTACCACATCATTACCACAGTCAATAGCACTACATAGCAGACAATTCATCTTTTTGGACTAGTTAAATCTATAAATTTGTTTCAATACACTTTATGACACTATGCTGCATTCTAACTGACGGGCACAAATAGACTTGAGACGCATTAATTACTTTTTCTGTTTTGAGTTACCTTCCTGCTGCTTCAGTTTTTCCTGGTTTGTTAAAAGAGGAAACTATGGGTGGAGCCATTGAAATACACAGGGCCAACAAGTGGACCAAACTATCAGCTGTGACAGTATGGGGGGGATGGGAGTTCTTTCCACTGAGTTAATCGATTGTCCTTGGGGTTTCCCCCTCCTTTTTCCTCTTCCGCCCTCCTTGGATTTAAAAAAATGGTCTATTCCTTTAATAAATAGCATAAGTTATTGATTTGCACAGGTTAGTTTGTTGAGTTAGGGTCTTGATTTGATAAGCAATAATCTCCTTTACGGGTTCACTTCTTGCTTAAAATAGTTTATTTTCATTATTTAGTATTTTTGGTATAATTATCTGTATTTTTTGGTACAAAAAGCCGTCATTTGTGAACCTTTGTAAACATTACACTTGCATGCATGTACATCATTTCCTCAGTCCCTTATATGGCATGAATGGGAAGCTGCAAGTAACCCCCCCCCCATAAAATAAAAAAAAAAGCTGGGTGTGGCTTAAGAGTTTGGCAGGACCTTTACTGTGCCTTGGGCAGAAAAAGTATGTAAAAACAACTGATTTAGAGCACAGAGAACCACTTTAATATCTCTACAGAAGCATGTCTGTGTTATCTGAAGTGACTTCAAGGTTGTACATCTCTCTCTTTTATCTCAATCATCAATAAGGACTAAAAAGATTACCTCTCACCCCATTTTCTCACAAGACACTCCCTCTAACAAACCGTCTTTAATTCTAGATTTAACAGAAAACATTTCCCACTGCACTATTTTCCTACTTCAAACAATGAGAGTCATTTAACTGGCTCCATTTCCGTGTATATTTAGCATGTTGTGCAGGCAGGAATGTGTTTATCAGCCTACGATGAATGGCTGCTCTGTGTTATTCCAACAGAGACTGGGATCAAAATAATGTAGCATTTGCCAGATGAACCCTCTTTGCTTTGAACTCTTCACACATTCACTGCATGCCTTTATTGGAGCTGTTAAGGTCTCGAAAGCAGAAGGCTGAGGCCAAACACAGTGGGTGTCAGCTTGTGTGACCAAAATTAACACCCATGGCAGGTCAAACTGTCTAACAGGGGTACAAAGTGTTTATGTGAACAAATATAGATGGAGGCCTCCTTCATCATGCCCTTGCACTTCTAATAGAGCAACTGAGAAAAGCATAAATCCAGATTAAAATAAACTCTGAGCAAGCCATTCCAAAATTACAATGAATCATCCTAAAACAGCAGTTATCTACATTTCATTATATATGTGGTAAGGCACAGTGATCTCTCAGATCTCTGTTTTATGCAAGCGGTATTAAGACATTGTTGCTCTTATACTGGCAAGCTTTGCATTTCCATTAAGAAACCGCCTGCTTTGCACAGTATTTCCTTCATGAGTTCTTCTAAGAATACTAAGGTTAAACGCACTGTCAGTCCTCTGTGTCTATTTACCCTACACCATATTACGGAAGTCAGAAATAATTGTATTTATTTTGGGTTTGTTTACAACAGTGAATCACTGGAGATTTAACACACAGTAAACCGAGCAGTTGTGGCTGTATATAGAACACTGTCTTTATGTTTATTGTTTTTATTGTTTACAGTAGTTTATATTAACAGAGGGTACCCATATGGAAAATAATTAAAAACTATTAATAGCATTGTCTATCTGATACTATGACTTACTCATAAAAGTGGCTCCCTCCACATTTCTGTCACGCATCATTAAGACAATACCATTTCTAGGGATTTCTGACATATCAGGCTTGATGAGTGATACTAGAATAACTAATAATACTGATAGCAGTGGCCCATTCCTTGCCTGCCTTTTATAAAAGGTTGTATTATGCTATGAATTTGAATGAAGGCTTCTTTATTTCGTCAGCCCATGTGTGGTTGTACATAACAGCTAAAATAAAATACATAAATAGAAAAAATATATTACTATCTGTGAAATTACTGTTTCAAACATAGTACTGGTATCACCACAGAATTACACAATCTGCTACATACTGCCTAAGCCAAGAAAGGCATTTTTCTTACAAATGTAGCACCATTTAAGGGAAAACAAACAGGTTTTCCAACATATAAGATTTATTGCCAGAAGGTATAGAAAGAAATACTGACCAGACATTTTGAGCTAAGTTTAATTTTTTTGTATTTTTCATTTCTTTTTAACTGAGACATTACACTTATAAAACGTTGAGAGATGCTCTTAACTTAAATAGATTACTTCCAAACAACAGACTCTTGGATTGAAGTGCAATGGTAAAAGCAGAAGTACTAAAAATCACAGTTCTTGGAGTGAAAATCCAGAAGCAAGTCAATCCACACAGACTCTCATATTAAAATCCCCAATTTTAGCTAGAAATTGTTTACAGCATGGTTGACAACGAAGACATTGGTACTTATGGATAGTTTCTCCCTTTATTATTATTTTTTTTACTGGAGTACTGTATTGAGAGAAATATTAAAGCTTCCTTTCCAATTAGTTGTACTAACAGCTCATTTAAGAAATCTGTGCTCCAGCTTTTATTTGTGTAATGCACTCAATAGGAGGTTTAATTCAATTCAATTCAATTCAATTTAATTCAGTTTTATTTATATAGCACAAAATCACAACAGTAGTCACCTTGCTTTATACTGTAAGGTAAAGAACCTACAGTAATACAAAGAAAACCTCAACAATTATATGACCCCCTATGAGCAAGTGCTTACTGAGGTGAGAGGAGGAAGTCTGACTTCAAAAAACTGAACATATAGTTAAAATGTGGGCGCCAAAACCAAACAGTGGGTACGTCCATTTTTTTTTTAAAATTTAGGCTATGGCTATATATCTTGCTATATATATATATTTATATATTACAGCTTTACTCAATTGATGTTATATCATTTAATAAACTGAGAACATGCAGTATATATTACAGCACACTGAATCCATCTTTTCTTAGCATCCCGTGCAAGCGGTTATTACTAAAAGCTAGCTAAGAATAAATTGGTTTTACCCAGAAACACGATCTAAAAGAATGATCAGATCATTTTAGTGTTGCGTTTACATCAGCTGATCAAATCCACTGATCTCTCTGTCAAATAAATATTTAACTGTAGTGCATAAACAATTAAAGCTAATGGTTTGAAGTTGAGTAGGTCACGTCTATATCAGTAACGAACAGATGATGGAGTGAAATCAGAGCTTCCTGGGTAAGGTGAGGCTAAAGATAACAAAGGGGAAATGCATGCTACGGACACGTGAAAAAAAATTGCCCAAGATAAAATGATAACGACAGATAAATGTCCATTCAGAGCATCCCCGCAGGCTCGTGTGACACCGAATGCAGCTCGAGTTTAGCATGTGGCATTAAGCAAGTGCTGACCACAGACTGCATGAGGTTGTGGCAAACAGCTACAAACACATGTTGGTAGCCTCAGCGATATCCATCTTGGCTCTGCAACGAAAAACTGCTTCTGACAGGTGGGCAGCAGCTCGTGAAAAATAAGCTTCTGAGGAGCTAATGTGGCGGTGGTAGCGTGGTGATGATGGACGCTGAACTGAAAGCTGACACAGGTGTCAAAACAGCACTTCATTGCCATGACAAAGTTAAGGCAAGTTAATACACATTATGTCTGACAGCCTAAATGTCATTTGTTATCCTTTTGGGGAATGTGCAAACAAATTATTTAACTACAGGATGAAGAATGAGGTCAAATATTTCCCAACTACTGGCTGTAACCCAGACTGTAAACTTTTTAAAGCACAGAAGTTAGTCTTTGTATAAATCATATGGGGTTAAAGGGCACTTAGCTGGGCTATCGCTCTAAATACACATTAGCTATTTTGCATGTCAACTCAGCAGCTCCACAAACCCACTTGTTTGTGTAGTGAGTTACCCCTAAAATGTTTAATGCTCTATGAAACTGTAAATGCTTGTTATTTCGCTATATAAAATCATTGTTAACATTCATTTGATTCATGTCTTCACCTTGTTGTGCAACACATTCATACCTGGTTATTCATTAACTATGGTGATGAGTCATCTGGTGACTTTGGGAGTGTGGCTAACCAGAGCAAAGGAAGTTTTCAAACACTACACCAGCCACACACAGCTTTTCTTTGTTTCTAGAGCAGTATTTAAAAGTTTTAGTTTGTTGTCCACGTGCAGCTGAGATAAACAAACTAAAAATATAATAAAAGGTCCAGAAATAGACAGAGGCTAATTTGTCATATTGCAGTATCATTAAGTCTGCAACAGTTATATGTTTGTATTTTTGGAGTACATATTAGCAGTGCTGGTCTGTTTGTACTCAGGTGACCTTTTTTGAAGTGGCTATAAAAGGAAGTACAAAGTACAAATTTATACACGTTTGGGCCATAAAATCTGTAGCTGTTTTTAAACATTTCCACTACAGACGCAGGAGGATTATCCATGACCTGTATGGGTTTTATTACTGTCGCATCTTTTTCCTATAGCTACCTAAGATTATGATGTACAAGATCTTAGATAACCATTAGCATGAGTCACAGTCTAGGTGGACATGACAATAAAAACAAAGGCGTGTAATACAAAAGACTTTTAAGAAGAAGTTATAGAGTTACTGTGGTTTTGCATTTTAATTAGTTCAATTTTTGTTTTCAATTTCTTTTTTGAATAACCAGGCCCCATCTTATCTTAAAGACCTCATAGTACCATATCACCCCAACAGAACACCACGGGCTTTCTCGTGGTCCCAAGAGTATTTAAAAGTAGAAGGCTTTAGCTTTTAGGTCTCTCGTCTTTGGAACCAGCTCACAGTTTGGATTTGGCAGACAGGCACCCTATCTACTTTTAAGATTAGGCTTAAAAAGTTCCTTTTTCATGAAGTTTATATTTAGGGCTAGATCAGGTGACCCTGAACCCTCCCTCAATTATCCCGCAATAGGCTCGGCCACTGGGTGCTTCCCATGAGTGTTTGTTTTTCTCTGACCCTTTTTTCACTAACTGTGTTTACACACTTCTCTGCATTTAATTATTAGTTGTTATTTATCTCTGGTTTTCTTACTTCTTCATATGAAGAAGTAAGAAAATCAGTGCAGGTATTACAATTAAAACACCTTTTGACTCACAGCAGAAAGCAGTTGACTCACAGTCTTGTCTACAGACTTATTAAACACATCCATCAAAGCCCTATTGGCAAGTTGTGGAAATTTTTTTCCAAACTAAGAAGTTTCTCAATTTTTTTCCTTTATTTTACTAAATTTTTTAAGTTCACTAAGCAATTTTTTAAAGAGTCTAATTTTTATTTTGTTTTAAGTTAATTAACACCTTTTTTTCACGCTTATTTTTAGTTAGTTAGGCATGAAGCATGTTTTTGGCCTTCTAGAGTGAAAGTATAACTGAGATTTACCTAAACAAACATAAATATTTTAAAGATAAATGGACTGACTAATTAGTGGAGAAAGCCGTCCTACTTGACATTCTGCTAAATGGAGCGGGGGGTTTGAGACTGACACTTGATATTTCACAAACAGTGGCTGGCAGGGGCACCCACGAAAGCAACACACCACCAGTTTACTGGGAAAGGCTCACACTTTCATTCCGCCTGCATTACATTAGCACCACACACATGCACGTCCACAGATGGCTGGTATGACTGTGCAGCGCTCTAGTATCATGCAGTTAAATTTGAATCAGTGCTACACACCAGTAGACTATCTGGAGTCAGGCAGAATATTTCAGAGGCACTTTATTTATATCAGCAAGGGGCACCACTTTTCCCACTGCTATAATTAGCCTGGGTAAATACTTAGGTCGATTACTCATAGTGCTAACAGAATAATAAAAAAGGAGAACTATTCAAAAGATGAGTTCACACACCGACAGACACGCAAACGGGTTGAAAGGGAACCTTTCCCTCTTATTCAGGGATTTCTGGGAAACTAATAAGCAGATGGATTTACTGTAATGCAACCGAATACCTTTGAATGTTTGTCCACATTGGGCTTGTTAATTGCATGACTTAGCTGTAGCGATCTTCTCAGTTACTGAACCTCACTCTTTCTTGACCCGCAGTAAACTGAGTTTTAAGGATGTGAATGGTAGAGTTGTATATCCGTATATCTATATAGATATAAAATACACAGAACTAATTGAATGTTGAACTTTATGCAAGGGAAAATTAAGCACAAAGTCAATATAAATATAGTTGTTATTTGCATTACTTTACACAGTCCAGCTGTTATTTTAGTCCCGTGTACATGACAGTTAAAGTCAATGTGCTGTCGGGTGAGCAATTTATGCATGTGGAATCTCCTGGAAGCAGTTTAACAACATTTCAACGAATCCACTTTGTTCTTTAACTTAACGTGCTTTCCTGGGCCTTTCTGTGTCACGTAAACTGAAAAAAAAAATGCTTATTTGACAGCTGTTATCCTCTCTATATACTATGAGGTATAAGGCCTGGGACCCTCAGTTAATTCCATTTAAGAAACTTACCTCAGCACATTGACGTGAGCTTATGGGTGTATTATTCCATTTGTTGCCTGTGTTTATATCAGGAAGAGAGGTAGGCAATTTAGCCGGGCAGCAAGGAGACAAATGAATGTGCACATGTGGAGAGCAAGGGCTGCTGAGTTTGGGATTCGAAACGTGACATGAAATTCCAGTGTTGGCGTAAGGCACCTCGAGGGAAAAGCTCCTCTGTATGGCGTGATGACAGTGTTTTTCCTGGTGGCCTTTCCCTGATGAACAAGCTTTCAGGTTTTTCTCAGAAGGTTTAGTTGAGGAGAACAAACAAGCAGAGGTACTACGATACAGTTTCTTGTGGCAGTCGCGATCACCCTCTGGGTGCTGGGCTGGGTAATGAGCCTCGGGATATTCCACATTGACTGTAGCTGTTGTTGTGGCTCCTTTTCCTGATATCATTGGTTTCTGGTGGGCAAAGCGCAGCAACAGGCTGCTGGAGTGACGATTTGATCTGTCTAGAGACGTTGACACTTCGTTTATTTTGCTCATGTCCTCTGTTTTGGATTTTGGTTCATCCTGTAAAGGAATATTAAACTGCACCATGTGTTTGGTGTCCCTGAACTCCGCCGAACAGCTTCCTTTTGGGAAGCGATGGCCGCTTACTGCCGTGTTGGTGGACCCTTTGGAAGTCACTTCCTCATCTGCCAGTGAGTATCCATTAACAGAAGTCTGAAGAGATGACTGATTAGAGCCCTTCCCTATAGGGAGAGCGGGAAAAGCAACTGGACTTACTGGGGAAGCAGGTGGGGTGCTGCAGGGGCTCTTTGGGAATATAACTAATGAGGAGCACCGCCTCAGGGGGACCTTGGACTTGCAGCAGTGTAGACTCCTCTCTTGGGTGGTCTTATGCTTTTCTGTTGCCTCTGGCTCGAAGATGCTGTTACTGCTACAGTAGCCGCCATCGCTGGCCATGCTGCTGCTGCACGAACCCCCGTCAGAACCCGTACCCGCTCCTCCTCCTTCACCAGCTCCCGGTTCTCCATCCTCTACGCTGCCATCCACCTCTCCGCTGAGCTTTCCACAGGGCTTGAGTGAGATCTGTAGAATTCTCTTCTTATTACATCCTCCGGTGTTAACCCTGGGTATGAACACTGAAGAGTACTGATTATTAACATAGTCTGGTGACAGAGGAGTCACCTTCAAGTGGACAGAACTGTGCGCCAGACTCTCCGAGGGGCTTTGAGCTGACACACCGACTCCGCTTTCTTCACCATGGCTGCTGAGGCTTTCTGACAGAGGGTCCGTGTTGCTTCTCCTTGACGCAAAATGCAAGCGGAGCCGACGTGCCATTCGTTTAACTCTCTAATCCCTGCAGCGCCAGCGGGAGCTGCATGATCAAACTTGCTGGCTGGGAAAAGGAGAGCAAAGCAACTGCTCCAAACTCTGCTCTGTGATCACAATCATTAGGGACTGTGCATTGCCAAAATAGCTCTGGTGACAACCTACATTCCTCTCCAGGCGGACCACGGCTTTTAGTCAGGGGAGGTCAGTGGTTCTGTGTGGAGGCATGACCCAAACAGATGACCTTTGAAAACAGATTAATCTCACTGCTGAGCCCCCTTTAAAGACAGGGCCTCGGAGCAGAAAGCAACACTAAGAGTTTAAAGAAAAAGCTTCCACTGCTGACCTGCTTCATAGCTTTAGCTCAGGGCTAGTTAACTGAACCCTCAGACAAATTTTTAACACCTCACATCTGCTGTTGCCACCTCACTCCTGTTTACTCCCATGGGAAAAAAAAATGTAAAAAACACAACACGGCAGTCCTCCACGCTGCATCTTCGACTGAAGCTCTGGTAAACTGTTACATCTGCTTCAGGCCACTCACCCAAGACTCCACTTCCTGCTGCAGCTATGCTTCTTATGTTTCTGCTGCTCTGTGCCCCCACAAATATTTTTACCCACTGCTATTGAATTACAGGAAATCAAAGGGACTGACTTTCAACATAATTCTGCTTCAGAGTGAGGACTGGGTGACAAAGCTCAGCTAGCACACAATAAAAATGCCGAAGAAAATATGCAAAAGAGCACCTAAACAAATAAAAACATTAATAAAAATGCTTTTTGATCCTCAGTGACTTATCAACCTGCTGCAAATCATCTGCTTTGCTGCAGAAAATTCAACACGATAAGAGTGAGAAAGATTTGTGGGACCGCGGTGACGTGATACCAGTCACTCGACACTTCATGTAACAGTCAGTGCTCGTCTGATTTCCTCTCCACGCCTGTTGACAGTCCGATTTATTAACGGTTGCCTATTGTGAGCCCAGGCTGGCCTATTTCAGGATATTGCTCTGCCTCCAAATCGGTTTTAGCATAGTCTTTAATAGGAAGAACCCAGGCCAGGATAAAGCAATGATTCACTGGTGGACACTTCCTGCTGCGGTGGAAGTCATTACCTAAATTTTTAAGGAGCATGACAAACTGCCAGAAAAAACCTGTGATTGGTCATTAATCACTCATCCAGCCAAAAGCAGCTTTAACTGATGTTGACGCTATCTAGGCCATAAGACAAGGCTGGTGACGCACACCGCACATTCATGTTAAGTCACAGAGTATGGTGTAATACGCCAATAATGCAAAGCTGCCTGGAAATAGGCACAAGAATTTGGCATGACAGCGAACATCATGCTTTGCATCGAAGGATAAGTTATATTTAATAAAGTCTTCAGCGAGTGTGTCTGAGGTGAGGTCATCAATAAATTGGGTCAGTGGGGTGTGGTTAGAGTAGAGGCTGGGCATCTGTTAAGGTGCAGCCCTAAAGAGTCACGAGTTGATAAAATCTATTTGTTCATCTTTTGATGTTTTACGACCAAACAAATCAGCGGAAGATATGGCTGAACTGATAACGTTGTCCTAAAGGAACAAGGGGCACTGACTGACATCTGACTGGGGTGTCTGAGAGTTGGTGTGCATGTCTGTGTGTAAATGCATTCTATACAACTCATCACACATGAAGTAGTCACACTTTTAGAGAGCTGAGTAGCATTTCTCAGATCTCTGTCCATGAAAATATTGACAGGCATTTTTAATCCATCCATGCATGCATTCTGTTCTGCTTATCCTTTTCAGGGTCACAGGGGGGCTGGAGCCTATCCGAGCTACTCATTTTTTATCGTTAAAGAAATATTATAAAGGTGATTGAACATCTGCTGCCAGTATCCAAAAGCCAAACAGGGCGAATGACCTCTTTAAAATCTCTCAGTGAGACATGCTTTTACAGGAGACTCTTTCTAGAGTAGAGTAAAGAGCTTGGAAAGAAAGCTTGGACTTCTTTAAGTTTATTGAAGACTTATTTGGCACCTTTCTACTTTTTAATTCCAAGAACTCACGCATGGATTGATATAGCACTTTATTATATGCCTTTAAGCACTTTCTAACTATCACACACTGTCTTTCTCTAATGGATTCTTCTGAGGAACTTTGGGGATCAAACCACTGACCTTCTTTTTATCAGATGACCCGAATGACTGAGCAACATGTCCTGTTTTGTTCACTTATACCATTTCTGATTTGCTAGAATTTTTCTACTGATAAACTTACTGCAAACCAAGATAGCGACAGCTACATGTTTGAAACTCGCTTCCTGCTAATGTAATAGTGTAAGTAACTGCTACAAGTTAATTTTTCACACATGGAAGTTCAGTGCAGGTTCCATTTAGGATTAGGCTTAATCCATATCTGAAAAACCCACTGATGTAGTTTATCTTCACAGAAGAGATATATATAGTGTACTACATAACAAATTTCAGTGATATATTAATACATCCAGCTCCAGTCTCAGTCTGAGCAGGTTTTTCTACCTGCCTGATTGGTTTGGTAAGTTTGGTTGCCTCTCAGTGTTTAGCTTTTTTTCATAGTCTTTGTAAATGTTGTTTTGCTGTAGGCTACAAAGCAGCTACCATTGTATCACTTTCTTTTACAATTTGAATCGTGTCAATTAATTCAAGTGCAGGTAACCATAGCAACTTCTGCATTCATGCTGTCTCTGGAAGTGGGGAAGGGCCTGCTGCAAAGGCACACTCATGTATTTCAAGGGAGAACTGTAAAGCAGCATCTGATTTACTTTTTTATGGTTTTTGTGGGTGTGTCTAGCTGCTTGTGAGATAACCTGGAACTAGATATGACCACACTGCTGTTAGATTAGATTATGTTAGATTAGACTGGGGGGTCTGCTGGCGTAGCCTGGTGAAGTGCTATCAGAATATGTAATTTTACTTTTTTTAATTGTTCTCAAGAGTCTGGGTAATCAAGGAGCAAAGGAAATATCATTTTAGCTAAGATGCATCGAACACTAACTACATGTTTCTCCCCCCAAAAAACAAAAAACTTCTTGCTTTTCTCCAAAACATAGGATAAGGGTACAGATAAGGGTACAGATAAGGGTACAGAGGTCGTCGCTGATAATGACTAATGCCAGAATTATGTTTCAGCTGGGAACAAAACCTGATGTGTACTTCACAAGAAATCAAACTACATGTTGGGTCAATGAAGGCAACAAATGTCAGCAAACTCCTAGCTGAAACTATCACAACGGACGTGAGGGAATGTACAAAGAAGTGGAAAAACTAGAAGGACAATATATTTGCACCTGAAAAAACCCTGACTAAAACAAAGAGCGAAGACCCAGAAGGAAAAAAAATCAACAGCATTTTATTTATTTCAGTTGGGACACGACCACATGGTAATTAACACATAATGTACCATTACAAGGATAAATACCAGGAACAATGTCAACCACTTAGGTAGGTTACATCTAGCCTCTACAAAGATTCCCAGTGATTCACATTCTCTAAGTGAGCCATTAGACTTCAGAGCTGCTCAGAAAGTAGCACAAGTGCTGAATTCTGCAAAAATAAAGTTGTTTTTTTTCACTAGCTTTAATAAAACATCAGAAGCTGTCACTTTAATCACAATTTACACTACCAGCTCACTGCTATGTTTACCTTACCCGAGTTTTTTTCTGGCTCCTGGGAGTTGATTACACACGTACGCATGACTCATCTGCTTATAGTTAAGGCAAAGAGTCGGTGTTACCTTACTTAACAGACGTCTGTGAAATTTCTTGTTATTTCCAGCCATTTCATTAAAAAAATGTACTTAGGAAAAAATGTTTACAGAAAGAAAAAATGGAGTCCTGGTGATTTTACTGTGGAATAACACCAAAATCTATTGAGTGGGCACCAAATACCATGTTTATTAGTAACAGGCTGTGTACTATCTGAAAATCTGGCAAAAAAAATTGAAGTGTCCAAATGTATACATCCATCAAAGTTTCACATTTTGTTAAAGTAAAAACTACTTTTGGTGGTGCTAGAGGACATGTCATAGTCCAAAGGAACAAAGATTTATGCTGTGGGAATAATAAATGTTTATTTATTAAACTCTCAAGAGGCTATAATTGAAAGTCTTAGCCAGAAGAATCTTATCATGCCAAGATGTGAAAGCTCACACTGTGGAAACACCATGTGGAAACAATAATCATCCAATCAACACATCTCGTAGGAGACGACCAACAAAGCACGTTTCTTGCTGAGCTCTCGGTGTGTCAGAGCTGCAAACACACACACACACACACACACACACACACACACACACACACACACACACACACACACACACACACACTTTCACAGCTCTGACACACCCTCCAAAATACTCCAACGTGTACCTGGAGCATGACAAGGCAGAAATGAGTGACTCACCCCCGTCTTTATTTTATCATGTGACTGGAAACCTGTGAAGTAGTGACAGGTTCTACAAAACATTCAGCCATTTAGAGGCAAATGAAAGCTCGTGTGTTGACGGTTTTTAAATGACCTAACGACTGATTATACCTGAAAAGTCTGAGCAAAACCCGCTGAAACATGTTGAATGTTGTGGTAACAAATTTATGATGTATAAACTCCACGATTACAAAAAGCATCACAAGCCTATTAACAGTGATGTGATTCAGATTTCAAAAGAGTTAGAAATGTGAATGTAATTGTCATAAACCGATGGGACTGCTGGATGGCTGCCTAATGCTTGGCTTTTCATTGACTTGTAATTCCAAGAATCTACTTTGCCACTTCCTGGTATTGTTGGGGACCAAACTTTACCAGTGATAAAAGTCTATGAAGCTGTATACAGCTCCAGTAGGAAAGGGGCAGGTGATTCACTGATTCTACAAACTGCAGGTCGTGTCGCAGTTATACGAAATGTAGCTTAGGACACTACAAAGAATGACAACTTCTTTTGTTTACTTTCCATTATAAAAACAAGTTAGTTATGAATGAAATATTAAATATGGAGCAGCAAAACAATCAAGAAAACAATCCAAAGCTTCCAATAAAAAAATCTGTGTCTGTGCTTTGGAAAATATATTTTCCCCCAAGTTATTGCTGGAAATTGCTGGCAGCCAGTAGATGAAATTGGTCCCAAAGAGGTACGATACGGTGCTGCACATAGGAACTCCTTGGAGTTGCTTTGCTCACTAGCAGATTGCCACAGTTGCTACATGTAGTTTGCATGGACTTGTCTGCAAACAATTGCCGACTGCTCACCAAGCGGTAGTAAAACTGTGAAAAGTGAGACGCAAACTAAAAAATGGAGACTGTGTGCCTTCGAAGTAAAAGATAGTCGCTTGTCAGACAGTCTCTAGGACTAAGTGACTGAGGCCTTAAGCACTAGTAGATGTTTTTATGATTATCATTTTCTAGCCTGCTTTGTGGACACGAGTGTAGTTGGTGCTTCTTTTCACAGACGATCAATGCAAATTGAACAAGAGCAGCTCAAGACAAATATCTACACCATGTCTCTGGATCCGGGATATTTATTATTTCAACTTATGGAAATATGATTGCTGTTTCTTGGAATTATGAAATCTCTTCAATCCAGATCTGAAAGGAGGGCGACTCCAAATTTCCCACCTCTGGTAAAACTTTTATAAATTTGTTCATACTTCATAAAATAATCCTAAAAACAAACAGCAAAACCAAAGCTTAGCGTGGCAGATGCATAAGAGAAAACACAGGAGTTATATTCAACGTGAAGCTAATTTGTTATACACAGGCACATCTCTCTGGCGCATGAATATAAAAGTGATAAAGAGAGTTTTCAGTACATTTTCTGCCTCTGTGAGTTGAGGTGATATTTAGTACAGTCACATCAGGACTTCTGAGCATCCATCTTGGTTCACTGCCTGACCGTGTTGACATTGCATACAGTTACAGGCTGTTAGCTGCAAATCTCAGACAGAAGTGGTCGTGTCACTAGAGTCCGCCTGTTCATGCGCCCTGCTTTGTATCAGCCCAGGATGAAACTGGGTCAGCAGCTTATCACATCTCCTGCTACATTTAGGCTACATCCTAAAACCTTTAACATCACTTTGGGCCAATTGTATAATCAATAAGGAAACACTAGACACGGGCATCTATATTCTCTTCAGACTCCTATTTAAACTATTCAGCTACATCCTCTCCATGCCCTTAAGATTTGCCCATATTTACAGTCGTGAATAATAAGGTATCCCAGTTTCCAACAATACTTCAAGTGTCATGGCAAAATAAGGGCCTCTGTGTATTTGACAGGCAGACAAAGCACAGTTAACCTTGTAACGACTGGGGCATACCCTCCTCCATACAAATACGACACATACAGTACCATTTTACAACATGCAACGGCTTCTTTCCACAGCAGACAATGTTTTATTTCTTAGTCAATAAATGGGCAAAACTGGAGTGTTGTGTAGTGTGAAAGGTGATCATTTTTTTATATTCAATTTATTTACGACTACCTTATTTTAAAAAAACCCTGAAAAAGTATTGCCTACTTTGATCAAGTCTGTTACTCCTGTGTTCTTAGAATAAATTACAAATAGTTTGCTTATTATAGGATATAATTAAAAAAAAGTCTACTGAGCTAGTAGATCTGTCAATAATGAGGGTACCGTGGACCTTTGACAATCACACAATCCATAACTGTAACTGGCATTTCTTTCGTGTAGCAAAAATTAATTTCAATGGAAAATTAGGCTTTGTAAGTTGCAATTTAAGAACATAAACATGACCTAAAAGTGATCTTAGGCTCCAGCAACTAGCAATTTACGCCTGTTTTACTTCTGCTGGTCAGACAGGAAATGTATATGTGCCATCTTGGGATTTGTAAATGTGTTGAACCATTACTCGAAGTTATCATTTTCTGCAGACTGGAGCCTCGTGCAAGTGTGCAGAGCATGAAATAAGTAAAGTAAATGCTCATTATAGGCTCACATCATGGTTGGACTCAGATCTAGTGGACAATGCCAAATGACAAAAATGCATTGAAGCAGATAAACTGTCAATATTACCGTTATGTTAGCAGTTAATGTGATAAAATGCAGAATATATTTGCAGTAAAAAATTTTGTTTTATTCTTTGTCTGTTGTTACACTTTAAATCTCATATCTGCTGACTCTCATTCACATATAACATCAAAATGTAATATATAATGCCACCATCTCATCTACAACCTCATTTGACTTGACCAAACACACACATATACAGATCACAGTAGGAGGTCTGCATTTGTTTGAGAAATCTGGGGAATTAAAAAAAACCAACTAATTAATAATGTGTTAGAGACCCAGTTTACTCTTACATGTTAGCCTGATCGGTCTGTAGCATTCTAAAAGGAATTATTGGGGTGTCTGTTTAGCTTACTCCACAGCTCCCCATTACACTTTAACTCCACAGTATTTGACCAGCTTTACATTTAGGCAATCCAACCACAACTAAAGAGCATAATCCCAGTACCTTTAGTAATTAACCCCCCTCCAGATATCACATTTCATTTGGATTTTACACTGTGTGTGGAAATACTGATGATAAAGATCTGCTGCTGCCCTGCTCACTTATTTTCACTTATTCACATTTGTTTTCACATTTGCACAGACACACACACACACACATGGAAACCCATGCCCAAAAGCTCCTGGCAGACAATTTCTGTGCTGATGTTAATGCCAGAGAAGTTTTGAAGGTCTCCCAGGTTTCACACAGTCAGCGACCCCACTATATAACTTTACGTGGTATGG
This sequence comes from Oreochromis niloticus, assembly GCF_001858045.2. Taxonomy (NCBI): domain Eukaryota; kingdom Metazoa; phylum Chordata; class Actinopteri; order Cichliformes; family Cichlidae; genus Oreochromis; species Oreochromis niloticus. Next base: position 22,420,343 of record NC_031965.2, on the reverse strand, counting down.
GACTTTGGTGGTTGACTTGCTGTAGTACCTAAAGTTTGCAGTAGCATAGCTTATAACGTATAGCTGCTTGTGAATATCTAGAAGGGAGGACACTTCACCAACTGACTTGTTGCAACGGTGGCATCTAATTACAGTTTCACAAATTCAGCGAGCGCTTCAGAACAGCCCATTCCTTCACAAATGTTTGTAAAGGCAGACTCCACGGCTAGGTGCTTGATATTATACACCTATGGTAATGTGAATAAAAGCACCTGAATTCAAATAATAAGATTTGTCGCCCAATGCAGTTTAGTGTAGCTCATGTATAGAAACAAACATAAATAATTAAAACTAACTCACCAGCCGGTTCTCATCAAACACCTCAAACAGCAGACGATGCTTCTTGGGATCAACCTGAAACACGATACACACTTTAAAGTCAAAGCTGCCTAATCGACCAGTAAAATAACCCAGATGCGTGAACAACAATGCAAGAGTAGCTAAAGTGTCACATGTTATGGCTACAATTGATTTAAATCTGATTTCTGAATCAGGTTTTCCTAAGTAATCGTTGATTTAACTGATATCGCATCAGTGTACGTTCAATTTATGAAAAAAATAAAGCACTACATGCATTTTAAAATGTGCTTAATGTGAATCACGTTTCACTTACTCTGAAAAAAAATTCTTCATTCCACTTGGGGTCCAGTGTCTGCGGGTCAAATGAAAAGAGAAAAGAATAAAATAAATCAACGAGATATGAGCACGACTTCAAAAGCAGGTGTTCACCTATTTACCTTTTTGATGGTTTTGGTCTGAAGGCTTGCGATCTCTCCAGTGACAGGATCGTAGAGGGACAGTCTGGTATAGGGATCACTGCAAAGGAAAAACAGAGACTCACTAAGTCATTGGTCGATACAGATTCAAACAGTTGTGATCTGCTTCCTGCCCTCAGCGGTTTATTCAAAACACTTAATATCAGCCTCTACCTTCAGAACCTAAGAAACATTAACGAAATTGCTCCAGCTTGACATGCTCATAATTGCAGTTTCTATTTTATAATGATTCTAGGAACTGTGCATAGAAACCACATCCATCAAAGAAACTGTATTATTCATTGCTCTGTCTTAACGAAGCATTAGTAATGCATTAAATGACGAGCGCTCCACTAGAGTGGTACTAATAGAGCAATTTTGGCCATTACGCGAACAATTAAACACAAAATGGACATAAAGACAGAAGAGTCCCAAAACGACCAGTAAAATCAACAGAAACTCTCAATTATGCGTCTTTGCTTTGTATGCCATACTGTGTGGAAGTTAGGGGAATTATTTTCAACTTTGAAAAACAAAAACTAAAAGTGGGGGAAAGGTATGAGTGAAAAATGTTGTAGACACACTGGTTTTTGCTTCTTTGGAGGGAGTCCCAGAGTTACAACAGTACAACAAATCCCCAGAAAAACCACAGAAAAAAGATGTTTTTATCTGAATTAGGAGTGGAAATAAAAAGGGTAGCCAGCTGTATCTAAATATCTGAGGAATGTTAACCATCAGAAAACAGAGTTTAACTAAAGCTTTTCTACAAATGACACAGAACAAAGTCCTTCTGTTTTTTGGAACAAATGGAAGATTTAATATGAATCAGTGATTCACAAATTCCCGTAAGCTCTGATTGCAACGTAAAGAGGAAACAGTCACCAACTTCCAGAGCACAGGTGCCCCCTGTGCTCTGGAAGTTGGTGACTTAAGATTTTTTTCAAATCTGCTGTGAACATTTTTAATAATCATCAATTTATTTACACAAAGAAATTTTATGGTTGTCAAGTAGCACATGTGAGGATTGGTTGCTTTTTTCTTTAGATGTCCTGCAATGCTGCACATTAAATATGTTTGTATTTTGAATCGCTGATAAAACTGAGAAATGCCAAAGAATCACACTGAGGTTTGGGGAAATTTATTTAGAAGAAAAAAAACATTAGTCATATATTTCTAAAACACTGGATTAGTCTAATCAATGAGACCGGAGAGCAACCTGTAACTCTTCTGATTTTAATGGTTCAGGCTTCTAATTCTGCTACAAGTGTGTGTGATTGTTTTAAGTTTACGACAGTTGATAATCCTATTTCTAATTTCATAAAGGAAGAGCTCTGAAAGCCATGTGGTATGTGGTTAGATTGCAAAACACATTAGTGACAATGCTCTGACCCATGAGTCTCAGACTTTTCCAACAATTCCTGTGTTGGAAAACAGTGGCTCTATTAAGAATACCCACTTAGGCACATGTGAAATTATATTTAAAGTTCCTCTTTGAGCAAACTGGCATGAAAAACAGACCATGTTCCTCCAGCTTACCTGGCTCCAAGAATATCCTTTTTGGCCAGTCCAATTCCAGCAATGACTTTCACCTTCAGGATTCTGTTATCCTCCTGAATCAACAAAATAAAATAAAACAAGTCTTTTTACATTACAGTAAAATACAAATAGGGACAGAGACTGCATACAGCTTACAGCTTTGACTTCTGCTGCACATATATACACACACAGGCAATATTACTCAGTAATCATAGTTTTCTGACTTTTTATTTATTTTTTTAACTTGTGTCTTGTTTGCACACTGTGGGTCGAGAGTGTAATGATATTACACTCCTGTGCGTGTCCTGTAAACATGGCAGAACTGACTTTGACTTCAGTCCAGTCCAGAGTTATCCTAAACTGGATAAGCAGAAGAAAACGGATGGATGGATGGATGCATGAATGCATGAGGACAAGCATGAGGGGGCTTTGGTGCATTATTTTATTAAGACTGAGCTATCTGTGTCACTGAGTCAAGAGTTTGGATTGTAACACTGGACCTAAACTTCTTAAATCTTCCACCTGTCCACTTTATAATAACTCTAAAACTAATAAACACTAAACTGGCACTCGCCTTTTCATACAACACAAACTAAACAGAAAACCCACAAAAAGCACTCTAATTATAGCTTTATAATATAGTTGTAATCTGCACATGGACAGTCTAGTGTATACCGATGACTTGTATGACAACAGGTGTCCAATAAGTGATGAAAGACAATAATAAGAGTGTAGCAGCACTGATGCAGTGTGACTTCAGCCTGATCGTTACCACATGCATGCATGCATACAGCTCGCCGTGCAAGCATGCATGCAGTGGTCTCAGGGTGATGTAACATCCTCACAGCACTTGGCTCTTGTGCCGCATTTTTACCGTAAAATCAGTGAATCATCGGGAGATTTCGCAACCTGTCACACTGACCCCAGCTCCTTACACTGTATTCCCTGTTTTGCTTTGTTGTCCTTCTCTGAATCTTTTCACAGACATCTGCTGCTTCGGTAGAGCTCAGTTTTGTTTGTTTGTTTGTTTTGTTTTGTTTATCTTGAGCAAACGCAGAAGGCGTTGACAGCCCAGGAGACGGCGGGTTTCCTGCCCGAGAAAAACAAAAGCTCTATCATTTTCAAGGCTCCCCTAACACTGGCTGGCAGTAGTTGGGAGATTTTTCAAACTACATCGATTGTCTATTAATAGGTAACACATTTATCTGGCGGAGACGAAACTCCGAAGCGGACAGACGCGGTAAGTTAGGGAGAGTTAGCTCGCTAACTCGACGCTCCGGTTAGTTTCTAGGTTAGCTGGCGTTGGTTAGCTGGCTAACGACAGCGGCCTCGTTTACAAACCGCCAAGTTTACCTCATCTGTCTGAAGTCCTGAGATCTGTGAAGAAACTGAAGCCATGATAGTATCCTCGCCCTTCTTCCTCCCAAACAGCGACAAGAAGAGGAAGAAGAAGAAGGAGGTGGCGGTGCGACAGACGGTGCTCCGCAAAGGTGTGCTCTTCCACTCCGCTGTAAGTGAGGTACTCCCTCCGTGTGTTTACCCTGCTGGATGGCGTGAAACTAACCTACTGATAAAGCTGTGATACCGTCGTCACTCTGTATCCATTCTCCTCCTCCTCCGCCTTCTATTCCTCCCCCTCCTCCTCCTTCCTCTTCCTTCTCTGGGTCCCCCTTTCACAGCCTGAGGAAACCCAGAGGGAGCCTCTGAGAGATGGATGTAATGTCACAGTGTGTGTGTTATATAAAGGAAACCATCCATGTTTATTACATAGTAAATAAGACAGGCATTAAACAGGTGGGTCGCATTGATAGAGATTAAAAAGCACATATTACAGTGAGAAACGTGTAACGAAACAAAGATTATATATTAAATTAATCCGATTTTTAAAGTTTAGTTTTGAGTTTAGTTTTTTTTTTTTTTTCCAAGGGTTTCCACTTCCCCATTTCAGTTTGAAAAGTTTAACTTTAGTTTCGTTTTAATGCCCTACTTTCTCTGGCAGTATTAGCCGTTTAATTAATCTCATAGAAAGGCTGTATTTAATAAAGCTGACCCTCATTCACGTAGACAGCCTCAGTAAAGTATGTATTTTATTTTACTTTTGTTAGTTTTGTAAGTTCGCAAAAATAATTTTACCTCGTTAAATTTATTTATTTATTGAATTTCAGTTAACTAAATTGTTTTCTCACAGCTACTATACTGTGCAAAAGTCTTGAGCCACCCTCATTTCTTTATATTTTGCTAGAAAAATGGCAAAGTTAATATTTGCTATGGCCACCTTCATTCTTCAGCAGGGCCTGAACACTCTTAGGCAAGCTTTATTGTAATTTCTTTAAGTAGTCTTCAGGAAAGACCTTAAGCTACTGTTGTTGCGATTTGGCGCTATTTTAATTAAACTGAATGGACTAGTTCCCCAGACTTCTTAAAGGACATCTAATGTCAAATATCTTTTCCGGATGTTATTGCGTAGTGAATCAAACTTTGATGGTACTTTTCTGTGTTAATAATTCCATCAATTATGAGCAGATCTCTAATATCACTGGCTGAAATACAGCCCCAATCGAGTCGGCAGTGTTTTAGAGCTAAAGAGCTGGGATGCCCAACAAGGCCCAGGGGCCAGAATTATCCCACCAAAGACTCCCACATAGCCCACTGGATGGCTTTGGAAAACGTGAACGTGGGCATACATTTTAGACTTTTAACTATATTTTCAAAGCTTTTATGACTTTTCTACCTCACTCATGAACATTCATACTACACCAAAGTAAAATAACAGAATGATTGTATTTTTTTCATCTACTATATATATTTATGATTTTTACAGTGTTTTCACCATTAAAATAAAGACAAATAAAAAGAGGACCGTCTGTTTAATGAGCTAACAGAACTTTTTCTGTAAATTTGCATATTTATTTCTCACAATTTAAACCCAAAGCAGCATTTCTGTATCATACAAAAAGACTGAGATGTATTGGTGTAATTGCAATTCTTTTGGTATTGATTAAACTTCTTTACACTGACAGAAAGATGAGTTTCACTGGTCAGTGCTGTAGACAGTCACTGTTGTACCTCTATCCTGACCTCCTCCATACACATTAACAACAGTTTGAACCAAAAACTTTGCATTTACCACTCTGTAAGAAGTGTTGCCACAAGGACAGGACATGCTGTGAGATAACATTTTAAGCCTGACGCTTCTTATTTTGTCTTACATGTGTCCAGTTTTTTCCATTTTTTAAAGACAAAACGCATACCATGCTGAGATATGACAAGTTTTTAGCTAATAAATCTTTGGGAATCAGCTTGTTGGTGAAAAAATACTATTATTTATCTGTCAAACTGTGCTATCTGTGCGATTTTTCTTTGATTCAACAACAGAAATTGAAACAAATGATGTGTTTTTCGATAAGGTGCTTGTAACAAAGTGCCTAAAGATAGAATTTAAAATTGATTCTTTGCTAAATTGCCTGTTATGTCTAGACACAAAACTTTTTTTAATGTCAGAATGAATCATAGGTTACTGTTAAGTGGCTTAACAAACAATAACAGCAACAACAAACATTCCTCTGCAAATTGTCAGGTACAAGGACCGCACCGGAAGTGAGTGAAAAAGCAGCCAATTTCCAAAGAAAAGCTCCAAATAGCCTGAAGAACCATTGCTCAAGACCACCTTAAAATAATTCCAAGAAAGTTGATTGGAAGCAAAATATAAAGAAATGTGGCGCAAGACCTTTCCACAGTATTGTACTGTAGTTCTAGATTTTAGTTTAGGTGTAGTTGCCTATAATAGTTATACAACACCAATAAAACTCCAATACAAATACAAATGCACGTGAACGCAATTATAAAAGCATAAACAGTAAAACCAGCTACACTGCTTCAGATTATAACATCACAGTAAAGGAAATTTACAGATGAAAAGGTGGAAGGAGTAATCAGTTAGACCACCATGGAAAAATACTACAAGAATGGTGACTCGGTGTCACATGGCATGTAGAGCTGCTCTGCATTTTTATCCCATCCTTCCCATATTATTTTGACAATGTCTCACATGTTTATAGGGCTGTTAAACTAATTTTAGTGCAGGAGTTATATGCAGTCCAATTTGATCTATTGTAAAATACGAAAAAAAAATCCTTTGATTTCTTCAATTTTAGTGAAAGTACATTCTGAAAACATTCACATTTAATGAATCAAATTGATCCAAAACGATGAACAACCTGACATGTTTTAAGAAAAAGCAATTTCTTTTTGGGCTTTGTAGCCTTTATTGAGACAAGAAACATACAGTAAATGGCTTCAGGGTTGACTCTAACGCAGGCTTCTGCAATATCCTTATCGCATTTGGCCACCCGCTCAACCTGGTGGGCTATACCGACGCCCAGGAAAAGCTTGATAACTATATGTCTCAGTTTTTCCACATTCAGTGATTTGCTTTCATCACGTGAACATTTATAGATCGAGAAAGCCACAAAAACCTTCACATGCAGAGTTTTTATAACTAACCAATTAAATGCTTACTGTTGTTAAAGTCTAAACATGCTTAAAAGTCAAAACCTCGACTACAGTGATACTAATACACAAACAATTAATTATGAAATAAATATAAATTCACAAAAGCTTAAAAATGTTGTGCACTTGAAGAGAGAAAATAAAAACGTAGGCAAATGTAAATGTTTGATGAATGTAAACCATCTATAACACAAAGTTTCCCTTTTTTTCAACACAGAAAAAAGTCCTTCTGTGTTTTTTGAGACTGGAGGACGTGGCACAATCTTCCAACACTGAATGTCCCCAAGGTCAAACCATGCAAAAAAAACCTCAAGGGCTATATCTCAGGCTCTACAGGCCTCACTTAGCGTGTTAAATAAATGGAACAATGTGACAAAAGTGGAGATGTTTGGGCATAATTCACAGTATCAGGTTTGGTGAAAACTAAACACAGCATATCAGCACAAATACCTCACACCAAATGCCAACACGCTGGTGAAGGGCAATGATTTGGGCTTGTTTTACAGTCACAGAGCCTGGGCAGTTTGGAGTCTTTGAACTCCTCTGTATGCCAAAGTATTCTAACGTTAAACATGAGGCCGTCTGTCCGACAGCTAAAGCTTTGTCCACATTGTGTCATGCAACAGGACAATGATTCCAAGCAAAGCAGCAAATCTGCATCAGAATGGCTGAAAAAGAAAAGAATTAAGCTCTTGCAAGGGCCTGGTTAAAGCTTCAACCTGATTGAAATGCTGTGGCGGGACCTTAAGAAAGCTGTGAATGAACAAATTCCTGCAAAAATCAATGAACTGAAGCTTTGTTATAAAGAAGAGTGAGCCAAAATTCCTTCACAATGATGTCAGAGACCGATAGAGCCATACAGGAAACAGTTACTCCAAGCTACTGCAGCTAAAGGTGGCTCTACGTCCTGCTGAATCTGAGGCTGTAGTTAGCTTTTCATAAGACTGCATATGAGTTCCTGTCAAAACATGTCAAAACAGGAACTGATAAGTGAATCACAAATTCCCGTAAGCTCTGTTCACCTCTTCACAGATATAATCAAGATTTAGTTTCCCACTTTTCAAATGTGAGGATTTGTTGTTTTTCCCTTTTTGTGTGTCAATGTAATGTAATTTAAATATATTTGGGTTATAACATGATGTGAGCATCCACAGAAGCTCTTTGTTGTGTTGTTGTGCTACACAAATTAAGTTCATTGTGATCAAATGCAGTATATTTGTCGATGGCATGCCTTTAACATTGTCCCACACAAACATGCCCTTTGCCCCACATTTAGTTTGTTGGGGTCCGGTCAGCCCAGCACAAACACAGTATTTGTAAACACTCCTTATGCAGACGCTGCTTCAGTTTTTGATATGCATTTGTAATTGTACCCTGTTGGATGCATTTATGAGCTGTTGTAATCACTTCACACAGAGTCCAGCAGACTGTTTAACTGCTCTCTCTAACTTTTTACACCACACTTGGGCCCAGTGTGCTATACAAAAGCACTTAGAGCTCAGTTACCATGTGGCTCTCCTTCCTGAGACACAAGTTTGCCACCTCAGTTGGTTTACTCACACTAAACAGTAAAACATTCACCGCCTCATCACTCTTGCACTCACCCAGCTACTGTACACATGCCATGGTTTGTTTAAGTTCTTTCTTTATGTTTCTTTAATTGAAAATAAACCATGTGCCTTCATCTCCCCAGTTCCCGTGCAGCCCGCTTTGTGACAAGTGGGGGCCCGTCCAATAAATCTAATTTCCTGGGTGTCTCACATTTCTTTTTATAACTAAAGAACAGCTACATTCACCTAAAAATCACCAGGCTGGAAAAATGTCTTTGTCCCATGGAAGAGTATGTAGAGTCTTGTAAAAATAGATAAGCCTAAACTTGTTTAGTAAATTGAATTCAGCCATGGTGGACACTGAGCAGAGGGAATGCACTTGCTCACTCTCAACCCCCTGATGTTGACATTATGCTTTATGGTTAGGGTATGTCTCTTTTTACGTAAGCTTTTATTGTTTTGTTGTATGCATGTGTTTTTTATCTGTCTGCATGTATTCTGCGCGTGTTTTAACTGACCTATGTGGAGCCTGTTATAGTCAGTAAAGGTAATAACCATAATAAGGGTCAAATTTGTCCTTTAAAGTACAAGTTTGTGCACAAAAAGTGCTGCATGCATGATTTCACCACAGTGTCAGCTACTGCAGGTGTGGAATGGAAGCTGTGGCTCCAACCAAATTAAAATGAATTAAGGATTCAGCAGTATTATAATACTGTATGCACAGGGAAACTGAATAATTATGTCATATATCTCTTCATATTTTTGTGGGTATTTTTTGACATTTTGTATTAATGTTGATAATTTAGCCATATACAAAACAAAACTGAGTATTAAAAGAAATTGTTAATGTGGAATCTGAGTACTCTGAAATCCATGGAAATCAGTCCGATTATGACCGTGACTGATGAAAACTCTGCTGCAGACCTTCTCATGCTGGACATTTTAACCCATTAGATCAGAGTTTTCTTGGCCTGTTTCTGATATAAGCACAAAACCAATGTTTGTATCTGTGAGTGGATTTCTAGACTTCAGCCTCTGATTAATGAAGTCTTTTCTCTGCTCGAGACTTGGATGAAAAAAAGCTGTTTGGAAAACACGTGTCAAAGCCAGATTGCTGAGTTTGAAGAATGTTATTCAGATAAGAGATAAGGCAGAGGAAGATACACTGCTTACTGGTTTCAAATAACCACACACACACACCTGAGGGTTTCTGCCTAAGCTCTTTATAAACGTGTGCTTTTTTTTTATGTAGGTAGGATTTCCAGGAAAATCCTGCTACTATTTCCACTAAAACTAAAAGTACTCCAATGATAATAAAGCCGGATACTTCATGTTGACCTCGTGTGCAGTAACCGACAGTGATTGTCTGACATTTATGAGGTGAAATGTGCAAAACAGAAAACAATGGGAATCGCAGTCTGATTGTAAAAATGAGATTGTGTCGCCCGACTGTAACTAAATGTGAACAGTTGAAGAGGTCTGCTCAGACAGAGAGGAGCTCTGATTTAAGCATGGATGTTAAATTACTGCCTGCAGTAATAGGACTGTTCATTTAAGGGGATTTAACTTTATATTTATGTGCCAGCACATGACGCTAACACCATAATACCTCACAATACTTTATTTTGAAAGGCTCTGTTCATTGCTCCATATCCCTCCCTCACACAGATATGTTATTATTTGATTTAAAGACTTTTAAATAGGTTGACTGATATCATTCACAGGCACAGTCTGGTAAGTGCTCATGGTATAAAATCACATAATTAAAGTGAAAGACGTCCCGATCCTCAAAATGTCTCCTTATACTTTTGTTTAGTTGAGTGTACTCAAGGAAAGTGGTGGCCTGAAGGTTAATGTAGTGTTTGTTGTGCCATCCCCTTGACGTTTAGGACATAAATGAACTGGAGGTGAATGGCACTGGCTTCTGAAAAGTCCCAGAAGTGGAAAATAAAGTACAGGCTTTCTGTCTTTTTTTGACAGAAATTTAAAAAAAAAGACAGATTTTACCTGAAAACTCTTCAGGTAAAATCTGAAGAGTTTTCTAACACCTTCAGAATAAAGTTCTGTCACGCGGTGGATTTAAAAAGATCTCCAGGACAGTCGGACTGGTCACCACATTCAGCAAGTTTCCATGGCAAACTTTTCACATGAGGCCTGAAGAAACTGTGCAGTGAGCACGTGTGTAAATCACCTTTTGCATGGTACCAGTCATTTCAGAGTCCCATAATATGCAGACTTCCCAAGGTCACAGTTCCCTCTATATTCAATACTTTCTCACACTGCAGGTGCTTTGGTTTTGAGAAATGCAAGGTCAAGATCTGAAAAACTAACCAGCTGAGTGAATCTAAACTCTAGTAGTGCAAAATCAGAGACTTATGCCTCCTTTGCATATCAGCACTGTTGTTGTCTTATTCTGTGTAATCAGAAATATCTCAAACCTTCGGAATATTTCTCATTTAATTCACATGAAAGAAAACTACATTTACCAACAGACGATTTGGCATTCAGAGGATTTGTATTAAAATATTGACACTGATATATGAATATTTAAAAGTCATTAATATGTATAATTAAATATATCTGAAGGCTGAAGAAAAACAAGCAATTTCTGATAGTTATTTCATGTTTCAGGCTTAAATATGAAAAGGTAACAAAGTCTTTGTTTAAATTGTTCTTTAAAGAGAAGCATTGTGTAAGAAAGGATAAAAAAATCCCAACTATTTGTTGTTTATCATCATATTATTATGAAATAATAAGTATTATGAACGCATCTGCTTAGTTTTCTGGTATTAAAGTGATGCCAGCATAATTCACTCATATCGTAAGGTTTAAATTTAATTTAATTAAGAAGATTAGTTTCTGAGAAATAACAAATTCTCTCTAAAAAAAAAAATGGGCACAGTTTGTGTTGTAATAATTAATTAGATCAGAACACTTTAGTATATGTGACATAGACGGGGGGAAAACCAGTCTAAGTATGTTAAACACAAATAGATCTATTTAAAAAAGATCATAAATAAGTGTTTTATTCTCTAAAATAGCTTGGAGTTAAACAAGTTGTCTCCACAGTTGCATTTATTGGCATTCATTGTGTTGTATTGTATTGATATTTGTATGCATGTTTTATTTGTTTTCAGAATAAATTAATTTTCCTGCTGCTAATTAAACTTCCAAATTTCATCTGAATGCTTCTGGTTAACACCATAAACCATCAGTATGGGTAAAGTTACGCTACTTTATTGGCTTTGTATGTAAAATATCAGAGGTGAAGATCCAGATGTGTCCTCGCAAGACAACAGCACAGCATCTTTGAAGCAGATGTACTCAAAAATGTTTATTAGTTTTAAAAAGTTTTCAAAAACCGGTATCAACAAGCACTTCCCCTTATAAAAGCACTTGATAAAATGCAAAACAACAACAACAACAAAAAGAAAATATTTGTATTAAAAACCACAGCAACTTAACACAGTGGAGGGCGGCTCTACAGCTCCTAGCCACTTACAAGAGGAAGGGTAAACTCTTCATAAAGAAACATCAGCGCTAACAAACACACAGACCCACAATGGAGTTAAACATCGAAACTGAGAGAAATCAGAGGTCAAAAAGTACACAAATAAGAAAAAAATTGCTCTAAATCGTTCAATACTCAAAATAATTAGATGCTGCAATGATACAATCAGATTTTAAAGAAGTTAAAAATACAATATTCTGTATAAAATCACCAGATTAAATCCAGACATTAATTTAGTTCATTCAAAATGTTTGGGGTTTTTTGTCACAGAGGGACAACTTTCAAGCTCATGAAGGGAAGTACAATTGCACAATTACGCACCGTATATTAAGGGCCAGTGCCGTTTCCACATTTCAAAACAAGTGCAAACATTTTCTGGAGTGAATTCCTGTCAAAATCCAGTTCTGCGAGGTTTTAGTGATTCTTCAATTTCTCTTTATTCACCGCCAGATTTCGGAAAAGTCTTGATAATGCACGTGATACGCGGTAACACACTATGACACTTAAAGCGTATGCTACAAAACATCATAACAGTGCAAGTCAGGTTATTGTGAACACGCGCGCACACAAACAAACAATTATATGGTTTCCAAGGTTACATATCCTGTACAAATAGCACAATGTAAAATAATAAATAGTAATAAAACAAACCAAAGAGCACCGGACACCTGGCCACACCCCCAATCTGTACAACAAATAAAGTGAGTGTGACCAACAATACACGGTCAAGAGATCTACTGCTAACACAGAGACACACACGGTTTAGCAAAACAACTGTGATGCCGCCATGAAAACATCACATACCTGTTGGAAGGGTGCGTGTTACAAAAGCATCAACAACAGTAAACAAAGGAACCCTCAGCATTTACAGATTTTCACCTTTCCTCTGAATACATTTGTTACAGGCGTCATCAAGCACTTTATTGTCAGAGTGTCCACCACGTTGGAGGCTACGTTACACCCGTGGCCACGGTGCAGCTTACATCTTTGGCATAAGGACATAAGGCTCAGAAACCCAAAGCCCTCAGACGCAGCTTAGAGTCAGCGGCTGCACGACTTCTTTACCCGATGCTCGACGTCAGTGTAAAGCTCGACTTTCACATTTGATCGGCAGCTGTTTTTCATTTGAACCTCAGGATTCAGAGTAAAATTGTTCCATACAATTCAAACGGTGGTTTTTTTTCCCCATTAAAAAAGCACAAGGATTATAGATTGTCAGTGCATTAGAATAAGTGTAATATACATGCTCGTTAGGCTCCTCTCACTTTCCATGTCTTCCTTTTTAGTAATCTGCACGCGATAAATAATACATTTAAATAGTGATAAAAAGCTCTCGGTTCGTTTTTCAAGTGCAAAAGAAGACCCCGTCAGAGGGGTTTGGTTTAATTCTTAGGTAAGCGATTTTATCATAAATGTCCTATAAGGGTTGAGCGGTCGAGCCTTCGTCTTTCACTGCTCAAAGGGCTGGAACACAGATCCCATAAAATGGTCTGTGTGACACACCCACATGTAACCATACAAAGACTCATAGCATAATTAAAACTGATCAGCAGATCATCTTTCTTGGATTAATATAGTGATTCTCAAACTATGGGGCATGGCCCCCTGGTGGGACGCAAACTCTCTGCCGCAGGGTGGTGTGGATGCTGATATTAAAAATTTAATTCAGCCTAATTTTTTTTGTTGTTGCTGTTGATAAAGATTGATAAAATTTGAAGGCGAGAATTATTTTGGGGGCGGGGCCATGCCGGGTTGAGAACAGCTGGTTTAATATTTGATGTTTCTGTCTGTTTTCTTTTATTGCATGTAAATTTTGCATACGCTTCAAAGAGATTCATTAGGATTAGAACATCTTTATAATCACAATTACAGTCCTGAGAAAAACTAAGTGCACCCTGTGATTCAGTAGCTTGAAGAACAACTTTTAGCAGCAATAACGTGGAAGTAATAATTTTCTGTATGACTTTCTCAGCTCTCACATCACTGTGGAGAGATTTTGGCCCACTCTTCTTTACAACATTGCATTCATGCACAGCATTTCAAGCAGGCTGAGGTCTGGACTTTGATATTGCAGCACCTTCATTCTTTTTCACTTTCAGCCATTCTGTTGATACATTTCATTTTGTTGTGTTTGGGGTCACTGATCTCCTACAGTACATAACCTAATTTAGGCCAAGCTTGACTCTTGACCTGATGCTGCTTGGCAAACCTAAAGCAAACTCTGCTGTCATGTTTGTTTCAGAGGGAAGAGATATTCTCTTGGGATTCCTTCGTGGGAGGCCATATTTGTCTTGTAATTCTATTTTCATGAAATTTAACCTTTAACATACTACCTCAAGCCTGTAGAGCTGATGCATTTCTGCAGTAGGGCCTTGCTGGGATGTTAACACTTGGAAAGATTGTGTCATTGTGTTAGCTCACACCTGAATGCACCAGACCACCAAACTACCAAAACTGCTGCTTTTTTAGAGGTGCTCACCTATGATAACAAGGGTGTACTTAGTTATTCACATGACTGTATACAGGACCTATTTTAAATGCAACTTAAAGCAATGTGAACAAAGAGGACTAATAATATTTTTATTATTATTTAAACTACATGAAGGGGTTTGAAGAGAGGTTAACATCGCTCTTCACACTCATCAGCTGATTAACAGAGACTCAAAGTCTATTTAAAATAAACTTTAGACAGTATTGACTTATATTGCTGAATTTTACAGTTAAAAGTTTTACCGCATACCTTTTATATATTTCACCAAAATGAGTCAGTAAAGGTCAGTGCTGTGTTTGGGAAGAGATACATATATTTATATTGGTATTTTTATATATTAAGATTGTGAGTACATTATATGGATTTACATGGATGAATTTGATTCTGTGTATTTGTGAATGCATAATAATTTAGTGTATGTGTGTACACGTCACGTATCTTAATGTTAAATTCAAAACCTTTTAAGCGCTTTTTTTTTTAGTAAAGCTACACAACAAACACATATTGTTAGTTTAGGATTAAATATCAGTTTTTTTGCACCAATTTAGCCTGCAGATACACGGTGACAGAAACAAGTAGCGTTGCATAAGGTTTATTTACACTGATCCACGGCTCTGTTATTGATCTGACTGTTCAATAAAATTAGCTGTTTGAAGATTAGCGTTTTTTCTGTGTGTGTTTACTTGTTGACACTTCTCTTGATCAAACAAAGTGAGGCAATATTCTCTCATTAAAGGGAAATGACCAGCATTTTCAGTGAGTGTTGCAGCATTAGCTCAGTTTTTAGCCTGGCACTTAATCTGGACAGACCTCATTGTGTCCAGTGTTGCATTATAAATGCCTGAAAATAAATAAAACAAACATCAACCGCAGATTAACATGTTCAACATGACTATAAAAAGCTCTGCGCTCAGCCCATCAGCCCAACAGTTGGGTGATCTTTGCTCTCCAACCAGTCGAGACCACCTGAATGAGCCGCTTCGCTGGTGATTTGCTGAAACAGCGAATCGTCCACCAGCTCCTCTGGGGCGGCGTGCTGATACTGGCCATGCTGCTGGCTGGGGTCAAACAGCAGGTTTGTGTCCAACGCGTTAAGGTCACTGATGCTACTGGGGAGCTCTGATGTCATTCTGATTTCACCGGGGAAATCGGCCCCGGCTGTTAGCTCCGACACCTGCTCCATGAGCTGATTGCCAGCAGTGAGGAGGTCTTGAGCGCTGCTGAAGTCTAACTGCTGGTGTTGCTGCTGCTGTGAGTTCAAAGCTGACATGATGGACTGCTGCTGATGCTGCTCACCAGCGGCTGCTTGTATTTGGCCTTGACCTGCCGAGAGAATCATTTGTTCACTGATAGAATTTTCCATGAGGTAATTGGGCCTCTGCAGGTTGCAGGTACTGCTGGAGTCAGAGGTCATCAGGTTGTCAGTGCAGGACAGGCTGGAGTTGGACTCGAGGATCTGGGTCAGGTTCATACGAGCAGTGTAGGTGGGAGGTAAATTATTCATTCCCACACCCCGCACACTATTCTCGTGATCTCCATCTAGCTTGCTCAGGAGGACGCTGGCGATGCTTTTGGTGCTGCACTGCTGGCCCGGTGTGGGCGGGACCTCGCTTTGCATCATGATGTTGAGCGGCACAGAGCGGCTCCTCTGGGCCATGCTGTTCACGCCGAGGTTTGTCTGGCTGTTTGCGAAGATGTTCAACACCTCAGGCGTCACAGGAGAATTAAAGGGAGACACCACCGATCGGGAGGCATTGGAAAGGTTGGTTCCTGCTCCTGTGCCGCTGAAGTTCCTCTGATGTACAGCGGGACTCACGCTGCGACACCTAAAATTTGCAGCAGAAGTGTTGGCAGTTTTATTATCCAGAGGGGCAGGCACTGCAAAGCCCTCCTGCTTGGCCATGCTCGCTACCTGCTGCTGCACGGGCGAGATGGGAGTCAAGCGGCCGAAATGGTTGTCATGGTGCCGTGCGTGAGGAACGGCGAAGGCGTGAGGTTTTTGAAAATGGTCGTCTATCAGGCTGTGATAGCCGGGCAGGATTTCCATTCCGCTGTTGGACCTGCTGGCGGTCCCGCCGCTGCTGTTGTAACTGTTATTCATCCACTCCAGCCTGGTCTTGTCTGGATGGGTGGCCATCGGTCTCTGCATCGGTTTCACTGGGCTGCTGGAGATGGTGCTGCCGTCATGGAAACCAGTGATGCTGGAGCTAATGGGTGTGAACGCGAACGGGTTTCTGCACTCCACTGGACTGGGAGGAACATTGCTGCTGCAGTTGGAGTGTGGCGTCCCAACCGGGGTGTGGCGACTGCTTCCGAGCGCGCTGTCCACCGGGGTCGTGGAGGCGATGTGGGAGCAGGGGCTTTCTCCGGTCAGTCCCTGGGCTCCTCCCATCATTTCCGACATGGGTGTAGGTGTCGGCGTTTGAATTGTTTGGATTGGGTTGCTGTTGTTGTTCGCAGCATGATAGAAAGCCATGTTCTTATTAGCGGACGTCATGTTGTTTGGCATCGCAGCCTGCTGGCCCTGCAGCGTGACAGAATCTCCAAACTGCTGCAGGTTATTAAGTTTCATCTGCTCCTCCATCTGCACCAACTCCTCCACTATGCTGTCCTGAGTCACATCATCATCAAAGGAAAAGTAATCTGTCATGTCTGTCTGCATGGGCAGCTGACCGGATGATGAAGCGTGATTCAAAAACTCTAAGGTTTCCGTAGCAGGACTGGACTGAGAGCAGGGCTGCTGCTGGACTCCTTCCAGGCTTGAGTTTGAACCCACACCTGAATGCTTTGGAAAACTGGGATTATCGGGCACAGTGTGTGCGTCAACTGCTGCGTGCCCCTGATGTTGCTGTATAAATGCGTGACCGACTGAGGTGCCAGTTTCCATAACGGTAGAAATGTTTTTCCTCTGCAATGAACTATGTGTTTTGGCAACAGAGTAAAAGCCACTCGCTCTGAAAGAAGGAGAAGTGCCAAGTGCGTGGACTTGAGTGGTCATTTTCACTTCTACTTCCCTGGTGGCTGGTGCACTTTCGGGTCTAGCTGGAGCGCCTGGCCTGGATACATGACCCGTCATGTTTCTGATACCATACCCTGGACCGGCAGCACCCTCTACTGGCTGCTGGGGCATAAAAACCCTTTTGATTGGTGAAAGGTCTGGACTGAGCCCTGAACGTTTTCTGAGGCTCTTAGTGGACAAGAAGCCTTGCTTTGTTTGGTTGTTTTCTCCACATGAAGATGTTCTGCTGGTGTTCAGTAAAGACACAGTGCTGGTATTCTGAGTGGAGGGATTTAAGTGCAAAGTGCTTGTATTATTAGCGCTATTATTGCCACTGTCGCCTGTGGCCACAGTATTAGTGCTTGAGGAGGACTCTCTGCTGCATTTATTGCTAGACGTTTCCTCGAGACCCAAGAAGCCTCTAGTTTGCGGTATGGGCACACTGGCGGCCCTCTGTACAGCCCCTTTGACTCTATTTGTCATTGCCCCTTGTGGCAAAACTTGACTGCCCAAATTTTGCATTTGGCTGCTTTCATGTATAGCTTCAACTTCCATTTCAACATCGATGCTTGGAGTGTTAGAAGTCTGCCCTTGCCTGGCCACCGGGGCCAAAATGGGGACCGTCGAGGAACTCCTCGCACTCTGACTGGAGCTGGCGTCTTCTGTAACTTTAAAGTTGATGTCTGCAGATGCCGGCCGCAGCACGTTTGTCAGGGATGTGGCAGTTTCACTGCTGTTGGGTGCGAGCGATATGGCTGCCATTTTGACCAGACTGACTGGGCTGACATGACATGGCGTTACAACAGTCTTAATGGGGCTGTTAGCGATGATCATGGTGGAGGGCGAGCGCAAAGCGATGGCAGTGGTGGCTGAAGGTTTAGGGAGGATTTGAGCGTAGCGCTGCCGAGCTGTGCGCTCCCCCGCTGGACTGGACAGAATATTTTGGGGGTGTTTGGGGCTCTGCTTCACTCCCTGAACTGGCTGGGTCAGCATCTGGATGTTAATGGGCAGCACTTTGCTCTCCACTGTTCCCACTGGACTCGGGGACATAAGCGGCCTACTCCTCTGAACCTGCAGGGGAAAAAAGAGGAAATCAAAGTTTATATCCTGTCTTTGACAGAGAGAGATAGAGGGGGCTTTATGGTGCCATTTTTTTAATGTTTCCTTTTCGGCCTCCCTGCACGTCTGTGTGAATATATCCTTCGTCTATTTTTACTTCATGCTTTATTTCAAGGGATATTTTCTTTTAGAGGTTTTACTGTGTTTTTACCTCGCATGTTTGTTGTCTTCTCACCTGTCATTGCCTGACGAGTTCACCTTGTGCCTTATTACTTTTCTCCTTGGTGTTACTGTTTTTGACAGTTCATGAACCTTCACCCCTTCAGTCTGGGTTTTTGCTGTCTTTTTGATTTTACCTATGGTTATTTTTTTTACATTGCCACTTCAGTCCACTTAAGAAATTCCTGTGAACCTAAAACAGCTGGAATTACAGCTATTCATGCAGTTATTTTGTAGATATTTTGTTTATTGGTAAAAACAACTATTTAATCCCAAGTGTGTGATTTCTATAATGTATTAAATATATAAAGCAGCCTTGGTGACATTAAAAGGGATACAAAAATGTGTCTGAATATCTACTTCAACTCCAATTATGAATTCTGTGGACTATCATTTCTGGCTTATCTGTTCTTCAGACTACACAAAATGATAAGATCACAAATGTGATGTGACCTCAGATAAATGAAAGTTTAACTATTATATTGATGAAAAGAAAATTCAGTGACCTATAAGAATGTAAACCAACAGTAACTGCAGCAACATGTTGTAGCTAATTCATAGATTAGAAAAGGGTTTATTTTTTATCTAATGTGGGTTCACTGTGTTCTAAACATTCACAAAATCACGTGCAGTTAATCTTTCCTTCAGTTGGGAAAGAAATGACACATGATGGTGTGATCCAGCTCTCTCTCTCACCGTGATCGGGCTTGGCACGGCAGTGACCACGATGCCTATAGTTGGCTGAGGTGACGGAGGGGTGGGACTACCACAAGGCACACTGTCGTCTGCCTTCCTAATCTGTCCCTCTCCGGGTAGAGGAGATGTCAGCTTTTGCTCCTGTTGCTTCCTCTGGATCTTCCTCTGGAGCTGCTGCTTTGCGTCGACAGACGGAGAGGACAGCATGGTCACATGAGGCTGGAAGGAGTGAGCGTCTGCAGCCGGGGCGAAGGCTGAGACGGTCTGTGAAGCTTTCATCTCTGAAGGAAATCAAAAGAAATTTGTATTCAGTATACATCAAATGCTCCTACCAAAAGAATATATAACACTGTGCAGGGGAACTTAGTGCTGTACATCCTCACTTATTGCAAAAAAAAATTACATTTGAGGTAGCAGAGTGCTTTGCAGCATGTTCCCTGATATATTCAGATGTAACTCTACTGGTTTCAAAAGTGAATTCCTTATTATTAAAACCTGGCAGCCACCAGTGTTACCCCTCATCCTCCTAGTGGATGTACCTATGATATAAGTTTGGTGATTTTCAGAAAAGTTGACCCCTGACCTTGACTTTGAGTTCAAGATCACTGAGATTCAAACTCATCTCAGACTTTTAGTAGATGCATTTATTTCTCTTACTCTTTAGTATTTGTGGGTTTCTGTATTGTGTATCAGGTTGTTAATCACTCTGTGTTGAGCATTTGGATTCACAGCTTTTACTTGTATTTTGCATTTAAGTTTCTGTCAGTGAAAGAGAAGCTTTCGTATTTTTTTTTTCTGTTTTCTGATTTTCAAGAAATATAACATCCAATTTCACTGCTGTGCAGATCACACCCAGCTCTACTTATCCTCCAAACCCACAGCTACTCTCCCACCCACATCTATTTCTGATTGTTCAAGTGAAATCAAGGTCTGGCTCTCTCACAACTTTCATAAAACTTAATGGCAATAAAACAGAATTTATTTTAATAGACACTAAATCAAAACTTTAAACCAGAAGTCTTTCATTATCCATTGATAACTCTGTTGTCACACCTTCGCCTCAGGTCTTGATGTCATACTCGACAGCACTCTTTCCTTCACAACACATAAATAATATCACTCAGTCTTCCTATTTTCATCTTTTAATATTAACCGCCTTCGTTCTTCACTCACTAATAACTATTCAAAACTCTATTGAAAATTGCATATCCTTCATCATGATTTGGTCTTAGTCTATTTTTACCTTGTTTAGCTTTCATACTTTCATGCTTGTTTTTTTTCCCCATTTACCTCATGTTTTTTTTTTTTTTTGTACTATTGTAAGGTGACCTTGAGGGTCTTTAAAGGCGCCTATAAATAAAATGCATCATTATTATTATTATTATCATTATTATTATTATTATTATTATTATTATCATCATTATTATTATCCCTCTGACTGACTCTGTTTCTAGTCTTTTGTTCTTTAGTTTTGTATTCTGGTTTTCTTTAGGGTTTAGGTTATTATAAATCTGATTGCTCATTTTTATTTATTTTTAATTTAGTTTGGTCTTTGTAGTATGTTCTTGCATCTTGTTAAGGCTTTGCCTTTGTTTGTGATTCCCCTTTTAGTAGCTTTCTGTTTTATTTGTGCTTTCCTGTCACTTTTACTTCCTTTGTCTTAATTAGCTTCAGCTATGTCTTGTTAGCCTGGCGTTTCCCATCCCCCTGATTACTTCACGTGTCTATTTAAAACCTGAAAGGTTGCCTTAGTTCTTTGTTGAGTCATACTTGCTTATGTGTTTACTGTATTTCTGTTTGGATTTATTCAATTATTTAACTTTTCCGTATGTGTACTTTGTGTTTTGCCTTAATAAAAGGTTGTTTTACGTTTCTCAGGTTTGACTTAGCAGTCTGCATTTGGGTCCTTTCCTGTGTAACCCTGATATCATTACACAAAAAAGTCAATAGCTCATTAAAACGAAAAACAAGGACTAACAAAAGAAAATTCACCCTTGAGCTCCCACCTGACATCCAGATTGCTCTGCATCTAGGAATGGTTGCCAAGAAACTTATTCTTAAAACGTGGCAGTCTGCCTCTCCACTTGCCTTTGTACATGGGATTAAATCACAGAATCAAAGAAATGTGCAATCTCAGGGTAGATTAACAGGAGATGAAGGGCCTTTATTTCAACAATCGCACATTATCTCTTAAAAGTAGAGATCCCTGCTGTTCTCTTGGCCCAGTTATGCTTATATCCCACATGTTTTCTTTGCATCCCCACTGTACATTTCAGTGTCTGTGAGCCTCTTGTTGGTTCTTTGTTAAACAATTCAGCCTAACAAGTGAAAAGCTGATTTGATCCTAGGAGACGTACATTTCTTTGGGGTTGTGTCAGGATGAACAGCTGTTGTAAAAACTGCCAAAATAAAAATGCAGAACTACCTGCCTAAGAGAGCCCTTGTGAATAAAGGAGCAGCCGAAGGTAGCTGTTCAGTTTATGTTAAAATGATGTGACGATTCAGTAACATTAGTATTTTGTTGTTGAAGTCTTTTTCTTTGCATTGATTCAATCACAAAATACTCTTCATCAAAATTACATGTTTAAATAACATATTATATATTGAACAGCTTAGATCTTTGCACACTTCTGTGGAAAATGCATATTGTGCTACGCTCCATTTGAAGTGGGAAGCCTGAAATCCCGAGTCACCTCTGAATCGGTCTTCTTGAGGCTGTCATTGGTATGCAAGCTTCAGGGCAAAAATGATCGACCATGGGTTTTATAAACTGCTTCTGGTTTATAAAGAAAACCTATTTTAAGTAGTTTTACTGTAGATGGAGTATTTAATCAAACACAAACATGTTTTTCTGAAATGATCACACAGTTGAATAAAAAGTTCTCTAATTTATTTTAAAGTAAAACTGAAGATTATAATCACTGTAAAGATTTATTGCAAGGTTGGCAAGTCAGACTTATTGATGTTCCTGAGCGCAAGAGCCCGAGAGCAACATTAATCAGGTGTAGAGACAGAACTTCAATAGACGGATAAAGCCATAGGTGCAATAACACGGAGCTGCCACCAGAAGTCACTCTTGACCTTTATTTTCTGCACTCTGGGAACACCAAGTTGTCAAGCGTCCTACCTGCTGCTGTGCCGGTCATTATGGTGAGAGCTGCCAAAGACTTGTTGCTGATGTAATGGCTGTCGATTAGGAAGCGAGCCAGGTCCTCCACAGCATCAAACTGGCGTTTGAGCACCTTTTGAGCCCACTCACAAACAAGATCACAGGCTGCAAACCGCACCTCTTCCTTAATACTGCTCAGCTGGCCCGGGGAGTCGAGTCCATCACACTGGGGCTGCAAACAACAGGCATTTGGTTTTATATATAGACACATATATATATGGAAAAAAGCTATAATACAAAGACATAATATTAATATTAATAGGTAAATAAGTGTAAATAAATGTGCTTACTCCATCTCCTGTTTTATGGAGGTCCAGAGTGGGTAAAGACGGCATGTGAACAAACGGTCTCTTCCTTAGGCCACTATAGCAGTATGTGAGTCAGTGTTAAGATAAAAAATCTCAAAGGATCTCCGAAAAATACATATCACAACTATACAGAGGAAACCCTGAATAAAACACAGCCTGTGTAGTATTAGCAGCTCAATACGCCATGTGATAACAGAAAACTGGCAGCGCCAATTCTCATTCGTAAACTGCATCCAAATTTTCAAATTTATCTTGGTGTTACCTGAGCCTTACATTAGTATTTTAGTATTACTGAGTTATCTTATTGGAGTTAGTTTTTATCTGTTCTTGTTGAGTCTTGTTATTTTTTTTTTTCATTTTGTTCCAAAGTCCTGTACTACAAAGTAGGATTTTGGCTTCT
This sequence comes from Oreochromis niloticus, assembly GCF_001858045.2. Lineage (NCBI taxonomy): Eukaryota > Metazoa > Chordata > Actinopteri > Cichliformes > Cichlidae > Oreochromis > Oreochromis niloticus. The sequence goes on along the minus strand of NC_031965.2, from coordinate 22,397,103 downwards.
CCAAGTAAATCCAAGGTGGATCTTTTTAATGGGACATATCACCATAGTAACATTTGGCGCAGCCCTAAACGGCACTTAATGAGGTTATGTACCCGATTAGAGATCAAACAGTATGGAATCACCACGACTGCAGTGTTACAACTCATTATAAGATCATCTGGACCTCTGTGCACGGGGAGGACGAGGGCCTGAAGTTTTTGTTTTATTAAAAATATAGAATCTTAGCCGCTTTTTTACTCCTGCAATTTTTCCTTGTCAGCTGCAAAATATTTTATGCCACTTTTTTATTGTTCTATAAGAGTTAATACATGATCCTAAAACAGGTACATGATTATAATCATTCAGATTCTCCCGTGTCTTAATGATAGAGCTGTGATAATGATAAGCCTTTTACTTTCTACAGTCAGCATTTCTGCCAACTTTCCTTCCAGCCTTTAAATAGGTTCAACGTTATTAATATAGCAGCTCTTTTCCAGTCTTACTAACCATTCACAAAGGCTTTTAAACACTCAACTACTGCACTGTGCTTTTCCTCTCTCACACACACTAGCAGCTGTGTTTCTTTGATTCTGTATCATGTGTTTAACCTTTTCACCTTCAAGTGTAAGATTGGTCACTTTGTTCCCAGTTCACTTCATATTTGTTATTGGTTCAATGCTGCCAGTGACAAACTTTTAACTTTACAAGTCATTATATAATAGAGCTTTTCTACTCTTACTGAGCACTCTATATAACTTGCCTCGTTCACACAAGCACTCTTTTTGAGATGCAGCCTGGGATCGAACTACCGGCCTTCTGATTAGTGTATGACCGGCTCTACCTCCTTCCAATCTACCTTTATCAAGGTAGACTGACAAAGCCTGGGTTCATCACCAGCTTTGTCTGACCACTCGTCCTGATTTTCGATGTTGGGGAAAGCGAATCCAGGTAACGGATACTTTGGGTATGTTGATCTGGCTTTGCAGTACAGGGACCTGGTGTTTTGGTTTGTCCACAGTTTTTCTGTATCCTGTCTGTGTGTTCAGTTATTTCCTGTTTTACTTTGTTAATTAATCCTAATTACTTTCAGCCTTTTCTTGTCACCTTCCTGTTTTCACTTCCCCTAATTACCCTCTGAGTGTCTTTCCTTTGTTCTTTGTTGTTTTGCAAGTTCTCTTGTTTCTTCATCCCTATGCTTTCTGGATTTTCTCCTTGGATTATGCTTCTTTTGGAACTAAAGAGCTTACTTTTTGTTTGAATCCTCTGCCTGCAGCAACCTGCATTTTGGCTCTGCTACTCTACAAAATGATAATATATGATGAGTAGACCAGTGCAAAACAGCAGAAAAAAAAGTATTTATAGTATTCACTGGCTGGGACAGAGTGTGTACACACTTCAAAGATGATTTTGTTAAAGATTCAGTTCTGATGAAGCTTGATTATACTTTTAAGTAACACTCTTTGATGACTTTAATCTCTCATGCTACACTCAGGCTTTGTTTAATTGTAGATGAAAGCTTTGCCGACTGTTACTAGAACAAATAACTAGAATTATTAATATGCCATCGTACGCCTCCAACAGTCAGCGAAGTTACACGTTACATTCATTTTTGTCCAGTCAGGTAATAATTGTAGTGAAGAAATTAAATACTGTTTGTGGGAACCAAACATCAGTGTCACCAATTCAAACAAACAGAATAGTTGCAATCTCCCATTCTGTACCTGACTCACAGCGCATTTATTTTTTTAGACGTTTGTGTGTAAAAATGTTGTAATAAAAAGACCCAAGTCCACAAATTATGGTCAAAAATTTACTTAACAAAGGTCACAGTGACCTTTAATCCCCAAATCATAACCAGTTCATAGTCTGAGGTCAAGTGAAAGTTTGAGCCACATTTAAACAAATCCCCTCATGGCGTATTAACAGTGATTGTGCCTACAAGAATAAAGCAGACAACCAGATAACCTTAAAACTTGAAGCCTCTTGCGTGGCTGTCGCTGGAGTGGAGGCATAAAAACAAATAAATAAATAACAGGATGAGCTTTGTAGTGAAAAGTGACACTGACAGCTGGTTCTGTGAATAGCAGCAGCAAATACTTTGCTTCTGAAGCTTACAAAATCCAACAAATCCAAGTAATTATTATTATTTTTTAAATTCAATTTATTTTTTTAAAATTTGTGAGGTTTCATAAACATTCCAGTTTCAAAAAAATAGAATTTTCTTATTTAATGGTTCAGGCTTTATGGGCTTATATCGTAAAGCTTTTTAAAAACTTTAGTATAGATTTAGTGATTCTGACATTCCTGGTTTAATTTCAGCTTATTTCGTTTAACTTCTAGATTTTTATGATAATTTAAAGATACAAATTCCATTGGAATCATATTGTATATTGTTCTTATTCTCAGTCTTTTTTGACCTATTTTAATATGTAAACAGATTTATAATTTCCTCATATTTTGTTCTTTTATTCTGTGTTTCTGGAAAGCACGTTGTGACACTGGTTTTAGATAAGTGTTATTCAAATAAAATGTTTTTGTTTGTTTTTTTTATTAATTTTTCTCAGTCTGTCTAATATGTAATTAAAATTTTCATGCCATTAATTAATACCCTTAATTGCAACAATTCTCTACAATATGTATGAAAGAATGCCCACTACCCTTTGAAAGTTTAATTTAAAAGTAACTACAACAAAATTAATAAATTAAACATAAGTATGTTATAGTCCTGGGTTTTGAACTAGTTTTTTTTTTTTCAGTTTATATACTTTAAAATATCTTATATCATTAAATATTCTATATTTGGTTCTTAGTTTGTTAATAATTTACATTTTTATCTTAGATTTTTAGCATTTAGTGCTTACTTGAATTTGGTGCTGGTATCAGTTTATTAGTTCCCTTTTTGCCTCACTTAAGTGTCTTTCCCCCATGTCAAGTTTAAGATTGTCAATTTCCTTGTTTACTTACAATTCTCACTTCCTGTTTTGGTAGTTAACTTTTGATAGTTAGTGGTCTTTTGTGTATGGTATTTAGTTTTACTTCACTGTACATTACCTTGATTGTTTTCAGCTGTGTTTAGTTTCCTTCCAGTTCCCACTTCTGTTACCTTCTGTGTATTTAAAGTCTCAGTCACACCTTAGTTGTTGGTTTTGTTTTTTTCTATTTTTGGACTTGGAGTCTGCATTTGGATCCTGTCTTTCAACACATTATGACAAAGCTGCTCATATCACAGCATTCAGTGACGACATAGTGAGTCACTGCATTTAAAATTAGTCTATAGGCTGATTTTAACACTTTCAATTTCTAATTTAAAGCAATTTCACATTTTTCAAACGTTGGCACAGGACTAGTTTTTGTAGAATATGTAGATAAGGACTGACATGAGGACATGAGTTCTAAGCAGACCATTTTACCTGAAAGTTAATAAGACTATAACGCAGATAAAGGTCATGACAATAAAGCAAGATGTTCCATTAGACATCATGAGCTAAACAGAAAAAAAATAAAAAAATAAATCACAATGTTACGTGAAGGTCAAGATCACAGTGACTCCCCCGAGGGTCTCTGCATTATTATGCTTCTGCTTCGAAGGCAGAGGGGGGCTTTATTTCATTTCACGTCTATATTTAGCGAGCTTATGAACTGCAGCAGCAGATGGTCTGTGACCAGAGACAGAGGCCAGACTGCTACACTCCATTCCAGTAAAGGATATTTTGATTTTCCCCTCATGCCGAGCCGACGCGCCTTCATGTTCGGGAATACATTTTTCATCATCTTCCCGAAGTCTGCAGCACTTAGCGGGTGGTAGTTAAGATTGTCACAGAAGCTCCTGAAACACACAAACAGAATTAATCAAATTAATTTTATATAATTAGGAACACAGTGCAGGTCATAGCTAGGCTGCTTCCGTCGTCGTCTCTGGGCGCAGATGTGAACACACTAACTCGGGTGGGGACCTAAACAACTGTACCCAGACCCTTTGAAGGAGGTGGTCTCGGTGTGGTTCCAAAATGAACTCCAGAGCAGTTTGTTTATGGTGTGAACGTGATCGACCTTGACCCGAGCCAACCAACAACCAGACTTTCAAGTCTGAGCTAAAAGCTTTCTGTAGCCATGTATGCTTTTGTGCGATAGACACAATAGATGTGCAAAGGTCTGTACGAGTTAACAACTAGCGACGAAATGATTGTCTGTTTGTCTTCTTTGTGAGCTCCCTGCTGGTTTTCGAATTCTGCTGCCTCCTTTGTTTCTGGACTGTTGGACTTTTCTGGACTTCTGAAAACAGCTTTAATAAAATGTTCACCTTTTCTTTACTTGTAGCTGTGAATCTTGTGGGCTTAATTCAAGGGATTTTATTTTAATTTTTTTATAGCACAGAGGAGGCTTAACACAGTTACACAGATGCTGACATATCAGGACTAAATGCTGCCCAAGGTACTGTCTGACTATGCTCCTGATCCTGAAAGGCATGTGTTACTTTACTGTGGAGGATGCTGTTTTTCAGGTATAGCAAAGGATTTAAAACACTTATTAAACACAACTTATTTCATGAAACAAAGCTGCCTTTCTTTTCTTGGCAAGTATAGTAGTGATATATGTAGTAGATAGGTAACTGAGCTAGCAACGTCTTCAAAAATCCCTGAAAGCAGCAAGCTTGTCTGAATCTCTACATCATGTTTAAGGTCTGTTAGCTGTGGTTTACTGCAGAACAATGTGATGAGTAGAAGTGGAAAATGACAATAAAATCATAACCTATGATGCCAAAAAAAAACCCCATACATATATTTTCAGGATCATAAATGACACAACTTTTGATTATCTTTGCTAGACCGATGTGCCTGTTGTAAAAGCAGACAGATTCACGGTAGTGAGAATTTTTATTATGAAAAATAAAACATGTAAATGGCACATATGACCCCACTCGATCTATGATGGAAATTAAACTCCATCATACCGATAAGCAGGTACAGCTGACCTTTATTCCATATCATTTATTCTGAGTAGAAACATCTGCATCTGCTAAAACAGCTAGCCAATAAAGACTCCAGCAATGGTGGAGCACTAAAGTTACAAAGTGACTGTTGCCAATGTGGCTGTTTGACTTTGAAAAACATGAAGCACGTTAGGTCTGTTTAAAGCATTTTCACCTGTCTGCACTGAAGGCGCCAATATTTCTGGAGGACGCTGTATTTTTGTTCTAGCTGAGTTAAAAAGACAGTTGCATAACAGAGTCAGAGCATTTCAATGGCTGTCTCAGACTTTCCATTCTAATATTACCGACACATGCGGCTCTGTGATTTTCATGCCTGCAGCATCTATTTATACTGATGCTTCTGCCTGCAGTAAACTGGAGGAGAAAGAGGCTCAAACATCGGAAGCAGCTATCTATGCAAAAGGTGAACGCCAACAATGACTTTATTTCTCCAAGAAAACTGGGTTTATGCAGTGAAACTAAACTCCGCCTGTCTGTTTTACACGTACTTGTATTCATCGTAGACTTCCTGCTTGGGGAGCGAGGTCTCGGGGTACTCCTCTAAATGATTTCGGATCCAGGTGAATGCGTGCATCTGCTGCGTGCGGCTCGATGACAGGGCGCTCTGGTCACTGCATAAAGATGTGGGTCAGTGATGTGATTATTATGAAGACAAACAATGCAGTGCTTACTGTCACCTCAGGCCTGATAAATGACACCAGCGCTAATCGAGGCTCTGTGTGTGGAAATGAGCTCATTTTTGTAGTAATAAGCTTGTAAGCATTATTTTTCTGTCCAGTTTTCTATAAAAACACTTAGAAACAGGTTTACCTTTTATCGACACTGCTGCTCGGACCAGAAGGCAACTTGAGGTAGAGGTAGAGTTTTTCGATGTCTGAGAACTTCTCGACATCTTGCTGTAAAAAACAAAAAGTCAAAGATGAATAATGAAAGCAGGACTAGGATGGTTCATAAATGATATTATATATAAGTTCTCCTCTACGGAGAACGAGCCTTTTCAATTATGGCTCCTAAACTTTGGAATACGCTGCCTTTAAATATGGTAAAATGGTAAATGGCCTGTATTTATATAGCGCCACCAGGCCCTCTGACCACCCCCAGTAGGCAACGGGTGAAGTGTCTTGCCCAAGGACACAACGACCGAGACTGTCCGAGCCGGGGCTCGAACCGGCAACCTTCCGATTACAAGGCGAACTCCCAACTCTTGAGCAACAATTGCCCTATAAATATTAGACATGCATCTTTGTTTCCTGTTGTTAGTCACTTTTGAAAACACACCTTTTCTCGATAGCGTTTAGACTGGGGTGAGTTGTTATGTTTATTATGTGTATTATTATGTTTTTATGCGAGTGTCAGTGTTTTTATCTTGTGTTTTACTCCTTTGTTTCTGTACAGCACTTTGGGCAAACTTTCTGTTTTTAAATGTGCTATATAAATAAATTGGATTTGGATTTTGGATTTGGACAAGTTCAACATTTCATCTGTTATTTTTCATGACTAACTACTCAGTACATTATCTTAATTTGAAAATATCTAATAAGACTGTTCTTATTTTGCTTGACTCATCACCAAAACATATAAAATCATTACAACATAAGAAAAAGAACAATGTGAAATATTCATGTTTGGTCTTGTTTCATGTTTGGGTCTTTACCTTACAATAGAATTTATCTTGAGGTAAATGTTTCTGTGATTTGACGCTATATAAATAAAACTGAATTGAATTGAAGAGTCGAATCTTTTCACCATTTCACTGGATGAGCATTAAACGTTTTCTTCTTTACTGGAAATCACCAGCACAGAGACACTTGCTTTCGTCCTCTGTTGGGGTCTCTGTCGATCAGCATCACCTCGACAACATGAAATCAGTCACTTTTAATGTCTCATTGTTAATCCGGTGATCTAAAATGTTAAATTATGTCTAATTATTAGTCCATTACCTTTTGCTTGTCACCCATCGCCTATAACCATATTTGATTTCTTTTTATTTACACTTTTATATAGATAGAAATGTCTGCTTTAAGCATGAATTGAAATACAATTTACACAATAAACAGAACAAGCAAAGCATCCTTACAACAATAAAAATCTTCAGTCTTTCCAGTAAACACTGAAACCACGACAGAGCCATGGCTGAGCTGGCTGGCCACCCACTGCATGCATCCAGATGGCACTGATAGCACTCTCTTTTCTGTCTGTTACATATCAGTCTGAGCCAGCAGCTGGTTTCAGGGGAACAGTTAAAGTTTCAGTCTGAAGGCAACAAAAATCAACCTATCATCTCTGCTGAAGCTCTCTAACCTCCTGAGACTGATACTTACACGTGGACATTGCATGTGGGTTTTTTTTCTGCACATTACACTTCAGTCACTCATCCTTAGACCTGTTGCATCCCATGAATCCCAAACAAGAGCTTAGGTTAAAGGCTGAAAAGCATAATAAATACATTTTTTGAATTGTTACAGATCATTTGAGGTATTAACTGAATGCAGTGCTATTCTTTAAGCCAGGGAGCAGGTCAAAGAAGAAAAGAGGCTCTTTGATCATTCAGGACTTACAAGGTCAAGAAGACTACATGGTGGAAATAACAAACTAACCCAGGGTGCAATCTTAATATAAAGATTTGTATTGTTTTTCTTTAAAAAAGCACAAGCCTCAGCTGCACAGTTAAAGTTTTAAAGCTGAAACATCACAGCGGGGTCTTCTGTTAAGTTAAAACATCACTCGCTAATAAAGTGTTATGTCATCTCTCAGTAATTGAATATGTTAGCTACAGCTCTATAAGCAGCATTTTAGCCTAAGCAGGACTGATTTTAGCATCACTCTCAGGATGTGCTGTAAATTCTACATCAGTGACTGAAGAACAGCAACAGCGTGCTTTCACTGCTTCAAATGAAAAATTCTCTCTTCTATTCCAAGTAAACAAAGAGATTTATTATAAATAAATAAATCATTTCAGCCCTCATCACTTTATCCTTAAACAGACTATAGCAAAACATCAAGTAGTCATGAAAACCATCTACTTGTTGATTTTCACAGACACGAACTGATGCCTTTTTTCACAACAGTCAGCAGGAAACTATGTATTTCAATAGGAAGCACATTTGTGTCAGCAACACCTGCTGTGTGTCATTAAGACAAAGGGAAGCTGCATCACCATGGCAACTGAGAAAGCTTTTATAACCAACCCAGTAGCAGAAATCCTGTCTTCCTCCCCTCACCTCCAAGCAGTCATAGGAGGTGGCTGTCCCACCCCCAGCCTGTTCTGCCAGAGGTTTTCCTGTTAAAAGGGAGTTTTTCCTTCCCACTGTCCCCAAGTGCTTGGTCATAGGGAGTCACTTGACTGTCAGGGTTTTCTCTCTTTTCTTACTGTAGGGTCTTTACCTTACCATACATAAATACATATATTCTATTTTTATATTATATATTAAATATATAGATATTTATTTATAAATAAAATTGAATAGTAATACCTAACCCTTACCAAGTATTGAACTTGTTTCCCTCTGCACAGCAGAAGTGTGAGCTTCACTACCAACCCCTCCAACCTCCAAATCTCGTTTTTTTTCCCCCCAACAAAAATAATGGGTGTCGTGGGTTTTGAACCCAGTGTTTTCAGTTTCGGACTCTCAGTTTCTGTTTGATATTTTCTGTTTAAGAGCTTAAGGAATGTGAATGTTTAACAAACTGCTGTCAGACTGCACTGAAAAATGAAAGACTGGCCATCAATCAACAAACCAAATATTGTGGCATAAATTATATAGTGCCTGTTTTGATGTACGCTAAAGGGGCTTTAAAATAAAAATCTTATTCAGACATTAATCTGGCACTCTACAGATTCACACTGTTTCATACTCCATCCACTGAGCTGATGCTGACTTGTTAAGAGTGCATTTATAGAGTCAGATCACTGTGTCAGTGTCAACAAAGGCTTAGTAAATTGTTACATAAAACATATATAAACATGTTTTAGGCCTCAGGAGTAGTTGTGCAACTCTTAAACCCTTTTATAGTATAATGGTTTACACATTCACCTAACAAGCACGAGATCTCTAGTTTGATTCCTGGAGGAGACACAAATCCCTTTGTGGTTGTAACAAGAAGGGCATCCAGTGTTTTAAAAAAAATCTGCAAACTAAAACATGTGATGCTACCTGCTCTTGTACCCTCTTGCAAGGGTGCAAGAGCTGAAAGGGAGTAAGGTTTGGAGAATAGGGGTGGAGTAGATTGCTGACATAAGTGGGGGCTTCACCTCGTAAGACCATAAAAGCAAGAATGAAAATTTTAAACTCATCTCTAAACCTCACAAGAGGCCAGTGCAGACACTTTAACAACGGGGTAATATAAGAAAACGTGAGTAGGAGTTAGAAGCCTTGCAAAAGCAGTTTGGACAAATTGACACAATTAATACAACATACAAGAAAACAGAGGACTACAATAATCTAAGCGGGATGAGATTAATCCAACTTTTGAGACAACAGTCCTGCGTTTAGCGATATTTCTTAAATAGAAATAACAAGAGCAGGTCCAAGACTTGATGTGAGCATCAAAAGTCAAAGACTGACCAAAATTGAGCCCAATAATCTATTCATTAGCTTTCACAGTGGATGAGAAAGGAACCAGATGTGTCTAATATGGGGGAAAAGTACTCCCCAGAGCAATAATTAGAGACTGTCTTGTCTGTGTTAAGTTGCAAAAAATATTTGCAGAATATAATATAATGAAAATAAAAAGGGACTTCAACAAGATCCTTGTGGAACACCACATAGCAGCCACATTAGAATAGAAAACTCCCACTTAAACCAAAAGTGTTCTATCAGCAAGAAATGAAGTGAACCACTCCAAGACAGGACTGAAAATCACCATCTGATTTAAGCGTTGGATTGAGATTTCATGATCAAAATGACCATTAGAGGCTAGCTACAAAGAAATGTGGAAAGATTTAAAGTTTACAGAACGAATAGCTCTGGTTCATACGGAAGAGGATTAGGGCCAGTGAAAAAAAAAAAAAAAAGTGGGCACGTTCTGACTTTTTTCTCAGAATTCTGACTTTTTCATCAGAATTCTGACTTTTTTAGAATTCTGACTTTAATCTCAGAATTCTGACTTTTTTCTCAGAATTCTGGAAAAGAAGAAAAAAAAAAGATGTGCCCACTTTTTTTTCCCCAGTGGCCCTAATCCTCTTCCATAGGTTCATTTGTCTTTAACGACTTTAAAAAAGTTATAGTAAAATTTTTTTTAAAAGTTATAAAAAAAAATTATAAATTGTGTTAAGCCATTATGCCTACCCTTCTCACCCTGTTGAACAGTGGCGTATGGCGTATGTGAGATGCAGCAACAGTTTGAAAGATTACATTTTGTGGAGGGGAAAAAAACTCACCAATTTCTTTCCTTCCAGTTTTGAATTCCTCTCCTCCTATACCCACACTGGTGTGGGGATTTTGTGTGAGTGGAGACACCTATTGTTCAGGAGAATACTGCAGCGGGGTATCCGTGCCCTAAACACTGGTGTACATGGAACAAAGCTGTGGTGACGTCACCGCTAGCGTGCAAAGCGACTAATGCAGTGGATGTACTGGGATTCTTAGAGGTGTGGCTGCTAGCATTCAGCTAGGCCTCACCTCTGCTAATTTTAGACACTGAACCGTATATTCTGTGTTTACAGAGGGTTTTACTAAAAGTCTGCGTTCTGGTTTTTGGTAGTGAAATTATTTTCTTTTTTTGTTAATTCACACTAACTAGCAGGTAGCTGCACATCCCATAGATGCAATGCAGACTATATTATAAAACTGACAAAGAAACCATCTTTGTTATACAGTCTATGTTTCAGGCTTCAGATACCCCCTTTAATGTTTAAAGCTGCTACCAACTGATCTTCTATTTTTATTTTTAAACTATACATGGATGGTAGGAATGTTTTTTCTGCTCAACCTATTGGGAACACTAATATTCTTCTGGCAATATCTGAACAGACAGTAAGAAAAATGTCCTTAAAGTTGCTATTTGCAGATTAAAAATAAGTCAGGAATACTCACCAGAATGTTTTCCACTTTTGATTGAACAGATTTGCTGCAAAACAGAGACATAGTACAAATTAGCATGAAGCCGGTGTAACATGAGCACTTGTGTCTGAAGTGTATTTATTTATAAAGCAGAGGAATGTTTGGTATGAGACGACCCTCCCCTCAGGATCTCTCAGGTCATGTATCCCACCACCACGAACACATGTGGTCATATGTAAAAAGAAACAGGGACATGAACTGTGCTGACATTGTTTAGGACAGAAGATCTTTTTTATCAACAGTTTTCCCAAATATTTTTCTGTGCTTCCCGGTTTTATTCACAAACTCCTAATATATGGCCAACAGAAAAGTGACCAGTACAATACAAAGTTCTGGCAAAATTTAGTGAAAGCCTAACTTAAATTAAAAACATAATCAAAAATAACATATTGACACATGTAACTGCTTCCCTGTGTCCCACCATATTCATGTGTCACTTCTATTTTTGCCTTAGCATCTCACACAGGCCTCAAAAGCATGAAATTCTCTTCCTGATTGACTTTTAATGATGTAGGTTTTAACCTGAGGTCAATCCGGAAGAAGTGTAAGATTTGATTGAGGCTCATAAACAGCCACTGCTGAGCTGCAGCTAAAAACTATCACCGATCACTACAAAAATCCAAGAGTGACTGGAATGATGTTCAGGCTACAGCTAAAATTAACATACAATCAAACAGACTTTGATAGCAGGAAAGATCACAATTAGTCGCTCCTATTTAGGTCCACTCCTGCAGACAGAAAAACCAAACTGAGGAATAAAGTCTCCAGGTTTCATGTGTAATCCACAGACAGGGCAGACTGCTGCCGATGACTGTGGGACAGAAGGTAGGTCACATTTAAAGACTATTACTTGGGCTGGGCAGGTCAGAATCAGGAGACGCTCTAAGCCATGACAAGAACAGTTCACTTTAATTGACTGTTACCAGGGGGCTGAGGATTTCCCGGTGCTGAAAGACCGTCAGTAAGCTGTTTGTGAGGCAGACTTAGCAGATAAACTGAACGACACCTGACGCAACTTTCTGCGAGACCTAAGCCTGGAAAATAAAGAATTGAAACAAGACACAAACAAATGTTCACAGGTGTAACTCAGTTTCTGATAAACCAGCAAGATGTACACCTAACCCCAGACCAGTGATTCCTAATTAGGGCTAAAAGTACCCCAGTAGGTACTTATACAGAAGTTAGGGGGGTTCATGGAAAAATTAGCTCAACTTATAAAAATTAAAAAAACTCAAACAAACAAGTTTGAGCAGAAGCAGTAACAGTAAACTAAACATAGTGGCTATGGTGCAGAGTTGCTCCACAGTTTCGGGTTGTGCCAGTAAGAGCATCTGTCAACTCAAACATGCCGAGCTACCTGCTGTGGTAACCCCATGTGACAAGGGAGCAGTGAAAGTGGATCCATTTTAGTGGATAAGGTGCAGGAAAAAACAAATCAAAAAAGTCTTTAAAATAAATAAATAAATAGATAAAGCAGCTAATTAAAGTAGTCCTAACCAAAGAAAAGAATATCTAATTATCATTAATAAAAGGTTATCAGTTGTTTAGCTTCGATGCTTTTAGCAGCTACCTGCTAAAAGCATCAAATAAGGTAGCCGTTTTAGCAGCTTAGTAAACCACTATTTATGGACAGCCTAGCGAATCATTTAGCTACTAGAAGTTACAGGATAAATATTTGAAATTGTTGATTAACAGAAGAAATGTAACAATTGGCAAAATATTAGAGAAAAATTAATGAAATCTGATTAAATGAATAGCTGTTATATAGAGTAGTAGCTACTACTAACTGAATGGATGAAGGGTTACATGGTGGGCTAACAATTTATGGACAGATGAAACGGCTAACAACTTAGCTGCTACAATTAGCATTTTAAAAGGCAAGATTACAGCGAACAAAAAAGAAATGATGAAATTAGAGATGAAAGATGAAATTTGTTGTTGGATGAAGGGTTAAATAGTACAGTTTTAGAGTAGATTAGAGATGTACCGACTGACCGACTATGGACCAAAACTGGATGATTTCCAATGTTCTCGGCCCGGACAGGTGAGCGGCTGGTCAGCCTTCGATATGATTTATTACGAGCCCATTCATTTTTATGAATACACAACGTGTGAACAATGACATGTGGCTCACAGCCACATGCTACGCTGTTACCATGGAAGTGAGTAAAGACAAAAAGTTTGCCATAAGTCAGTATCCTCTGTAAGAGCCTCGGTATAAGCAAAAGATCAAAGCAGTTAGGAGTGAAACAGATTAAAGGGTCAATGCCCTGTTGTCTGGTGAAGCTATAAACATGCTATAAAATTAAGAAAGTACATGACATTTGTTTTGTTATATAAATCTATTATGCCTGCTTGTATTTAGTAAGGTAAAATATGTCAGGTAAAGGTGGGTGTACAGCAACTCATTTCAGCACTTTATTTTCAGTGATTTCAGTAAGAGAAGAGCCTGTTACATACTGCAATTTTCATGTTTAATAATTTCTTTATTTAATTAGCAAGTTGTCCAGATCCAGATTAAAATGAGTTCAATTAGGCTAATGTGAACATCAAAGGTGGTATTTTGAAAATCAGTGCTTTGACTGTCCAGACTTCCTGTGCAGACAGAGTGACGGTATGTTGCAGGTGAACTTGTTGACCCAGACTACGACTGTATCATTTCACCAAGAGCCACCCAGAAGCAGGTCACTGAGGTGAATGCCAATATTTATGCTCTACTCCTCTCAAAGGTTAAAACTGTATGGAGCTGGGCAAGGATCCTAACATCTTACTGATAAACTGTTAGCAGCACAGTGACAAGCTTCTATAGAGGTATTTCCTGCAGACATTTGAACTCTGAACTGCTGTGTTTCCGGTTGTTCAGCTCCTTGACATTTTCTTGCTGTTTGATATTTAAATGATAGAACTTAAGTTCATTCAGAAAAAAAGGTCAGAACAGGACCTTAAGTAGCAGACACAAAAGAACACGTGCCTTACAAGAAATCAAGTCTTTTCCTTTATCTGTTCACATTAAGCCTCTTATCGAGCCATAACCAATTTAGAATCAACAGTTCTAAAGGAGCAAGCTGGAACCCAAACAGGCACAAGGACAACATGGAAACTCCACACAGAAAGGCGCTGGTATTTTCTCAGGATTCACATGCAGAACCTAGTGGTTAGCAGTGTCGCCTCACTGCAAGAAGGTCCTGGATTCAAATCTATTGGCTGCAGGTGTGAGTGTGACTGGTTGTCTGTGTCTCTGTGTTAGAGCTGTGACAAACTGGCTACCAGTATGACAGCTGAGAGAGGCTCCAGTCTGCCAGAGACCCTCAAACTGAGAACTGGTTAAAAATATAAATGTGATTAGCCTCTTCTTGATTTGCTATTATTTCTTCTTTGTTTTTTATTGTTTTGTTTTTTTGAGCTATTCAGAAGTGGACTTGCTAGTGTGTTTTGGATCATTGTCCTGCTGCTTCACCCAAGTACCATTGAGCTTTAGGGCTCAAACTGATTCTCCTATCAGATTTTCTGTTAGAGAGCAGAATTAATGGTTCCTTCGATTACAGAAAGTCATCCAGGAAGAGAAGCAGCAAAGCAGCCAGACCATCACACTACCACCACCACCACGTTTGACTCATGGTATGATGTTCTTTTTATGAAATGCTGTGTTTATGCTGCTTTATGGCAGATGTAACAGGACTTGAACTTTCCAATAAAGTTCAGCTTTTGTCTTGTCAGTCCACAGAATATTTTCCCAAAAGTCTTGGGGATCATCAAGGTTTATTTGGCAAATATTAGGCTTTGTCTTTTTGTTCAGCAGTGGTTTTCTCCTTGAACTCTTTCATGGATGCCATTTTTTCCAGTCTCTTTCTTATTGTTGAATCATGAACTCTGACTTAACTGAGGCAAGTAAGGCCTGCAGTTCTTTAGATGTCATTCTAGGTTCTAATATGACCTCTTGGATGAGTCGTTGATATGCTCTTGGAGTAATTTTCGTAGGCTGACCACTCCTAAGAAAGTTTATCACTCTTCCAAGTTTTCTCCATTTGTGCATAATCACTCTAACGTGGTTCACTGGTATCACAAAGCCTTAAAAATGGCTTTTCAGCCCTTTCCAAACTAATAGATGTCAATAACTTTGTTTTTCGGTTGTTTCCTTAAATTGTGGCATGATATGTTGCTTTAGGCTTGCTTCACTTTTTTAGACAGGTTCTATAGTACTGATTTCTTGATTCAGCAGGTCTCAGTGTTGCTGGTGAAATTGAAATCAGCTTCATCATTCAACTTCCTCATTTTTACAGCACTGTATATTAAATATTGGGGAAATATGACTCCTACTTCCTCTCTTGCATTAGGACTCAGTCTTCAAATCCCTGATTAAGTGTACACTCTTTTCTGTCCCATTTACATATAAAGCTTAAGAACTAAAATATAAGACAGCGCTTCAGGTAATGAACACTGTAAAATGTAAAAATAAATAAATACAAAATAAAAATGATAATAAAGTTGCCATACATGTAAGAGTAATAAGAACTCGGTAATCACTAGAATACAATGTGCTGCTCTGACAGAGACCATTATGTCAGCCATACAGAGTAATTTTACTTTTGCTATTTCCAGAGCATTTTCCTCGTGATACCTGTGTTAAATATAGCTACTTTTACTGGAGTAAACACGGTGATGGGATGTGAAAAAAATACCTTTATTCAAAGAGTCGAGTAATTAGTTACTCAAGCATAAAACAAGTTCCTTAAGCTTTACTTGAGTTATTTAATTTTTCTATTTGTACAGTCTCTACTCTGCCAGGTTTATCCGGCTGTTCTATCACAAGCACACGCTGCAGCTCGTGCATGTTTCTAACATTTAACATGCAGGACTTCTACGGTTGTTATTATTTACTTATTATTAAATTTAAGCAGTGAAGATGCGACTGCGTCCAAGCATGATAAAAGTAGTTTAAAAATTTTGTGATGAGTTCCCCTTTAAGCATCAAATCGTGCGTATGCACAGCACAACAGTGTGTGAAGTAAACATCTCCTCACCAGATGGAGTTCTTGATCCTGAGCTGCAGAGCGCTGGCCTCAGCGCCCTGCAGCCCGGGGAGTAGGCCGGGCAGGCTCCCCGCCCCGCTCTCCGGCGGCGGCTGCTGCTGCTGGGGGTCCTCATCAGCCATCACTGGAGGTCACTGTGGGACGGGACTGGACCGGTAGGGAGGCGAGGACGGGTGTAGTCGCCCGGCAGGGTTAAACGACATGGACCGGAGGACGTTGCGATGCTAGGGGGACAGCAGCGCGCCCTGTTGTTGTTGTGGCTGCCACCCTGCGCTCCTCCGACATCGCTCGCTTCGAGCCCGGACTGCCGGTCAGTACTGGCGCCTGTGCAGCGGGACTACGAGCCGCTGTCAAACACGGGCCAACACATGAATATAAATAAAGGCAAGAGTAAACAGGCAACCTGACAGCTGCAAAACAACTAGCTAGTCCCTCCGGTGTGCTCCGCCTGCCCCGCACGTTATGATTGCTCTACATGTGCATGGTGAGTAGTAGCTGTCGGGCAGGCGCATGCGCATTGAGAGGCTCAGCATTAAAAACAAAATGTAAGCAGAAGACATCACTGACTGTGCCAGACTGCATTTATATAAACACACTCCTGCTTTATATGTGTGCTAGTTTCATTATTATTATAGCATTATTGTCTTCATTAACAGTAGCACTTGTAATAGGGTAGTACTATTATTATTAAAAACAAGAATCATAACAAATCCTCTACAGATTTTATTTTGCTCCAGGAGGGGTAAATGACTTGAACCTTGATATACAGAAAGGTAACAAAAAACATAGTTGCTTTTCAGTTAAAAGACAGAGATAAAATACAAAGCCATATTTAATATTCCTTTTTGTTTAATATAACAGTAAAACATGGAAAACTAGAAATAAAATGGACAATAAATAAGAAAGATTAAAAAGTGAACAAAACAGCTGACTAAAACTGACTTGAAGCTAACTCTGGTACTTCTCCTAAAGTGCCCTGGAGAAAAGGTGTTGAAAGGCATTAAAAAACCTGAAGTGTTGTGACAACTCATTTCAGTGTTCCAGTCTTGATGTCGGGACAGCAAGGAGTGACTGTTCAACTCATCTAAGAGACCTTTGTGGGGTGTGTATTTGTACAAAGTATGCCAAGTCAGTGGGAACCAGGCCACTTAAAACTTTAAAAGCAAACAATAAAATTTTAAAATGGACAGACAACCAGTGTGAAGAAGCACAAACAGGGGTAATGTGCTCATGTTTGCTTGTCCCTGTCAGCAGACGGGGAGCAGCATTCTGGACCATTCGTAAGTGTGATATTGAGACCTGATCAATACCAACATAAAGTGCATTACAATAATCAAAGCGAGTGCTCACAAACTCATATAAAACTCTGAGTCACAAAAGGTGATTAAAGGTTTAACTGTAGAGAGCTGCCTGAGCTGCAAAAAGCTTGTCAGGTTAATTTGTCATCCCCACACTGTATCCCTGAGCTAAAATAAGTCTATGTGACTCACATTTCTAGTTATTATTATAATGAATATTATTATTTGGCTGCTGGATTATTTAACAGGTGAGGTAGTTATAGGCAAGAACATGAAAGACTATCTGAATGACTACGCAGTTACTGATGTATCTATATTATTTTTCATTTGAATTGTTATTGGGACATGAAAACGTCATATTGTCGAGGTATGTAAAGACAACAGGAGAGGTCTCAATATGTCTCACTCCAACTTCTTTATTAACGGTTTCACAACAACTCCACATACAAAAGTGCCGAACCTCCACCCCAACACTTCCCTTAACCGTGGGTGCGAGTGGAGCCACCTGGTGGTCCGCCACACATACCCCCCCCCCCCCCCCAAAAAAAAAAACCCGTAGGGTCTCTTTTCAGTCCAGGACCCTGGGCCTAAGCAAACGGCCAGAACGACTGAACCTGGGAGGGAGAGAACTGGCAGAGGGAGGTCCATCCTGTGAACGAGGCTGGTGAATGGCGAGCAGGAAAGGAAGGAGGAATTTCAAACGCAGTTGGTTGGGGGGTGCTCCTGGGGGGAAAACCAGAGTCAGTTAACCTCGTGGAAGGAGGGCGGCCACGGCGGGGGGCCTGGGCCAGCACTACATGACTGTCCACAAGAATATGTGCAGGTTGAAGTCTGTCAACACACACAGTTTCCCTACGACCCCCAAAATCCAAAACAAAATGTTTCTGGCCTGGTTCGATAACCCTAAACGGGTAGTCGTACAGTGGATGCAGTGGTGTCCTGTGGGCATCGTGCCTGACAAAAACAAACTTAGCAGCCTCTAAAGTCTTTGGAACAAAAGCATCAGGCAGGCAATGGTGCACCGGACCAGGAACACGAAGCGAGTGCAAAAGCGGGTTGAGGGATAGCACAGATGGATCAAATTGGGGCGGGGGGGGTTCTCGGGCAAGAATTCCCCAGGCACGTGGAGGGGCTGACCAAAAACCAGTTCAGCTGGGGACGCGCCAAGATCCTCCTTAACTGTAGAGCGCAGCCCAAGCAAAACCCACGGGAGGCGGTCAACCTAATTGCCATCCTTTAAGGAAGCGCGAAAAACAGCCTTAAGCGACCTGTGTAACCGCTCACGCATCCCATTTGCTTGCGGGTTGTACGCGGTTGTGCGGTGGACCTTGACCCCCAGTCCCAGCCATAGCTGACCAAAGCTCTGACACGAACTGGGGGCCTCTGTCTGAGGTAATGTCCGTTTTTGTCAACCCAAGTTGCGCAGATTTAGGTGCGAGGATGTCTGGGTCACTGCTCTGATCGGCAGCCATGGCGGAGTAGTCTATGCCGACAAAAACGGGAGAAACCAGTGCACGGGACAAACAGTCAGCCACATGATCAGACTTACCAGCCACGTGCTGAATGTCTGTGGTGAACTCCACCTGGCGCTGCTGGCGCGCACCCCATGGGTCAGAAACTTTGGACAATGCAAATGTCAAGGGTTTGTGGTCCACGTACGTGGTAAAGTGAGGACCCTCGAGGAAAAAACGGAAATGACGGGTCGCCAGATGGAGAGCTAGTAGCTCCCTGTCAAAAACGCTGTAATTGCACTCGCTGTCTCATAGCGTATGGCTGAAAAAGGTGAGTGGTTGCCAGACACCTGAGATTCGCTTTTCCAGCAAAGCACCCACCGCTATGTCCGACACATCAGTGGTCAACGCAATCTGCGCCGATGGGGATGGTTGGGTCAGCAGGGCAGCATTAGCTAACGCGGACTTAGCATCAGAAAATGCTTGGATGCGTTCCGGAAACCAGTCAACAGAGTCATTAGCCTTCTTACCTTTCAACGCCCCGTAAAGGGGCTGCAGCAGATACACCGCTCTGGGGAGAAAACGGTCGTAAAAATTCACCATCCCCAAAAATTCCTGCAGTGCCTTAACAGATACGGTGCCCCAGGAAGTCGAGAACCGGCAACCCAAACTGGCATTTAGACATTTAGACGGATTAATGATCAGTCCAAACGCCAAAAACCTGACGCAGATGGAACATGTGCTGCTCCTCTGAGCTGCTGGCCACCAGTATATCATTGAGATATACAAAAACAAAGGGCAGCCCGCGCAAGACCGAGTCCATCAACCGCTGGAAGGTTTGGGCGGCACCTTTCAGGCCGAAAGGCATGTGCAGAAACTCGAAAAGGCCGAAAGGTGTAATGATGGCGGTTTTGGGGACATCCACAGCGCGCACGGGAACCTGGTGATCGCCGTACCAAATCAATCTCCGAAAAAATTGAGGTCCCCGGAAGATGGGCAGAAAAATCTTGGATGTGGGGAATGGGATAACAATCGTTCTCTGTGACATTATTGAGACGGCAGAAATCCCCACCGACCATTAGATTTGGGCACCATGTGTAACGGGGAAGCCCAGGCACTATTCGAACGCTGCACGATGCCCAGGCGCTCCATGGTGGCAAACTCCTCTCGAGCAACAGCCAGTTTGGCAGGGTCAAGGCGGCACGCGCGCGCAAACACCGGGGGCCCTACTGTAGTTATGTAATGCTCCACCCTGTGCTTCGTCACAGTGCTCGAGAAAGTAGGGACAGTCAGTGAGGGAAACTCAGAAATAAAACACTGAAAAGCATTACCAGAAGGTAGTGTTCTATTCTCTTGTATACTTCATCTGTTTGTATGTTTTATACTCATTCTTTGTTCAATAAAGTTCTTGTTTAAAGAAATGTATCCCGTATTGCAATATTTTGGAATAAAAGGTTTTAAAAATATAGGATGTACTTAAAATAGATAAGAACAATCGAGTTTGGCAGCGAAAGCTAAATTGTGTTTTTGTTACTATTGATGGTGCTGAGAAATAAACATGGTTCTATTAAGTGTTTTTCAACCCTGTTTAAAAAAATCACTATCCCTTCAGCTTTTTTGTGGCAAAAAGTGTCCGTTTCTGCATAACGGGGGCGCTGGAGCCTATCCCAGCTGTCATAGGGCGAGAGGCGGGGTAGTCATTACTAGTCATTACTTTTTACATTTTGAAACCTTAAAACACATTTTTTTGGTACAATCCACTTGCTGGAAGACAACCTCAAAACTCACTATTTCGTTTATTAGCAGTGCTACTGGAAATTCTTGTGTTATTAATAGTAGAGTCTGGGACATGTAATTGAGTAACATCACATTGATGATTATGCATTGTTATTTTTGTGCAAGGAGAGCAAAATAGATAAAACTCCCTCTCAGCTTGTTTGTTGCCAAAAATGGCCACCTTTTCTTTACGTTCACAAAATGCTATAAAATGTATATATATTAAAACATTTTTCTACTTTGACCAACTTGACTCTTTAAATTGGCACCAGTCCTTGTCACCAAAACCAAACGTTTATCTAAATTCATTTTTTATCTTTTAAATGCCAGTGAGATTATACATTACCAGTAACCTTTCAGAAAAAAGGGGATAAAGGTCTAATTTTTTTCACCATATAACTGATGAAACTTCCTATTTTTTTCAGTTGAGCATCGGGACAAGGCTGTCTTGCAATTGTTGAGGTCACTTGTGTGCGCCCTATTTCTTCCAGGATCACTCTTCATTTGTAGGTTTTAGAGGACTCCTACTACTGTGAAGTGGTTTTCATGGGACAAAGGCATTGTATTCCAAGACATCTGGGCGACTGTAGAAATAAGCAGTAATGCCTTTCCTGCCATCTTAAAGTCCAATCATTGCAAACTTAGAAATCGGATGTCCTTGCAGAGCCATAACTCCATCTTGTACATCCGATTTCGACTGAAGCTGTCTGGTGAGGCTTGCTATGTCCATTTTGATTGTTAATGATTAAAAATGTTATTCTTTTACTGTTACTTTTTGTGAATGACAAGGTTTAATACCACTTAAAAAGACACACACACACACCAAAAAAAGTAACTCCGCCAGAGTGCCTATTTCGGGTCACTTTTGCCGGTCCCAAGTCCGGATAAAGGAGGAGGGTTGGAATTATTGAAAACAATAATAAGAGAAGAGAAAAGAACAATTTAATTTGTAGTTCTAAATATATTCTATATATTCTAAATGCTTTTAGGGTGTTTTTTTTTTTAATCACTTTATGTCTCTTCCACGATGTTATTTCTCTCTCTTACAGCGTCTGTTACAATTACATAGGCAGAACCAATTATGCAAATTAGGCGATGATGTCATTTAGCGACTTCTAGCGACTTTTGGACACCCAATAGCGATTTTCCTTACTGAGGAGTTGGCAACACTGCAAAAGACATTGCAGAGTGCAGCAGGACTTTGAGTTAGGTGTGGTTGGTGGCTATCTAACCTATCAGTTCTGTCTTCAAGGGAAGCCTCTGGGCTAAAATATTGTTTCTGCGTACTTAGTTATTACAAAGACGCGGACCGTATTCTGACATTCAACTCTCTGATGTAATCACATTGAGTATGCATGAAATAAAATGTTAACATAAGACTAGGTTTCCTTTATTTGTATTAAAATGAATATTAAGTGTGAGTAAATGGTTTTTTTTATATAACAAATAACCCGACAACTATCCGAGTACCCTTTTTTAAACATTATTTTTAGTATTTTAGCACAACGTCGATAAACAATGACTTGCTGTAATCGTTTAAAAATCTCCGTAATTGTCTTTCATGGGTTGCCGTACTGTGCCCGCGGTGAACCAGCTGTTGCTATGCAACCATTAACGCGTCGTCTCGGTCTGCGACACAATGGCGGCAAGAAGTGTTGATAAAAAGGTCCAGCCCTTAATTTCGCAGGTTTGTAACATTACTTTTTCATGTTAATATCTCTCAGACCATTAAGCTGAGCTTTTTAGTTGTGCCTAACCAAAAAGTTTTACTAATTGAAGTAACTATGGCAACCGTTTCTGCTTCCGCCAACAAGTCATGGCTTCTGTAGTAGCGACCAGAATTTGATTTCAGGGCTACTCATGCGCAGATATTTTTAAAAACAAAATCCACACGCACAAAAAATCCACACAAAAAACCAAAACAAAAAACACCAAAACATAACAGTCTCATTCTTACTGTTGCACATCAAAGTTACGAAAAAGAGCCTTATAATATGGCATAGCCATGTTCTAGTGAACTGGATAACCTCTGATAGTGATAATATAAAATAATGCAGCACTAATAAAAATAAATTAGAACAGCTAAGTACAGAACAAAGCAGGTCAGCTAGCAAAAACACGTACAAAAGGAGGAAAATAGTTAAATAGAAAAAAGTAGAATAAAAGAGCTTAACGAGTATAAATCTAACAAATAAATGCTGGTATTGTGGTATCAGGTGGAATGTGAAATTTGTCCTTCAAAGGGTTTTGTATGGATGCTTGTTTGTGCCATTGAAAAAACAAAACATTATTTCGACTCACTAACTGAAACCGCTGAGAAAATAAGTCAAAACTGAGAAAATAGATTGAAATTTGACTTATTATGTTAAAATAATTAGTCAAAGGAAAACTTTTTTTTTTCATAGTTGTTGATAACTCTCCTGTTATGTCATTTTTTGTTGATGTTTAGGTCAAGAAACGTCCATCCTCTACCAGTAAGGCTGAAAGGTCCAAAAGAGTTGAAATAAGGGCACAGTCAAAATCTGCTTCTGGTCAGGCAAAGAAGCACACAGATGAACTTTTAGCCAAAGAAGAAGAGTACAAGTAGGAGTTGTTCTCACACCTGCTTGCTTTATTTATGTATATAGTAATTGCACTAACCCTTCTGATAATTTTAACATTGCATTTTGGTCTAAGTTTCTCATTTCTGTCAGAATAAGTTATATTTGGACTATTTCTTGCACTTGTTTAATCAGTAGTTCTTTAGGGCACTGACCAGTACTGGTTACTTATAATAATAAAAAGTAACTTTGTCCAGATAGAGTGACCCACTTTTATCACCAACAGTTCTGCAGCAGTAAATTTCAACTTGTTTAAAGTTGTTCATATAAATCTGCTTATTCATTATTTTATTTCCAATAGACTCCTTAATGCAGAGCTGGAAGCCAAAACAGCAGATTTAGTTAGACAGGCTGAGCAACTTATGGTAAGTTTTGCATGCTGCAACAGGTTTGCATTCAGTAATTGGAAAAAAAAAATTTGTGAGTGCAGTAGCACTAAAAAACGTCAGATGAAAGAAGTTAAGAAGGGAGCATGCTTACTTTAAAGTCAAAACTCTGTGTTTATTTTAGAGAGAACAAAGTGAAGTTCTTTCAAACCCTTTATCCAATGTCCTGCTCACAGACACTGAAGAAGAAGAGACGTCCAGGTAAAAGGGTTGATTTCCTTATCTCCAATCATTCGGATATATCATTTTAGCAAAACCTCCTTGAAAAGATTTTTTTTTAAAAACTCATGTGCATTTGCATCTCTCTGTTTAACTGTTCACTTGCAGGATAACAAAGACTAGGACATGTGCTGTGCAGCAGCCTGGTGTGAAGGTCTGTATCTCATGCATTTTGCTCAGCAGTTTGTATTATCGTTGTGGACATTTTCAGCTCTGTTCAGTTTTATTTTTCTTAGCAGAAGTTGAAAACAAGGTGTTTTATATTGGTATTTAAAGAAGAAAAAAGACCCAGTGCTATTAAAGAGAAACCCCATCAATCAGACGATCTCATATGAGCAGCACTTGTCTACTGTGGTAAGGAAAAACTCCCTTTTAACAGGAAGAGCCCTCACGGAGGAGCAGCCAGTGGGGAGTGGGGAGTGAAGAAAACTGCTCGGGCATCTTAGGAAACCAAAGCTCTTAACATCTTAGCATAGGGAGGCTTCAGGGTCACGTGAGCCAGCCGAATTGGCTTTATTCAAAAGTAACCTTTTAAGGCTAATCTCAAAAGTAGAGAGACTGTCAGATGGACTCAAACTGGGAGCTGGTCCCACAAGAAAGGGGCCTGATAACCAAAAGCTCTGCCTCCCATTCCACTTTTTTTTTTCTCTTTTCTTTTCATTTTTTTTTTACCTTGGAAACAACAAGAAAGCAATCTGTGAGCGAAGTGTACGGTGGCCCTGAGAGGTCAAACACACAGTAACTTCATGGATGAACAAGTGATGAACAGCAGCAGAAGTGATAAGATAACACTAAACAGCTAACAGCAAACATCCATGGATAGCTTTACATGAATCTTGTTTAAACCCCACAACACCAAACGTAATCCTCTATTTCTCTGAAGTATGTCTCAGTGCAATCCTCCAGATGTTTTGGTTTCCAGCACTTCTGCAGCTGTTCCATCACTTTATTGTCTCTCCAAAAACACTTCTGTTGTGAATTTGTTTGTTTTTTTAGCTTTTGTGGCGCTTTTTTCTATTTCCGCTGTGTTTTTTTTTTTCTATTTCCATTCTGTTTTGTGTTTTTCCAACATTTTTCTATTTGCTGGTGTTTTCGTAAGTTGCAGTGTTTTTGACCTCTCAGGGTCACCTTAGAAGTGTCCTGTTGGGGTAACAACGTGCTGTAAGTTCTTTAAGGTCACTTCACTATTTTTGTGTAATTTTGTTAGGAGGTGACCAAAAAAAGTGTTGCATCAAGATCACAAAATATGCTGAGTGGAAAACAAGTGAAAGATCCCCACTTTAAAACTGAGTGAGTTTTATTTGTATATAATTTCTAAATCCATTTCAAGCCTTTCTGCTCATAATAAAACATATTGTAGGGGTCCCACCTTTTGTGAGATTTATTCTCCAGGATGAATCACACTTTACAGGTTTTCACAAAATTGTGCTTGATTGTTTCAGGAGCTCAGAGGATGATTTTGAAGCTGTAGAAGATTCTGCTAATTCATTCTTGGCAAAGACAATTCACAGCATGGAGGAGAAAATGAACAATGCTGTTGTTCATGAAAATGCTGTGGATGAAATACCTAACTTTGGAGACAATGTAGGATCAGGTAATGCTTATTTCACTTAAAAAAATAATAAACCACATTTTTATTCAGTGGGAACAATGACTAAATAACATGTATAGTTTTCCACGAATAGGCTTTTTTCTGTCAGATGATTTTTGCCCCTTGAGAATCCCAAATGAAGGCCAAACTGGAGCTTTGAGATTAATTCATTCATGTGATAAGTTTCATATGCTTATATAGATTTTTTTTACAAGCGTATAAATCTGGTTGTTGTCATACGTCATTCTCTCTTAAGGAGTTTCAGAAGCTCAAATACGAGTCCTGAAGGCAAAACTCCGGATTATGCAAGAGGAACTGGACCAGATCTCATGTGAATATTACAAAAAGGTAATGTAAATATTTATACATATAACTATAAACAGAAATGTTGCTGCTGATGCCTTAGATTAGAGAGAAAAAAGTTACCTTGGTAAAATATATAATGTTATCGGTCCTGATCCTTAGATTGTTTAACACAGCATGGATGTATTATTGCATCTGGATTGTTTTTTCTACTGCTCAGACTCAGATATTAAAGACATTAAGTGTCTGAAGTATCTGAACTTATGTCTCTGCAGGACGATGAAAACACAAAGCTTAGCGCAAAGATTAAGGAGCTGGAGGAGGATCGAGCCCGGCTGCAGAAGACCGTGAGCATTCAGCAGACACAGATCGAGAAGCACCGAGCTTTAGCCGCGGAGTCCAACAAAAAATGTGATGGACTTCAACTGGAAGTGTCTGGTTTGAGCAAGGTGTGTGTCGCCAACAGCTCAGAGCACAACGCCATAAAAACCTATCGCAGTCCTGCAACATTTTCTTTAAAACAAGCAGTAAAACTGGACAGCATAATTCGTCTGAGCTGCTGTTGTGTGTCACCTGTTTTTGTGCTCTGTGTAGGAGATAGAAAATCTGAATAGATCTCACAAACAAGCAGCAGCTGTCCACAGCACGGTGGAGGTCCGCCTGAACCGAGCTCTAGAGGAGGTGGAGAGGTTGAAGACTCAATTGAACAAAATGAAACAGGAGAAAAAGGTAACAGCATTAAAACAAAGATTCCTGTATAAACATGTCTGTGTTTTCTATGTTTGTCTTTATATCAGAAATATACAATAGTCAAAGAAATTAAAGGAATACTTTTTAATCAGAGTACAGCATCAAGTCAGTTAACCTTGTGGGATATTGATGTGGTCATTTAAGTAGCACAGGGGGGTTGTTAATCAGTTTCAGCTGCTTTGGTGTTAATGAAATTAACAGCAGATGCACTAGAAAGGGAACAATGAGACAACCGCCCAAGACAACAATGGTTTTACAGGTGGAGGCCGCTGACATTATTTACCTCTTCATCTTATCTGAGGGCTCTGTGCTGAGTCTGCATAATAAAGGGAGGGTTTGTATGAATTCAATTCAATATAAAACAACTCTATTACCAGTTTGCTTTGTGTACAGGTCTATGGAGTGGCAGTGTGATTTTCCACTGTCTATATTGAATAACACTCCTTTCATCTTTTAATAGCTTCTGTTACTATCTCTTAAGTTAACAGGTCAGTTTTGACCCGTGTCTTAAATCAGCCAAAGAAAATAGCCTCAAAACGGTGTTTAATCATCCAGTTTGTTTGTTGCTTATCAGTTACCTTGTTAGGCTACCTTATGTCTGGTTTTAATTTTTTTGGCTTGGCCTCCCAGCTCCTTTCTCTTCACAGCATACCTCTTGTTCCTATCTAAAAAAAAATCGTAAATTGAACCTCAAGAGAATTTAGGGGGAAAAAAAGGTTATACTGAGAAGTGTTATTACCTATAGTAACAGTTTTATATGGAAAGGAACAAAACATTCTTTAGCTGTCACCTGTGGCCCTGGTTTGAACCTCAGTGGAAGGAGCTGCACCCATCTCTCCTATACATCCTTGATGGGAGCAAGTATATCAGATGTTGCTCTAGTATGTCTGTTGTAAAATCTGAGGACTCAAAAGGTCTGAAGCGACATTGGTGACTGAAAAATAGTTCTGCCTGTCGATGCTTGGTCTCGCTGCTTCATCTGTACACTGCAGCAAGAAGGACACCATTATAAGCATGCAGGTATTCCTCATCACTGTCATTCCAAATGTCACTGTGGACTTCTTTTCCTTCAAGGATTGTGATAGCCATGATGACTTTTTTTTTAGTGACAATGGCATGAACAAGTCAAACCATGAGCAGGTTCAGCACCTGTGACCTCCTCATCAGATCTATGATAGATCTGATGATCTATATTATCGTCCTCCTCAGAAAGAGGGTCATCCATATTGCTGTGCTGTTTTATGTCCTCAAAGAAATTATCCAGAGCTTTGCTTTTTTATAACTCTTCTTAATTTTGCATGCTGCAAACTGGTGATGTATACTCTCCAAGTTACCAACTACACTGAGTTGGTCTTACATGACTTGCGTCTCTGTACATTTCCATCTGGATGACCATTTCAATGAAGCAGTAGGGATAAAAAAGGGCTGTTTGTTCAGGGTAAGATACAAACAGGAAAAGAGAGAAGCCCCTAACGTCTCTCTGACAGTGAGTGAGATCACAGTGTTTATGATTTTAGTTTTGGGTCTAATTATTGTTTTATAGTCTTATATTATAACTGGGTCAAAACTGCACAAAGGTCATAATTTTCACCAGTGCTTTTTGTGATTTAGTGAAATTGAAGTTTTGTTTTGTTTAAATAAATTCTTAACAAAGGCAAACAGCCTTGTTGTGATAAACACATTTAAAAGGCACATTTATGCATTTAAAAACTACAAATGGGTCTGTACTGACCACAACAAAAGAACAAGGTTGCTTAATGATTTGGTGGACTGCTTCTATGTGGTTAAGAGACTGAAATAATGTTGTGCATGTTTCTCATCTTATCTGCTTTTCCACAAATGGTTCTTTAACTTCTTTAATGACTGAGCCTTTTTCTCGAGTTCAATAAGCAAAGGCTCCACCCTAAAATGGGTGGATTAGATTGAAAACTCTGATTATGCACTCTGTGTTATTCTTAGAAACTACAATAGGTCATTCAGTTAATTAGGTTGCTTTTGAAGGTAACACTGTAATGTTTATCCAGTTGAATTGAGGTTTGCAAATGTAAAAAGGGTTGATTACATTTGGAAATATTTCATTAGTATTAATTACAAGGCACTGCATGCATGACATTATGATTGGGGGCTGAGCCTCCCCTAAAAGTTCGAACCTATAATCGCCCCTGGAAAACAAAAAGAAACTAAAAACAGATGCAGCAAAATGTGCCAAATTAACCAACACATTAGCTGTCAGGCTGTTGCACCAAGACAGAAGTACCAGCAACAGCTAGTAACCAAACTTCACAGCGACAGCAGGCTACTGCTGCTAACACCAGCTGTGAAGAAGTGAGGAAGACAGTCCTAAAAGCTAGTGTAGTCACATGCTGCAGTGCAAATAAGAAGCCAACCATAACTGTGCCAATGGGATTAACATCTGCCTGGATCAAAAAAGCCAGGACCAATTTTTTTTTTTGTCCCAGTCCAGTCCTGTTAAAAAGCAGACTTCCATTGCAGGTATAAATACTACCATCAAAATAAAACATTTGTTTAAAATACAGAGGTTTATAACCGATAACAAAAACAAAATTCCAACATGTAATCATTAAAATCTTGTTATAGAGACACAACAGTCGCAAAGTGTCTTATATTTATTTGTATATCAGCTATTCTAATTAAAGAGGCATAGCAGAAAAACACTTTTAAAGACATGAATTCATAGGTGTAGTTAAAGATACAGAAAAAAATATGAGTTAAGGTAATACTATTATGTCCTTCACACCAACATCTTAGTTTGAAGATCTTTCACATGTATATAGAACTGAATTTTAAGCTGCACACTAAAATATCTGCTTTGAAGACTTCACATTGCACAAACAAGGTGAGTTCCTGCTGATCCTGCACTCATTTCTGCTGTTTGCCTTCTTTTATAAATAAGGACAAAATAACTGAGGAACATCAGAGTAGAGAAAATCTGCTGGCTGAAAACAAAATGCTCAAAAAGCAGAAAGCTGAACTCATCATGGGCTTCAAGAAACAACTGAAGCTAATCGACATTCTCAAAAGGCAAAAGGTACGAGGCTTCATGTTACTCTGTTAGTGGATACTCTTCTTACAGTTCTTAATCTTAAGGGGTTTTTTTGTGTGTGCAGATGCATTTTGAAGCTGCTAAGCTGCTGAGCTTCACAGAAGAAGAATTCATGAAGGCTCTAGACTGGGGGAAGTCATAACAACTGAATGTCTCCACTTCCATTTGTTAAAAGCTAAAAAGCTTGCTGTTATTTTAGGATACTTCTTTGTGTTGTAGGCCTCAGTTGTCTCTCAGAACATGGTCAGACAAAACGTTAAATAGATTTGGTTTGTCTCTTCAGTTAAATATTGACAGACTGAGTCGCCACGTCAGTTTGGAATGATGTTAACTCGGTGCCTGTCAGCACCTCTTAATAAAAATATGTCCCTGAATCGGTCCCTTGTATCTGTACTTCTGTAACTCTACACTGCCCTCTAGTGGCAGATTGGAGGAGAAGCATCTAATCGTTGGCCTCCCAGCCATCATCAGAGAAAGCATCAGCCTGACGTGTTTTAAAGTGTTTTCTGAAGTCTTCATCAAAGTGTTCCAGGTCATCCTCCCGCAGCAAGCCCTGGAAACAAAAACACAAGTGTTCATACATGTGTTTGATCTGCAGCTGCATAAAATTATTTGTGACTCGTGTATCGCCTCACACCTTAGGCAAGTATCCAAGGAGTTGTGTTGCGTGACGCTTCAGAAGCCTCTGCCTTTCTTCTTCAACGATCTGTCTCCGCAACGCCTCTTTCTGCTCCTCAATCGCTCTTTCTTTAGCCTCCAGCTCCTGGAAGAGTTAAGAGAGTTATCAAAATATCACAAAGCACATCATTAAAAGCATACATTAAGATTAAAAATGATCAAAGAGAGTAATTTGTACCATGTCGGCCTCCCGCTGTCGTCTTCTGTCCTCTATTAGTTTCTCCACCTCACGTTTGTGTTCAAGCTGCTTCATGCGTCGTTTCTGGGCGTTCATCTGCTCTATACGGTCGTCCTCTGCGAACTTGGCCATCATCATCTTCCTGAAGGCCTCCTCTTCCTCTTTCTCAGCCTGCCTCCGCATCTCTTTGAAAGCCAGCTGCTCCTGGAAGGTCTGCTGCATCATCAGCCTCTGTTTGATTTTCTTCTCCATCTCTTCCTGTTACCCAAAAGAGAAAGAGCGAGTGTCACCAGTCTGTCACACAGAGAGTCAGACAAGCATTCACACCTACGGTCAATTCAAAATCACAACATAACACACTCTTTTTCCTGTGGAAGGAAGCTGGGCAGAGTAAAGCTCCTTACGATTTCTCTCTGCCTGTTAGCCTCTTCTTGCTCTTCCAAATAAAGCTCCTGACGGACACGCTCCATCTCTTCACGCTGCTGCTGCTCCTCCTCGATCTTCACGCAGAGCTGCAGAGGACAGAGATGTTAGTTACAGATGCATTCTGGCGTCGTTCACCAAAGAGTTAAGAAGCAGAGAGTCTTCACCAATTTATGGAGATGCTCCTTCGCCTCTTCTCTCTCTTTTAGCTTGGCCATCCTGTCCTCCTCCATGTGCTGCTGCTGCCTGGCAAACTCCATGATGCGCCGGTTCTCGGCCTCCATCCTTTCTCGCTCCATGCGTCTCCACTCGGCCTGCTGTCTCTTGAACTCTTCGACGTGCTGCTGGGTGGCTCTGACTTTCTCCAGTTTCAGCTGCCGCTCCCTTTCAGGAAAACATTTCAAGAAGTCACTCATCCTGTGCTACCTCAGCGTCCCGTTTAGAAGTAAGCTGTTGTCTGAGACACTCGCTATTGTTTTTTGCGGGTATTTTTTCATCTAATCATGAAAAGATTATGAATTAGTAGCAACTCACATCTGATCCTCCTCGTAAATCTTCCTGACGATCTCGTCCACCATGAGCTTCTCTTTGAGGAACTCCTCATACGCCTCCTGTCTCCTGCGCTCCCTCTCCATGAGCTGCTGCTCCAGCTCCTTCTGATACTGCACCATCTCCTCCTGGCGCTTCTGCTGCAGCTTCTGCTGCTCAACGGCTGCCCGCTCCCGCTCGCTCCTCATCTTGCGAGCGTAGTCTGCCTCTTCACGCTAAAAGACACATCATATTTATACAACCTACAGACTTCAGAGCATCCTTTGTATTCTTTGTACTCACCCAAAAGTAGTAGTCTTGGGTGGGGAGAGTTTTGGTTTTTTTCTTGTAAGATATCCACAGTTCAAGAGTATTTGTTATATTCAAAGAAAGTCTGCCCTCAGGACTCACCATTGTCTCAAACCTCATGACCTCCTGCTCAGCAATCTGTGCGGCTCTGTCCTTGTTCAGGTACGCAGACTTCAGCTTCAATTCCAGCTCTCGAAGCTCCATGCTGAAAAATACACAAAGAAAACAATTAACAGGCAGAAAGTGACAAATGTCGAACGTAAGTGTTTGTTTACTGACCCAGAGCCTCCGGTAAGTCAGGGTAACGAGGTCAGTGGGTGTGTGTACCTGTTCTCTTTGATATACTGCCTCATTTTCTCCTCTTTCTGCTTCTCGTGGTTGATGCGGGCCAGCTCCCTGGCCATTCTCTCCTCCTGTTCAAGCTGCCTTTCCCGGTTAACTCGATCCTCCTCCGCCTGTGAATCACATTTATTTATCACATTTAAAGCTCAGATAAGAGAAAAGTGTCAGAGGGATATTTTTCAAAGTTTGGATCTAAAACCTGTAATTAGTTATTGATTATGAAGCAAAAGAACTCCTGGCCACAAACATGTAAAACCTCCGAAAGACACACTAAATAACCACAATCCATGCAGGTAAGACTTATGGTGGTTCTGAGGCTCCAGCTATCTATCTCACAGATGTTTTTCATCACTTTGTGGTCATTTATTTTTTATCGCTACAGCTTCTTAAAGGTTATTTTGCATCTCATTTTGATTGTTCTACACCTCAGCGCTGCGGTCTCTCTGTGATCTTTTGTTCTGTATTTCTTTCTAGGGGTGAATATCATATAATTATAACTCAGGGATAAGACAAAGTGCCCCCTGATTCCTTGGGGCCTTGAGTCTGTGCCCAGTAGGCACTGTTCATGTCAGCACTGTCAGTATTGGCTTTTTAAGGATTAACTATACTAAAAACACCCTCAAAGAACAAGTTCTTCCAGCAATCAAGCAGAAATCTGGGAACAATCTTTGAATTTTCAGGTATGGTGAAGTATCAAGTCACAAGGCATTAAAATTAACATTTTTAGTTGAATTAACATTTTGGATCCATGGACAGTAAACTCCTCACATCTTAATCCGATCAAGACTTGGTCAATTCTTTAAAAAGCATGTCTTATTTTGGACTGTAAAGAGTTTAGCTGCAAAGATACTGGTCTGATGTAAAATCAGAAATGGAAAATATATTAGATCTGAAATTGGAGACAAATTCCAATAGGTGAGGCTGAGATGGTCTGGACAGGTGCAGTGGAGGGATTGGATATACTGGACAAAGGATGTTGAAGATGGAGCTGCTAAGAAGGAGGAAAAGAGGAAGATCTTAGGGGAAATTCATGGATATAATTAAGGAGGGAGGGTTGGTGCTATGATGAGATGGAAGGAGTTGATCCACTGTGGCGATGGGAATAGTGAAAAGAAGAAAATTATATATGTAAATGGAGATGGTCCCGAAATCTCTTATTCTATGCCTTTATACTAGATGTATGCCATTACTTTATTTATGCTGCAAGGAAAAACATCTACTGCTTTATTTGGTTTCATTAGAATACTTTACATGCATTTTAATTAATCCCAGAAGAATTTATTTAGTTTTTCATTTGAAGTATTTGCTATTATGCTGAAGGGATTTTTCTCATTAAAAAAGTTTGTGCATTTCTTTTATTTCACCAGATTTCAGAATGGATCCATCTCTCACCTGTAAAAGTGAAAACCAATATATTCAGAAAAATAAAACCGAATAGAGCGTGCTTAAATGCCAAACGTCACCCAAGAAACAGACACACAAACCTTGAGCAGGGCGCTCTCTATCTGCTTCTCCCTGAGCTCCTGCTGCACCTGTCGCAGATATCTCCTCCTCTCGAAGCCCTGCTCCTCCTCAGGCTGGCCTGGACCTGCCGCTCTCTGTCCACCCGCTGGGCCTCCTGCTGCCGGTGCTGCTCCTGGACCCGCCGCTGAGCCATTAACTTCTGCTGGTGGTTGTACATCCTGTTACCACTCTGTGTCCACAACAATGACACGGGAGGAGAAAACACGTGACCAGAAACAGGCGCTATGTTAACTTTAAGGTAGTGAACTAGCAGCCAAGCTAACGTTAAATTCGCTTCTAGGATTTACCATGTTTGAGGTTCTTCTCCTGGATTCCCGCTTTCTCAACTCAAGCCTTTAACTTTCTTTAACGCAGAAAACTTGGACTGGACTGAAGCGAATGTTAATCCTCGGTGTTTCTGAGCGGGTCAGTAGCTGCCGCGAGTTACCTCGGTCAGTTGTTTGGCGTTTCGTTGTCCTGGGAACGCTTCGTCTTCCTAAGCTGGGCCAATAATAATGAGCGTTGGCAGTGACGTCAGGCCCGGGAAACTCAAACCGGAGGATTGTTTTCAGGATACACGCCATGAATAACTGATGCACTTCTGAAGGCAAATGAGTGTTTATCACAGTACTAGCAAGATGTGTTTAATAAATTGTCAGAAGAAAAGCACAATAGATTCCACGTTAATATTTGATGTAGGAATACCTTTACTATCAGTTGAGTTTTAGTTTTCAGTTGTTTTCAGCTGAGGTTAGCTTTAGGAGATACAGTGCTTTTTCCATTTTAGCTTCTAATATTTTTATTAAGTTTCATTAATTTTTGATTAGGTCTCGGAACATTGTGAACAGTAGTACCAACAACAACAACTAGTAGCGAGGCCTCATTGCCACAGGAGGCTGCTGCTGCTGCTAGCACTAGCTGTAGAGAAGTGACGAAGAGATGAGAACCAAAAATTCCAGGGCCAATTTTTTTCTCTCAGTCCAGCCCTGCTCATAATAACAAGTCTGACCAAAGTGACTACAAATGTTTTTCCAAATATGTCTTTTTAGTTTTCCTCCTAAAGAAATCTCACCACTACCTTCCTTCTTTGCTCAAGAGCAAAGAAAAAAAGACCAAAATACACCTCTTTTAATCAAGGAAATATGTGGCCAACAAACAAATCACACTCAAACTGGCTTGTATTAAAGATTTATTTACATAACAAAGAAGAGGAACACTTGGATCTAAGCCCAGAATGTTGATCAGAGGAAAATGTGTTCTAAGGGGAACCATAGTTTTATAGGAATGTATTAAAAACAGGTTGGATGGGGGTACATTTATGGCGCCTTAATAGACATAGATGCATTTACAAACTTGCTGTACTGTACAAGTGAAAGATCTTTTTTTGTTTTTTGTTTTTTAAACAAACTTTCTGACATTTCAAGCAAAGTAAAACAAACACACAGTATTGTAAAAAAAAAATCCTTCCAGATCCCCCCCCCCACAGTAATTGTAAATCAAAACCCATCTAGTACCTGACCCAAAGGTATTTATTTTACAAGCTGGAACTGTCAACTCAGTTAACACAATAAAATCTACCTAATCTTTCACTCAATGCTAAAAGATTCAGGTTATGTTCACCTATAAAATGCAAACCTTTCACAGAGCTGAGATCCCTTTCCATGTGGGGAGGGAAAAAAAACCCAAAACAACATTCCACGTATTTTCCTAATGGTTTAAATCCGATGTCTTAGTGTTGATAAACTTGCTTAAAACCAGCAGGTGATCAAGCTAAATATGTGCTACATCACTTTAACATTTTTACGCTTGCTGCACAGCAACCTGACTCTATATAAAGGGAGCGGCTTAGAGGTTCATTACAAATAAAAATGAAAGGAAATAAAAAGCACATACACAATAGTAGCGACCACACATTAAACCCAAAACACTTTGACTGCCTCTCACTTCCCTGATCCTCTTCCTCCTATCCTAATTAATAAAAACACCAGTAAAAGCTATAGATGGGCCCAAGCTGCTTAAACATTCAGTAATTACAATATTTCTGCAGGTATACTTTTAGGAAGACTACATGCAGAATTTAGGTATAAGTAATTTGAGCATTCTGTGCCATGAAGTGGGATTTCTTTTTAAGGAAATCTGGTGGTCTTGACAAATTTGTGTGTCAAGATTTTTTTGACAATCACTGCCCTCTTTAGGCCGGCAGGGTGTCAGACACTTTGTCTGTTGGGCAGATCTTACAAAAGAATCAAAACTATTTAGTGGGAAACTTCTTGATCAGTTTTGCAGGGTAAATAAAACTTTACTGGATCTTTTTTTTTTTTTAATTCACAAATATAAAGATGTTTTACATTTAGTTTCCATTTAACTGTCAGGAATCCGCAAAAGAGCCAAAGCAACATCATAAATTTGATGTCTGTAAGAGAAACACACTGGTGAGGTGTTTTCTGAATAACGGGAAGTCATTGTTTAGTTAGTTTGTACAGGTTTAATCTGACTGAGGCTGTTGGTCCACAGTCGCACTCTCTGCCGCAGACACAGAGTCGGGACGCTGATCTTCCTCTCTGCTCTCTGAGATCTCATCGCAGAGGTCAGATGTGCAGGAAGACGGTAAAGCGGGCAGCACTGACGTCTTTGAGTCACCTTCAGATGAAGCCTGGATAACACTTGTTCCTGTGGAAACCTCCTTCTGATCTCCTGCTGGTAACGTCGACTCTAACTCTGGTTTGTCAACAGTGCCGATGGCTGCACCTCCAGATGAGACGCATTCAGCTTGTTTCGGGTCCGTTTCCTTTGGTTTTTGAGCAGGTGAGGATGTCAAGACGTACACTTGGACTTTGGCTGGCTGCCCCACGATGAGCTGCCTGTGTGAAGGGAAGAGGGCGGCATTATAACAATGTACTTCAGATTAACGTTCAGCCAGCATGCATTTTCTACCTAATTTTAAAAAAATGGTAAAGTTTAAATATGAACCTACTCATGAACAATTATCTATAGATATGACACACTTAGTAAAACATTAAGAGGCAAATTTAATATTAATAAGTCATCTTAAAGGGGCACTCCCACGTCCACATGTTTATTAGTCACAACAGCTTATAGAAACACAGTGGTGGAGAAAAATCACAAGACAGAGCATGTTGGTTCGGTTTTAGGCCCTAATTTGCTACACTGTCCTCATCAGTAGGGATGGGTACCGGGGCACCGGTTCTGACATAAACGGTAGTAACCAGACCGAAAAGCAGCGCACATTTCGGTGCTTTATTTCAGTTGCAAGCTTAGTAGGCGGGCCCAGGTACGTACGTTCTTTTAGAGCAGAGCTACAGATTAAAAATGCCCAAGGCGAAGCGGTCAAAGTCTGGCTGTACTTCACAGCAAAAGATGCAAGCTCAGCAGCCTGCAACAAGTGCTTTAAGCTGATACTGTGATACTGTGCAAAGGAGGTAACTCCTCAAATCTGATGAAACACCTGGCGACGCATAGCGTCTTTTTAAAAGCCGAGAAATGCACCGTGTTTGATAGCTTGCTGCGAGACCTCACACCGAGCACATCTACTGCGGGTGGGTTGCCTGTTATCGGACCCGGAGATAGCAACATCCCCCAAAAACCCGAAGAGGAGAGTCCTGGCCCCTAGCCCTGTCAGCGTAGCAGAAATGATGACGGATGATGATGGCAGCAGCAGCCGTTCTCCTCTGCGTGAGTAGCTTCATGTTGTTCGTGTGTAATTAACGTTGAGTAGGCTAACCACGTTATTACATTAATGCATGTAAGGTGAACTAGCAAACACCGTCGTAGTTACATGCGGCTGTCTTCTTGTTTGATGGCAGATACTCCCTTCACCCTGGCCAAAAAGGCTAAAATGACCAAAGAAAAAGTGGAAAACAGCTAAACATGAGAGGTTTTTGGACAAAGTTTGTGTTTTTTCCATTGATTAAGCACTGCTTCCAGCCAAGAGTGAGACCATA
The DNA here is from genome assembly GCF_001858045.2 of Oreochromis niloticus. Taxonomy (NCBI): domain Eukaryota; kingdom Metazoa; phylum Chordata; class Actinopteri; order Cichliformes; family Cichlidae; genus Oreochromis; species Oreochromis niloticus. The sequence continues at coordinate 22,359,681 of NC_031965.2, read as the reverse complement.
TATGCCCTATAGCTGCAGAAAAGGCTAACATTGTTATCTTTTTACAAAAAAAACAGCTGAACATGAGAGGTTTTTGGACCAATTTTGTGTTCTCCATTCTTTAAGCACCGGTTCGAGCACCGTTTAAGCACCGGCACCATTTCAAAAATACCGGTTTGGTACTGGTATCGGATAAAACCTAAACGATACCCATCCCTACTCATCAGTGACCTCGACCTGCAGTAAGACCTCAGTAACGCCTGTCCGTCCCACGAAACAGCCGCTCTGGACTGAGTTGTAAATAAAGCTGCAATGTTTGTAGCTTTGTGCATTAGTGGAAGAAGTGTAAATTGCAGCATTTTATTTTATTTTTTTAAATTGCTGCATCCACCAAGTTTTTTCAGGTTTGGGGAAAAAAAAAAGACTAATGCTGTGAAAAGAGTCAGAGTCATGTATACAGTGCTAACAAACAGTAGTTTTTGGTTTTAACGAGTATCATAATGTGTCAAGTTTTGATTATTTGAAAATTACTTACACACTCTTCCAAATAAGTAATTTATTAATTTTAAACTTCACATATTTTTTCTCATTTTTTTATTTCACAAAAATCAGAAAAAAGAAAATCCAACACATTTGTATCGTTTATCTTTCTCCTAATTGTCGAAGATGCACCTGCAAACATTCACTATAGAGAGCGTGGACTGTATGTGTAGACTCCATTTCACAGCCACTGTGGTAACTTCGACACAAAACAGAAACAAAAGACAGTAAATACAAAATGTATCCAATTAAGGTCCAGTGTAAATATTAAAATATTAACTATAAAATTTAGCAGTCAAAAGACCTATTTTGACCAAGTACTTGGTGACAGTGGGAAAGAAGAACTCTTTTTTTAACAGGAAGAAACCTCTGAAAGAACCAAGCTCAACCATCTGCTGCAACTAGTTGAGAGTGATATTACATAAGCTGCAATGTAACCAGTTATAACACTGTAAGGTTACTGAAGACCTTATTGTCTCAAAGAAAATGACCACATTCAGACCAAATACTGCAGACACAATAAAACCTGCTGATGGTGGCCAGTGGTACCCCTCTGCCTCCTAGCAGATACACCTACGGTAATTTCAAAATCCTACGTATCGTATTTGCATGATTTTCAGAAAACTTGACCTCTGACCCTAACAGTAAGTTTAAAGAGATTCAAACTTGTCTGAGAGTTTTAGTAACTACACCTATGGTTTTAATTTAAAAGGTCCTACATCACTTTGTACTGAAGTTATCACATTCACAAATCTGGATGAATCGATGTCGTTTATGACGGTAAAAAGTTCTAACGAACCTCTTTTTCACTAAACTCTTTGATAACATCTACACAGACAGATATTCAGCCCTGAATTATTCTCCACAGCATGTCAGTTACTATTGTCCACGATTTATGTAATTGTGAGGTTATTTCAGATTCGTATCAAGTATAACAGGAGTGAATAACAGAATATGAGAGAAAAAAATGTAGATTCTACCTTTGCAGACGCTGGAGTTGATTGAGGTGTATGATGCACAGATATCTCACTCTCTGTTGTCTCTATTTTGACTATATTTCAATCTGTTAAAGTCTGTTGCAAATTGTTCAACTTCATGAAAGCAAACTATAAATTGAAAAGAGTGCCCCTTTAAGAATTTAGTGCATTTTCTTTAGGTCTTCAGTGTGTTTCAGAGATTCACTACAAATCACAACATGTAAATGTTGGGAGCGGTTTCTACTCACACTCGATCTTTGGCTTTCATATCTGCTGGGTTAAAAACAAGAAACAACCTTTTCAAGCAACGTGTGACACTAAACACTGGCCATGACTCCAGCGGTAGTGACAGACAAACACAAACCTTTCTCCGCTATGACTTTGCATACGTGATTCGGTCGATCGTTTAAATGTTTGGTCATCAGGTCGCCACGTGATGCATCGACGCGAAGGTCACAGTTGAGACAAACCAACGTGAACCTGAAAACAGAAGAAGAAATTTTATTACTATTTTAACTCAGATTTACTGCCAAGTGAAAGTATAACTTGAGAAGTGCTCTTACTTTGAGGCCAATAAATTTTTCTTGTGATCCATTTTCAAAAATCTGTTCTTGGTGATGGTGCTGTGAAATCTGATTTTAAAAAAAGAAAGAAATCTTTGTCATAAAAAAGTCAGCAGATGCTAAAAGTCACTCAAATATCGATGGAAATCAGGGTCTTACTGACCTTATCATATGATTCCCGATGGAAACTTTGCAACTTGTGCGATATTTGCATGCTCCGCAACTGGAAACCATTGGGAAATGAGAAAAAAAGTCGTCCACGTGTCCGTTGCATTCAATGCATGTGTAAATCCCTCCGCTAGCACTGAAAACACAAAATGTAACTGTAAACGATGATTTGAATTTCTCATTAGTATGAAGCGTTAATTGTCTGCTGAGAGGTCTGTAAGTTTCTAATTTTACAGTCCGACTTGTTGTACCACTACATCATCTTATGTCTGATCTGCTTAAAAGCCCAAATAATGTGACTGAAGCCAGCGAATCGCTGTTGATTACTGAGCCCAATTAGCCAAATATCACACACACATTAATTTTTTAAAGACAGAAATCCTGCTACACTCCATGTTATTTTTACTCAGCCTAATGAAGAGTGTCCAGAAAATTAATTAGAAATACAATCATTTATTTTGTGTACTGCAGGGCTTTAATAACCTCCATTAATTTGCTCCCACCCTGTCGTGGATACCCAAGAGGTGGGGCTCCATGTTAGTGGTTGTGGTGCAATTTTAACCACATGCAAAAGACCCATTGTGTCATTAAGATAAATGATCTGCACTTTAGTGAAGACTGCAGTGTAAACACTTAATTTATTTAAAGAGTACAGTCATTTTAAAGGGTCTTGACATTTAACTTCTTAATAAACTTGCATCAGCTCAGATCGTATTAAGGGCTCAACGTTTGAGACTTCACAATAGTTTAAAAGAGTCCGAATTTATTTATTTACACGACCTGCGGTGCAACGCAGGAACAAGTAATCCAACCAGAGACAACTACAACTAGAGGGATTGACGCAATGATGCCATGAAAATGTTGGACTCGTTGGAAAAAGCTGTCTTTAACAAGAAAATGAATAGCAGTTTACAAGCAGAGGAGGAACAACAGCCAACATTAGCAGATGTTTTACACATCTGACACCGCCCCCTGGAGACAACAAACAGCTACAACAGGTAGACATGGGTCACATTAAATCCTGAAATGAGAAAAACCGTGATGGTTTTGTCTGTGAACAGTTGGATAATCAGGACTGCTGAGATAGTGATCGGGCTGCTGGCTGTGCGAAGCAGCGTAGCTGAAGCTGAAATGAGCCAAGAGTCCAGAGTGTGAGCTAATCCAAGCAAATAAAGAGCGAAATCCAGAGGAGACCACCTGAATGGCTCGAGTTTCAGATCTGAAGAAATGGCTGCTGTTGTTGCACAACTGGGTCTAAAATGACCCCTCGTGGCAGCTCTAATGTTATCATACCAAGTGAGGTTTAAAAAGAGAACACTGAAATCTAATTTGATCTTCACTGACATTTACATGCTGCACCATCTTTAGAGTCTGCTCCTGAGTGCTGTGTGAAAAAGTTGCCAACCTGAGATTCCTGAGTGCCAGGTTGTGCTTAGACTGAGGGTTTTGCTTCTTGCTCTGAGGCATCTTGGCCTTTCCTGCTTCTGTGGTGGTTGGTTTAGACTTAGATACAGTAACGTGAGGTTTTATTGGATGATTCACACTCAGACTTTCTGTACTGACGACAAAGCCAGGTTGCTTAGGGGACACCGGCAGTGCAGGTGACTTTCCTGTGAGGGAAGCTCTAATAGTCACCTGCAGTGAGAACACAACACTGGATCAAATTTATATTACTTTAATATTTAACATAATAGCACAGATCTTATTATGACTGCCTCAGACCTTTGTACCCGGAGGAAGGCCCTCCAGGGCTTTAGGCTTCCTGAAAGTCTTGTGGACATGAGTCCTGTGCTCCGCTTTCTCCTTGTAGGTGAGAAAATTCAGTCTACATTTTCCACAGCGATGGATCCTTTTTTTCTGAAATGGGGGGGGGCGGGGGGCAGAAACACAAAAAAATGTGATTAATAAGTGGTGCTATGGGAGGCTAATAGCTGAGATGTTTCATTTGGATTCACTGAAAGAGTGTAACAAGTACGAAATGGACTAATTTCACTTCTATTAATAGAGTCGCAATTAATTTTTGGGGGGTTCTAATTCGACCAAATTTATTGCTCTGTAGGGCAAGAGAAGCAGGTTTTATTGTCGAAGCTTTTATGTATTACACTTGTGTGCTCGGCAGACACCTAAATCAATTCAAACTTGGAGGTAATGGCAGGAACCAAAAACAAGTTCAAGCCTGTAAATGTTTAAAATTTCCAGGAGAAAATCTGAATTCACTAAACTGTATTTTGCGCTGCAGCAGTTAAAACTGACATCTGTTTCTGAAAGGCTTTCAAACTGAGCGTGAACTTAGCTTCATACCTGATGTTTCATGTAGTGCTGCATGTATATATGACTAGTTCTAAGAACTTTGAGACAGAAGGGACACAGCAGGTCTTTTGTGTTTTCGTGGACGCTCCTGAAATGTGTCTCCACATCAGAGAAGAAGGAGGACCTGTAATTGCAAACCTGTGGAAGCAGCAAAACCACAAATTCAGCACTGGCCACCGATTCTCTGCACACATTAAAAGAAACTGTAACCCTTAGACGAGTGCAGACCTGGCACACATAAGGCATTTCCCCAGGTTTGTGGTTTCCCTTCATGTGCTCCAGAAGCACCTGCTCTGATTCAAACGCCAGCTCACATATCTTGCAATTCGCTAAAAAGGAAAAAAATAGAATAAAATCAGATATGGAAAATAAATTTCTAACCAAACAGCCAGACTGAGCTTCATGAATCATCGTGTTATACTTGAGGATTCAATCGGGCTGTGAGCACTCTCGATGTGGCACTGCAGCTGGAACGGGGTCATGTACTGTCGGTAGCAGTGGTGGCAGGTTGTGTGGCTTTCCCAGCTCTCGCTGTTCTGCTTTTCCAGCTCCAAGTGGTGTTTCATATGGTTCATGAACCTGCAGCGGAGGGTGGAAACACACAGAGCACGGAAATGTCAACCAACTCGTAAGCATGTGGGGGCCTTTGAACAATTAGCCAGCTTTTAACTGTTATCAAGAACAGACTGCTGATGTTTATTTGAACTGACGATTCAGGCCTCAGTACAGACCCAGAGACCACTCAGAACAGGTTGCTAAGAAAAATCGGTGTTCCCAACCGGTTGGCAAATAGTTGGTCACAAAGACGTATACTTCTTAGTGATTGCTTTGGTTGCTAGCATTGGTTGCCCATAAAAGATGCTAGCTTGTCTGCAAACACTCTTAATTACTTGCAGATCGGAATTGAACCTGTGAAAAGTATGACGCAGGCTAGAAAGACCAAACGCCTTCATCGAAAAAGTTTTGAAGCCTGTTGGTTTCAGTGTTGAGGCACAACTGTGTTCTGAAGGCAAACGGCCGTTTCTGGATTTCATCACATTTTTTCATCTTTGTTACAGATCAGTGAGTAGTTGCTGAGTGTTTGCAGACATGACTTTTGTGCAAAGCACAGGTGACTGTGTCAATCTGCTCATTACCAAAGAAATCACAAAGAGGCTTTCAGTGTTGCATCGTATCACTGCAATTGGTTTCCCTTAGCAACAGCCAGCAACCTCAAGCAACCACTCATCAACCAGTTGTTACCAAGTTACTGGAGGTTGCCAACTGGTCTCTAGCCCTGTGTGATTGAAACCTTAGAAAGTATGAAATGGATGCATTTACCCGTATTTATTCATTCTAGCCCAGACCACCTGCTGCTGGAACGCAGCATTAATCTTAATAATTGCTTTTCATACTTTGACTAATGTTTGCATATAATTCAAACTTTTATTTCTGTCTTATTATATTTGTTGCATCTGTAATATTGAATCCTGAATCCTAAGAAACAAAAAGTGGAGTGAGTAAACTAATAGTAACATTTTTTTTTAAATGAATTTTTAAAAAGCTCATTTCAGGTTATAAGCGAAAGTGTTTCTACAATTGTTCACAAATAAACTTCATATAATGAACTGATGTTCTGACTTTACAGTTCAGTTTTTGCTCATTATTTACTCTGTTTTAAATGTATTTAAATTGGTTAAATTTAACCCATAACAAAATATATTTTCAAGATATTAGGGTTGGTAATCATTATTGCTGAATGTAAAATTTTGGCAGGCCACTTATATATTTGTTGAATAGTTAAAGATCAGCTTAAACCTGTTGAGATCAGCTACAGTGCATGCTAACTAAACTTACTGCACATTTATATACTCTTGGTTGTCTGCGCCCTACATTTTCAAAGCTGCTACATTAAAGAATTAATTTATAAGCCAGAAACTATTAGGTGAGCTATTACTTATATTTACATTTAAGTGTATTTTCCACACAGCCCTTCCATTCATTCATCATAACAATGTTTGCATTTGGTCAGCACAAACAGCTCAAGGTCAAATAAATAAATACACAAGTGCGAACTTGAACAAATTTGATCACGATTTATCTTTAAAGAGAAAATAGGTGCACTAAAACAACATCAACTTTAGCTTTGTGGGGGGAAAAAATTAAATATTCATGGCCTGTGTACATGCAGCGGATACAGGTCCCAAAGGTTTTTAAGATAAATGAAGCACTCTGCTCGCGCTTCACTCTCTAAGCATGTATAATGGCTGCTATAATATCAGCAATTACACAAAGATTTTTGTTTTGCTTAATGATACAGTGCCCCACGGCTGCACTGAGCACCTCCTCAGCTACCTGCCACTGCTGCCCTGACGAGGCATGGCCCATTTTTCAGCCTCCACATTCTGCTACCTCAGCTCCCCTAATAGAAATTTTTATGTGGCTGAACTCTGCCCTCCGCTGTGAGAGTGTGGTTGCAGTACAAATGTGTTTCCCCATTAAAAGCAGCTTACAGAAGCTGTTTTTGCCCCACTGTTCTGAAGCAAAGTTATTTAATCAAAGGAGCACTTCTTACGCCACCTAAACTAGCACTCATTTTTCATCTCTACGCCCATGAGGGAAAATGGTCAGATACTGTCATCCATCTGAGACAAAAGCTGCAGTTAGGGCAGAGGGAGATAACCCCCTCCCTATCCTCTCTTTCACTTTATTGGCACTGGACAGAAAGTCCTTGAAAACTCACTTTGGTTTTTGAACATTATATCTGTAGACAAAACAAGCCAAACACTACAGCACTGTCTATAAACACCATAAATATTCACTAATACTTCATTCAAATCCATGTACGAGTTGCAAAAGGCAGATGGTTTTGCCTTTACTCCCCTTCATGAAGGGAATGATGATTTCAAAATATGATTCCCATAAATGAACAATACCATTGGAGTTTAGATCAGTATCCGTACGCCTTCCTATTACTGTGCAAAAGAGAATATTAAAGTGGCATAATTACTACTAGACCAACCTGCCTATTTATTACTGTAATACAATCAGATGTTCCCCAGCAGAAAGCGATTAGCCTGGTTATGAGGTGAGCAGCCACCTGTAAGCCGAGCTGCTCAGTCTTCCTTAAAGTAGGAAGCCCAGTTACTACTATAAAACAACGATCTAACGGATATTGGGAGCAAATATATGTTGGTTAATTTGTATTTAGTGACAAGGAAACACAAAAACAAACAATATTTGTAAATATATTGTACATTATATCCTCCTAAGACCCAGCCTATTCATTTTTGTCCTCTATTTTGGACATTTGTTTTCTTTCTATAGCTTTTGACTTGTTTGAGCTACCTTACTAAGTGCCGATGTGCTCACAGAGGACATGCTGACATTTCCAATGATATCTCATGTGTTTGGGTGGCTTCTTTTAGCTTCAAAGAGGCAGGAAATCATAAAATCAATTTCCTCGGTTCTCAGGAGGATATTATGCATAATAATATAGTGGCATATGAACCAATCAAAGAGTAAGGTCTGATTTAGACTTTTGGGGAATCTTTGTGGAGCTTTTGATGTAACATACGGGAGTGGCCGACGTCATTTATGGTTGTGCACCGTGCATTATGCTTTAATTACTGTGTATTTGCGTCCTGTTGTTTTACATGTGGTGCCAGCCAATAAAAACCAATAAAATAATTTAAATAATTCAAACTTACAAAGGCAAAATGCTGAAATCAGCAAGAAGTCTGCACTCTTTGTGGGAAAAATAACAATTCATAAAGAAAAATTATGGCTATCTACTTAAGAATGAAAGCAAATTTTCCCACCTGATATTATTCTTGAGAACTTTTAAGCAGCTCTGGCACTTAAAGGTGGTGTTGGTCTTCTGTGCCTCCTTCTTTTGCACGTCTCCCTCGAAGTTGCCGTAATAGAAATCTGCGACCAGCATGATGCGCTTGTTTGTGTTCGTGTTCAGGGCTGCTGGAGCTGCGCTTCCTCCGTTGGCACGGCAGTTCTGACATAAACGGATTAAACATATTAATGTTTCATGGAAACCAACACATAAATGATCGTTTGCTAAAACTGACAGGCTTTTAAAAACACATTATTTTATATAATTATTTATTATAATCCCATTTAACAATAACAGAGTTTTACTCACCATCATGTGATATTTTAGAGCTTCCTCTGTGAGAATTTCTTCTTGACAGTTGGGACACTTTCTCTTTACCATGCCATTTTCCACTCTGATGACTACTTTTTGTGGCGCTACAGAAAAAGAACTGAAGGTTAAACTTAATAAAACACAGCAGGAACTTGGATTAGAATCTTTTTGAAATTAAAAAAAATATTGTCAATAAAACTTACACAAGTCAGGCTTTGATTTTTTTGCTACGTTGTCCATTTCCTGTGGTGTCAGTCCTCGTTTCAGTAAGCTCTGATCTGTACCAAAATGAAAAACAATTGATAATTGAGTCACTGCCAACTGACTGAGGCTAAAGCCATATTAGAATTTTTTGTCCCAACTCCACATTTTTACCCCTAGACTCTACAAGAGTAGCTTTGCATGATTCATAGTTCAAAATAATCCAACAATTCCTGCGCTTTCTGAAACAATACATGTTAGCCCCCTCCCCCCTTAAAGTTGACTTTTTTCTATTTGGCTGCTCTTCATTAAGGTGTGTGGGGCTTCAAAGCCAAAGCTTTTGACTTATAGGAGCCTATTTGCACAAATACAGACCTCATTATCTGAAACTTTGGCTGTGTTTAAAATGAGAAACCACCACTACAAAACATGTACACGTGGCAGAAAAATCAGGAAAAGCAAAATAGCTAACTTTTAGAGCATTACCTCTGCTATTGGTGTCCTTTGCAGACATAGAAAAGGTCTGAAGAGGTTGTGAGGCAGATCTGTTTGGTTGAAGCTGACTAGGCTGTGTTGAGTATACAGCAGGACTCTGGACATTTGACAGTGTCACAACATTGTTGCTAATTTGCTGCACCTGTGGCCTGTGGACAGCGCCAGGTATGACTGTGGCTGGAGAGACCTGCTGAAAAATCTGCTGCTGACCAGCTGTAAGCAACAGGATACGGACTTGGCATTGCAAGACTCAAACTAAAGAAAATAAACAAATAAAATATAGTGCAATGAAGATTTACTCACAAAAGGATTACTATATTAAACTGAGATTTACCTGGAATGATTGTAATTGATGGTCTTGGGGGATACGGGGCCCCAAAAGAGGCAATAAAGTCACTGCTATTTGTTAACTGAGGAGAAGTGACAATAAAGCCCTGAAAAAACAAACAAAAATCACCCCGATCAGCTTCTGTTCCTTCTGCCAGCTCTTATCATTTAGTTTTTTGGTATTTAGAAACACTTAAATGCAAAAATACCTGATTATTGACAATAACAGGATGTGGAGTTACTGATGTCAGACTGGGTGGTACAGTACTCTTTGTTTTCCCAGGTATATTCAATGGCAGCACTATTGGTGAGGGGACCACAGCAGGCTGAGGAGGGGGACACTTTACTTCTTGTTTCACTGCACTTTTCCTTTGAGGAGGTGGAGGGTTAGAAGGCTTTCCATCCTTCTGGTTATTCGCTGTGAGACAAAAATAAGCAATTCAACAACAACAACCAGAAACAAAGTCAAAGCATGTGAAAACCTAACATTTTAGCAGAAAATATGTGCAACTTGCTGGACAACAATTAAAAACCTTTGGAAAAAAAAAAAAATCACTGTAATAAGCTGCAATTTACTAAACATAATGAGTTACAGAAAATTAAGTGTACACGATTTCTCCTCTGGATGTTGGGACAATGTAGCGACATTTACCCATCTAAACTGTGTTTGGTACAACTTGCAGTTTGAGGGTTTCTCTGCCTACATTTTATAACGATGCACTATCCAATCAGTTTTGCAGTATGTGGCTGAATCTGAGCAGAGTGTATAACCCTGTACACAGTTAAACAATTTATCCTGTTACTTCAATCTGCAGTCACATCATCAACAAACGCCATCGACTCAGTTCCACTGGCAGTCATACGTGGCAGCCATGGCATAACATTACCACCATCATGTCCGACAGATGATGTGATATGCTTCAGATCATGAGTCAAAGAACTATAAGCTGCGTTTTCTGATAAATTCTAACCTGCTTTTCTTGTTCTATAGTGTAACCAGTGGTCTGCATCTATTCGTGACGGCTTTTTTTCCATTGTAGACTTTGTCAATGACACATTTACCTCATAACTTTGCTAGATGGTGTACAGGGTGGCGTACTGAGGCAAAAATTACAGACATTGTCTCCTTCCAGAAAACATGACCCAGTTATTTGAAAAACTATGCATCTTGTATGTCTGATGGCATCAACGAGTATTAGTAGTAGAGTAAACTAAAACAATCTCGCAGGATAACCAGCTCTACGTGCCAGAGGAGATATTTGATCAGGTGCCAGGAATTGTTTGAAAGGACTTTAAACCTTTTGGAGACAGGGGAAAAAGTGGACATTTAGTTATCTGAGTTAAGAACTGAGTGATACTGTTTGGATGTTGCTGAATATTTAACAAACTAATCTGGATCTGGGCACAGGGAAATTCTCCAGGCAAATTTCATCTTTGGTAGAGAAATCCAGTCTGTTTTTGTATTATTATACATTTATTTGTGCCATTAAAGTTTTAACAATAAAATAAGATCTTTTTATATTTCTAAAAATATGGTGTAACGTACAGAGCACTCCAACAAAGATGGGCTCATCGTCATCATCTTCTATCAAGTGAACTTCAGGAACTTGTTTCTGCCACGGCTCCAGCTCCTCCTCTACACACTCCATAAAAAGTTCAGACATTGTGGACCTACAACAGAAAAACATTAAAGTTACTGCTTCAGCAAACAACACATGTATCTCCCATCAGCCACTTTGAGATGAAATAAGAAACACAGATATCACTGATGTTGGCCCACTTAAGTACAGATCCTTTAATGATCTAATTATTCAAAAAAACAAAAACGTTGTTCCCAAAGTTTTTCACGATAAACTGACTGCGGTGAAACAGGCATTTGATCTTTACCCGTGATTACTTTTTCTGATAATGGCTATTAAAAAAGTAATGATAAGAACCGCTGCAGCAAACGCACGAAAACGGGTTACTGGAAGAAATTGGATTCAGGTGTGCAATCTGAGCATCCGCTGCCTGAGTCTGCACCAAAAGAACTGCAAAATCTGCATTTGGCATACAGCTGGTCAGCACTCGGTTCTACAAGATTAAACAAGCTGAGCATAAAATAAATGACCCCTGATGAGGGCTTTACCAGCTGGAGTTGGGCTGCTTTTAGTAGAACTCATAATCGATTACTCAACATGTTAAATAGGTCGATTTCTTAAACTTAATAGGAAGAGACTTTGTGTATTCAAACTGATTTCCTTGAATTTAGATTAAACATTGATTATAAACTGGTGGCATACTCAGATCCTACCATTTGACATGGCATTTTGAGGTGAAGCCACAGCGTTTTAAGGGTGATGCCATGACCTATCCCGGCTTTTTGAGACAGTGCCATGACATACCTCGTCCAAACAGCTGAGCTGCCATAGCTGTGTGGGTTTTTTTTTTTAAGGTCATTACTGTGGCTTTTTTGAGATATTGGAGTGTCATAATGGTGGTTGTCTGGAAGTGTTTTTAGGTTGGCCATGGTTTGGAATGAGAGGCAGTGTCAGAACTAAATATATTTTAGTTTATAAAATATATTTAATTTTATTTATATGGCACCAAATATAACAACCAAACAACAGTTGCCTCAAGGCTTTTAATATTGTTTTGTTAAGACTCTACAATAATAAAAGGAAAACAGCAAAAACCTAATAATAACAACTAATAATAACTAATGATTAAATGCAGAATGATGTATAAACACATAATGACTGAAAAGAGACCAGTGAAGAAGAAACAGTGCATCATGGAAAGCCCCCAGCAGCCTAAACCTACTGCAGTGTAACTAAGGGAGGATTCAGGGTCACCTGACCCAGTCCTAACTATAAGCTTTATTCTAAGACACTGAATGTGACAGACTGTTCTTCAGAGATTTTCCTGGTTCAAACGTGGATGTTTGGGAGGTGTCTATGCATGTAAGCATAAATGGTCTGCCATCAGTGTAATGAGGCGATGTTGATGTCTCTTAATATGAAACATAAAATCCCTGTCTGACAATCTCTGACTCCTTAATGATCAGAAGTTGACGAACCAACCTTGGCACATAGGTATATCTTGGTCTCCTAAAGGGTTTTATCTATATCAGCTAATGTGACTCATCGTGTTGCCTAGCAACCACCTAGCAACTGGCTCAAATCACAGTTTTCAAGTCTTTCCTGGCCTATAAAACCTTACAATAGCATGGGATCTAGGGCTGCAACAATTCATGGAGTAATTCAATTATATAAATTTCTCGACACAAATTCTTCGCTTCGATGCTTCGAGCAAAGAGGCAGAGGCATTGCTGAGACACTGAGCTCAGGTACAGTGAAAGAAAACATGTTTCTAGAGTCCAAAACAGCAGCCATGTTCCTGAGTTCACCATTAAAACCTTTACAGGGTAAAAAACTACCAGGAGTCCTTCATCAAAGCACCTGATCAACAAACTCGCTTAATAGCTACTTCAGTTGAACAGCAATCAAACAAAAAGCTAAGGAAACACCCAACTAAGGAATCAAAGAAAAGAAAATACTTCAGATAAATGACTTCATCTGGTTTGGTTTGAAACAATGCTGACTTATCATCTCCAAACGCCTTGGCAGTGCGCGGCACCACCCCAAAATGCCACGGCATCATCTCCATATGCTACAGTATCACCCCAAACAGCGCAACAGTTTGAAGTATTAGTCTAAGCAGCCATGGCATCACCCCTAAATGACACGGTACGCCTCCGCCACAATTAGAGGATGATGCCACAATTTGATTCAGTCCTCAAATTGCATGGCATGTCGTTGCATCTGAGGGTGCCACAATAAGGTGCCGATGCCATAATTTGAACCAGCCGGTGGCGCAGAAACACAGGTACCTAAATATTATACAGTATTTAATTAGTCATTTGACACCGGACGTGAAGAAAAGCAAACTTTGTGGCTTATCCACCCACCGGCGTTCGTTTCTACAATAAATGTGCAGAAGTTGTATTAAAATATGCAGATAAACTGTTAACTTAGTCAGTTAGTTAGTCTGATACAAGACTGGTTAAATTATACAGCTTCTTTTTTTAAACATGGAAGCAATACCTACAGCAAACAGGGGTGAGTCTAAAGGGGGGCAAGGGGTGTACGGGACCATACTTATTTCAAGGCTTTCATAAAATTTTTCAGATTAAAAGTGAAATAATATAAAATATGTTATTAATTAAATTGCATTAATCTTAAAAATAAAAAGCTTTTTTCACAAGCCAATAAAAATGTAAAAGGCCCATTAAACTCTGAGCCACTGACCCGATGGTTGTTAGGTCAGACACAGAATTATTATTAATATTAATTAACACCATCATAGCATCTGTTTTCAGCAGCATAAAATCTTGCCTCCTAGTTATGTCAGAAAGCCTTCTAAGAAGACACAGTAAAGGTAAGACATGTATTTTTTCCTCTTTTTAATATTTAATATTGCTCATTAATAATACAAAAGTATTTCTTATCCAATTACTCAATTAACTGATGGAATAATCGATAGATTACTTGATTACTAAAATAATCAATAGCGGCAGCCCCAATGGCATCACTTCATGGCGCACAATTTTTGGCCAGTTGATTAAGATTTGTATTTATTTATTTGCTCTGAATACATTACTTTAAAAAAAATGTTTAAAAACATTAAACATACTTCTGTTTATTTTCTGTCTGGCAAAATCTCATTGGTGGGTACTTTTTTTTTTAATCCTACAGGACAAACCCCTGATTATTTACAGTGATTAATGGTGAACAGGATTTATACGGGGTCTCAGTGCTTTGGTTTTTTGTGTTGTGGAGACACTAAAAGGAGCTTTTATAAACTGAAGGTTTTACAAAGCTGTGTAATTGTCTTTAAGGCGGTGACAGCACTGCCTGCTGGTGTAGCTGTGCTTAGTTTCTATTGTATAATAGTCATACTAATGCCTCACGTTTTAATGCATTACTTGTTTGGGCCTGAACGCTTTTATAGCGACAAACCACTAACTAAAATTGCATGAAAATGCAATATTATTATATTATTTTAAGCTAGCTCACCTCATTGCACATTTTATAAACACATGAAAACGGGTGGAGTAAATGAAGACATTATTGTGTGCTACATTCAGCAACAGAACAGCTAACGTTATGTTAGCCTAGCTCCCTCATAGCGAGCAGCGCTGTTTGACGTTAATGTCTCTTTTCATTAGCGGCAAAGCTAACGCTAACGTCCAGTTTTCCAGTGCTCCTCCTGATCTTCGGCCGCTGCAGCATGCCACAAAACTAGAGCATTAAATGTGAAATCAGATCTTAGAGCTGCAGCACAGTGTACTGTCAGATCATCGTATCATTACTTTGCAAGAGTGACCGGTCATCGAGCAAAGCCTCATAACATTAGCCGGAATCGGTTAGCATGCACACATTTTCTGGGACAAAGCCTGCACCGGTAGGATGTGTGCTTAAACACAACTCTTTCACTGCCAGCTCGCGGTTTTAGGGGAAAAGCTGTGTCTACGTACCAGTTTCGGCACAGTCCTTGAGCTGAGGACGGCGGATTTCAGAAAGAGCGGGTGCACATCACACACATCAGGGGATGTATCGCTGCCCAGAGGCGGCGGAAAAGCTCAGTGTGTGCGGACCAATACCTGGTGCTCCTCGCTGGGAACTTCCTTTCCAATGTTATACTGCTTCCTGGTCTCGCCATCAGTTCTCTGCACCTGCAAAGGAATAACCAGCTCAGCAGGACACATTTGCACACATTAAATAAACATTTGCTTAGGTCTGCATTTTTATTCAGTCATTACTTTTAGATATATTCTAAGTAATAAGGGATGTGTAGATAATTAAAATAAAACAACATATACTTTGTCTCAAAGTTAGGAAATTTCTATACAACATGACAAGACAAATATATTAATGAGGTAAAAACTAAAGTAAAAATATACACAGTAAATGATATCAGATGACATTAAAAGACCCTTAATTCTTCGTGCCATGAGGTCAACAAGGTGCAGGAAACATTCCTCAGTGATTGTGGTCCATACTGGCGTGTTATCCTGCTGGAAGCAGCCATCAAAAGATGGGTACATAGACATGGTCAGCAACTACGCTCAGGTAGGCTGTGGGGTTAAGCAATGCTCAGCTGTAGCTACGTTTCCCAAAGTGTGGCAAGAAAATATCCCCCACATGATTACACCACCATCAACAGCCTGAACCACTGATCAAGGCAGGATGGATTCATACTATTTACACTGTCTGAATATCGCAGTGGAAATGGAGACTCATCGGACCAGGCACCATTTTTCTAATCTTCTATTGTGCAGTTTTGGTGAGCCCGCGTGAACTGTAGTCTCAGTTACCTGTTCTTACCTGTCAGGAGTGGCACTCGGTGTGGTCTTCTGCTGCTGTGGCCCATCTGCTTCAAGGTTTGACATGTTGTGCATTTAAAAATGCTCTTCTGCGTACCTTAGTTGTCAGTTTATCGAGTTTGCAGCTCATGGTGCAGCTGCTGTGATGGGTCGATAGAGAGGAACAGTCACACTCGTATTTTCTCTAATTCATATGTTCAACAGTTTACATACAAGCTTAAATATATACATAAACTCACTTAAATCTGTTAATAAGTGGTGCTGAAGGTTCTACAATGTCTTTTATCTTGGCAAGGCCGAGGCCTATTCATTTCTCGTTAGTGGCATTAGAAATAAGTGCATACAAACTTCTGATGACATCTGTAAGTGTTTATAACTCCAGGTTAATAACAAGCTGTCTTTAAAGCTGTTTTGTAATGGAAAAGTAGTTATTCATCAAAATAATTCACAGAAACAAACAAGATTACCCGTTATTACCATCTGCTCCTGCAGCTCTCACTGCAGTCATTTCAGATCTGTTAGATTAAAAATAGATCTGCTGATAGAATCAAGTGATGCATGATGCACACCGCATAATAAAGCATAAAATAACGCTCTGTTTATCATACTGTTTAATACATTCTTATCCACTGTGATCTGCATCTCCTCAAAACTGCAAATGATAAAATACAGTGATGACACAAAATGACACATGTCAGGTCTTGGATGCACCGACTCTTTGAGATATTACATATCTTGTAGGTGCAGCAGGGAAAGCAAATGATCAATAAAGCACCGCATTCTCCAATTTATAGCCAGTTACATCATCCTGAAACAGCTGCGCCGATCAGCGCTCAGCCAACAGGCAGAGCCTGTCCAGACAGTTAGGTACTGAATACGGATACTTTGCATGACTCGCAGTTTATAATGTTACTTATTTATCTCACGCTGGGTCTAGATGCAGACCTTCTATTCATGTACCGTCAGAAATAAGGCCTTTTAATGCTTTTCCCTGAAAGAAACTTTCTTCTGATTGGCTACCTCTTTCATCAGCAACTGGGAGGGGCTTCCATGTTCCTGACCATGTTATGGTTATGCCTTCTGTGATGTTTTACAGAGCCAAGATTTAGGGAAAAAACAACAACAACAACAACAACAACAAAAAAACAAACTGTCAGGATCTGAGTGTTTGGAACAGACTGAAGTGTTTGGCTCATAAGGATTACTCATACATGTACTGACCTCGTTATCTGAAACTACAGCCGTGTTTAATATTCTTATCCACCATTGTGAGAATCCATAAATGAGAGAAATTACAGAAAACACAACTGTTCCGATTTACATTTCTATTCCTCTTATTTATTAGCATTTTTTTTTATTTAATGTAGACAATATCCACTGGGGATCATCAGTGCTAATCTCTTGTGTGTCACTTTTCACATCAGAGGATGCAGATTTACCATCATGCGTATCAGTCAAAGCAGCAGCAGTTTCTACTCTCAGATCAAGGTCCTCATTTCAGTCTTTGCTCTCCCCTCACCACAATCAGCTCAAAGGACTCCTTCAGTTTCTCTCTGTAGCACTGTAAGCTGTCCTCTGATGACTTATATTGTAATTTGGCAGAATATAAATAAAACTGAATTCAGCTGAAGACGATCTACGTACAATTACATTTGCTCTGGCTCAGTTAAATCCATCTCCCACCTGTCCAGAAGTACAGAGCCCAGAGAATGAAAGTCTCTCGGATAATAATGAATACTAAGTAAAACTACTGCAACAGGGAAGATGTCTGTGTTCATCTGTGATTAGTATATTAGTAGGGGCAAGGAAAAGGTTAATGATATCTATAACTGATCTATGTTGGTCTTCATTACAAACTTTGCAAAAATTTTAAAGGTACACTGTGGAAAATCTTACTGCCAAATGTAAGGAGACTGCAAACAACTGAATTCTGTTTTCTTACCGCTCCCACAGAATCCTAGCGTCACAGGATGAAAGATGTTTAAAAAACTGTTACGTGTCTGCAGACTGCCTGTTTTCTCCCTCTCCTTTTGCTAGCCATTTCCCTAGGTACACAGACTGCAGGCAGGTGTCAATTTGGGAATCTCCAGCTAATTGGAGGGAGGAGGCTTTGAATGGACCAACCAGGAGTGAGGACACCCTTATAAAAGGAAACTCACCTGTGGCTCTTTTCTCCTCGGTTAGGATTGCTTGGCACATGTGTTGAGCTTCTCTGGTGCAGCTCATGTTTGTGGTGGGAGTAAGGACTAGGTAAGTCTGGGGGACCCTGTACATTTCCTCATGTAGGCTGTTTTCTGTTAAACACACTAGATAAGTAGGTTTTTGAAACCTGATGGTCCCTTTCTCCCCCACATTGTTGTATGGCTTTGAGACTTTTTTTTGAGAGAAATTACCCATTAAACCTCATATCTGCTACAAGACTTGTTCATTTGACTTTCCAGCAGAAAGCAGGTAACTTTAGCATCACTCTTAAAGCTCTTCTCTCTCTGCAACCCTTCTATCTGGGAAGGGCTACTGTGCCGGTGTTTACTCTTATTTTATCCCAACATTGGTGGTGTTGTGTTGTTCCTTCACGTTTTTACTCCTTTGGTGAAGGGAACCCCTCTCTGATTATTAAACATACATATGAGTCTTCATATCTTGCATCTGAAAATGTGGGCACAAAATAAAATTTGCTTCTACATCACACAGAATCCTCCACCTTTGGTGTACTCCATGTATTTTTCTAGCCACATAGGCTATGGGGAAGAGGCAACAAGAGAGAAAGAAGGAAAGGTAGGTATATGGAGGTGAGAGTAGGGTGTTTAAAATTGGCTAGCTGATATGATGGAGAGGAGGAAGGCAGATATATTGTTTCTGCAGGCGACCAGGTGGAAGGGAAGCAAGGTGAAGAGCGCTGGCATGTGGACTTCACTGTTCTACCGTGCTGTAAGGGAAAGTCAGTCCTTGGGTTTTCTGTTATAAACTTTGAATTCTTGCTATTATTTCATATTCTGTTTGCTCGTTATTGTTTTTTCTTGTTTGCCACATTTTAAGAAGTTTAAGCTTTAGTTTCAGTTTCTGCTTATTTTCATGATTATTGTGCCTTAATGTTTTATTTTTTTTATAGTGCATCGTTGCTTTCTTAGCCTTCCCCTCCTGCATTCTCCATTTGGGTCTGCAAACAACTAACCATTCTCTGGTGTAGAGGCTGGGTGGATGAGTATGTTGAAGGTGTTCTGGAGGTGAAGAGTGTCAGAGAGGGTCGTACAGAGCTAAAGATTCTAAGAGTTTCATTGTGAGTAACCAAGATAGACAGCATTAGAAATGAGTGTAGCAGAGGGACAGGTTTGAGTGTGTGCAGAGGAAGGATAGTGAAAATGTTGGATGTTAAAGATAGAGCTGCCAGGCAGGAGGAAAAGAGGAAGATCACAGAGAACGCTCATGGATGAAGGAGGACATGTAGAGGGTTGGTGTTGCAGAGGAGAAGGCAAAGGATCGGGTTAGATGGAGGCAGATAATTTACACTGGTGACAACCCGGCAGGAAAGACAAAGAAGAACTAGAACTACTAACCCTCCAGAAGCAAATTACTAAAAAAAGGAAAACGTAGCCCAACTTCTCCATTGTTGCTGGATATTAAGGCAGCTGACTTTAAACTGTTAGACTGAGCCTAATACCATTATTAGAGCATTTCTATTGCATTGGTATATATTATCATTAATTTAGAGTGGAGGCAGTCAGAGTTTAAAGTACAGTTGTTGTTGTTTGTTTTTTTGTTTTTTTTGTATAAAACAATTAAAAACAGTTTTCTTTGTTTCAGATTAAGATGTTTATTTGAAAATGGCAGAACAAAACTGCTTTCTGAGCCTCTTTGCACATGTTTCATGTCTGGGTTAAGGCATGCGTTTTGAACTTCAAGACAAGTTTTATCCTTCATGAAATGCAGGTCCAGATGTTCAGCCTATTTTAAGAAGTGTGTAAAGGTGCCTCCAAAAACACGAACAGAAAGAGTTGTAAGAAGGATGATTCCAGGAAACGTCTCCCAGAGGTGGCATTCATGGGCCTGTGGGTCACTCCATCCTAAATCAATGTGGGTCCTCAGTTTGCCTCAAATTGAATGGTTCACAGTTTGGCCAAACATAGTGCTTTCTCTGAGGTTTTAGCTTCACATGTACTTTTCAAGATATATTCCTTTGAAAAAGGTTTTGTTGACCTACGTTCTTTCAATATTTTTCATTTTTGAGACCTACTGCCCGGGAGAAGTCTGGTCAAGAAGTCTAATTCAGGTTAAGTTTAAATGTAACAATTACAAACACACAAATATATATACAGCAGCATTCATTGTAAGTCATCATGCCAGTCATCTGATCCCTGCTTGCCTGTGGCAGTTGTGGCATTAAGGTTAGGGTTAGCATAGCCCCATATAGACCCGACAACTTGGTCTTGCAAGACTACTCACGTGGGGAAAAAAAAGCTATGAAACCCTTTTTATTACTCCTAATTAATTGTTTTGCTATATTTATTTTTGTGTATGAAAAATGTTACCTGAGTACTTATTAAGCTTTTAATGACTCTTAGTATATTTAAAGGTTAACCTGATTTATCAGGCTCGTTCAGGGCAGTAGGTTAGAAAATAGAGGTCTTAAGAATGACAAACAAGTTTGTTTAATACAATTATTTTCTGAATGATAAATAGTGTAGCAACTGAAAAAACTGCTGGGGTTCTTGCTCTAATGTATAGGGTTGACCTTACAGTGTGATGTGTCTTAAGGACTGGATGCAATGAAAACCATTAAAATAAATATTCTTTTATCCCCCTCCGATACCCATCTGGCTCTTTGGCTATAATGTCAGCTATGATGTCATCATGTTAAACGTCTTCCACAGCAGTTCACAAAGCCTACAAGATCGTTTAACAGGACTAATCACTGGAGGTATTTGGAGAATGCTCGCTGGTATTGAGCTCTCTCTGAGCTTTTACGCTATTAAACTTGACAAGGTAGAAATTCAAAATTTTTAAATTAATGTAAACTGGATCTTGAGTAGAATAAGGGTGACAATCCTTAACTTTTTGATACATATTTATAAAAGATTTTTTTTTTTTTTTTTGAAAACTGACCTTTTCAGGGTCTGAAGTATTGATAACTGGTTTGCACCAATCATAGCACACAACAACACTTCTATTTTTATTTATTTTACAATTTCTGAAGCCTCCAAATGCATTTATTTACCTTAGCATGCCACATGCACGTGCCACCTTCTGACTCAGATGTGTTTGGGTGTTCTTGCTCTCTCAAATAAGGAAGGTGATAGACTTCAGAATTTTTAAAGGGAATAGTTCAAGTGGGGAAATTATGAAATACGACCTTTCATCAAATTTGAGGTTGGGAATGAGCTTTAACCACTTTCTGCATCTCTTCAGGTCTGTTGTACAGAGTGGAAGAAGACTTGCATAGACCTCACTGCGCTGACCACTCTCTGTAGACCACAGATTGGGATATTTGGGATAGGGGACAAGGAATAGAAATGCTGTGCAGTTTCAAATAAAGACGGAAAGATTCACCCCCATTAAACATGAAGCAATTAATGTGAGCAAAATGCAACCAAAAAATGTGTTTGGTATTAATTGATTGTTTATTAATCAAGCAAATTTAATTGAATTTTACATTGTACCTGTAACAGGATTAAATAGAAAATCTGCACATAATTAAATTTGTTCAAGTCAGAATTTTGCTTATTTACACTTTCCCTCACTTTTACGTTTCCTTTAACTCACTTCCTGTCATATTTTCCTTATTTCCCAGTCTCTTCCTGTGTTCCTGTCACACATTAGTGAAACAGGGGCACAAGAGGTGAGCTTTTATTGGTGGAAACTAACAGAGCAAAACAAAAACTAAGAGGGGAACACAAGGAGAGAGAGAGCACAAGGCATGAGGGAAGAAGCAAATGACGGAGGGACACTCAGACAATACATACACACCAACCAGGTTATTGGAGAGATGGGAACACAGCTGAAAATAATTGGGGTAAAACAAGACAAAGGAAGAAAGACTAAACACAACGCACAAGAGACGAGGGACAATCAAAATAAAACAGGAAGTAATCAAAACATGAGAACACCAAACATCAAGACACAGACTCTTGGATGAAACCATGGAGACTGTACAGACAGACCAGACAGAAACAGCGACATGAATGGGGAAACAGAAAGGGATCGCAAAAGATGATAAATAAATATTACATAACCAAGGCACATGGACTCGACTACAATATAACCTAGGAACATGAACTAGTGGATATGCAGGGGATGTAATAAATGCTAAAGGAAAAGAACAATCCTGAAAAACAAAAAACAAACTAAAACACAGAAATCCATAACCCCTCATACTCAACACTCAAGTCAAAGACAATAAAACTGTATAAACACACATCCATTTCCATTATTTAAGGACTCTGCTCTCTTAGACTCTTTTCACTTCTACAGATTAAGTTGGTTTAACTAACTTTGTGTATCCTTAACTAAGTTGGAAGTTAAAGACTTGAAGCCTAATAGTGTTTTTGTTTGCCTTTTGGTGTTGAAAGCTGTATTCTCTTTCATTCTGATCAGATGCCCACGATGATAACAAATCCTTTCCTCTGAACAGCAGGGAACAGGGGTGGGGTTTTTCTGGCAGTACCACATAGCAAAACAGTGACATCAGCCTCTAACATGCTTCTACGATGTGTTCAGATAAACAGGCATGCATTTGCCTCAGCTAGGTTAAATCATGTAGGAAAGAATTGGAGGGATTTCTCCTTCCTTTGAGCTTTATTACTACACTGACCTAACACTAGCAAGAGCCCTGTGATATATCGTACCCTCATGTACATGCACTATGTGTTTAAGATGGTACAAAAATGCCATTTGAGCACGTTTGCTCACAATGCCTGAAATATCTCTATAATGATAATGGTAAATTCTTTTAACTTATTCAATGTTTGCTTTAAATGGATGTGACGTTTGAAATTAAAAACAAAATATTTTATCACCTTGTCTTGCCTTTCTCCTGTTGGGTGAGGTACTTGGGTTATAGGCAGTGACATCATAGCCTGTGTGCCCTTAAATTATTTTAAGCTGAAGATGGAGAGCAGGACTGAGGTCATGACCTAGTAGTGCTCAAAAATAACCTCAGTGTGAAAATAAACAGATTAATTCTGTATTAAGGTTTTTAAAAACTGAGGCATCTTTCTAAGGTCAAGTCCTTCTAATCTTAAAGTAATTTTGAGAATGTTATACGTGGTTTTATTGCAATTCCCCTTGACTACTGTAATGCCCTAATGTGAGTCATGCTAAATTTCACTCCTTGAATTGGGTCAAAATGCTGCTGCTTGCCTGCTTACTAGAACCTGTAACTTGGAGCGTATCGCCCCTTTCCTGGCCTGCCTTCATTCTTGCCTTCAGGATTGATTTTAAGATTTCATTGCATGTTTTTAAAGCCTTTAATGGGTTGGCACCACCATACCTTGCTGACCTCTCAACACCTTACCTTCATTCAAGGTCACTGACATCTGCTAACTAGTAACTCCCCTCTGTCCTGAAGACTAGACTGAAGAATAGAAGGGACTGAACTTTCTCAGGACGAGCCCCGTAAACTATGGCTTGAGTTCCACCGCAGTGATAG
Organism: Oreochromis niloticus; assembly: GCF_001858045.2. NCBI lineage: Eukaryota > Metazoa > Chordata > Actinopteri > Cichliformes > Cichlidae > Oreochromis > Oreochromis niloticus. Next base: position 22,335,974 of record NC_031965.2, on the reverse strand, counting down.
GCTGGCCCCCTTCTTGCAGATTTGTAAAGTACGCCTTAAAACTCAGTTTCATTGCTTGGCTTCAACCCTGAGTGAGAGATGTAGGTATTTAGGCTTTTAGCTATGTTTATTATTGTGTGGCTGCTCTCAAAACTGTGATTCTTCACCCTCAATAAACAAAGAATAACCATTTGTTTATTTATGTAAATAATTAATCATTAAGAAAAATATCCTTGGTATAAACTGAATGTGGACCAATCAAGTACATTTTACTTGACCAGATAAAATGTAACACTACATTTTAACAAAATGACAGCATTTCAGACATTTTATTTTTTATTGTTATTGTATCTGTGCATGCGTCTGTGGTGTCTGTGTTAAAGTACAGCACTTTGGTAAATGTTGTTTTAAATGTGCTTTATAAATAAAATTGCATTGGAAGTTCGGGGTGATCTGTGTTTGTCCAACAGGTGGCAGCCTGCAATTAATAATGTAAGGCAGGAGCGCTTTCTGTGGATCCTCAATGAGAAAACATGTTTTTAATTCGTGTTTTCTAGACATTTTGGTTTTACTTCAATATACATTTATGTCCAAATTTTAGTATTTTTTAAAAAAGTGAACACAAACACAAGTTGATAATTTAGCCCTGCAGTTTCCATCGTCAAGTAAGTTCAGTGGTGTTTCAGGAGGTAATAAATCATATGAGGCACTATGTTCAGTTACACAATGTGGAAATCATCTCTCATCTACAATCTTCTGAGTTCATTGTGCTCTGTTTTCCCTGTGCTTGGATCCTTTATGTCCCATTACTTATCAATAAATCTACTTACTTTAATGGGGTAACTGAGTAGATAATTAATGGCAGTAAAGCAGGTGACTGATACAGTGTGGATGTTCTCAAATTAATTCAGGGGGGTTTCATAAAAAACTCAGCCCTGTGCCCGTGTAATGATCAGCAGCCTGTGCCAGATGTAACAAATGGTTCACTTGGTCTAAACATGTAATGACTTGACATATTTTTGTTAATTAGCGTGTAATACATGTGTTTAATAATAATAATAACTGCCCTGTTGTCACATCAGTGACTGTGTTTTATCATTTTAAGATCGTTGTGTCGCAGGCTTTACATTCATATTGCAGTCGTCAAAATCTGGCTCTGAGTGAGAGATGAGGGAGTCCACAGTACAGGTTTAGTGCTGATTAGAAATGAGCAAAAATGAGGGTCTTTCTCTTTATCAAAGCAATCCAATGAACACAGGGGTCAGCTTGTTGTCGGCCACTTGTCAGCGAGTGATGAAGAATGCGAAGCCTCTAATATTTATCACTACACTGCACCCCATAAGTCACCCTGTCTAAGCTGGTGCCAGATGTGACTTCAGAATAAATGTGCTGCAGCCTACACCAGTGTTCACATGCAGCAGTATTGAGATGTTTTTGTTTGCTGGGATGCACACTTAAACAGTTCAGCGCAAATGTTTTAGGCACCACAACTAAAATGAGGCTGATTTGACAGAAAAAATGAAAACCTCAAGTCTGCACCTGCACACACTCTTTCCAAAGAACTTCATTGACATTTTCTTTGAATTCAGGACTAGGCTTAATCTATATCTGGGAAACTGGCTGTCAGCAACTTAATCTTAGCTTAACTTTATGATGTTGAGATCAGGGCTCTATAGGGGCCATGACATCTGTTCCTTTGCTCTTCTTTTCCCTGATGGTAGCTCTCTACACTCTACAATCTAAAAACTTGTGCATGCTATTGCAGCTGCAATATTATGACCTAATCTAAAGCAGTACTGCTCAGATGATACTCTAAAACTTACATATTTACATTGTATGCGCTACGGTGCATCACGTGTGCTATATAGAAAAAACACAATATGCCCAGCTATGTGTGTGGCTTTTAAATGAGCTTGCTTTGGGGATCGACAGCTTCTCTCCTTCCCACACATTTAAAACCTCTTATAAGAATGAGTAGAAATTAGAAACCCACAGCACCAACACTGAGCTTTTATGTGTCACAGCAAGTCATGCCGCACACGACCACTCACATCTCTCAAAGAAGAGAAGCAGCCAGATTACTGTCTAAAGAGAAGTTTGCATCTCTGTTTTTATTTCCCTAGAACAAATAAACAGTCTTAAAACTTAAATTATAAACACTGACATAAAGACTAGATATTAATTTTAATTTGCAACACGAGATATCGCTACGAAATGTAGCCAAAGGGAGTCTGCACAATCACAGCAACAAAGGAATAAACATTTGTCCTCTCATATCCTGGTGGGCCTCCTTTCCCAGCCTCTCATGTCTATTTAGTTTTTTACATGAATCAGTGAGAACAGTGCCAGAAGTGTGTGGGTGGTTCTGGGACAAAGTTTACTGAAGCTGAAGTTTAGGTGGAACAGGCCCCATTCAATAAAACATCTGGATAAGATGGGAGGGGAAAGCCCTGGTGATGCACACCCGTCTTTGCTCCTCATGAGGTTCACACATGGCTTTTATGACACCTCGTTCCATTGGTGATTTGTAGCTGTTTACATACTGCTTTTAAGTTTACGGTTTGCGAAATGAAGTGCTTAAACTTTAAAAACTAATCTTGAGTTGGGAGATTTTGTTCTCATTTAGGCAACTAGGAGCATGTCTCTGGCTGAATGAGACAGATTTAGGTACACCACACGCAGGGGCGAGTGTGGGATCTCACCCTTGCACGGCCTTGCACTCTATGAAAATTCTGTTGCAAACTTGTTCCCTTTTCAGTCATAACAGTTTCAATCAACCGTGAACACCCACACCTAACTGTCTTCTCACTCAAACTAACCTGTCAAACAGAAACAATGCTAACTCTGGATTTAAACATCTGCTCTTTGAGTTCAGGTTAAAGAGGTGCTAATTTTGTATTAAAGGACCAGTATGTAGGATTCGGTGGCCTCAGTCAATCAGCTAAAGACCCACCGCTTTTTCAAGCGTGACAGAGAATCGGTGCCCATCAGGTCCCACTTACAAAATTATCTCAGAGTTTAAACTCAATTGCCTATACAACTGGAAACATCTAGAAGAGACCAGACCTCTGTTTTGTACTTGTTTTCTCTTGTAGCTTGCCCCAGTTTTGTTTCACTCCTTTATTTATTTTGACGGTTGCTGCTCTTTCTTGTTCTAAATAATAAATATGATCATTCATCTGTCAAAATTTGCTGCAAATTCAACATGAAAACACAAACAGCCCTGATTGGAGTGTGCTACCATCAAGTGATTGGAGAAGTAATCAACGAGCCCAAGCATCAAGATGAACAATGCCGGCCCACCTCATATGTGGACAGAGCCACCAAGATAGTTGGTAAAGTCCAACCACGAAGCCTTGTGTTGAGTATATCCTACATACCCTGGATAATCTTTCTTTCTAATTGTTAGAATGACCACAATTTACAAAACTGGCTTCATGTTTTGTTGACTGTGATCTGAAACTGTGACTAAGCCCATAAACCCATTAGGAAAAGTCTTTCACAGGTCACAGAGCAAGAAACCCTGGGGCCGTTTTAGCCCTGACTTCTACACAAACTGAAGCTATGTTGCAACGACAGGAGTCGTCCCCTGATGTCCATTAAAAGGAATGAAGGTCTAAGGAACTGTCCCAAAGTCCCAGACTGCTGTTCAGAACAGGGCTGCCAGTTTTTTACATCATGATGATCATTGGAAAAGAATTCACAGGAACACGGCTAATATTACTGTTATTGGTCATGTGTCAATAGTCTGGAATTATTTCCTTTAATGTAGCAGCCACATGTCTTTTAAAACTAATGTATGGTTTCCAAACTCCTAAAAGTTATTCCAGTGAAAGATTTTTTTTTTTTTTTTTTTTATCATTTCAGACATATAGAATATACAAGAAGTTTAAGGAGTAATACTTTTAAGAACATGTACTGCTTTGGCATAATTAGGTTACATAAAGGACCTTTTACACAACAATTGTCACAGTTTTCAGAAATCAAACAAAAGTCAACTTCTACTCTCTCTCTTGGAAAGAACCATATCAGAGACACACACACACACCTTTTGATCTGGTTATCCAATCTGTGAAAGACAAGCAGACCCAAAAGTATCTAATTGCATTAACAAAACATATATCTGTAGCGTAACTGAGAAACAACGGAGTGACGTCCTCTAAAACATCTGTAAATGAGAACTTGATTAAAGCTAAATTTTGAGGAAAAACCTCAGCAGTGCTGCTCTTTGAAGAATACAGTGACTTTAGGACAGGGGCATACTTTACTTAGAAACTAAAAACTGGGGTAAACAGATTTTAAATAAAGGTATCATTTAACACACAACCCAGATAATACAGGATCCACTCTGCTGGTGATTTACTTTAATCACTGGTTTAGACTCTCTCACAAATTTATAACAAATAAAATGACCATATCTGTCTTACATACAGTGAACATTAACGTTTTTTTTTAGAATCTGGACGTGTGGGATGCTGTAGTTTGTATTACATTTATGCAGGAAAGATAAAGATAAAAGGTTCAGGTTCAGGTTATTTGTACAGTTTGATACAGTTGATTTGCAGTAGGTAAGCCATCCATCCTTAAATGTAAATTTTCAAACAAACAGAGACAACAGACTTTAAACTGTATACTGTATAACGAGGGAGAATATTGCAATTATGACGAATCTTTAATAAAACGCATTTAAACTGGGAAAACAGACTCCCATCATTTCATTGTCCTTATTTCTGCATTTTGAGGAACAGTGTTACTCCACAGTCTGCTAAAACCTCTCGCATTAGCCGTCAGTGATAATAACGCACAGATAAACCTGTCGTGCATCAGCGTGACCCAGGACAGCAGCTCGCGCTGACTCCCGCAGCATCTCCCCCTGTGTGGGACCATCATGTCACTGAGCTCGGCGGAGGGATACAGTAACCAATGTCATCGTGGTGCTGAGGCTTTTGCAAAGCAAAAAATGTCTGCCTAAGGGAAACTCGTAACTGATATATATAGAGGATATTCCCCCAGTTATTGCTGTTTAAACCCACATTTCGCTGTTTTGAGGCGTCTTTTCAGAAAACGACTCTTCACCAGATCACCCTAGTCGGGATTTTAATCGGAAAACAGGTAATATATCAGAAGGAGTTTGCCAAAAAGCTTTCGGACCCGTGAAAGAAGTTGGGAGTTGAGAAAGACCATCACTGCATTTTGTATTCCGGAGCTGGAAATTGAGATTATCATTTACAATATTTGTTTATCTGTGTTGCCTGTCTTGAAGCAGTCTGTAATTTACGTTTCGGTCTATCGGAGGGCATTGTCTTCTCCGTACTGCTGTCTACACGGACTAAAAACGCTGCAGCTGCCTGCAGCTCGCTAGCTATTTTCAACCCATATGAACTAGGGACTGCAGCTAGCGTTAGCTGCTTAGCTAAGCGACGTTAGGTGCCTCCGCTAACAGCAGGCGATAACCATTGTTATACGTGGAAAATAAGCCGCACAGACCACTGACATTAACACGGTTAGTGACAGCCCGGGCAGAGGGTCGTTTAAACGTCTCGGAGCGATAACAGAGACACGTTGTCGGCGCTCTAACGCGATGCTGCAGGTCCTGGCTTTAACAAGCAGAGCCATCCATTCAGAGCGCTCCTACTAACGGTTTCATCTCTCTTAATCAGCACAGTGAGAGAAAACAAGTAAAGAGAAACATTTCTGCACACTTTCATCAGTGATTATACGCCCGCTCTGTCCGTGTTTGCCGCATGAAGGTTAAAGCCATAGTCAACTTTACTTCACAGTGATGGTCTTTATTCTTCATCCATAACAAATACCTCCCGCGGCAGTCATTTCATGTGGTACTAGTCCCCTCTGCTCAATAAACCAGCAAAGATGTAATCTGATGGACTTTGTCTTCTCCAGCTTTCTAGATCGCCAGGATGAACCCCCAGCAGCGGATTGCCGCTCTCGGAACTGACAAGGAACTAAGTGACCTGCTGGACTTTAGTGCGGTAGGTTTTTTTTGTTTGTTTTTTAACGCTTTGCCATGCAGCTCCAAGAGGTGTGATGATTAAATAGGCTTAATAATGACTCATTGATCAATTCCTGTTAGTATGTTGAGTAATATGATTTCACAGGCTAACCTTAATCTAGTATCATGGCACTGGATGATGTGAATGGTTGCTTTTGCACATCTGAGTTGCTCTAATTGTAAGTATGCATTTCTGTGTTTCTCCTTTCAGATGTTCTCTCCACCTGTAAGCGGAGGGAAAAATAGGCCTACCACACTTGGAAGCAGTCAGTTCAGTGCATCAGGTAGGACCTGGTCCCTGAGACCTGTCCCTGTAAACCCTCTGATACGTAGTCTCTCTTTATCCCTGCTTGCATGACTCATAATTCTGCACTTGAAGATCGGTTGTTTACCCGCTTCTGATTTGTTTGAGTTCTGTTTGGACTTATTTATATAAATGGAGACTGGAGGAAAACTGTCTTAGTTTTCAGCCTTGCATGTGATTCTTCTCTCTCCTCTGTGTGTGTGTGTGCTTTTCACATCTGGTGCTTGAAACATGAGCCCTCCACCTGGAATTGTAGTGCAGTGCTGTAGTAAAGATGTAGAACAAAGCTTGGTTTAGGACACAGACGGGTGTAAATGTTTTATTGATCTAATGTGAGTGTTATTCATTTTTTTTATCACATTGTCAGATGCAGAAATTAGGCAGTTCTTTTGTCAGCTTGTGGTTAAGGATTTGCTGTAAGGTTTCCTTCAGGAAAATGCTGTTAATATCCCTAATGGGATTGTGTGACATTTTCTTATTGAGCAAGATTACAGGAGCATATTGATGATTGCCCCTCAAATATACGCATACATTTAAGTGTGTTTTCCAAGAATTTCTGGTCTGTTTGGGTTAGGTTAGTAGATGGTTTGGTCGTAATAACTAGAGTTAAGCTTTTCTGCTTCTGGATCGCTTCCTATATCTATAAATGCTACAGGACATGAATCCGAAGCACATCTATTGTCTGATGTGCCACTAGAGAAAGTCAACAATCGAGCTTTATGTGTTGTGAAAGCATGTCTTGTGTGCATCCACAAAGCCTCGTTGTCGTCGGTTATCTGCGAAACGAAAGAGACACACTGAGGAGAAATGACAAAGACACAAGAACAGAGCTGTCACACATGAACTGCGGGGCTGACTTTTATAATACCTAATCATTCAAGTAACGATGATGCTGTGTGTGTGTGTGTGTGTGTGTGTGTATGTGTGTGTGTGAGCGTGTGTGTATGTGTGGTCTCTTCAGTAAAACAAATGGTAAGAAATTCTAGTGAAATTGCTCTGAGGATTTACAAATAGTCGCACCTTTCTGGTAAGCTTCCCACGCATATGTTCATTTAATGTAATAATAACACAAAGTTTCACATTGACAACAGCGTTGTCGATATTTTTGAAGGTTTTCATGTGACAATGTTTTAGGTATACCTTTATAAAAATAATAAATCTGAGCATGCTGCCACCACTACTATCTGTGCCCTGAAAAGTCAGAGCAGATTTGAAACAAGTTACAGGAGTGCCAGACAGGAAATGGATTGCAGAGCTTTTTCACTTGATTGTGTCAGATTACACAGGTGGAAACCTCAGTGAACGTTTCTCTAATTGTGGATGTTTTCAGCAGCCGAGTTGTTTTGTCATTGCTGCAGCAAGCTGATGACAAAAAATGAAACAGGTTTCTTTAATGTTGATTTATCTGCAAAACAGGCATTTTACTAGGATGACTAAACATCGGTGTTGTCCATGCAGTGCACTGTAAGGCATAACTATGTGCTGTTGTGGTTTATTGTAGGAAGGTGCTCTTAAGAACACTGTGGTCAGCCTGGTGCTTTTTCTGTGGAGAATTGTAAGTTACAGCTCAAAGCTCATTGGCACCGGTGTGTGTCTTCTGGTAACCATGTTTTTCCTTCAAAACTGAACTAAGTATACACCTGGGCTGTTGGTTAAAATCAAAAATGATAAAAACTATGTGGGGGTGACTGTGTAATTACAAGATGTTTTGTAGATTTTATTTGCAATTTGTAAATGTAATATTTTGTGAGAAACATACTATCTGCAGATTTTTTTTATTATTATGACATGAACTATGTTTAGAGCAGATTTAAAGAGCTCAGATTAGGTATTACAGTTTGACGTCATCCTAAACACATGCATTAATGGCTCCTTTTGCTTATTTCTATCTAGGTACAGATTTATAAATAGGCAGCTTTGTTTCAGTTCTTTTTTCCCCCCCTTCAGTCTAGGTTTTACTTTTTGTGTTAGATAATTAAATAGTTTTTCCACACATAGTTTTAAATTTGAACTATAATAACTCTAATTATTGTTTTATGGTAACACTTCAAATGTTTTTGTTCTTTAATTTGCAATACATCTTTGTTTGCTGTTAAATAACCGTTTTTGTTTCTAAAAATAAAATATCAGTTTGTAATGGGGGTAATTCCATGTCAGTTCTTCAAATTCATTACACCTGACTGCATCTCAGATTCGCCTGAAAAAGAAATAAAAATCCAGGGGACAGATCAACTTCTTAAAAGGAATTATGCAAAACAAATCAAGTCCCTACTATCATTAGGTTTCTCAATATAAAGGTAGGGCTGGTGCTGTGGCTCTGTGAATGTGGACTCGCTGGAGTGTGGCTCAGGTTATCTTAGATCAGTGGATGCTTGAAGTCCTTAATATATTTGTTTGTCTGATCTCTGATAGCAGAATTGGGGAAACCATAACTTTGCAGGTAGGAGACTTATATTTCTCATATACAAGCCATATAAAGTTCTTTAAAACAGTCAAAATGAGATGAGTGGTTTCACAGAAATTAAAGCTAGAATATGCAGAAAAAAACCACATTTTCATCAACTTCACTGTGATATTTCTGAGGTATGACACCATATACTAAATCTAAATTAACTATTTTAGAAAGAGCACCTTTTTTTGTTAATATTATACTCAAAATATGTCAAGGTGGTTTATTTTAATTGGATGAATTGAGATGGAATGATCCACTGTGTTTTTAAAAAATTATATATCTATATAGATATATAACTTGATTGATAAATAATTAGATGTAGGACGGAGAGATTACACTCAAGTGTTTTTGAGTTACATGATATTTCTACACGCATTTATGGGTTGGTGTCACAGGATATATTTTGCTATAAGAGACGCACTCTGGAAAGCTTTTCATAGCTTTTTAGCTTTTCTGTTTTTTAGTTTCAAATTTCTGAATTTTTGGTATTTTGTTTAGTCACATCTTAAATATTTCCTGTGGAACTTCAGCAGAATTCACTACTGAAACTATATCACGCTGCAGTATCATGGAGAAGATGAGCCACTAAAAGTGTCTTACATCTAAATAGCGAGAGGGAATTAATTGGCTGCTTTAGTATTTTGTGTTTTCGTAGCAAAAACTGCTCGTATGAGCTGTACCACTTTTTTCCAACAAACAAGCACCCGCACAACTTTGTGGATTGTAATTTTAGGAGGCTAAATTTAGTTTGCATATGTATGCATGTATACGTTCTAATTTAAATATTCCAGCACTGACACCTATAGCGGGTAAATCCCTCCTCCCTTTAGCCTACAGCCAGAGCTCATGTCTCTCTGATCCTCAAGGTAGGGGAAGAAGCACCTACATAAGTGATTGTGAACTTAAGGCAAGTGAGTGTGCAGTCATGAGTGTGGAAATTGCAGGGAATGAGGGTTTGGATTATTGCATCTCAGCTGGGCATAGCCAGATAATTGAGGCAGAGTGGGACATGCAGGACCCTTCAAAAGTGTGTCAGAGAAAGATGGATTGGAAAAAATAGCCAAAGTGGCTCTAACGGAGATTCATCATTTCTCTCCTCCAGCTGTGTTGATGATGCAAATCTGATGAGGCCATTGACTCTTCAGTGGAGTGGGGCTGCTGTGAAATGGGTAATTTTCATTTAGTGGGTATGTAGTGGTACATTTGTTGACTGTGACCAGCAGCTGTTGTAGGTTGGTTTGTCAGTCAGACGGATCCCAAAATTAAATGTCTCATTGCCAGTCGTAGCTACAAAGAGAGCGTCACTGCTGCTGCCTCACTTTGAGGTCAGTTTTGTGTGCATCAGACTTGGTTATTAATTATCAGATTGATGTCACCTAACAAAAATAAATACTCTTGCCTGTAAAGTCAAGATGGGTTTCAACGATTTAGAAATGCATTACAGAGAAGATACATGCAGGATGTAAGCATATGCCGGTTAAAATTCTTCAACCGTATGAAGGAACGATACCCTGCAGGGTAGTGTCACCTCGCAGGAAGGCTTCTAGGTTTGAATTCACCGGCCGGCTCAAGTCTCCCTGTCCTCCCTGTGCCTGTGTGAGTTCATTTCATGTACCCTGGCTTTCTGCCGCAGCCCAAAGACGTGTGTTGGGTGAAGTGGTGATTCTGAATTGGCTGTTTGTGTGAATATGAGTGTGAAAGCTTGTCTGTCTTTTTGTGTTGGCCCTGTGATAGACAGACTTGCACCTTATGAATAAGCTCCAGCTCCTCTCATATCTAATATAGATGCCAAATAAGACATTTGCAGTGGTTAATATTTTTCTGGCCAAATGAATCAGGACAGTGTGATGTAGAGCAGAAGTTCTAGAGAAAAGTAATCTTTCCCTGCAAGAAAGGGAGAATGTTATGAGGTGTAATCAAAATGTTCTGGAAACCAGATCATGAAACTCAAAAACCGTATCTGATTTGAGTTTACCCAATCTCTCCCTTTAAGATTATCTTCACGTGCATCTCTTGACCATTTTCAGCCCCACTTTTATTTTTCCTTCCTGCATGTCCCGCTATGAACACTTGCACTGTGTGCTCTGTGATTTCTGCACACACCCTTGAACTTGTGCAGAGAACAATCCTAAACTTCTCTTTCAAACTGTGGAGGATCGTCACTGGTGATGAAACCTGTGTGTCCATCTACAAATGAGCATGTTTCAGTTAAAGAATTGTCAGTGTCAATGAACAAAAGTGGCAAGTGAGTTCAGGAGCACATCCACGAGTGTGCCGTTTGTTTTTCTTGATAGTCAAGAATAATAAATTAATGATAATTAATTTAGAGCAAACAGCCTGAACTGTGCTTCATGTCTTTGTGCTATCTTGCGCCGGCACACAGGTGACACTTCTTGATCGCACCTCATATTATCAACATTTCTGTCCCAATTAGATGCATCCCTAAAATTTTGGGCTAACAGGTCTTAATTTAAATTTGTTGAAATATGGAGTTTGAGATTGTCGATTATGTCAGGAAACCGCGTGTTTGTAGGGTTTTTGAACTGCTTGACTCAATATTAGTAAACCCATTTTTTTAAACATGTCTGGCCTTCATTTGTGTTAAAACCGTTTAAAGCTATAGAAAACAGTGGCTGTGGACGTAGTGGCAATTGTGGATTATTTTTTTTAGTGAATGTTTTTTTTTTTCTTTGTACTTTGTTATTATGCACCAAAGGTTCTCTGTGAAATTCACTGTTTCTATCTGTAATCATGGACATGTTTGTTTTGTAGCCAGTGTTTGTAGCTAGTGCAAAAGATTGTGGTAAAAAAAAAGGTGTGGTGTAAGTGTAGCTTATATGGAATAATGGAGGATTGATGTTAACCCTGTGTATCCCTGTTGGAATCAGTTTGATTTGTCTGATTGCAGTTGCTATTTCACATTATTGTCATTTGCGTGAAAACATTTGGCACAGTCATAGTTTTGACTGTGCTGCTCTAAGATCATTTATACAAGAAACCGTTAATTAGACATCAAGCCCAAAAACCTTCTCCCTGAGGGGCCCATGTGTACTTGTGTATCGTGGAGTAGTGTCTTCATGGACAAGTCTGTGTGGTCACAAAAAAATTGGCAGGCATGTGGACGTCTGCAAGGAGCCTCACACTCATCATCTTTGCGATGTAGAAATTTACGTCACTCGGACCTACGTGAACCCTAGCATTACTCTAACAGACATGGAAACTATATCATGCTGTACTATTTGCCAGAAGTGAATACATCCCTTTGGAAAATGGATCTGATTATCAAATGATCCACAGCCCTAATTTACTGCATTAAAAGCCCCATGGTAGAAGCATAATGAGTGTTAGTCGACCTTTTTATTACTGGGATAGTGGGATGATAGTGTTGCACCAATATCTGAAGATATGCTCGAGATATGTTTGTGTTGCTCTGGTTTTTTGAGTGTACCTGGCCAGATCTTCTTCAGAATCTTGTCTGTCCCGCCTTTGGGCAGTTATGGGAGATTCCTCTAGTCTCTAGTACCTGGTGTCTGGAGACAGGAAGTAATGTTTCTAGCTAGTGTTTTGTTATATAGAAGATTTTATTACAAACCTGTACAAAAAATAAAATACAAGTCAACAAATACAGAGACCACAAGTCATCACACTCCTTTTTGTGTGTTACTGTTTGCATATCATTTACTGTGGTCGTCTGGGCCACTTTCATGCCACACACCTCATCTGAGTCAAACAGATTTATGTTGGCCTCATGTAGACAAAGATTATACACCCAGTATTCATCAAGCTTCTTTTCATGTTCTTTTGCAAATTGTAATCCTGCAGTTTAGTACAGTTCTGTACTTCCATATAGTAGCTGCAACTCATTATTAGTTGGCCATCAGTTTTACTGCAGCCTTTTTCCATCTTTATTTAGATTTTTTTTCAGTTCCTCTACCAACGCTTTTCATGTAGCGCCATGATGCACACATGGAGATAGATATAGCCCAAAGGTCCAAAACTGAGAACCCGATATGAGAATGTATGAGAAAGTATATGCATAACAGTTTCAAACTTATTATACAGCTCTTCAGGTTTCTCAAATGACTGGTAACACACACACACACACACACACACACACATATATATATATATATATATATGTATATATATATATATATGTATATATGTATATGTATATATATATATATATATGTATATATGTATATGTATATATGTATGTATATATGTATATGTATATATGTATGTATATGTATATGTATATATGTATGTATATGTATATGTATATATATATATATATATATGTGTGTGTGTAAACACGTTATAGCGAGGGACCACTGTATACAAAATGTGTCCCTGTCTTTGCCCATAGGAGCAATTTATGTATTCTGGGCCTCATGTATTATGCTATCCAGTCAGATAGTGTATTTCAAATACTACCAGGACCGAATGCTCTTTTTTGTAAAATAAATGCATAACATTTGGCGTGTGGTTGTGCTGCCAACTGTTTTCGAGTGATGGAAAGTATTCAGTCTTCAAGTGAGTAAGATGATATAGATTCCTATCTCAGCAAGTGTCACTAGTAGTGAAATTGTAAATACAAACTGTAATGCTTGGCTATTTTTTCCCTGCAGTTTGCTGAGCAGACACTTTCACAGCCTTGTTGGATTTTCTTGCATCAGTAATATTGAACTTAATGCTCAAATCTTTTCATTTGTACAAAAAGTGCACAAGTAATTTTGTTGGATGGCTTTTAACTGAATCTAGGTTTGGTGCAAGCTGTTCATGAATGATGCCATAGAGATGGTAAGAAAGGAGGAGTCAGCATGTTATTACAACCACAACCACTACAACCACACTGCTCGCTTTTTCACCTAGCGTTTCTACTCAAAACATGTTGTTGATAATGGTTTGATGCACTACATACTGAATATTAGGGATGTTCCTACAAATTTGCTAGTCAGTTAAGCTGGAGAACAAAAATCGGATGAGGTGGAGCAGTCTTAAAGTCATAGAACAGCAAGAAATTGAGCTCAGTCTAATGCAGGGACGTCAAAGTCATTGGACACTGCGGGCCACATACAGCCCACTTTGATCTCAAGTCGGGTGGACCAGTTAAACTCCCTTTTCTATCAGTGTAAAGAACTTCTAGTCTAACATAGTGGAAAACACCCTGAGAAGCACTCAGAGACCAAATATTCCTTAAAAAAATGCTGAATGTGAACTTGAGGCAGGAAGGTAATTGGTCGGATTGTGTGGAAGTGTCCGTTGAGCTTAAGGGGCTAAAAAGGCCCAGAGGTGGATGATAGTTTTTGGTGCTTCTTTAGTACACTGCACTTGGTTTTATGAATTTGTGTACAGAAGAATATTATTTGGAGTATTTTATAATGATCCTTGGCACTAAGTACTACTGGTGGGATAGCACCGATTCTCCATGTTTCATTATGCTTACATTACAGCCAGTGTATTTGTGTGTTTCCTTTATCCTCTTGTATCAGTGAGTAATCTAATTGTGGTGGCTGTCTGTGCACCGAGAAGAGAGGGGACCCTAGAGCCCTTTTGGAGATGGTAATCAGACAAGATGACAACCAGTGGCCCAGACTGCAAACACTGACCATTGTTACATTCAGAGTGTAAAAGGCCTCAGCTGGGCGACAGCATGTCACCATCGTGTCATCACACTACCAACACTAGTAGTTCAATTAGTAACACAAATATCACGGCCTTAAATGTGGATGACAAAACTGACAAATCACAAAAGCGAGTCAAATTAACTTTATAGTTGGTCCACTGAAGAAGAGGAAATGAATCTACTGCAGCAAAGCACCATGTCTGTCAGGATGAAACTTATCTGTTGTGCTGCTCACTGGTGCGTGATTTCTGGTTACAGAAATGTCACTGACTTTCTGGTTAAATGTATAATTAGACAAACAAGTTTCTGACTAAGAAGTTCTTGGCAGAATGGAGGGTGAAATTGGAGTAATGACACTAAAAATTCAAAAAAAAAAAAATCTAAGTGCAGTATCATTTCAGATTGGGTATTTTTTTCCATATCTCGTAATCATCGTTCCACATCCTCATCCATTTTCAGTAACACCAAAGGGCTTTGTTTGTGATTATTGGCTTTAGTGACGCATAAAAAGTTCCTGGTAAGCTGCACTGAACCTCATTAGGTGAAACTGAACATTATATGTAGGGCTGCAGAGCTGTATTTAGATGTTGGTGAATCAGAGGACCACCACCAAACACGTTTTGATCAGTGATTATAGGTTTGTTTTTAACTGTGCATAATTAACTTTTACTTTTTATTGAAGTTGTTAGTTTCACTTGGAAAAATTCTGCGTTTTTGATTATTAGACCAACTTTGCTGCATATCATCTGTTAAATTGTCAAACCTGTTAAAGTGTAAAAAAAAAAAAAAAGTTTTTTTTTGTTTGTTGTATTATTATTTTTTCTGAGCATACCCAATATTTATAAAATCTGATATTCTTTATTTGAAGTTGGAAATGAACAAATGGGATTGCATTTTACTGGGACAGATATTATTACAACAGGGACAATCAATAACTTCGAGAATATTGATGCTTTACCCGCGTTGCAGTTATGTTTTCTTTGTGGTGACTTTGGCTATTACAGGAGCACAATAATGTTCAATCCAGGCATCAAATATTTGTTACTGACTATATCACATAAATTAGATTGTAAAAATCAGATATTGTGTTTTTCAAGCTGTGCCAGATGCTCTAGCTTTGCAGATTGGTTGGCATTATTGATTTTATTTGTTTATCAGTTTGAGTTTCAAAACATTCAGGTTTTCTTTAATTTAGAAAATGAGTTTTATCACGTTTCAGTGCTCAGCTGTTTAGCCTGCCATACATCGGATTACCAAGTTTCTGGTTGCTTTGTGGTACATGAGGAGAATTTGAAGGAAAAATATATTTGTGTCACATTTAAAAATATCAGTTAGTCACTTTTCTTTTTGTTTTGTTGTAAAAATCACACTGCTGTCATGGCAGTCTGAGTGTTAATCAGACCAAAGGCTTGCACCTGTAATTAAATAGCATTTCCAACTTGTAAGCAAGACAAGAGTCTGTTTATGTGACCCACCCAGGTTATTAAGTTTTTTTCTTTTTTTGCTCATTTGTGGTTATTGTTATATGCAAAGCTGCTGGCTGAAGATGTTTTTTGGCGGCCATTAAGTGTTGCAACTCAGAACTAATTTCAGTAATTACTGTCATCAGTAAATCTGTGAATTATTTTCCACCAGATTTTTTTCCTGAGTTGTATATTAGAAAATGCAAATATCTTGTTTTATTCAGCCAACCACCCAAAACTCAGATATATTTCTTTTACAATAAAAATTAAAAAAGAAAAAAAAATCACAGGAAACATTTTAAGCTGGAAAAACCAGAATAAAAGGGAAGTGCATTTATTATTATTATTATTATTATTATTGTTATTATTATTATTTATTTTCTTTTTTTTACCTTTAAGGGGCAAAAGCTAATTTATCGATTAAAATGAATCACAGACTGGGGACATTTATATGTCCATGCTACTGTATTGTTGTTCTGTTTGTGCTGTTAGCAAACTGGTCAACTTAATCACGTTGAGAAAATTTAAAAAATATGGGTTGCAGATTTGTTTAGACAAATAAATAGGTAAATATAGGAGTCATACTATATTATATATTGTATATATACCATAATGTATTTAATTGTCAGATGATATACTGTATGTTGTTAATGATTTAAACATCGTAATTTGAAAATGTGAAAAATGGTTACATTCGATATTTGCTAAATACGATATTATTGTTGTGAAATGAAAATTATACTGCTATAATGCTTTTATAAGGTGTAAGTGCATGAACGGTGAACATGGGTCATTTTAGTCCTGGTAGGTGGTTGCCAGGCAACTTGATGGCATCATGTGACATGGATAAAAGTTATATCTGTGTGATGTACCTATGTGCCAAATTTGGTTCATTAAGTCCCAATCTTGTAGAAGGAATTCACAGGAGAAAAAGACACAGAAATTTAATTTGTTATAGTAAGATTAGTTGGATATATTATTAGGTCACACCTGAACTCTTTCCTTTATCTGTAAAACATATTCTAATGTAATCTGATTCATTATGGATTCCAATAAGAGTTCCAATAACGATAAAGAATTAGAAATACAAATTGAACAAACACAGATTTACAAACACAGACTGTTCTCGTGCCTGTCTTTTACTACTTACAAAATAAATTTTGTTAAAACTAAAACATTTATAGATCTTAAGTTATGCTTGAGTAAATTATGTGTTTTGCTTTGGTTGTGCCAATTTAAATTCAAATGGTCATAACAAATAATAACAACTTTAAATGAAGTTATCATAGTCTAAATCTTTGTGTTAGCCATGCTGTTGTTTAAAAGTATATCCAAACAAACATCTGGTTTATAGATGTGAAATATTTGAATTGTCTGGAAATTTTCAAAAACAGATTTGCAATTATGAAAAAATTTGCCAGCAAATTTGAAAGAAATCAAAGCCTTTAATGTTAAAAAAAGAATCATATATTTTCCACACGTTTCCACTGTTCTAGCTATGGCAGCTATTACAAAAGCAAATATAAACACACGAGTCATTATATACAGGAAGTTATAAACAGATGATGTCGTGTTAAACACAACCACAGGGACACTAAATAAAGCGGTGTTGTTTGAGTGAAGACACGGGTACATGTGGTACGGGTACACTGAACTGTGAGGGTAATCGTGACTTTCTGACTGAGTTGTGCTCTCTGTTTCTGACAGGTATGGATGAGCGGACCACCCAAGCATCTTGGACCCCAGGTGGCGAGTCCAGTCCTTCCTATGAGTCCAGTCCTTCTTATGAGTCCTCACGGGTAAGATGACCCACACGATAATGCTCCTGAGTGACCTTTCTGCTCTGCAGCACATCGTTTAACACTTACTATAACAAAGACCTTAACCCAGAATCATTCTTGCTGTGGGACCTATGATGTGTGACAGACGGGACCAGCAAAGGTTTTCAGGGCCGATGGATAACGGATACCACTTAGAAAACACTGGAATCTGGTGTTATTCTTGAGGTTCTCTTTAGTTTTAAAAATATTTCAGTACAGGCTATATTTGAATGGTGCTCGTTATTCATTTCCACAATGAAAGGCAAGGTCTTTTTCAATAAAAAAATATGACCTTGATAAAGGGATTGATAAAATAATTAAATCGCTGTCAGAAAAAGGATGACTAAATTAAAGATATAAATGAAACATTAAAAAAACATATCACTTCACTGTTTTTCAAAACTAAATCAGCAGTTTGAGTGTCTAACATCAATACTGAGAGTAGTGAAAATATCAGCACGTTAAGTTAAATGTGGGTTTATGTTTCTCCATTTATTGGTTAATTGAACAAAATATATTCACTTTTAAATCATATAAAACAGAGAAATACAGGCAAAATCATCTAATTTGAGAATGTAAAACTCCAACGGTTAATCTGTCACCAAAATAGTTGGGAGGTTTTTATCTGTTGATCAACTAATTCAGTCAGAAAACTGAGCTTCAGAATAAGCAGGTGGTTTTTGTCGTACATTTAAAAACTTTATTCTCCATGAAAACAAGACAATAGAGTGAAGCAGTACTGGAGGGAAATATGGTTTGTGGTCATCTCCACAGGCCAATCAGCCTGTCTGTAAATGTAAATGTTTAATGTTAGTCCTTTTTTAAATCATGGTAAATGGTGGACCTGTCTCTGTCTTATATCAGCAAAAATTAAAGTATCATCTTATTTATGGCTGTATTTTCGAAGATATTTACAGAAAACAATGCACAGTTGGTTCAGTACTTATATTATTTTATTATACAATTTAGCCTATGATCTCAGACCTGTGTAGAAATGAGAAATTGCTTAAATTTGTCCCTTTAAGGAGTGTAAATTAACATGATATGTCATAGAATTAAAAATTTGATAGTCATGTAGCTTTATTTGTGATTACCTAATCCACTGTAAAGCTTATCTTCAAAATATTCTCAAGTGCAGTTCATTTGTAAAATAATGAACAAGATGTGTGCATGTTCATTTCCATGTGAAACTGTATCTCTTTGTTTAAGTGAGAACATCTCACTGTTTGTGTGAGCAAGTGTGAACAGCTCTCCCCGTTTGTTTGTCCCTCACACATTGGTTGTTCTAGATGCCCTGTATGAATTTCATTTAATGTCAATCTCCTGTCACTTTCTATTAGAATTCAGTTAAATGTCAGAGCCACTCGAGCTGCGTTACCTTGTTTATTTCTCTGTGCCCTTCCCGAATGAACATCTACAGGCTATGGTAACATAGGCAGCTTGATTTGAATTATAAGACTGAGACGCTTGAGATATCTTTGCTCCAGGTGCATATAAATGAGTGATTCTGACATTACAAGGCACACCATCAGCCAGCAGACAGCTGTTTGCACCTCCATAAGGCGTGCATGTCAACACTCACACACAGCTGCGTATGCACCTTACAGATTTGATTTATATACCCTATAGAATATTATATCCCACATATGCTGGTTTAGGAAAGAAGCGGCATTTCTTGTAAACCTCAATAGTAATCTGTCCAGACGGTTTCAGGTTTTTCAATGAATAATACATTTTGAGATTTTTGTTTTTACAGTTCACATAGTTTTGATGTCTGCTCACAAACATTGTTGATCATCTGAAAGGTGACCTAATTAGATTTAAAGAAAAGCTGCATATTTAAAAAATGTTTTTTTTAAATTATTATTATTTAAAATAGATAAATAAAAGGAAAGAACTGAATTGAACACAAAGAACAAGAATTTTCACAAAACCAAAGACTAAAGAAAATAATAAATACATCATCGGTGCAGAGAAATTATAAGGTTTGTAAATATTCCTTTGGTTTCCTGGTAGCTTTCTTCTGTGTTTCATAAATCATATGTCATAGGTTTGGAGACAAAGTTAGAGAGTCAAGGTTGAGATGTTACGGGCATGTGCAGAGGAGGGATAGTGGATATATTGGGCAAAGGGTCCTGAATATGAAAAGAAGAAAAGAAGAAGACCGCAGAGGATGTTCATGAATGTAGTGAAGGAGGACATGCAGAGGGTTGGTGTGACAGATGAGGATGCTAGGAATAGGATGATGTGGAGGCAGATGATCTGCTGTGGCGACCCCTAATGGCGTCAGCTGAAAGAATAATATCTCATATTAAACATAGCTGAAGTTCCATATAGGGAAGTCAGCATACAGTATGTACAGTTAATCTCTTGCAGTTGATACTGCTTACACTGCATACATTGACAAAAATGATTTTGAACATGTGCAATGGACTTCAATCTCATTACTTTTGATATGATTGCACTGAGACAAAGACCTGGTCTGCGACCGTTTCAATTAAGTTTTATATAGCACTAAATTACAACAACAGTGGCCCTACAGTGATACAGAGAAAACCCCAACCATCAGACGACCCCCTCAGACCAAGCACTTGGCGACAGTGGGAAGGAAAAACTCCCGTTTAACAGGAAGAAACCTCCAGAAGAACCAGGCTCAGGGAGGGGCAGTCATCTGCTTCAACCGTTTGGGCGTGAGGGCAGGGAAATAGAACAAAAGACACACTGTGGAAGAGAGCCAGAGATTAAGAACAACTAATGATTAAATACAGAGTGGTGTGGTGTATAAACAAATGGTGAGGGACAATAGGTGTCTGTTGGTGTCTTTCATTGATTTTGGTACATCAAGACTTGACAAGACTGTTGCCTGCTGTTGCAAATCTTTGCTGTCTATATTCCCAGAAATTCACATTAAAAAGAGATTCAATTATTAACCACTTCTGGTCCCGTTAGAACCTCATATAGAATAGAGAATATAACCTTTCAACCAGTTGTCAACCAGTTGAGTTGAGTCCCCATTGCAAAGAGATTCATTGCAGATGACTTAAGCTCACTGGCACAGACTGACTAAGATTGATTACAGTGTGCTGGCAGTCCGTCTATGTTTATAAATTAGACAGCGGTTACTTATAAAGCTTCACTCATCTGTGAGTGATTGCGGTCAGTCCAATCAGACCATGACTTTTTGGAGACACGTTGCTACGAATTGTGCAATCACCTTGTGATCAAAAGTGGTCACTCAGAGGTTAAGGGTGTTGCATGTGCAAGACCTGGGCAACTGCAACTACTTGCAGTCGATCTCCGACAGCAGTAAGCATTCAGTGCGGTCACCGAGCAACCACCGATTTGTCGTAGTCACAAGGAGGTTGCTTTTGTTTTTACTGTTGAGTGACTGTACCATATTATAGTCATCTCAGGCACCAAAGGCTGCTGTTGAAACTTTATGTTAACAAGGTGCAGCACAACGTTGGCTTAAAAAGTGTTGAACTAAAAAAGCTTGTTTCAGACAATGGATGATGTGCAGCAAAGAAAAATTAAAGGATTATTTTAAACTTTAAATCATGCAAAACTACTGTAGTAGAATGAAAGAATAAAAATACAGAGGCAGAGCATAAGAGTCCACTTTGAGGCATAACTGCACAAAATATTAATATCACAGCAAAATCTCTTCATGTCATGATATATGCGCTTGTTGCACGGCATAGCTACAAGAACACTGCTTTAATTTACATTTTAAACAGCAGCCCCGACCACAAGCGCTGACCAGAAGTCACTACAGGAGTCTCAGTAATGGTGGGCTGTTTGTAGGTAAACCTTAACACTGTTCTTGGCCAGGCAGGCAAAGGAAACCACAACAACTAAAGTCTAAACACAGCATGGCTGAAGTAATAACCCCAGCACTACTAAATAAATGACTGTGTTTGGCAGTACTGAACTGACTGAAGAAGCCATAGTGTTCATGTGCTTTGTAATCGATAACAGCTAAATAATGATTCATTAACGTAGTGTTTTGCTTAAATTTACCTAAATGAAAGCTTTAAAATAATGAGGCACCTGCAGTGGAAATGGATATGATGTATGATGCAAATGTGTAGACAGGCTAAATATTAACATTGTTATTTTCATAAATGGAACATTTGTTTGTTTCAAATCCTTTTTTCCATTTAGGACTAATCTGTCTTAGGTTTCTTGTAATCAATTTTCTAGCCATGTTTCTCGACTTATTATAAATTTGCACACAAGAGAGATACAAAGTGAATAATCTTGGCTAATTTAACCTAATTGTAATCATTAATTATAAGCATTATTAAGGGAGTATTGTTGTGATGATGTGAGTTACTAACTTGCCAATGTCTTTTCTTGAACCTGAGCACTAAGTACAGGCCATAACCAAAATACGGCAATATTAAAATCAGGTGGTGGCAGTAAAAGTTAGAGTAACTCTGATTTTTGTAAATGCCAACTTTGCATTTACAAACCATCTAGTGAAAGATATTTTGTAAAGACTGAGATTTCTGGATAATATAATTCAAATACATCTGTTTACTGAGTTCCATTTACTGAATCACCTATCCCAGCAAGAGCCTGACATTTGCATAGGCAATTTATAGAAGCCGTTCCACTAAGATAAACTTTTAAAAACCTATTTGCAATTAAACCATCATTTATATGTTTCTGCATCTTTACAGAAGATGAGATTTTTAAATTGAACTGCAGAAATCTTGCTGTTTTCCCCTTTTTCCTTAATTTTTTTAGGCAGAGACAGAACAGTAGAACAGACTCTTGGATTGTTTTTATCTCAGGTGAAACTTTGGAGATTTGATTCAGTGTAATTTATATAACTTATTAAATTAGTATCAAATAACTACATTAAAAACAAGACTTACTTTCTAAGATTTCCCAGTTTTTCTCTGTTCACAGTATCTGTCCAACGCTCTTGGAAGAAATTCTGAGTGCTTCATCTTTCAGTGTGTTACAAAGGGAATTCAGTGTTGTCCCTGAGCTTGTTTGAGCTGCTGCTACGAGTGTGTGACCAGTCGACTGTGAACAGTCCCGAGCCCTGGCGTGCTGACCTTGGCTCCCAGCCATTCGATGTATCCTGGGCAGCTGTGGCTGTAGGCTGGCGGTCTGACAGGCAGGGCTGTGCCCACCGCCACCGCACAACAACCCCCACTTCCCTAGTGCCCTGCCCCAACTTGATACTCGACCCCACACGCATCCATCATGACCATATCATTACTTCCCAAGCTGCCACATGCAGCTACACGTTCACCTGGGATGCAACACAGAGTGCGGAAGAGATGACTCTTTAAAAGCTGTGGCGAGCGACTGGGGAATGAGGCATGAGCTCCGGCCTGTACGCTGCCACAGTGATCTGACAGTTATTTAGCCAGCAGTGCTAACGTGGCCCTGTGGCACAATGACAGCGTGTGTTAGTGTCTTGGATGGATGTAGGCCACCAGTGTTTGGGAATGATGAGGGACCTTTGATTGATGATCTAACAGTCCCAGTGTGAACACGCAGACGCATGTAGAAACATGCACTAAGCTTGGATTGACCGTTAACCTCCTACTTCTTTTTCCTGCCCTGCTGACTGACCCTGCTGGTCTTTTCCTGCTTTGCAATTATAAAACTGAAAGGAAGTGCTTTTCAGTTCGATATTTTTGGTTAACTTTCCTGTGTAGAGTCAAATATATATAAATATATAACTCACTCTATCTATCGATCTATCTATCTATCTATCTATCGATCTATCTATCTATCTGTCTATCTACCTATGTGTAGATATATATATATATATATCTATACATATATATGTATATACATATACACACACACATATATTTATATATATATATCTATATCTATATATATGTATATATATATATATATATATATATATATATGTGTATATGTATATATATATATGTGTATATGTATATATATATATGTGTATATGTATATATATATATGTGTATATGTATATATACATATATATGTGTATATGTATATATACATATATATGTGTATATGTATATATACATATATATGTGTATATGTATATATACATATATATGTGTATATGTATATATACATATATATGTGTATATGTATATATACATATATATGTGTATATGTATATATACATATATATGTGTATATACATATACACATATATATGTATATATACATATATATGTGTATATGTGTATATATACATATATATGTGTATATGTATATATACATATATATGTATATATACATATATATGTGTATATGTATATATACATATATATGTGTATATGTATATATACATATATATGTGTATATGTATATATACATATATATGTATATATACATATACACATATATATGTATATATATATATATATATGGAGTTGAATGCAAAGGTTTGTACAACACTGTATGTTAAAGATATCTTTTCACCTTTAAGGGTGAAAACAGGGGGACATTGCTCTAAAGTTTAGTAACATGTTGTGTATTTTAACAACAAAAAATTGCAATTTTACATTAAATTTCGTGTCAGGTTTGCCTTGGCTGCAGACCTTTAAATCCATCCGCTCCCTGAGATGACTCATTCATCAGGTGGTTGGACATAAAACTGCAAGTTTTCAGTGGAATAGTCAGTCGAGTAAGCAACAAATTCCCAGTCAGCATCATGGGCAGGATTTACACTACTGTCAGTCATAGAATGTATATAAAAGATGGATGTAGTCCTGTCATCATCCACTGGCCCCTCCTTGAGTTGTTTATGGATGCAGCTTGCAATCATATAACTTACAAACAAAAACAAAGTAGAATTTCATTCAGCAAAACTCGAGCATAAACTTGTTGGACATGCTGTACCTCACAGCTGGCCTTATTGTTTGCCTTTTTAATTCGATTAAAAAGACGCCAACAAGGCAGGTGTTGGTGAGAGGTCCAGATCAGTGATTTCAGATGTTGGACATTATAATGTCTTCATTAACTTCACGTCTTCATAAAATCCAAATGGATTTGTTGCAGTTGTTACGAAGGGGGGAAACTATTCTTAAAACCTTAAAACTTATTTGTTTGTATCAGGCTCTAAACGTGTTTGTTTCATAGCTGAAGTTTGGCATTTTAGCCAGAGAGTCTGTGGGGATTGGCTCGTTTTTGAAGCCAGCCTCAAATGGCCATTAGTGGAAGTGCAATTTGCTACTTGTTGCCAAGCTAAGTGCTCGTAAAGTGAAATTTTAAATTGCCAGTGCTCACTTATTTTCTTCACCCATGAGGCATGGCTACTGAACAGTTTTTTTCTTTGCCACACTTTTAAAGTCCTGGCTAAACTAGTATGTTGGCATAGTGACTTAACCTCACGCTAGATTCAAGCAGATATATTGGTCTCTAGTGATCGACGAGGGAAAACCAAATCCCCTCTCCCCTGGAAACTGTTTGTTGTAGATGCAGTAAGACTGAGAATGAAAACAGTTTTAACGAGCTGACAATTTGGTCTGATATCAGCTTTTGTCAGATTGTTTTCTGGCCATGTGCAGTTTTTGCCAGGCAACAAGCAGAGACTGTTGAAAGTTGGTGTGTTCCCAGCCAAGAAATAGTTCAACCCATAAGCCTTTGTGAAACCACACGATTTTTCTTCTCCTTGATATTTGCACAAATTTTAAAAAGGAAGGAAAAAGTAGAGCTTTTCATATGCTTTTATGTTTATGTTTATGATTAGAATCTATTTTTGTTGTTTAACCATTGTTTCACTCTACTGTCTGCTGGCCATAGCTCAGTATTTTACCGTTTGGTCAGCAACCTTGTAAAGACTGGTCAGGTTGATGCTTTTTACGTGTATATGAGAAGAAATGCTTTCCGTATGTGTAAGTCTGTGTATGTGTGCTAGAGCTTCTCACGGGGCTGTTGTTGTTATTGAGTCGGTTCATGGTGTGATTAACAGTGAGCGCGGCCTGGCAGGAGCACAATAGGGAATCTCTGAGGATTCCCTCGACACAGCACAACACTCCACTGCCTTTGAAATTACTCCATCACCATCCACTCACAAGAAAAGATGGATAATAAGATTTACTCTTTTTTTTTTAACTGTATGTTGAATGCAATGGGTATGAGTTGGTGAAAATAGCTCCATACAAATGCAAGCCCACTGCTGCTTGGTCCCTGGGAGTTAAGGTAGTTTGGGAAGATGTATTTTACTGGAGCACAGGAAGATTTTCACAGGGCTTAGGATTAGCACTGTAACGAAGCATCTTTTATTACATGGGACCCCAAGTTTTCAAAAACCATACTGTGACCGATATTTAGACCTGAGCTCCTGAAGCTGATAACTGTCATGAAAAGGCACTGTTAAGCTGCAGGAGAAAAAAAGGCAATTTTTTTAAGCTGCGGGTACCTGGAAATGGTGGCGGATTGCATCTCTGTGTTTCTTCCTCTTCTATTAAACAACACCATCTGCAAGCATGAAATGGTATACAGACCTTTTATGACTTGCACAAAACGACTGAATAAGACAGAATACTTTAAGAAACTGGATTTATAAGTTTTGATTTGATAGAACTATAGATAAATTTAAGGTAAAGAGTGGTTTGTTCTTTCTTATTCTTTGAGAAAGAACCCAGCACAAAGTTGTTGGGTTTAAGATGGCAGCACAGAGTTCATATACTGAGAAAGTCGGTGGCCTGTTTGTGGAATTTGGAGAGCCGTTTTAACCATGTAGAGCCTGAACTAAGAAATAATTGCCCAACAACAACACTGGAGCATTTATTGAAACTTGAATCAAATAAAAAGACAAGAAAAGAAATATGAAGTTCCATATATGAATTTTTTTTGTATCATTTTTGCTACATCCGATATTTATGTGCAGTTTATTGCTTAAAAATGTATTGTGCAATTTCTTATGTTTACTTATTTTTAGGCGAGAAAAAAAAAGTATGCATCATATATGACACACTTGGCGTTAGAGGGTTAAAGAGTTTGGTTTTAAATTACGTTTGCATGATGCATTTTATTGTGCATAAAATAATGGTAAAACATGATAAAATCTCTTGGGTTAGTATAACAGCCTGATGGCCCAGGACCAGTAAGGCCTCAGTCTTACAGGGGCCTTTTGGTAGTCACTGGTCGCTAGTGGAAAAATGTGACTTGTCGTTAAGTGAAACTGGTCGTAAAGAAGTACGTGATGCAGGACCAAAGGCCTTGTTGTGATTGCTTTGGTCAGTAGCATTTGAATGGTGCATGTAATTTACATGGAGGATGCCAACTACTTGTTGAGAGGTAATACAATTTTTACTTCAGAAGTTCTACTTTTCCAATTTACTTGATACTTTTTACAGTTTCACTACCACTTAGCTAGTAGTTTTATGCTAGCTACTAAAACATCCTCTTCATGACCGATTTTGTGTAGCCTTCCTTACGATGGTAATTTCCAGTGGGTCACTGACCGGTCTCTAGCCCTTTGTGGATGAGGTGTAAATTATGTAAGATCAGTGACCCGCTGCTGGTTTGTTTGTATGAATGACAATATTTCCACCAATCAAGTTCACCTGTGATAAGGCAACATTTTCACATTCAAAAGTCCTTCATCTAAACCACTGAATAAAATAGGTTACTATCACAAAATAAAAATGGCAAAAATGTCAAAATAAAATGATTTCAAAATATATACATCTCCAAGATATTTCTTAATTTACCAAAATGTAAACAAAAGCAATGCACATAGTGGCTTGTTATGAGAGGTTACTAAAAGATCTATAGAGTTCTTGTATTTTTTATGGCAGATACTGGGGGTTTAAATGTGAACCAGTGTTATTAATGTGAACCATCTTTCTCTTCAAATTTTTGGGCTTCTCTTGCAGATTTTATTGGCATCAATTATGTTCTCGTCTTGCTAATTAGGAGTTCGCTATAGCACACAATTATCAAAGTTGCCTACTAATGTGCTTAATATTCTGATCTCTTCCCCCAGGGCTTCGCAGACAGCCCTCATTACAGCGATCATTTGAGTGACAGTCGATTAGTGTCCCATGAAGGATTGTCCCCAACACCTTTTATGAACTCAAACATAATGGGTAAGTAAGTGACTCCTTTCAACTCACCCTCATATGCCCTTTGGTGGTGGAAAGACATCCTAAAAAAAACTGATTGAGATTAAGGCACATCATTTACTGGAGGCAGCAGGACTGAAAGGCTTGCAGGCTACAGGACAATTTTCTTCTCTCCCCTCATGTCTTTATTTCCTCTCTTTAATCCTCCTCCCCTTTCCACATCTCCCTCTTCCCCCTCCTGAGATGACCCTCCCCCAGGCTAGGAGTCACACCATCAGTATAGGTTTCCGTCATAAGAAGCTGTGTCCTAGACATCAAAACCGCCCTCAGCAGCTTCCAGCAGCAGCACAGTTATGTATTGTTTGGGTGTAGGGTTAAACAGACTGTTGTATCAAAGACCCAACCGTGAAACAGAAACAAACTTCTAAACTGAAAGTAGATCATACAATTTTGTTCATTTGGGATTTTTGCTGTGTTTGCCTTTGGATTTTTCAGGTGCTGCGTTTCCTTTGGCTGAATCTGGTTTGCTCATACAAAAGATATATATTTATTTGCATTTGTTTGGCTATCATTTGACTAGTTTGTTAGATTTCTGAATCTTTACTGTAGTGTTTCTTGGCTTTTATTCTCCAAGTTTTTTTTGTTGTGACTTACTCTGCATTCCTATTATTAGCATCAATTTAATTACAAGCAGGTGGACGCACTTTCCCCAAACACATCATACCTTGAGTTTTAATACTCTGTCATCACTTTTTAAAACACATAGTGTTACTGGCTTACAATATGCTCTGCTATTGTAGCGGTTAAAAGCTGTGTGCAGCTCTTTGGCCTGGCATCGTTGTGATGTGTAACCACTCGACAGTTTTATGGCTAACTACAGCTTAGCCCATTATGTAATGGCCCTGGAGACTGGTTTCCAAGCACAGCGGTTAGTTCACAAATGGGCGCTACTGAATGAAACAAATTGTTATCTTCCCTGCAATTGATCACATGACTGCTTCCCCACCCATTGCCACTGTGTGTGTGTGTAATTGCTCTCACCAGTTTCAGAATATGGATGTGATCTGTCGCAGTGATATGTCAGAGTTGGGCAACATGATTGTAAACTTGGAATTGCCTGCGCTTATCTCAGGATGGGAATTCAGGATGACTGTGGTCTTATTAAATTGTTTTTCCAGAAGTAATATCTGCACGGATTTATAGTTTTCAGCACCCTCATTAAGCCACGTCTGAAAGGTTATTCCTCATAAATGCACAGGATAGAACAACCATGTAGTAGTGAAATATATTGTTGGGGCTGTAAATATTTGTGCAGTGACATCAATTTTATGAAGTTTGGCTTTTTATGCCACAATAATAGATTGGAGATTAAATGGTCGAGATGCAGTTAAAATGGAGACTTGAGGGGGACTGAAGAAAAGTAAAAGTACCACAACACCAGTGAACAGACAAAATGCCTACTGTGACTTTTGTGCTGGTTTATATTTAATGTATTTTTGTCTATTAGGAGTGCTGTGGAGTGTATTTGGATGAGATCTCTATTATAATGTGTGCCCTTCTTACTCATGTTCTAATCATATGATGCAAAAAAATAACATAGTTAAAAACCCACAACTAACAATCTTAAAAATGGCAAACATCATAGCAAAACATAATTTGAGAAACTATTTTAACTGTATGCCACAGAACAGCATGTTGGATAATGCTAGCTAACCAGGTTTCATAAATGTCTGTTAACTGCTGGGAGTCTCTTGCTAAATGCAGCAACACTACAGACAGTTGGAGAAAAAGATAACCTGTCACTTAAAGCTAAAATAACAGGTGTCATTCCTCACAGCAGACTCATGTGTGCACCAAATATTTTATTCTTTTATTAACAGAGCTTAGAAGTTGAATATGAATTGTTTTTTTATTGTTTGTTTGTTTTATTTTATTTGTATGATATGTTTTGTAATGATATGTGTGTGTTTTGTGTGTGTGTAAAATGTTTATATTCATATAGATTATATTTATACACTGTATTCTGTATATCAAATAAATAAAACAGTAAAGCTGAGGACAAGATTAATTGTACTGTTCTACTGATATTCATGACATTCCCTTACTTTTCTTTTTTATTCCTCCTGTATAACTCCTGGGTTGTTTTTGCATGAGGGCTTCAGACAGGGCCTCCAGTGTTGCTGGATTTTCTTGAATCTGAGCATATGTAGTAGATCTGTAAACTTCAAAATTACTCTGGTAGTTTCTGTGCATTAGTGATTTTTGTGCTATTGGAAACCATACATGACCATAGCATCATGCTACCTCCACTGTGCTATACAGATGGCTTTGTATGCTTTTAAAAACACACAGTGTTACTGGCTTACAATATTTTAATGATAAGCCATCCAAGCCTTCCCCAATTTTTCTTCTGTTCTGTTACAGACTTAGTGTACAATAACTGGATTGTTTACCGGATGTTTTGGTAAAGCCCAACACATTTAGAAAATGTGCAAGTCCAGGCATTCGCAGCACTTTATGAGCTGTTGAATGAACTATTTTAAGCCAGGAAACATCTCACAGCATACAGCAGTTGATTTTTCCATAGGCATATACTCAGAGCCTCAAGATATGATGTTGGGTTAAGATCACATTGATTAGTCTGTAATCTGAATACCAATCACTGCCAATAGTGGTAAAATTATAGTTTGTTGGTCAAAGAGAGAAAAAGACAGAATGTGAAACGTGGAGAATAAACTTGGAAACTAATTTGCTAGAGGAAGAAGAGGTAATGAGAGGGCTTTGTCTCAAGTCAAGTCCTCTACCATTAATTTGTCATTTTGAGTTTGAGTCGGCGAAATTGTTGCTGTACCGTCAGACAGACTGTGCAAAGTGAATGGCTGCAGACATCTGAAAACAACCCAGAGGTGGTCAGCAGTCATTGTGGTGTGTTAGGGCCCTGAGGACCACTTCATATTTCCTGCTTCTCAGTCAGTGTATTGTTCCTAATCGGAAGCTCCCAGTCCATAACTCTTAATGACATTTCCATGTTTACATGGATTTGTTTAGTCTAGTTTATCAACACAGTAGATCTAAACCAGGCTTGTATGAGAAAAGCTGCTTGGAAATTTCCCTTGGCAAAAATACCAACTAAAATATCTTTCATGTCCTATGCCCCCATCTGCTTTCCTGTTGCCCATTAATTGGGAAGTCATACTGCTACTTGGATAAAAGCTAAAGATTTAATTTGTATTTATTTAAAGATCACTACAATTTATTTTATGCACTCATCTAGTGCTTTTTAGCTGTAATAGAGTACTTTCTTTTTTACTGTAAGCAAGAGTTCACACTGCTCACATTTCTGTAAAATCCACAGCCTGTGTGAAATAAACTGCTACTGTCTCTGACATCTGCCAACCAAACTCAAGAATAAAAGTAATTGTGTGCATCAGAAGATAAGCGAGACAGACAATGACTATACAGTGTTTGAAATGTTTATATTAGAATTTGCATGTGGTTCAGATTAAATCTAGAGAAAGTGCTTGAATGTGTAGTGTGTGGATTATAGAGCATGATAATATTGTGATTCAGAAACTAAAAGTAATTTATTAACCAAATTCTCTTTTCAGTTTTGCAACATTTATACTTCCTGCATTTTGGAGAAAAAATCTGCACAAGAAAACTGCACACTGCATATGCACAGTAGACCTCTGCACTTGTAAACTACTCCTGCAAGCCACAACACATACTATAACTGTTCCTGTTATTACTGTTCATTATTACTGCAGGGTTGTACAGCATAATCTATCAGTGTTTTCAGTGTTTCAGAATCATGTAACTCTTAGTAATCTGTATATTTTTTTCCATTAAGTTTCATTTCGAGAAGGCATAAGTTCCATGTTATTAACAGGGCAGGAGAGAGGTGAGGCTGTAAGTTATTATGGGTAACATATAGATACAGGAAGTGGTTTGTTCTGTTATTTTTATCATTCATTTTTAAACAGAAATTTAGCACACTTTTTTTCCAAATCACAGGGTTTTTTTTCCCCGCCTAATCAGGAATGATTGAAGTTGAAGAACCGGTGTTTTGGTTTAGTGCTGGGGAGCCTCTGAGTGCCTAATGATAATGCTGCTCTCCTAAAGGGGGGGCCGGGTTCGAGTTAGGGCAGGCTACGGGCTTCACTCGTGCTAAAATCCTCTTACTCGCCGTCACGCCATCCACGTCGTACTGCCCGACAGGTGGCAGCCACATTGTTCATGTGTAGAGAACATAACAGACAAACTTTCAGCCTCAGCCATGTGAGTCTGTGTGACTCAGCCACACATAACATGCATTAAGTACGCAGGCTACACTTGGACAGACTTGTTAGTCAGAGCATTCGTGGCACAACGTGTGCCTGATCGTGTGATCTGATAGGAATTATTGGCAGTCACGTAGATGCATGGACTATTTACTTAGTGATTAATTGCTGTGATTGGAAAACGGACTCCGTGAAAGCTCTGTTAGCATGGGTTAGATTTTTGTACTTTGGTGCATAAGTAATAGTATCAGAGCTAGCAACATTTGGCAATCCTAGGATTTAAATCGATTTCTTAGTGCCACGATTAATTTCAGAATCGTCTCTGGATTGAAAACAATTCTCACTTTGCAAAAAGTAAAGAGACGCTGCATTTTAGCTTTTTGTCAGAGAAAAAGTAGCTTAGAGGAGTGTGTGTGAGTGAGTCTTCACCTTTATTCATTTATGTTTCTTTTATCATGGCGCTTCACTTCAAGTCTTCTGCGTGCCCTGCAGTGGATGGCCGGTTCTCATTTGCTCTTTCTAAATGTTTAGCCACATGGATTGCCAGCAGTTCACAGCCCTGACAAGGAATGGTTTCGTCTAATCACCAGCGGAGATTTTTTTTTTTCCTTGTGATGTAAGCTCGATATGGGAAAGTCTGTAGGGGAGGCTGATTTCAAGCAATTCTGGGCAATTACCAGAGGCGATGAGCTAAAACTGAAAGAGCTGCACTCTGCCCCTTTCTTTTTCTTTGTGTTTCGAGTCTGCACTGCTTAGTGTTTGCCTTTTTGCTGTTATTTACTCAATGGACTGATGCTGTTTTTCATTAAGTGTGGCAACGTTAGATAAAGCTTTAAAGTCACAAAATTAGTAGGACAGAACTGAAGCTATTCACAGCTGTCATTTGTCAGTTTAAAAATAACGTAAGGGAAATGTCTTATAGGGACATCAAAGGAATAATGAAAATACTCCAGGCCTCCCTATTGTTCTTTTATTTATTTAATGCTTTTCAGGCTAAAATTACAAGCTATGTTAATTCACAACAGTCTTTCTCTTTCTTGTGCTTTAAGGTCTTTTTTCCATTCAGGGTGGCCTTGGCTTGGATTTAAAGGCACGGCCTGTGATTGGAGAGAGGGAAACATAAAAGAATCACAGTTGTAGTTGCAAGTTTGTCAATATGAACAAGGTCAAATAAAATCGTCTGGATTTCTATGTGTTTATTTTGATTTTACTCTCCACACACGAACACCCACATATACTGAAGCATTCATTTCAAAACGAAGAGCCAAAGGCATGCCCGTGTTTATTGCGAGCTGGGCTTTATGTGGGATCTCGCTGTGAATCTGTGGAGCGCTTTAGCATCAGTTCTCTCCGGCCATGTGTCCGAGGCGTGATATCACAACTGCTGACTTGTAGTTTCTCCACTCACGTTTCTCTGGTGTGATTCATGTATATTACTCATACGGCTTTAGCCCTGCATGACAGTTAATCAGCTTAATACTTTCCTCGGCGCATGCAGAAAGCCGCGTGCATAAGGCCGCATGCACCATCCTCCCAGCCTGTCAGCACACATGTGACTTTCACGTGATGACCTGGCCGTTATTGCTCTCCTCTTTTGTTTCATCCTGCTGTAAACTTATAGGACTTCACATATTTGTATTTAATATTTGTAAAGATGGATAGTTGTTTGTTGTGCTTTCTATCTAACATTCACACGCTGATGGATGCAACAAAGATACTTTAGTATGCAGACTGAAGCAGCCAGGAATGGAACCATCTTCCACCTTCCAATCAGTAGATGACCTCTGCCACTTCAAAGAAAAGGGAGGTACCTTCTGTGGTAACAGTTGTGAACAAGGGAGCAGCCAAAAGTAGCTTTCTTTTAGTGTGATGGATTTAAGTGATAGCTAACATTTTTTTGAAGACTATAACTTCTAAAATGATTGTTTAACAGTTTCTTGTTGCTTTCATGGTAGCTCTTTATTTTTGTTCTATTCGGTGGAAGCTCATTGTTAGATCCAGTTCAGTACAGGATCATCCCATGAAAAGCGAGTGCTGATACAAGTTCTACATGTTAACAATGAAGATTTCTGCCCAGGCTTCGTAAAGTTGGTAGGTCCTTCATGATAGAAATATACACTGATCAGGCATAACATTATGACCACGTGCATAA
Source organism: Oreochromis niloticus (assembly GCF_001858045.2). Lineage (NCBI taxonomy): Eukaryota > Metazoa > Chordata > Actinopteri > Cichliformes > Cichlidae > Oreochromis > Oreochromis niloticus. Next base: position 22,301,848 of record NC_031965.2, on the reverse strand, counting down.
TATTGTGTTGATCCCCCCTTCTGCTGCCAAAACAGCCCCAACCTGTCGAGGAACGGAGTCCACTAGACCCCTACAGGCTGGCTGTGGTATCTGCACCAAGATGTTAGCCACAGATCCTTTAAGTCCTGTAAGGTTTGTGGTGGATCCTCCATGGATTGGACTTGCTTGTCCAGCACATCCCACAGATGCCCGATTGCTGGTTCAGCACCGTTTCTTCCTTGGATCACTTTTATATAGTGACCACTGCAGACTGGGAACACCACACAAGAGCTGCAGTTTTGTAGAGGACCCAGTCGTCTAGTCATCCTAATTTGGCCCTTGCCAAAATCACTTAAATCCTTACGCTTGGACATATTTCATCCTTCTAGCTCATCAACTCTGAGGAGAAAATGTTGAAAATGTCCCACCTACCAACAGGTGCCATGATGAAGAGATAGTCGGTGTTATTCTCATCACCTGTCAGTGGTCATAATGTTATGCCTGATCGGTGTAGATGGAAAAGACAAGCATTAGATTACACATCGCCTCCGATAGAAGCAGGATGACAGTATAAACCCACAGAGCCAGAGCTCGTAACACTATCAGAAAAAAACTTTAATTTTCAGTCAAGCACTGAAGGCTTCTGTCAAAATATGAGGATATTAGAAAATTGTTTTAACACAGAGGAAATCAGAGCTGAAGGATGAGCCTGGTGATAAATATAGATAGAAGAAAAGGAGATTTTATATGATATGACTTGATTTCAACAGCCACTTTTCCCACGTGATACCTTTAAAACCTTTAAAGTTTTCTACTTTTCAATGAGACACAGCAGATTCAGTTCAATTCAGTTTTATTTATATAGCGCTAAATCCCTACAATAATGAATAAATAATAATAGATCAAATATCCAGGTTACCGGTGCTCGGTTCTGTTACTCCAGATCTTAGATATTAAATTGGTGCAGTTTTGCTGTTGAAGCTGTGATCTGCCCCATGATAGATGCTTGAAGTCGGTTGGGAAAAAAAAGAAAAAAAAAGATGCTGGATGAAAATGAAATTTTGGCTCTAGATTGTGACACTTCGAGTGGGTGGAAATCGGTTTGCTTGCAGTTTGTAATGGAGCTTAAATGTGTTTTTCAGCCCTGGAAATTTCATGTGGATATGTCCTGTGCTTAAGAAGTTAAAGATTGAAAAAATGGGTTCAAAAAGGGTTCAGAAATGTTGGAAGAAAAAAAGGGAAAAGCTCAAAATTTTCAAACCAACACAACATATTATTGTAGATTGATAACTTGAAAAATATTACAAAACTAGCATGTCTGTGATCACTTAAAAAAAAAGGGTGATTCTGCAGGTGTCAGCTTATTTTATTTTTACATGATTGTATATGAAATGACCCTTTAGAGATTTTACATGGGAACAGCATGCTGCTGGTAAAACAGAAGTAATGTTAGCTAGTACCAAAATTTGTGATATTGTTTCTTTGTAACCAGTCGAACTTAACAATTTCATTGTATTTTTAAAGTACAAAGAAGACACAACAGTTTTTTCTTTTTTGCACTGATTAGTGTTTCGCACTGAGAAAGAATTCATCCCTTCCAGACTTTTGCCTTTTCATGTCTAATTGTTCCTCAAGGCTTTCCCTGAAGTGTCGAATCCCACTTCACACTGGCATCCCCAGTGTGTTTTTACTGGGGCAGGTGTCATGTGCTAATGCGCCGTCCCACAGGAGACCCTCCTCATACCCAGGCTGTGATTGTGGCCAGGTGCTGTTCAGGTGTGCACTCGGTTTGCAGTGCAGTTTGGGTCACAGGTGCTGCCAATGCTGCTCCCTTTTCCCTCTTCATACCCAGACTCTCTCACATACACACAGACACTGTTTACTACAAGCTTTCACAATAAGAGCAGAAAATATGGACTCAAATATTGTTTTACACGTATTGCTTTATCAAAAGTGATGCGGCATAGATAGACTGTGTGTGTGTGTGTGTCTGTGTGTCTGTGTGTGTGTGTGTGAGATGAAGCAGAGACGAAAGAAGGGAAAACGAGGGGATGTGTGTAGTACAGTTTAGTGGCTATAGCCGGTCATTATGCAGAGCTGCAGGGTGTGCTTATCTATTACTGCGGTCAGTGGAGCATGAAAAGCTGAAGACGAGCTGAAAGGGTCCAAATCCTGTTCCTCCTTACCCGTGCCGCCCACATCTCCACACGCATCCCAGCCCACCCCGCCTCCTTGCATCTCTCGGCCCTACCCTGTGCCGTCCTGCCTTGCTTCCTTAGGCCCCGGCCCCCAGCATGTGACTGGTGAGGCTGACCAGCTGCAGAGGATCAGCTGTAGTCTGAGTAGGCCTCGAGGGCCGTCTCTCCATAGAGGATAGAAGAGTTGTGGTATAGCTAAGGTATGATGACATAATAAGTCTCTGAGAGACAGCTGCAGGGGTTAGAGTGCCAAAGTTATATTTATCAGCAGTGGAAAGGTGTCTTAATGTTGCTGCTTTCAGTCACTTTAGTTTATTTTCGTAATACTTAAGCATGTTGAAATTGCAAGGTCGAGGCTATAAGATACTTAATTGCATACATGTGTTTGCAGATGTTTGCACAACAAAAGAGTCAAATTCTGTGTTAAAACTTTCCCGTAAAAGTAGTTTTTATTAATCCAAATCCTTCCTCATTGTACTTGTTTCCTCGTATATCCCACATCGCTCTCCCCTCCCCCCATTCTCTCGTTGCTTTCGTCTCTTTCTGCCTGCAGCTGATGCCAAGAGGAATGTTGGGGGATTATTTAATACAAGCACAACACTAAAAGGGAAATGATTCATTCAGAAGAAATGATGTTAGAGGAACACTTTAAGTCTGCTGACTTTATTGCTTCACATTGCGTTGTTGATAGCACTGTTATATGTCTGTAGCTTTGATGTACGAGTTAAATGAGATTGTTGGGCAAACTTTTCACATGATCCTTATATGTGTTATTTAGTTTTGAAATGTTATACAGCGTCACCTTTGACTTTAGTACCTCTGGTATTTACAGATGTTATCCTTCGATCATTCGGGCTAAGCTCCTGTTGTTGTCAGTGGATGGCAGTTGAAATAAATATCCCCATGCTCATAATCTAACCTGTCAGCATGTGCTGGTGTACACACCTGTCGCACACTGCAGCACATCTTAAAAAAAATGTTGGTCATCACAAATAAAGAACACATGAAAAAAAAAACAAAGAAACTTTGTCTTGAGAGCTTTGGTATGTAACTCTGGACTAATGTTTTCCAAGCTCTAAAGATTAAAGTTTGAAAACATTAGAGCCGTGCTTGCATTCATCACGTAAACGTCTGTACCAGTTTTTATAAAATACCCTTTATTAGCAGCATTTGAACCCAGGTAGAGCACAGATGGGTGACAAATTCGTCCTTAGACCTTCTTTTTCGCTAACTCTACCAGCTAAACTGGAGAATGCATGAAATTGACCCCTGGTTCGCGCACATCAATATCTTCAACACGGACAGGTCAGGTTTTTAGTGAACTTTGTAGTTTCCCTCCAATAACCGATTGGAGGGAAACCGATTGGTCACCACCTCAGAAGTTGGGTCCTTGTCGAGACGAGGCACAGAAAGCCTGGCCGGCAGTAGCTCGTTAATTCTCTTGCCCACCCCTCCTCTAACTCCCGCCTCCATTTTTTTCCACGGTCACAACTGCTTGCCCAGGCGTCCTGCGTCCATGCTGGGAGTGCTGGCAAACAAAACACTAGATAATGTTACACTCCCGTCTTGTTGGACTGCAGTGGATTGTAATTGGATAATAAAATGCAAACATTTGTTTCGCCTTTACTCCCACTTGACAATGCCTGACATTTTCTCCTGCACTGGCACAGCCCCGAGAGTGTGAAGTGTGGGAAGTGTAGAGCGAAGCATGGCTCTGTGAGACTTTTTTTTCCCTTCGCTGCCATGAAAACGGGGGTGGGAAGGTAAAAAAAAAAAAAATTCCAACTTGAAAATCAACAAACCTCTTTTAAATGGCGACTACAATTTATGCCCTCATGCAGTGCCATCCACACAGAGAGTACTCATCAAAAGATTTATCCCCTTCAGGCTTTTTTTGGGGGGGGGGGGTGTTATTTAGTGCAGGCTTTTGTTCTGAAGACTTTTCAGGGTTTTTTAGGGGTTTATCTGCGTAAGGAAATATGCCCACAGTGCTTGGAGCTGGATCAGCATTCCTAACCCATGTGTGTATCCTTCCTTGTCCTTCACCTCTCTTCGGCTCGCTCTGTTATTTTGCTGTTCAACAGTTGTTTGGCATTTAAGACCAAACATAAGCTTGTACTTTGATGCAACACACTGACTTGATTCTAATAGCCGGCTGGGGGACATTTCTTCAGCTTGTTAAATGTGCTCTTGTTTCCCCAGACAGTGCTCTGTCTCATCCTCACAGAGATGATGGCGCTGAGCTCACACGTGAATGCGAGATGCAGGGGAGCATGTTAGTGTCCCCGCTACAGCAGCATCCATTACAGTGTTGGTGTTCACATGGTGGGAGACGTTATTAGGGAGCTCATCGCCTTTCTCCTCTGAGAGAATGGATGTGTGATTATGAAGTCATCAGCTATGAACCAGTGAGGCTGCGGAGAAGCACCCCTCCTCATGGGTCCTCAGGGTGCCATTGATTGGTGACCATGTGTTTGTGCCTGATAGACTGTGAAATGGTGTGTTGCTGCACGGCTGTGTCACACCTGCGTCCCACCAAGGTGATTGATTGGTTTGGTCATGTGGAATGTTCCCATCTGGTCCGCAGTAATGCATTTTTTTCCTCATTTGTGAATAACAAGCACTGGCAGGAGAATAGTTTGGCTCGGAAAAAGGCAAAGGCCAAGCGAAAACATTTTCCCCTGTCCACCTCCACACCCCCCTTTTTTTTCCCTTTTACCGAGTTAGAAGAAATTCAAATAGACCGAGCCACGGCACCTGATTATCCTGGGAGAGGGGATAAATACAATCAGGAAATCCCCATCTCTCCTCTCATACAGAGAGATGGATTTTAGGGGGAAAATAAACTGGTTAGCTGGAGCGAAGGGCAGCAGCTAGCTGCTCCTGATTTTCAAAGTCATACTTCAGGGGTAAAAAAATGTGCAATAAAACGAGGAATATCTTTGATCTCGCTGATTTAGACACCTTCTCTTGATTAGTAACCCCTTCTGGATTTTTAGCCTCATCTAAAAGCAGTATAGCTTTTTCTCCCCCTCTGAGCCAAGTGTGTTATTTTGTTCCTCCTTCTTGCATTCTTCCCAGTTTGATTTCTCTTAATCCTGGTCCCTCGCCTTTAATTGATCTATTCATTCCACCTAATGGCTAATTACACATCAGGCTGCGTGAGCAGATGCATTTATCATCATAGTACGTAATAATCAGTGACATTTCAACAAAGAAAAAAATAAATATGCAAATAAGAACTCATTAACATTTGCTCTTGCTGTTTTGAATAATGTTGGCGCTGACAAGGCTGTGCGCAGAATTGATGTTGAGCTCAGGGCGAGGGAGTCATGTTTCCTCTGTGCTTTGTGGCTCTATTATTTTCCTCTGTCCTACTGTTGTTCCTAATGCTGGGCTGTAGAAATCTTCCACCAGTGTACACACACACACACACACACACACACACACACATTCACTGCCCTAACCTCTAACCCAGTCAGCTTTTATTTACAGTCTAAAAAAATCTGCTGTGAAGCATTAAACAGATTTGGATGGATGGATGTACACAAACTCATAAGTGAAGGAAACAAAAGGAGGCGTGTTAAAAGGTATGGGGGGAAAGCGAGTGAGTGTATGCCTGGCATGTCCTTGTACCATCTCTGGTTGCCAGAGGAATGTATTAGTAACCATGGAGCCTGTCTAATTTTACTTCCAAGGCACCCAGACAGGCTAAAACATTAGCGCCGTATAGCCGAGAGTACCCTACTGACAGTTTATCATTTAATCACGTCGGAGTCTGACTCCTGTAGTGCACATCTTTCTTTAGGGATTCAGCATTAAGCTGTATTAAAATATTTACATTTAAATGCTAAAGTAAGATGAAAATTTTGAATCTTGGCTGCAACTAAACCTTTTTTAGAAAAACGTTTTGAGTTTAGGAGTTAAGGATTCAGTTTTATTCATCATGTTTTGATGTATTTGACCATAATACACATTTGATTTACTCAAATAGTCAAAAATGCACAGATTCCAGCGAAATAATGTTACTTTTGCTGTATGTTGACCAGTTGTGCTTACCTCTGTAGTAACCCCCAAAGGCCCATTGGGAGCCAGACAAATCATGGGGAGTCGTCACGTAATGACGCGTATAAGCAAAGATCCACAGACACAGCAAAAACAAACTAACTGAGTCGGCGTGTGATAAGTTCACTTGCTTTAAGCATAATTCCTCATACTGTATAATGTGTTTGTTTTCATGGTCTTGACTTTCCTTGGAGCGAAGGAAACTGACTCATTTTCTGGATGGAAAAAAAAGACCCTTGGAATGCATCTGAGAGGCAGTGAAGCACGCTTGCTAATTGGCTGTTTTTGTGGCAAGGGTTTTGAATTGATCCCTGGGGATGCTTAGGTCACTACCTCTCACAGTATCAAAATAAGGGGCTCAGCACAGTGCAGTGCTATACTGTGGTGCAGTCTTGTGATCAATAAGGAGGCATGCTGTGAATGACTGGCCAGCTTGCCTTTTTTTTCTGCGAAATTCCTGCACCTACTGTTGTTTACACTCTGCTCCACTAGCTCTAGGCAGATGATGCTGAAATGGTTTAAAACTTACAGGTAAAATTTAGAGTCTTTTACACATGAGTTACATTTTTATTGGTTTAATGTGCAGATTGTATTTAGCATTTACTTACAAATTGTTTGCTTTTATTTAAATTAATTTGGTTTATTAACACGCTCTCTGCTCAGACTGATGCCCCCATGACCTGAACCCAGATAAATAGTAAAAAATGGATGGTTGGATGGATGAAAGTCTTATGTTAAATGTGTTTATTCTTTTGAGTTTATTCAATTGTATGATTTGATAATCACTATTTTTAACACCAGAGTGGCTGTATAAGGCCTCAGTCATGCAGGCCTTAGGGTTGATTAGCAAGCACTGGTTGCTGGGAAAAATTTGTATTCCATAATCGATTGGCAAGTGATTGCTGGAGGTTGCTGACTGTCGCTGGGTAAATCAGTTGCAAAGAGGGTGCTGCACTAAATACTTTCTTGTGATTGCTGTAGTCAGTCACCGCTATGCTGCGATCACCTGTTGTTTGCATAGAAAACACTAACTTTTCTGCAAACACTCACTAACTGCTTGCTGAGCAGTAGTGAAGCTTGGACAGTGTGACACAAACTGGAAACAGAGAATGTTCGCCTTCAGAGTAAAAGTTGTGCCTTTTGAAACATGATGATTGAAGGGATAAGAAAGCCCTGATGATGTTGAGAAGACAATCATGGTTCTCAGTCACGTCGTCTGTCATCTTTTGTGCTTTATGCTCTGGCTGTTGCAGGAAACACCATGTGGAATTCATTTTTAAGCAGTTTAAGAAGTATGTGTCCTCTGAGGTTGGTGGGTTAAAGTTACGAAATGATACAAAACATCTACAGAAGTCTTATTGAGCAAAAATACCAAATTCCCACCTTTTGTAGTGTAGCTGTGTAACAGCTGGTAGTGGTGTCTTGGACAGTTGTGAATATCTTGCTTGGTGAGTACCAGCAGTCCAGGTTGGGAAATTAAAAACAGAGATGTGCTCAGCCCCCAAACAAGAAAGGAAATAAGCAGACAAGGAGCCCAAGACCCTAAAGAGAAAACTGACACCAATATGTTCCCTCTTGAGATGCAGTGAGAGAACGTGCCAGAAGTTAATGTACCAGGGTAACACTTGCGAAATTATTCTGTGTGGAAGAAACAGTAGAAAGCAGCCACTCTTGATAAAAGGCACATGGCAGTAGCCCGGAGAATGGAAAAACAGCAAAAGACTGAAAAGCATGAGGAAAGCAACTGTTGGATCTGGCTCAACAATAGGTGAACTAAAAAAAAAGTCATAAAAGTGCTATATTTAGCAGAAACTGGGCACTGAGGAAATCATATCTGTCATCTGAAGCACGATGGTAGTACAATAGGGCCATGAAGAGCCAAATTATTTGTTAGATATGAAAGTTTTTCTGCTTCACTGTGCCAAAAACTTTGGAGTGGCATGATGATTCAAAAAACTCTAAAACTCTGAGTAGAGTAGCTTCACTACAAGTGTGTGAAAAGCCTTGCGTGGCACTACTCGAGCGATGCTTTAAAATCTGTGGAATGACTTCATGATGGCTGTTCACAGCCTGTGCAAAGGTGCCAGTGACAAACTGCAGTGCTGTATTTGAAAGTGTGATATCCACACAGAGAAGAAGACCCGAAGCTGTTAAAGCTTCCAAAAGTGTCTCTGCAGTGTGTTAACACCGAGAGCTGGATGTTTTCAGTTTGCTATTTGATTCATCTGTCCATCCATCCATTTCCTGTCACTAACGGGGGTTTGAGGAGACTTTGGCACTTCCTAGGCCATCTCACAGGTCTAATCTCTCCAGTCCTGGATGTGCACGGGCCTCCTCTGAGATGGGACATGCCCAAAACCTAGGAGGACCCTGGGTCCCCTCAGTTGGCTCAGTCAAAAAACAAGGGTCTAAAATGCTGACTTTAATTTTATTACAAGTAACTTTTCCATTTAATTTTGTTACATAAAAACAGCATAAAATGTTACATTTACTGGAATGACTGGTATACATTCAGTTTATAGCAGACATATTTTCCTTAATAATGAATTATTTGAATTACCAAACCTTTGTTTTCGTATATTTCAGTTGCAGTCTTTAATCAAAATTATCATTATATTATTATCATGTTTATTGAGGGTGAAGAATCATTTCTTTGAGTGCTCCTTCTGATGTGGAGGAGTAGCGGCTGAGCTCCTCTGAATGACCAAGCTCCTCTAAGGCTGATCCCAGACACCCTGCAGAGTGTTTGCTATTTGCTCTCCTTTATTAATATAATACTATTTGTTTGGGGAAGTCCTTTTTCTAGTTTGTTGCATGGCTGCAGGATTTTAGGTTTTTAGGTTTTAACTGAACTGCCGATGAGGTGTGTGGCCTGGGAGATAAAGAGACTTACCTCAGTGAATCAGCTGCGTTGTGCTGGAGATGGATCCTCCTCTGCAGTGAAATTGTAGTTACACCTTCTCATCTCTGAGTGATATGCTAATGAGCAGCTTTGCCGAATATTTAAATCAGAATTGATGGGATTTTTTTTTCCCACTCTTGAGATTGATTTTTCATTGCATTGGGAATATACTGAGTGATGTCTGCATATATACATTCATTTTATTGATGGTGATTGCGGTAATTAAGCCACTTTGCTCGCGTTGCTTTCTTACATTTTCTCTCTCACTGATGTTTTAAGGCACATAATGAATTGTGCTGTCTATCAATCACTGCACTTCGGTGACTCATTAGTGGGCCTGTGACAGCACAAAAAGAAAAGACATGCTTTAGTCCCATGTAGAGCCGCACAGAACAAATGGGCGTACTCAGGAAATAATAATAACAATATTTGTGTTGCTCTTGTTGTGAGGCTGTGATCACACAGGCTTCCACAGAGGAGGCAAAACAAAATGTGGCCGATAACAAGCCTCAAGTACATGAAACGGTTAAATCCTGCTTTTATTTTAATTCTCTTTCCTCACTGTAGGGATGTGCTTTAATGTATAAGCTTCAAACTTAACTAATTCAATCATGAATGTGCAGTTTAAAAAGTTACTTTGAGTCGTGTTCATTAATGGGAAATTCACTTTTGTACCGTGACCTATTTTCCTCACGGTAAGTTGCAGTATTTGTGCGTCAGACAGAAGACGGTGTCACTGCATGATATTTTATTCAGCTAATTTAGGCTCTTGGCTTTAGAACCGGCCAGCCCAGCATTATGTTCCATTTGATGTATCACTTTGTTCTACTTTACCTCAGTGTCATAAATATGAATTCTCCTGAAATTTGTGAGCAAATTCCTGTAAATCTACATCACACCACAGAGAGATTTAAGCTGTGTTTTTGCACCACACATCGCAGAAGGCACTGAAGTGTTTGCTGAGGGCAGCAGGGAGAAACATGATCAGATAATGATCCCTGTGCATACTCCTGAAGTTAAACCAGCGCTGCCATTGGATTGGTCCTTCGAGTGCTGCTGCATCCATCTCTTCTTGCTGGCAGATTCATGAGAGATAGAGTGCGGTCTGAATGGGGGTTGTCATGTCTTGTGGTCTCACAGGTGTTTAGTCTAGCTTCAGTTTCTCCAAATTTGTGGCTCTGACAACTTGGTTCTCACTGATAGTTGTAAACCTATATTTTGTACAGTCCACTTGCTGTTCCATGATGTTTTATTCTTAAAGTCAATTCAATTTTCGAAATAATGATGTTTTTACCCTCAAGAACAGGGTAATCAAAACAAAAAACAAGACAACTATGCCCTATATTTGCAAATTGGCACCATTTGAGGAAAAATGCAACCTGTCTATTATGATTAAGTAACATTACATACAAAGCAGCAGTTTTCTGACTTCTGTAGCTGTTCACGCTAACCGTTTAATTTTGCAGGACATATTTGTGGCATTTATTTTTTCAGATTAAGCTAATTTTTTTTTTTTTTTGTCGAATACACAGATTTGACTAATCAGATCACTGCATTTGGCAACAAGTGCACTTGTTGCCAAATGCGACCCGGTACTGAATTTTACAAAGATATGGAAATAGTAAAGTCATGCTGTTTTACCTCAGACACACACTTAGACGCTGCTGTGGGTCAATCGGCTCTCTGAAATGATTTATCTGCCTCCACTGATGTGGTCCCAACTCTGCCGATGACAGCTGAAACTGCCCCCGCTCACATCCTGAAATATGTACGAAAGCGGTCGTGATTCAACTTCTACTGCTGGATCAAACCTTCTTGTGAGAATTGGATGAATTCAGAATCTCAGTTTCTTCTTTCTTCTTTAGAAAAATCAAGAGCAGCTCATCATCGCCTTTTTGTGGATGAATTTGTTGAACCCCCTCCACAGATCTTTCAGCGTGTATCGGTGCTACAAGTTTGCATCTGAGAAATTGGGAATTTTGTGTTGTTTTTTAGCAACATGCTCGATGTAAAGGGCTAAACACAGTAGGCAGCACTTGTTAGACTTCGATCTGTTAGGCTTTGTTCTCGTGGCCCTGAGGGACTGCTTCTCTGTGTCATAGTGTAAAGTGCGACTGTTTTTGCAAACACATCTGCTGTTTGAGTCTGGGCATACGACACTGACGATCAATTATTCACGTCAGACGCGGTGTGTGTGTGTGACAGAACACGTGCTCGCAGTGAATATTCAACTCTTGCACTTGACCGGACCTTTCTCTCTGATTACATCTGACGAGTGAAAATGAATTTCACTAAACCGTCTTCGAACATGAGGCAGAAAATAAAGAAATTAATATTCTCATTCAGAGGAGACATTTCATCATCCTGCCATGATGGAAAATGTTGGTGGTAACCGACAACTTAATCCTATTTCCTTTTTGCAAGCGCGATGGCTCAGAACTGTTTCACATCATTGTTAGAAAAGAAGCAGCTTTGCCAGTTAAACCATCCTCTCTGATTCCCTCAGCTTCCCTCATCTCTAAAGGCAGTCTGCACAGATGCAGAACAACTGTCTCCTGCAGGACTGCTCAGATAAGCACAAGTGAATTCTCTTAGATGTGCCTCGGTTCACCTGCGCATGTGAAAGTGCTGTTCAGATCAGTCATTGTGTAACAAAAGATCTGAACTATGCAGGTTTTTAACGCACAAAAAATATTTACCTTGTCCCCAGAGTAAACAGAATTTAGTTCCAACACTTTTGTCTGTGCTTGTAATATTTGGAAGTCTGACAAAAATAATGTACGATGCCGTTAAAGTTATTCATCATTCTCCCAGAGGAGCTCTCATTTGTTTGTTTTTTCCAGGGGACTAAAAGTGCTGAGTGTGGATATTGTGATGTGTGTGATTCATGGGTGTTGTGTGCTTTAAGGTCTATTTCCCCCCCCGACGGATCCTTGGGAGCCTTCCTCTGAGGATTTGACACTGAGAGACGGACTCTTGACAGTTGGATCAGTAATTATTCACCAAAACATACTTTGCATACTGAAAACTTTGAGAGTCATAACGCAGTTTTACAGAAGTATTGCAGGTGTTGCTATTGGTCTGCTGAATAGTGCTCTTAACAGAACCTGCTTTTACTGGAATCCAGGAAAGAAAACTTTTCATGACTGAACCATTTACTGCAGGACAGTTGAGTACATTTGATCTCTTGAATGTAAATGATTTTCTGTACATAAAATATTGGTTTCAGAACTTGACATTTTGCCACTGCTGTGTTAACATTTTTGGAGCCATACTTAGATGTCAGTCGACTGCAATAGTTTTGCATTTGTGGACTTTGTGTGTGTGTCAAGCAGACACACATACCTACTAGTTGGTGCTAAGTAACAGACTATTGCCCCGTTTATGCTTGCTGTTGTTTCGCTAACATACAGAGTGTTGGCCTGCTGCACACGTTTTTTGTAACTTGGCATTTCATGGCTGGAATGAAGACAGGCGTGTATGAGCAAGAGGTCAGAGATTACAGAGAGGGAGGTGCTGCAACATCTTGAAACTGATGTGAGACTTTCTTGAGAAAACTCTGAGAAAGACTCAGCAATTGCTTTCCTTGATTTCTTTCATGAGGAGTTTTATTTTCCAACTGCCGACACCCGTCCTTCAGGAGAGGAGTGCAGTCAATCGGTCTGCCAGAAGCACCAGTATGAATGTTGAGGGTGTGTGACGTCATAGTGGGCTTATTAAAGTTCTAAAATTCTTGGTTCTGAGTGCAATTAATGCTAAGCAAGCCATGTTTTTTCTACATAGCTCCATTAAAAGTGCTCTACAGTTTATCAAGAGGGTTAGGGTTATGTCCAGTTCAGCTTCTCAGTTACAGAATTGAGACCCAGAAGGCAGCTTCTGCCTGTCAAAAGGGATATACCCCTACCTTCAAACTGGGAAAAAAAAAAATCTAAATAGCTGACTTGCTGGAGATATTGCAGTGCCAATCACTCACGCACACATTCACACCAATTTAGAATCACCAATTAAGCTAACATGTTTGGTTTTAGATTGTGTGGAGACCATGACTAGGGGATTCAAACCTGTGGCCTTCTTGCTCACAACAGAGAAGCAACAATGCTAGTTACTGCACCACCACACTGCCCAATTATCCAACTATCAATAGAGACCAAAACCATTTTCTGTACTGGGGCTGTAAACATGTTTATTACTGCTGTAAAATTGTTGAGTTTAACATGCAAGTCTATGGGGATTGGCTCACTTTTGGAGACAGCTTCAAGTGGCCATTAGAGGAACTGCCAGGACTTGGCTTCAGTTTTCAGCCCCGGAGATTTCCACTTGATGTACATCCATGAGTCCGTCAGCTAATCCGTCTACTGATTCAATCCCTCGTTCTTTGTGTCCTTCTTTTTCCTGCCAGCATCAGATGATATTACAGTAGACAGCAGATGAAAGTGGGACAAACTGGGCTGTTCGCTTCAGTGAAAGGAACAGCAGCTCCAAGATTGCCCAAAGATATTTTATTATTGCTCTAAACAGAAAAAGAATCCTGCTCGTGTCCTCGAATAAAAGCTCCCAAATTTGTTAAATGATATGTCAGTATACTACAGTAGACTCTTTGTGAGCTTCTGGGTTGTTTACATTTTCTTACCCAGAAAGAAAAATATGAATATTTCCTTTACAATAACATTTTTACCACATTTAAGCATGCTTGTGAGTTTTTTCTTTTTCATTTAAAGCCTTCAGTTTTTCTTAGTAGACAACATCTGACAGCAGCAGGATAGGTGTTCATCAGGTATAGCGATAATGTTTTAAATCATTATAAGGGCAACGCACAGGGAAACCAAACTCCTCCTTTCTGTGACTGCTCGGCACACGAGCTGCATCACAGCATTCACCGCTCCAGTGTGGCTGCTTTTAGCTAGCACTGTTTGAATGACTGTGTACTAGACAGCCTCCAGAAGCAAATGTGTGACCTTAAATTGAATAATGTGAAAATACTGTTTTAAGCAAACAGGTGCAACAATGTACAAATCACTGTGAGTAAAGTTAAGAACACATTACAGCAAATTAAGTGTTCATCTTGCGCTAAACGCTTGACTGCAGGCTAAATGCCGCAGCCTGTTATTACTTATAAAACCATCTGCATTCCATAAAAGTTCCATAAAATACTGAAATAGTAATTATTCTTTTTTGTGTGTGTTTTTACAGGTAAATCAGAGAGGGCTTCATTTCTTGGATATGGCAGGGATCCTGCAGCATCTGGCTGTCAGGTGAGTCTCTCATTGTTGCTTCTATATAGACCTTTACATCATTTCCATCCCGCTTTTAAAATGTTTTACTTCAAAACAAGTCAAACAGTATTTTTTTTTATTGTTGTAGGCAGTCTCATTGTAGCAAATATGTCTGGTGAGTGTGCTTTGCTGAAAAGTGAGCGTTAAAAGTTAAACAGACCCCATACCTCAGGCCGGTGCCAAGCTATGGCTTCTCGGCTTTGTCCCATTGAGGCTACAAGACCCCTGTTTTAAGTCTACCACAATGTAAACTTTCCTTTGGCTTTCTGACTAACTCTACTGTTTTAGATATTGTGAATAAGCACAGAGGAAAGAGTGCACACCTGCAGCTGCACAGATCTGAGATTAACCAACTGACATCTAATCAGGACAAATAACTGAACAAGACGACTGATCTCATGATCTACTTGGCACATGGCGTGTAGCCATGTGGTCATTTTACAGTAAATCAGGACTTACACAGTTCCCAACTTGGCTCAGAAGACAGCATGTTAACAGTTTGCATATCAATGATTGTGAAACTGACCTCACGGCCAATTGGTCGTCAGTGGTGATAGTTTCAGTCCTTATGCAAATGTAACCTGCAGTCAGCTGAGACTGGAGAAGTCACTTAGATGAGTGACGAAACGTTTCTCCCACTGAAAACGCTACGTCCAGATGAACAGAATCAACTTTTTGGGAGAGCATGGTACCATTTGTACCTTTGTGCATATTGGTGCTGAGGTGTGCCTCACATGAGCTGCAGCTTCTTAACATTTAATATCAGAATTTCAGGATCTTTTCACCACAAAGTCTGACATTGAATAGGGAAGCTTGTACAATCTCGAGATCTATTCAAGCTGGAAGAGCTGAGCTGATGATTGTTGAGTGATGTTTGCATGTTGTTCCTCCCAGACTGACTACAGTAGCATAAAGGAGGTCAGACCCAGTGCTGCTGCAGGTATTCAGTGTCACTGAACAAAGGCAACAGCAGAAGTGGGTCTGTTGTGCCATGTGAAAGCTCCGGCATCAGTGACAGCGTGTGTTTTTTGTTTTTTTGCAAACTATTTTCCTGACCTACATTTCATATCAGCGAAATTATCTTCATTTCTTTTGTGCTGATTCTCATGTACACATTTTTTTTTAGTCCCAACTAAATTTGGAACTTTAAAGCATCAGATAGAAACGTCTCAGTGCTAAACTGTGTCAATCCTCAGCTTGCAAAGAGGAATCCAAGAGGGCACGTGAGGCAGGTTTTCAAGCCAACTACTACTACTCTTCATCGGTCTGAGTTGACCTCACTCACACACTCTACGCTCCCCTGATCTCCAGCCGATTACTCTAATTAGACCAAGCTCTTAATTGGGTTTCTTAACCCAGTTTGTCAGGGTTGTAGAGGTCAAACAGATATTGGTGACAGGGTAACATGGTAAGCTTTCAAGGCTGACGGAGTCTGTCCTCTCATGTAAAAAAAAAAAAAAGATATGTGAAATCTCTTTTTAAAACAAAATGGAATTTTTTGTTTTCAGCTTTTTCCTTATTAGTCATTTCTTTTAAAATCAACCACATCTGACAGAAAGTTCCCAGTCAGCTGGTTTTTATTTAATAAAGACATGCAGAATTTCACCAAAATTTCCACGCACATCCACGTAGGCTCGATTTTACACTTTTTAATTATTTTAAATAATTTTTTTCCAAATTCTGAGCCCTCACAACTTATAGACACATTCAATTTTCGGGGCTTAAGCACGTATTCCATCTCAGTTACATTTTATAGCCTTTAAATTTTAAAGGCATTAGCAGTTAATGCTCAAAGCTGGTCATAGAAAGTGCTGAAAATACTGAGCAAAAAGAAGATCTGGGGTTTCGATTGTGACATGCGCTGTGGGTGTAAAACTGATTTGGTTTTAGATTTTAACAGAGCCTAAATGTGCTTTTCAGCCCTGAAGGCGTCATGTGGATACTTAAGAAGTTATATGGGCTCATAAAAGCTGGAATAATTATGTGAATTAAAAGTGCAAAATTTAAATCAACCGCTTTCTACTATGAAACCACATAACTCAGAATATTCATAGCATGAAGTAAACTTTTTGCATGTTTTTTAAAATATACTGAAGTTAGTGTACAAAAGAAAGATCGTATTAACAAGCGGATAAGTGGGAGACACTGAGTGCTTCTCTTTATTAAAATATGTGTTATTTTGAACAAAGCTCTGTTTAAATGCGGAGAGCTTAAAAAATGACTGGTTGAAGGTCAGTTTGGACAATAAAAGTTGATCTTTTCCTTTAGTTTTTAAACATTTGTGCGTTTTCTCTTTCAGTCTTCTTTAAGGACAGACATCGGGTTGGCGAGTCCGAGTTCAGTGACTACGTCAGGGAAGTCTGCTACTCCTTTCTTCTCCTTCACTGCAGCCAATCCAAGAAGACGTTCTCTGCCAGACCCTCCAGCCATCGGTGAGTGCCGTCTTCATGACTGAAAGAAAAGTGCTCTTAAATGACCAACAAAGCAGGTTTTACAATATTTGAATTTCACATTGTGCTCCAAAAGTAGATCAAGTTTCAATAAAGACCGCCTTAATTATGCGATGCAGGATTTGAGCCTGTCTGATAAAATTGTTTTTTGGGCCACTTTAGCTCATGCTTGAGAAATCCCAATTACATATGAACTATTGCTCGGTCAGTTCTTCATATGCCTCTCATCTCAGATTTGCCTGTATAAATTCCAGGGGAAAGAAGGAAAATATGTTATTTTAATCAGAAATGTGCAACATTTCAGGTCCCTACTGTCATTACTTTGCTCAAAAAAAACAAAAACAGGATGAGGATCTGGGCATTTTTTTCAAGCTCCTGTTTTGAGGTGCAATATTTAAATTCAGTTATGTAGAAAACTACTTGAGCTAAGTCCTGTAAAGGAGTAGAGTAATTATTAGGCGCTGGGGCTCTATGATCACAGACTATCAGGAGTGTAGCTCAAGTTAACATAAAGTTAACTGAAGTACTGTATTTTCCGCACTATAAGGCGCACTTAAAATCCTTTAATTTTCTCAAAAATCGTCAGTGTGCCTTATGTATTAATTCTGATTGTGCTTACTGACCTTGAACCTTTTTTATGTGGTACACGGCGCTGAAACGACTTTGGTAAGCTACGAAGCCGCACCGCTTGATGGATTGTCGGAGCATTAGGGCTACCGTAGTCAGGTGCTCTTTATGGTCCGAAAAATACGGTATTTTGTATGTTCGATCTCTGATGAGTAGAAATCACAATAGGTTGTTTTATTTACAGCTTCACATTTTCAGGGCATATGTTCTTTAAAATCACCCAAATCATGTGTGTGGTTTCACAGATATTATAGCTTCAATATGGAAAAAAAACAAACATTTTCATCTAACTTCAGTGTGATATTCCTCAGATGTGACACCATTTCCAAGATCTAAATGAGCTCTTTTAGAAAGAGAAACTTTCTGTTAATATTATATCAAAAAAATGTGATTCTCTCATTTTCTCTATGTAAATATTTTTTAAATATTTATATTTATGTACAGCCACGGTGAGGCTTTGTTTCTAATGTTTCTCGAGCCTTGGGGCGTCTGCGTGCCAGTGTTAATTGTTTGACAGTCTTAACATCCACTGCACAATAAAGGAAAACTAAAAGTAACAGCAAAACTAATAAAAGCTAAACTGACACAAGCAGGTAAATAATGGTAAATAATTCAAGTAGTTTTCCTTTTTTTCAAAAGTCTAGTTTTTATATTTATTTTAGTTACCGATTTTTACGTCTAATTTTAGCTTTTAGTTTAGTTTTATACAATAACTTGATAAGATTAAATAAAAAATTACAGCTGTAATAACTCCATGTTTGATATGAAGCTTATAAAGCCCTAATATGAACACACCCTGCTTTGGTGTCTGGCTTCAGTCGTCATCAGGCTGCGTTGAAAGAGCAGTGACAAAAACACACACAAAAAAACAAGTATCGACATATTTCATGTAGGATTGTGTGTAGTTTTCTTTTATTCTTTATGTGAAAATCACAAACAATGCTTCTTAGGATTTTGTTGGTGAGTTATGGCTTCTGTACAGTTGCCTCTTTATTATTTTGTTTTCCCCCTTTGAATGAATACACCCTGCTTTCATCTTTCCACAGATCCTCTCCAAACAAAAAAGGTTCGCAAGGTCCCTCCTGGCCTGCCTTCATCTGTGAGTGGAAGATCATCTACCTCTCATATAAATAGATTTCACAGTGAGCTCACCTAAACAAACACACTCACTCAAACACACACACACATACACACACACACACACACACACACACACACACATCTTTACCACTCACACACCCTCCCTTTTCACAGTTGTACACAGAGCGCTCTTGACAACCTCGGCACACTTCTCGGATTGAAATTGTGTTGTCTCTGTGCGGCTTGTTCAACAGCGACTGCGGTGGTGCCTGTTTGATTTTGACTTTTAGTGTTTGTTGTTTACATGCTTGTTGTTTTAATCCGAGCACGTAAAGGTCTCGGCGGGCGACAACTTCCTGCAGATTTTTTGGTGTGTCGTGCAAAAGCGCATGCGTGCGTGCGTGCGAGTGTGTGAATACACATGTGGACCTTGAGGTGATTGATTTTCAGTGCTGCCCTGTCACAGTCTAGCCTCCTCACAGCCTCTCCTGGGAGAAAGAGAGGCTGTCAGAGCGGATCCCCAGCTCTGCTCTTTTGATGTTTAATTAGTCATTACGTAGCCGAACAGGAGGACAGACAGAGATTAATAGCACAGAATATCTGAAATTTCTATTGGTAATGATCCCGGTGGAGCAGAAACCATTAGGATGCAGAGAAGTGTGGAGCTCAGCTTGTATTCGCTTAGACAGGGGGTGTTGGAGTTCATTAATATGCATAAATCACTAAGTCAGATGTTCATTGTTAAAAACCCCGGTGGATCGGCAGAGGCTTTTATTAGGCTTTGCCTTGAATTCTCAGAACTAGTAGAAGACAAGGATTTTTAAAAAATGTTTTTTCCTTTTTAATCAGAAGCAACTGGTTTACCAAAAATCCAACATTTTCTTTCCTTAAACAATGATGGGGTTTCTTTTCTTCTTTTGGCGAGGGAGTCTGAGACTGGATTTGCCTTGCAGAGCTTTGATAATCATCACCTCTACTGCTGTTACTCTGAAATTAAATATGGAACAGGCCACCGAACATAAAAGGGTGGCATGTGTTTTGTTTCTGGATTTGTATTTGAAAAGAAGTTTGTCAGAGCATGAGGGAGAGAGAGCAGTCCCTGGCAGGAGCAGGAACGTGCGCTGCCTTCCTCTTAAGTAAGTGATATATTTGAGGTCTTGTCAGACGGAGGGAGGGAGGCAAAGAATGGTTGCCTCGCGGGTTACATCTCTTTGTTGTGTAAATGGACGCTGGGCTTTTATTTGTCAGTACTTAACACATGGGCGCAGGTGCGGTTCTGTGACTCATAAGAGTACAATCAAGCAGTACAATGCTAGATGGGGAAAAACAGTGACAGAGCATGGGATAAAATACAGCTTCTTCTTGTCACTCAGTACGGCTCAGAAGATAAAGCCTGGAGCTTGGAGGAATTATCCCAGTTAGTCTTTGATCCCATTTGAAAGAATAAAGATGGCAGTGTTGAATAAAGGGCTATAGGTCTCTTCTTACCTGCTGACAGAGAAAGGAAAACATAAAGAGTTTTTCTCCTCTTTATTCTTTTAGTTGGCATATGTGGAAAATGTTAGAGTGGGAGGTTGTGTGGCAGCTTTTAGGAGCTGTTACTTTATTGCTTAGTGAGCTAATAGGAAGCAAAGGTGAGGCATGGGTGCAGCAGCTATCGGATGGGGAAAAGTGCTACCTGCGGGCCTCAAAGGTGTGTCTGGTGACTGTTGGAGGGAGTGTAAGCTGCATTTCTGAGGATGGTTATCAGCTGAGACCCGTGTTTGTATTGCTGGCTGTGGAAGTAGCGAGGTTTGCCGTTGAAGAAGTGTCGAGGGGAAGGCGCACCTGGAGTCAGATTTACTTTGCCACAGGCAGCTGTGTGAAGAGCCTGCAGCGTACCTGTAAAGCATGAATGCAGCTGCATATGCCACCGAAAGCTTTTGCTTGTGTAAGCAAACGCGGGAGCCTCACCAGAGACCTGAATAGCTGCTTGATTTAAAAAAAAAAAAAAAAAATCAACATAGTGCTTCCCATCATTATGTCTACTGCTGGGAATTTTCTTATTTATTTATTTCATTCTCAAATCCCCTCTTTATTCCCCAGCTTGTATTCTTTGCTCCCTCAGTCTAAAAATAAATTTCAGAGTTTTAAATCAGATGGGCAATGGAAGATGCAAGTCCAGGCGTGATGTGTGTGTACACTACATGATGGAGCTGAATCAAAATATTTACGGGAGCACATCCTCTGTGCAGTTAGGTTTTGACACTGCAGTGCACCGGGATGTGAACACTATCTAGACGGGCCAGCTGGTGATTGCAAATATTTAAATGTTTATAGGGCTTTTTCATCTTATATACAGACAAACCCCCCACCCCCACATCAACCACACTCATACTTTCCTCTGTGGTCTGCTGGCTGTGTGCTTGCAGACGTGGGATTCTGCAGTGGCTGTAATCGTATAATCGTGTGATGTATATGCCTAGCAATATGTTGTTTAAAGGATTCTTCAAAGCTGTTTGTTTATCTATAAATTTATAGCTTACCACTTTGTGCAGGAGATACCGATAGAAGCATTAGTTCTGTTACAGTAGACACCTCGGATCTCATTGGCCGCCTGCTTTTATTTGACTGTATAATCTGAACAGTGGATATGAAGGACAGAGCTTGTTGTCATTGGACAGACAGGCTGCTACGCCGAGGGATGCTGATGGGCAGCTGCGTGGGCACCTGTCTGACAAGAAGGACTGAAGAAGGAGGGAGAGAAAGCTCGTAGCTCGTGGGGGAAAGTTGCCTCTTGTAGGATATTTCTGGGAATCTGCAAGGGCATGGTGTGTATCTCTGTGTGCGTGTCGAGTTTGTTTGTGTAAATAGTGTTTATGCCATCCTCCCCCACCGCCTCATCCCCCCATCCCCGCCTTGTCAGAGGCACAGCGGCTCGATGTGACACTTCCTCCCTGGCTTTGGTGACGGTATGGCTGCAGGATGAGAGAAAGAAAGTGGTGGGCTGAGATTCGGCTCCCCTCGGGGCCTTTTGCAAGCGAGAACCCTGAGTGTGGATGACAAAAAAGATTGACATTTGCTTTTGACAGATCACTCAGACACCCTTGTTTCTGAGAGATTTGTACTGTGCGAGCTGTAAGAAAGGAAGTCGGCTCTAGGCTGTGAATCTTAAGACCTAGAAATGTTCCTCGCAGTGTTGTCTGGTGCATGACTTTCAAATGGTATATTTTCTCTCTCTCTCTGTCTCTCTCTCTCTCTCCATCTGCCATTAACGGCTCAAAGACAAGAATAATACTGTACTGCAGCAGTAAGCTAGGGTTCCTGTTGTAGAGAGAGCAGCTTCTTTTTGTTTCTTCCTTTGAACCGTGGCAGGATGGGACAGTAACGGGGCTCAGGGAAGAGATCTTAGATGAAATGCATCAGTAAAGCCCTTTGTAAACCTCCGTGAACACCCTGGGCCTTTTTAAGTCTCAGGCAAAATTAGATTCTGAGGCCACCCAGCAGAAAAGCATAAAGCTGCATGTTTTGTGTTTTTGCCTTTTGATATTCTGATGTAAATCCACAAAAACATGAATTAAACAATGACACCCGCAGGGATGAACATTATAAACAAACGTACATGCATACACTTTCAATTACATCCTGAAGTTGCCTGCTGATTTTTATTTATTTATTTGTAGGAAGTCACTAAACAGAGATCTGTTTCCCAGTCTAGTTGTGCAATTTAGTGGTTTGTAATGTGAAACAAGGAAAATATTGGATTAATAACAATAATAATGATGCTGATACAGGCCTTTGAAATGTATCTATCTAGAAAACATAAGTGTGGCGTTGTCAGAGAAAAGCTAATTACACTTTATTTTTTCTCACTTTTTTCTCCGTGGTATTGAAAGTGGTTTCGCGTATGGAGTATTTTCCTGACTTTTGGTATCAAGTTTTTAAATTCTAGTATCATGACAAGCCCACTAGCTAATATTAAATACTTGCACAGCTCAAAAAGACTTGATTGCTGACAGTTGGTTGCTGTTATCGGGCAGCAGGCCCTACTTTAGTGGGTTTCATATTAACAACAGGGGCAGAAAAAGACCAAGCTGCAAATGTTAAGTCGTCTTTTAAATTTATTTCTTAAAGAGTAATGCCTGTAAAGCTGGAAATTATTCCTGGTTGTTCCACAGTTCACTGTAAAAATTAGAATTTGGTGTATGTTCCGTATGTCATTGTTTTGAATGTTATTATAGGTGATTAAACTGACAGGGGCCAATATTGTAGGCTTTGACTTGACCCCAGTTAGTGAGCTCCCCAGAGATGACCTCATCAGATGGCTGATTAGATAGACATCCTTGGTTTGACGGGATGATGCTGAACAGTCGCAGCCACCTCTGGGACCCTGGGCTTTGTGTTTATCTTTGTTTGGGTGGCTGAAATTTACCACTGACATTAGAGGCTGCAGATAATGGAACAGGCAAACAATCCAGAGGCCTGACCTCTTTCATCTGTGAGGAGAACAAGGAGTTAAAAGGACTAAGAGCACAAAAATAATGCACAGATTAAAGTCATTACTCACATTCTGGCCTGTTGTAAATTATTCATGTAAGCCTTGCGTGAGTGTACGGCATTAATGCAAACCTTGATTTGAGATCGCTGGCAGACTCAAGAACACAGCCTGTCAACAATCACTAAGTTTGTTATTTAGAGACCATCTAAGGGTGGCTGCTGTGACCTGGAAAAGACATCACTGAACCACAGGACTCTGCTGTAGGTCAGAGGTAATGTGTGTATTACTGAGGGATAAATGAGACCAGTGTAATGACCATAGATGGCGACTATTCAGGTTTCTGAAGGTGTGTCGGTCAGCTTGCTTCTAAGGCAAAGGAAGTTTATTCAGCTCAGAAGTATTGGAGCATTTGAATTTTACTATTGTTTATTCCTGAAGCGTTTAAGGACCCAGAGAAATAAATCATCTTCATAATGCTGGTGTTGGTGTTTAAAATTGAACATGTGCAGACACAATATGTGCAGGTGTAAATCTTTGCTCACCTCTGCCCATCAGCTGCAGTAGACTGCCAAAGAATGAACACTAGGTTTGCATTTTTGTACATCTGGTTCTTTTATATCAAAGCTTTGTGTTCAATGCCTAAAAATAAGGTCTACTGTAATAACAAGCTTTAGTCATTCTCACATTTTGTTCTACAACAAATATGCAAGCAAATACCCACGTTTTACTATTCAGGTTATAACTGTGGTGCTAATTTGTGGAGATTATCATGCAGAATTAAATGTTTAAGAATAGAACACTTATATGTCACGCTAAAAGCCTATAGAAAAAAAAATCCCATTGCTTTTTTGGCGAGGGAACCAGGGTGATGCTAACATTCAGGTTGGCCTACAACAAAAGTCATCCCTGCAGCACTCCGGAGGGATGAATGAGCTTTTCGTCATGCAGTCTAAAATACAAAAGAGCCATTTAAGGGATGGTTTTGCAGCGTAGAAAGACACCCTGTAAGTCTTTTTTTCCTGCAAAATTCTGGCTGGCCGGAGGATCATATAAAGATCTTTTGGGGTAGCTCTGCGATCCTCCATCTGAATCACAATTTTTCTCACTGATTGTGTTGAAGCCATGTCATTACATAATTAGTTAGTGGATAGAAAGTCAGTCTCCAACTCTCTGGACCGCTGCGTCATTCTGTTTATTCCTTTTTTTTGTTAGTCTTTATTAGATAGGAGCAGTAGAGGAAGGCAGGAAATCAGGGGAAATGGAGCAAGGAAATTACACGCAGTAAAGGTGCAGCTTCATCTGTTCGAATTTCACCAAATCTCAGTCGATATTCTCCTGTGGGAGACGATGATCTTATCTTATTTTAAACTGAAAGATCTGACCAGAAGTGGTGATTTCTGTCTCTGCTGCGTTGATGCTTCCAAGATGTTAATTGATTAGCTTTCTTGTGGTCTTCACCGGCTCTGTCTGCCGATGACAAGATAAGTTACACCTTTAAGATGCCCAGCACTTCCAGTGAGCACTGTCCTACTTGTGTCACGGCCAATCAGGGGTTTGCTTTGTTCATGTTAGGCAGAAAAGTTTGAACACTGCTGTTATTTATTTGTTTGGTGACATCATCTGTAACTAGAATCAAAATCATGTGAAAAATTAAGTTGGTAGATTCAAAATAGTGATTCTGGGCTGCCGCTGGGTCATATCTGTACTCTGGATGGAGCGACCTTCTGGATCCTTCCAGGACAAAAGAATGAGTCCCCGTGAAGGTAATGAAACTAATCCTTTGAAGGATTACATCCTCACCATTTAACCACTGAAGCCTTCATTCTCTATCCCCCAATCTCACTCGGTCTTATTCAGTTCTTTCAATCTCTTCTATTTTACACATTTTTCACATTTATTAACATTTATTCTACAGTGTGAAGTAAAAGTGTGAGCAGCAGGGGAAAAAAAGTCAAAAAAGGAAGCTTCCTTTCAGGAGAATAATGTTAGTAGGTTGTTTTTAGTTTCCCTGCCATATGGTTTTGGACAGATGTCCAAACACAGCACAAATGTGTTATGTAAATTTTTAAAATTCCTTTTATTTCTGTTAGCTTAGAGAATAAAATAAATATGGTTAGAAGCTTTGTGTTATCATTTCCTGCCATCAGGTTTTTAGTCCAAGTGCCTAATTATTGAAATGTGTGTAGCCTTCTTGTAAGTATGATTGAAAACATAACGGTGCTTTTTTGTTTTTTCTTTTACACAAAAGCTGAATCATTCTTGCTGATGAGTCCATGAGTCGTGTCACTTGCATTAAATTGCAGTCTGTAATGTGGACATTCAGTATTTGTAAAACGGCTTTTGAGACCAGCAGTCACATGCAACAAGCACAAAATCCACAAAAAATAAAATAAATAAAACCTTATGTTTTATTTTTGTTCTTCTTTTGAAGCCTATTTTTAGGCTTAACTTGAAATTTCAAACATGTGCCATCCGTCCCAGAACATACTTTTTTCCCCTCCTTAATGTCTGTCATGAAGAGGTCACGTAGATTTGCAGCAAAAGAGCAAACAGGTGTCCCATCCTAGCACTTTTTTACATTTCATGCAAAAAGGAGGTGTCTGCTTTCACTTCCCTGAACTCTT
Organism: Oreochromis niloticus; assembly: GCF_001858045.2. Classification (NCBI taxonomy): domain Eukaryota; kingdom Metazoa; phylum Chordata; class Actinopteri; order Cichliformes; family Cichlidae; genus Oreochromis; species Oreochromis niloticus. The sequence continues at coordinate 22,276,173 of NC_031965.2, read as the reverse complement.
CAAGCAGAAAACACAAAGAAGTCAGGATTAACAATGTGGCATCTCATGGGAAAAAGAAATTTAACCCTTATTTAAAATTAGTTTTTAGTTTAAGATCGGATGTATTTACTATATTATAAATGGATCCAACGAAACTTGGTAGTCTCTCTTACTTATAACTGTAGCTGAGGGTATTTTTCCTCAAATGTTTTTATTGGCTTTTGTTTATCATAATCTTACAAAAAACATCTTACGTGAACAATTGGAACACACGAACATTAAGCTCCTAAATTAACCAAAAATTGCCGCTGTGCTGTGTTCTTGTACAGCATCTTTCTTGCCCTCTCCTTTTTGTCAGAACATCTAAATTTCCATCAAAAGCATCTCTGCTTCTGCTCTCATACAGAAGAATTCAGGATCAGGCCTCACATGACAAAACTGTGATTGAATGGATCTGCATGAGTAGTGTTCACAGTCTTAACAGCTTTTCCTCGTGTGTGTGTTTCTTCTCCGGGTATGGAAATAAATAATGCAGACAGGCCTCAGTGCTGTCAACCCCAAATTTTTGTCCCTCCTCTTCATGCCCCCCTACAAAAATCAGTGCCGCTCTTCTTATTGTTCATACACGTTCATGTTTAATCTGTCCCCTTCATCCACTTACGCTCTGATGCCTTTAACAGTATCAAATAAAGCCTGCAGCTGGCTTTGAAGCATCAATTTCCTAAACAGGTTCAGTAACTCACTTCTTTGCTCTGACTTTTTATACTTTCCTCATATGCAATTCATTGACGCAGCATAATGTATATTGTTAGTTTTATCTTCATATTCTAATGAGATTTCTGCTGCAGTACAGTGTGCTTGTATTGCAGGGAAATGTAATTTTTAAAACTGGACTCAATTATACAAGCTCACTGCTCTGTAGCGTACGCAGAGGTTATAGTTAAATATAAACATGCAAGCTGTCATACAGTAAGTGAGACTTTACAGAGATCGTTATTTAATCTGTCTTTAGAGATCAAGTGTGCAGTGAACAGGTTTTTGCATTTTCTTTTATAGTTTGTGATAAAATGAACACAGAAAGTTGGATGATTTTGTTGACGATCAGTTAGTAGCTGATTCATCATATACTTTAATAGACTTTAATATGTAAAGAAAACGAAGCTCTCGAGCACTATGTAAGCAAAAACATTTTTTAGTAAGTAAGTTTAAATTAATTTAAAATTAATTTTTTAAAATTAATTAATTTTAAAAAAACAAAACATAAAATACATAAAAATAGGGCTAATGAGCCTGTTTTGGGTAATCCCCCATCTGCTGTTTGTTTGGGTCCAGGTCAGCTAACTTTAGAAATTAGTGTCACGCTGCCAGAGTCTATAAAAATATTAACCATCACTATCATTGCCAGTGTTACTACTGTCTGGGTAAGGCGGGTTTCATGGTGCATGGTAATAAAAAATTGTCTTTTTGATTTAATGCACAGAAACACTGAATTTTGAGTGTCCATTCATGATAAAGCCAGGAGTTTGGGAGGGAGAGGGTTTGAATCCCCCCATGAGCCCCGCACTCAGCCCTCCATAATTAGAACCAGAGCTTCTTACAGGAAGCAATCTTCCTGCCCGATGACATCACCGCTAAATCCCTGCGTGAGTTGGGGGGTGACCTCAGCCTGTGGATTTGCTCGGGGTTTTTCAACACCCAAACAAATCCCAAGAAAAGCACCTTGTGATGACTTGAGTGTCTTTAGAGAGGATCGCGTGAACAGGTGGGCGGAGCTGAACCTTCACCTCCCAGCTCAACAGTGACGATTTCCAGCAATATCAAGGCTGTGAACTGTGAGTCACGGTCATTCATAAAGTTAAATTAATGAACTCTTTTAGGGATTTTCTCTCCTTCAGAGTCAGTAGTGAGAGAAATTAGTTTGATGTATCCTGAATCAGCCAGAACTGGTGTGTGTGTCTGTGTCTATTTGTCCCTGCTTTCATGTGTTTTCCTCGCAACACTGCGCTGTGTGTCTGGACTTGTTTTAAGATCTCTTCAAACACTTCTATCATGACCATTTTCCTTAAAGCATCAACTTGAAACAGTGCCAGATATAAAGGGGTAACAACATGCAAAGCCAGTGTTTTGGATGAGTTTAAAAGGGCCTCTGAGAAGAAAGGGGGATAAATAATAACAGTACTAAAAGCAAAAGCATAATAAAGGCCTAGTTTTCTTAAGGAAGTGGAAGCTTTCATCTTTCTATAACAGTAATGTTCTCAATGAGTCTACAGGCCTGTGTTTAGTCGAGCAAGCTTCGAGTGGCACACATGAAAGGCTCCAGTCAGGCTGTCCAGACCGGTCTCTTGCTAGAATATGGTATCTATTTTCGCCTCCTCCCCTCCCCTCCTTTCTTCTTCTTCTTCTTTCCTTTACCCCCACGCCCCCCCTCCTTCTCCTCCCCCGTGATAAAGGTAATGGGGAGCTGTGTGGCTTGCAATGACAGTAAACCATGGTAAAATGGCTGTCAATGTTTTGCTCCCACCCACCCACCCACCCCTTTAGTTCTCCCCCGTCTGAGGCCCCCAGGGTTTAGGAAATGGAGCATTATTTTCCTGTTTCGACGTCACAAGCCAACCCCTCTGCAGCTGTTGCATGCTTTACAACTCTGTGTTTACAGGGGCTCCAGCTAAAGGTCCCCCTGCGCTAACAGCGAAACTCTCACATTTCACATTTCATAAATCTGCCGTTGTATTGCTGGCTGGATTTTGGATTCATGGATTTTAAAAAAAAATAAATTTCTTGCAATGTTGAGCCGTCACTCTCTCCACTCTAATGACTCCTTGTTGGGGTGCGAACCATGTGTGGGAACAGGTAAAATGAGCTTCCAGATGGCTGTGTTCTTCCAAAAGCCATAATTCACCTCACTGCCTGTAGACTCATTTAATCATCACAAAAACAAAAAGATTAGACGCCCGGGATTAAAACGTGTGGAAGAGAACAGGCTCGCCGCACTTATTTAAAGCCCTCATTTGATCGCCTTTGAATTACACACAATAAAACCCTGCTTAGAACAAAATTATTTTAGTTCCAGTTTGTCGGGGTTCCCCTGCAGAAAATCTGCATTTTTCTATGCCTGGAATTAAAACATTTTTTTTCTCCTCTCTTTCTAAATCCGCTCACACATTTGTTTTCCGTCCCACCCACTTCCCTTTATCTTTTCTATACCCACCTCCCCGTCGACTCCCTTCCCCCCTCCTCGTCCTCTTCCTCTTCGCCTCAGCACTTAGAAGCTTAAGGGAGGGATGTACCACACGAGCCACTCCCTTCTTACAGCCACCCCTTCCCACAGTGTGGAATGGTACAATCCTGCTTTGCATAAGTTTCCTCTGAGTGGGTCTGTGTGTGTGTGAAGGCCAGTACTGAAAGAATTATTAGACCCTTTTGAACGGTTTGGATGTATGTCTAGAGAGAAAGCTAGCGTGCCGCTGTACTATACCTTTATCACTTAAATTGTTAAAGCTATAATGTATTGCGCCTACCCTGTGCCTGGAATGGGCAGTAACTCTTTAATGTATTACTACAACGGGAAATCGGTGAGTAGTCTCTCTGGGAATGTGTGTGTCTGAGACAGAGGGGAGCTGTATAAAGTGTGGTTGCCTGTGTGTGTATGTATACGAGTGTATCCCTTTGACTGTCAGTCTGATTTTATGTGAAGTTTTTGCACTTAATTGGTTTGAACTTTTAAAGCACTTTGTTCGTCTCCTTGCATGCAAGTGCAAGCGTCCGATGCTCCTCTGCCTCATTTTCCACTGCATCAGTTAAAGCTGTCACACAGTGCAATTAAAACAAGTGACTCAAACCTGCTTTGTACCACGTACAAGTAAATATTCCAGGTTAGACATATTTTTTAAAAAAGGAGGTTTTGCCCTTTTTTTCAAAGCATTTTCCTCTCATGCAGGGAATGAAGCAGAGCAGCAGAAAGTTTTTTGCAGTCTTGAATTATTTTTACTGGCTGCTTGCTTCAACTCCGAGACTGGGTTGAAATAATAACAAGTGGGAGTCTGGGAATGATTAAGGGAAAGAGGCTGCCTGTTGAGGTTAGACTTTCCTGTTTGCAGATTGAGCTCCAAGCACCAGTGTTGCTGTTATTCCATCTGTTTTTAATCACTTTGGCATTCTTGACGCCACAGGGAGCCTAATGTGATTTCTGAACTTTTCTGTAATGACCTCTTTGATTTTTGTTACTCTGAAAAGCTTTTCTCTGTGACTGCTTTTGTGTCAATGCATGCGTTAATTAAAGTGTGCTGCCCTCGGAACTTTTGAGTTTCCATAGTTTTTGTGTTTGTGTGTGTGTGTGTGCGCGCGCGCGCGTGTGTGTGTGTGTGTGTGTGTGTGGACTTGTAGGTGTAGAGACGAGCTATGCTTGAGGTTTTTTACTGTAAAAATCCAGTGGACTGATGAGTCTGATCAAGGGCAGTCTAACAATGGCTGAAGTAGCTCTGCTGTGCATTTCAGTAATCCTTAAGTAATGATCCTGTCATAAGCAAATTACGCAGGCAGATTTCCACCTGTCACTGCACGTGTTGTTTTTGCTGTTAGATAAAAAGGGCATTTGAAAGAGAAATGAAGAGGTTAGCTTTTTATGGCATTGTATTGAAAAGGTCATCTTACTCATGCTTGTGTTTCAGCTTTCCTCATAACCCATTACGGCATTTCCCTTTTTGTTCTCGCTGCACAAAAGATGACTTTGATCTTTTTCATATTAAGTATTAACAGGCTTGTGTTACATTTGGTGATGGGGAGAAAATTGATAGCATGTGGACGGAACGGGCAAACTTTTATGATCAAAAGCACTTGTTAAATAACCACCAACAACTTTTTTCTTTCTTTTTTTCCTGTTTTGCTTGCAAGGAAAAAGAAGGATGGTGCTCATTCTTTGCACCAACTTCATCCACATTAATTTGTTATAATGCAGAGTTGCATAGCAGGCTCACCATCTGGAGCACTGGGAGAATTCACAGTGGGCCATTGGCTTGTGAGTTGGTGGCACGGTACCAATACAGATGGAGCAGCTCACTGAGCTTTCTTCCGTTGCCTATTAGTGAAAAAGAAAAAATTGAAGTGAAAGCCCTGCAGCGATTTTTTTAGACCCCTTTTTGTTGTTGTTGTTGTTGTTGCTGTTGGGGTGGTGGTTGTTGTTTTCCTTCACAGAAAACAAGTGGAAGGACATAAAATTAGACCAGAAAATAGCAAAAACACTAATGTCGCAACATGTTTTCTTTAAAGTGCCACATGCCTGTTGTTGTTGTTGTTGTTTTTGTGGTGCAACAGGTTGGATCCTGCTTTCTAGAAGCCTATATGGCACATGTGTTTGCTGCCCTGCAGTATGCATGCTTGACTAAATATCCAGGACAAAGTCAGAGTATATGCATAAATGGTACGGCATACTGTGATTAGTCAGCAAAGTTGTGTTGATGCCAAAACCAAATTTTTGTGACATTACCGACTGGAAGGTATTTTTGTGCTTCTTGACGGTGCATTTGGATGTAAGATTTAGCTGTTTAGCAGTTTATATGTTTTTATTAGATATGATATAATAGAATAAACATTATTATTCTCTTCAGATCTATCCGTCTCCTTCAGTTCAATGCTTTCTTCTAGTCAAGAATTCAATTCTTTGAGCGCATTTAATGTTTATATTTCACTTAAATGTGAATTCACTGAACACTGAAATTTTTATTTCTTCACATGCTCATGTAAGGATTTGGCTTCCACTGCTAACTCTTACAACATCAGAACATCGTGCCACTAAAAGTTGGTCTTTGTGTTGGCTCAGTGTCACGGTTTTATGCATAAAAATACTGAAGCTTTTATTTTCCAAAAAAACATTGGCAGATATCGCACACAAATGTCGAACAACGCCCCTCTAAGAGAGCAGACTGAGCTCAGCTTTAGTTTGAAATGGCATCGATTCTTTCTAAGCCCTGTAAGTGTTTAAGATTTGGACTTGAAACAAAATGCCCCAGAGAGTTGGTTCGATTCCAAGTAAAGACATACCATATAAAACAGGACAAGCCATTAAGAGTGCGTTTAAACTCTTCTCTTTGAGGTTTTTGGCAATTAGACGAACTGATTTTTTCCTAACTTTTATTTTTTTTGGAGACTTACTTTTATTTATTTTTACATTTCCCTTCCCTTCCTGTTATTCTGTGACATCCTTTGTGGTCGTCGACAGATTTTCTTTCAGCCTTTGATATTTTGATCGGTAAGGCGTGAACTTCAAACGCAGGTACCGCAAGGCTCGGAGGCACATGGGAAGGTGTGGAGGATATATTCACCAAAATCAAGCTTCATAGATTATCATTTACTAAAAGTCATTGTTTGCTTTCATAATTTATTATTCATATTCAAATAATTAGTTGTAAATAAAAAAGGTGCCACTGTAAGATTTATCTTTTGTGTTGATTTTATTTAAGAAATAACGGCTGGTGCTGAAATAGCCGGTATAGGTGTGTGCTGGTGTGCTGATCCGTGTGAGTGACGGCTTTTAATTAATGGCCTTGTAAAAGGAAACCCAGGCGGGCCCTCTCCTCCATAGGCCTGGCGGAATGAGGCACCCGGTGTTTGGGATGGTTTATTAATGCTTTGACTGGTTAGCCCAGGGTAAAAAGGACAATTAGCATTATCCGCTGCCATATGCTGCCCATTGAGCGTCTGACAGAGGCGAAAGACAAAGCCCGGGTTCCCGTGTGAGGCTAACCTGAGATCTCTCTGGAACTTACTATCAACCCTGGTCACATGTGTAAGCCAGAAGACCCATGAGGGTTGCACCCCTCCCAGAGCACTTTAATTACACACCCAGACAACAGCGTGCGGGAGACCTGCTCACTCAGCAGAGTCTCGCTTAAGCTGCATTTTGATATGATGTTCACGTGTATGTGCAAGCGTTTCAGCGCAAACACTTTGTTTGCTGTGCATATTTTCCATCAGCGCCCCGCCATAAAAGAACTTAAGTAAGTAAACAACCTTTGTGGTCGTCATCACGTCCACGTGCATTAGGAACCAATTTGGAGGAGTGAGCTGTCAACATCTGAGTGTGAAATGAGGCCATTAAACGGCAGGTTCATCTCGCTGAGTGGGGACACAAGCTGGAAATGTGCAGGTGGAATCGAGCTGGCAGGTCTGGCTCTGATTAGTGTTACACGACAGTGGGGTCATCCAGTCCTGTCTGTGGGAGGGAGAATTTGTCCAAAACTTTTTCTCCCTGTTTTCCTCCTTCACGCTCTGCCTCGCTCCCTCGACCTCCATCTGGAGTGGATGAAGTCAGAGACCACATCACTGGTGTTTGGACTCCAGTCTTTTTGATCTTACCGCCCAGATTGGCACACACTCACAGCTGTACAACAGCGTGCTCATTGTGTTTCCTTTCCCCCGCAAGCTTGCAGGTAGAAGTATAAAGAAAGCAAAGCAGGCTCTTTTTGTAGCGCTTATTTGATTTCTGCCTCTCTGGGAATGCTGCAATTTGCCAGGCATTTAGTCTATGCATGTAAGCGGGTGTCATTATACTTCCATTAGAGGTTGAGTTGATCTGAAATGCAAATACTTCTGATAATCCACTCCCCCCGTCATGAGCTTGATTGCTTGCTAGTCATTAGAATGTGTGTATTTATAGTTGTAGGGCTGTTTCTGCAGTGGATGTGTGCGTGTGAGATCACATACTTGTATATACCCTAATATGATTGTGCTTTGCATTTTTAGGGAGCGTGTTTACTTCACAGAAACTGATATAAGAGCTGAATGAGTTTGAACACCCTCATACCGTGTGTGACAGTCGAGCCTTGGTGTTTCGGTTGCTTCTAATGACAATCATGTTCTCCTGGCAGGTGTACGCACCATCTCCAAACTCAGAAGACTTCAACAGAGATTCACCTTCATACTCTTCTCCAAAACCCTCCAGCAGTATGTTTGCAAGCACTTTCTTCGGTAGGTTCATTCATGCTCATTTCTCATTATTTAGAAGGGCAGGATAAGACCAAGTGAGCATTTCTGGGTTTTGGGTTTTTTTGCGATCCCAGCCATTGACCTCTGAGAAACACAGCTAATGTCAAGAAATCTAGCAGCCACCTCAGCTCACCAACTTATAAACAAGGACAAGCATCATATTTAACAGCATAAACCAGATGAGTGCATTCTTTCTGCATGGGTCTCAAGCTTTTGGCGACTGTTTAAACTCCCATTAAGTCACAAAAACTTTGAGAACCTCTGGCCTAAATTAAAGTCAGTGTGGTATCTTTTCATCAAGTTATCACCAAGAATCTCAAATTGTTCCATTAGTTTGCAGTTGTATTCTATTTTTTGTTTTTAGTTCATTTTAGTTTCCTGAGTGGGTTTGCTTGTTTCAGTTTTGTTTTTATTAGTTTCAGTATTATTTTGAATTTATTGTTATTATAATGTGGGTGGCTTGTGTCAGAGATCAGATGTTCAATAGAAATTTAACACTTTATGTCATGCGTCACGAAAAAACATGTGCATCAAAGCCTCCTGGTGTTTTTTTTAGGGTTAACGCATTTGGCCAGACTGACAAAAAATAAAGTGAAAGAAAATTGCCTGATTTTGTTTATTTCAGGCAATTTTCTAAGCTCACAACATCACAATGTATTTCAGATGACTGAAGTATTTTGTTTACACCTAGTTTTAGTTTTTAGTTTAGTTTTGTTAACGGTTATAACCTTGGCGGTTATCGCGAGCTCCAAAACCACTGAACCAAACATCTGTTTATATTTAATTTTGTAGTTTATATGTTGCCAGACAGATTGAGTTGTTAGATGTGTGCTCAGTTTTTTTTCAGTCGGACTGACTCCCGCACACACACACACACACACACACACACACACACACACACACACACACACACACACACACACACAAACGTCTTCTTGTTGCTCTTTAGCATTTGTGTTATCTCAGCTGTGTTCAAGACAAGGATCATGTTTCAGTCCCGAGAGGGGAAAAAAAGTGCTCTTTGGATGACCCCCAAGTTTTAAGGGTAAAGTTAGGGGGTTAGCCGTCTGTCTAACATGTTCTTTCCTTCAGTTCTAATCCATTGTGTGCTAAAGTGATATGTTTATTGGTTTTAGATGGTACCCACAGTTCGTCTGACCCGTGGAATTCGTCCAATGGCATCAGTCAGCCCGGCTACGGGGGAATACTCGCAGGATCTTCATCTCACATGCCACAGTCAGGAAACTACAGCAGCCTGCACTCACACGACCGTTTGGTAAGCTTCACAGCTCGGCCGTCGGCACTTAGGCTTTATGAATAAGTGATAGATGATTGCTAGTAAGTTTCTGTTTTGCCCTCACGTTTACATGAACGATCCAGTGTGTATTGTTGAACACGCAGGGCAAATAAATTCTGTTGAAGCCCTGGTTTTTGCTCTGCTCTCCCATAGCGCATCTCCCTCAGTCGGAGGGGTCTGTGTGTGTCTTAAGTTGTTGTCTGGTTATTATCAGTGAAGACACCGCTGACCCTCTTTGTGTCAGCGTTTGATCTTTTCTCGTCCGCCTGCCTGCTTCACTTGGCAGGGCATCACAGGGAGGCTGCAGATGCTGCCTGTCCTCTCTTTATCTCTGTCCCTCCCCCGCTACACTAACTTTTACTGCGTGACAGCCTGGAAGACGTCAAAGGGCATTTTTAATTTCGAGAATAAATAAATAAGCTCTTTCTTTCTCTCTCTCCCTCTCACACAAACACATTTATGATTGAAAATAACACCTTTCTTTTTTCCCGATCTTCCAGAATTACCCCGCACACTCAGTCTCTCCAGACATCAATGCCAGTCTTCCTCCCATGTCCAGCTTCCACAGAAGCAACACCAGCACTTCACCATTCGTCACTGCGGCACATACCCCGTCCGTGAACTCGGCCGATGGGGTCATGGGTACGTTCTTTTGCTAACAGTTCAGTTACCTGCTCAGATTGGCTAATTACTGACCCAGCAATGTAATCATAGCTGAATGCTCATTCTGTCAAGGCACTGAGTCATGCAGGGGGGACAGCTGCTTTGTGCACTGTAACCGCTCCACATTTGTCTGAGTTTGCGATTACAAAGCTTTGCTCTGTGTTTTCGTAGCTGCTGCAAATCGGGGGACTGCCACTGGAAGCTCACAGACTGGAGACGCACTGGGCAAGGCTTTAGCCTCGGTGAGTTACGCTGTTATGTCTACGATGGAAAATGTTGCCTATCAATACTGAGTATTTTCCGGGTAGCGTCAGTGTTGCTTAAGGCATTTTGGTCAAGTTCAAAGAAGTTTTTGCATTTCTAGTCAAGTGTGAAACTCATATCTGACTTCTTTAAGCCCTCGAGCTCAAATCATTCTGATTTTTCTGCAAATCAAAGTAAAAATAACACACACACACACACACCCTTTTTTTTTCTCCTTTTTTTTTTAGCTTTTGTCTCCAAAGAAGGTGACCTCAGTCATCATGCAGGGAATTAAATGCTATACTGACCGCTGATTAAAAAAGCCCAGAGGACAAGTTTATAGTTGTTTTTTTTGTTTTTATGGCCTAAGCCTGGATAATTGTGGGCTTAAACTAAGAGTATTCAAGAAAGGCAACTGTACATTAAAAAAATACTCCTAAAGCCAATGGATTACACTTCAGGGACATCCTGTAATGGTTCAGTCCTTTAGATTGTTTATAGTGTTGTGTGTCTGGAGTGGACTCACAGATGAACGTCACCATTTGAATTGCGTGACGAAAATGATGATGTACATGTGCATTTATGTCAAACATTTTGTGACGTAACAGACACTTTTTATCCTAAACTCTTCCCTTGTTTCCTCAGCAACAATATTTGCTGTTTCCATTTACACACTGGATGTATTTTTGCTTTGGATTTCAAACCTATGATCCTCAATATTTCAACTAAATCTTCAAATGGTGTTTAACATGTTGCATAAACATGAAAGCAGCGTTTTAATTTTACACACAGCACGAGCTGTTCGTTTAAGAGGAATATTTCTTGGGAGTGTGAATCCAAAATATGAGAGTTTGGGCATGGTAATAACAAATTAAGTCCTTTATATTTGCAGACTCAATTCTATTAGCATGACAAAGCTGGAGTGAAATGGACACGGTTGGACTAGGGTGGGGGTGGGTGCATGGATCAGGGGTGCACAGGGGAGTTTATAACTGCTGTGGCTCAACTCCATGGGCCCCCCTTTGTAGAGCTTTTGTTCTCGGCCCTTTTAAATTGGCCGTGCTTATTGGCCCCATGCCGCCTGCGGGAGCGTAACTGATGATGAGGCGGAGCTTCATTTATTCCAGTAAAACGAGCCATGTTTCACTTTGAATGCAGCGTTATTAGCCGGTGAGTGAAAAGAATAGAAAGTCATATATTGTCGGGTCAGAAGTCACGGTTATAAACAGCTGTCGAGAAACTAAGAAAAATTTGGAGATTTGTCTTGAGTTTTATTGGTTTCCAACGCAGAGATAACCGCGCTATTAATCCTCCTTAGTTTTTCACTGAATTGCATGTCTGAGAGTGAAAATGCTGAGCAGAGAGAAGCTCTCTGCATTCTGAGTGTCGCGGGGCATAAATACTCATTCTTCCCTTCAGACAACGGCCGATCCTCCTCCACATTCAGCGCCACACACTTCAGTGAAACCTCTATCCTGATACTCCAAGCTGATTGAAAAACTAAAGCCCCGAGATCAAGATTGAATAAGGAGATTATTAATAATGAGTGCATTCTATCATCCCCACAGAAGTCGAACGCTTTCCTTCAAGCTCAATTTGATCTTAACTTGGAGGAGAAATCTCTGTGGATCTGTTGTTTTTTCTCTGCTAATTAGTCAGGATCCACCGTAATACCCTGACTTCTCCGAGGCATGTTCCATTATGGCACAAATATCCTCTTATTAAAGAGGAAAAGGAAAAAAAATCAGGGATGTGTTTGTGCTTTAATCCAGCATTTGTTTAAACAAATGAAATCCCTGTGAAAGTTCTGAAGACATAATCTCCTCGTTCCCTGATTGACATGTCATCCTAAAACTCGGTGACCTCAGCGTGACCTATCAGAGGACGGCACGACGAAAACTGCCAGTATTGCAGCAATGAAACCAAAGTAACTCAAATGTAACTATTTGTCCTCTTTAAATAGACTATGAGGTTTAGAAAGAAGCAAGAATAAACAACATTTGAATATGACGGGGTTTTGATATATGGCTCAGAGTATAATCTCAGGCTACAGGCTGAATTGTGGCCCTTGAGATTTGCTGTTGTTGGCTTAACGGGGTTTCCAGGTTGGGCGTCTGCACACTGGAAAAACTGGACACCTACAAGCAGAGAGTCTGTATACGAGTGAAAATAAAGTGTGCTCCTTTAAAACAGCCTCGTTTCCTAAAAAGGTTAAAAAAGAAATGAAATTTGAGAGTGAGTTTAAAGGATTAATTTAATTGAAAATAGTACAAAGACCTCATTGAAACATTTGAAACAGAGAAAGTCGGTGGCTTTCTTTTAACGGACTTTGGCTAATTTTCCATTTGATGTTAGGAACCTGATTCGGAAAGCTGGAAAAGCATGTTTACTTTACTATTTTTATAGAAGGGTGGTGTACATTGGTAAACACGCCCCTGCTTCAAATTCATCTTATTATTCTTTTTTATTTTTTTAATCTGTCCTGTCTCTCCTGATGTCTTCCTCTCTGCCTCCGCAGATTTACTCACCTGACCACACTAGCAGTAGTTTTCCATCCAATCCGTCGACACCTGTGGGTTCTCCTTCACCTCTGACAGCCACAGCAGGTGCAGCCTCAGCAGGTACCGTGGTGACTGCTGCTGGCACCCCGTCTGGAAGGCCAGGTAGGTCACCAGCCTGTGGATTTTAATCTCATAAACAGTGTCTGCACACATATACTAGATACCAGCAGAAACTGCTTCATAAAGGCTTTTTTTTCCAGGTAAAGTGCCGGTGTCGCACTCAGTGGCTATTTCTTTTCCTAGAATAGCCAAGCTAATTATCAGGCTTTCATGAATATGTGCCCTATTTTAACTGTGCAAGTGCAATAACACACACAAAAAGGCAGGTCTTTAGGCTGTCTCCAGCTGTGCTTTCTGATTCATGTAGCATAAAAAGGCTGGCTGAAACTGAAGTGGGAGGCAAATGAAAGAGTTTGATTAATAAACTGAGTCTTGTTCACTCAGTGTTGTCATCCCTCCTAAACAGCTGTGCTAATGACAGGTAGGCTTCTCCAGGAAAGTGTGTTATTGTGTGGACGCTGGAGTTATTATCATGGATATTTTTTTCTGCTTTATCTCACATCATTAGCCAAAACATCATACAGTAACTGTGGCCGTGCCTGCACCGTCATGCATCTCAGGAATAAAAGAGGAAGTAATGAATTTGAAGGTCTGCATTTTATGTAACAGTCACAGCTCTGCTTGTGCTGGTCATTGCATATAGGGCCCTGTGACTTCAATTAATTCAATTAATTACTTTTACTCTGTGCTGCATTAGTCGGATTAATTAAAGCCTAAGTAGAGTGAATGGTGAAGAGTTTCCCTAAAACTTAATTTAATACCCCCTTTTAGCTTTAGAGCATCTCTAATCATTTGGTCGTCATTCTCTGTGCTTTATCTGAGTCGGGACGGTTATTGCCATTTCTACATGAATCCATCCTAAAAGAAAGCTTAGTTTAGTCTGGGATAAGGCTGAACATCCACTGAATTGACAGCCATGATGAGTATTTAAAACTGAAGAAACGCGAGAATTAATTTTCAAGCGAACATGTTCCAAGGAAGTTTAATCTCAAGCAAATAGAAGAGATGCCTCATGCCAGATTTATCTGCTGGCTGTGCTCTTTCTGCGGTCCACGAGCACAAAAGTGACACCATTTCTATTGAAAGCATGAAATCTGTGTTGCAAGTTTATTCTTCACCTGCACCTTAAAACAGTCCCTCGCCTGCTCGCCTGGCATCTGCATCAGGAGCTTTATTTTTGTGGCTGAGGCAGCCGCTCCGCATTGACTCCCAGTGACATCACAGAGAAGTTTTGGCTCTCAGCTTTTTAGGAGGCGCTTTGCTCGAGCTCGGGAGTTTAAATGCAGCCAAGAAGTACCTTCAGAATTATGTGTAGTTTATTTTTTCTGCTGTCATTTCCTTTAAGTGATAGAAATTTATGGACAAACTGTGGAATGACTGCGGCTCTTGGGGCGGCGAAGGGTTTAAAAATCTTGTAATGAAAGTATTTGAAGTGGGTTTTAAGTCATTGAAAAGCTTTTCATATTTGCAGAACTGTGTTTATGACTTATAATAGCAGCTCATACTATTCATTCTACTTTGTAGTAAAACAGTTTCAGGAGTAGATTTTTTGTTATATAATCCTGCTTTCCCAGACAAGTGTTTTTGTATTAGTTAGATTTTTAGGGGGGAGGATGAGGCGACCAGTTTCCCTCTGAATTGTAATTATTTTCTACAACAAATTCAGAGAACAAAAGCAGGAAAGTAGTAAGGAAATCAGGGCGGCTCCATCAAAGGGGATCCTGTTTGTAGTACACTGTACTTTTAAGTACCGAAAAAGAGATGTAGATGAAGATTATGGTCTGTCAGATATGTTGACAGAGGCGGGAGAGCAATGGAAAGAGAATGAGAGGGGGGGACAGTAAGGGAAAGCCCAGTGTGTTGTTTTAACGGGCAGTTGTGTCATGTGTGGTAATGGAGTGGCGACAGCTGTCTCTACGTATGCCCCCCTCTTCCTCAGCTGTTGCCCTGCCCCGTGGACAGCTGTTCCCCCAGCACACACACATGCATACACACACAGACCAGGCGGCAAAATGCCCCATTTATTCACCAGTGAGTGAAGGAAGGTGGCTGTGACTCAGCTGATCAGAGTGGCGGTGATGTGTCTGTTGACCTATTTCCAGTACAGCACGCCGCACCTGAAAACTGCAACAATATGACAAGCTGAAAAAAACAGTTCAGTGTTTTATTGAATGAAGAAAATCCATATTATATAGATATATATCTATATGATATATAAAGCACTGCTGCCAAATATGTCATGTGGAATTATGGGGAAAGGATATAGTTTTACTAATTATTCGTCCTTAATGCGCCTCCGGGCTTAGAAAAAGAACGATACTCTGAAATTGGCCCAAAATTTGGCTAGTTGTTGATGTAAGTTTCCAAATCCATTCATCATTGGGACTGCACCAATATACAGCACATTACTCAAGGCTGGTTTGTTCAATTAGCCTTCTCTGGTGCACTTGGGGACCAGAGTTTCAGGCTAATTTTTCATAGCCGCCAGCCAGCAGAGGCTTATGTGAAGTTCCTGTCTCACTCACCTGGGAGAAAGCTGAGGCAGAACAGAGACTTTTTCATTTCCTCCTCCAAAGTCACTTTTAATAGTCTGTTAATTAAAGTCGGCTTTTCCAAGGCTATGTGTGAGTGTGTGCACAGAAACATGAAAACTCATAAGACCAGAGAAGTGTAGTTAGACATTTCATTGGGATGATTTAATGGAAGTTCCCTGAGCGTGAAAGGTGTGATTTTTCTAGTGTTTGTCAAAAATATACATCAGCTGCTTGTTGCCACTGCAGTTTTACCACTGTTAACCCCTTAAAGCCAAGTGTGTCATATCTACTACAAGAGGTTTTGATGCTTCTGCATCATCAGTGTGATTTTTTCCCCCTGAAAAATCAGAAAATATACATTTTTAAGCAATAGTTGCAAAAAAATGTCAAACGTAGCAAATATGATACAAATGAAAACTCACACATGCAAATTCATACACATAAACACAATTTTCTAGCAGTTATTTCATGGTTTAGGCTTTAAATGGTTTAAGCTAAGTTATTTGTGCACTTGCTCTGACAACATCAGTCTGATTTTGTAAAACTGAGAAATAAAAACGCTGCGTCAGTCTCCTCACAGTTGGGACCACTGCACCCCGCTCAGCACGCTATAGCTTTGAAGTGATGTAAATTAAGCTTTAAATTAAGAATAGAACAACCATCAGCGTTCCTCAGGCTCCTCTGCCTTTATCATGGGTTTTTCATTGCTGGTTATTTTAGCAAAATGAATTTCTAGAATCACGCGAAATGACTGATAACAGAAACAAAGTCTCCTTGTGTGGATCACGCAGCAGTGCGCACCATTTACAAGGATGTGGGCTGGGCTTGGCATCCTAACACTATAATAGACACCAGAAGAGCTTGGAAAGACTACGGACACCCTATCCTACTCTGTAAATAACCTGGAAAGGTTCATTACTGTCAAAGTCCATTAAGGTTATTTGATTGCAGTATAATGCATTGCCTCTTGTTGCACATGGCTGGCACTACTTGGATAATTGCAACTCAGAAAAAGGAAAGAAAGAAATGTTGTATTGTAGCTGGAAATGTGATGAGCAGATGTGGATTCCTCTTCTTTAATTTACACCAGATCAAATCAGCTTGATGTGCTTTCCTGTACTGGCCGGTAGATTAAATTTTTGGCTCAGATAAACATGCAAAAACTCACTGTGCCAAAGGTAAATTATAATCTCTCTCCCAGTGCAGAGTGTCTTAGATATCTCTGTATTTAGATCATATGATTAAAATGCACTGGTCTTTATTTAGAGCAGAATTAGATTTGACTTTATGGGACACATTAGTGGAATATTCAGGCTCATATATTTACAGATGTAAATTATATAAAGAGGACTGACTTTAGTGCTACCACATCATCAGTCAAAGATGCTTTTAACTGACTAAAAGTTAAAGAAAAAGAAAGCCCATGTAATTATTTCTTTCACCAAAAGCCTTCATGAAGATCAGGTGCTAAAACGGTCAACTGCGGTGCACTTTCGATTACTCGTTCCTGATGTTTTTGCAGGTTTCTAAATAAAATTAAAACATGCGTGAAAACTAGTCCTGAGCGTGATATTTTTCACTGCTCACATTGTTTTCATAGCCATGGTTATTAATGTGCAGATGCAGCGTTCATTTCAGGGTGGAAGTGGGTGTTAGTCAAACCCTGCGCTGGCTCATGTGTCAGGATGCAGTCCAGCCATCAGGAAGTGATGCAGTTAAGCTCTGAAAGATAAAAATACCTCTCATATAACAACAAGAGACCAGAAAATCAGGATGTCAGTGTGTTATGACTGCGTGTTATTGTGTTTGTCAGTGAGCGTTTTTTGTGTCGGCGTACCAGGACACGGCTTTTGGCCAAAACTGAATCAGATAAGTGTTAACACTGACCTTCACTTTGTCTCTCCTCAGGTACAAACCAGTGGCCCCGCGCTGGTGGGCAGACCCCCTCCTCCCCAAATTATGAGAACTCCCTTCACTCACTGGTAAGCTCTCTGTCCGCCTCCATCTTTCAGTGAGAGGAGGATATGATGGATGCTCGCTTTAGATAAGCTGCCCATGAAGGACTGAGCTAGCATTACAGGGAGATTCCTGTCTGACAAATGTTTTGCTGAGGAAGGTGGGGGTAGAGGGATAACCAAACTGAACAATACCTGTCCCTTGGGGCATGCCATCTGTCCTCCACTCTGTGGGCCGGGTCTGGGATGACAGTTGGAGGATGGGTTTAGTTATGGGGGCTGGTGTGGGGGTGGCAGCTGTTTGCTGAACCTCTTCTCCAGAATTCCTTCGCTGCCGTACGACCAGAGCTGAAGATCGGATTTCATCCAGCCCTGCTACCTGATGCACATGTCATGTGTTTACATACTCTACTGGGAGTTTATTCCAGGGATAAACGGACTTAAATAAACTTACTATACAGATCCACAGACATATTTATATAATAAATAAAGATAGTATAATATTAGGTAATAACCCAAACATGTTTTAGCCACAGTAAAAAGCTACTTCCTGTATGTCAGATAGTTAATGTCTGGCATGAACAAAGCATACGACTATTTATTATTTTATGTCGTGAGGTAGATCATATTCAATGACGATAGATAGCGGCCACACAATAACACAAAATGTTAAATGCCTTCATAGACAAGCTGTGCAAATTAAAATGTAAACATATATGTTGTTTAAAATTGTTCTACATGTGATTTTTAAGGGTCACAGTCGCCTGCAGTCTTATCACATAGTTTGATTTAATCAGCCAGCTGTATGTAGAGACGGCCGTGGTAGAATGGGTCATCAACAACCAGCTGATCCAAGCAGAGGGTGAACAAGTGAATTAATAAAAAATATGCGTAATAAGTGTTAAGGAAATGCGTTTATGTTTCATGTGCATGAAAGAAAGAAAATATCGACCGATAGATTCATCATGATATAGTCTGTAAAGCTCCTTCATAATTCGTATTCACACTTAACAATGAAAAGACATCCAGGTTTAATATAAAGGATCCAATATCTACCTGGTAGGGATGTTCTTTAAGAATATCTTGAATCCATACCCGGTTGTTTCTGAGCCATTTAGGCTTCTAAGAGGTTAAAAAAAAATCAATTGCAGTTTTTTATTGAATGAAAAATCCAGCTGGCAGCCAGTGAAGGAAATTCCCATTTATAATCAGCGACGTTCAAGAGTGTGTTGAAATGACATCGTAGATCACGGTCCTCTGGTAGTTACGACAAAACTACTTGGAACATTGGAAAGTCCCAGAGAGCTCTCGGAAATGGTGATGAAGCTCTTTGAGGATTAGATTACAGTCAAAATGACTAATTTTGTTACTGGACGGGGCTGTGAAGAGTAGTTATATTAGTTTAAGACGAATTTTTTAAAAAACTGCAGACTTTGGTAATCAACACAACACGCACAGCTGGATGAAATGAACATAAGAAGGCAAAGTAATAAGGCACAGAAGACAACAACATTATTTATCCCAGCACATAAAGTCAGTGTAAAGTTTTAAACTTGTGGCGATGCAGAAAATGTGACAAGTGCTGTAGTAGGGGTCCGTAAATGCGCAAACAGCGAACCATTTTTATCTTTACAAAGTGAGTCGTCAGCAGCTGTGTGCTTCTTTCTAAATCCTGCCTCTTTCTATGTGCTTTCACAAAACAAAAAAACTGTCTCTACCCACAGCGTGTTTGTAGTATTTATAGATTCTGATCTTTTTTCTTTATTCTCTCTTATTCTTATTTGACTTTGCCAGAAAAACAGAGTTCATCAGCAGTTACATGAGCATCTCCAGGATGCCATGTCTTTCTTAAAGGATGTCTGCGAGGTACTCTTCAGATAGACTCTTTTTTTTTTAACCCATTGCGTGTTCCATACATCGTTTTGTTTTCTTGCACAAGTTCGACTACATTCTTCACAGTGAAATGCACTTTCATTTATTACTACTTCTGTCGCCTTATTGTCATGTTATGTTGTTGTCGTTTTTTTGTTTTAGTTTTTTTCTGCAGCCATGCCAGCTTGTAGTAATCAGCTTAGGTTCAGATGACAATGAAATTAAGTGGCTGCAGTGCCTCTGTTCATTTGAAAAACAAATGAGAACATATCCTGACTTCTACAACTCAAGCTGAAATGGCTCATTTGATCTTGCATTTGAATTGCCTTCTTTATCTTGTGTGGTTTTTTTTTTTTCCTCACCATACAATCAGCATTTTCAATTTTTGTCCTAATGTGCTTATACTAAGCTGCTCTGTCCTTCTTTTCCTCCCTTCTTTTTCTCCCTAACCCTTCATTTCTCAATCCCTTTGGTCCTCCCAGTCTCGAATGGAGGATCGCCTGGACAGATTGGATGATGCAATCCTTGTTCTGAGGAACCACGCAGTGGGCTCCACCGCCAGTCTGCCCAGCGACATACACAGTCTGCTGGGACAGGCACAAAATGGGCCAATAACAGCTATTGGACCAAATTTTCCTGCCTCTGCATTGGTTCCAAGTCGGACTGCAGCGATGGTATGATAACTTCATATAAGTATTTATTTATTACTGTACGGTATTTTTCAAACTACACCACATAAAACACCTTGGCCACCTGCTCAAAAAAAGGAGAGCTTTGAGACATTTTCCACAGACGAACAGTTGAATTTATACCGGCATATTTTCCATAAGTGTAATGGCTGGCCGTAGGCTCACCCTCCTCTTGAGAGCGGCTGTATACACAAGGGTGAGAGAGAAATGAGGAAAACAGGCACAAAGAAGTAAAGTTGCGCTATGCTGTAGGACGTGTTTGTGCGTTGCAATCCTTCTAGAGTTAAACTCGAAGCCCCTTGAGAACTGGGGGAATGCAGGTCTCGGTGTAAATCATGACGTGTTCGCCCATCCTCCTTCCGAGGTATTTGATTGTATAGAGCCAGGAGATTTGAACACATCTGCAGTGGAAATTAAAATGGGATGACTCGTCCAACTGTTATCTGGAGGTGTTTGGAAACAGTTTGGCACACACACAAACTTAAAAAGAAAAAGATCAAATTAATTTGAATGTGGGAAGAAGTTTAGATTACTTTTTTCTCTGAGATAAATGATGGAAGGAAAAGTTAGACAGTGATGAGATTTTGTATCTAATAAGCCAGTGATTAGCTGTAAATGTGGTGCTGCCTTTAAATTCAGACCGAAAATTAATATTCTTGTTTAAACGACTGTTATACAGAAAGGCCAAAAGGCTCCTTTTGCGTGTAAATTGATTATTAATTAATTATTAAATATCTGCTTTTATGCCTCTGTGAATAGAGTCATTGTTTCAGCTCCAGCATGTTTAACTTTTCTCTATAAAACAAGCACATATTGTGAGTAAAGTGTTTTGGTAAAGTTGTACTTTGATGCAGCATGAAGAAAGAATGAAAAGATCCATTTCTGAGTGCAGAGTGACATTTTAGTGCCCAGTCTGCACTTTTTGTTTTCTTGTCTTGATCATTGCAGTGGAGCTGTCGGGCAGAAATTCATTTATTTTCAAAGCAGTTTAGTTTTTTCTTTGTTTTAAGGCGGTATTTTTCCTGTCGATGGTTGTTTTCACTCGTACGCAGAGGCTGCTGGGTAGCTCACTTTGTCCCTTAACAAGAATTTTACTGTGGTTGTCAGAAGAGCTCAGTTTGATGTATTTGTTACAGAGAGCTGGGTTGTGGCAGTGATGTTGACCGACTGCGACTGTGAGATAGAACATACTGTGTCTGCACTAACACAGCACTTCCTGTGTGGGAAGAGGTCCCTTCAGACAGGGCTCAACAGCCTCGACACGGCACAGCCACAGGCTTTTTACTCCGGCTGTCACCCCGCCCTCTACCCCCTTCCACCCCTTTTCATCACTTCTTTTTAACAACCCAGGAAATCTGAATCGTTGGAAACGTGTGTCTGAACCCGCAGCCTCCACCCAAATAGAGGTCCTCAGCTGTATGGTAATCAGGCCCAGCCATGAAAATGGCAGCGTTCTTTTCTTGCCAGAGCCCCAGCCTCACTCCTCCTCCTCCAGACAAAGAGTTGTTTGGACACCTGTTGAGAGCACAGCAAAGATTAGCGTAGCGCTGGGGAAGGGGAGGATCTCGGAGCGGTGGGGTTAACAGAGGCCAACAGTGACTGGGGATCACATTCCAGAGGAAAAGAGGGAGATGCTCTCCACCCTTAGTGATGATTTCTCCGCCTTTCCTCAGTCCTTGAAAAAGGAAATCAAATAGCTCTAGAGCATGTGATAAAGGAGGGGCTTTGTGGCACAACGTGGTGGGAGTTGACCATTTCTATGTTATGAATGTGAACAAAATAACAAGGAGATAGTCAGACATTGGAGTGGGTTTAGCTTGACTTCTTTTGAAAGTGAACACAGAAGGATTATTCTTCTCGTAGACATGAGGAACAGACGGGTCCTCAGTTGTGGTTACAGAGCGGGCAGTCTGAGAATGTCGCAGCAGCGAGCAGTAACACAAAATGTAACAGTGACAGAGACAAATGAGGAGGCTATATATGGACCTTTAAGTATGGCTAAATATTGTGGCACAGGTGTTTTTTAAATTTGTGTTTATTTTCTATTTTCTACCCTTGATTATGCATTATAACGCTGCTGTGGAGCAAATCTCCAAAGTACCCACAGGTGTTGGTAATGACAGACTTGAATGGTGATTAAACCCAGAACTTGTGTCATGCTGTGACTACAGGTTTTAATAAACACTGCTACAGACAGCATCTAATCTAATGTATCTATACATATATAAAAGCATCTTTTTTATGATCAACCAGTGTAGAGTGCTCACCAAAATGTGCAAATCAGTATAACTAAGGTTGCTCTTTTACTTTAAAACTGTGGGATTTTCCATTTTAGGCTTTTCTCCTGCTCAAAAGTGCTGTTTTATTTTTATGAACAGTCTCCAGTGAGTGTGTGGCTGCTTCCTTTCTTCACGTGTCCTTCCTGTCTGTGTTGCAGCAGGGTGGTGACGATGCTGCCAGCCTGAACAACAGCCACGGAGGCCTGCCCAGCGCCGGCTCGACATCCAGCACAGAACTCAATCACCAAGTGGAAACGTTCAGAGGTCAGCTCCACCACGGCGCCTCGCTCTACAATATCCACACGATTTGGTTTACGTATGATGTCTTACCTCCGCATTTCTGTTACTAATAACAGGTCTTACTTCAGGCCTGCCTGGGCAGGTTCCAGCAACCCTGGAGCTGAAGGTGGAGAAACAGGACAAGGATGAGATGCTCGACAGCATCTCCACCGATAACAAGTCAGATGACGAGAGTGACAAAAGAGATATGAAGACACCTAGAACAGGCCCACGCACAAGGTAAGAGGACTTTTCGATACGAAAACGTGTGAAACATTCTTCAGTGAAAATAAGCTCTATGGCGTGCTTTGAGATGGTACAAACGTGGGATAAGGCTGGAAAGGTTTTCTTTCATATGTGACAGGCAGTGGAAATCTGCTACAAAGCTTAATTTACCTTTACTGTCATTATTTGATTTAAAATAGGCATGTCAACAAATGGGAACAAGAGCTGGGTAAAGAAATCCCAGAGGAGATGTGGAGAATACTGGATTCAGTGCTTTTTAACACCCCAAATTACAAGCAAATGGATAAATCTGAAACAGCCCTGCTGGAGATTATGGAACCAAACCATACTCACATGTTTTGGACATTTGGGAAAATAAAACCCCTTTTGGATAGTATTCATTCAGCACTTGGTGAAATATTTGGCTATACAATCCCATGATAATTTCAGATCTTATACTTGGATCACCTTAAAGGAAACATGCATCCAAAGCACCAATACCTGTTTAACATTCACCTAGCACTGACTAACGATCAAAACACTAAGCTACAGACAATGGGTTATTGTTGTTGTTGTGATGGTAAACTCAAATACAGACTTAAAATGAAAGAATATTTCTAAACATCTGGGACAAATGGTTGTTATACAAAGTGAAGGAAAGTGAAAAGTAACAAAAAAATCTAAAAGAGGCAGATTTGCACCGACACACTAACACTGGCACTGTACAGATGTTCATGTGCTTGTTTTATACGTTTCCATGTGGCTACTTTTCAGCTTTATTTTGCATTAGCTTAGCCACCATGTGTAGTAATTTTATATGTATAAACGAAGCAAATAAAATTCAGTTTTTTATCAGTTTGGTTCTTATGAATGGCACATTCACCTTCACATTGGACAAGTGAATACACGTCATGCATTTCCTCAGAAAACCTGCAACCAAGTTAAAGCCGGGTGTCTGATAATGGCCGGGACACAAACAAACAGAGACCTCCCCCAAGTCGAGGCTGGGAGGGTTAACCAGTCCTGTCAGGCAAATCTTTTGTGTCATTAACCCATGCTTAAGAAACAACAGATTTCACTTGACGCTGAGAAGGCGGAGCTTCTCAGCGTCAAGTGAAATCGTTGTGGTAAAAACTCATGGATGGTAAAAACTCATGGATGTTAAGTGAATTAAATTTTCTTCCTTTATGTTTACAGTTCATAGTTTAATCACTGTCATGTCTGGTTTGAAGACCACCCTATCATTGGAGCAGATGACTGAATGTTGGCTGCGGGTTGATTTCTTCTCTCTGCTGCAGCATCACCGAAGACGAGGATCTGAATCCTGAGCAGAAGGCTGAACGGGAGCGCGAGAGGAGGATGGCTAACAACGCTCGCGAACGCCTGAGGGTGCGAGACATCAACGAGGCTTTCAAAGAGCTGGGTCGCATGTGCCAGCTGCACCTGAAAAGCGAGAAGCCCCAGACTAAACTGCTCATCCTCCATCAGGCTGTGGCTGTCATACTTAGCTTGGAGCAGCAAGTCAGAGGTCAGTGTTGCAGCGCTGCCGCGGCAATTAACTGAAATGCTACATCACATCAAATCACTGCTGACTCTTAAAAACAACGTGTGTTTTCATGCAGTGTTCCTGCAGGTGGTAATTTAATTTCACTGTCACATCCAGAGAAGATACATGTGGAGCTAGAAAGGAAAAAATAGGGGATGTTTCTCCTCATGGAGCTGCCAGAGTTTCACAGACAGTAAAGAAAATGCAGGGCGTTTATTCAGCTCAGATGTTTCCCTGCAGTGCTGCATTTAGAGGTACTAAAATGAGTAATGATGAAAGATTTGAGGGGAAAAACAAACAAAGTAACGAACCTTTTATAACACCCTTAAAGCTTCGGTCTCTCTCTAAAATTTTTGATCTTCATTTTATTTAAAAAACATCTTTGACATGTGTTTAAATCAAGTTTAATCTGTGTTTCTGTGAACCCACAGAGAGAAATCTGAACCCCAAAGCAGCCTGCCTTAAGAGAAGGGAGGAGGAAAAAGTGTCTGGGGGCTCCAGTGACGCCCAACCAGCCCACACAGGAGTCCATCCAGGCCTGACCGACACATCCAACCCCATGGGCCACCTCTGAGTACGAGACAGGTACTCTCACCTCTAACTGTGCAACTTACACTGCTATGATGGTTTTCTCTAATAACTGAATAATCGGTCATCTCCGGTCATCTTTTCTTTCTACATTTTGATAGCATGATAATTGCGGTCATCCTGTGTTTTTCTTGGTTTAATTGATGTTTAGTTGATTACACAGGTCAGCATGATTGAATCATATTGTGACGCAGCATGTTTCAACCCGGCTTAAGTCCACAACCTTCATTTTTTACTTATGCTTCCTAAAATCAAATTTTTAACTTGAAGATGTCAAACTGTGTCCATTCTTTCAATCGTTGTTATTTTAAAAGATGCAGATAGATGGAATATTCACTAAATGATTAAAATTTTAATAAAACCTCTGCTAAGGTTACCAGAAACCATCAATCAGTCACATTTCATGAGAGTTAAAGTCGCCAGCCATCACTAAGAGGACAAATTTTGCTGGCTGACTGGTCGCACTTCCAGCCACATGCGTGGCTGTGCTGAGTGGGGTTTTCCCCTCACGGCTGAGAGCTTTGTTAAACAAGGATTTGGGGTGAAATAGTGCACGGCTTATTTGCCGTTTATGCATCAGAATCCGTTCAATAAACTGGATTTTCCAGACATACTTTTAGAGACAGTGAAGATAACGAACACTGGAAATATTGAAAAGTCCGGTTGTTCTTGGCCGGCAATCTGCATCTTTGGCTGGTTTTTCCTGTCCTGCGTCACTTTTTAGTAAGACACTAAATCTATGTTACCTCATTTAAAGTAAGCCGGTGCATTTTCTTCTCATTTTTGGCTAGTCGATCAACAAAACTGTATTTTGTATTTGAATAAATTAAACCCCTTTTTTATCCCTTATTTTTATTTGGAGGAAAAATCCTTTAATTTAAATGTTATAATTGTCCTTTATTGATTTATGTCTGATTTATGCCAGACTTTTTTTTTTTTTAATAAATATGTAAAACAGCAGCACCAGCTCTAGTACTGAAGCTAAAATTCAGACGGCCTCGCTCACCTCTGATCAGTGCTCTTTCTTTGCTTCCTCTCCTCCAGATCAGAGCGATGCAGATCATTTCTGTCCCGTCTGAGTCGGTGACCTTGCTTCCCAGTGACAGACAGGACTCACAGTTTGTGACACCAATTGGAGGAGACAGACCACTTGAAGCAAAACGACGAGTCTAACACAGTCCAATCCTAAGATTGAAGTAGAGCCAAGCGTCCAGCTCCCTGCGACCAGATTCCATTTGCAAATTTCTCCCCCACAAGAAAAAAATCTTCAACACATATCACTGTCTGCAAGAAGTGTGTTGCTTCTGAACAATCAGAGACTTCGCAATCTCCTCCAACCGTATGTGGAAATTGCCTCGTGCCTAAACTAAATTGACGAATGCATTGTAACAGCAATTGTTTTTGTTTGTCTGTTTCTTTGTTTTTTTCCTATTTATTATGTTATTGAGCTATAAAGTGTATGTCTAAAGGGAAAGTTAGGTCAATTCAAAGAGAAGCATGCGGCTTTTCAGTCGATCTATAGTTTGCCAGTGTCGCCATCAAACCTGAGCACTCCACCCCGGGAAAATCTTTGAGTCTGAGATCAGGGGGAAAATTGTTAGAGATTAATTTATTGGCCAGTTTAGATTGATATTTATACCCGACTGAAAATCATCACTGAAAAACAAAAGCACCCGTTTTTTAAATATAAATTTAAAAAAAAAAAATTATATATTATTTATATTTGTGTTTTCCTCGTTCTGCCACTGGCCACACGTGAAACCAAAACTACCTATGTTTGTTCCTGAGCAGTTTAGATCCGTCTCTGTGCTACTGACCGGCAGATAACAGGTCCAGCTACGATAGCGTCAGCAGCACGGGAGGTGACGCACAAACGGCAAACTGTAGCTTCACTGAAGGCTCAGATTTAGTTGTTTTTTTGTTTGTTTTTTTCCCAGTAGTGAGCAGTGAAAATACAGAGGGCAAACTTTTTGCAAACCTTAGCATTCCCTGCATATTTTAGTGTCTTAACTAAAGGAAGAGGGGACTCCAGCGCCCTCTCTTCCCTTTGCCATATAGTGTTAAACGTAAGCAGTGGCGTATGTTTGCAGATTCTTCCTCCGGGCGTCAGCACAGAAGTGGCTTTTTTTCTTTTGAAAATGTGTTATTATTTTCTTGTTTCTGCCACCAGCTAATCAGAGATCTCCTGAAGACATTCAAAAAAACAAGAGTAGAAAAACACGCAAAAAAAAAAAAACAACACAAAACGACGACCACAGTTTCTCCTGGCCTGATCAAACATATCGATTTTCTTTCTGTTAATATCTCAAGACATTAAATTCTAATAAGCGCAGTTACTCCTGAGTAAAATTTAGTTATGCTTATTTGTTGTAACAAGTCCTTTCTGTCCAGCATTATAATTTCCGGTTTTTAGCCAGCAGAGAAAATCTGTAAGTTATTTTCAGTGATGTTTTGATGGAAGCCGTGCTATTCTCAGTACGGCAAAGCAGACTGAACATTTCATGGATTATTCTGAGGATCATTGAACTGTAGCATGATCATGATAATGAGGATGATGATGATGAACAAAAGCAGGATTTTTCTTTTTTATGTTCCAAGACATCGGTCATGGCTTTATTTCTTTTTCCCTATCCGTGTGCATGCGTTACGTTTCTCCTTTTTTTGAGTCTTTTCGGTCTTAAGACTTGCTTTATATTCCATTTATTTCTTTGTATATTGCGTTCTATCATTATTTACACCTTAAACAAGGCTGCCGCATTCAGAACGAGTATTCTGTACAATAAAGGGACAATGGATGGAGAATAAAGGATGATGAGTTTACGATTTAACAACCTCATTTTAGTGAAGAAGAATCCAAAAAAACAGAGACCTGATCGGTTGTGGTGTGTTCTCTGACTGAATGAGGCCTTGTTCATCATTTCAGTATTCCTGATCTTGTATTTATGTCGGCAGACTTCGAGGGTATAATGTGTGTCACTTCCGGCTCGCTTCCCTTCATTTGTTTTCTTTTTTTTTAAACTTCCCGTTCTTCCTGTATTTCTTTGCTCCTCTGTTTGCCAAGTTAGACTTTGCTGTATCCCCAGATGCTTTCCCTTGTATAATATATGAAAAAAAAACGAAAATCAAAAGAAAAAAAAAACATTTGGCTTATTTTTCACTGTAGTTAGTCTTTTATACAATAATACTGTAAGAATATTTCTTGAATTCTAAATATTACTCTTTCTAGATTTTTGAAAGCAAAAGTTTTGAGTAAAAAGTTTCTTACTTTATTTTACTATATTAGATAGTAAAATGTACGGTTATTTACCATAACCTGTCCATTATCACAAAAAAGTTACAAATGGCATCTCAAGAACACGGCTGAACTGCTGCTCGTAGTTTAGTACTTCAAAAAGGCTCCGTACGAGCTCCAGATTCCTAAAAGCGCGACCTCCATCGTACTCCTCAGTCTCCGTTGTTGATTGATTGAAAAAAAAAAAAGGAAAAAAAAAAATTTGTTCTTGTGTCAAATAAAAGGTGTTGTTGATGCACATTGAAAAACTGCGGCAACGAGAAATTGAATTTTCTGTCATTTTCAAACAGAAAAACACGATGTATATAACATTTATGTTGCAATAAATGTGCCATCTTTTTTTAAACTCGATCGTATGTGCATTTATTTCGCTCATCTTCCTCTCCATATTTATATTTTTCCACCTCTCCATAACCTTTGTTGTGTTTTAACGCACAGGAAAGAAGAGCTCTGAAACAATGGGATTAATTTAGACTTCCTTATTGTTTTTGTTATTTTGTTTTTGAGACATTTCTACAGTGGATTTAGGCCAAATGAGTGTTTTATAGTATGTAACTCTTTTTTGAAAGTAATACCAGTGGACCATTGTAGTCTGTATGAAAAGTACTATGAATATATGTTTCTATTTTTAATAAAGTGTGATAGCAGCGTACTACATGTGCTGTGCTCCTACTTTTTCTTTTTTGCAAGTGCATTTATGCAGTATAGAGACAGATCCTCGTGCCTTAAATAATATTTGAATAAATTGTCTCAAAATGACCCACCCAGCACTGAAATTGAACTTCCACAGTCATATTGAAAAGCACGAACCTAAAATGTTTTTTAATAAATGGCTTTGGTGGAAGTGTCTCTCTCTGTAACCTGCCGTACTCAATCTGCTACTTGTGCTGTGACTGAAGTTAATGAATCCCAAAAGCGTTGTGAAAATGCTGCTCTGAACCTGGAAGATTGTTGCTGTGCTGTAAATCTCAGAGCCCGTACATCTGTGCAGAATTATCTCCGTGCAGATGTAAGCATGGAGAGCACTCATCGCGTCCTGAGAGGTCTGATCTCGAGTCATTCGTCAGACTGAGGTGACAAAAGTGCTGACTGCCGTTCTGTCTGCGGTGAGCTCAGTGATGCGCGGTGGCCTTCCAGCGTTCCTCGCAGGGATAAACGGAGCGTGTGACTGTGCTGAGCTCTGGTGGTGGTGGTCGTGGGTGTGCATGTTTTCTGTAGGAGTGGGACCACCATGTCTGAAGGCTGACTTCCTGTCATGGCTGCTGGCTGAGCCAGCTGACAGAAAGTCCTTGGCTCACATCCTTGAATCTCAACCAAAGAGCCTGCTGCTCCTCCTGCTCTAACAGTAAGATCATCCGCCTCTCTGCTACTTTCAGGATGCACGCTGCACTGAACAGGCCTCTTGTCTTCTGTTTCACTTTCTAATCTCAGCTCTTTAAGATTCAAGGCTTTTTGACCATTTCAACATAGTGAGGAGAACAGGATATGATATTCAGACACTTCACAGAGACACAAAGCAAGTGCTTATCTGTCAATAATGGAATGAAGTGTAGAAAAAAATACGACAGCACAATAATAATTTCAAAGATTACTTTTGCATGCACTCAAAAAGCAATAATATACTGCTCCTCCTGCCCACACCAGCTGCACAGAGATCCATTTTTGAAGCCGTTTCGAGTGATGGATAAAATACCTAGTCCTTGTTTTATATTAAGAAGCTCATAAAAACGCTCCACGGTATTGAATTAGACACAAGAACTTCCACAGTTTGTCTTTTTAGTATCAAATTCCCTCAGTAAGGAATCCAGGGATAGCATCTTTATGAGGAGTCGTAAGACAAGGTGAAGCTTGATGAGGTTCACCTGTGTGTCTATGTGTTAATGACCTACCTGGCATTTGTGCACCCACTGTAACCTGCCAGATGTGCACTGATGGTGTGTTAGTTATCTACACGCCAAAACTGGGAAGCAAGAATGTCAGTAACACAGTGAAATCAAAATCCAAAAAAGTACCATGGGCAAGCCACTTTATTAGGTACACCTTGCCAGGTCACCAACATGTAGCCACACATCTGAAAGCATATTGATTTGCTCTCCTAATATTTAGACTGTAGTATTGATATTTTAACCTATTATTATTGTATTGTATTGATATTTTAATTGATATTTTAACCCAGTTGGACTCCTTTTGCCTTCTGTCTTAATTTTTCATGGCATAGATTCAACAAGTTGCTGGAAACCTCGGAGTTTTTAGTCCATGTTGACTTGACAGATTCACACAGTTTCTGCTTATCATGATGAGAATCTCCTGTTGCACCATATACCAAAAGTGCTCTGTTGGATTGAGATCTGGTGACCATGGAAGGCCATTTGAGTACAGCAAACTCCTTGTCATATTTAAAAAACAGTTTCAGATGATCATAGCTTTGTGACGTGCTGCCTTATCCTGCTGGGAGCAACCATCCGAAGATGGCTACAGTGTGGTCACAAAGGGATGGAGATGGTCAGCAACAATACTCAGGTAGGCTATGGTGTTTAAAGATGCTCAGCTGGGATTGAGGTACCCAAAAGAAAACATCACCCACACCATCACACTACCAGTGATTGGCTCATTAGATATTTGTGTGTACATTTTTAAATGGAGATCCAAGTCTAGATAGCAGCAAGGAAAAGATTGTCTGATGAATATAAATATCTGGGAACGCTAATGGATCCAAAACTGGCATTTGAAACAGAAGTGTTTTTAAAAAACTGTGAATAGAGTTGTATTTAATGTGGATATTTTAGGAATAATTTAACAATTAAATATTTAAAATAAAATTCCCACATTGGCTTGGTGACTGTGAAAAGATGAAATCCAAAAAATAAAATGCATCTTCACAATTGCTGCTACAGGTAAGTTGGGCTGACCTGCTCCTGGAAAGCCTGCAGACCTCCTTATTGTATAATTGGGATAAGACTGAGGTGTGCACTGAGCATGCCCAGAGGTCCCAGCTGTGGCACCTCAGTGGAGAACAGACACCCATTGTGTGCGGCTGTAACCCAACACAGTGGCTCAGATTAAAGGCTGCGGTGCCGCGTGGTCTCTGCGGACAAAAATATAAACAGTGGGCCACTACAAAGGCGAAGGGGAAGCTAGGCCCCCAGTTTAATGAAGTTTACACTGCAGTGGCAAGATCTATAAAAAGACAAGTGAATGCACCGTTTCTTTCTCCTGCCATTCAGGAGGAGCATGGATGCACTGAAAAGAGAGGCTGGAGGTGCTTTAAGCAGCACTCACTTTAATGCCACTCTGAGTTGTATGACAGCTGTTATTTGAAGTTCATGGCATTGATTAGGCCCAAAGAAAATATTATTTAAACTAAACATGGTTCCTGTGTTTTTATTTTATATTAAATTGACATAATATGGTTTCAGGTACCTTTCAAAGTTGCAACATTTATTTCTTTCATAAATATATTAAACATGTGCTTTTCTAAAATTAGATTGAGAGCATCACTGCTTAAGTGATAATGAAGATTATATCCATAAAACATTTCAGTACAATAGCACTTTGTACTGAAAAAAAAATTGCCAGAAATTCAACGATTCAGCCAGTCTCCACTAAAGCTCATAAACATTTTCTTTCAGTAGCTTGAAAGGGTTTCTCACCAAACTAACAGTTATAGATGGAGACTCAGTAGCTTCAAATACACTGGAGATATTCAGCTTTACATTATCTCTTGACTGTTTTAAAGGTCATTTGCTCCATAAACGTTAAAACAGCCTGAGAAATAAGAAGTAAACTTGATGATTATTATTCGCAGCTTCTTCTGTGGCTTGTTTAATAATATTTCTCTAGCATGGGGCTACACTTGCTTGCTACAGGTGCCTGTTTATGATGGAAACTGAACATCAAGTACAGCACCTCAGGATCACTGACACTGACTGTAATCCTGCTGTCGTTTATAGTTGCACAGTGCCATTGGCTTCCCCCACTGAGAGCATGTTCACCATTACAGAGGCTGCACACAAACAGTATGCACTCCCCACAATCATCAGCATTTTTCTAGCATATCTGCTCAGCATAATAACTACCTCATGCCTTTTAAAGCTGGAGTGCATCCCTCACTCTCTGAGATACTCATTATTGACTTTCTGGTGATGCGTTTAGGTGCAGTCAGGTGAGCTTACTATCCACTAGATGACGCTCTCGGTTTTTAAAGACATTCACTTACAAATTGGATTTATGCGTAAATTATGTAACGTAGGAAATTTTCCCAGGAGTCTAAGTCACGAAACTTGTAGTTTGTTTTAGAAATTAATAGAAATGTACGAACTTTTATTGTGTTACACTACATGTCAAACACATTTTTGAACTACAAGGAGTTAATAAGAAGGAAAAATTAATGAATTAATTATTTGTCAGGTGTCAACTTTGACTACAATACTCCCCGCTGGTGCAGGAGCTTCTAAAAACCGAACTGAACCGAGCCGAGTCGGTCCAAACTGAGTGGGACCTGGGAGTTCGGGTAGTAGTCTGTGTGAGCTCTGCTCCAGGACCAGCGGACTGCTTTTGAGTGGGTGGGCGGGTAAAGTGCGCTTGTCTGAGGAGGCGGAGCGGCCCGGAGGGTCGGAACGTCCTTCTGAAACGGTTCTCACTCACTCTCAGAAAACAATTCAGGACCAAATAAGTTAGCAAAGTGTGGCGCGGGCACTTTGCAAAAGAGTTTAGCTTTTAAAACCGCTCGAAGAAAACTTTTTTCCAAACCTGGGATAAGTGAGCAAGCGAGAGCAACGACGCCGGTGAGTAACTAACTAGCTATCAGTAACTGTCCTGTGCGCTAGACTCTTTAACAGCCGTTAAACTCAGCCGGAGGAGAAAAAAAATTAAACGCATAGAAGGGTCGCTTATTTTCCCACACAGCTCGCTTACTTCAGGTGAGTGGCGCAGGTGAGAAAGAGGTGAAGTAAAACTTGAAGATGGTGGTGTGTTTCTGCCACCTGTTGCACTCAGCAGCCAAATAAGGAGAAACTGCGTCAAAATCAAAGCGCTGCTTCTTCGCTTTGGCTAACGAGCTACTGTGTGATTTCAGTTCTCAGATCTGCATCTAATTAACTGTTTTTTAAAATCTTATCTAACTTATTTTTTACAATTGCTCCTGTAAGGTCACGTTGCTTGTACTGTACCTGCCGCTAGAGATTAGTGAACTCCCATTCATGTTACGTAACTTAATAATAATTTCCCACCGTTTAAACCCTCACTGACAGGTTTGTTTCCAACTTTTTCCAAAGTTTGGTCCCATCTGGATTTAGTGTTTTGATATGAGAGTGGCTACAGGTGTTGACACAGAAAAAGACAATTTTTTGCACTTCACCCTCGCTTGCATCCTAACTTGCACTCTGGATGGGCATCACCAGAGTCGGTGAAGACAGCACAGGGGTCATTGAAGGCAGCACCGACCCTGTGTAGGACAGTGAGGCAGCTCACTGAGAGTTTCCTCCTTTTTGCAGTGAAAAACACAATGGGAGGAAAAAGTAACACACTTCTTGGAGCCCTTGTGTGTCAGATACATACACTAAGCATAAAAGGGTCTATTGTGTCGTCTCAGGCTGTCTCATCCTCCCTGACAGGACACCTTACCTCAGCCTTTCTCTCCTCCCTTTTGCGTGTGAAACTGACTAATTCTGGCTAATTGGAACATCATGTCATTAGTCTCGTGGAAACAAAGTTGAGTTGAATCATCTTCGTGGTTTGCTAGGAGTGGCCCACAAAAGTTTCTTGCAGTATTACTTGGTAGAAACTTGGGCTGTTTACAAGGCAAGATTTTATATAGTTTCATTAAGTTAAATGCTTCCCAGGTAGCTGTTGTTTCATGCCTTATATGGCAGATGTGTGTGTGTGTGTGTGTGTGTGTGTGTGTGTGCATTCACACATTTGATCAGTGAAGAGATACGAGGGGATCAGGGTGGTTTTTCAAGCTCAGCTAAATGCCTTAGTTTAAAATCTCCTGCCAGATAAAGTAGCCAGAGATGAATGTCTCTTTTGGCTTATCCATCCATCCATCCATCCATCCATCCATCACCTTCTGCTTATCTGAAGTTAGTTGCAGTGGCAGTGGGCTGAGCAGGGTATTACTGACTTCCTCTTCCTTAGCAGTGTTATCCATTTCCTCCTGGGGGATCCCGAGATGCTCCTAGGCTGCGTGACATATACCAGGAATATCAAACATAGCAGTACTGGCCCATTGGAGGCTCCAGTTGGGCCCACTGGCTTCAGTGAATGTGAAAACTGTAAAGATCGAGGGCATACATTTAGGACTTAACTTTCTTTTAATTAAGTTTTAAATTATTCTTAATGAAAGACATTGCCGAAATAAGTAAGAGACAGATTAACCAGCAAATGTTTTTTTATTAGTATTCCATCAAATAAAGATTCCTGTTTTAATTACAGGACAAAGTCGGTTACTTGTTTCTTTGAGTTACTGCAGTAGAATAGTACAATATTGGAAGATCTCAAAGGAAGTGTGTTATTTCATATATTATTAAACAGTAGTTACACTGATCCAACCCACTTAAGAGCAATTTAAAAGGACACGTAAAATCTCCCCAAGGAGTTCTTCGTTTTACTCAGGGTCTCCCCCTAGCTAGGCATGCCTGGAAAACCTCCAAAGTAAGGCATCCAGGAGGCAGATGGTTGAACTACCTCAGCTGGCTCTGTTCATCTGAGGTTAAGGTAAACCAGGGAGGAATCCACCATTTTGCTGCAATATCCACTTTCTAGCAAATTAGAAAAACCTGAAAAATAGACATGTAAAACAGCCAAATTTGTAGGTGCATTGCCATGAAACCCCTCATAGTACTATGTTTTCTAAATGATTATTGTCCATAAGTCTGTCTTGACCCATTTCACACTTATGTGATACATCCTACTTTTGCCCTTTCTTGTCAGTCTTATCAGTGTCTTCCTTCCAGGCCCACCTCTGTCCATCTTTGTATTGTAACATCAGAAAAGGACGCTATCAGCAAGACAAACAGGAACACGTTGAAAGGCCATTGTCCAGTGGTGGCTGCTGATGGCTTTGTCTCCACTGGCTTCCCTGAAAAACACCGGGTGGCTCACTTTTAATATTTGTACACAGTTTGATATTTATTGCCAGCTGCGCTCTCACGGTCTGGCTGCAAATCTGTCAGCTATGACAGACCTGCAGTTATTATGCATGTGACAGAAAAGGGCTCGATAACATTTTGTTGCCCTCTTTTCATGACTTTTCCCAGGGCTGCAATTAACAGTGTCATTTACAAGGCTCACCTGTGCCGTCTGTGCACACAGACAGAGAACTGAACCCAACACCTGCTGTGTTGGGTTATTTAGACATGACAGCTTTGAGATCTTTCCCTGGTTTAACTCATTCATATTCATGATGATACCTTTTAGCAGGTGAAGAGAAAGGCATAGTCTTTGTCAAGCAGGGTAAACAGTCATTTCGTTATATCATACCTGTTAGTCACACACTTGTGAGGCCTCGCTAAACAGTACCTGGCTGTTTCTGTTGTTAAAGAATGTGGCAGGAGTTGACTCATCTCTTGAGGGATATTATGGTTTCTGAGATGTTACAGGCAACACAAGGGGAGAACAGTGTCTTCATTTGGTTAGAGCACATTACTTGAGTAGTTTGACACAAAGGTCTCTCCTGGGAAAGAAGTAGAATAGAAGGAATGCGAGACAAGAAGGGAAAATGAAAGCTAGAACAATAAAGTTTCATTATTGGCTGAATGCACATCTAAGGAATCTGTGATGTTATTGAATTATGTAGCATCTCATCTCTGACTAATCCAGTGCTGCTTCTCCTTGCAGAGGTGCGTCAGTTGATCCAGGGAGAGGGATTTATTTTCCTTCTGCATTCCTGATGGAGTCGTACAGAGTGTCTGGCATTCCTAGCAGTGGACCACAGCGGGGCTACGCTCAGCCATCCCGCCCTTCCAAGCCACACAGTAATGGAGCTGGAACATATGGTCTCAGCATCCGAGTCCAAGGTATAGATGGACACCCCTTTGTGGTTCTCAACAACCAGGATGGGGGTCCCCAGACTTATATGGACCCCAGAGGTAATGGCTACGTCGACACAGAAGACTCTTTTATCAACAGCTACGATGAGTATGACTTTAGACGTGGCAAAGAGGCTGAATCTAACAGCCCCTTTGTGGAGTACAGGACTCAGAAGATGTTGCATTATACTGGTCCCCAAAATGGTGTCACAGAATCCCAAGGAAAGAAACCATCCTCCCTTCTGAACTTCCAGAAGCACCCTGAGATACTACAGCCGTATGATCCAGAGACCAACTCTCTGAACCTTGAGGGTTTCAACAGCCTTCCTGCAAGGCCTGACACTGGGAGCCAGCCCCAGAGTTGGTCCCCAAGATCTGCAGCATCTCACCGTAGGGCATCAAGCCTTGACCGGAAAAAAGATGCCACGCCACTTGAGAACAGACAGCCTACATCCCAAAGTGTGAATGAGGCAGGCTTTCCTAAGCTGAAGCCACAGCTCACTCAGCCTCAGAGCAGGCCACAGTCACAACTGTCCCAGCCACAGATCAAAGCTCCTCTTACCACCCTGAATCCAGCTCAACCCAAGCTGACCTCTAAAACTCCACATCAACCAGTTCCTCCAGCCCAGCCTCAGCCCTCCACTGTGTCGAGCCCTAGGAGCAGCACCACCTCCAGCCTTGAGCACACCCATCGTGAGCCTGATGTCCTTCCTCTGCGCAGGACTGATTCCAGCGAGCCAATTCTTCAGCCTTCTTCCCGCTCCCGCCACTCCTCCTCATCTTCCACCTCTAAGATGCCAATGGATGAACAGATGGAGGCCCTTTATGCAGACACCATAAACCGTCACGAGAATCGTCGCTACATCCCTTTTATGCCTGGTTCAGGCAGAGATATTGACACAGGCCCTATACCCGGTGTTGATGAGCTCATTGAGAAGTTTGATGGCAAAGATGGCACTCAGCGCAGAGGCAGGGCGGGGCGCAGAAACCGGATCAATCCAGAGGACAGGAAGCGCTCACGAAGTGTTGATAGTGCCCTCGGCCTGCGAAATAGCTCTAGCTACACGGAGCTACATCGAGGCACATCCAAGGAGCATGTCCTGCTTCCCTCACAGCTGAGGATGCAGAAATCAGCTGGGAGTCAGGACTCCTGGCTCGTAGATCACGTTGACTCCAGCTCTCATGCCACCAGTGCACCTGGCTCCCCACAGAACACCATCTCTAAAGCTGTTGGCTCTATACAGGGTTACAAAAACCCTCAGACTCGGTCCTCTTCTCTACCGTTTAAGAGTAAAGCGAGTGAGGACAGTGAAAAGGTTTTAACATCTTCACTGTCATCCTCATTATCCAGGCCATCTTCTTTAGCAAACAAAAAGCCCGGGACAGAGGCGGATGTACAGGTAAAATGTCAGACCATTATCACTGGATCCTACATTTGTTTGTTTTAAGTTGTGTTTCGTTTTAATTTAAAGTAAAATAAGTTTAAAATATGATCTATGAGAGAAGTGTTCCTCTCTTTTATTTTGTTAACATCTCACTCTCTCTTCCTGACATATCCAGGCAACACCTGATCTCCTGAAAGGTCAGCAGGAGCTGTCACAACAAACAAATGAAGAGACAGCAAAACAGATTTTGTTCAGTTACCTTAAAGATGGGTAAGTCTGAACTTTATCCCATACAAAATGTGACCAGATATTGTGGAAACATCTTGACTCAAGAACTGAGTGTTGTTCACACAAAGGAAGATACCATTCTGTGGAAGTAAATTAATGTGCCTTTTTTATCTGAGCTGGACTGTTTGTGATAAAAACGAAGGAATGTGCTCTTCGTACCCTCCCATCCAGGCTGTGAGGGATCCAGTTGTCTGGAATTTGTTTTCTTGCAGAATCCCACTTTTAGTCAGCTTTGTTCTTGGTGTAGTGTGAAATGATGGTTAAAATCCTGTTTTTCTGTAGAGGAGGCGATCTGTCTCGGAAAAAATTTCATCGAGTTTGCATTTAGGCTATGGATACCAGTGAGTCTTTCAGTAGTTAAACAGTTAATACTGTCATCAGTAACAATTTCATCGAGAGAGTTTTCTAATACAGTCACTACAGTTTCTGGATGTGTTATTGAATTGGGGTATTGTAGAAGTCGAACAGGAAGCTGTTTGGGTGTGTCGGGCCACAGGTCAGGAGCCACAGGACAAATGAAAGGAAGCACAGATGGAAGTGCAGGGGCTGAAACTGAACTACATTCCCAAGGCCCAGAAGAAAAACATGCAGCAACAGGGGTTATAACGGTTTAATGAAAATCATGTGTATGAGGAGAGGGGAGGTTTAAGGGGTTTGGCTTTCAGTGTCAGTCTCGCCATTTATTGAAATAATCTATCGCTGCTGTCAAGTGAAAGTGGCGCAACTTCAGTTTTGTTGATTTTATGTTTTCACCCAAACTAAAGGATTAAATGTTCTTCTGTGAGTTTAGAAAATCCCCTGATCTTCGGGCTTTCAGACATCTGTTGATGATCTCAGAAATGGGCATTGTTCAACGCAGAGGACCAAGCTGCTTTTTAAACTCAGGAGGAGTTGAAGTTGGAGGAAATTAATGTTTTTTACTGTTTAGAACAATGGGTTTGTTTGTTAGTTTTTAAAGACATTTGAAAAGAATGGGGCTGGAGTAGAAACTTTGTGGGTGTGGTTGTCCTTCTACCAAATACTGTAAATCCCAGCTTCTTCCTCATCACCATCTTTTGTTTCAGTAATTATTATATTATTTGGGCGGGTGGCTGTAGCTCAAGAGGCAGAGCC
Source organism: Oreochromis niloticus (assembly GCF_001858045.2). Lineage (NCBI taxonomy): Eukaryota > Metazoa > Chordata > Actinopteri > Cichliformes > Cichlidae > Oreochromis > Oreochromis niloticus. The sequence continues at coordinate 22,237,318 of NC_031965.2, read as the reverse complement.
AGGCCATCTACTAACCCTTGGGCAAGATGCTAACCCCAAGTTTGTCTATGATGGATCCATCAGAGTGTGAATGTGTGTGAATGTTAGAAAAAAAGCAATTAAACATAGAAAAAAGTGGTTGTGTGAATGGGTGACTGAGGCATGTTATATAAAGTGCTTTGAGTTCTCAGGTAGGGTAGAAAAGTGCTGTGTAAGCGCCGGTCCATTTACCATCTAAAATAAACGAAAACTACACCTGACTACAGAAGTTTACTCACGATTTCTATTGGAATAGGAATGGTGAGATCTCTTAGCCACTGTAGCCATTTTTTAATATATAATAGAAAAACTGAACTGTATATATTTATATAGCTGCATTTTATATACCAATGTAGTCCAGAAAATAAAATACACTGCCTATATGGATTGTGTTCATGTGCCTCACAGTTTATTGGATGGCTATAATGGCGCTGTTTGTGCTGTGAGGTGTCACTTCCAGGCAGCATGATCCTTTCTCCTTCTAAGGAGGGGAATAAGCTACTGTTTTCCCAGAACAATCTGGGATTAACTCCTGGCCACCACAACACTGAAATAAAGTTTTTGAAACCTTTGATAAGCAGAGTGTTTTAACGTAACTGTCTGTGTGCACACGTCTGCAGGAGCAATGATAATGACGAGATGACGAAGAAAAAGGTCAACCTTGTCTTTGAGAAGATACAGACATTGAAGTCTCGGGCCACTGCAAGTGCGCAAGGCGACAACAAAGTAAGGCCATGTTATGTCATTCTGCTTGTGCACAGTGGTAGTCTACAGTTACAGTGTTAAATGCCAACGAGATGTCAAACAAGATGTCATCTTTATGCATCTTTATATCAAAATTGGTGGTGATTGGGGTGGTGTAAAAGGGCAGCACCAGCTTAATTCTTTAGTCTGCCTACCATTAAATGGGTGGGAGATGAGCCAGACTGGTTTCATTATTAAAATTTATTTTTATATTGTGTGCTTTCATGAGATGTTAACACCAAAGCTGTTTACTGTCACCTGAAGATTATTTAATTTATCAGGGTACTACTGTCCAAAGATCCAGTCTCCATTTGTATTTGTAATGGATTAATAAGAAATAAGCACCTCTAAACTGTTTGTTTTCTCCAGGCTCAGGATCTTGCTGCTCAGACCAAAGCTCTGCAGGAGCAAAACGCTGAACTGGAGAAAGAAATGTCTGAACTGAAAAGACAACTAGAGGAACTAAGCATGGTAAGAACAGCGCAACTGTCTCTATGACCAGCTTGTTTATGTTGGTTTTATTGCTTAACTTGTTGTTATTTGAGAATATCCTTTAATCAAGGGTTTGGCTGAAAAGGAGCTTTACAGGATTACTGTTCAACTAGCTGAATTTAAAGACTAGTGTTTGGGTGTAGCATTGACTAAGCTTAGTACAAAGGGTAACAGAATAATGCAACAAATAGGCTACTCCCTTGAAAACTCATAATTCTGTTGATCTGTTAGGTAAGGGATTAAATAAGAAGTTAAATAATCAAATATGGATAGTGTTGGCAAGGCGTTGACTTTGGGGTAAAATATGTGCCATTGATATGTTGATGGTATATCAATGGCACTGCTTGCGATACTTAAAGCATGTCCTGTAATCAAAAAACGCTGAATCCTCAAATTTACTTTCAGCAAACAATAAATAAAAATGTTCAGTTCAAATGCTAAAGCTTAGTTCAAGAAATGTAAAAGACTAGATGCGTGTCTCCACTTAAACACACAAGCTGTAATAACCTTGTTATTTTTACTTACAGAAAAATCAGGCTGACAAAAGGACGGCTGCAGATTTGAAGGAGCTGCAGGAGAACCTACAGCAGAGCATGGAAGAGTGCAAGCAACTGAAGGCAAAACTTGCCAAAACAGAAGCTGACCTACAGACCACAGTGGAAGAGTAAGTGTAAAGGAGGTGCAGATTGCCTCCTCAAGAGGCGTATTAAATAAAATATTTTATAAGCAGTTAATTTCAAATAAATAAATGGGTATTTTTTTGTCAGCTGCCTCTCCAGTGAGTCTCTCATCCTGCAGATGAACTCTGATCTCACCGTGTTGAATTGCAGCTTGTGATGGTAGACTTTGTTTTCCTGTGGAGCCTTTGTTAGTTTATTGATTCCCCACCTGCTGCTTGTTCTAGTAAGAGTGGTCCCACAGCTTTCAGTGGATCACCAAATCAAAGTCTATCATCACCAGCTGCAGTCCAACACGGTGATGAAATAAATGACAAAATGTTTCACCTTAAGAAATGAAAAAAAAAAAGGTAATTTTTAATAAATGGCAGCAACACATCTTTAAAAAGTTGGGACAGGGCCATGTTTACAGCTGTGTAGCTTCTTTTAACATCAGTCTGTAAAACATCAGTGAACTGAGGAGACAAGTTTTTGAACTTTTGCTCAGCAGTCCATTTTCCATTTCACGATACACCAAATGTTTCAGTTGGTGAAAGATTTGGACTTTCGACCTGCAGGGCAGCAGGCTCAGCACCTGGACTCTTCTACTATGAAGCCATGCCATTGTAATAGATGCAATATGTGGTTTAGCATTGTCTTGCTGAAATACGCAAGGACTTGAGAAAAAAAATAAACAAACCCAAAAGTGACCTGGATTGGAGCATATGTTGCTCAAACACCTCTGTATACCTTTCAGTATTGATGGTGACTTTCCCATGGTGTAAGCTGCCAATACCATAGGGACTAATGCACCCCCATAACCCACACATACTGGATTTTTGTTGTTTTTTGTCCTGAAGGGATTAAAACTGGAAGTGCATGTGGTGGCACTAGCCATGAAGCCCCCACATGGGTAGTTGAGAACATACTCAAAGCCAGTGGGTGAAGCGCCTCCTTTTTTCAGGTGTATCAAAGTGTGATTTAAGTAACAGTAATGGAGATCTGTTGTTGAAACGGCCCAGACTGTTAAAAGTTACTGTGGTTACCATGTCAGTACCTCTGTGTTATAGTATATAACACAGAGGTACTGACTGTGTATATAACTGTGTATATAACTCTTTGTGTCCCCATGAGTTTGCTAGGTTTATCTTTTACCCTCCATATTCCTGTGTGCTTGGTGACTCATTTACCATTCAGTCACAGCACTAACTGTCCCGTTCCATGCTGCTTTACGTGTAATTGTTTTCACAGTCATTCAAGTACAGTGTCGCCACTATTCATAGCTTCCTTGTTTTGTTTTGAGCTCTGCACGGTTGAAAAGGAAATTGTAGCAAAGTTGCCAATCTTTGAGCCAATGGTTTTTATGTTTTTTCATGCCGTTGGGCCTTTTATCATAATGTTTTGTTCTGTGAATCCAGGATCTTTAATTATCATTTCCTTGTTCTTCAGTTTATTTTCTGCAGCTTCAGCTTAGCTGTGCTTTTCAGCTTGAAGAGTAACAAAGACGTCTTTACTCCACTGACTCTTTTCTGTAAAATTAATTTAGCTTTTATGTCCAGCTGCAAATCAATCAGGGACATTTCTGTTTATGCTGTCTACTCTTGAATCAGTATGTTACCTTTAAAAAATAAATAAATAAATAATTTGTAAAAATTATAGTATGTTGCATTTGAGGCCAGTCTTTATCAATATATTACTGTGTGGTTTTTGTTTAAGGTGTCTCACATCACTTATCATCCTCTGCCTCAGAGATGTAGAAGCAGATTAGAAATTATTGGTTTTCAGTCATGCAGTTATTCATTTTAACGGGTGTGCATTACATTTAGCTCAACCACATTTGATGCCATTTGTACATGAATTAAGGCGCAGGTGCATGGGTATGTTTGTACATGTGTGCAGTGTATGAAAAGGACCTGTACCATGCTGTGACATGTTGAATGGTTTGTTAGGCTTTTCCAGGTGAAGATGGAAAGGGAGCAACACCAGACAGAGATCAGAGACCTGCAGGACCAGCTGTCAGAGATGCATGATGAACTCGACTCAGCCAAGAAGTCTGCTGCTGATGGAGAGAAAGACATGCTTATGGTGGTGAGGCCTTGTTACAGAAAGCAAAATACATTTTTATTGTTCTTGCATTTTTTTTTTTTTTACACATTGCATAAGGGTTAGTTAACTTTATTCATAAAACAGTATAGAAGATTTAAGCTTTAGAAATTTTAAGTTCCTGTTTCACGTAATATTCAAAAGACCTAAACGCAGCCCGTATAGCAATTAACCTGTCACTGATTTCCTAAATTCTTTACATTGTAGCTAAAATGATCACATTGACATCATAGTTGCTGAAAGCTGTGATGTTTTTTTGCTGCAAATTCTGGACTAAAATTGTCAAAATGTCTGCATTTTCCATAGGAGATGATGCAGCTCAAGGTGGAAATGCAGGAAGCTATCCTAGCCAAAGAGGAACAGGAGGAGGTGCTGAGGAGGCGAGAAAGGGAGCTAACGGCTCTGAAAGGAGCTCTGAAGGAAGAGGTGGCCGCTCATGATCAGGAGCTGGATAAAATGAAGGAGCAGTACGAGAAGGAAATAAGCAAGCTGCAGACATCTTTGGAGGAGGCCAAGCAGGTAGTCAGCTTCCCATGTAGTTTCCCTCAGTTCCCTTCCTCCACTCTCCGCTACTTTGATTCCCTCTCTGTTTTCACCTTATTTGCCATCTCACCCCCAGGACAGTGTTACAGAGAGGTGTGGATATAAGCACAGTCAGGGGTCCTGTAACCCTGTATGCTGTGGATTTTAAGTTCAAGAGTTTGGTCCTCTGCTTTGAAGTGCCATTATTTACACTTTCAGTAGTTACACAGCTGTGACACTGAGTATGCAGATTCCGAGGCAGTTGGTTTTAAAATAGGCAGAACGATAAGCTTGGTCGTTTTAATCAGAGGAATTGCATTTCTATAAAAAAAGAAATACACGATAAGCATGAAAGGGAAGCAAAAAGGCCTTGTTGTTTTTTCTAATCCGCTGACCCTCAAAACTAATGCTCTTTAATTTATGTTGGTGAATAGTAGTTTCTCAAAACAACTTTACGCCTTAATAGAAATGTAGAAAACTGCTGCTAGCTCGTCTTTTAGCATATGTTGTACTAAACCATTAAACATTCATCTATTCAGTCTAAAGTTGTGCGATGTGAGTTGTTTGTTCTTTTCAGTGAAGTGGAAATTGACCTCCACTTGAGTTCACTGTGCATGAGCTGAGCCAACAAAGCAAACTGATAAAATGAAAACGAAACACTATGTAACATTTAAATGTCGCTCATCATCATTTTTCATGGGAAGTCTTTCTCACTGGCTTAGTCTTCTTACAAGGAGAACTTTTTAAAATTAGAATTTAGAAACTTTTGTCTGTATTTGTAAGTATTGCCTTACATTCAAGGTCATTATTGTAGCGCAGAGGCAAGTTTTATCATCATCATGGTGATTTCTGGCAAGCTTCACAACAGTCTTAAGAAGTCTGAAACATTCAGTATTATTTTGCGCTACTAGGAGATTAGTGTTAGTGATGGGCCATTCATTACTAGTAAATGGAAAAAGTGCATTTTCTAGTTAGAAGGGTCCTCATCTGTTTCAGAAATAAAAGAAGATGAGAAGAATAGCTTTGAATGGCACTGAAGATGCATTGTTGTCAGTAGGTTGCTTTTTGTGACCCACGTGTGTCCTGTTTATCTTCAAGAGTGGAACTTGTCCTTGTTCTCAGCTTCCTGGAGGCCTGGTGGGGGTCTACAGCATTGCTGTGTAACAAGGCTCTATGAGAACATTTCCTTTTGTCAAACAGACGTACTGCTCCCCTGAGGTCATCAGGGATTTACCCTAGGTGCATTGTAAACATTTGGCAAGATAAGGTCATTGTTTTTTCTCTTGTGAGGTATAAAAGCTGCCTCTTGTTGGATTGTTTCCTTTATTTTCCTTGAATTAATGTTTTCTCCAGTCTGGTGTATCGATTACTATGCACAACATGAAACTGTATCCATCTAAAGGAGTGGCGTCCCTTTACCAGTTTAATATATGATGTTTATGCTGGGCAACATGCAAGTAGGGAGAAAAAAATCTAAACAAATCAGCATGTAAGCCTGCCCAATCAAGAAAAAAATCACACCCATGATTGCTCAGTATGGAGATCATTACTATGTTTAACACAGTAACTCTTGTTTCAAGGCGGCTCAAAATGGACAAAAGTTTTTCTGAGTTGGTTTTGCCTTTCTTGTTTATCAAAAGTCAAAGCAACACCATAATTCTTTTATCTCCGTAATCTTGTTTTTTTTTATTTTTTGGTATTCATTTGTAATGGCATACAAATTTTGATTAAATAGACTGTCCTGCCAACATGTAAATAACACATTAAGTAAATCATTTTGCAGTCATAGCTAAAATTAAATATTGTGAAATCATCTGAATATTCCGCCCTGCCCTCTAACTGAAGTGCTACCTTTATTTAGGTGTCTTCCTCTTTGTTGGCCCTGATATTTGCGGTGACCGGTGCTCTTGTGGACAGAAATGCTGGAAAGTGGAACGCGAAATCCCTCTGTATACTAGTTAATTGCAGTGACGAGCCATCACTAATCTAATGAGCTGCCGTTCCTGATCGCGTCACGTCCCCTCTTCTCTCTGCACTCTGAAAGAGTGGGGGTAATTGTGGACCTCAGTTGCTGATGAATGATGAGTTTGTTTCACACAATAAAAGCAGCGGGGGTTGGGACATGCGGAATAAGTGGGTCAGTATGCTGCAAGAGAGGGGATGCAAGGCTGACCCCCGTGAAAGAAGGGTGGGGGGGCTGCTTTGTGTCTCAACTTAAAAGCTACATTGTGTTTTTGATGAGATGAAATGTATGGAATTTTATCTAGGCTGAAAAACGTTGGTCTTATTGTTTTAGGAAAATTAGCCAAAGCTTATTTAACAAGCATTAGCGCCATTCTTAATGTTCTGTAACTAAAGATATGTGCTCATTTTGAACTAGACATGTGCTAGTATGTGAAAAATGTGGAAAGATGAGGTGCGGTGAGTAGAGATTAGGGTTCGTTTCCAGGAATGTCGGGGTCAGAGTGGGGAATGTGCACCCTGTAGATCTCCTCCTTTACTCAGCTCCAGCTTTGTTATATTGTACCCGCTCCGATCTGCGGGAGAGGCTCAGATATTTTCATTTATTCCTCTTCAGGGTGCTGCAGTTGCTTCTCTATCGCTACAGTGCTCCATATTCTCAGTGTTAGAGGCTTTAAAAGGTCTCAGTCCTTCCTAACTGTAAAGACAGAGCCTCGTGCTTATCGCATCATTTCCAGCTCTTGTTATGTTTCACCTACAGATCCAAACCACAGTGTGTAATACAGCCATGTTGTTATCACGCTCTCATCTCTAACCTCAATCCCAAATGCTGTATTCTTCATTTCCTAACTCCACAGTTTCCACACAACACTCCACAGTGATCTCCTGTGGACCTAAATGCAGTTCATTTTCTGGCCTGTACCCTATCTCAGCCTGCCTCTCCAGTAATCTCTGCCAGTGTGTGAACTGAAGTCTCTCTGTCTGATCATCAAACTTGCGTAGCTCAGAGAAGAGTTCCCCCTCAGGCTTGTTTTGAAAGTAAAGACTTCAGCATGAGTCTGTGTGTTTGATGATAGCTCTGTATTTCCCAGCATAGCTTTGGGAGCTGATTTACCAGGCGACTGGGAAGAAGAGGCATGAGATGCAGGACAGCAAGCAAGGAAGGAAATGATTATCTTGACAGAGATGGCAAAGAATTAGCAGTTTATCCTTGTTGAAATATTAGGCGATTTACTTCTTGGTCTTCAAAGAGCTGTGGTGATAACTTTATAGATTGATGACTTTAAACGCTATGAAAACCAGGAACTAAATACCCTGCAGCTCAGTCAGTAGGTGTTCAGTTCAGAAAATGTTGCAGCACAGTTATACATGGGTCAGGTTTGTGTGAAACTAGGCAGTGGCCTGGATTTTTGTAGTTATTGTTTTTGCAGGAGCCCAATCTGCCAAATCATCTCGCAGAAGTCAAGTAAAACACTCATCTCCTGTTGAGATGTGCAGAGATGTTTGTTGTTCTGCTTTCTGTTTGGTTTGGCCACAAAGAGAGGAATCTGAACCTGTTTCATACTTTTGCATCTTGTATTTGGATTCATGCCAACAGGCTGCTTTGCCGCATGAAATTAAATGTGATAGTAAATGTGTGGGCCAAGGTTTCTGCGTTTGTGTTGTAAATTCTCTGGATTGACTTGTAGTGTGGGATGTGTATTATGGGTGTTTCTTTTCTCACTCATAGCTCTATTTCATTTTTGTCACCTTTGGCCTGAAACACTGGAATATGCAGTTTTCTGGTCTCTTTCTGTTTCTGCTGAAACTTTACTCAGCATTTGATTGAACTTTATTCTGGACTGTGATACCTGATTCTGACACTCTGTGGCCTATGAGTGAACAAATAGTGTTAAGACTGTTTGTTAAAGGCTTTAATTTATTTATTTTTTAAAAAGTGGTTCAGAATGCTTTACTTGTGCTGTACTTTGTCTTGCTTTAAATTTTCCTTAAATAAGAAACATCAGTGTCTCTTATAGAACATATTTAGTGCTTCTGGTCTCTGTTATGTTGTTACATCCCTGCAAAGGGGCTTTACACAGAGACTCTTTTAAAAGCTGGTTTCCAGAGGACAAGACTATATTTGATTACGCTTTTAACCAATGAGATTTCAGTTCTTCTCAGGTTTCACATTTTAATTTGTACTTCAATCCTTCCTTTCATTAGTACATGACAGGTCTCCTGTTGCAGTTAACCTTAGTTTTGTGTGTCTGTCAGGTATCTGTTTTTTAAATTAAAGATGGCTGTTGTATTTGTAACACATACTTTAAGTAGTTGAATCAAATCACAGCATCTGCACTCCCCGAATAAGTTTTTCCAAGTAATTTCCTGATATCAGTGTTGAGTTCAGATAATCTGATATCATGCAGAAAAGGCTGTGGGCTCTACATGACCTTGGGCGGTTTTATTTTCTTAAGTCATGTGTGTGTAGTAGTTCCTTTCCAACAAGGACAACAAAGAACTCCATCTGTCTAGCTGTCAAAAACTTAAAATCCACAGTGACAAGAACAGGATTAGTTAGAATAAGCAAGTGACATGCCGATAAATGCAAATAACACATCAAACACTCCCTCTGGTGCTTTGTGCACTGACAGTGTATAAAAAACTTCCTGTAGCCTTTAGTGCTTATTTTAGCAGATTTGCATACCTTTAACCTCTGTTTTGATTAAAGTTGGGAAGGTAGGAAATGTTAATATATTCTATTGAGAATTCATCTACAGAGAAAGCCAAAATGTTTTGGTGAGTGCTCCATCTGACTTAGCTTCCTGTCTTGAATCAGTTGTTGTACCTGCACAGATGGCGATGGTGGAGCTGATAAATTTTGAATGGTGAATTCTTAGCTGAGTCCCAAGCTGTTTTTACATATTATATATGTAATGCATTTCTTTAAAAACACGTTAATATTATTTTTAAAAAAGCACTACGTGGCTCAAATGGCTGCTCTAACAGGTGCTTTTCAGTAGGGCTGGTGGTTGTGCAAAGAGTAAAACCAAGAAAAGCATGCTAAATATTATGCAGTACAAGTGTATCTGTAGAACACTACTGAGACGGTCTGTCTTCTTCTTCTTGAAGAAACCTCCGGCAGAACCAGGCTCAGGGAGGGGCGGCCATCTGCTGCGACCGGTTGGGGTGAAAGAAGGAAAACGGGATGAAAGACATGCTGTGGAAGAGAGACAAAGATTAATAACAGATATGATTCGATGCAGAGAGGTCTATTAACACATAGTGAGTGAGAAAGGTGACTGGAAAGGAAAAACTCAACGCATCATGGGAATCCCCGGCAGCCTACGTCTATTGCAGCATAACTAAGGGAGGATTCAGGGTCACCTGGTCCAGCCCTAACTATATGCTTTAGCAAAAAGGAAAGTTTTAAGCCTAATCTTGAAAGTAGAGATAGTGTCTGTCTCCCGAATCCAAAGTGGAAGCTGGTTCCACAGAAGAGGGCCCTGAAAACTGAAGGCTCTCCCTCCCATTCTACTTTTAAATACTCTAGGGACAGCAAGTAGGCCTGCAGAGCGAGAGCGAAGTGCTCTAATAGGGTGATATGGCACTACAAGGTCATTAAGATAAGATGGGGCCTGATTATTTAAGACCTTGTATGTGAGGAGCAGGATTTTGAATTCAATTCTGGATTTAACAGGAAGCCAATGAAGGGAAGCCAAAACAGGAGAAATATGCTCTCTCTTTCTAGTCCCTGTCAGTACCCTTGCTGCAGCATTTTGGATCAGCTGAAGGCTTTTCAGCGAGTTTTTAGGACATCCTGATAATAAAGAATTACAGTAGTCCAGCCTGGAAGTAATAAATGCATGAACTAGTTTTTCAGCGTCACTCCGAGACAGGATATTTCTAATTTTAGAGATGTTGCGCAAATGGAAGAAAGCAGTCTTACATATTTGTTTAATACGTGCGTTGAAGGACAAGGTTCCTCACAGCATTACTGGAGGCCAAGGTAATGCCATGCAGAGTAAGAATCCGGTTAGATACCATATTTCTAAGATTTCTAAGACTGACACATATATACTTGTACCACCTGAATAGGTTTTCTTGGATTTTGTTCTTTGTACATCTATTAATTATTATCATTATAATCTTGAAGTTGCAGACTGGAAGCATAAAAAAAAACAAAAAAAACAAAACAAACCCAAATGAAAACAAAACACACAAAGAACAACACCAGGAATCAGGAGAGGGGGGGAAAGGATGACATTTTAGCAGCTGCCCGTGTGGAAAATGTATTAATTTGGAGAAGCTTCCTTTCTATCTGTTTACTGTAAATCTAATATTTAAAAATAACGTGTTCTTTGAATGTCTTAGAGTTGCATTTTGGATTTGTTTACTTGATGCCCAAGCATTTTAGGTGAAAGTTATTGTACTTAATAATCCGTTATATCCAGTGAAATGATCTTAAATTAATCTGTGATGTATAGAAGTTACTCTGACATGATCAACACTTTAGAAAAGAATAAACAGTAAAATCCTCAAACAGCTAAAGTTTGTTGCAAGGTCGGTAGGAAAAGCAGAGAAAGCCAAGATTTCACTGTAGCAAACGACTTAAGTATTTGCTTCACTTGAGCATTCGAGTCGCTTCAAAGACCGCACAAAGTTAGGTTAGTTAATGTGCAACTTTAGGTAAACAGTTAGAGTACACATGAGGTCCCAAGTCAATCTTTGAGTTTAGGGTAGAAGGACAAGTGTAACAGCAGTATAATCTTACTACATATTCTTCTTTGATATTTCACTAATACACTGAAGTCAACTTGTGTTGTTGGTCACAAGTTGAAGTGGTGATAAATGAATATAATAAATAGAAAAAATAAACAAATAATAGCTGATAAAGTGAGGTTTCTTTAGTACTAATCCTTCAGTGATTGCTGGGTAAACTTTAATACTGCTTTAACAAATGATTAACTTTAAGTACTAGTGAAAAGCAAGAGAATCAAGGCAGGAAAACCCTGAAGAAATGTAAAATTCAGTATTTCTCTAACAGCCAAATAAAAAAAGATTTTTATACTAGCAGTATGAACGCTTAAGTTCACAGGTGTTCCTGAAAAGACTGGCACAGAGGCGCTGATATTGTGAGATAAATGTGTTATAGTGCAGGTCTATTAAAGTCACTCAAAATAAATTAACGATGCAGATGGGAAACTTTTCATTAAAAACTGACTAATCATGTCACTGCATCCCCTCCCACTTCTTCCCACAGACAGCAGAAGGGTCTCTCTCCTTCTGGCTGGGTGGCTTTGCTCATGTTTTTAACACATGTGACCCAACGTGGGAAGTGGGACATGCAGAAATGGAGCACAGACACCATCATGCCACATCCTTTATTACTGTAGTTACAGCTTTGTTTATTGCCCGCAACACAATCATAGCTTAATCAGTAATTAAATCAGTAAATCCACATTTATTGCAGAGTTTAATCTTCCTAGAAAGTGGTCATAAAGATGGCTACCAGCATTTGTTGTCTATAAAACTGTTTTGTCAGCTTTTTAATGAGTTTTCAGCATTTTGAGGGCTGCTGTAACACAATTTGACATGGGACATCTGATCATCTCAAACATTTTAGCCTAAACTTAAACTTCAAACTGAGTATTTATTTATTCAATCAGAGGCCAGTTTATGGGAACAAATGAAACCGAAAATGTAACGCAATTTGATAAAGATACATCCATCCTGCAAAAAATGGGAATTATTATCATTTTCGTTATGTGGATAGGTGGTTAGGGAGGCAAGTAGATGAAAGAATGAATGTATAAAGAATCCTTTGCGAGCCAAAAACTCAGTCGCTCTTAAATGTTCAGTTTCAGGTTTTTTTTTCTAATCTTGGTTCTTTGTGATTTCATAGAGTTGGTACATGCAACCAGAAGAAATTTAACTAAAACCAGCAGACCAAGTCTCACTACAATATAAATAACAATGAGCATTATTTTGAACTGTGAATGATGCAAAACCACGGCAGTAGAGTCCAAGCCGAAAGCTGGAAATAGCTGTATGATATGTCATATTGCCTGAGACAGGTGTTGATTCAACATGGTCACTTTTGAGGCTGCAGTTTGTGCTGGTGAGAAATTGTATTATGTTATAAAAAAAGAGATTCCTTTCATTTTTTTATAACATCTACAGGTGTTTTTTGTGGTTCATCCATCTATCCAGGCATCCATTCATGCTGGAGCTTATCCTGACTGTCACACAGTGAAAGGCAGGATACACCCTGGGCAGGCTTGCAAAGCCAATGCATAGTCATAGTGGCCAATTTAAACTTGCCAGTTAACCTAACAGACATGTCTGGACTGTGGGAGGGAGCTAGGTTGCTTGGCAGGAACCCACGCAGGTATGTGGAGAACATACAAACTCACCACCCAAAGTCTCAGGCAACTGGTTGATTCAAATCCAGAACCTTCTTGCTTTGAGCCCGCCTCTTGCTCGTCTGACCAAACTAAATGATCCAGTAAGTGGGTGATGAGGGCAGTTATGTTGTGACAGTGGAAAACAGGTCTGACTGGCCTGAAACTGGGAGGCACCCATTGCGTATTTAATACAGGACGTGCCTCTTTGTACACACGGTGACGACAAGATGTGCTAACCAATGAGCACCTCATCACTCCATTAAATCAGTCATGAAAGGGCATTCAGGGGGTGACGAGACATTAAAAAAAAAAAAATTGTTTTAAATTGTAAATAAATTGTCTGACAATTTACAAAAGGAAACGTTTCCATGTTGCAGTTAAAATCTACTAACAGTTTGTTATCCTTACCTTTTTCAAAGATTAGATTAGGTTAGATAAGATTTTTACATGACACTCTTTCTGTGATTATGGTGTTTCTGTGGAAGGTGTTTGTAGCTCTTCAGTAAGAAAGTGCCAGAGAATGAATAACCAGTTTTTGGTTTCACTGTTTGCTTGCTTACATTTTTCCTTTCATCGATGTCTCACTGGCTGGCTGGATTACATCTTCAATCAGTTGGTTCTTAAACACAGGAGGCCTTGTGTGCTTTTGCGCATTAGTACACTCACACATACAAACACACCTGAAGTGTCTTACTTGGATATCAGCAGAGTGTGTGATGCATAACAAAGACTGACCCGCCTGCACATAAAGACCCGTATGATTGTACTATCGCAGTCCTTTTCCATATTTTCCCACCTTGAGCATGTATTTAATGTTTCACCACTTTCACCTCTGGCATATATTAAAATGGTGACAATAGAGTTTACAGATTTTGTTCTGTAATTTTGTGTTCACGGACATACGTGCGTGCATACCTCGCTGTACTGAGGCGGTAAACTGCCAAACCAGTTTCCTTACATTCCGCCTCCATGCCAAAAAGCACTTTTGTTTCCAAACAAACCTTTACAAGCCTGTTGCCTGCTGACGTTATTCAGCAGAAGGGTGTAAGCGCAACTAAAACCTGTTGTTATCTGTTGTGTGGATCTACTGTAGTCAGTTTTCTTTGTTTCTGGCTCCTCGCGCACTGACACATATATCTGGGTGTCTCCCGTTTCTTCTTTTCTGCACAGCACTCCACCCTGTGGATGGATATTAATAACAATTTCTTTACTACTACATTATTGATTTTGCTTTCATCCCCTTGGACAAAACACTGGCATACATGGGTTTTCCCATCTATACAACAGTTTTATCTTCTCTGACTCTGAACACAGGTTACCACCATAATACAAAAAGACTTGCACATGAGTTGATGTGAGATGTGCTCTAGAGTTTAACATCATTGTCTTTCAGCTGTCAGAAAAACATGCTGGCATTGATTAAAAGGAATTTACAATCTTGAAGGCATATGATTCAAGGGAATTAAAAAATTTGGAATACGTTTTCAACTAGAGCTTGTTCTTGACTTGTGTCATTACTCCACCCTGAAATGTAGGAGTTAAAGGATTTGCATTAGTAGATTTGGGCATAAGGCAAATTCAAAGGACTGGTGCACCTGAAACTTCATCTCTGTTATAACTGCAGACATACACACACACACAGCAGTCTGTAATAATCCCTGGTATTAGTGTAGTGCTAACCTAGCAGGCTAGCCTAACAGGTCTGCAATGCTAGCCTGCTGACCCTCAATCAGCAGAAGGTAATAAAAGCTCAGATTTAGTTACCTCCAATTGTGGTTTATTATGAAGTGTAAGAGAATTACAGGAAGGCCACTGGGGGACTGAGTATTACAAATGGCTTCTGTTATAAGGTATTTGAGTTGGTCTCAAATGTTCCATCATGCCTCATTATTCCACTTTCTGTTGAGTGTCACAGACTGCTGCTTCCTTTGTACTGAAGCCTTGTGTCTTGTTCTGATCTGCAGAGCAGCGCCACAGTGGTGCAAGAGAAGGCAGAAGTGGAGGCAGCCAAGGGTGTAGCAGAGGGCCAAGCAGGACGACTGACTCAAGAAGTCGAGAGACTCCGCAGACGGGCGCAGGAGCTGGAAAATGAGGTGGCCAAACTAAACCGAATTATTGACGAAGCCAAGCTGCAGGAGAGCAGGCTGGGGGATAAAGTTGGTCGACTGGAGGTAAGGGGTGGAGTTCCAGAGTTGCAACTATTATTAGTTTTGTTCTACACAGTCACTTGTAGCATCATTATATTTATACTAAATGACAGTCTCATATGCAACAATGTCCATTTAACAGAGAGAGAAAAAGCAACTTGAAGAATCTCTATCCGAAATTAAGGAGCAAGAAGAGGAGATGTCACGTGCAAACAGAGCGTTGACCATCCGACTTGAGGATGTGCAGGTAAGATTAGTAACACTTCACTGTGTTTGATAATACAGTTGCAAATGCACAACTTGACGCATTTGTTATTGTGTCATTCTGCAGAGAAACTTTACCAAACTGAGCAATGAACACAAGGATTTGGAGGAGAGGTTTCAAGAAGAGAGAAATCAGAAGGAGCAGTTAAAGAGCATGAAGAATGACATAGAGGATGAAAGAAGGCTGCTGGATCGTACAGTGGAAAAACTTCAGAAGGAGGTGAGTCTCTGAGTGTATATTTATTCACTAATTTACTTATTCACAGTGATCTGA
Source organism: Oreochromis niloticus (assembly GCF_001858045.2). Taxonomy (NCBI): domain Eukaryota; kingdom Metazoa; phylum Chordata; class Actinopteri; order Cichliformes; family Cichlidae; genus Oreochromis; species Oreochromis niloticus. Next base: position 22,221,750 of record NC_031965.2, on the reverse strand, counting down.
ATGAATTTCACACCGAATGTCTGCTTTTGTTATGCAGAGAATAGAATTTTAGATTATGCAAACAAGATGGAGGCCGTGTTCTTACTCAGTTTGACCTTTGTTGCAAAAATTATTTTCCAGACTCATTTCTAAAGCAGAGTAACCAAGAAAACTTTGATAAAAAACTTTTATTTAGAAGAGCGATGTTGACTCATTTTTAACATGCAGTCCTCATCAAATTACTTAAATTTAGTGCTGGATATCCCTGCTATAGTCATCTCAGGCACATGATTCATAGCTAAAAACCATCGTTTTGAAGAGTGAATGAAGTGATGGGCTGCATCAGGGCCCAGTATTATATTAAGATGGATTATTATGAACTGTGAGTCATCCAAAGCTACCTTGAATGTTCAAGAATAAAAGGTGTATAAAGGGTCCTGTTTAAAGGAGGCTTTCCAGAAGAATGTATTATTTTTTTGAGGTAGTTCATATTATATAATAACTCTATAAAAGCAGTCCAGTCCAATGTGTGAACAAATGATAAAATACTATCAAACTTGCATCTGAACCACATCATTATCTTTAAAATTCCCTACTTTTTCCTAACATCTTGCTTTCGTTTGCCTCTTCCGTCCCTGTCACCGTGCCTTCAGATGAACAACATCGTGGAGGCATCCCAGTCGTCCACTCGGGAGCTTCAGGAGCAGATTGATATTTATAAGGAGAAGAACCGCCGGGAGCTGGCAGAGCTGCAGAAGCTTCTCAAAGACCGAGGACAGGAATTGGAGAAGTACCTGGTGACTACCAAAACCCTACAAGATGAGGTAAACACGATAAGAAGAAACGACACAGTGGCCAGATCAAGGCCGTTATCAGTCAGCCTATCTGAGCCTTTCCAAGCAGACCAGCACATTATGAGCTATTGTTCTGAATCAGCCGGTTTGAGCACTCCTACCAACATCAATCTTTACTTTCAGAGAGTGATGTCAGCACTTAGGTATTTCTGCTTCCCACTGCCCTTTCAAACCCAAAGCATGATATTAAACTGAAAGAATTTAGCCAATTCAAGTCATAGAAAAGCTCTGTTTGTGTGTGACCCCTGGCATTGTCTTTAGTTGTGCAGTTTATCATTGTCAGCTCTTTGGAATGTGAAGAATGTTTTTGATGAAAGTGAATCATTTATGTTGAAATGAGTGTGCCTTAAGTTGTTTTATTTATACATAAAATATTTATTTAGGGAGGTAGGGCAGTTAAGATTTTCTTTATGGTGACATCTGAAACATGGTCAATGTGTGAGGCAAAAACGGTGTATGACATCAGTGAGTAATGCAGATAATGGTACAAAGATCACTAGACTCAGATTTTGTGTTTTTAGCATCTATCTGCATTTCTGGTATATCATTTCAGGGAGATATTGCGTGTAAAGTTATGATTATATAACTGATTAGCAGTGAGTTTAAATCTTTTGAGAGAATAAAAATTTGACACTTTCCTGTATTAGTGAATGTGTGAAAAAGAGTAAACGCGGCAAAAAGAATACTCAGTGGTACCATGTAGAGGTAATGAAATCTAGTTCTGCAAAGTGAATATTGTTTTTGTTGTTTGCTTTAGTAACATTCACACAGGGGAGGGTTCTGTACACATTTCTCCTGACTGCACAGTGAGGTAGAAGTTGTTGGAACTAATGTGCCAGTACAGGAAGAAAAGATGATGACTGTAAACAATGCAGATTTCAAAAATGGCTGTTTGCTAATAGGTCTTGAGGTAGGAAATGCATTAAACATGCTTGTTAGTCCTTAAGGATACACTCGGTGTCCCAGAGCTCTAACGCTGTAAACAAAGCAGCGCCTGTTTATAATGAAAACTCCACGGGTACCTTTTAAAAGAGGTTTTGGCGGACTCTGCCTTAATTTTTTTCTTTAAACCACAAGAGGCTGCCTTTCAAAAAAAAAAAATATGACAGGCCGTTTTATGTGAACTGTTCTCTGAAACCTGTAGTCATTAGTTGCAGGCTTTTTTCACATGTATAACAGGCCAGCCTTTAGTTTTACTGATTTGCTGATCTGGGCGAACATGCAGCTCCACATTGCATGTCTGTCTGTATGTGCAATGTGGTTGTGAGCAGAGTTCATTTGTCAAGATAAGGTCAGTGTCCAGGCTTTTCCTTTTTTTTCTGTCAGCATCCATGCTATGATATCTTTATCCTGCTGGTGCACAGGAAGAGGAGGATGTTAGCACTGTGAAATCATTGTTGTGAAAGCTGTGCTGGCTGATTCACATCCTCCTCCTCCACTTACCTTTCCCAAGAAATTCAGTGCTCTGGACTGCTTCATTTAGCCCACATTTTCCAGCTGTTCTCAAACGTTCCGATAGTCCTCTACTATATGAAAAGTAAGCTTCTTACATCCACCTTCTTTACTTTAATTATTGAGTGAGCATCTTGTACGTATAAACCTTTTTTTACAAGCCGACTATGAAGACAGCCTGAAGTTAGAAGTTTTACTCCACAGATTGTATAATCACATAAATCTCAAAATAGTAATCCAAAAGATGCACAACTATCCAGTTATACTTCTAATAATGCAGTGCCTTACTTAAAGTATTGCTTGGATCATTACATGAATAACCACATAACAATTTTATACTAATGGGCAAATATCTGTTGTGGGAGTAAAAAGAGGGCAGATGATGAATTTCCATTGTCTTAGCATTAAGCAGTGAGGGCAGTTTTCCAGCTGTGAGGGGCACTGCAGCTGAGGCAAACACTTACTGTGCTGGATGCATTAGTCACCCAGGGGAGTGTATATTATATCATATTAATACTATCGCTAAACAGTAACTAACTGTTGGTCATCACTTTAGAAGTAACACTTCATAAGATTAGAGTTGACGCTGAACAAGATAAAGTCACTATTTTAAAAGTGCTCAAATGTTCAAGGACCAGAAATAAAATGTATGTAATAAGATCATAGTGAAATATATAGATGTTTTCGGTTTTAGTTGTTGCGCCGGGAGGAGGAAGTGCGACAGTCTCAGAGGGAACGAGATGAGGCCTTGGTTAAGGAGAATACGCTGGAGAAAAGAGTTCGTGATCTTGAAGCAGAGGCTGAGAAAAACGCCTTGTCTAAAGAGGAAAAATCCAGACACGTCAAGCTCATGGAGGTACACAAGCTACTAATGACTTTGTTACAAATATTGGAAAAGACCAGAAATATCCTTTCAACATTTTTTACTTTAAAAGTTTTTTTTAAAGGCAAAATCTTAATTTCGCACAATTTTGTTTGAAGATTTACAGAGAGCAGTGATGGCAAAACACACTCTTTATAAAGATGTAACTGCTTCACTTTGCAGGAGAGGATTGCTCAGCTGGAGATGAACCTTGAAGAGGAGCGTCAAAGTGGAGACAATCTGATGGACAGGATAGACCGAGGAAGAGAGCAGGTGAAACACACTAACACTCAACACGTTTTCATCATCAGTGTTCACCTGTCCGTACCCACACAGACGTGTCTCTGTTCCATGTCAGTCTGTAAATGAGATCTAGATCTCCTGTCGCTTTGTCTTCCATTTCTAACATCATGATTGCAACCACTAATCTCTAAATGAAAAGAGACATTTGACCTACATGTAACAGCTTTGGGTCTCAGATGTGTCCTTAAAGAGTTGATGTGTGTGATTCTTGTGCAGGTTCATGGGTTTTTTCAAGTGTCTCTGTCTTTACATGTAATATCAGTACTCCAAAAAGTCTCTCTTTCTTTCTGGTCTGGATAAAGTGGATGGGTTATTGCTTTGTAAGATGATCTTGCATAATCATTCAGGTTGGCAGCTCGCCAGCATGGTCTAGGAGTGTCTATCCAATTTTCATGCATCAGCCACAAAAGGCCCCTCTTAATGCACCGCCTGAGCCAAAATATGCAAGCTGCCAAATGTCTCAAGTTTTCAGGTTGCGGAGTGCACTTGGAAATTATGCTTCAGTAACTTCGGCTTGAGAACAAATCTCATTCGTGTGCTAGAAGTCAGATTTTTTTTTTCCCGTCCTTGCAAGCAAATGCTCCAGTTTTCCTTCCTCTGTGATAAAGCTGCTGACAGAGACACTGTGAAGTAAGATTTAGATAAAGTGCATGTGCTTTTAACACTGTTGTTTGTTCATAGGGGAGATCTTAATAATCAGAGGGAGAAAGCTGGCTTGGGAGTTTAAAAAATAACAAAAAACTATGCAGCCACACATAGTCTTTTTTTATTATTATTTTTAAACAACTATCGGGGCCAAAGGCGGGCTTTTAAGATTTGGCTTTGGGACGAATTCCCTTCACATATTTTGAAGTTGTAACCAAAATTTTAAATAAAGTGAGTAGCGAAATGAAGAGAGCCCCAGTGCAATTCATCAGAGTATTTAAACCTGCATAAATGGTCCCCCCTTTAAAAAATCTTTGCAGAGAGGAAAGAGTGGCATTGTGACAAAGTGGCATTGGTTCAGCATGAGGCTGAGGTCGGTTGTCAAGGCAACACTCGAGCTTTGTGTGGCAAGAGTGGAGTAGGTTGAGTGCCAGCAGTGTGTGTGTGTGTGTGTGTGTGTGTGTGCGCCTGTGTGTGCGTGCGGGTATGTGCTGGTGCATGTGCTCAAATGTCTGTGGGGAGGAGAGAGAGGTGGGTGCAGGGCTATGGGGTGGAGGGCTGGTGCGGTTGCAGCGGAGGCAGCAGGAAGAACACCTGCGTCTCTCCTGGCACCAGGTGCTCCTCTCCTGTCTAAATGAGAGTAATCTCCCCTCTACTCTCCTGCCGTCTCTCACAAAGCAGATTAGTTTCGCTGTATGTTCCAGTCTGCTGATTCAGCTCCCTCAAGCACTGTGCTGGGTGCACCAGTTATAGGGGCCATCGTTCATCAGAGCAGCCCACTGTCACCCACTAATTGGCATAAAATATCACCAATTCTCAGCTCCTCTCACAAAGAGCCATCACTGCTGTATTGATTAGTTTTCATTCGCCCCTTTTCTTTTGAACTAGGTTATCACTGAACAGTCAGGCCTCTCTGAGTCGATCCAGTATCCACTGAGGTGATGTGTGATGACAGCAATACTGAAGGAATAGTTTTAGAAATTGTGCTAATCGCTGTTTTCTTCAGTGTCAGATGAGATTATCTGTACAGGTCTTATATCTGTATTTGTGAGATCTAATAATATCAACGTTAAACACAGAAACAAAACAAGTTGAGTTTATACCTCGTATTGATTCATTTACAAAAAACTCTTTTTCTTAAAAAAAACCAAAACATATATATGTTCATTCAAAACATAACACACCAGTCACAGACTGAGATTCATTAAAGTTTGTTCATTGTGGCTAGAGTTTTTTAAAAATACATTTCTGCATACAAACAATGTAGAAGAGTTTTTAGCACTCAAGCTGCTGTCAAACAGCGCTACTGAGCCGGGAGTGAGGACGTGCTCATGGAGTCATGAGTCTGATGGATTTACACAGGAATCATAACTTATGACATATATATATTTTTTTTTTTAAAAAGGAAAAAAAAGCCCTTTCCACATAAAGGGTGCATGACTTGCAGACATCTGTCTTCGCTAACCTCTTAACAGCCTTCTGCAAGTCAGACATTTATGTTAATGTTTGTTAATGCTTTATTCACACATAGTTACAATAATGACGAGAGTGCTACAGTAATAGTGATATTTGCCATACATGCATTTACCTGCATTTTTAGCAACAACGGTTGGCATCATACACCCTGCTGAATTAAGTGAAAACCACACATTTAAATGTTTAAATCTCCTACTTCTTGTGATCCCATCATCACAAGAACCAGCGCGTGCGTGCGTGCGTGCGTGCGTGCTGTAGCTGCCCCCGCCCCTGAGGCTCAGAAAGTGAGATCTCGCTCCTCGATTGGGAACACGAAAAATGCATCATAGACAAATGTTTTAATCTTATTGCAAATTAGGAACAGCTGATGAGATAAAACATCATTATGTGGTTGTTATTGCTGTTTAGGGCATTCTCTGGTGAGCTGAGCAACTCACAAAGATACACAAGAGGTGTGCACAGTCCTAATTTTGTGTGAAGCTATCTGTCATTTTTGTCTGCCTGCAGTTAAAACCTTTCTAGGTCCACCCAAATAAGGTTCAGATAACAACTTTTACCAAAAAGTTACAATAATGCTGATTTAAGGCTGTCAGGTTTGAAAGGAGCTTTAGCTTAGCATAAAAACTGAACATGGTTGAGATGACTGTGTTACTAAAATTCTCGATACAAACAAAACTATTTTGTTCAAATGGTTAAAATAATTGTTGGAGGGAGATTTTGTCTCCAGGGGACAAATCCAGGCCTGCTGTTTCCTTTTGCTGTGGTTTTACATAAGTTAAGTTGCCTTGCTGTTGCTATTGGCTTTATATTTAGATTGATCCTTACCTATCAAAGTGTTAAACACTAATACCTTCTGTACTATCTGAAAGCCCACACAGACATATTCCTTACAGTAGTATGTCTCAGATTATGTGGATGTGGTTCAAGGGGAGTCAGGTGTGCCATTGGATTTGTGTCAGCCAAATATTACTTGAGCTGCACTAAAAATGAGTGACGTATAAATTTACTATAATGGCCTCATTCATAGAGAGGAGGATACAATTTTTGATGATGTGAAACTGATCACCAACTTGTAGAGTAACCCACACAAAACCTGTTTAAGGAAAACAAACTGACAGAGGAAACTAATGCTGAATGTCAGGTTACAGCAACAAGTTGCCAAGCAGGCTAAAGAGGCACCTGGAAACCAGACAATCATTTAAACAGAAACTCTGCTCTCTTCAAAGATCACCAGATCACAGTGAAGAGCAGCAGGTCTGTTGGATTGAGTGAAAGTGTCTGATAACGAGAAGGTGTGGATGTAGTGGAGCTTATTGCAAAGCGAAAAATGTGCCTTTATCAGACAGTAATATCAGAGGATTTGATGATATTTCAGATGACACAGAGGCCATTTTGTGTTTCAATGAATACAGGTATTGACGTTTTGACTCTTGCGTCATAGAAACTACTGTCAGCTATCTGTGGGTTTTTTGTTTTTTTTTGTACTACAACCTTGTGTCTCTGACAGTTTGGCATCACAATCACAATAAAAGGGTGGAATGCAGTGAAGCAAGAAAATCCTGCTCACCAATTAAGCAGAGCTCACACAGCATTAACTTTTCTATTGTTTAGCATTTTGGCTCACTAGGTGTTAAGTGGGTTTCTGCTGTGAGTCAGTGTCTGATCATAACTGTTGTCAGACTGTGTGGGACTGTAGCGATGACAGTGTCTGGACTCGGCTTGACAGGTGGAGCAGATGAGGAATGAACTCCTGCAGGAGAGGGCTAGCAGACAGGACCTGGAGTGTGACAAGATTGCTCTGGAGAGACAGGTACACACTCCTGTCTGGAGGATAACAGCTACAGACTCAGTCCAAAACACACACTCATTTCATTTGTCTTTTCATCACATTCATTTGATTGTGTCCATTTCCATCATTTTATTATCTGTACACAGACGTGATTGTGGTATAAACATACATTTGTCAAGCACATCAATGGTTTTCTCTCCCCACCCTACCTAGAATAAGGATCTGAAGGCCAGAGTGAGTCATCTAGAAGGCTCCCAGAAGTCCAACAGAGAGGGCCAGGTACCTCAGCTGGAGGAGCGCATACATGAGCTGGAGGAGAGGCTGGAGGCGGAGGAGAGGTGAGATGGAAACTCCAACTGGGAATAGAGCTGAGGGGTGCTGTGGTTGAGGTGATGGAAGAGGAAACGGTGAGAGCTTAGTTTAAAGCTTCAGATGAAAGTTCATACCTGAACGCTGGTGGATTTAGGACACAGAGTCAGAAAGTTGGAGCTTATCTAAATGTATAGTTTAGTTTGCACTGGGAGATCGTCTGACTCTGGGTGATCAAACATATTAAACAATTTGATCAGCTCGTAGGTCTTTGCGTCATAAAATGTACGCTGGTCTCAATTATTAGCTCATGTTTATGTTTAGTGATGCATCGCCTGTGTTTCAGGGAGCGAGCTAACCTGCAGCTGGTGAACCGCAGACTGGAGAGGAAGGTAAAAGAGATGATGATGCAAGTTGAGGAAGAACATCAATCAATGCAAGATCAAAAGGACCAAGTATGTAACCCTTACCTTCATGCCCACTCTAACAGTCATTAAACTGTCTTTGCTTTGACTTAAATTATTAGTCTTGACATTTGTCTATCAGCCACGTAAGAAAAATAAAATAAAATTTGATTTGATCTTAGTAGAGCTCTTTTAACTCTAGACGTGTGTTTTGTTTTGTCCCCCCCCCCCCTTCTTGAAGTTAAATCTGCGTCTGAAGGCGCTGAAGAGACAGATGGACGAGGCCGAGGAGGAAATTGACCGACTTGAGCACAGCAAGAAGAAGCTGCAGAGAGACTTCGATGAGCAGCAGGAGGCCAACGAGCAGCTCCAGAGTCAGCTCAAAGCTCTGCGAAGCGAGTTGAGGTAAAAGCACAAACCAACATCTGTCATCATCAGCACAAAAAGCAGCACTTTAAAAGTGGTAAATATAAAATGCAGGCATTCTCAGTACTGAGGCTCAGTGTTGATAGTAATTTATTACAGAGTATCACTTGTTACAGGCAGCTGACGCTCAGGAGGCTGAGCTGGGGGTCCTTTTTGGGCTCCTTCAGTCTGCATGTTGACGTGCCTTTGGGCAAGAATAGAGTGCTTAAAATACTCATTTAGACTGCACACGCTCTACATAAATACCAGAACATTTACCATTATTGTATCTGAAATGGATTAGATTACAGTTACTAATTAAATAATTATGCCGCTTGAGTTAAGTTGGTGGGCTCCTGCAGGTCATTAAAGGGTCTTAAAAAGCCTGAAATTAAAATTTGTCAGAATTTAATTTGTAGATGGTCAGGTTACGTTTGCTTTTTTTTTTTTTAAGACCTACAGTAACAATGGTGAAAACACCTGTTAAAAATGAAGTGTTTGTACAAGTCAGAGGTGTGTTTCAGGCAGTTTTTTCTGCTCTCAGATCTTTATGATGTCACACAGAGATGCATAATGTTTTCATCTCACGGAAGCTCCACCTAGCCCCTGTTCAAACCTTTAGTTTATGAAGTGCAAGGAGGAGGAGGTCACACTCAGACAGAGGATGGAAATAATGCAGAGCTGCTCTAGTAATGTCAGAGTACACACACATTTCAACGAGAAGACTCATAATAGTTTTGTTTGTTTTTGTTTGTTCAGACGCAAGAACTCGCCTGCTTCGCTGCTCAGCAATCTGGATGACGACGAAGACGATGACATCAGCACCGACGGGGAGACGTACTTCAGCTCTTCCTCGGGGTACAAGCGCTCTTCGAGTCAGGACAACCTCTTATCGACCTTCTCTTTATAAACAAACTCTGAGGCTGGAAATAAAGCTGCTTTATGTGTAACACTGTCGCACCAAACGGCTGGAGAGCTCCTGCTCCTGTATACACTGAGCTATCCGTGTGAATATTAAGAGACTTTCCAGCTAGGTGAGATAAATAAAATCCTCACTTCAGCAGCTTCAACGTCCATGAATTCACTCAGTATTATTAGAGCAGTTCTTTGATTAATTGGTGAAATCACAAAGGCAATGATGTTTTGTCGTGTCCAGTGAAAATGTATGTAAATATTGTTTTCAATTGTTCATTTTATATTCCTGTGTTAAGTCTCATCTTCCAACATTGTTCTTTCAACTCCGAGTAGATGTTCCTTTAATGGGTTAAACATGCTTGTCAATGATTATTCCACCATTGAATGCACTGTAAACCAGTGCAACCTGTACTGCCTTTGTAACCGATATCCAGTCTTTACCCCTTCCTTTTTAATCTAATGTCACACAATATCTGAACATACATTTTATTTTTATCACTGAGTTAAAAGAAAAACATTTGCCTTTTTTTAATGAATGGAAATCAAGGGTATATGAAGTGAAATGTGCCAGGATGTTTTTTGTTTTGTTTTGTTTTTTTTAAGTTATTTGTAGCTATAAATACAAAATCTCCTCTCAGTAAGAGTTATTTTTTTTTGTTTTTGTTTTTTTTTGGTAACAGTAAATGAGGGACTTTGTATGCATCCATTTTTATACAGTTTTATATCATCTAATGAGCCTTAAAATGATAAGTTTGTAATCAACATTCATAACGCAGGTTTCTTCTGACATTAGTGACATCACAGTGTTACTCACACATCTTCTGGAAGATGCTTTTCTGTCTTAACTTGATTCTTCTAGCATCTCCGAACAAAGCTGCACACATTAAAGCTGTTTTATACTGGAAACGCTTTGATTTAAAACATGTTTAAACTCGTACCTGTCTGTGATGAGCTGTGCCCGCTGTGTACATCAGCAGTGCCTGTAAGGACCATGTGAGGACCTTATGGGTCCTCCTTGGACCGAATCAGGGAATTTCTTCAGATAAACTGACAATCAATGTTTTGCTGCACTGTGATGATTTGCACTCTGTGAGAGGGAGAGTGGATGAGCGAGACAAATTCCTGCCACTACCTCTCTCTGTACACAACATAAATCCTGCTGAAGCTAAAATAAACTTCATTTCAGTTACTCTCACCTGTTTTTTGCTTGGTGCAGACTTCCTGACAACTAATCCCCTCAAGAAACATTTTCTTTTAGACATTTTTTAAAGAATATTCATGTTGTTTTTAAGTTTAAGTTTCTAGTTAAAACTTCTCCTCCTCCTCTTAGTCCAAGTGCACTTGAGGGTTCAGATATGAAAATTAGGCTGGTCTTCACTTTGCCATAGCTGTGGTGATGAGTGTTTCTAGGTTTCATATTTCACACAGAAACTTGCCCAGCTTTGTTTAAAAAGTATACGGTCATCTTGCACAGTGAAGCTAAAAAGAAAACCCATTATAGATACTAGCAGAAGAAGAAGAATAAAAAACAGTGCAGTTTACAATAAAGTGCCATATGCGTTTAGTAAGGGCCTGATACTGTGAGGTGAAAACATTTACATGTACAGCAGTGATAACACTATGCAAGCAAGTAGTGCAAATTGCATCCATAAATGATATATACACTGTAAAATGCATGTTTAAGAAGAGGATACTTAATACTCCAGAATAAATGCGTTTCTAAGAATAGGAAGGTTTTTGCAGCAGCAGCTTCATTCCATTTTAACCGTTCTCTTATAGATTTTCTGCTGCTCTTGGGATCATTGTCCTGTTGCATGACCTGATTTCAGTCAGGCTTTGCCTGCTGGACAATGGCCTCACATGGGGCTCATGGTCCGCTCTGACTGTGCGGTGTCCAGGTCCCGTGACTACAAAACGAGCCCAAATCATCACCCTTCCACCACCGTGCTTGAAGGCTGGTATTGAGGTGTTTGTAATCATATACTGTGTTTAGTTTCTCTTTGGTCTCATCTGTCCAGAGGTTTTGTGGTTTGTTCAAATTTACTTTGCAAACCTAAGCTGTGCTGCTATGTTCTTTTTAAGAGAAGAGGCTTTCTCCAAACAATCGTTCCAAACAAGCCATGTTTTTCTAATTTTACAGTCATAAACTTTAACATTTAATATGCTAACTGAGACGCATAGAGTCTGATATGCAACTCTTTTTTTTGTAGTTTTGGCAAATGTCTTGAATGTTTTCCACTTGTGCATAATCCTTGTCTGTGTAGGATGATAGAGTTCAAATTCTTTAGAAATGCCCTCATAACGTCTCCCAGATTTATGGTCAGCTACATTTGCTTCTTTAAGATCATTGCCAACATCTTTTCTCCAGGGCATTGTATTAACACACTTCTGAAAGCTCCAGGCCAACAAGCTGCCAAAACATCTGCTTTTATAGAGGTGCTCACACTGGTTGATGATCAGTTAATCACTGCATTTGATTATCAGCACCTGGATGCTACTTACCCTCTTAATTCCCCCTGGACTACACAGAGTCCTGATCTATGAGAAATACTCAGGAGGATCTTTTTCAGAATATTTTGATGACCTGAATTTTAACCAACTATGTCCCGACATAAATCAATTTGTATGAAAAAACTCTAGACATGAATGATAGCTGTAAAACAATAAAATAAAAATAATCAAGAACCTTGTGAAAAAGAAAACTACCTGAAGGAGTTTTGCATGATGCAAGATACAAACAATCAGATAGATAAAGTCATCTGTTTTTCTGTCATGTAGAAATATATAAATAAAAAAGAAAAATGAACAGTTGAGTAAATCAAACCACCGACTGCATGTCCTGCAGTATTTGAGTAAATGCACTAAAACCCCTGGATGTGGCTGAGACGATTTGATCAGTCTGCTGTGTAATGATCGCCGCTGACTTCCCTCGTCCTCGGGTAAAATCTGTGCAGGGTCAAAGCAGCTGTGTCAACAGCAGCTCTATCTTTAATTTCGTGCTCAGCGGGTCAATATTTTTCCTGCTGGAACGTATGAAGCAAATGCAGCCCATGTTTTGGCCCAGATCACGTTTCAGAGCACAGGTTTGACCTCCTTCAGTCTCTGGGGTAATAAAAAAAGAGTTCTGGCATGGAGCAGGAGCACAGAGTTAAAAGTCCTGTTTATTTTATTTCATTTTTATTGTATTTTATTTTATTTGAACACAATTGAGAGAACTGTTCTTATTTTGACATTTAAATGTGTTTTTTTCTTGTTTAAAACTCACATTAAACCTTCTTTAATCTCTTTTTTAGTGCTTTTATTTTGTAGAGGACTCAGACTGAAAACTTTCTTGCCACTTGTGGCTGACCACAGCACTAAAAGGAGTTGAATAGATGGAGCTTTCTTATTCTCGATGGCTGACTGGCTATTGTTGGCAGGGCACGACCTTCATTTGTTGCTTTTCTTTGTGGGACAAACAAATCAACCTCCTCAAGTGCCACGGTATTATCTCTCTCTCCTGTGTTAAGCCAAGCAGCAAACTAATAGGGGCCGCAGGCTGCAAGGCTTAGGGGGGAAAGTTGTGTATGCCTAACAAGGTGATCATTCCTGGGATTCCTTCATGTGCTTCACTGGTTTCAGCAGGAGCGGCTGCAGAGCAGGCAGGAGGCACAGAGGGATGTCCTGCAGGTGAACTGTGGCTGTTTTGTGACACGAAGCTATAAATTTTGAGAAGGCAATCTATTTCACACGGAGCTCACCGTTTCACAGCTTCACTTTCAAGTTTTACAAGTCTGACAGAGAGCTGGACCCAGAACTGTCACAGTGCCATGCTGCCCCCTACAGGTTGAAAATATAGCAGAGTTAATTTTTTCCTGATAAGGTTTTGGTTAGGAGCAAAACCAATGCAATTACCTAAAAGTCAACTAGATTAACTAAATCTGTGAAAAATTTAGTGGTGAATATGAATGAAATTGGATGCCTGCTTCTCTGCTCCATCACTTTTTTCCGCTTGTATGCTCGCTTATGCTGATTTATTTCTTTATTTCTAACTAATTGCTTTCAACTTGATTATTAATATCCGGGTTTTATGAGGAATTGTACTTATTTGCTGAATATAGATATTCTGTATGAATGACTGTAAATTCACCTAATTTTTGTCCGACTTAAAGGAAGCTTTGTCTTTATATGTGCACTCTACTGGAGTAGATTTCTTATTTATTTTATGCTGGCCCGTCGTACAACGCTGTCTGAAACCCAGCGGTAAAGTGCCAAAAACTGCAGTTACTATAGCTGCCGCTAGAGGTGCCGCTAGAGCTGCAATGTAGAGAAACCCAGACATCAAAAGCATGTGAGTGATTTTCTTTGTATCTCATCCACCGGGATAATAGGGCTAGAGGCGTGGCCATATCGATTAACACGTGACCTCTCGGCTTCATTAAACAGCACCTCTCCAGTGTGGAGCGTTTTTAATGGGTTATCTGGCTAATGTTGTGACTTCTATGTTGCACACTCAGTCCAAGAAACGTGTGTTTCAGATTGGGTACACCTCACTAGTACCCTTTTGTCTTCAGGACTGCTTTAATTCTCCTTGGCATAGATTCACTGTACCAGGCCTTTTAAGTACAGTGAACTTTTTGTCATGTTCAAGAACTCTGTTTGAGGTGATTTGAACTTTGTGACATGGTGTGTTATCGTGCTGGGTGTTGCCATCAGAAGAAGGGTACACTGCGATCATAAAGAGATGGAGATTGTCAGCAACCATTCTCAGTCAGGCTGTGGTGTTTACATGATGCTCCATTAAAGTGAGCCAAGACAATATCCTGCACTCTTACACCAGAACTGTTGATACAACGCAGGGTGTCATGTTGTTTACTCCAAATTCCGACCATAGCATCTGAATGTTGTAGCATATGAAACTCATCACTCAAAATCGAAACTCATCAGACCAGGAAACATTTTTTTTAGTCTTCTATTGCCCAATGCTGGTGAGCCCTTGTCAATTGGAGCCTCAGTTTATTGTTCCTAGTTGACAGGTACCTGGTGTGGTCTTCTGCTTGAAGGTTTGGTGTATTGTGGGTGCAGTGATGCTCTTCTGCATACCTTTGTTGTATTTGAGTTACTGCTGAATTCCTATCAGCTCAGAGCAGTCTGGCCACTCTGACCTCTGACATCAACCAGCCATTTTCACCCAGAGAACAGCTACTCATTGGATATTTTCTGTTTTTCTCAAGACTCTCTGGAAACTGTTGAGATGACTGTGCGGGAAAATCCCAGTAGATCAGCAGTTCGTGAAATATTCATACCAGCCCATCTGGCACAAACAACTACGGCACGTTCAGAGTCACTTAAATCACCTTTTATCCCCATTCTGATACTTTATGTCCAAATGCACTGAATTGCTGCCATGTGATTGGCTGATTAGATATGTGTTAGCAACAAGGAAGCAACAAGGAAGAGAATAATACGTCACGTTAAATTATTGTGACTAATTCAATGCATATTTTTAAACCAACACCCACAGAGTTGTATTGTGTTTTTCTGTGTTGATCATCAGCAGTAACATCACTCAGAGACACTAAACAAACATCCGGTGGTTGCCTCAGGCGCTGAATGTCATAGTGCAGCAGGACAAACCTGCTCTCAGGGTTCCTGTGTTTCCAGCACTGCCTACAGTGAAGGAACTATTCACACTCTGTACCTGCAGCCTCAAAATTATATAACCTAAAACCTTTAAAGCTCCTCTCAGGGTATGAGATTATTATTAACTGTACATAATTTGATAATACATATTGCGTTATTATCTGTTATTACTGAACATTGTGTCACACCAGTGTAGAGGTATTTTGTACACGGATGTGAATGTCATCATTTGTTTCACATAGAAACCCCTAATCTAAAATGCACCTATAAAAGTAGTGGATATTAGAAGTATCAGAGACAAATACCTCAAAACTACCTTAGTAAGTGCACAGAGTTACTTCTTACTGTCAAAAATTGTGTAATATTTCATTAACAGTAGTCTGAGATATATATGAGATCACCAGATTGGTGTCAGATTAGTTTTCTCTGTTTGTTTTCTATCTAAATATTCATTGATCACATCATTGTCAATCATCATTATCAAGTGGAGTCAGTCACCGGTCTGAACTATAAAAGAGATAATTGATTCCTGACATTAGATCAATGAATAGGTGGGTTATCAAAGGTTCTTGGCCAGCTATAAAGGCTAAAACCTTAAAGGACAGTTGTAAATGTCTTGTCCTTTATTTATGGCACAGAGGCTGGGAAAACGTCTACTGCTGTGTCACAACAGGAGTGTTTTGTTTGTTTTCCATCTGAAAAGAGTACACATGGCTAAGAGCGTAGGTTTGCCCAACAGGTTAGAAGGCCGCCTCAGGAACAATAATCAAGGCTCAAAATTGTACTAATCTCTCAGTATACATATATTTCACTTCGTAAAACAAAAACAGCAAGATTAAACTCCATTCCAGGTCACGCGAAATCAGGTGACATCAAATGAGCACACCATCAGTTAATGTGAGTTTTTATTAATAAAACCTGTGCATTACTTTGCAAATTTCAGTGTTCGAAGTTTAGCAAATGTGAAGTACATTTTCGTGCACTGGCTGTCTGATAAGTCTTGTGGAGTTAAAAGTACATTTTCTGCTATTAAGTGACGTGAAATGGAAATATGATTACCTCAAAAGCAGTGCCCTAAAGTTCATTAATGGTGGTGACTGAACTCCAACAGCAACACCTGCTTGCTTCACATTTCTAAAAACATCATGGCATTGTGAAACCATGTCATTTCATCACAGATGCAGCATTTGTCTGTCAACAGTTGTAAAGTTG
The DNA here is from genome assembly GCF_001858045.2 of Oreochromis niloticus. Classification (NCBI taxonomy): domain Eukaryota; kingdom Metazoa; phylum Chordata; class Actinopteri; order Cichliformes; family Cichlidae; genus Oreochromis; species Oreochromis niloticus. The sequence goes on along the minus strand of NC_031965.2, from coordinate 22,205,523 downwards.
CTGCTGCAGCTGTCAGGGAATGATGAACTGTGGGAGTGAGGACTCAATACAGGACACTGCAAAAACTGCAACCACCTAAAATCCACAAAAGGAGATCCATAGTCAAATTGACACAAAATGTAAGACAGGACTATTTATACACAATGGCTGATCTGACAGCAGGGTTATTTACACACAGAGGACTTATTAGACATCATGACTATTTATACACAGAAAGTTATTTATTTGACATCAGGACTATTTATACACATAGGGTCGATCATACAGCAGGACTATTTATACACAGAGAGGTGGGGGACAAAGCTCAGAAGAACATAGTTAAAACAAATGACAACAATCAGGGATGCAAGGAAAACATGGTCAGGAAGTAAATCTAACAGATGAAACCCATCGCTGGAATAATCATGAAGTAGGAACTAAAGACAGAATATTACACTAAATGGTACACAAGAATGGACAAAACTCTATGGGATCAAATGTTTGGGGCCAAAACCAGGGATCATGACAGTAGCAGTAACTACAAGCTGAAATTCACTGCTGCAGGGATGGTGAGAAGTCACCAACTGCTGTTGTTGGTTTCAACAGCTAAATCCCACACAAACAGCCAGTCCCATGCACCAAAAAGATCAAACACCTGTAACCTGCACGCAACAGCAAACAGTAATCGCCTTATTACTGTGTTTAATGTGAACCTCTAATTATCACTGTCTTCTAGTGGTGGTGAATGTGCTCAGATACTTAAGTCAAAATAGCAATACACATTCCTCTGTGTAAAACTACTGCAATGGAAATATTAGTTGAATACAATTGTGCATTTTTTTTAAATGGACTTAAAGTGTCCAAGAAAACACATTCTAATAGCTTGGATTGTAGTAGTATTATACATGACATTAGCTTTTTGTTAATGTTGAATCATTACTGTGTGATCAGGAGTTTACAGAAGTAGTCATTATTGATCAAATATGACAATTACTGCCATCATCACCCATTCATTTCCTTGTGTTTATTACAGGGGGGCTGGAGCCTGTAACAGCTGTTATAGGGTGAGAGACTTTGAGTCTCAGCAGAGCTTTTAACGATGGGAGGAAGCCCGAGTATTTGGAGTACTCAGAGAGAACAAGCAAAGTCTGCACAGAAACAGGCCCCACCCGGCTGGTGTATTCAAAACCACGCCCTTCTCACTATCAGGTTAACCACTGCACCAGTGTGCCACCCTGCCTTCATCAATTAAAAAGAAAAACCTGAAAAAGGCACCGTTTCCTGAGCAAAAACTTGCTTTTCCAGTCACCAATTTTGTGTGACGGTAGAAACCAATAACAGCTTGAGCTGATTTCATTTGAGTGAAAATTGGGTCAAAGTCACAGCAAATATAAAATCAGTAAAAACTTGATATTACCCACCGTTTTTTATGTGTCATCTTCAAACTTCAATACAATATACGGGATAGTGACGAAACTAGAAAGTTTTAGTATAGCTGTTGCCCTCCGGAGAGAGTTGCGCTCTCTGTGTGCTCTTGCTAAGGTAGTATCAGTTGATTAATCTTAATCTGTAACCTGTACATACAGCTGTCAGGTAATTGTGGTTCTCATAGAGCTGCAACTGTTTACAGGTGTAAAGGTCAATCAGGGATCAGTTGAGTAGAGTTTAACCATATTTCTTTTGGGTAGAAATAAAACTCCAGTTAATATTTTTTACACTCCTAAAACATCCTTATGCACTTATTACTAATCAATAAAAACTATTATAAAATTAAAATTGCCATTTAGATTTGCTTTAAAGAGCGTGAAACAGAAAGATCGGGTGGTGGCGACATAAATGAAAGACTGTGTAGCTGGAGGCTGAAGGCTGTGGCCTCCTTCACTCACTGTTTATTTTTCTTTTCACTTGTCAGTACTCCTACCTTCAACTGAGAACGTGAAAGTTTTTTCCCAAACCTGTTTGGTAGGTGCAGGACGAGGATCATGATTAGTGATTAAAGTATGAGTTAGTTCTCATTAATGCAGCATGTGGTGGTTTATAGGACCACTGCTGAAACACACCTTCTCCATATCGCTGGCTTGTCAGTTGGTTTGACTAAAAGGGAGTATTTGATGCTCTGGATAGGAGGACAGACTCACACTTACGTAACATTTGTGAATGATTAATAAATACACAGTAAAGGATAGTATAGTGGTGTACTGGTCAGCACTGTTGCTTCACAGCTGCAGGCTCTCTTTAAATCTACCCACAGCATGGGTCTGTTGTGTGGAGCAGGTGGATCTAAGTTGGCTGCAGGTGTGAATATGAGGTTGTGTCTCTCTCTCTTTGATTGGTGACCTGTCCAGGGTGCAGGGTGTTCCCCACCTCTTGCCCTATGACACCTGCGACAGACTCCGACCTGTCTGTAACCCTGAATTAGGTAAGAAGAAGAATTACTATTATTATATATTATATATTATTATTTATGTCACAATACTATGACACAAATAATAGCATCACTAAAGATGAATCAAAATTGCTATTTAGTGTTTCTTTGTTTACTAACAGTGTTTACAACAGTTTACTCTATTTCGCTATTTGTTACGTATTAATTATTACCCTGTTTTCTGCTTATAAATGTACTGATGTTGCTTCTTTATTTAGAAAGTCTTTTTAGAAACTTTTTCGTCCTGTAAATCTGGTTGATCTTGTGACACCAGTACTGTGGATTTAATCCAGAGAGTGACAGTTTGATTGTAACGGTAGGTGAATATCACACATTTATGAGAGAGAACTTCCATATGACATTGGACTTGGACAGAGTGGCTGCCTTACTGATTGCAGAAATACCATTTGTTTGATGTCTGGTTAACGATTAACCACAGAGTCCAGTAGAAATGCATCTCGTATTATTCTGAGAGCTTTTCTCATCATATTTATTGACGTGAGCTAACAGCAAAGATGAAGCACCACGTGCAGCTGAACGAGCTCTCGCCAGGCAACTTGAGTCTTTAAACTTGATTCCTCATTCTTCAAAGACTTTGTCTCTAGTTTCTATTGAAAGGGAGTGACTGCAGCCATTCAAAAGAGGAATGTGATCTGGCTGTGCAGAAGACTGTGCTTCTGGTCCTCAAAGATATTTGTCAGCATTAATAATCATAAGCAGAACAGCATATTTTGTCAGTGTAAAACCAAGTGAAACATGGAGTGGTAAGGAAGGACATTAAAAAATCATGTTTGCAGTGCCGTCTTCCTTTTCATCCCTCTCACGATATCAATAATTTATTTAGTGTAGCACCTCCTCTGTTGGCTGGTTGGCATTCACAGTCGTGTGGAAAAGTGAGTTTTCCTGAGTCTGTAAAATACCACCAACACCCTCGCTGTTTTCATTAGGAGGATAAGTAGCAGCGAGGTGCCGCTAATGAAAAGCACTTGATGACAATCAGCACCTCTATAAAAGCACAAGTTCTGTCAGTTTACTGGTCTGTACCATTCGGCTGTGTGTTAACACAATGCCACAATCTCCCCAGCAAATTCAACCCCAGGTCAGACCATGTAATGAGAAAAAAGAAAAAAAAGCCACATTTCAGACTCTACAGTCAGCACGTTAAATGTCATGACTGTACGATTAAAAAAAGAAAAAGTACGGCTTGTTTAGAAGACTGCACCCCTTTTTGGTGCATAAAAGTCAAATAACAAAGTCCATAAATAAATAAATCCAACAGGGGTGACAGAAGGAAGCGTGCTAAGAGTAAACAAACACTGTAACAGAGGACAAGCATTATTTATACTCGCACAGTGACCAGAGACACAGCTGGGAGGAAACAAGACACAGGTGGATACAATCGGCACAATCACAGAGGAGGAAGTAAGACTGAACACAAGACAGAAGACAACTAAGTAGCAAATTAAAACAGGAAGAAAGTAACAATAACTAAACCGGGAAACTCGATACAGGAAAACTCGATACAGGAAACAGACACAGAAGGAAAGTAGGAGAAAGAACTGAGGAAACTAATAAACTCTGACATAAACAGACCTTTAAAGTCACAGGGCATGACATACTGTGCATTCAGACATGAAGTCTATGAGCTTTTGTTTTTTGTCTTTTTATTCTATGGCCTGTCTTCCCACATATAACCTCCAATTTAAATGATCTTATGGACTTTTATTAGCAAATTTAAAAAAGAATAACTCTCTTGGTTTATGCAAAGGTTTCAATCAGATGAAGACCCTTAATTTTTAAAGCTTATTATATAAGAGCCCCCATAATGCACTTGGCAGTCCTACCTGCGAGAGCAAATAATGAGAGCGAGTGAATAAGAGGGAGAAATCAGATCCCATCTCAATGAAAATTCTTTATTTTAAGTCTTTAAAAAAACCCTACCTCTGCCACTCAATGTAGGTTTTTTCCTCTTCTCACAAAGTAAAACTTAATCTAAATGTGTTTTAAGTCTAATAACTCTTGTATGTATAATGGGCATGGCAGGCAGTTAATGTCTCACTGATTCATGTGAACAGTGGGCTCCTCTTATTAGCCACTCCCTCTGATAAGTCACGGTCCACCTGTCCCAGCCCGAGTAAAAGGACCCGCCCTGCCTGTGAAAGTCCTGCTCTCAGGGGCAGGAGGCGCAGAAGAGGGAAGCAGGTGAAATGTGGCCCGACAGGTCTGATGGCAGTGCAGAGAGACGTAGTCAGTGCAGAGAGGATTGCTGAGTGACTGACAAGCCTGTCGGTCAGGTGGCTTTAGGAGCAGTCTGGCTGGAATTAGGACAATGACATTGTTGTGTTTGTGCTGCTGAGAGCAGAGCTGGTTTGCACCTGTTCATTTCACTGACTGAGGGGGAACCTCGCAGCCCTGAGGATACCCACTGCAGACGCAGCAGCAGAAGCAGACTTAGAGTGGAATTTCCCTCCTGTTCCCAGGCTGGGGCCGGGGGCGAATGGTCGCTCTGAGAATCTGAGCAGAACTCAGGAAGGAGAGTGAGAGGAAGGGTGGGAGGACAGCCAGAGAGGGAGAGGAAGAGAAGCCAGGAGTGGACATTAGAGGAGACATGCTTCGCTACGGTTCAAGACCAACTGTTTCCACCACCACCACAACAACAGAGGATTCTCCAGAGTCTTTAAGAGAGGTAAGAAGCTCGAGAGAAGCGAGAACACTGAAGATCTCTCTGTCTTTCCCCCCATTTCTCTCTGCTCTCTTCTTCTCTCTGTGCTTTTTCTAGTCCAATGTTTTTTCCTCCCCTCTTCTGTTTGTCGGCTGTTGCTTTTAACTCTGCTGACACTTGTTTTCCTGTCTGTAAGCAAAGAGATCCATTTTCTCTCTCTCTAACGTTTTCTGACTCTGTTGTAGGATGCGTGGCTCTGTTCACTTACACGAGTGTGTAATGGGAGCTGAGCGTGCAGGAGGCAGAGCTGTCATGTTTATTTGAACAGCTCTCTGATAAAACAGGCCTTTGTACTTGCCCCACGTTTTATTTTATTCCCATGGTCTCCTCATGCAGGTCAACACGTACCGTAATATTAAGTGAAGCACGCTTGTAGGGTCTGCTGAAGAGTTCAGTTTTTTTCTTTGTACTAAATTTCTTATCAAAAACCTAAAAATTGTAAAAATCAAACAGAGCTCCCACTTTCCATGTCTCTGTTTTGCTGTTTTACATTCTATTCTGTTTACTTTGTTACTCTGTTTTACATTTACATAAACTTTGTTTGGTGGCCTGTTGCTGCTGTGAATAAACTCACAGAGGTTTTTATTGGACAGTTCAATCTTTGCCACAATGTCAGAGATATTTAGATCTGAATGTTATCTTTCCTCATGATGACAATCTGTAAATTCCCCTAAATTCAAACATTTGCCTTTTTTATCTGTTTTTTTGTTTTGTTTTTTTTTCAGAGGAGAATCAGACGCCTGAGGCTGACTCTGTATCCCGGAGAAAATGGAAACAAGGAGCCAAAAACTGAAAAGTCAGCCACTGTAAGTTTTGCGTCTCCCTCAGTGTTACCTCCACCCTGTTACTCCGGCCAGAACCGGCTTCAAATCCTTACGGTACAATACGTAAAGTTACATTAAAGAGGAAACGTCATCACCGTCATCAACTCAGTTTAACACTGCTGATCAGAAATAGTGACGTGTGGGGGTAAAAGCACCAATAAAAACCAAACAGAAAAAACACCCCACACACCTTAATTCATCTTATAAACCATTAAAAGAAAGATGGTGGAAAAGCTGAGATTTATGTGCTTTTTATCATCTGGTCCAGTTATGCAATCATGACAGGAGGGCGTGTGTGTGTCTGTGAGATAATGCACACACAGCTGTTTTACATTTACTTCAAAGCTCTGCTCCATCTGTGCTCTAACTCTCTTCCACAGAACAGAAAATGCTAATAAGTATTAACAGTATTAACTCCAAAGGACGGTAACTAAAACAAACAGAGCTCATGAGACTTAATATTTGCCTACCGAGGTGTAGAATTACTCTTAGTCACGTTTAATATTTGTTGGTATGCTCTGTGATCCTGTGAATTATGGCTGAGTCGACGCCGCAGGCTGCGTGGGTGTTTGCTGTTGGTGGCTCTGCCCCGGTCTTTGTTTGTGATCGGAGGCTGATGCCAAAGTTTCGGAGTGAAAGTGTGAGAACTGAGCGCAATGCTTGGGTTAGGTTTATTCTCCGAGGAGAGGTTTTTCCTCGTATAACTGTGCGGTGTGCAGGACCTTGAAGACAGAAACATAATGGCTAGTTTTGAATGAACCTTGTACAACATGTCCAGTCTTTCCAGTGATAGCACACTGAAGTAATCTGTGAATGTGGCTGCCTTTGGGAGGGTTTTACTGCGAACTGATGACAAAGGACAGTCTGATGAAGTGTGAACACAGAGTGGAGGGAAGCGCACGTGTTTAGAGCTGATGTGCGCTTTAGTGTTTGGGAAGGATGCAGATTTGTGCCCTCTGCGAGCGTGCAGCCGGTTTGTCCCAGAACAGACATCGGTGACTCCAGCAGCACCGTCAGCATCTGTCTGTGAGATGAAAATGGCAACAAGCGATGTAACGAGTGAACAGAAGGGTGTTTTTAAAAACAAAAACAGCTGAGTAACAGAGTAACATCACTGCTGGGGGGGATTCATGGCAACACAAACTGGATTTCCGAGACCAACTCAGATGCAGATTTTCTTTACAGTGAGGTATTTCACAATCATCATAAAGCTCTCATAAAGATACCACTTTACTTGACACTACCACTCCTGTTTTCTTGTATCATGTGAAAAAAGTTTTCCTATCAGAAAGTATTAGACAACGTGTCGCCAGTGACTGCCGGTTGTACCTTTTACAGCGCTGATGCAAGTCGGAAAGCAGTCTTATCATTCCTGAGCTCTAATCACCACGAAGTCATCAGCTTCAGCCGTTTCACTGAAGTCCAACAGCAAACTGAAGCTTAAAGTATACGTGGAACTACAGCACAGAGTAGAAAACATCAGGTTGGAGCCAGTTAGAGGTTCAAGAGGTTAAAACTTGTGCCTAGTTCATCTGTTCATCATGTTTTCAGTGCGGCGCTTTAAGGTCTCTGCAGGGACTGCTGTAATTACTGTTGTTGCAAAATACCTGCACATGTGTGTACACTGAGTACTGATGCTTGTTTTTCAGATTACTTTTCACTCTAGTTACACTATCTTAGATCTTAGATGTCATCACCACGGAAGGTCAAATGAAGGTCAGCTGGAATGTGGTAATGGGGAACGCATCCAGTTAATCAACGAGGAAGGAAATGATCAAAATATCCTTTCTCAGAGATATCCAGCGACCCGGCGTTTCAAGAGGAATGCTGGTTCTTCGCTGTGAAGTTAGAAAGGGCGTGTCCTGCAACTCGACACATCGTGGATCAAATCCAACCAGCGACTGCGGCCTAGATGATATGTAGCACATGTGAATCATGACACACACAGAGGAAGTAAACAGAGAACTGCTACCAGACGATGTTTCTATACCGGCAGCATTGGATTTCATCTCCGTAACGGCCGTAAAGTGAACACGGTTCAGCCCAGTGAGCTACAGTGAGCATCTTCCGTGCTTGTGTGACAAATAAGGAGCTAATCAGGTCAGACGGTGCAGTCATATGATAGAGGAGTGAGTTCATACAAACAAATGACAGTGTTAGATGGCAATGCACTGATGCAAGATTATTTTACCGAGCTGTCTCGGAGCACTTTTTTTTTGTAAACATTTATGAACAGCTCAAGCTCCTCAAGCAAGAGAGGAAAAGTAAGCCCGAGAGCTTCTCCCACCAAACTTACAAAGGGCAGGTAAACACGGACCAGCATGTGGTCAAACACTGTAAAGTTCAAAGCTGAATGGGCAGCACGCAGGGCTTCGTGAAGCGAACTGATAAAGATGGCTGTGCTTCCCTCCCATCTGCTGGAATCCACATCCTCCCGCCTATTAGCGGTCCTTTTCCATTTCTCAACAGCAGGTCCTCTGTAGATTGAGTGGTGCAGAAATGTGAGGCTGGGCTCTGTCCACGAGACTACACTGGCGTCTTTGTTCCTCCTCGCTCTTATCTCTGTGAGATGTGGACACTGACGCCTCTTTCTCTGAGTGGTAGTCCTCAATGAATGATTTCTTTGAGTAGAGACATGTTAAAAGATATCAGAATCTGTCTATCTATAGATCTATCTATAGATCTATAGAAACTATATAATATTCACATACTGTAAAATAAATACTTCAAGAGAGTGTTTACTTGCATTTTTGTTTAGAATCCTGCACTTTAGGCTCACATGAGGCGTAGCTCAGGAGGCAGAAAACTAGCAAATTGCAAGGTGCTGTGGAATATGTATGCAAATGATAAAGCTTAATTCAAAATCTTTAGTTTTACATGAACCATGGGTGGCATGGTGGTTCGGTGGTCAACACTGTAGCCTCACAGCATAAAGTTGTGGGGTCGAACCTGCTGTGTAGTGTTTGAATGCTGAACCTGTGCCTGCGTGGAGTTTGACTGAGTGCTTTGTTTGTCCGAAAGACATGCATGTTACAAATAGCAATGGACTTCAGAGCAGGCTCCCTGCTTGGATATGCCTTTAAGGGAATGGAAGAATGAATGGAGGGATGGTTGAATGGAAGCCATGCACATCAGCGTTCTTGACCTGATTTGTTTTATTTTGCAGACTGAGAATGCTAAAGATGTCAATGGGATGTGGAAGAGGAAGAACGGGCTCATCCAAAGAGAGAGTCCACCTGGCCAGGAGTCACCTCAGCAGGTAGACGAAGCAGCCACTGCTTCACTGAGTGCCTTGTGCATGCACCGTGAGGCTGTCATTAATATTGTATTCACACATTCAGCATGAACAGAGGCTTATAGGTGACTGTGGCAAATGCTATCACAGTTTAAAGACAGCAGATGTGTTCAAAGTGTTTCTATTTGTTTTTATTTGTTTCAAGTGATAAACTATGACAAAGCTAACAAAATGATCTGGATCATGCAAAATTTAAATTTGACTTACTTAGATATTCAATTAAGATTCAATTCAATTCAATTAGAATAACTGACTGCTTAAGTTAAATTTTAAGCAGAAGAAAAATCCCTGCAGTGTCTGTTTACAGCTCTTTATGATGCCGATCATCATCATTTTACACCAAATGTGTGTATATAAGAATATATGACAGCATGCTCGACAGTGTGTTTGTATTTTGGCACATGTACACTGTGAAGCACTTTATAAACAAAAGTTATCAAGGAAGAACAACTGATAATGAACAAAAGTGTTAGCTGCATTTCTCTTTATCAAGTAAAGCACCTTCACCTTGAATTACAGCTGAAATACTGATAGAAATTTAATCTCTGAGCTAAAGTTGTTTTTATTTGTGCCCAGGACTTTTACTGTGTATTATTTAGTCATTGCATTGTGCCACACCGCTCCTGTGCTGGTGTGCATCTGTTTTCATTGGCTCTTAGAGGCACAATAGGCAGAAACGGGCAGCAGCTCATGTCCTGGGTTGCAGAAACACGACACCTTTGACGCACTCTGCACCATTTTTTAGCTGCACATTGCCATCTTCCTATTTCCACTGCTCAGCAGCGTGGGCACCGTAATACCTGATCACTTGCACATATGTATGCATGTGCATGTACATGCAGACTCATGCAGTGCATCTCTAAGTGTGCACACAAACACAGAGACACAATGACAGCATAAGCCTGCCTCAGCGGTAGGTAGCTACAGAAACCTGACCGGCACGATCCTGTCTCCCTCAGCACCTCGGAGACATGACCAATGGGGTGCCAGAGACCTCGCTACGGCATCATGGGCCCAAAGTGTACGGTGTAGTGCAGAGGACAGGCTCGGATAGACAGGAGGTGATGGCACGCGAGTGGACAACCAGTCACCTACAGGATGAGATGAGATACATCAGGGAGGTGAGGAAAGACTGAGCCTTCAGGCCAATCATTCTTTTACCATCACATCATCCATACAAGGCCAAGTGGGTTTCTGTTTAGATGATATCTGTGTTTTCCTGGTTTCTGTTTGCAGGTGAGAGATTCTCTTGAAAAGGTTAGAGAGCGGATGTATGGACAGTTTGGAGGAATGCAGCAATCAATGCAGAAGCTTTCGCAGGAACTCAGGGTAAAGATTATGACAACACCATGTGACCAGATGCACTGACATTCCTCATCAAACTCTGGCCTGTAAAGCTATGCATAAATCTGAAAAAAGCTGTGTACCACGTGTTTCTGCAGGCTGCCAATGCACACAAGAGGAGTCTAGAGTCAGAGGTTAAGATCCGCACGGCAGCCATGGACAGCTTTGATCAGATGAACAGTTCCCTCATATCTGCTAACCTCACTTTGCAGGTAACAAATCAAAGTCACCAAACACGCTGAAGACATTTTCTTTTCCTTTTTTACTATGGCAGCTGGATGCTGTTACAGAAAGTCTTCACTGGCTAAAAGAAGTTCCCTTTGCAGAAATCCCTTCTGGACGACTGTCAGAAGAGAGTGAGCTCGAGAGACGATGTGAAGAGTTTGCAGAGCACCTATGAGAAAACACAACAACAGCTCAGAGACAAGGAGCGCGAGCTGGCTGCAGTACAGGCTGAAAACCAAACTCTCAGGCTTCAGGTAGTCCCGCAAACACAAACTCTTACTGTGTGAATGAACATGAATCCATGTGTGTCCACAGATTTCTCCCCCCCCCCCCAAAAAAAAACTTTACAGTGGAAGTGGCTGCTTCTAATGTCACAAGGCCACGAGACGGAGATGTCAGCATGGCCAAAATAAATGGGTGGAATTCAAAATTTCCCCTCAAGTTTTGTGCATGTGCTACTTTGGGTACATTTAAAGGGACAGTGAAGTGCTCAACTGTCCTGTAACAAAGTGGTCTGATGAGTCAGTAAGAGTGATGGAAGGACAGGATGTGTAGGACTTCATGACCCCTACCAACAGTGAATAAATCAATAAATTAACATTTTTCTATCTCTGCAGCAGGTAACATTAAAATCCAGCTTTACCAATCATCATAACATTTCCTGAAGTTTTGAGAAACCATCTCCTGTCCAAGTTTTTAAAATATTTTTAATTTCACATTAGAAAGCAGAGAGTCCAGCTTTCAAATCACTGTGCGATCTGAGACACAGCAAACGGCTTTTATCGAGCAGCTCTGTTAACATATCATATTGCTGCGGAACAGAAACACATCAGCTGCATCTGCATCTGCTACTCTGAGCAGAATGTGGCCTAATCAGCTGAGCAAAGTGCTAATTTTTGCTATGCTGTGGACTGTCCAGGTGGAGTCTTCACGGGAGGCCAACGATAAGGCGCTAAAGGAGCTCTCGGAAAAGCTAGAGAAGGAGTACGAGGAAAAGCTGCTGGAAGAACAACGCAGGCACAGGGAGGAGATTGAAAACCTACAGGTCTGCATTCTTTGGTCCTTATTCATACATACATCAAACTTTGTTTTTGTATGACAGCAGAAACCAAAACTTATTGACGTAGATGAGAAATACCTGAGGAAATTAAAATGCTTTTGCTTTAACTGTACACAATTTACAAATAAAAAAGTTACAAAATTCTTGACAATGAGGCAAGCTTAAGCTGAGAGAAGAGTAGTAGACATATTTCTGTTTGCACAGGCCCAACTCGATGAGTACATCAGACGACTGGAGGAAGCGGAGAGAAACATCAAAATCGCAGAAGCCAAGATTGCAGAGAGGGACCAGAGGATCATGGAAGTGGAGCGTCTCCTGGACTGCATGGGAAAGGTAAGTCAAAAATGTAATGTATGTATCTGTGTCTTCCTGTTCCCTTGACCCTAGAACAAAATTGTGTAAAACATAATTTACACAGTACTTTAAGGGATCTGTCATATATCAGTCAAATGTTTAGGACATGATGAAGATGATACTTCTTAAATGTACAAAAGCAACCTTCTGTAAAAGGCTATGACCGTATATATGTGCACATAGTGGAGTTCAGTCATGTTTACTGCATACAGCATAACACTTGGCCAGCTGCAAAAACACCTAGGACCCAGTACTTTAAAACCACATGCCTGATACCGAGGTTTCCCTACAGCTCAAACAGGTTGGGCATGGGACCACTGGGGGTGCCAGCAGTCAATCCTTTGACTCCTGTGGACCGTGGGGTGGGGCCTCCATGGATTGGGATTGTTGCCTTGCTTTAGTTGATGCTCAAACTGATAGGGATTGCTGGAGTTTGGAGTTTTTTCCTGCCAGGAGAATCTTGGTGTGTTTTCAGGTGGATGTTACGTGCCAAAGTTACATTGTTATGAATGGTAAAGAATTCCCATCAGGACCCTGTGATCCTAGGAGACGACCGATGTCAGTGATTTTACTTACTGATCCCAAAAAGACTCAAACTTTCGAGTATTAGGATTTTCATTCAGCCATGGTGTCAAAGCAAAACAGATAAACTGTTGTGATTTCCACAGGAGAAGAGCCAACTGGAAAAGCAGCTGAAGGACTGCGAACAGCGCCTACGCCAGATCGAGCTGACGGACAGAACTGACGAAACTGTAGCCAAAAGGTACAAATTAAAGTCCAGATAGAAAATTTAAGCTGCGCGTGAATCTAAAGGCTCTATTACAGGCTTTTGGTTGTGTGACCCTTTCTCTAAAAGTGGATCAAACTTGGCCAACACTGCATTAGATGTGAGGAAGTTCTTTGTCTTTCGTTTGTTTTCTCAAACTGTTTCCAACATCAGGAATAAACTTTCATTCTTGGCGCAGAGATTTTAAACAAGGAGCTGCAAACACACAGGATGCACGATAAACCCCACCTCAGACAGCACATCCAACAATAATACAGAGAAATAATTGGATAGGATGGGATATTAATTAAAAAAATAAACATGCTAGTTTTTGTGTAAAAGTTCATCTTAAAATTCTTTCATAAGTTTACCTAAAGTGCAGACCTGAAAGGTTTTTTCAAGTCAGCCAAGAACCTTCATAAACACTTTTTCTTGAAGCCTGAAGCAGAGTGTTAAGAAATTTCCCGAGGCTTACGCTTGACCCTTTAAACCAGTTGAGCAAGACGCACTTTGGAGCAATTAAAAGGAGTTTTTCAGGATGTTTACAGTGTTGTGCAGGCAGATTAATTACCTAGAAGGGAAAAAGCACATAATTCTTTTCATCGATGATTGCAAATGAATCAGGGTGCTAGAATCCTATTTCCATTATAAGTGGGACCAAATGGTGGTTGTTTTTTAGGTCCAAAGAGCTGCAAGGTGAAGCAGGTGATCTCCGCGAGAGGATCAAACACTTGAACGACATGGTGTTCTGTCAACAGAGGAAGGTCAAAGGAATGATTGAGGAGGTGAGTAGGATTTATTTATCTGTATGTAGACCATGGATTCAACTCCTCTGTTCCACCTGTTTTGATAGTGGGAGTGTCTCATACATTTACATAAGTAGTCTGTTTGCCATCAAAACCATGGATAATGTCAATGCACACAAGGAACGGAGAACTTCACTGCACACAGAGTCAATGAAGGGTGGAACGTCATGCTAACGGGGTGAATTCATGTTCATAATTTCGATGGGAAGGGGTTGGAGATGAAAGGGCATTATTTGTCTTCACTGAAGTATTTATAGCTCAGTTATTCATTGCCTTCATTTCTATGTATGGAAAAACAGAGATTAGATAACGACTCTAGTTAAGTTTGCTTTTCATTTTTTCCATTTCCATTTCTATTTTCGCTGTAAATTATTTTCAGGAAGCTTCTAAATGTGAAAACTATAAGTAAACAACAAACTCTTACAATAAAACATTACCAATGTGTATGTGTGTAGTTCTGAAGGATAACTAAAATCAATTAAGTATAGTGCATTAAGGTAAATGTGCTATACTTAAGTGAATGTACTTTATCTCTCTTTCCTCTTTAGGAAAAAAAGAGAAGAACAGATGATATTTCTGTTATACTAGCTTAACTTTAGCGGCTCTCTTCAGTCCATAACGAATTTGAAATTCTTCTTCTCACATGCAAAGTTTTGAATAATCAGGACTACAAAGTACCACACAGTCCCAATGGAGCACTTTGCACTCAGATTGAAAGCTTACTAGTACAGTTTCCATGATCCTGGTAGTGGTGTAGGTTTCTTCCTGTTAAAAGGGAGTTTTTCCTCCCCACGGTCGCCAAGTGCTTTCTCTTAGCGGCGGCGTGCAATGGTTGGGGCTTTTTCTCTAACATTGCAGGGTCTTTACCTTGCTTTTTAAAGCACCTTGGGGAGACTGTTGTTGTGAACTTGTGCTAAATATATAAAACTGAACTGAATTAGTAGTGATAAATTAATTCATCCTGTTTTAAAATAAACTTTTAAAACATCAATATGAATGAGCTAGTTTTTAAAAAATTTTTTTTTAGAGTATTTCTAATACAAAACTGTAAATTAAGCATGCACTCACAGTTTACAGCTGTGGGGCCTGTTGCAGAGCGGTGTGACAAAAACTGTGAACGATGTGCTTTCTTTTATTGAAAAACTCTAATCCTGTTTTTAGAGTTAATGGTGTGGGAGTGAAGGGGATAAACTTTTTTTTGGGAAGGGAGAATATCAGAAAGGGTTTGAACGCCATTAATATAAATAATGTTTTTAAAATGTTTATCTTTTTGAATTTGTGAAGGTCGAATCTCTGCGAGCTCAAGTCGCTCAGAAGGACATGTTCATCTCTGAGCTTCTGGACAGAATTGCAATAGTGGAGTGCGAGGTAGGATGAGACTCGTGTGTTTTCTGTGTGTTTTAATTACTGGTGGTGTGGTGTGATAATCTGCTTCATGGCTTCAGATGATCACATGGGCTACTGACCACTGAATAACTGAATAACTGTCAGCAAAGTCTGTGTTAATTCCCCTCTACGTTTTGTCGCTGCACGCTTCAGGTCGTTTTTTCATGCAAAGTGACGACAGTCTTTTGCATGTAACTGACCTGATATTTCTTGTTTCCTGTTTTCCTTTTCCTAGAATAATGAATTAGAAGACAAGCTCAAGTATTTTATGTCCACACAGAATAAGACGCGAGAGGTTTTGGAAACCAGAGAGATAGGAGTAGGCTGCGATCTGCTCCCCAGGTAGGATTGTGATACTAAGTAGGGTTGGGTTGTGTTTTCTTGATTAGGAGGTGTTTTCTCACTCTGGTTTCTGACTGTGCTTCTGCAGACATGAAGCACAGAGGTTTGATGTTGAGCCTGTTCAGTGTGAACCAACTCATCTCTATCCCATCCAACCCCCATCACCTGATCATCCTCTATCACCTGTGAAACTCCCATCACCCACTGAACTACTGTCACCCACACAGCCTTTATCACCCACTCATCCTCTATCACTTAGACCAAACCCTTCCTCCATAGCGCCCTCATCCCTGGCACAACCCTCATCATCACCTCCCATTCAACATCCATCGCTCTCCCTAACACTGCCCACTCAGCCAAGGACGTTTAAGCTTAATAACCCTCCCCCCAGCAGGCTAGAGTCAAGTTTACTAAGGTACACTCCTGTCCAGTACAGCCGCTTCCTGGATTCCAACCCCACACAGGAGCGTGGGACATTCTCCTACATCCACCCATCTGAGTCTGAAGCTGGTGTCAGTCCGGTCCAGCCTGGAGGAGACGAGCTGGACGCACAAACAAGCAGAGGCACATGCTCCATACCAGAGGAGTCCACTTCATCCCCACCTTCTTCTCGACCACGATCAGGAGTGCGAGTTTATACACCGTTCATGAAACTAATGGAAATGACAGCAAAGATAAACATAGAGTAAAGTTAAAGGAGCAGTCCTGGAAAATACATGAGCCCAGACTTAATCAAGGAGAGTCAATGAAACTATGAAGCCATTTAGCTTAGTATAATTACTGAAAACAGGGTAAACAAGTAACGCACAAACTTCTTTTTATAAGCAATAAAAACAGCCTGAAAACGGGAAATTAGAGTAAAAACAACATTTTATCAAACTGGGAGAGGAAAAAAACCTGGAAATGAATAGAAACTCATGGAAGTCATTGTCCCCAGTTACGAACTAGTTTGATCCAGATTCCCTGTCAGATGGTGGCTTCGTTTCCATGTGGATGACAACACGAGTTAACAGTTTAATTACTTTTCTTTAAACTTGTTGACAGATGGATTTTATTTTCTCTTTCCTCTATTTTTTTGTATCAGTGCTAAGTACAGAGCTAATCTGTATATCAACAGTAAATATGTAGCTAAAGCTAAATAATAGTATCCTCTAACTCAGTCTATGTGTGCTGAGAAAGAGACAAGCGTATTAAAAAACTGGTTGGAGTAGTGCAGTAGTAACATCTTTTATTATTCTCTTACTTGACCTTAACGTTTGCATACTATACTACCATAAAATTTTTGACAGCAAATTGTAAAAAATAACAGTCTTAAAAACAAATTTTGATAATGTAATATGATAACATTACTCTGTGTTGGTATAACATAGAGTAACATTAACTTTAGGATTAAAAGTGAAAACGCAGTGACGTAAAGTCAGGTAAGCCATTAAAACATCAGCTAGTGTGCTTCAAGAATACCACTGACTCACTATGCAAGAAATAATAGTATGTAAATAAACTACGTGGACAGAACTACCAACCTAGCTGCACATTACTCACGTTTTGATATCCCCGTGTTGATGATGTCCCTATATCATCATAATAATGGTGATCCAGCATCAACATTACACCTGACCAATGACAAAGGAGCATTTAGTTAGCCGAGCATTAGCTTAGAATTTGGCTAATGCCTAGCTAATGCTTGTTAATGCCAGTTAGCTAACAGCCAACCTAACTTGATAATGTATTTATTACATTGCATAACTTTATAAAGAAAATATTTAATAAAACACAAAGTGATTGGTCAGTTGCAATGTTGATCCTGGACCAACATTATTATGATAATGCAGGGACAACAGGAACACTGGGATAACAGACACAACACACAGCACACCTACAGGAGCTGCTCTGCCATGTAAACCCATGCAACAGTAGCATTAAAGTGTGCTCTTTGGAACAACCAATTCTTTGTACATGCAGACTGCCTGGCCAGGTATTTGACTTTATACACCTGAATTCAAGTATTAATAAGAATGGCCCAATATTTATGTCCATGTAGTGAATATAAGAGGGTTACTTATGCAATCAGAGCCGTTAATCTTAACTAGACCAAAGTGTGGAATTTTCCCCTTAAACTTCGATTGTCTTTGGTCTAATTTTCACAAATATCCCTTTAAAAATGTACTAACACAAGAATCTGTTTTACATAATTTTAAAGCTGGCACATCCATGTCAGTAATATCTCACTTATTTATGTCGGAGATAATGATTTTTGGCCAGTGAAGCAAAAAAGTCTTATGTGGGTTTCTGTCCCATGTTTGCACATAGCTCTAATAATAACAAAAGTAGCTTGCTGTAGGATGTAAATGATGTGATGCTATGTAAAAAATATTTTTCTAACTGATATAATATGGAATATATTTCTTCCGTTTACAGTGAATCTGTTCTATTCATGTTGCTCACTGAGCTATGAGCATTCAGTCCTATATGAAGGTCGATATGGTTATTGTGTGTATTTTCCTATCATTTTATATGTGCTCTGTACAAATTAAACATATGATATTTTGTTACTGTTGATAATATAATATTTATTATTATGGTTTGTGCCTTTGTGACAACCTACTCTGTGGTCCTGGTGGTGGAAGGAAAGCTATTTTAATTGGAAGCAGGGTAATATGGCAAAATAGGACGTGGCAAATTCTTGAGAAATCTGTTATTAACGATATTAACTTTAATAAGGTGACTGCCGTTCCTGAGCCACTGGCACAAGTGTTATCCAGGTGTCATCTGTACTGCCACAGCTGTGTTTGAAATAGTTTTATGATGTGCCTTTTCCTCGTTGATACATATAATACTGCGATTAACGATGAGAGGCCAGCATCTGTTTGGATAATAAAGACTGTGCAAATGATCCTGAATGTGTCACAAGATGGCTGCACTTACAAGAAAGAGTCTTTTAAAATCGGTTTGTATTTCTTTTATTTAGTCACACACTTTTATATAAACATGCATGAATGGCATGAATGTGTGTCTACAGTGTAATTCTAGGGCTTTTTATGATTGCATGTGCACATATCTTTAAATTATCAATTTGTAGTTGCTGCAAGTTATTCACTGCATAATGAGCTGTGCATTGAGTAATCAAAATGAGCCATGATATTTGCCCACACCAGTCATGATCAGGAATGTGGAGCTGATATAACAAGAGCTACAACAAAAGAATAATTTACAGGTTAGTGCTATGAAGGGCTGAAAGAAGTAAAAAAAAATCTTTGATTTTCAGCTGAGATGTCCGTGCATCCATATGTGTGAAACTGCATGAGGACAGCAAGACTTTGGTGACAGAGAGAAGCTGAGGGATGAAGAAGAAATTAAACATTTTGGAGGATTAGGGCAGGACTAAAATAATAAAACTTAATGCTTACTTTGATTACAACTGATTAATAAGGATAAGCGTGAAAAAAGAAGCATTTCTCTTTTTGACAGTATCTGGGATACTTGAGAAATAGGTCTTGGAATAATACATTCTGGAAAAATGGGAAACTTTAAACTTTGACTTAGAGTCTGAACTCTAAAGGTAAAGTCAGAGACTTTGTTCCAACTGTACAGCTGCAACCAAAACTGACTTTGAACTTTGACACAGGCTGGAGAGGACACAGCTGTGTTTGGGTCATTCATTGTCAGTTGAGCTGAGTGAGAAGTGGATCGGAAAACATCCGGACAGGAAATGCAGCTGTGGAAAATCTGAGACACCAGCCCAGTCCAGACTCTGTACTAATCGCACTGCTAAGAGAGAAAGCTCTTGCATCCAGGCTGGTTACCACGTTTGACCGGCAGAGGGCAGCAAATAAGCCTCACAGTCTTTACAGGGAAGAGGTGTGTTACCGTGTCCCGTTCAGTGGGGGCGATAGAGGGCTATTTTTTTCACACAGGAAGAAGAAGAAGGGTCCCACT
The DNA here is from genome assembly GCF_001858045.2 of Oreochromis niloticus. Taxonomy (NCBI): domain Eukaryota; kingdom Metazoa; phylum Chordata; class Actinopteri; order Cichliformes; family Cichlidae; genus Oreochromis; species Oreochromis niloticus. The sequence goes on along the minus strand of NC_031965.2, from coordinate 22,186,059 downwards.
TTGAAATGTTGTGTCATGTGTTGAAGAAGTGAATTAGTCACTTAAGGAGTTTTCTGAAGCTCTCTAATAATAAAGGAATCAATCAACCGGTAGATTTACCGTAAACCTTCGTGTTTACGGTGAAGTTTAAAGCGGGCTCGTGCTGTTGTGGATGGCTGTAGCTAGCTTACTTTAGCTAACAGTGATGTCCTCGTCGTGGACAGAGCGCCAGGGAGAGGTGGGAGACCTGGGACACCTGAGTAAAGAAGAACTACAGGAACTGCTACTCCGACAAGAAAGGATACTCAGTAACAAGTAAGTTTAATCCTTAGGTTGTATGAGAGAAACGTGACACTTATGCGCACGGCCATCCCGTTAGCTTTGATCCGGTTTGATAAAGTGACTTCTCTGTGTTCAGGAATATGCACTGAAACTAAGACAGAGGATCTACTGACAACGTGTTTATATCAGTCCACTTTGGCTCAGGTGAAAATATGAAATGCTTTTGTAAAAAACGATGCACAGGCGACACTACTCTGCTGTAACACGGGGTAAAAAACAAAACAAACACACACCACTCTCGGTCACTTTGTTAGGTACACCTGTAAAACTCGTTGTCAAGGTATCACGTGACAGCAACACGGTGCATTTTGGCCTGTAGACATGGTCAACAGCACCTGCTGAAGTTCGGTTTACAGATAATGATCCAAAAAAGATAAAATATCCAGTAAGCGACAGTTCACTGGGTGAAAATGTCTTATTGTTGCCAGAGAAGAATGGCCAGTGTATTTTGAGCTGATAGGAAGGAAAATAACTACTCCTGACAACCAAGGTATGCAGAAGAACATCTCTGAAGGCGCAAATGTCCAACCTTCAAGCAGACAGGCTACAACAGCAGAAGACCACACTGGGTGACACTCTTATTAACTAAGAACAGAAAATTGAGACTTTACTTAGTACAGGCTTATTAATAAAAGACTGGAAACATGCTGTCTTGTCTGTAAAATTTCAGTTTCTGCTGCGATCAGACATTGGCTTAAACATGAAAGCCTGGATGCATCCTGCTTTGTATGAACAGTTAAGGGAGCTAGTTGTGGAAACAATAATGATGATAATGTTAGGGACATTTTCATGACACACTTTAGGCACCTTAGCACCAGTTGAGCATCATTTAAACTCTGTAGCCTACCAGGGTATTGTCGGTGACCATTTCCATACTTTTATGACCCATCTTCTGATGGCTGTTTCTTGTAGAATAATACATCATGTCATGGAGCTCAAATCATTTCAAAGTGGTTTCTTGAACATGACAGTAAGCTCACTGTACTCAAATGGCCCCACAGCAAGTTTGTGTTATAGTTAACTAAAACTAGATGTAAAAAAACCGAAACATTTTATTTAACTAAAATAAAAATGTGGGGCTGTTTTCTAAACACGGGTGCAGTCATTTCAGAATAAGGTGCAAAAAAAATTTTTTTTTTCAGATCTAAATATGTAGTTTGTAGTAAAACACATGTTGCTGGCGTTGGTAAATCAGATTTTATGCTTTATTTAAATTTTCTACTCCCTATATTTCACACCTTGACAAAGAAACTCTTTTTTAAATACTTTTTTTAAATGCCAAAACCCAGTTGTGCTGGTGCAACATGCTGGTAAATCTGGCTTTAGATCATCATCACTGCATTAGTATCAGCTTTGACTGCCATTATCAACAATTAAGAGGAAAACATGGCATGTAAGACTTTTTCTTATTTGGGGTCAGGGAGGGGTTACAGACGTGTATGTGTCTGACATTTAGTGTGGCTCTGGTTGTGTATCGAAATATTGTTTGTAGAATATTTTTGCAATGATACGTTTGTGTTGTTTGCAGGAGGTTATTGCAGACTCTACCTGACAAAGGGAAAAAGATAAAAGACTTTGCAGATAAAGTGCGTCTTGCCATTGATGATCACAGTGAGGAGGAGAGGAGACGAAGCCTAGTGTCTGTTGCGAGGACAGAGTTACAGTCCAAGTACCAGCAGGCTTTTGCTCACCGGCGTGCTGCCTCCATCACACCAGCAGCCTCACATCAAAACAGGCAAAATGAGGCTGCTGCACAGGAGAGCGAGACCTCACCTGCCTCAGCGCAAGTGCAACAAAACCACACTTTGGACGAGCAACGAGAGTCGTTTGTCTCCGGAGCGACTGCTGTGGAAACCATGGAAACGGCAGCTCGTGGGGCCTCTGTGAACTCTGATGAAACAAAAGAGGGTGACCTTGTGGAGGCCCTGGAAAGGGTCACGGTGTCTGGAACTACTACTGGTGGCAGCAGCGAATCCAAAGAGCCATTAAACAGCAGTGCAAGAGACAATTACTTTCTCAGAAAGCAACCACCAAAGAAGCCTCACTATATAACTGTCCTGGAAAAAACAGAGAAGTCTGCAGCTCCCAGGAAGCAAAAATTTAAACCAAATCAGTGAGTGGACTTTATTTACTACTTCCTGAACATTTCCAACAAAAATGCTCCAATAATCCAGATTTTATTCAGTAAGACGTTTGACATAGTTCTGCCTTTTTGTCCTCTGTGTAAGTTAGCTGAGTGTAAATAATATGCACCTTAATGTGTTTCCAGGCTGCCTCATAGAAGTGACGTCTCTCCATCAGGATCCTCGTCACCCAGTCAGTCCTCCGAAGGCTCATCGCCACTGTCTGCGCAAGCCAGGAGGGAGCGGGACAGAAAACACCTGGATGACATCACTGCTGCCAAACTCCCCCCTCTCCATCACAATCCAGCCCAGCTCCTATCTCTGGAGGAGTCAGCCGCACTGCTGAAGGAGCAAACCAAGAAACAGCTGGTTAGTGAGGCCGAGTGCCTTTCTAAGGAGGCTAAACAGGCTGGGTGGAAACAGCCAGTGCCTCACTAGATCACTTAGCAATATGGTTCAACCAAAGCTGTTCTGAATGTCTCCTTTTATACAAGAAATACATTTTTAATACACATAAGTTATATGTAATATTTGGTAAAAGAAAATTAAGTAATTATCTGAACAATGATCATGTTTATCCTCTTATCCTTTGTGCCATAAATTCAGTCAGCAGCTCACATTTTGATTCACGCTATTTTTAAAAAGTCAGGACTTTTATTGACAGCTGATACAATGGTGGGTTTGCATCGTCACCTCACAGCAAGAAGGCTGGTTTTTGTGGCGATTGCATGTTCTTGTGTCGTGTGTGGGTTCTCTCCAAGTATTCTGGCTTCCTGTCTCAGTCCAAAGACATGCATGTGAAGGTAACTGGTGAATTTAAACTGAGTAGCTACTGCAGAAAGGAAAACTTTAGTGCAATAAGTATTTATAAAAGGATGAAGTCTCAGAGAGCTTGTTGATGCTGTTATTAAGATTGTGGCACAGTGCAGGTGTGTCTCACAAGAAATGCATGGCTTGTTTCAATAGTGAACCATTAGGATGCATTAGCTGAATTAAAAAAACCTTTTAACAGTTATTATTAAAGAAAGCTGAATGAGAGTATAAGAAGAGTATTACATAAGACAAACTTAGGTGCTCCTCTATGCTGGAAACTTGCATTCATATAAAACATATTTGTTCCTTCACATTGTCCTAAATGGTCTTTAACGGAAATGCCATCTTTCATCTTCTGTTAAATATTATCACATCCAGTTCATTGATTTCTTCTTTTCTTCTGATGGAAATCTTCAGGTAAAGGCCACCCTGCTTGAGACACTTTCTTGTCTCTAGAGGGCAGCATTCAAGCAGTGTAGGGACCGTGTATGGCTTCACATCCAGAGGAGCGAGCTGAGAGCCAAACATCACACAGTGTGCTGTTGTCAACTTATGGAGGCAGTTGAGCTCATTATCAGTCCTACTTTTGTTGAGAGTTTAATAGCAGTGGCTGTGCTGCTTTATAATAATGTGCTTGTTTTCTGTTTACCAGCCTATTCATGTCAGCTTTTTCTCTGTCTGGTGTTTAATTTCAGGAGTTGCAGGCCAAGCTGGCAGCCCAGAAACTGTCTGAAGGATTGAAGATCTCTATGGGGAGCTACACTCCTGACGGTGGCCCCATGGCTGCCTACAGAGAGGTTCACGATGAAGGAGCCCAGCTCTCCTCAGAGGAAGACTGATCCTGGAGGGCCAGCTGGGGGACCAGTGTGACCTTGGCCCTGAGGGAAAGAGGCTTTGGACCTTGTGAGCAGGACCCATCAGACAGGATTTTCACTCCAAGGGCAACAATTCTTCAAAGAGGAAAAGGGTCTTTTGCATGGTGTGAAGGAATAGTCGGTATCCCAGACTCGGCTCAGGAAATTGAATGACAGGTTGAGAAACTAGCTTACTTAATTGTCATTCAGTCTGTAGTGGGTTCAGTTGTTTCAGCGTTCTGCAGGAATAACAACACCTTCCGCTGACTACGACTCTTAAGTGCTAAATTTGAAACATGTGTCATGTGGGAAAGTGTTTCTTGTCAGCATGCTGAGACTGATGACATCATGGCTTTGAGTGCTGTTCGCTGAGGTTTCTGTTTTTAGTATTTTTAATAATTCAATGCACTTAAAGCTCATAAGCGGTGACTGTTTACAGCTTTGTGGAGAAGCAGACGTGAGCCTGCAAATAGTTATATCAAACTTCAATGTTACAGAATGTGTAACACGAACAAATAAATCACATGATTTCCTAAATGTCTGTTTGTTGTTTTTGTTTTTTTATAACATTCACAGTTTTCATGGCATCCGTTTTCTAGAAAAAAGTATATTTAACAGATAAACTTTAATTAATTAACGTGACCTGAGTAGTCTATTCAGGAAGGCTAAACTGAGCTCTACTCGCTCAAAAGCAGCGAAATCAAACAGGTTTTTAGTAGCAAAGAAATTCTTTAATATAAAAAGTATAAACTCAGCCATTTCAATAGGTACACCTTTTCGTCTACTTAATGTAAATGTAAGTCAGTGCAGTTAAATTTGTGGACATAATCAAGACAATCTGAGTATTGGGGTGAAGAAGAAATGTGATTTAAAGTGACTTTGAATGTTGCAGACAGGCTGGTCTGAGTGATGGGATTTTACTACACACAAGACTGCTTTGAGCTGGTAAGAAGGCAACAGTACCTCAAATGACCCCTTGTTACAGCCACGGTGTGCAGAAGAGCATCTCTGAACACACAGCACATGGAACTGTGAAGCAGATGGGCTACAGCAGCAGAAGACCACAGCAGGTGCCACTCCTGTCAGCTAAGAACACAAACCTTTACACCAAAACAAGCCAATAGAAGATTGGAAAAACTGCTGCAGCATTCAGATGGTATGGTCAGAATTGGTGTAAACTTGAAAGCATGGCTGTATCTCATTGACTCAGGCTGGTGGTGGTTTTGCTGTGGGGACTATTTTGTGACACACTTTAGGCCCTTTAGTACCAACCGAACATCATTTAAACACAACAGCCTACCTGAGTATCGTTGCTGATCACTTCCATCTCCTTTATGGTCACTTCCGACCTCCACAGCCACCAGATCTTAATCCAGTAGAGCACTTTTGGATGTGGTGGAACGGGAGATTTTCGTCATGGATGTCCAGCTGACAAATCTGCAACTGTGTGATGCTTGTTGAATCTGTGCCACCAAGAGTTATAACAATTCTGAAGGTGAAAAGGGGTCCCGGTTGCTACTAACAAGGTGTACCTAACAAACTGTCCAGCGAATATATATTAGTTCTGATAACGAGAACAGAAAAAGCATGAATGTGGTAATGTTCAGAATAATGTTCATGATGTTACAAGAGGTAATGTCTCGGGACTAAATGTCATATTACTCTTTGCTCAAACGTTAAGTCTAAAACTCCACCACAAAATTGTGATCAAGAACTGCAAAGAGATCATTCAGGGTTACCTCTTGCTTATTTCAGCAAGAAAACGCCAAACTACACTCTGCACATATTACAACAGCGTGGCTGCTTAGTGAGCGAGCCTGCCTGCTACACTGGCCTGTTTGTTTCACAACAAACCACTTTGCTTTCAAAACTACAACAATGGATCCCCATCATTCCCAGAATTCCAAGAATCTCGAATATGTGATGCAGCACAGAGGGAACTGTGAATTTGGACATTTGTTTGCTTTTCTTGAAACCACTTTTCTTTTAGTATTATTATTATTTTATTTTGTTTGGAAAAAAAGTTGTGTATAGTGTGTATTTTCCATAATCTTGATATTTGTGAGATGAAGGGTGTTTTCTTGACATTTTTATCTCCACTTCCATCTGAAATACAACCTTCTACTCAGATTAGGTTTCGCTATTTTCCGAGTGTTACAAAAAAAAGATCCTAGCTATTTTATTGTTAGGCTTCCAGCACATTAGTTAATTTATGTGCAAAGGAGATCCGCAAGGTGATATAAATTTCAATTTCTAGTGAGGCTGTGGTCAGCTGCAGGCACTGATAGCCTGAAATGCTGTGAGATGTTATCAGGCAGGGATCTGTCTCACACTTGATAAGATTAATGCAGGGTAGTGAAATATTAAAGCTTGATGGCTGAGACATCTGGAATGCATTTGGATCATGTTGTTGCTGAGAATGGCAGGCGATGATGGGACGGCAGCGGGCTAATGCAATATGGCAAACACCATTTCTCAACGTTGCTAATATGTGGCAGATAAGAAGTGCCAGCTACGTTCAGCATCTTTCCAAACTGCCTTTCCCATCATCTTTCTTCCAACTCGCTGTGAGGACTGCAGGCCATCGTAATTTAAACAGTCTGATTCTGGGATTTTAATGAGGAAGAAAGGGGGAAAAAAGGCACCGAGGCACCTTTTTAGGGGAACTGAGGGCGGGTTCATGTGGGTCAGAGACTGGTGGTCGATGCCCCTTGATAACCTTTAGTAATTGCTGCTGAGGCAGTGGTGGGAGATGTTATAGGAAAAAAACCCTTCCACATCTGATTGCTATGTATTTAGACACTGTATCTGATGGGCTCCAGAATGGCCCTGTGGTGATGTCCAATAACAAAGACACATGCACTCCTCCACAGAGGATCCTCATTGTGCTGGGATTAATTACAGCCTACCTTGCTTACATAAATTTAGAGACTGTTACCAATTACAGGGCACATTTTTGCCGTAGCTTTTCTCTGTGGTATCTGGCGTCAAACCTGAGTCTGCACGTAGGTTGACGTTGTTGAGGTGGAACCAAGCTCACTCTATAGTCAGAGCCTTTTTTTTCTCTTCTCGTCTCTTTTTTTTTTCTTCTAAACGTTGTCCATTGATGAGGAGGTTGTTTATACTTCAGCTTGAATCCCAGACCCCTTGACTCAGATTAATAAGCTCCTCATGAAGTAGTCTGCAAGTGATTTGCTCCAACTCCGAGTCCGAAATCACACGTCCTGCGGGAATAGAAATAATTTGCTGTTTGGGAGGGGAAACTGGAATGTGATTTCAAAACTGCTTCTTCAAAGAGCAGTCAGCTCGGCCTTAAATTAGATATACAGTATGATGTATAGACTGGCGTTAAACACGAGTTAGGCCCTCAGCAGAATGATTTGATTATATCTGCCAGGTTACAAAGTCTGAGCTCATACTTTTTCCATTCTCTGATGCTTTTGTCATATTTTTTCAGGGCACACGAGGAGATGAAATAATGCAGCACACAGCAGCTTTCTGTAGATAAGGTTACAGCCTATCTTCCTATCCCAATTAGAACCAGCTCTCCCTCATCTAGTGCACCAAAACTGAATCAAGTGAATCAAGCGTCATGGCTGGCTTGCCAAAAAGGTGGATGGAGATGTTGGTCTGCTTGTCCAGAACAGCTGTTTGCCACTGATATATGCCAATCAGCCTCACCAAAGGACGCATCCATATTACTTTGTGGTTTTGTAACCTTCCTTATAGCAAATAAATTATAAGAATACAATTAAAAAAGAAAAGTAAAACCTTAAAGAATGAGAAAGAAACATGCATTCATGCTCCCTGTGAATGAGGAAGCAAGCTTCTGATATTTAAAGTTTATTTTCCAGTCAAACCCCGGCTCTGAGCCTGGTTCTGTTGGAGGAGTCTTCCTGTTTTAAGGGAGTTTTTCCTTCCCACTGCCGCCAACCGGCATTGTGCTGTCCCACTATATAACTTCAGCTCCTTTGTAACGTAGCAACCGTGATTAAGACAGCATAAAGAATGATGAACACAGAAGAAATAACTGTTCAGTGAAGAGTAAAAGGAATTAAAAGGGTAAGTAGCTGCCAGGTGCTGATAATCAGATCCACTTCATTAGCTGATCATCACCGAGCATGATTGCCTCTATAACTGCAGAAGCTTTCGCAGTTTTCCTATCTGGAGCATTGTGGTCTTCCCAAGAGTCCCAGCAAAATAACCCCAAGGTCAGATGAGGAAATGCTCAGGGGAACTGCCAAAGAACCCTAGAGCTACGTTTCCGACAGTTAGCATGTTAAATGTTAAAGTTAATGAGCGTGCAATTAGAAAAAGGCTGAAAAAGTATGGTTTGCTTGGAATAGTTGCCAGGAAAAAGCCTCTTCTGTCTGAAAATAACATGGCAGCATGGCGTAGGTTTGCAAAGTTGCATGTGAAAAAAAGCGCAAAACGTCTGGAACAATGTCTTTTGGACAAACAAGACCAAAATGGAAATATTTGGCCATAGTGTACAGCACCACGGTTGATAAAAAACAAACGGCATATCAGCACAAACACCTCATAACAGCTGTCAAGGACAGTTGTGGAGGGCTGATGATTTGGGTTTGTTTTGCAGCCACACCTGGGCTCCTTGAGGTCACTGTGTTGACCATGAACTTGTCTGTATATCAAAGTATTCTCGAGTCAAACGTGAGGCTATCTGTCTGAAAGCTAAACCTTGAATTATGCAACAGGACAATGATCCCAAGCACAGCAGCAAAACAGCAAAATGGCTGAAAGTGAAAGGAATGAAGGTGTTGCAATGACCCAGTGAAAGTCCAGACCTCAACCTGATTGAAATGCTGTGGTGGGACGTTTAGAGAGCTGTGCATAAATGAATGGCCCAAAAACTTAATGAGATGAAGCAACGTGTAGGGAAGATTGGGCTAAAATTCCTACATAATGATGTGAGAGACTGACAAACACAGAAAATGGTTAATTCAAGTTATTTCTGTTAAAAGTTGTTCTAAAAGCTACCGAATCATGGGGTATTCTTTTTTCTTGTTTTTTACAGGACTGCAGAGAGCTATATGAAAACTTTTCACTGTATAATTGACTGTATAAAATTTGGGAATTTTAGCTTCATATATCAAACAATAGATTTAAAATTTGTTGGTTTTTTTTAAATTTTTATTTCTATTTTTCAAAAAGGCCCATGCAACTCACTTTCAGGCCTCCCTTTTTCTTGCACACTGTGGCAATATGTGAAGATAAATATTATAAAAGCTACTGCAGATAAGAGTCTGAAAATTTTACTGGATTTTCTTTTATCTTTAATAATTTTTGAGATATTCATGTTTAAACACTGCCGGACCAGTTTTTAAAAGTATATATATGTTGAAAAGTCTTTGACACATGAAGCTAAAATCTCAAAGCACTCAATATATATCTGCAAACTTTATACCATAACATTTTTATGCAAACTGGGACTGGCCGAAGAGAAGATGTTCGAAACAATGGCTGATCTGAGATGGAATAAAGTGTGCTGTGTATAATATCAGGCACAGATGGCATGCCATGTAGCCACATATGGAGGCTTTACATTATTGCATGATGTTTCAGAACTACTCACAGCTTCTCAGTCATGGTGTTGTGTCTCAGCAGTTGTGGATTGGATTAAAGAAATTTAAAAGGAAAAAAACAAAAGACAAAAACATTCATTTTGTATGGAATTGTAAAACGTTTGGTGATCTCCCTCCCATCAGGTAGCCACCAGATGGATGTTTTTAATCAATCTTAACATGTGGAAGGCAATGCTTCTCATTGGTGTTTGTCTCAAGTGTTAAAGCTGAACAGATGTTTCATATGCAAATGGTATTAGCTGTGAATGAGAACCAAACAAGCTTGCATGTGTGACTGTGCTGTGTTATGTGTGTGTGTATGTCCTCCTGACAGGGCAAGGAGGAAAGTAAATACTTTCCTGACAGCACAGAGGTGCTGAGGTCTCCAGTTATCTCTCCATGAAACGTGTGTGTGAGAGGAAGCTTGCACATAGTTTGTGTCATAGCTGCTGGCTGCCTGAGGAAGCGTGATATGTGGCCGTAACACTCAAGAGAGTCCTGCAGCTGTCTCACCAGTAATGTGGATAGAAAAATGTTCCCCTACTGGTGGGTTATTCTACTGAAGGGGGAAAAAGAAGGACAGAGGTGTCTGGAAATGACTGCGGGTCGTAAAACATAGTCATGGGAATGATTTATTAGATTTTTACATTCTTGAGATTGTTTTCTTTTCTGTCTTTTTTTTAGCATCCAATAGACGCAGCTAGTTCATTGCATATAAATGCAACCAGGACAGTTTATTTACTATGATTGCTTGGCATGCAAGCAGTCGCTAGCATTGCAGTATATTTCATTCATATCTGTTGAATTTTCAGTTGCCTGATGATCTCAAGGTGTTTTACAGAGATGCGATACATGCTGGTGTGGATGATTACCACAGTTTCATATGTAGATGGTAGAGTATTATAATAATCATGCTGCGAAACCTTTTGCCATCCATACACACCATTTCTGTATAACTATTACCACATAACGGTGTTTGTAGCCAATCACTGCATATTGGTACAGTCTTAGAAATTTGGAATAAACTTTATCATCAATACATTAAACGATAGTTTGTGTTTTTATGGTTCCCTGTATGCAACTTTTTCCAGGATTCACCAGAAAAACTGAGATTTTTTTATTCATCAGCTATTTTTTAAGACACTAAAAATCTGCTTTGTTGCCCCCACACATTCAAATGTTGTTGCACATAGTTTAAGAGAAATTATTTCTAAATGTGTTTAGGTTTTGATGACGTTGAGGTCTTAAAACCTAAACCTCACAATAACACATGTATCAAATAAGATACACTTGGCGTTACATTGCTGTTAATAACAGCAATCCCTTTCTCAGAAGAGCTGCCTCATCCTCCTCCACCTATATAATGAATAAACAAGTATAACCGATAGCAAATTATCACTTTAATTCAATTTTCTTCCACTTTCAGGAAGACGACATGTGCTTCTAATGTTTGGTGAAATGCACGTGTGCTGTTGTTTTATTATATACATGGCCAATTTCATTATAAAGCAGAGTTATATTCTTATGTTTCCACCACATCCTTTTGTCTGTAATTAACTAACTACCAGATTTAATGTAAGAGAAGCAGTCTGTGGACTTTCTGCGAGATAAGAATGTCACAACACAAGCATTATGTGTTTCCTTTTCCTTGGAACAATGTTTACAGTTCAAAAGCCATAAAACTGACCACAAATGGAAAAGGCATGGTATAGCTGTAATGAGTTATCCTTGTGTAGTCACATCTTGTAGCAGATGGACTGTGTGTTTATTTTAACTCCGTGCAGGTAGTACTCAGAGGTCAACACTGGATGGCAGTGGTGTATCTTTGGTGTTGCAGCTTTATGATTTTATGCTCATATCACGTTTTCACAATACAGCTTTAATAACAGCCGGCTTTGCCGATGTAAGGTATGTCATCGCGGCTTTAATTTCTTCTCGGGAGGTTTTAATTTTATCATCAAAAGCCACCTGGGTGCAGGGAATCTATTTCCCTAAAGATCGTAAAGCCAGAATCACCATCTCTGAGGGAAAGTGGAGGATCAGCAGCCTCAGCGGTTACCATCTGATTCCAGATAGTCTGTCTTTGTGTTTCAAAGGTGTGTTTCAAAGGTGTGGTATGGGGCGATCGTGGCTCAAGAGTTGGGTGTTCGCCTTGTAATCGGAAGGTTGCTGGTTCGAGCCCCGGCTCGGACAGTCTCGGTCGTTGTGTCCTTGGGCAAGACACTTCACCCGTTGCCTACTGGTGGTGGTCAGAGGGCCCGGTGGCGCCAGTATCCGGCAGCCTCGCCTCTGTCAGTGCGCCCCAGGGTGGCTGTGGCTACAATGTAGCTTACCATCATCAGTGTGTGTGTGTGTGTGAATGGGTGGATGACTGGTTGTGTAAAGCGCTTTGGGGTCCTTAGGGACTAGTAAAAGCGCTATACAAATACAGGCCATTTACCATTTACATGTCCCAGGTACACCTGGCTGCTCAGCCTCTTCCTGAAGTTTCAGCTCTCAGTCTGGAACTCCTTTCCTCACTACAATGGGAGACTATACAAATATGATCTGGATACATCTGTACTTGAAAGCACTCCCACAATCTCTGCTTGGAAAGCTTTGCATAACAATCCTGAGGCACTAGAAAGAGTGCAGGAGGAAAAGGGGGGGTGAAATGGGTTGAGGCCCGTGATGTGTAGTGTGGGCCAAGAAGCTGCCAGCATCCCAGCCGCTCCATGTCTGGCCTGGCACAGTATTAAGCAGGCTGTTTTGGGGCCTGTCAAAAGCTCATCACGGCAAGGAAGCCGTCTCTGTGGGGATGCTGCGAGGGTGCCAGGGCACGGCAGGGGGGAGAAACCAGAGACCCTGCCCGGCAGCTTGGTCATAATGAGGAGGAAAATTCTTATTCTTGTATCCCCATTAATGTTACAACAACAATGCACTTTTGTCCAACTTTGTTTCCCCTCTCTCGCTTTTTTTCTTCAATGTTTCACATTTGTTTCATTTACAACCCCTTTAACTTATATTTGATGAAACTCAGGAAGCCCTGCTTATTATCTCAGAGGTTGTAGTAATTAAATAGTTCCATGTTTTAAGGTATCATTTCCTGGCTAGTGTTGTTTGTGACACCAATCTAACAACGAGAGTGGACCGACAGGCACAACGACATGTTATTATTTTTTTAAAACTGCGAGTGAAATCATGCAACTTGATTTGAGGACATTTGAACCAACAAACTCTAGAAGTGTAAATTTATTTGTGTGCATGACTAAAACGCAACCTCTCAGCTGAGAGTTGACGCCAGAGCATTTCTCATATATACATATTGTAGGTGTGAAAACATTGATTTCTCATGCTAGGCTGAGTCTCACGGCGCTGGTGTGTTAGTGTCATACAGCTCTCTGGGAAATTCCTATTTATTTGTAAAATTATGTGCATAAAACCTGTGCTGGATGGTGAAATTTGGCTTTGGTTCTCGAGTGTTACAACAATAGTAAAATTACGCATTAAAACAAACACACACACACACACACACACAAAATCCTCTTCAGTCCAACAATTATGGGGCCTCTATATGGAGTAGTTGGCTCGTTTATATGCTGTAATGTTGTGACCATTCCAAGCCCCGAGGCCAGGTGTTTTTGATTGCAGTATAGCACGTTGGAGCGCGCACTCTGCAGCACGGCTCTGGCCCCATAAGACGGTTGGATACGAGTATGATAAAACAGAGGAGACCGAGTGGGAGTGTGGGGCCCAGACTGTTTTCCTTATTTATTTATTAATGTTTTGTTTTCTCAGAGAGAAGCTGACAGACAGACAGGCAGCTACACCCTCTTATTAGATGACTTCCTTTGCTGAGTAAATACATTCCAGCTGAGATCTAACATGTCAGCGTGCAAAGTGTTTTGGATAAACACCTACAGACATAGACAACTTTTGGATTTTATAGCTCAAAGGGGGGACAGTCTGGATGAGCTCTGGATGAGCTCTGCTGAACAGACACAACAATGACTTCACTTTTATTCTATTATAAACAACTTACATCTTCTACATACTGTCTGCTTCAGAATGGCGGGGTGTATCCCGTCATCCCTGAATTTCCCTCCCAGTGAATATCTGCCATTTCTTTTACCTTCAGTGACATGTGAGTACTCACACACTCCTCAGATGTCACTGGAACAATTCACTAGATGTGGAATCGCCTGCCATCAAAACAGAACTAAGAAGTTCCAGTGAATGGTTAAAAGTTTGGTCTTGGTTGCAGGAAACAAACACAACAGCCTGTAGTGTTGCCCTCTGGTGGTAGTCTTCCTACCCCACTGATAATGCCTTTAAACCCTTTGATGTCCAAGTCGTCATCAGTGATAATCCCAACTTTAACTGCATACAATCACGATATGTACTTTTTGTCTTTGTTAAACAGTTCTCCAAAGTCTTCGCAATCTGGGAACAAAGATAATAAGCAGTCTGACAGACACACGGCAAAAACTTTGCCTTTCTCCAAACATAGGGTTAATGTACGGTTAGGGTTACCACCAGTGATGACTTAGATCTCAGAGGGTTAAAGAAATACATGCAATTGTAAGAAGTAACAAGCACATGGGTGTTACCACCACAGTTTCAGCAGTTCCTCAAGATTATATTAACTTCTTCCTGCCAAGTTTTGCAAACTGTGGCGATGCAATGCCCAGTAGAGAAAATACACCCAGCTTTTATTTACTTATTTATTGTTGTTACATCGAAACCAAAAGGTAGCACACAAAGTATCTACAAACACCTCTGCTGCAAAAGCTGTGCATATACCAAAGGTTTAGTACAAAAGCAAGCAGCATCAGAGATGAACTGCGAAGTCATCGTCATGTGCCATCAGTTAACCAAAACAATTGGTTAAAAGAAGCCAAAAGGCTCCGACTGTGGGTTTTTGTTTGCACCTTCATACAGCATTACACGTTTTAAGTGAATTCATTGTTAAATTAAAAGAAGAAATAGAGTGTAATAGAGATCAGCTTGTCTGCATTTTTTTTCAGTGTTCTGCAACTAAAGAGAAGTAATTATGAAGGGTTTATTTAACTCCTACAGCTGACGGTAATCTCACACTAAAACATACAAAATATTTACTTTAATGCCACTGAAATTACACACCCAAACTAACTACAGTAGAGACAAAAGGGTGTGATCTGTGTGTTTGAAATTCAATATATTAAAATCACTTTACTTGTTCCAACAAGTCACCAATCAGACCCTGAAATTCAAAACACCCAGACCTCATTTACATTTCTACTGGCGCGTACGTACAAAAGCCGGTAGGAGATTTTCATTTCTATTGTTGTTCTTTGAGGCGCCTTAACTAAATTCATAAAGGCTGTTTGTCTTCCTGTTATCCTTTCTTATCTGTCAGCATGAAACCTACAACATGACAGCGCATGACCAATGAAGAATGTATCACACTCAGACAAACATTTACAAGCTGCATCTGGTCCTGGTTCGCTTCTGTATACGTCCATGTCTCAGCCTCTACAGGTGCCACTGCACGGGGTAATAAAAAGCAGCGTGGGTGGAAGTCCTGTTTGCACAAAGATGTAGAGGAGAGAACAAGGCTGCACTCCTCTGTGACATGTTTTACACTAAGCATGGTGGGCTTCCAGGAAGGGCAGAGTGAGCCTGCGGTGACAATGTCCGTGCTAGTTATTCATAATAACTACAAAAAAGAAACAAACAATAAACTACAACAGCTTTTTTGTAATTTTTTGAAAGAGTTTTTTGTTTGACCTTTTTTTTCAGACCTCCTTGGCTGGAAAAGCGTACACATTAGAGTAAGCCTCAGTGACATAATATCACAGTGATGAAGTCAGACAGAAAGCTGGAGCTCAAGTGGAGGTGGGTTGCAGAGTGGCTTGCAGATGTGTAGCCATTGTGGGCAGGCTTTTAATCAAATCAACAGAGGCAGGCTGGCACTGAAATTAGCTGATCTGTCAGGATTGCATTAAGTTATACAGGTGCGCCTAATAAAGTGTCCTCTGTGTCGATTTGAACATAGGAAAAAGCTTGATGGGTGGTTTTTAAAGGCAGTGGCTTTGGTCTTAGTTTTATTTTGGGTAAAGGAGGTTTCTCAAACAGTCATAAATGCACGGCCGTGACAAACTGGTTTTATTAAGTCTGGTGTACTGGTAATTTTCAAAGGCTTGTTTCCGTGAGCCTCATCATAGAGCAGGTGCTCTGTGTCATGTGTCAGAGCTGGCATTCACCGGCTGGTAAATAAGCAGTGAATGTAGCATGAATCAGCTGTGTAATCACCTTGGTAATTTTGGTGTCACTACTTAAAAGTTAAATCTCTTTTTGATGTGGTCGACCCATCATTTTTTCCCCCTTGTTTCCTTTTGCCTCACACAATGAGCGAGTTACAAAAAATATCCTGCGAGTAATTTCGCCATCTGGAGAAGTCTTTTAACCTTCTCTGGCAGATGTTTACCACGATCAGTTCATTCTCTGATACCGAATGCTATCTTTTGCTAAACCTACTTTTAAGTCTAACAAAAGCCGAGATTTAAAAAAAAAAGATAATTCAGATACATGAAGATAAGGTCATTTGATTTCTACGTGTTTTAAATTGCAGGCACATTCCCACAGGTGTTTTCCCTTGATTATCCTGATTAGACTCCAGTTCACACTGAAAGTAGGTGGTGGTATGATATGATAGGACTTGCATGTTGTAACCTGTCTCTGTGTATTTGTTCCACCTTGGAAGCACAAACTGTAAGAGGGATGTAGACTCTTTGACATCACCAATTAGTTTCTCGACTACTAAGTTTAGCAGGACCAGAAGAATTAAACAGATAATGAAAGGCCTCTCGACTGTAGTGGATTATAGCTTTTCCCTTAGTCGCAAGTAATGGGATGCAAGAAAAACTGGTTAAAATTAAAGAGAAAAACTGAATAAGTATTTCCTTAAAGTATCTTGTAGTACAGGTGAGAGGCATCTACACATAGATCTGGCTATAACTCAGTTGTCAGAGCTGATGTTGTCCACTCAAGACAATATTTAGGATGTAAATTTATTTGGAAGCATCTAAGGAGCAGATCTTCACTCTGTGCTGCAGAAACACGAGCAGAGACTTTCTTTGTTACAGAAGCCGTGTCAAGCTGCACAGAGCAGCAAGTCAGATACAGGAACAGCATAGAGCATGAGTGAATGAGAATGAATGAATGAATGAATGAATGAGACCGTAAATTCAACAACTAGATGTTTAATGAGGTTATAAATCAGTTTACAGGTAAGGTTGTTTTTTTTTTCACTGAATTAACTCTTTTTGTTACAACATGAGTCGCCCCCTGTTGGTCATTAGAAAGAATACATTTCAATTCAATTTCGCAACACCAAATCACAACAAAGGTCATCTTGGGGCTCTTTAAACTTTAAGGTAAAGACCAAACAGTAATAGACAGAAAACCTCAAATAATCAGACGAGCAAGCCCTTGGAGGCAGTGGGAAGGAAAAACTCCCTTTTAACAGGAAGAAACTTCCAGTAGCACCAGGTTCAGGAATTGCCAGCCATCTGCCAGCTGACCAGTTGGGCGTAAACCACAAGGAGCTTTCACATTGGCTTCAATTATTAAACTTTGAGGTTAAATCTACTTCATATAAAGGCAGTGATTGGAAAAAAGAAAGCCAACTCAAGGTTGAAAAATAACATTTTCTCATTTTGTTCAATTCACAAAGCTGGAACTAAAAACATTTATTCAAAAACATTTTGAATAATTATATTTATATCTGTTTACACAAAAGCCAGCTGTTTTGGGAAATTGTCTAAAATGAAGACGTCAGAGTTGAGAAATATTACCAGAATTACTGAGTGGATTTGTTTAATGGTCAGACTTGGGGAATTCTGAGCTTTCGCTGTAACAGGTGAGTCAGGGATAGTGTTCAACACTGTCCCTGACTCACCTGTTCATTTTCCCCTCAGGAAGGACATATGCTGCATCAATGCCAGTGAAAACTCATGACTTCCTCTGGAGACTCCCTCTGTGACTCCCTCTGGAGACTTCACTTCCAAGAATATGAATAACAGTGTTAGAGCCCAGCAAACCCACTGTCCTCGTGGCTGTGAGTGTGTGGTATGGCTCACTGCCCTGTCTCAGGTACTGCCCGATTTCCTGTGGAGCCAGTAAAATGCGAACAGCTCATTCTATTCAACGACTATGTCTGGGAGTGTTTAAGGTGAGGAAGAGAAGCGCTCTAGTGCTGGAGAGCCTTTGTAGTGATTATGGCTGAGCTGTGTATCTGTGGTGGCTTACTCCTTTATGTGTTTTAGGTTGACCTACTTCTGGTAATTATTGTGTTTCTTTTTGTTGCAGGTGGCTTGGCCGTCTCTTCAATAATATATAAAGATAAATAAAAACTTTTAATTTGTTCTTGATTGTCTCTTTTTCTTCCAGACACATCAGTCTAGCTGACGTGTGAATTGAGAAACCAGAGTCAGACAACATGAGTCTGACAACAAAGTCACAAACCTGGTTACTCAGAATTATGGACAATGTATGGTGGAGGTTGCAACCTTTTCAACTTGCCTGTTTCATTAACCATCAAGACTTTCCTCGCTAACATGCTAAAAGAGCTGTACACACTACAGTGTTACTCCTCTATATAAAATGTTGACCAAGGTGATGAGTAAACAAACAACTAGCCGTTAAGATGATAAGTTCAGGCTCCTTTTCTTGCTAATGCTATATTTTTTGATAATTTCCCAACTTTGTGAGAAGAGTTTGGGGAGGATGGATGGATAGATTACATTTTTAATAGACAATATAATCTCCAAAAATGGTTTTCCCGAGGGCAACCAACATACATACAACCATGCAACCGCCTGTCTTTACACTAAAGTAGTAATTTTAGGGGCTTATTAGAGGTCTGTGATTTGTGAGGTGTGTGATTTTGATGACATTATTCAAATTCGAGAACTGAAGTTCTCGAATTTGCTTAGGGCTGTATTTGTCTCAAAATTGTAAGCAACTAAAACTCTAATTTTATTATTAGTGCTTTACAACAAAAATGAGAAAACATTAAAACAAAACAAAAAACCCCCAAAGCAAGTTTGTGTGCTGTAGTTTTCAGTCTTTTATGCAGCATAGCCAACAAGGCCCTTATCACAAAAATATACCGTATAACACGGTCGGTGTTTAGCATCAACACTTTAATTAATGGAAACAATGATCTCATGTGCTCTCTGTCAAACTGTATTAATGAACAATATGTAACTGGTCTGCAAGCAGAGGTTAAAGTGGGATTTGGCAGGTGTACGAATCCTGTGAATGGGTAGTGCACCTTGGAGAAAAGATCACTAAGAAACCAGACTCATGATAATACTGTGAGCTCCAGGAGATTTTTGTTTGTCTACAGGCAAACACACAAGTGCCCACTGACTCCTGCTTCGCCTTTGGAAAGTGTGTGCACAATACCATGGGTATTTTTTCCAGAAAATTGTTTCTTAAAGTAATAAAATAAGAACTCTGTCAACCATACAGTTGATAGCTTTTTTTCCTTTTTTTTTTTTTTTTTTTTTTTTTTTACACCTGATTCCCTTCCTGATGCAGCTCTGAAAGAATTTGTCTTTGGCTGGAATCAACCCAGCAACCTTTCACTTACCAACCAAATATATGGACCCAAAATGAAAAGGTCAATCCTGCGTGAAGCTGCAGAGCTGGGTGATAATTCCCATTGGGTTTGTTACAAGTTTTTTTTTTTTATATATACACAAATAGTTCAGTGCTAAGGTAAAGCATGTTTAATTTAAAGTACAAATGTATCATATCATGTAAAACTATGAGAAATATGTGCTTAAAAAACAAACACTTGGACCAAAAGGCATTCATTGTGAGGAATGTATACTCAAGGAAACCTCATTCCCATCCTGTTTAATTCCTCTGGGCATCCAGTTTCCATTTAGCCTTGCAGGAGTGGTGCTCATCACTGCCCAGCAACTTCACAAAATACGCCACAGTGGTTTTGGACTCAAGGTGCAAGGTAATTGTAATCATAGCTTCGTTGCCCAAGAGTGATAAAAGCAGAGAGACACATTTATTTTACGTCAAAGTTTCACGTCAAGTGTGGCTGGTACGTGCTTGGAGCAGCTCTACACTATACACAAGTGGTCCAACAAACTGCTCTGAGCAGCCTGATCTGCACAAGCTCATTTCGTTGGCACACCAAGCCCCCTCGACAAATTACATTTCCCTCCCATCTCGGTGTCAGTGAGATTTCGAAGGAAATGTTCCTTCAAGCCTCGCTAATTAAGACTGATATAGTGTTTTTTGCTTTATACGAAAACAACATCATAATCCAGATTTAACAGTGTTTTAACAGTTGAATAGTGTTTTATTTTTTGTGGTCATTGTTATTCCACTGATGTTTCCACAGCCAAACACAGGTGTGGTTAATAACATTAACGATGGCCGTGTAAGATCTAACTGCTCTGGTGCCAAGCCCAGGCCTCTTCTGTTGTGCTTGTTGGCTCACCGTCATGGCTTACTGGGCCACCTAAATGGAACGGAGCCATCACATAACATTATTAGTTACACCTGACAAATCAAAGTGACCGCTATGAGAAATGTCTATATCAGTGGCTGGGATCATTTCCAGTCTGAGCTGCATGCTCACATAGCTGAGTAAAGCCCCATTATCACGACAAAGTCTCTGTTTGTTTGTTTGTTTGTTTGTTTGTTTGTTTGAACTCCTACACAATCAGGAGTTAAGCAATCTAGATTGGCACACAGGTACGTCTTCCCTCAAGGTTCTCATCTATGTCAGATATTATGTTATCATCTTGTTGCCTAGCAGCCACCTAGCAACAGGCTAAATGGAACCATTTGTACATTTTATGAAACTATTAACACCTTGTAAAAGCATGATATCATTTTAATTTAACAACAGCTACATCTATTTTGTATCCACAGAAGTTGAATTATGCATCATATATTATGACGCCATCACGTTACCAAGCAACTACCCAGCAACCTGTTCAAATCACCCATTTTTGGGGCATTTGTGCACTTAGAACAGGAAATCCTGAAGGAAAGTTATGAAAATTATGATGAAACTCACCTTATGATTATGTCTCTACTTTTGCTCTACTGTCTATACTACACTGTAAAAAAAAAAAAAAAATCCTAAAAAACCAGTAATATTGCGGCAGCTGGGGCACCAAAATAATACCATAAAATAACAGAAAATAACTTTCTCATGAAAATATGGTTATTTTCAGTAATGACAATACAGTTTGTTGCCCTAATGTTACATGGGATTTTGCCTTTTTCAAGTGCTTTTAAACATTAAATTAGGAACATTTTAATGTGATTAAACAATGAAATTACCTATAAACAAGGTCAATAATTGCGGCAATATGATTAATAATACGTAAATGTACAGAAATATACAGTTAACAGTTGGTTTAAATAATAATGGATTGCATGTCCTGGGACAGACTGACAGAGGCAAGGCTGCCATATCGCACCATCGGCCCCTCTGGCTATCACCAGTAGGTGAAGAGTCTTGACCAAGGACCATCTGCTATGCAGATGACACGCAGCTCTATCTATCCATGAAGCCAGGTATCACAGACCAATTAGTTAAACTGCAGGAATGTCTTAAAGACATAAAGACCTGGATGGCCACTAACTTTCTGCTTCTTAATTCAGATAAAACTGAGGTTATTGTACTCGGCCCTGAAAACCTTAGAAATATGGTATCTAAGCAGATTCTTACTCTGGATGGCATTACCTTGGCCTCCAGTAACACTGTGAGAAACCTTGGAGTCATTTTTGACCAGGACATGTCCTTCAATGCACATATTAAACAAATATGTAAGACTGCTTTCTTCCATTTGCGCAACATCTCTAAAATTAGAAATATCCTGTCTCAGAGTGATGCTGAAAAACTAGTTCATGCATTTATTACTTCCAGGCTGGACTACTGTAATTCTTTATTATCAGGCTGTCCTAAAAACTCGCTGAAAAGCCTTCAGCTAATCCAAAATGCTGCAGCAAGAGTACTGACAGGGACTAGAAAGAGAGAGCATATTTCTCCTGTTTTGGCTTCCCTTCATTGGCTTCCTGTTAAATCCAGAATTGAATTCAAAATCCTGCTCCTCACATACAAGGTCTTAAATAATCAGGCCCCATCTTATCTTAATGACCTTGTAGTACCATATCACCCTATTAGAGCACTTCGCTCTTGCACTGCAGGCCTACTTGTTGTTCCTAGAGTATTTAAAAGTAGAATGGGAGGCAGAGCCTTTAGTTTTCAGGCCCCTCTTCTGTGGAACCAACTTCCAGTTTGGATTCGGGAGACAGACACTATCTCTACTTTCAAGATTAGGCTTAAAACTTTCCTTTTTGCTAAAGCATATAGTTAGGGCTGGACCAGGTGACCCTGAATCCTCCCTTAGTTATGCTGCAATAGACGTAGGCTGCCGGGGATTCCCATGATGCATTGAGTTTTTCCCTTCCAGTCACCTTTCTCACTCACTATGTGCTAATAGACCCCTCTGCATCGAATCATATCTGTTATTAATCTCTGTCTCTCTTCCACAGCATGTCTTTCATCCTGTTTTCCTTCTTTCACCCCAACCGGTCGCAGCAGATGGCCGCCCCTCCCTGAGCCTGGTTCTGCTGGAGGTTTCTTCCTGTTAAAAGGGAGTTTTTCCTTCCCACTGTCGCCAAAGTGCTTGCTCATAGGGGGTCATATGATTGTTGGGTTTTTCTCTGTATTTATTATTGTGCTATCTACTGTACAATATAAAGCGCCTTGAGGCGACTTTTGTTGTGATTTGGCGCTATATAAATAAAACTGAATTGAATTGAATTGAGTGTCCGAGCCGGGGCTCAAACCGGCAACCTTCTGATTACAAGGCAAACTGCCAACTCTTGAGCCACGATCACCCTAAATAACACTAATAATTATTATTATTTGATGTAAAAAAAGTTTATAAGAATCATATTATATATTTTCCATAGCATTACATTTGAATTTAACAGTTCTATCTTTCAAATAACGGACAAATATTTGTGATGTTATGATACATTTGTGAATGTATTTTAACAATCTAAATATGCATGTACAGACAAATACATTTAAAAAACAAGAAAATTATGTTTTATTACATTTACAGTGATTTTATGTTAATTTACATTTGAAATGTAAAATCACAGTCTCTTAATGTAAATTTAATGATATTCTAGAAAAACAGTACAAAACTGTAAAATACACAGTAAAATACTTTTATATTGCAATTTTTTTTACAGTGTACTATACACACAAGTATTTTTGGTATTAAATTAATAGCTGAACTACACTAACCTGCATGAAAAAATATAATATAACTGACTTTCTTAGCTATTTGAGAAATCAGATAACTTTTTTCATATTAATGATAATAATTTATAATTTATCATCATTCATAAAGCAGAGAGCTGTGTTGTAGTCTTAAGCATTTGGTGGGATTATGGAACAAGACTACATAGTAAGTACGATTTTGAGTTTGATTGATTGCAACATATTGGCATTATGTCTGCATTTATATATTAGAGAGAAATTATTTGCAACAATTCACCAGTTTGCCTGAGAGTAAGTGTAGTTCCTCCAAGATGGGACACAGTTTGTTGAAGGAAGTTTACTTCCCACCTGGTGAACCTTGGAGTCAGAACAATCGACCTCTGATAGCAAAAGAACATTGAATGCAATCACTGGACAGCCACCAACTTTGTCTTAGTCACAAAGAAGTTTCTGTCCTATTTTTATTCTAGTGTGACTGACTCATAAGTAATAATTATGGTGAAACTAAAATTTATTGAAAGAAGCTCAATAAAGATCAAACTACTACAAATAACTATCATTATCCAGAGTTTACCGGTGATTAACGCTCCAAACTGCTTGTCAGTCGCTCCATCTCTCTCTTTGCTACCGAATGTCTGCTGGGTTATGAAATCATGTTCAGAATGACCACCAGCACTTTGATCAAAAGAAGTGTGTTAGCGAAGGGTGTCATTAATGACTTGTGTAGTGCCAGGAAGGGCGGTTAATTTTCTCAGGGGCCACATGAGAAACTGGAACTGTTGTTGAGGGTGGTCATCCACAACACTCGCAGTTTCTCATCTGGCCCTCTGGGATTATAAATTGTTTTTGGAATCCGCATCAAATGACCCGCAGTATACTTTAGGATATTAAGGATGAGCTTCTTACAAATCATTCTTGCTGTTTTTCATCTTCGGTTTATCGCTACTTTTCTTCTTAGAATATTATACCAGGTGAAGATATCATTAAAAAATAAACTATTAAGCCTGAGGAGACATCATTATATTTCAGGTCTTTCTGGAAATATAACAATCCTTCATTGATGCACTGTAGGTTTTCCATTTTCCACGTGCAGACAAGAAGACTGCAATGCTGGATTATAAAGAACAACAAAAGTTTGCATTTGAATAAAAATGTAATTAAGATAAGTTGATGTTCATTGAAAGGAAACACGCTGCACATTAGGATGGCTGCATACTTTCTCAGTCATTAACATTAGAGGACTGGTAAGTTATGCATACACACCCTGTGGAAGTTGTCGTTTGGTCCAGACCAACACTGGTACTGCAAGACCATCATCACCCTAAACTGAAAACAAAATAGCAATAAAGGACCTGGCAAAAGGACAGCAGCAGCTGTGTCTGCGTCTGTGGCCCAAAGTCCTTCAAGAGAATTCTTTAATCCTGACACCTGCAAGTCATTTTATCATGATTTACAGTGGGGAAATGTGGGCCGGGGGCAGGGAGGCCACCAGAGGAACTGTTTTCACAACAAATGATGAGGAACACACTGTTGTTTAGGCCAGGCATTTGTAGCTTGTTGTCCACTAACATGTGGAGCTTAATCTGACAATGAAAGCTTAGACAGAAAATGGGAGACTGCGTGACTGTTTCTCTGTATTTCTGTTCATACTCACTGTCTCATGTTTGAGGGGGCAGGAGACATGAGTGTGGAGCACAGTGTGAATGAATGAAACTGTGTCTTTCTGTGTGTCAGAGGGAGAGTGAAATCAAAGATAAATAGGCTGGAGGTTTTGGGACAGGATACAGAGTTCCCTTTAATGATCATGAGTGGGATCTCTACAGGCCAGAGCAGTGCAGCGTCGTGGCTGAAAGTCGCCCAGCTGTTCCCCCATAATGTCTTCACATTACGGTATCGTTCACATCCATTCACTTTCCAGTGTGTCATTAGTTTACGTGTGAAATTACCACATGCTGCACATAACTTTGGATTTGGACGTACCGATGGTGTTGTGTATTGTGTAATGCAGCAGTGGTAATTGTCTGTGACAAACACTGTTCACATGTGGTGTGAGAGTTTTGCTGAGTTGTCCTGCCTTAAACAAGGTTTGGTGTTGGTATGTCAGGCTTATAAACAAAGTTACTGCCTAAGACTGCAGTATTTACAGATCCTGTTTCAGGTTGGGAAATTCACTTTAACATTATTGCTAATTTCTGGTTTATTGCATTTTTTCATGCAAGTATTATCCTCTACATTTGATACATGTTGCTCAATTAAATCAGAAACAGTGAAACGACATGAACACTAAAACAGGAGCAAGAAAAAATGAACTGAACACTTTCCTTTCCTGTCTCAGCAGAGTACCCTGACATCCCCAAATTCCCTTTGCATCATGTGCAGAAGCTTTTCGGCTCATTTAAACCAGAGAGGTGTGGAAGAATAAATTAGCTGCAAGTTAGGGCCTCTGGTTTCAGTGGCATCTCCACTTGATGAGTGCACAGCTCTTTGTGTGTTTACCATCCTGCCAGCTTCTTCCACCATGTCTAAAACCCCAGAAATATCCCACTAAGTTTTATCACTAAATCATGCCATGCTGCATTTACAATGCATGAAGGGACCACTAACTAAATTAATTTGACCTCATGTGGCTTGGCAGTGAAATATCAGCGAGAGAGATAAACCAAAAACGTCTCCATGTTTTTACCTTTAAGTCTGAACCAGACTCTTAAGAGTCTTTTCCCACATTTTTACAGTTTCATGCACTAAAGATGAGAACAGACTTCAGTGTTATAGTAAAAATATGTATATGTTAGGATATCAAACTCAAATCACCCACTTCCACCCATACCGATGAATCCAAAGACAAAAGCATGAGGAAGAATGCAGTTTTGTATTTCTATTCATCTGTGTAGTAAAAGGAGATAAGAATATTGTTGTATGCAGATGATGTGTTTCTCTAACTATCAACTCACACGACTATAAAAACTCTTTCGTGAGGTCCATCACATTAAACACTGAAATATATATGTGGAGTAAAACACTACACTTTCACAAAGGGATGTGACATCCTCTCCTCATTTTGTTGTCCTGCATTACTTTTATACTAATGATCGCTTCTTGTCACAGTATCACCTATTTGTGTGGTCCAATGCAAAATAACACCTGTAAGATGCAGTGTTGTTTTTTCATTCATCAGTGCGAGCTGATATCTGCTTATCCATATGGAGAATCTGTAGGCATCATTTTTGGTCATGGAAGTTTTCTTGTTTCTGTTTCTACTTGTAATGTTTCACTTTGTCTCCATCACAAAAGGCAAAGTCAGCAGAGTAGTTTATATTCTCAGCGTGTGTTTCATTGATGTAAATAGTAGATCTACAAACTGTAAAACGGTTTACTGTAAAATAAAGGCTCTACCTATTATGGAGATGAAAGGTTTTACTATATTTTTATGACAGGGTACTGTAAACTGTTTGACTGCAACAACTTGGCACATCTGTATTTCATCATCGTTGTTGTGTTTGTCTGAGACAATGAATTGATTCTAAGCCAGTGTTTGGCACATTTATATGCTCAACATTACACTAACATATTGGGGCTTGTGTTGCCAGCCCTTAGTTGAGACATTTATCAAGGAGGTGTAATGTGGTCAGAGGTTAGGCTTTTGTCGTGTTTGTTAGTTTGTGTATCTTTCTGGTTGTCAGCAGACTCATGCAAAAGCAGCTAAGCCCCTACCTGGTGAAGAGGTAGCACCTGGGCAAAGAAAAAACATTAGATTTTGTTCTTTAAAAGTGCAAACAGGGCATTGGCCTTGGCAGCTGACATTCCACTGGGCAGTATCTCACTAAGCTGCACAGAGTGTGTCTGCTGTTGCTGGTACATGTCTTCTGATTGCAAGAATTATGTTTCAAAGCGCCGATGTCCTGGTGGCTGAGTGATTACTGCATGTAATTTAGTACATGTGCAAAAATACACTCAGGAGTTTGGCTCTAAGGACAGTCTGCTCACCGGACCTTGGAAGCCGTTGTAATAGCAATAATACAAACAGTACTGACTCACATATTGGCGCTTTTGGTAAGGGCTATAGGGGCCCTTTTTGATATTTTCCAATGAATATCTGACATTTGTGAAAAAAATAGAAATGTGGTTGTGCTAAACAAACATTTGATTGTAATTAAAATAATAGGACTGGCTGCAAACAGCTGCAGATAGCATCAAATGAATAGTTAAGTGAGGCTCAGGGGTAGTTATGAATGTACTCTAACTTAGCAGAACCTCAGCTATAATAATGGGGGGGAAAAGAGCTCAGAGGGCGACTTGAACAATCATCATGCCCTGCAGATCATTTGTTTTCCATCGCTTATCTTTCCTTTCTATAATGTCGTGTTACGTAAATCACAGAAGTGAAGCTGGTATCATTCAGCCATCAGAGCAGTTCCCTAACACAAAACACATTCAGTACATCGGATATCTATCCCATGACCTGGAGATCGTTATCTTTAAAATTCCCAAAGAGCACAATGCCAGTGAAAGTTATTTAATATCCATCAACTGATGCATAAATCAACTGGAAACAATCACAAAAAGACCGCAAAATACACTGGAATCACTGCAAAAATGTCAAACTGCGAAAGTGCGTGGCAGAGCACCGCAAAGTTCCCATACGTTGTGACAGTTGAATGACTGTACAGCAGTTTATAATTTTAGAGTTTATATTTTGTTAAACATTTATTTTCATATAGTTTTTTATTTTTTACAGTTTTTAATAATATTTTCTAATTTCTTCTGTGAGAGAAATGATATACTTTTGATGTAAAAACAAACTGGAGGATTCTTTGTTATTTAGTGGCCAAAAATCTCAATAAAGCTGCAGGTGCAATCAATAGTGTAAGATTATTTGCTTCCTGTTTTTTGGCATTTGGCAAATATTTCATATATTTATTTTTCATGTAACTCCTCTTGTTCTCTTTTTATCATTTATACTGATTTTTTCCCCCTTTTTTAATCAGCTGAAGATTGAAATCCACCTCACAGCATCAGTAAATTTACCACGGCTCCAGCTCAGCATACAGCTTTTCTTCACTTCTTTCTTCACTCTTGCTTCCCTTTTCTTTGCTGCGCACTCCCCTCCCAGAGATGACACTGTCATATTTTGAAACATCTCTCTCTTGGTTGGCAGTGCTTTGCTTCCCTCTGTTTCTCTGTTTCTATTTTGTTAAGGACCACACAGAGGGATGACATGTTGGTGGCACATCCAGGCTGGGTGGCCCGGCTGCAGGAAAGATGTGGGTGACAGGATCAGCCTTCAACAGACTATGGGAGTAATGCGTGTAGACAGTGTAAAACCAGTCCTTTGGAGACCTGTAGAAAGAGCAACGCTGGCAATTCTGAATAAATGCACTTTGAAAAAGTGAAAAAAACGTTCTTTGGGAGCCTTGTTTTAGCTGCAGCCCCATGCACTGGACTCCCATGCATTACTAATACTAATGCCTTTAAACATCCACAAGTAACTTCAATCTAGCTTTAATTCCCACCACATCTACCGAGTAAACCTCATCATACAGATTTTAGAAATAAATAAATAAATAAGTGATAAAGGGATCAATTATGCAACAATTATTCGTTCATGTGTTTAGAGCATTTTCAGATTTACCTTTCTTGACTGATAGTTTTTGTTTAATTTTAATGAACATTTTTTTGCACTTTAAATGCATTTTATGCCTCACTGGTTGGCTTATGAACACTTTTTAAGTTGGAGGAGGTGTGCACTGTTAGAGCCCTTCAGTTTCTGCAGAAAATTGAGATCAGTCCTTTCCTGATAATCAGCTTGTAGCATTTAGCAAGTACTTAACAAAACAAATGGCCTCTATGTGTGTGTGTGAGTGCGTAAGGGAGAGAGCATGGGGGGGAGTGGTGGTGGCTGGGGGTCCACTGATGCTGGACTTTGTCAAGGCTGGATCAGGAGTGTCATCACTAACAGGCCCCTGGATCCCAGCGGCCCCTCAGCTTCTACATTCTTGCTCTGGATGAAGAATGGTGCGACTGGTGATTGTTTATTTTGTTTCTCTATCTTGTCTTAGCAACCTCGTTTTAATGAGAATGTGCAGTTGCATGTTAAGGTCTGGTTTCCTTTTCCTCTTAAGTACTTCTGAGGCTACGAGAGAGAAAGATAAACATGAAAAATACCTTTCTGATGTTTGTAATATAACAACGGAGTTCATTATTTGCTCCAAGACTCCCTACTTTGCGCCTAAAAAATTATTTTAAAGTTTTCCTTAACTGCTGAGATAATGTGGGTCATGAATATCCCAGGAGTAAACAAATCAATAGGAAACTTTTACACCCACAGGCCTCCCATTCGAAACATGTTACGAGTACACAAAACATTCAGAGATTATCACCACATGCCAAATGAGGTGGATGTTTAAGGGTGTGTAGTCTTGCTAAAGAAAAAAGAAGTATGGATGATTAATGTGGAGGCTTAATAATGGAAAACAGCTTTAACTTCTCAAACAAAACTGAGAATGAAGTCTGTAGGTTAGTGTTTCAAATAATCCTCTAAGCAGGGACCAGTTAGTTGGGACATGTAAGAGCCTATTGCACATCATAGCGTATGCGGTTTTGTATGTCAAAGCAGAATAAAGCATGTTAACTCACTCTATAGTAGGGGGAGGGAGAGAAAGAAACTTTCAAACAATCTGCTGTCAGTAGACAGATAAAGACACAATCACCAGTGTGTGTGTGAGAGAGAGAGTCTGTATATCCTGGTCACCCATAGGCGGCCAGGTGGTCCTCCATGCGAAAGCGTCACCACCCCACCAACCGCCCCAGTGCCATTGTGTGTCAAAGAAGCTGCATGACCGATTCAACAAAAGAGGAGACGTTGATCTTCCGAGACGGCTCTACTCTCAGCGCTCTGCGCTGCGTGCTGAAGGAAATGAGCTGATCCTCTTGAGCAGACCGCAACTAAGCTTTGCCTTTTTAAAAAAAAAACCTGTAGTAGCACTTAATCAACGGCACCAAAAGGAGGGAAAAACAAAATAAATTTGTGTAACGAGCCTTGTACAAACCAACAAGACTGTGGTAAAAGTCTATAATAAAACCGGATATATTATTTTCCAGGATCTTGTGTATCTGAATCTCGACTGCCAAGTTTGTTACGTTTGGTCAGATCAGTTTAGTTCCTGCATACGCACAACATTTCATAACCCGTCCAGCACACAGCACTGACAGGTGTGACATTTCTGAGTTCACCCTTGAGCGTGGTACTTGAGCCCACTTATCACTGCTTAATTCAATTGCTCCAATAAAACTATCCAGCTGCATAAACACATTACAGAACGTGTGAAATCTAAAACAAAGACCATCTTTAATGCTCCCCCGATAACACTGTATGCTACAGGGGCCAATAAATCATTTCACTGTGATCTAACGATTTAAGAGCTCAGTGTCATGTTGTCAAGTGGCACCATGATGGGCCGAGGTGTCGCCTTCTTAAGTGTCCATTACTGTGAAAGTCTATTTTCCCAAATGGCAGAGAACGAGGCCCCATTTGGGGTGGCTGGTTGAAGCGGTGACAGTATGAATCTGTGCTGAAGGCCTGGGCTTTTACACCTGTGTGTGACACAGGGGAGGCTCAGCAGAGAGTGGGAGAGTCAGCCAGCTGTGCTCTCTTGTGGTAGCTCTGGGGATAGCTTGGAAAATGGCAAAGTTCACTTTAAAATCCTTTCAGCTGGTATTTTTTTTCTCTAAAAAGTCTTTACTGCTTCTGAAACACACATGTTGTTGTGACTCAGTCGTCCTGATTTAGCTGCTTTAGATTTTTTTTAAACTTTTTTTTTATGCAACAGCAGATGTTCGATGCAAACTTCACTTCTTGAGATGAGGTCACATGATGAACAGTCCAGCCGGTATTTTGTTGGAGAATGGGGGGCGGGGGGGGGGAATCATTGCTTCTCTCAGTGCTGCGAGATGTAATTGCTCACTAAATAACCATCTCTCAGGGGTGGCCACGCTGCCATTCAGCACGGGTCTGCACAGCGTCCTCTCCCTCTCACAGACCGGTCCGACACGTACAGTGGCTTTCCCTTGTCTCCCAGGACAGCTCCAGCATCCGCTTCATCAAGGCTGATTGCTGGAGACATTCTTCTCCCAGCGATATATCCACCTGATGTGAAGCAGACCTGCGCCTTGTGCACTCACTCATGGAGGAAAACTCTTTATGTCTGCTGGGGAAACAGTAGAGACACACCAACGCTCAAGGCAGTGAGGCTTTTGCTGCACCAATCAACTGATAACTACACATGCACACCACAGTGTAACTTATGGATACACATATACAATGCTGTCCATGAAGTGCTACCAGCTGCTGCCAAACAATGAGTGAGGCCTCTTTGTGTTTACCCAGCACCTAAAATTTTTCTATTATTTATACAGAAATTATTTTATTGTGGGGGGAGGAGGGGGAATCCTAATTTATGACCTCGACAGTGACACCAGAATAGGTTCAAACTTCTCTCCATCTGTTTGCAATCCCAGTGTAATGCTATCATCACCTGTTTCCATGGTCCCCGGTCACATCTGGCTTGCATTACTAAAGAGGAAAAAAAAATTTACACAAGGTGCATTTTTTCTTTCCTCTTTGTGCTTTACTTTAGTATTTGGCTCATATTTCTGAAATAGGCTAGAACAACAAATTAAGATCTGAGGCATGAGACAAAAAACAAAAAATAAAACTTATAAGGAGCAGTAATTTGCTTTCAGATTTCAGAACTAGACTCTCTGGGGGTCTGAACATATCAAATCCAAGAATTGGAAAGCGCTGCAAAGTTTATTGCAATATAAAGCTCTGTTTTACAAAGATAACAGAGGCCTTTTTTCAAAGCTGGCAAAGAGTGACTCAGATTGTTTTGTAGGTAAATACCTTTACTTGTAATGGGTCCCGAGTCCCTGACAATTATTATCAGATTTTAATTTAGAGATGTTTTGCATATAGTAGCTCCAGTGTATTTATTTAGGGAGTACATAAATACACATTTCAGTTCTAATGCTTACCCATCTGGGACTGTCTTCAGTCGCCCTCTGACCCTAAATTGGATAAGTGGTTAAGAAAATGGATGGATTGAAGTAAAATGCACTGTCACTAAGATTTCAGCAAGCAAGAGTATTCCTGATCAAACTTTCATCAACAAATCAGCACACAGCACTTTTCCATGTTTTTCATGCTTTAGATGTTCATATTTTTCTTAATCATCACACCTGATTAGTCATTGATTCTGCCAACAGAGTGCCAAGAAGTCACAAGTCCTTGAAAAACTGACTGCAAAACACTGATTTCATTCAGCTTTCTCTGTCAGCTGCACTCTTTTAAATGAAAAAAAATATATGAATGAATGCATCAAGAGTTTGATTTTAGTTGCTAAACCGTTTGTGCGGCATTTGCAATATTCCGCTGAAACATCATGCACATGTTTCTGTGTCTGTGGTGCAGAAACATGTGCATGAGGAGGTAACATTTGCCATATGATACCATAATAGTTTGGACACACACCACAGGGTGGTGTGCCGTAAGAAAAATCTTGCCCAAGGAAATGTATTTCCCTGCCTCATAACAGTCTGGAATTTGTGTATCCGCTCTGTCTCTCCCATGGACACCAGCTGTGCAGCTGGTGCTCACTGGAAACTGCAGTTAGGCTGTAGTCATGTGGGATTTTTAACACAATTCTCCCATGTGTATTGAAGGAAGCAGTAATGTCATGCAGTCGGGGCCGTGTTATCACTGTGTGGATCCTGGAGAGTGATGTCAGAGGAAAAAGGAAACTAGCCAACTCCCAAACCAAAAGAGCAAAGGTTAGAGGCATGCTGGCAAAAACCCAGATTGGCTTAAAGACGTTCCTTATTCTCTTTCCATTTTCCTTTTCTTAAAAGCATAGTCGCTCCATCCAAATGGCTTGCATGGACAGGATGTTGCCTCCTTTAGCATATCAGGCACCGAGCTGTGATTTATCATTGTGGACTAATAGTTGTCATTTTGGGGTTAAATATAAAAGCTTGATTAAATGGAACATCCCGTGAGATGGCTGCGCATTGATGAAACACACTGTTGTAAATGGATGAAACTGAGACAAATGACTGGATGGACAAACTAATTCATCCGCCACATTAAAGCAAGTCTTTCATCACCAGTAATGAAAAAATCAACACCAGCCGATCTATAACGTGGAAAAACCATTTTGTATCCCCCAAATGTTCCCAGTGTGTGACTCCTTTGGAGGGGAGGGATCAGAGAAGACTTTTTAAAGTTTAAACTCTCCTGGAGCCTCCTGGAGGGATTGCATGCAGCATTTCTGCTAATGTAAACCGTCACTGCACAAATCTGTGACATGCTCTCACGGCACAGCTCGCAAGTCTCACTGATGGAAAACTGATAGTATTGTATACAGTGGCATCATCATTTATTTGCTATATAACATGTTAGGATAGTCCTCCACTTTATTAAAGACAGTTATTTATGCTTGAATCAATTTAGTGGCACTCCTGCAGTGTTTTGCAGAAAGCAGCACTTCCTGGGTGACTGCAGATCAGATGGTGGGGTGACCACAATCATTAAAAACAAACATTACAAACAAATACAACTGCCACACATGACAAACGAGTGAACACAACATCCAGTTTATACATGGAAAAAGATCCAAGGCAAAAGAAGAAGAAGGAAGAACAAGGTTTCTGGTCTAATTAATCCAAATAGTGAGTGTGTAGGACAGCGAGTCTAGCTTCAGTTGCATTCCTGGCAGCAACATTGATATCTTCGGTCCTTGTCGCTGAGGTTTACAAAATGTGCATATTTGAACCAAAAAGTGGTCTCACAGTATTTTTCCCACCCATCAGAATCTTATCAGTCTTGATCTGTGCAAGCATGGTACAGTTAGTCTTGAGATACTGCATAAAATGAGAGATTGGTTTGTTTATGGAAATGTGGCACAAGCTGTTGCTACATCCAGTTCACTCAGAGGAGGTGCACCTGTGTTGCATTGGTTGTATAATGTTGCTCTCAGTACCAAGAGTGGATTACTCACAGAGCCAGATGGCCTGAAGACCCCAGGCTGGCAGAGTGTCAGTCAGTTTGGGTAATTTGATTAAATACAAATTAGTCTACAGTATCAACTGAAAAGGGATGGCTAACGTTTGGTTCCTGGCAACCTGCAGGCAGACTATATTGTAACTTTGGCATCTTCTTATCTGAGCCTTGTCCCATAAAAGCCCTTGGATGCTGTGTGAGTAAGTTAAGAGTGAGCAAATGCAAAAGTGTGCAGATGTACAGTGCGTGCTTAAGCAGTGATGATGAATCAGAATCAGTTATGGATGCTGGGCAGCACTTATGTAGTTCGGGCCTCCACAGTCTTAATAACATGCATGTTAATTATTTCCAATGTATTTGTGCTTTCCTGTCATCAGAAAGAAATTTCAATAAAGTTTCTTGTGAAGGCTTGTGATGGCTCACAGCTTGTTCTCGTGCCATCCTCTCTGAGGGAGGTGACAGAAAAAAAATCTGTTATTGTTATTTTATTAAATCCAGTTTTACTATTGGATCACATGTGGATGGAAAGGAGAGTCGGGGGTGACTCGTAACAGAAGACAGAAGGATAGCAGCGGGAGTGAAAGGGAAGGTTTGCAAGATGGTGCTGAGACATACTATCAAGTAAGGTTTGGAGACAGTGGCACTAAAAAACCAGACAGAAGGCTGAGCTGGAAGGGCAGAGTCGAAGATGTTAAGATTGTCATTCGGAGTAAGCAAGATGGACAAGATTAGAGCTGATCACAGCTCAGGTTGAGTGGTTTGGTGACAAAGTCAGAGAGGAAAGGCTGAGATGGTCTGTTGAGATCCAGAGGAAGGAGAGTGGATATCCTGGAGAAAGGATGCTTAGGATGGAGCTGCCAGGCAGGAGGAAACAGGAAGACCCCAGAGGAGGTTCATGGATATAGTGAAGGAGGGTTTATGTGATAGAGAAGGGGTGAGAGTGGAGTGAGATGGATGCAGATGATCTGCTGTGGTGACCCCTAAAGGGAGCAGCTGAAAGAAGAAGGAGATTACTATTGAACCATATCTTACAGAGCCTAATACTTCTTTCTTTTACTCAGTGCTCCTTTAAAAATGTACAACTGTGTTTAGAAGCACAGTGTCGGAAGATTTAGTACAGAAAGGATAAATGTTTTTGTCCTTAACCTGTCCGGGAAACCGGAAAGATACAATCCTGCTTCTCCTCTCTTCTTCTGGGAACAGAATTGAATGGGTCATTTAGCGCTTGTTCAGACATTTGCATTTGCAAAACCACTGCAATATTATCAACAGAAACAAACAGATCTGTGTAGTACGGTAAAAGCTGCTGAAGATCAGCTCCTACATGAAGTCTTTTGCAACATTAAAAAATGTTAACAAGACCGACATGATGTAAACAGAAGAAGTTGTTTCCGTGTGAATCCACAGTTTGGTTTGCAGACCCTGCTTTTTTCTACACTTCCATAAACACTTTTGCTGTGTTTTTCATGACGATGCAGGACATGTTAGACATGATATTTCAAATACAATAAAGCCAACAGGCTAAGAGGCATAAAATGATTTGACTGGCTGTGCTGGAGTACTGAATATTTTCTATCAATAGCCCCTTTTTAAGATAAAATACAAGAAATATTTTTTTTAAATCAACATTATTGCAAGCATTTATTTTTTTTACATTGTGCAAAACAATCCCTATAATCAATTTAGTAGCAAAAAGGTGTTTGCATGCTGCATGCATAACCTTAAAAAGTTCAACTGTACTAGTCTTTGTAGTAGTCTTTGCTGCAAGCAGATAAGTTCCCACAAAAACTGTAAACTCTAAATGTCTAAAAATGAGAGAATAGTTTACAGCACACTCATGCACCTTTCTTTAACTCGTGCTCAATCAGATCGGCAGATGGAAACTATTTCAACATCATCAGTGAGCATTATGTTCATTACACTGACATCACACTGGACGCAAGCCGGTGGTTATTTTTGGAATTCCTTTGTGGACAAATTAACACCCCACCCAGCTTTTACAAATAGTTCCTGATGAAGTGAAATATAATCCATGAGATATATTTGCTGTTACGCTGGTAGAACAATCGGGGAATATTTCGGAATCAGCCAAGCTAAACAATTAGCCATCTCTGCCTTGAGAAGTGACCCCGTTGGGCCTCTCTGCCACAGTTTTATTGGAAAAACACTACTCAGACTTGATCATAGACATGTCAAGCACAAGTTTTATGATGACATTCAAAGCTGCAATGTCACTATCTCATTAAAGTCCTTATGGTACAAATGAGTCATTTCATTAGTCGCAAAATGGATTTGGCACACCATGGAAATTCAATAGATCACCTCAGTAATTCTGTTCTTAAGAAGTTATATTTCAGTGTTTGAATCTGAGAAATTGTTCTTCAGAATTGAATCTTTGAGGCTATTGAGCAGATGGGGAGATTTCCATGCAAATGGCTCCTATAAATCATCTTTCTGACTACAGGGTAATGGCTGGTGAATGATACTTATCAAGCTCTGTAAGTGCTCCTTCCAATAAATACACAGTCCAGGTCATTTGTATTGAGATTCACGTGTTGATGGATATGGGATTACCACTTAACCTTGGAGTAATTCCAAGGCACCGCTTAAATCATCCAATACATTATCTATCCTATAACGGCTGACCAGTCTTTAAGGATATCGCTTCTTAATGTAAAATATGTTTTATGTGATAAATTAAACCGGAGGTGTTAGTGACCTATTCATCACCTAGATGTACTCATGACAGGGCACCTCTATCCTTTTATTTTGTGAAAGGTTGCTACTGTATGCATGTTTCCCATATTATGGTCATACGATTATTATTATTATTTTGACACTTTGACGTGTAACAGTGTTGCTCAGGGGATCGCAGGCAGTAGCAACACACCTAACCTGCTTCAGAGACATGTTTAATCTCTGTCAGGTTAAGCAGGTTCGAATCTGCATAAATGGACTAACAAAGCAGGACAGTGATGTATGAATGCTGATTGTGGTCATGTGCTTCTTGTTGAAAGCTGGCTCTCTTGACCCTGACCCTGCCTGCCACAATTATATCTGAAGACTTTCACGCCACAGAATCATCATACAGTAGAGTAAACATCACTGCTTTTCATGTAAACATTTAAAGCTGCGTTCGGAAGTTAGTAGTTTCTCACAACTGGCTTAAAAATGCTGACACGCATCTTTAGACAGTTAGTTTAGAAGTCGATATAATCCTGACCGGTGCGTCCGTTCATGGTATGAATCTGGAAAGTCAGCGGTCTCTGGGGAAATCCTGAGATGTTTACATGTTTCATTCTGACTGTGCAAACAGACCATGTCGCTGCTATCCACACATAAGCTTGTCTAGAAAACGTATCCTTTTTGTTGTCTAAATGTGGAATTAATGCATTTTTCCACAGAACATCAACTATCATTCCCTTCTGTCTCACATTTACACGGAATCTGTTCATGATCACAACAGATAAGAGGTTAAAGCAAATGAGTGATGCACTGATACGCACTCACAGGCCACTTCATTAGGTACATCTGTTCAATGGCTCATTATATTTAGTCAGCCGAGCAGCAGAGCAAGGACAGAAAGGTGATTTAACCCTTTAAGGCCTGAATTATGAAATTATTGTGAGAACATTCTTTTTAAAAAAAAAAAAAATTAAGTGTTTATTGAACCTTCTGACATTAAAAAAATATCAATTTGCACACTTGATTCTTAATTTGTTAGAACCGGCATTTTATTTCTTTATAATTTATGGTTAAAGTATTTTTTTTTTAGGTTTTTGAAGATGAATATATCACAGTGGTGATGTAGAAGTCTCAAAAACTATCTCACAAAAACGTATGTATCAAATATGATACACTATACGATTAGAGGTTAAGTCAGTCTGAACGTGGTAAGGTTGTTCCTCTGAGAATTTCAGAAACTGTTGATCTATTGGGATTTTCCCACATAGCCATCTCTCGGGTTTACAGGGAAAAGGTCGAAAGAAGTAAGCTGCAAATCCCAGGGTGAAAATGCTTTGTTGTCATATCAGAGGTCAGAGGAGACTGGCCAGACTGCCTTCCTATCAGCAGTCTGATAGCAGTAACTCAAATACCCACTCATTACAACCGAAGTATGCAGAAGAGCATCTCTGAATGCACAAGACATCAGATGGGCTACAGCAGCAGAAGACCACACCAGGCGCCCCTCTTGTAAGCTAAGAACACGAAACCCAGGCTACGCTTCACACAGGCGCACCAAAATCGAACACCAGACGGTCAGAAAAATGTTGTCTGGACTGATGAGTTTCTGCTGTGACGTACAGCTGGTAGGATCAGAGGCTGGCATAAATAACACGAATGCATGGACCCATCCTGCCTTGTATCAACAGTTCAGAGTGTGTTGGTGTAATCGTGTGAGGGATATTTTCTCAGGGATACTTCACCACAGCCTAGCTGAATATTGTTCTTGATCATGTCTATCCTACTATGTATTTCTGATAGCTGCTTCCAGCAGGATAACGAATCATGTCATAAACATCAGATCACTTCAAAGTAGTTTTTTTTAAATATGACAGTGAGTTCACTGTACTCAAATGGCCTCCACAGCAGATCACCAATTGTCAGTGTGGTGGAACGGGATATTCACATTACCCACAGCTGACAAATCTGCAGCAACTATGCGATGCTGTCATATCAATATGGACCAAAATGTCTGAGGAATGTTTTTTATGTTTTCAGCACCTTGGTGAATCTGTACCAGGAAGAAGTAAGTTTGTTCTGATGGCAAAATGGGGTCTGACCCAGTACAAGCAAGCTGTACATAATAAAGTAGAAATTCTTCATACTAACTCTGTAGTTTTAAAGTGTGCAGTGAAAGGCAGCAGTAGTAGTAGAAGCAGTATTCATTTATAGAACAATATACACTTCTCTGTTTAAGAAAGCCCCTTTAACTGACTGCTACCCCGCAATGATCCCTCCAGTTACACTAGCACCAGTTCCATCTTCTGTGAATGTTGAATTTATTGCTTTAATTCTCCTTAAATTAAGTACAAAGGCTCCCAATCCAGGGCTGTTGTTATTTTCTGTAATGTTCAACAGCCATTTCTTCTTCGCTCGCATGCACACATTAACTCGTCACAGCATTGCTGGTGTGGAGGAGTCTCTGTTCGCTCAGCGAGTCCTGACTCACACTAAACTGGAATGAGAAGCATGCAGAGAGAAGCTTGCACAATGTTTCAGTGAGAAGAATCAGACCACCTCTGCAAAAGCACGCACGCACGCACACACACATACACACGCGCACACACACACAAGCTCTGTCCATAGCTACCTCTCCAAAGTGTCCATAAATTTGAAAATCGCTTTTGTGACAAATAAAGAGGACCGGACATCACAAAGACACATCTGTTTGTTCCGTTAACTCTGTGAGAAAATATTATGAAGGAACAGATAATAGGAAAAGCAGCGCTATCTTCTGGAATATTAACTGAAGCTATAAACAAGGCTTGTGAAGGATAAGGGTTTTTCTGGACAAAGGGTGAATGTCCCTGTCAGTGTGTGGTCTGTTTCTAGGCTGATGTCCTTAACTGTGGGGTTATGCACGTGCACGCTGAGAAAATGAGATGCTCTGAAGAGTCTGCACGAAGGAAATAGAAACAGAAGGTCTGTTTATTTCAAAATCTCTTAAAGAAGAACAAGAAGAAAAAAATCCCCTCAAAAACAGGAAATTTCAGTTCTTTGTCTTTCTCATTTGCTCATTGTTATGTTGTTGAGTGCATGTGAGGTTTTTAAGTGTGTGAAAGTGACAGAAACTTTTCACAAGGTAGTGTTAATGCTGCAAGGGTGAATTTAAATGGACTTAAAAAGAAAGAAAAAAAGGATAGAGGTTAGAATTAATTTTTTAAATAAGTCAGAAGATAAACAGGTTAATAAATGCGTTTTTATCTTGAGAGTGTAATCCCCTGGTCTGCACTGACATACCCTGTCGTGTCAACAGAGTGCAGCAATAAGGAGATCACTTTTTCATCTTGTCCTTGGGAAGACTGCTGATATAAACTGGGAAAGGAGTTGTGGGAAACCGCAGCCTGGTAAATTAAAAGCTATTTGCCAAAGAAACACTCCAGCACGGTGTGTTCACCTCCAACACGAACGCCCATTTTTTCTAAATGGGCATTTTTTAAAAGTGTGCGTGCTGCCTTTGTGGTTTAGTTCTTGTGTCAGACTTTTCACATGTCACAGACAAAAGATCTTAATAGCAGTTTGTTGTTTGTTATTGTATTTAAGAGTCCCATTAAGCTGTGATTGAGTAACTATGAGCCAGCATGAACAATACCAGGACCTGAAACTAACCCAGCCTGCGTTTAAGTCAAGAAAGTGTGTAAACAGGGCAGCTGAGACAAAATCTCATATTTAATATATGTGTTTTTACTCCTTCATGCAGTGTACTCAAATGTTCCACTTCTTTGACATTCCTCAGTTGCTTTTAGAAGTCTAAATTTAGAGACAGATGAAGGCGTAA
Organism: Oreochromis niloticus; assembly: GCF_001858045.2. NCBI lineage: Eukaryota > Metazoa > Chordata > Actinopteri > Cichliformes > Cichlidae > Oreochromis > Oreochromis niloticus. The sequence goes on along the minus strand of NC_031965.2, from coordinate 22,145,508 downwards.
GGTCACACATGTAAATGTCAGAAGTTTTTATTAAGCAATTTCTTCCTTGTCCCACCCTACTTCCACTTAATAGGTCACATCCTTCATTCATGCTGACAAGTGTTCTACTATTTATAGTAAAATAGCAATTCACACAGCGAGAGGATGTGTGTGACACGCTAAAGTTTTTCTTACTTTTCTTCTTTGTAATTGTAACATTGTGTCGGAGGTGTGTACACACTTTTGGTGTTCTCGTAATAGGAATAAACAGTATTTGCATTCACCTTGTAGACTTAGCTTTTCCTGCTGCTACCTGCTGCTGCTAACAGGTTTTAACCCCCCACACCACCACTTTTTTTTTTTTACTGGAACACTTTGTGTGTTAAATGTTGTCCCCCACAAAATATGATTAATAACTCCCACAATGACACCTCCACCTCCTCTGTGATGCAAGTGAAAACTCTAGCGTTTATCACTATGCAAATATTTCCAATTTCATAAGTTTGGAAATGGTGTTTACCTCAGAGTTCAAGTGTTCACATCAGGCTTGTGAAACTTCCCTGCTGGACCTGGATGGGCCGATTTAGACGTCACAAATCATCTTGGTTCGGTAAATCTAAGCCTTATTTTTTTTCCAAACAGTGACAAAAACACATCTGAGTGGATAAAGATTTTGAATTAGTATTCAAAGTATAATGATAATAGTATATTTACTATTAGTATATGTGGCTCAATATAATCTAACTAAGTATATGATGGGCAAAGACTCGAAACGCTTTTTCCAAGAAAAAAAAGATTTTACTGAAAAACAAACAAACAAAAAAACAACTATGGTCATTTTATAATTTTATAGCATATGATTGTATAAACATAAACATAGATGGACATCAATGAAAATCAGTTACATGTATTTTAAAACACATCTACTCCTCTTTTAGCAGGTGAGAGTAAAATGCTTTTAAGAGGTTAAAGTTTTTTCACGTTTACATCAGTCAAAGGTCGACATACAGTGTTAAGTCATATGAGCTAAAATACAAACAAAGACAATTAGAAATCAATCTTAATTCAGAATTAACATTTCATCCATTCGTGTCTGAGGCTGACGACATCAGTGGTCTTGAATGAGCGAACGTGCTCGCACAAATTCTACCAAGACAGTGACACATGAGGTTTTGACGATCGCACCGCACAGTACAGAGAAAAACTGCCACCCAGCGGGTTACAAGCTGCTAGTAAAGGGCTGATTGCAAGTGCGGCAACTGAGTCTCTGAGCATCCAGCATCTGGTGGTGAGAATCGGGGTTGTAACGGCTGGGATGGGCGTCGTTATTGGGTTTTGAAGTCAGAGCAGCCTCCCCCATCATCTTTGTGAGTGCTTTAGTGTAGTTAGTGGAGGAGGTATGGAGTACTGTGGGAGGGGGGGGCAGTCCACAAATTCAACACAAGTGGCGATAGCTGGACTGGAAGCGGCTGAATGTCCACGGAGGGACAGGAGGCAGTGAGTGGGTACAGCCTGGAGTTATCACGGATATAAGTAGCTCTGATGGGTCGTGGTGTGCCACCATGGACAGACTGACAAAAGCTTGTCAACAATGAGGAAGACACTACCTCCTCCTCCCTCCCCCCTCCCAAAAAAAGTGTGGCTGCCTTAAGAGTTCTTGGCGACCATCTTTATTGTGATGGTCTTCACTTCTGAGTACTCCTTCAAGCCGTTTTCTCCCCTGAAACAAGAAATAGAAACATTTTGTTTAAACTCTAATGCTGACAGCAACAATGAATTATAGTGTACACACTGCTGGAGGCTCTTGGAGCAGGAATATTTCCTCTTAGATAAAGATTTACATCATGTTAAGCTATTTTGGAAAGTCGGCTTTCAAAACACTAAGTCAGCAATACTAGCGTTGCGACTAATTTGTGTGTATTCAGCGGGCAGACGACCAAGTCTTACTCACATTTCACGCCCATTGCCAGACATTTTATATCCTCCAAATGGACACTGTGTGCTCAGAGCGTTGAAGCAGTTTATCCTGTGAAATACACAAAGCATTGATCACTCTTGATCAGTTGACTTGCAGTTTACTATAAAAATTTTGCACAACTTTATCCAAAGCGTCATTTGGGAAGACTGATGTAAAATTACATTCTCATCATCACAGCTATTTTTAAAACCCCCTGAACTCAATAACAATTATTCTTTTGCTGTTTAGCAAACACAGTTAAAAAATGTCAGGTTCTATATCTGTAAATGTAGTAATTACAGCTGCTGTAGCTGCCGCGGAAACAATGCTTTGAAGTAACTCGAAAATATGAAGAAAAATTATTAAATATTTCAGCAATTTCTTTCCTTCCAATCCTTCTGCTGAAAGACTTTGTTCTCATGCTTCATCACTTATGTCCTTGTTCTTCTCTCGCCAGTTTTCTGCACCACATTCAGCTGATCGCTCTCCGAGTCTTCTCACATCTCCTGTGCAGTACTCCTCAGTTTCTAGATTGTCCTTTTAGTCTCAAACATTCACGCCGTTTTAATAGTTGCACTAGTTGTGTTTTCTTTTTCCTTTCTAGCTCAGGTTGTTGTACATTTGTGTGCCTCCTCATACATGCCTGTTCTCCCCTCTTTGGAGTCTGTCTCTTTGCCTGAGTTGACTGCCTGCTGAGTGAATTTCTCAATGTCTGTGATTAAAATTCTGGATTTTACCTATTACTGATGTTTTGTGTTTGGACACATAAATACAATGTTTATAATTAAGGATGGAGCATATCATTCATCCTTTCTTGGCTACAGAATAATTTATTTGGCATTTGTGATGAAAATTGCCCGATGGTGATTAGATCGACATCAGGGATGAAGGAAGAGTTATTAAAATAGCTAAGCATAACAAGTGACGCAAGATTTCTGGCAGAGGCTACCTATACTTCTACTCATAACCATTTGAAAGTAATTAAAAATGGAAACTATTGCAGGTTAACTCAACAAGTAACATTTACTATTAATTTAATTTCTACCAATCATAAAATTGGGGATGTTGTCCTGTCCTGGAACATTACTTCTGATATTTTCTCATCATATCTGAGCTTCTGGGGAAAAATGGGTGGATAAAAAGGAAGAAAAGCTTTTCTTTGTGGCTACTGTAACGATTCTAAATTAGCACACTGTTAGTTAAAGCTTTGGGAAAGTGGCTGATATTTCTCACATGAAAAATATTACTGAATGGAGCTGAAGAAGCACGGCAGATAGAGCTTACCAGACAGTGCCAGCCTGCATAGCTGTGGAAATGGTCATGGCTTTGCTGATGTCCTTGGTGAATACAGCGGCAACCAAACCATAATCTGAGTTGTTGGCTCTTTCTATCACTTCATCAATTGTTTTGAACTTCATGATCTGTTGGACTGGCCCAAAAATCTGTAGAGAGATGGTAAATGGTAAGTGGGCTGGTTCTTATGTAGCGCTTTTCGCCCTTATTACAGCACGTCTCATTCACCCATTCTTACAACCACTTTTTTCTATGTCCAAGTGCTTTCTATCTAACAATTACACATCAAAGAGGTGAGAATAAACAGACTCATTATGAACTCCAAAATTATTAGTTAATCTTAGGTAAATGCATTTAATTAGGGACTTAATTTATGTATCACCATCTTTTGGTAACTTTTTACATTTTTTGACAGCTTTAGTAACTCCTTTTTCTCCAGGTTAGAGAAACAGGTTATTAACAGCATCTACATTTAACTGTTTTGCCACTTCTTCTATTGCAGCCCTTAAATCAACTCAAGATGCATTAGTAGTGCTGGAGTCTTTATCACTATACCTCTTCTCTGGCAATGCGCATGTCATCTCTGACATTAGAGAAGACTGTAGGCTCAATGAAGAACCCTTTCAAGCCCAGAGCTTTGCCTCCACACTCCAGCTTGGCCCCTTCAGTAATGCCGCTCTGGATGAACTCCAGCACACGGCTCTGATGCTCTCGACTGATCTGTGGAGGTGGAGGACAGACTTACTCCCAGATCACAGAAAAAATGAGCAATATATGAAATTTACAGAGCAAATGATAGAAAAAGAGATGACAGCTTCTGATTCTGCGCTCCTCACCTGTGGTCCCTGCTCAGTCATGGGGTCAAAGGGGCTGCCAACTATCCTCCTCTTTGCTCTCTCCACGCTCCTCCGGACGAACTCGTCATATATGGGCTCCTCCACATAGATGCGAGAGCCTGCCGTGCAGCACTGGCCTGCGTTGAAAAACACACCCTGGTGGGCTTCTTCTACAGCCAGATCCACTGGGGAAATGGAGAGAGTTGTGCTGGTTAATAAATAAACAAAAGTAGTATAGAATATTATAACCATGAAGCTACTTATTAGGTAAAAAAAAAAAGACTTGACTGGTGTTTTTGAAAGTGAAACAATGCACAAATTAAATATCAATAAAGACAGAACAAATTTATCTGTTTATAAAAAGTCATGTGTGCAGTGTTATTGGAGCTATCCCATGCAAATCTGACACCTGACACCTGAGAGACAGGATCCTGCTGTTGTGCACAAAGGGTTAATGGACCCCTGTGATTTATGGGTCTCGGCCGAGTCGGGGTCCATTCCCTTGATTTACAGGCCCTAGTGTGCCCCTCTCACGGCTGCTGAAAGCATTTGAGACGCTCGGCAACCCCAGTTTGGTGAGACACTTAGAATTTATATGAAACCCATCCATCCAGAGGTTTTCATAGCACTGCTAAGCTCCGAACATTTTAAGGTTCTCAGTGAGGGTGAGTGCTGTGAGTGTTTTTCTAAGAATATGACACACAGCTACAAAAAACAGTGATTGTGACAGACAGACATTGGGTGGGAGGGGGGCAGGCAAATGAAGTGACAAATAAAACTCTACTTTAACAAAACAAAACTTACAATCAGCATCTGCAAATATAATGTTGGGATTCTTTCCTCCCAGCTCCAGCGTCACTCTCTTTAGGTTACTCTTCCCAGCTGCCTCTTGGATCAGCTTGCCGACCTAGCAGAGGAAACAGATCAGAGGTTTATTCGTGGAGATGCAAGGCTCACAGCCAGATCAGTAAATCAGCTGGAACCATTAAATATCTTAAAGAGGCTGGTTAGCTCCAAACAAGGAATGTACTGGTAGGCCAGCTGAAACATGAGTTCTGCAAACACACAGAAAGAATATCTGTTACAGGCTTTTGGCGACAGCGAGAGGAAAACAAAATGATGTTTCTGCCGGGAAGAGTATCTGATATGTGGCGTAGGACAGGAAGAGGCAACCACAAGGTGTGTGGGTGGTGTACTGTGATCTAACACCGAGACGGGATATTCGGTATGAGTCGGGCCTGTGACGATATGAAAGACGGCAAGGGATTCGCGGTGTTTTATCTCATCCTTCTATTGCCCTAATTTCCACTTTACTCCTTATCAGGAGCGATGATATCAGATGACCTAAATGAAGAATAATAAATTACGGTTTGAGGAATAACATTCTTTGATAAAGATCTATTGCTCAAGAGAATCATGTGTAAAATTCATCCTGGGGGAGAACGTTTTAGTTTTATTTAGTACAAATCATTAAATCTTTGAAAATGTTTTGAATACAAGCCATGAATATTTTTTTATTTGAACCTTGTTTTTCTCTGTAATACATCATTAAATAATACCCACACTTCTTTTTGCTACAGTACAGGCTATGCATAGTAAGATATTTTAGAAGCAGGCTAAGGTAAGAAGACTTTGGTTTATTTACCAAGCAATACCCTTGTACCTCCACCAATCACCAGTAAGCCAGTCAGGGAAAAGATATTTTTCTCTGGTGACTGGAGATTTAGTGAAACTTGATACCAAACCAGAGATGCTGCTAAAGTATAGCCAGTATAAATAATCAAGCATGCAGCTTCCCAAATACAGAAGAGCTTAAGACCTGCATTTAATCTGAAGGCCACCAGAAGGCGATGAGGTTTTTGGAGACACATGACCATTAACCACATAACATTAATATATTCACTGTTTGGATGTGTAGTAAGCTTGGCGGCAATGTAGGATCACTTGAATAAGCCATTAGTCTCATAGACCAAGAGACTAGTCTGCAAACATCTGAGAACCACTGGTCATGAGGAAAAAATTTGTATTCCCTGACTGTTTAGGAGTGGTTGGATGCTGATGGCAGTCACTGGGAGATGACTGCTAAAATCCCAATAATGCAGGCCTACATGCTCCCTAGCAAAAAACATGTATTCTACAACTAGTTAGCAAAAACCTCCTTGTGATTGCTTTGGCTGTTAGCATTTTGCTGCGGTTGCAGTTTAAAAGAAAGTAATGTACTTGCATATAAACACTGTCCAGCTACTCTCTGAGCTAATACTGAAACTGTGAAAAGTATGACACAAACCGGAAAAAGAGAAGCTTAAATTTGTGTCTTAGCATTGCAGCCAACCTTGTTAAAAAAGCTAAAATTTATCTTTCTTGTTTATAACTTTCAGTTTGTGACACACTTTTTAAAGTTTTACTAGTGCTTGGCTAGTAGTAAAAGATATTTTGAAGACAAACATGATAAAGCACAGGCAACAGACTACTGCGTTGCTAGCAGATTGCCACTAGCGCTGCTAGCAGATTGTTAATGTTGCTGGTAGATTGCCACTAGAAGATTGCAATCACTAGGAGGTTTTTGTTGCATACTGAGTAGTATGGTTTTCAGTGTGATTATTTGTCCAGGTTTGTACTCCACTTTGGTGATTTAAATTTTTGCATTTTATAGGCCTCTGCTTGTTAACTGCTCGCCTAGCGGTAGTGTAACTGCTAAAAGTGCGACACCAACCAGGAACAAAGACCGTCAAAGTAAAAGTTGAGCACTTTTTGAAATCTTCTGGTTCCAGTGGTAAGGCACAACTTTTACTTTGAAGGTGAGTGTTCTGTCTTCCCAGTTTGCATTGCATTTTTCACAGTTTTACTACCACTTGGAGAGCAGTTGGTAAGAGTTTTTGTTGCAGCCCTTCTTCATCCAGTTCATCCAGCAACCTCCAGCAACCACCGCCAACTACTAATATTTCGGGTACCAAACAGGCGACATCACAGTAGCAACGCCCACCTATCATACCATCTATGAGCTTATGAGCAGGAGAAACTAGCTTGAGCTAAAGGCAACAGAACTCAACGTGTTTTAAATGAGACACAAAACAAACATATAACTTAAAAACTTAAAAAAATAAACATGACATTTAAATGAATAATTAAATTGGTAAAATAATAAATTCATCACTTTTGGACAGAGCCGGGCTGACTGTGCACCTCTGGTTACAGTCTTTAATCTCAACCTACTGCTTTAAGACTAATAAAGGCAGTTTCAGTAATACGTACTTGACATGAAAAGATACAGCTTAAAACTGCCGGACGCTATTTGACCCCTTGCAAATTTAGGTAAACATGATTTTAGGATGTGAGAATGAGTCACCAGATTTTATCAATATTTTTCACTGTTCTGACACGCTGCAATAACTGGACTGATAACAAGCCTGGAAAATCCCATACACCACCCTCACTATCCTACACCCTAAACAAGTATTCATCTTCCTGTTACTCATACTGCCTCTTTTATAGATAAAGACGAAGAAAAAACCCCTTAGTGTCCAAGCCCCCCCCTCCAAACCACCCCCAAGGAAAAACATCTTCAAACATGTTAAAGACTCATTCTCTTGCTCTTTTCTTCTTCTTTACTCTACTTCCCATTATATGCTGAAAGACTAAGATCAGAACAGCTGGGCTGCGGCTGGTACCGAAGCTGCCTAAATACAACACAAAACTTGGCTCGGCTTCATTTTTCTGATGTGTTTTGTCTGTCTTTGATCAGAAACACAAAGTGGCTGACTAAGGGGAGTTTAGCATGTGTTTATTCAAGGGTAAAGGAAACACGCTGGGCTGCTAGACTCCTCCGCCACATGTGAGTCAGTGAGAGATGAGCTGAGCTCCTAAAATCCACCTGTAGCTACTCCAGCACCTTCAGTCCTGTCTGAGGAGATGATGTGCTTGCTAGGATCCCACCATTGCTACTACAGTGCAGTGACTCACTGTCTGGGCATCAGCAGTCTCTGACAGTGCTGGCTCTTTTCTCAGTAATTGACTCCAGCTCACACGAAATAACAGGAAAACTAGTAAAAAAGAACCAAAAAACAAACAAGAAACCCCCCCAACCTGGACCACTTATAAAAGAAATGTTCAACAGGGATGAGATGGCAAACAAAGATGTTTATAATACAAATTAAACAAGATGCCACAGGATAGATAATTTGTAAATAGATAAATACATGATTATGGTTTAATCATAACTAGATCAATATTTGAAATTATACAGTAACTAATATAGAACGATAGCAGCTGCTAACAGTTTTTACCGTGGTTTATTCTAACAAAGTTTGGTGATCCTACTGAGGTTGAAGAGTACAGAACATATTTTGTTATATTTTAGTTTGTGCTTGAATTTGAATGTTTACAGAAAATGTCTGAAAGATTGAAGACACTGTAGACATTGAACAGACATCCTACACACACAAATAAGTAAGCTAAGAACACAAAGGAGGCTGTGTCCACAATAGCGCATTTCTGTTCTGAGCTTTTATTTTAGGAATTATTTGCATTTGCCTAGAAAAGGTCAAATCATGTGACGATACATGTACGGCTCAGGGAAGGACACATAGTTACTGTTATCAGCCAATCAGAAGCCTTGGAATGAATTTAGACAATGCCAAAAAAAACCAAAAAACTGCAGTTCCTCTAGTGGCCACTTGAGGCTGGCTTCAAAAGGGAGTGAGTCTCATTAGACTTCCATGATAAAATGGCCATCTTTTACAGCATTACAAAGCACATTTAGCTTGACATAAAAATGTCCCTGTGCTTTACAGATAGTCATTCAGATCAACTATAAGTAGAATGATTTATTTTTTTAATAACTGATCTACCTGCATAACTGAGTTAGGGGGTGTGGTCTTATTAATGAACAAACAGCTTTCCCAACACATTTAGCTGGAGCTGACTAGCATCTATGAGGCCTCACTTTTGTTACTTCCAGTCATTTCACTGGGCTGTGATTGCTGTAGCTGAATTTTTAATTGATTATCTGACTAACACTAGGGCTTGATGTGTGGGACAAATCATCCCAGAAGTTATGTGCTTTGGTGAGTGAAGTTCTAGTGTTTTCTTAGTTTACTACTTGGGTTGCTTATTCACAAGACACCACCACAGGGGATAAATCATTAAGTTTGATTTGCCAGATTTTTATGCCAGATGCCCTTCCCGACACGACCCTCCTAGGGATTTGTGTCCCCTGATCTTTTGACATGTGTTAACCAATACAGTATGAACACTACGCTAGTAAATTGCGTTAACATGCTTTGCTGATATGTGCTTCTGTGTTTTGTACTTGAGTCCATGGATAGGTGATAAATTAGCACGCCACTTGTTTATTCATATGAAGTAACTTCTTCCTCCCAAAATCCAACATGGCAACAGCCAAAATGCTAACAGAGTCCACAAACCAATTTCTGAATGTGGGCACATCCATGCTTTATACAGTCTCTGATCAAGAACTACTCATGGGTGTCTGATCGTTTCTAATATCAGTGTGGTCTAGTCTCCAAAATTTAGCTAATGCAAAGTGTGGCTGAAAGCTGCTAGATGCTGGCTCCAAAATAAACGTGTCTCCTGCTTCAAAATGGATCAGTTTTTCCCTGCAAAAACTAGATCACATTAGTTTTTGATGATTTCAGCTGTATAATCTAATGTGTGTGCCATTGGTCATTTTATAAATTACTGCTCTGTTTCTAAGACTGGTAGCTAACGGAAGGCTTTAACGCCCGCCAGGAGGCGTTGATTTACAGCTGGCTGACAGCTGTTTCAGAGTTTCTATTTAAAGAGTAAACTTTTTTTTCTCCAGACGCACACTTCTACTACTCTGTTTGTATTTAAGGAGACTTTGATATGATGCAGTCATGCATCATTTTGGTAATGCTTATCTTTAACACATTGTAGTTAATGTAACTAATACCAGCATGGGCTAGCCCAAGGTCCTGGCTCCACACAGACAAAATCTGCAATGCTGTGGCCATTTTTAGAAACAATATGGTCTATAGCTGTGGTTTGAGCTTAATGCTTATGTCAGCATGGACACACACACACACACACACACACACACACACACACACAAACACACAATATGATATTAAGATGCTTAGTTGGGTTGGGCAATATGTAAATATTTTCCAACGGCCTGCCGTCAGTCCTACGACAAGCAGCTGATGATATATTTGTTAAGGGTTGTCTGTGCAGCGAGTGCAGGGAGCAGGGCAAAAGACTCCCGACACCCTAAATGCCATTTTCAACAAATGCAAGCATTTGTTTGTGAAAAGATTAAAAATTCACTATTTTGGGAATATTTTGGTTTTAAAATGGAAGAAACTAAAGGTCCTGAGGGAGTGATGCCTCCGCTTTGCAGCCTATAAATGAACAGAGGTAAAGATTACAAAGGCTACTAAATGAATAATGTCATTCATGATACTTTTCAGTACTAATCGATTGGACAGCAACCACTACCTGCAATTACTTCAGTCTGGTCACTGTCATGACTTTCTGAAAGTTAGAAACATTGTTATGAACACCAACTGTTTCCATATCACGTAGACAATAAATTTACTGGAATTTTCAAGAGGACAGACATAAATCACACAACATAATAATAATAACAGTAATAATAATAATAATAATAATAACAATGAACCCCACAACATACTGCATAACCCTAAACCTTAGCAGGTATAACTTTAGCCATCAGTTCTTAATATATCTGAAGCTGAATTGTTCTCCTGCCCAGATGCTAATGTTGATTTTTAAACTGAGACATAAATGTGTGGAACAAATTCTGCAAGTTATCCAGATATTTTAAAAAATCCACCATTGTTTCATAAAAAGAAAAAACCCAGCTTATCACCAAAGTCATTTAAAACTGTTTTGGGGAAATTTCAGTGCTGAAACTCACACAGCTGTTCCTCGAGTCCATTAGCGTCACTTAAAATCGACATCCAGGATCTTTGAAATGCTCTCTCCCTGTGACATTCACTTTTACATTTTACAGGAATATGTCTACTCATATGTCACTTAATTAGGTACACTGGTTCAACTGCTCCTTGCTCATACTGAGCATCAGAATGGGGAAGAAATGTGATTTAAGTGGCTTTGAATGTCGTATGGTTGTTGGTCCTAGGCTGGTGTGACTATTTCAGAAACTGCTGATCTACTGGGATTTTCCCACACAACCATCTATTTTACAGAGAATAATCTGAAAAAGAGAAGATATCCAGTGAGTGGGAGTTCTCTGGGTGAAAATAAGTTCAGAGGGGAATGGCCAGAATGCCAGCGCAGAAGAGCATCGCTAAAGCGCACAGCACGTAAAACCTTGAAGCGCCACACCGGGTGGCACTCCTGTCGGCTAAGAGCAGTTAAAAACAGGAAGGCTACAATTTGCATGGCCTCACAATAGAAGAATGGAAAATTTTTCCCTGGTCTGATGATTCTTAATTTCTGCTGCTAGACTAGCAAAGTAGGGCCTGAATTTGCTGCAAACAACGTGAAAGCATGGATCCATCCATGCTTGTATTGTTCACGCTGCTGCTGGTGGTGGAGCTTAGAGCTCCTTAGTACCAGCTAAGCACTGTTAAACACCACAGCCCACCTTAGTGTTGTTGCTGATGCCTCTGGGACTACAGTGTACATATCGTCACATGATAAAATGCCATGTCAAATCATTTCAGACTGACTTCTTGAACATGACAATGAGTTCACTGTACTCAAACACCCTTCCCCGTCAGCAGATCTCAATCCAGTACAGCACCTTTGGGATGTAGTGGAACGGGAGATTCACATCATGGACGTGAAGCCGACAAATCTGCAGCAACTGTGTGATGCTATCATCACATCAACAAATCCCCAAGTCCCTGAGGAATGTTACCAACACCTTGTAGAACCTATGCCATGACGGATTAAGGCACCTCTGAAGGCAAAAAAGGTCCAGCGAGTGTATGTCTCATTGTTCCAGTGAGTTTTGCTTTCATTGCTTTTATCTGTGACATCTGTACCTGTATGGGCTTATCAGGGACTGCTCCAATTACACATACTGTACACATGGCGCCTACAACACAACGCAGGAGTCAAAACAAATATTACATAAGGCCGTGTTTCTTGCTAAAGATAGGTGTAAATTACAGGATGGTCACATAAAAATATCACTGCAACATCGGGACTACTGTAAATGGTTTTAACACAGGGGTTAGTCAACGTGGAAATGACAGATGTTTATAAATGATCTGTAGAAAGGGATCTGCCGTCACTCTGGCTGTTCTCTCTGACTCCAGGAATCTGTTCAGACCACAGCGCTCAACACCTAACATGGTATGTCCTTTGTCTTCCCATTAACTGCTTCCCTGTTCTCAAGAGCTGTAAGGGTATATTCTGATGGTGAGTTAAATGAAAAGCAGTGTGGAGGTGCATTAATACCTCAAAGACAGCTGAGGGAAAACAGACGAGAGGCAGTGTTTTCAGAGAGACCTGTTTGTATACTCTCGACAGCGCAAATATGTGCATGTGTGTGCGATAAAATCAGAGCCCTGTCATGAGGAGTAATGACAGGGTGCGCGGCTTATGTAAGACCCCATTTGTTTGTCATTTAAACTTCAATACAGGCACACAACATCCCCTAATTACCCAGCCTGCTCTTATGCTCTGCACATGTTGGTCACTGTGTCAACTGTGTTCAGTGACAAAAGCTAGCAGTGGGCAGATGCTGATCTGAGCCGCTCTACTAGAGAGAAAAGTACCTCGGTTGATCCTGTGAAAGCCACTTTGTCTATGCCCATGTGTGAAGCAATTGCAGCTCCTGCTGTTGGCCCGAATCCTGGCAAAATATTGATGACTCCCGGTGGAAAGCCGGCCTGTCAAAACAATATGAGAGGAAACAAGCTTTAGCGGAGATGACAGCAGAGCCAAGCAAAACCACAGGCAGTGTGGGGGAATCCGGACCCAACCCAACCTCCCTACAAGCAGAGAGCAGGGAGAACATCAAAAAGGCAACAGACAGATAGTCTCCAAGAAGAGGCGAGGCTGGAGAGGACAGGGGGAAAACAGAGAGGATGTAGACACTTAAATTTGTCCATTATTTGGCTTCAATACATTGCCATGTCAGGCTGTGTTGTTTAACTTACTCATGTGTTTATCCTTATTGTACACAGCTGCACTCACTACAAAGAGCTCTGGTTTAGAATTTACTCGAGATTTATATCAGCGTGTTTAAGATGTTCAGATTTTATTTTATTATTTTGTGGAGTTTTCGGCACTATTGCCAGGAAAAACTGAATAAAGAAAAAAGAAAGTTGACACCAGAGCATCCCTGAGTGAATTTTTCTAAAGCACTTTTATGTTGACTGTCACATCCAAACTTAACAAATGAAACTATGTGATTATATAACATTTGTTCTGGTGATCTCTCTGAATTCAAAATAAACTCATATCAAATTTAGAAATAAAAACGTAAAATAACTTTCCTTATTAATCATTTAGCATTTTAGCTAGTGTGTGCATCATTAGGCTCTCCTCACTCATCATGCTATCGTTACAGTGGGATTATTCAATGTGGTATGATGATGCTGTACTTATTACAGCTAAAATACTGACTGTATTATTCTCAAAGGTTGCCATCTTAGCAGAAGGTTAGGGCGTACATGTTTTAAGTCTGTCGGAGGGAATGCTAATGCTAATTAGCAACCTAACAGCAGCTGATTTTTAGCAGACCTTGACATTATGTGTGTTTTTTCTTGTCTATGTATTAATGTTTAAATATTGTTAATAATTTGCCCCATGGAAGAATTTAGTATGAGTGGTTACATGTTAAGCTGAAAATGTCTATAAAATGCCACAGCTAGCTTGCTAACCACTGTGAAATGCTTCAGTAGCCATTTCTGCTAAGTACATAACCTAATCACCATGAGACAGCAGTACTGTATATACTTCATATACTGTATGTATATATACCACATCCATACTTGCTGAAGAATGTGAGACACATTGTTAATGCTGCTCGAGTACTGATGACACGATGGAACAAACATTATCTAAATATTATTAAAAAACGGTTAGCTGCAGTACTGTTTCTCATGTGTTTTATATATATAGGAGTTTTTAACAGAAGCAGTTTAAATTTCTGACACCTACACATTACAAATACAGGAGCTGCTTAGCCATGGAAACCCACGCCACAAAGCTCCTGGCACAAAGTTTTTGTGCTGATGTTAAAGCAACAGGAGGTTTTGCTGTTTGTAGTTTGACATTCAGGGACTATTTTCCCTTAGCACTTGGTGCTGCAGCTCTATAACTTTATTTGGTCTTTGATTTCATGGCTAAGTTGCTGTTCTTAGTAAAGCCTCCCGCTTTGCAATAATTCCCCTTTCAGTTGATCGTGTAACATCAAGGAGGGTAGAAGTTTCACAAACTGACTTGTTGCAAAGTTAGCATCCTATTACAGCAAAACGTTCAAATTTAGTGAGTTCTTTAGAACGACCCAGTCTTTTACAAATGTGTGTGAAGGCAGTAGATGAAAACACTCGAATTCAAAGATTAATAGGTGTGACCCAGTACTTTTGTCCATACAGTGAATAATGAATTGAGTTGAATTAACTGTATTAATATTAACATTGGATTTTATTTTGACTAAACTACCAGAGGTAGTAAACTACAGACACTAGACATGTGTTTAGTTCTGCATCAGATAATTATTTTGTATTTCTGACACTTAATTATGTGACGGAGACCAACGTGAAGGTTTTTAAACGCAGCACGAAAGCTCAGCAAAAAAAGCTATTCACAGTATTAATCTCATTATTATTGTTTCTGCAGCATTTCCCACCAGACAGATGTTAACTTTGGGCTTTTTTCATATACAAATTAAAAAAGAGTTGAAATGTTTCATTTTTATGATCCTAAACAAATTTTATTGTTGTATTAGTAGACTAAAATCTGTATGTTTTAGACCATTAAAAAGTTCATTTACATAATTGAGGCAACCTAACCCTTTCATTTTGGCTCTATATTGGCTGGAGATAACCTAAAGGCCAAGTCCTACTTCACTGACTGTGAGATGATGCACCAAATCGATGTGACACTTTGTTAAACATCTGTTTTTTATCGTCTTTTGGTTACATTAACATTGAACTGTCTAAATAAAGTGTTGGCCAAAGTCAAAGTGAACACTGTGTCCTTGGCAAAATAAAACCTATAAGCGATTCTGTTTCAGTTAGTTCAGCGCTCATGCTTGAAACTGCGCACGCGAAATGTTTGCCATCGTCATAGCGACTCTGTCATTTACCTCCTTGATTAGAGCTGCCATGTAGAGGCAGGTGAGCGGCGTCTCCTCAGCAGGTTTCAGGACGACAGTGTTTCCACACGCGAGCGCTGGGCCCAGCTTCCATGCTGTCATCATCAGAGGGAAGTTCCACTGTGTACAACACACGCGCGCACACAGACACACACACACACAAACACCGGAAAAAGACATCATGCATCTGACACACTGGGTGGTCACAAGTCAAGTTCAATAACTCATCGCTCTTAAGTCACTCACTCTCATTTTCACTCTGTCTAAACATAGTCAAGTGAGAAAATGTTCTCGGCACTTGTACAGTATTTTCTCTTCCCACAGTATTCTGAGAAAGTCGGGAAATTGCAACACATGTGCAATAGACCCGTATCACTGTTCAACACACAGGCCTGTGTTATTTCTGCTTTGCACAGGAGCCCATGGGGCTCAACACAGAACCACACGCTTTCTGCACTCTTGCACAATCAACAGTGTCTCTTTCTCCTTGATCTTTTCCTCCTTTCTCATCATTCTTCTTTCCTCAAACACACTCTGTTAAATCCCTTAGCTCATTCTTCTGCTTCTCACTTCTTGTTCCCTTTTCCTCAAAGTCACTGGCACACTGGGGGGGTGGGGTTTGGAGTGGTTGCAGGGGATTACCGGTAAGATTTAAAAACTGTGGCTGACAGGGAATTACTGGAAAATTCTGAATGTAATTCAGTACTTTTAAACGCAGCTAACTCCATCTTTTTTATTTTTTCTTCACATTTCCCTGTCATGTTTGCATGTCACTTTTCAGAAAAGTTATACTCACAGGGACAATTTGTCCACAAACTCCAATGGGCTCATATCTGGTAAATGTCAGATACTCTCCATCTGTAGAGGAACACACATGAGCAAAGAGAGATCTGGGTTATTTATTGCTAGCTTTAACACTTTAACAAAAAAGCACTTAATAGGAAATACTAAAAAATCCCTCTAAACACATGAAAAACGTCACCACCTGACTCCCCTGGTGTTGTTGACTCAACATGTTAATTTGCAAATGAATCCACATGCAGCATTCCTGGTTGCTTTACCCTGGTGAGAGATTACGTTTCCTCCAGCAGCACAGGCATGTGTGTAACTGTTTTAGGTCATAGAGATGGGTGTTATGCTGGAAAGGTTTGCTCATTCCTCTTGCATTACTTGAGTAAAAAGGAGGTACTTGCTGAGGGTGTGCCATGCTTGTTCATTCTTCAGAAAAACAATTCATATTGAGAAATGTGTGTATGAATTTGTTACCACAGTGGTCAGCTGATGATTGCTTAATGTTGCACTTGGACTGGAAGGATCAGTGGGGGGATGACAAGCCAAACAATCACGTTGACAACAGATACAAAACTGCAGTAAGATTCCCATATTTCAACTTTTTCTTTTTTTTGTCCGTGTATTCCAGTGTGGATCTTGCAAAACTGCTATTGTTTGTGGAATGAATCTATAAACCCAGTAGGCATGACATTTTCTGGAGGAACTCAAGTATCTGAAGGCTTGTTCGAAAGAATGACGCCTGCACATGAATTATATTTCAATTTGGCACAGGCAGTGTAAATGATACCAAACTGTACTGCCAAAGGTGCTGCACATCATGACGCTCCCCATTCATTTCACGCCGTCTCTGATATAAATTTAACACCACAGTATCAGCATAACAGGCAAGACAAATAGCTGCCGAGGAGCTGCTCATGGTAGCTGTGTTGCGCCTCATTCTAACAGGTGAACAAACATGATTACTTACATCATACAGGCTACAGGAATACCCTTATTTATTTACTCTGAAAGCCTACAAGAGGAATAAAGCTTAGACCAAAGCCCTGGGAAAACGCTCGCCGTGGTTGGTTTGGCAGCAGCGTACAAGAGAAGCTTTGAGAGGGACAATACAGCGGTATCAGGATGTTTTCCATGTCCTCTCAGTCTCTCTCTTATTCTTTTTTTCTTCCTTTTAAAACACACAGCCAACTTTCTTCTCTTCCACCCTCAAATTCAGCTGCTTTAGAGGGGCAACACTGGCAGCTGGCTCTACTGTGTTTAGATTGATTACCAATTTGTTACCTTCACCCGATGAATGTAAGCTTAGCTTTCTGCAAAACTCTGAACACAATGAAACAAAAAGATTATATAAAATAGTGTTTTGTTTTACAAAAAAATGAAATAAATGGTGATGTCAAACAGAGATGCCCCCCCAAAAAAGATTTAAATTCCCTGTACTTTCAAAACACCTTGTAGTAAAATATTGTAAGAATTTATGCAATGATCCCAGTCAAAGGTCTCTACAGTAGCTTAAAAGCAAAAACTGTTATATTAACTTCAAAATTTTATTTTACTATTATATTAATTAATGTTGCACAACTGAAATGCCTATATTAATTGTGCATTCTCATGCTCCTCTGACAGGTTTCCTATATTATAACATAGTTCTCCTGACTGTCCACATGCTTTTGAGTCAGCGTAGGAAAAGATTAGAGAGGCTACAAAGACTTTTTTATTTTATTGTTCTGACTGTTTCAAAATCATGTTTATAGCCAATTATATAATAAACACCGATTTGCTGCATTTGTTATCAGGCACTGGTTGTAAATTATATAATAACTTACTAATCTAGCTCACTTTGTGTGGAACGCAGTCACTAATATTATATCCCAAATTCAATTAGCACATGTAACAATAATAAAAGTAAAGTTGCTTATGATCAACAGACTTTTTTTAAGACTTTTCCTTCACTTTCTAAGTTCTTCTGCTGACTTCAGAGAGCGATCATATTGCTTTTCCAGGTCAGGGAACTATTTTTTAAATTTTATTTCATTTTATTTCATTTTCCTGACACCCCAGAAATGCACAATAACAATTAAAACCTTTTACTGATACCAAAAGGGTCTCAGAATAAAACCGTGCCTGCTAAAGCTCTCAGCAGAGTTAGTGGAGAATTTAAAGCTACTTTCAGCTGCTCACTTCTCACAAAAAAGGGCTCATTACAGCAGGTAAAGCTGTATGTTTGATTTTGGTTAGTTTTACTCCAGATACCCTTTCTGGTGTAAATCCAAAGAAGATTTATATCTCCATCTGGAATCAAACAAACAACTTTTCACTTGCCAAGAAAATGTTTTAACCACTGAACTACGGAGGCACAGAAGAAGAGAGTAGTTTAAGTATTGAAAAACTAACTATTGTCTGAAAGGTTTGACACATTAAATCTGAATGACAGACTGTGTAAAAAATGTGCACAGTGTAACATCAACAACTGTTTGAGGAAATCTGTTTTGAAGCTTCAAGCTGATGCAAAGAGCGAGCGGTTAAGAAACCGGAGACGTGTTGCGTTTATATTGAAATGATTTATCAACTACAGGTTGCCACACCCTAAGGCATATCCTTCATTATCATTGATTTTTCTCTAAATGGGAACTAAAAATGACAAAATAAACACCATGTTGCAATCTTTAAGCGTTTAAACTGGTTTATTAATCAAGGAAAGTGTTTACTGAGGTCAAAGAGCAGATCAGAAAGAAAGTGATTTTTCTACACACTCGGTCTTCTTTTTGCAACCAGCGGAGTCACCCTCTGCTGGCCATTAGAAGAAAGAAGCAGATATAAAGATCTTCCACACATGCTTCAGTTTTTAAATCCTGACTCATCATATATGTTAAGTTTGTAATTTCAGGACAGTGTTTTGTTTGTTTTTTGGTACCAAAAAGTCAGAGGAACAAACACAAAAACACAAACCTGGCTCTTTGTTTAATACCATCTGACTAATCCTTTCTTTAACTGCTAGTACCGCTTCATCTCTCTTAGTCCAAACAGCTCTTACCCATTGGAATGGAAGTACCATGGATCTTGTCGGCATATCCAGCAAAGTATCTCAGTGTCTTTATGGTTCCTTGGAGGTCCACAAACAGAGTGGGCAGGAAAGGCTTTCCACTGTCCAGTGACTCAATAGTCTGAAGAGAGACGAGGGACAAATATGTGATATAACCTTGTGATCTTCACATATTTCCATACTGTTTTCATCTTTTACACTCACCCTCGGGTGAAATGTGACACTAAGATAACACTTAACTACAAATATGGCCCCTCCGTTACAGTAATATGCTCGCTTTAGGACATTTGCATTTAGTTGTACTATCAAGCACAAAAGCAACTGTAGATCCTTCATTAGAAAAGGCATAAAATGAGGAAAAATAAGAGAACATTCCCAGTATTTGTCCACTTACTGCTAGGTAGACACTGTCCCTCTCCACCAGATCAGCCAGTTTGGACAGCAGTCGACCCCTCTCTGAAGCATCCATCCTTCGCCACACAGAGCCCAAAGAAAAGGCCAGGCGAGCTGCCTGCACGGCTTTATCAACGTCAGCCTACAGGGAAAAAAAAACATGTCACTTCATTATCTGTCTCTGCATTTTAGCAGGCCTACATCTGACATAGAAGTGTGTATGCTGAACGCTGAAGATGATTTGTCTCATATTGTGCTTTTGCTTTTCTTTAATATTTCAGATCCAGCTATTTCACTCATGTATGAGGACTAAAGACGAGACTCCAGGCCAACACTATAGCTATACCTGTTTAAGCATGCAACGCGTGTACCAAAGGATAGCGTCCTTACTGCAGGGGCCAGAGTTGGAGTTCACTACAGACCATTTCCTGCATGTTTTCACTCTCTCCCCACTTTCCTACTCTCTGCACTGCCCTATCCAATAAAACGATGGTTAACCTTTTACAGGGCACTCACTAAGATACACAGAAAGTCTCAACTTTAACCCTAAAGTGTGACTTTTTTTATCTTTGTGATGCAAATGAAGTGATATGCTTCCAGATTACTGGTTATAAAAACCCAGTTTCATTGTTAGACTCTCCAGCGCTGAAACCTAAGTACAGAGAAATTCATTCTTCTTTTTACTGTACTACATGTATTTAAGGTAGCTCTATTATGCTTTTCAAATATATATACTGTTACATGCTCACTTTAAACATGGCTTAAGTTTCAGAAAATTAGGTCATCATGTATAAAAGTAATCCCTGTGAGCCAGAAACTCCAGACCTCACTGCATGCTCAGTTTACACCAGGTTTTTTTTTTTTTTACTCTTGGCTCTGTGAGATGAGAAAGAGAGAGAGAGGGTATCCTA
The DNA here is from genome assembly GCF_001858045.2 of Oreochromis niloticus. Taxonomy (NCBI): domain Eukaryota; kingdom Metazoa; phylum Chordata; class Actinopteri; order Cichliformes; family Cichlidae; genus Oreochromis; species Oreochromis niloticus. The sequence continues at coordinate 22,125,005 of NC_031965.2, read as the reverse complement.
ATGTTTTCATCTCAAAGCTCTCACTGTGAGTACAGAGGCCACGCCCACCTGCTGGCTGCTGTTCAAACCCGCTGTTTGTGAGAGACAGCCAATCAAAAGAAAAATGGCTTTAAGTGGGAGGGGCTAACCAGATGAACTAAGGGAATGGACCAAGGCCAAGTATAAGATTAATAAAGATAACACTGAACTATGAATAATTTAAAGCTACTCTTTTAAAGTCCAAGAAAAAAAAAGGTAGGAAATTAATTAAGAATAACTTTAAGAATAATTAATTATTTCTAGCTGCATTTAACAGATTCTCTTCTGTGTTTGCACAACATGTGAATGTATCTGCTGAACATCAAGGGTCTCGTTGAGGTTTTACTTTCTGCTCATGTTTCTGTCCTTTGGGATCATCTGCCCCACCCCACGAGGTTCACCTGGGTTTCCCTCCCACCTGTGTGTGTGTGTGTGTGTGTGTGTGTGAGTGTAGTTCTGTCTTTCTCTTTGCTGTCTTTTTTTTTTCTTTTTTAACATTAAATATCTTGTATATTATCTAACATCCACTAAAGGTTTGCTTTTGTTGTTTAAACCTGCACGTTAGTCCAATATGAACAGGTTAAAAATTAGTTTTACCATTAAAAACTTCTACATAATGAATCCATCAACAGTAATGACTTTAACCATTTACTTGGTTTAACTATATTTATGTAATATAATACTTTGACTTCATCCACCATAAAACATTGTATAACATTTACCTTGTCTGCTTCCTGGACTTCACAGATCTGCTCCCCAGTAGCCGGGTTGTAGACAGGGAAGACCTTTCCACTAACAGAGTCCTGCCATTCATTGTTGATGAAGATCTGCAAAAAAAGAAGATAATTTGGGCATTTTAAATTAATTAAATAGGCAAAATTATTATTGAAATGTATCTTTTTCACACGTAGCACTGAAAGCCTGGAAAGGCAGTTTCCAAACATGCTAAGCATGAGCGTGCAACAATGGTTACTTTTTTTTAATTGAAAAATATTTATATTATGTTAAGTAATGCGTTCATTTCACCATTTTGCTGCAGCTATGTGCTTGTGGACTGCGAAAGAAAAACAGCTCTCACGCAGCAGCACGTCCAGGGAGAATCTCTGGAAATCTGGACACAGATTCCTGTCTGTTCAACATTGCTCTCTAGGGAGTGCTCCACCATCCAGACAAAGGGGGTGGGTGGATGTGGGGGTACAGATAAATCCCAATCACACACTCGACCCCCACCCACCTACACAATCCGCCCCCCACCCCCCAAGCACACAGACACACGTTTCACAACATCGCTGCTCGTTTACGAGATCATAAAACACGTGCTGCACTTGGTTTCTGTGATGCGTTAAAGCAAGTCTTCCGTTAAACAGCCAATCCTTGGATTCCAACACGAGACATATGCAACATCTATGAGCAAAAAGAAAAATAAATGTTTACACAACCCCAAAACTGAGAGTTATGACACAGAAGTACATGTGACGCCTTTTACATATGTAATTTTAAACGTACCTCCAGCATATTAGGTCAGCGACAAAAACCTCCTTCCCCGCTGACATGTTTGGATTCATTAGGCCGACTTACTCACACTGTTTTTAATGGCTGTCAGTCTGCCTGATAGATAGAGTGCAAGGAGAACATCTGCTGGCACAAATCCCTCTGTGTATATATTCGCTCTTACCCTCCTTCTACTTTAGAGGAGTTCTGATGTACTGAGAGCAAACCTGAGAGCAGGGTTCAAGTATCCCACTGGCTGTAGCCTCCCTAAACTCTCCAACATGTTTACCTCCATAAACGCCGGGCTTTAAGTACTATTTAATTGGCTGTAAAGTGTTAGCTGTGTTTACTTTCGGGCTGGTATAAAATGCCGAAGTGCCTGAAAACCGTTGGAGTCACAGTAAAAACACATCACTCTGCCCCCCTCCCTCCCTCAATCCCTCCTCCGTATCATTCCCACGGCTCACTGGCTCATAATGTGGACTCTGCATCTGATTACCTCGCATTCACGTGTTTAAGGTGTTCAGTATCTCCATGTACCACTTCACAAGGTAAAAAAATACAGTACACGATCATTTTCCTATCATTCCTTTGCACCACTTACCCCCAAACCGTCCCCCACACACAGGCCTGAGTAACTTCTCCCTCTACCAGCCTGGTATTCTCAGGCGCCTACCATCAGAGGCCACCTTTAATCTGCTGCTCATTAAGAGCACTTCATAAAATTGTCAGTAACAATAAGGAGCAGAGGGCCAGCTACAAAAACAAAAAGTCCTGTAGAGCACTGAATTAGTTTTTAAATTTATAGGGGCCACTGAAGTGGGGCGCCCTAAATCAGAGGAGCCCCCTGACAGCCTCAACAGTCCGAGCAAGAATGCAGACCATGGGTAGCTTTATGCATGGCGTAACCCCTCTCACAAGATGCTGCTAAAGGAGAACGGATGAAGCACGACAACAGTGGAGCAGGCCCCACCTAAATCACGGCCAGAAAAGGACAACTGTCAGACGCCGTTTGGCTCAGCCCTCTCGCTGGGCTCGGACTGGTGTTAGACTTTTGTCTCGTTCCATTGAGAGACTTGATTAAGATGACAGGCCGGAGTCGTAAATCAACTCTCAAGGTTTCTTAAAATTGCTTTTAGGATCATTTGGACGAGGGGCAAAGAACGCAAGGATGAAAAAGCAAGTGCAAGGGTTCACATTTTCAAATGACTAATTGTGTTTTCTTTCCCATTCCCTGCGGGGTCGTTACTATCACTTCACATGATAGGTTCATGTTTATGAAAGTCTGCGCTGCCATTCAGGGCCTAAAATACCGAAAGTGCACGCAAGATGAAAGAAAATAATTAATATGGATACAAATAATCCCAGGTTTTATTTACTCTATATTTCATTTTAAACTAGAGGTATGAAAAACTCTTTAAAGATCTAGTTCTGCAGCTTTTTATACGAATGTGAGAGAGGATTAAAACTGAGTCCAATATGTGTTGCTTGAATAATAACGAGGAGGCCTGATGTGGATGAGTAAGCCTATAGGTCAGGGCTTTCTGCATGGGTCACAGGGCAGCTGCAAACATTTAGCAAATCTCTTGCTTTTCTATAAAAACCGCCGGTCCCATCGTCCGGTACGAGCCTGCGAAGGATGGGGATCACAAAAAGATGAGGCACGATATAAACAATTTTCTGCAATTACAAAAAAAATAACAACAAATAAATAAAAGTTAAAATCAGGATTTGTTCATGTTACACAAATTTTAAAATGTGAACATTACTGGCTTTCTTTTTCTTCTTTTTTTTCACGTTAATAAAAACTTTGTGCGGTATTTGTGTCGATTCATTTTTTCGGAGTGAACTGTAATGGGAAGTATGAAATGCCAAAATACTTCCTGCAGCCAACAAAACATCTGTTTGGCTCTTTGCTTCTTCTCACAGCTCAGATGCTGAAAGAATATGTAAGGCTACTCAGTTCTCGTCGGTTGGACGGAGGGGCGGGGGGGTTTAGGGGTGTGTGTGTGTGTGCGTGTGTGTGTGAAGGTTTACATACGTGTGTGTTTACACACAACACGCCAAGATTCCACAGCCAGATGAATCCTACGGGCACCTGCAACACTCGTCTGCGCAGGAAGTTTCATATCCTCCCCTATCACAGGACCTTTATTTCCTTTCTGGTTTTGGATGGCGTTCAAAAGTCTTATAATTACTACTGTTACAAGTGAGTGGAGAGCATGTGAAAGTGGAGACCAGCTGGTGTTTTCTTTTTTTTTTTTTCTCCTACTCCTCTCCACATGTCTGACACCGTGGAGCCTTCATGTTTTTCATTCACACACCCAGAGACAATGCCACCCTGCCCTCCCGGGTTTGGCGAGGGCGGCCTCATTGTCACTGCCTGGCGAACGCCTTTGTCTCGTCAATTTGAGCAGGCAACTGATAAAGGCTGTTCGTCCTGACAACGACGTTAAGCAAGAAACAAGCTTAACACAACGCACACCTTTCTAATAACATCCCCAGAACTGATGCTGGTGCCAGTGTGACAACGTTTCTGGGCAGATTTATTCGGCCAGCAATGAATCCCAACGCTAACGCTCAATTTTTATCAGACTCAATATGAATATTATTTACTGCAAAAACCTAGAAGAGCTTAATCTGCAGTCCTAATGAAAGACAGAGCAAAATAAAACAAAGAAAAAAGCACGTGCAGCTTAATTTTCATGAATCAACAATAAAACTGACCTCTCCTCTCACTCATGGTGTTTTTTCTACCATTTGAGGTTTGATGGGTTTCCTGTGTACTTAACCACTCTTTATATTTCAGGTCAAGGGAGGTTTTAAAGAACGTTTTAACATAGTTTCACTCATGGGATCACTGGACAAGGAGGAAGTAATTTATAAAGAAATGTCATGCTTTTTTTCCACGGACAAATAAACATCTAGAAAAGCTGTCTCTGCTGTGTCGTGTTGTGCTCGCCGGCGAAAAAGAGCCCATTCCAACAGATTTATGAAGCCAAGTGTTTTTCATAATGACACCGTAAGGATTTACACGTTTTCTTGTCAGGAGGGCCGCAGACTGAAGGTATGGGAAGTTAACAGGGTAACCTCGCTGTCACTGCTCTTCCTTAAAAAGTGATTAAGAGACAGGGGACATGATGTTGACGTGTCTGCTAAGATGATAATTTACACTCGCTGCACAAGTAGGCATTTCACACCAATGGACACATTAATGGCGGTGCACACTTACCCTGTCACAATCAAAGAGATGTGTTTTAGAGAGTACGCAGCCATGTGTGTGCGAACGAGGAGATTGTGAAAGCAAAGGCACAGAAAGGAGGGAGGGGATCTTGCTGTGCTCGTTGTGATAAATCATTTAGTTGCACAGTATCCACTAACTTTGCCTCTGTTTGATCTTGATCGCGGTAAGATGGTGGTTTTGAAGTGAAAAACTCCAGAACTGCAGGTCAGACTCTGGCAAGGCAGGGCCACTAACCCACACAGTGAGGCAGGGTCATAATTTACACCCCGGTGGACAGCACCTAGCATCGGGGAGCCCCAAGCCTCCATCTGTACTATCTCAATCAGTGACAGATTGATGGAGTCTCTTATTCAACCACACTGAGTGGATGTCTGTGCATAGACTGCTTTACAAATTCATGGGTCTTCATCAGAGGGGCTCTGCACAGGTTCCTATGGTGAAAGTGCACTAATGCCACCACGAGTAAAGCAACAAAGAAAATTTATAACTTGATTAGATTAAGAGATCTGTAACTCAGACGGTGAACAAGGCCACTGAATCTGGTTCTTGTCAGTTCTTCAGATGCGTTCTCACTTTATTTGTGCTATGAACACAAATACAAACATGTGCATTTTTATCAGGAGCTTAATATTAACATTTGTGGAGCATTCTTGTAGTTTCTAATCTCTAATAAAGTCTCTATAATATCAGAAAGACACGACATGTGCAAACGTTTAAGAATAAATAAATAAAAATGTTGTAAAATACCTCTAATTTCTTCTCTTCTCACCACACGTAAAAACATTTTATAGACTCTTCATCCACAGCAGAAGAAACAAAGCTGGGCCTTTCTTGTTAAATTTGTCCCACCGAGTGTCTGTTTTAACAAGTCATTATCACTCGACAGTGTGAAAAACCACAACAAAGCCACAAGTATCACCTGCTACAAAGAGCAGGGATACTTTCTCCTTAATTATTTATCAGTCTTTCTCCTCTCCACTTCTGGCACAAGTGGAAAATGTCAATAAATAGCTATCAACGTCCTCTAAATTTATGGCTTCCGTTGTGGTAACATCAAGCTTTAAACTCTTTCTGTCTTGTAACCCAGCTGTTGGATCCTTTTAATAATAGAAATGTGGGGGTAGAGGATGGGAGGGGGTATGCTTTCTTTTCAAGGTTTTAGAGTATTTATTAAAACTACAAAGTCTCTTGAAGGTATTAAAAAACTAAAAATGCCACTTTAATATGATTTGCATCCAAGCAGGAAGATATTTTGATACGATCACACAATTTCACTGTGAGTGGTTCGTGACTTGAAAAGGACAAGGGGCAAACCTCAGCTGAACTAGCCCTTTTGTTTTAATCAAATGCTCCCCTGTTATAGATCTGTTGAAGCACGATAATGGATCAGCCATATCTCTGCTTCCGGAGTCATCTGATCTTTGCATTGCAAAGCAAAGAAAAGTCACTGCGATCAAAGTTTGATTAAAGTTTTTGAATTCTCATTAAGTTGGAAAAAGTTTCAGATGCCTTTATGTTGCAGAAAATGTGTTTAAAAATCATATCTGAGGAAAAAGGACTATCAGTGAACAATGTGGGCTGATTCCTTTGCAGTCAGCAGGGAGGAGAACAGGAACAGGGTGTGAGGAGAGTCCACGCCAGGGGTGCCCATAAATCAGGGCCCTTCTGCCCCCTATGTCCACCAAACCATCAGGGACTGGATGATCCAAATTCCTGGGGGTTAATTCACCAAGTCGCTTCCTAAATTTCCTCCTGTACACTGTTGTTTCCACTCCTTTAACTAACATTCTGCACTGAGAGGGAATGAAAAGCTTTTAGCAAGACAACACACACTATTGTCTTTACAGGGCAGCAGCAGTGTGCCCTTTGCACTTAAAACACTGAGGTATGTGTTAACGCAGAGCAATTATAAAAGCAAATGAACTTCCACCACACTATCATCAGCCTGTCCTCTGCACGAGATGCCCTTTAATCTTACAATCATAAAAACACTTGTTCTGCAGCTAAAGGACCGTTTTAGTAGCGACAAAGTGCAGCAAGACACATTCAGGCTGCTCAGACTGATGATTAAACCTCAGCGACTAATACTGTGAATTTACCTAAAAGTGCAGCAACATGAGCATGAATAAAAAATAAAACTGAAAGAATGAAGATAATCCAGATATCAAACCAAATCAAAACAACTGATATCATGCCAGTTTTTCATGTGACTCATCACTTGTGGTGGGTGAAGACTCACTTTCAAAGCCCGGAGGCTTAAAGTGACATCATCTGATTAATTAATGTTTTCTTTTTTTGTTTTGTGTTTTTAAAGAGACATCTATTTACTTAAGCAGGACTAAGCAATTCACTACATATATCTATATATATATCTATATATATATATATATATAGATATATATATGCAAGATGCAAGTTCCAAAATTCTTTGTTTGACTCATGCTCCTTTCTTCTTCCCACCCACACACACTTTTGACTGCTGAGCCATATAAACCCCCCCAGAAAGCACCTTTTAAAAAAAGAAAAAGGAAAGAAAAATAGAAAATATATTTTAAATACATTTTAATTCTAAACTACTTCCTCACTAAACATGTTGTTCTTAGAGAAAAGAAACGGAAACATTTGCCTGACCTGAGTGTGCTGCCATCACTGATGTCATTAGTAGAAAAATGCTTAAAGATCAGGTAGAAACTATTTTTGGTTGCGGTTTTTTTTTCTTTTTAGCTGATGCCTAATATGACCCTGGGTTGTAATAATAACAGTAAATTGACTCAGTGAATATCATGAGAACACATACGAAGGAAAATAAAAATAGACTAAATAAAAACCAGAGTAAGACGTGGTTCAAGTCTCCCAGTATCATTATTTTATACCCCTTTAAAGTATATTTTATAAATTGTTTTCCCACGCTGTAACCTGAAATGTGGTTGGCCTGTGATATTAGGGATAATGTATTCCAGATGGAATAAATATAAAAACTACATTAAAACGGCGGAAAAAATTGGCCACGTGACTCAGTGTTGTAAAAGTTTAGCATGTGGTGCACTTCTTAAAACACGGTCAAACTATGACACGCCCTTTGTTAATACGTTGTTGGCGTCTACTTAAAATCATAGCTGTTGTGCAGCATGCGCGCTTTTAACTGGCCCAAACTACAAGCAAAACGAGGTCAATTAACCACGTTTAATTTTTGTTTTAAGAACAAAAAAGCTGAACTGTGTTAGGAAACCAGTTGTGTTTCAAAACGCACAAAGCGATGGGCCTATCACGAGAACACAGCAATCTAAAAATATTAATCAAACGTGTTTTATCAGCCACACGCTCGTCACCGCTTCAGTGTGTCGCGCACGGGTTGTTTAAGATTTAATGATCATCTCTGAGCGCGTGCGAGCGGAAAAACAATCTAATTAAAAGTTGCAGCGCGCCAGGTTTAAAGCTCTAAAGTTCTGCTGGATCATTTTTCATCACCTCTAGTCTGCTTTCAGCCACACGCTCTGACACTGAAGCTCCAGCTGCTGACTCACAAACTCGCTTTACTTCTAAAGATTTCCAAGTTTAGGTTTGAGATCTGCGCGTACATGCTGTAAATCGTTACGCGTAAAGTAAACTCTGCTCGGTCGGCGGCGGTTTGTGGAGAGACACAGACCTTGGTATACTTGATCTCCGGGTTGGGCACCGGTGAGGGCATCAGCTGGAGCGATGCCATGAGAGCAGCGGGGTCGCTCTTCACCTCTCCCGGGATCTCGATCTTACTGGAAGTCATCGCGGCCGTCTCTGCGCTCGTCTTGCCTGCCTGCGCCTCTCTGGGTTTTTTCAGCACAGTTCTGATTGGGATTTTGGATTCCTTCCTGGGTTTATAGCCAGGTGTCAGCAGCGGTTCATTTTCATTGGGTAAAGGAAAGGGCTGTCCTTTTGAAAAATAAATTCAAGCATTTACATAAAGCCATGCGTGTTAAGGAGGAGGAACACATCCACCCCACCCACCTCACACTCCCGGTGCACTCAGTTTCCAGTGTTCTCACTCACCAACAGCTGACGCTTTTCTACACTAATTCATCCTGTTACATGCACATATAGACCACGCTCATACTCGAGAAAGTTTGAAATGGATTGTTATGATAGTCACAAGTGTAGTATTACTCAATGGTAATAACAATTCAGCATATAAAAGCTATGCCAAGTTTATATAGTTAATATAAATGGGCCTTTCAGGGAAACAGAGAGTTACTAAAGCGTAATAGCCAGCATATTTGTTTGGTAAACCAGTCTCGCCACAGGGTCCATTAGTTTCTGGAGCTTATCGCTTGCTCCTTCTGCGCAGACGGAGTTTGCCCTGTTGTCTTGCAGTTGTAAATGTGCAAATATCCGTCTTTCTGAGCCCTTTGAGCCCCTTGCTTCGGCTCAGATTAAATGTTAACTCTGTCTCTCGGATCCCACAGTCAACAAAACAACTCCTCATACATAAAGCACACCATAACCTCACACTTACACCGTCATTAACCTTTTCCTAAGTGACATAAAAGTGTCGCACAACTTTTCGCCTCACAGTCACCATGTAGTCCTATTTGCCTAACACAACCTCCCCACGGCCTGAGATGTCATGCAAATGCGCACTGGAGGAATTGTTCCTGCGTGCGGGGGTGTTGTTGGCACAGATTTGTCCTGCAGGTGATAATTCCTTCCAGCGCCTCCTTTAAAACCGGCCAATATACATCCTCCAATTAGCCGCAAGAGGCCCTATCTGGGAAAGCTAAAGGATTTAAAGCAAATCCACGCGTATTAACACATCCACAACAAATAGACCGTCATACTTAAATGTGACGTCACTCACTCAGCAGTTTGTGGGTGAATGAGGTGCTTATTTACGATTATCTACTCATTAAGTTTGGTAGAAATGTAAAGAAACGATGTGGGGGGAGAAAAGTGTATCTAGCAGGGCTTACTGAAGAGGCGTCACGTAAAGCACGCGAATTTCAGATTTCATAACGCGGGCCTCTTGACAGCACAAAGGAGTTTCAGACAGATGTAGGTCCATAATTTGCAAATCCCCGCAGGATGCTTTTTCTCCATCAGCACATCACTCTTTTTCTCACAGCATGGGCGACACTCTCCAAGTGTCTGTTTCACATCAAAGAGGACGGCTCTGAAACTGTGACATTGATTAATGGAGTCAAAACATCCCATTCTCAGCCTGTCGTCTCACCTTTTCACAGAGCGCAGCGAACGGAAGATAAGGCATACCGGGGAGACGGTGTGACAAACGTGTAGCCGCCACTTCAAATGTTTTCATGGAGCTCCCTCTGTTGGGCGGAGAGAGCCTCGGACTCTGCAGGGTCACACACGTTTACATGAGCCTGAATATTTGGCGAGAGCGACTCGATAAGCTGAAGTGATGGTAACACGAAACGATAACAAATGGAGGTATGACCGATAGCCCACGATGAGTGCAAGGAGCGCAAACCCTCCTGAAGGAAGGCTGAAGGAAGGTGAGTGGGAAAGCATTTCAGAGAGAAAACAGAGGTGAGTTTCCCCTAAAATGAACCCAGCATCACTCCTAGTTTCCCCCCCAAACGAATTACAGAGAGCAAATAAGCGAATAATGGTTGGTGCCGAAGACCTCTGAAAGTTACGAAATATATATATTTGTTATTTTATTCACAAAATCAACCAAAATTTCTTATGGAGTCAATTTTTTCCATACGTGAGATTAAAAATGTAAAAAACCAAGCGTAATGATACTGATGGAAATGCGCATTAAATCAAGAAATGAGGCTGGAGAATGCCCAAGATAATCTGTTCAACCCTTTACCGAGGTTAACTTCTTATTCGCGGTAGATTAAACATATTTTTTAATATTCTAATTTTTAAACTATTCTGTTTTATTTGGTTATTTGTTGGCGCACACATTTGTAAATACCTTAGCTCTAACTCCCCCTGTGCATTAGTTCGTCTACTTTGCGTAAATAATTTGATTTTTATGATTTAAACCGAGACAAAGCTGCTTGTTATTTAAAGGTGGTTTAACATATGTTGATTTAAGGCGGCTGCTAGAGCAGCAAATAGAGAAGCCTGTAATTCCTATCACGTTCTGTTAAAATACACACACATCATCTTTTTTTTAAATGTAACTTCAGACCCGAAAGTCTTTCAAAAAAATAAAACTGGTTTGTTTGGGCTTTTTTTTTTTTTTTTAATTTAACCTCTGAACGCCCAATAGAAAAATCTGTTTTATAGGTTTATATTTATATGTACTATAATTAAATCCCTCAGCCAGAGCTCATTAAAATAAGAGATTTTTTTTTAGAACTGTTGCAGCTTTGAAATTGTATGGGTGTAAAATCAAATATGTGTGCTTTTAGATCACATTTCCTATGGAACTTAAGTATAAAATGTTATGTTATTTGAGGAGCAAATTTAGTATTTTTTTCCTTTTGCATATTTCAATATAAAACTTTAAAGTTCTCTGCACATAAGATGAGTTGCTTAGTACAGCCTATACATGCAGTAGAAATCTTTATTTAAGCTGCAAAATGCCGTAACTGGCTCAGAATCTTTGTGCCAAAATTTATAATTTGCGTCACTGAATATTACCACCAATGATATTAGAGAACTTTTTCAAAATCAGAGCGAAGCTACAAGTGACTTTTGATAATTTCTTAAAAGTGGTCCGACATGTTTTCACTGACACTGGATGTGCTGCGATTCTAAATCTCTAAGAGGATAGATAACTGGCCGCTGTTGCGTGTTTAATTCCGATGCTGAGCACATGGTTTAACTTGTAATTTGCAAAGCAAAAGAGCGCTAACGTGTGAGGGGAAATCAACTGGCCTGCGATGATCACGTAACACATACAATATTTAGCAAAACAAGGGAAAAATATAAAGAAAAAATACCCAGCACCGAACAAAACACGCAGACCTTCAGTACCCAAAAACGTGTGGTATAGAAACAAAGCATTGGCCTATGTGCATATAGTAACAAAACGCTGCTGGGAATCTCATCATGTCACTCATTTTTCCAGAAATTCTCACGGACCTTGCACTTAATGCATCCCTTTGCAGCGTAACTTGGGAATAACTGGCTTGCATGTTGCAGCCATCGTCTGCACGCCCGTGCATCGTTGTGCTGACCTCCTCTCGCCGTGGCTATTGCCTAAAGCTGTTTATAGCTTTAGGCAATAGCCACTTGTAGAGCGACAAGTTTGTTTTACAATCCACATTCTCGCGTGACTTACACCTGCAGGATCGACAGATTTCGTGGTGACTTGCACAATAAAATAACCCCAGCATATTTTGTGCTGTAAAACTAGCCCATTACAATTTAGTAACTGTTCAGGTGGTAGGCAGGTAATGTCACATTGGCTTAGCTGTGTTAAAAAAAATGTGCGCTGGTGCTCTTGGTGTTGTGCACAGGAAGCATTTCATTTTTTGTTTTTGCAACTTCAAGTGAGATTTGAAAATTGAGTGAAAGCAGCTGAAAGAAAACTGTAGGAAGTAGAAGTAGACCTCTTGTGGTCACCAAGGGAAACGGATTGAGAAAGCTTAACATCGCTGTCAGCCTGCGCGGTCCGAGCGCACCGAGTGGGAGGCGACAACCTACACCGCCAGTGTTTCACGGAGACTCCATCAGAGCTGTTAGCTGTTTGTTGTGTCACAAGGAAGACATCAAGAAGGAAGCCGCAGGGAAAAATGGAAAACGAATACAGGAGGAAGATGAAAGAGAAACTTGGCCTGAGGCGAGACATCTTTAAGGAGTTCCTGGCGGAGTTTCTGGGGATATTTTTCCTGATAGTGAGTACCTCCCTCTGCACCTGTCATCCAGCTTAAATAGACGCTTTAAAGCTGCGAGCCAGCAGCCTATGCTAATAAGGTGTCAAACCGGGTCTCCAGGGACTGTAACTGCTGTCTGTCATGAGTCTATTAACAGACTGTATATCTTGAAAATAACAGACTTTGTCTTTCATGTGCTCAGCTTTGATTTGCTGCTGACAGACTGTAAAAAATCACAACAAAATGTGTCTGATTTAGGGAATGTTTATCTTTAGACAGGCGAAGGCATCCCTCTCTAGAAATTTTGAAAATGTGCAAATATGTTATTTCATCATAATCCTTATGTCACATGGGGAAAAAAGATAAACATGGAATTAAATTATAGCAAGAATAAGAAATGTGTTTATTTCCCGCCCTGGTGTTTTCATTCATTCAAACAGTGGCCTGCTTTACAGTTATGTTCTTCTATCCACCTGTCCACCCCGAGCTCCACCTGTCACCTCCAAAGCCTGTGACACAGCGTCAACAGCAGCCTTTTTTATTTGCCTTTAAATCAACCACACCCTTTACCTAATTAAGTGGGGGACTCATTATTGTTTCCAGCTACAAATTGTACAAATTGCTGCAGATGGTGGACAAGAGGGCTAGTATTAATGGTGGGTATAATTGGACTAATTAAATTAAACACAGTGAGCCTCTCTGCCTCTGCTGTTTATGTTTCTGTTCTTGTTTGTGTTCCAGCTCTTTGGATGCGGTTCGGTGGCCCAGATGGTCCTGAGCAGAGCAGGTCCTGGTGACATACTGAGCGTCCACATTGGTTTCACTCTTGGAGTCATGATGGCCGTCTATATTGCAGGGGGAGTGTCAGGTAAAAGTTCCCCTCTTTTTAATGATTTCCCCCCTTTTTTTAAACAAGTTACAATTTGAATATCAAATTTTTAGCAGATGAATTGATTGTTTTGGTCGCTCAAATGTTAAAAAACAGCCAAAAATACTGAGTTTAAAGTCTTAGTACCAAAGGAAAGGACACATTCCCACAATAGAGACACATAATTGTGTAATAATGTAATAATGTGTTTTGGTTCTACCTGCAGGCACATGATAAAGCGCTAGTTTCAATTTGTTGTCACATTGTTTTTCCTCACTAATTCAGTTGTTTTCGTATATAAAAATCTTTCAGTTACTTAATAATTTACCCTGGAAAAAAAACACTAGGCTGGTAATGAAGGTCACACTGCTCCAGATTACTTTTCTCTGTGTTTCCATCCATCCATCCATCCATCCATCCATTTGCTTCCGCTTATCCTTTTAAGGGTCGTGGGGGGCGCTGGAGCCTATCCCAGCTGTCACAGGACGAGAGGCGGTATAGGTCTTAACATAAAGTTTATATTTTTATGATCCTTATGACACTAAATTACTGCCATTATTTAATTATCCTCTCTAATGGGCTACATGTCTGTTTAATAGTAGTCTGAATGGTCTAAGTCTGGAAATTTTGCCCCAATGGGACTTTATCGGGTGCATTCCTTGAGGATTAAGCAGACCCTGCTCGGCTCTGCCAGCAATGACAGGGATAGAAGGGGATAGTTGTTAAATGTCACGGTGCTTCTCATAGGCTGTCTGAGCCAAAGTGAGCGTCCATTAATCAGTGATTACAGTATCCAGTGTGTCAAGGGTTGCATTGTGCAGACTCCATGAGATGTATGGACATTTCATCAGTATTTGAAGGGGAAAAAGCTTCAAGGCTGAAATAAGAGATTATATAAATGCTGTGGCATCTGAAGGCTTAGTCACTGCTGAAAAGAAAAGTTTAATGTATCTGAAGTAAGGGGAAGCGGCGAGTTCAGTGGTAACATGAGCTTACCAGCACCTTTGTTTAAAAATGAATATTTGCTGTTGCATGAGGGTTACGTTTGCAATTCTTTGCAGGCTTCAGAGTTTGTTTTTGGCTTTGGAGAAGACAGAGTTTCATAAATAAAATTTGGGTTTTTAAAAAAAACAAAAAACAAACAAACATATTATAATAAGTGAATTCATTTTTAGGCATAGTCCTGGTAGATGTTTTTAATAATTCTGTTGTCTGTATAATTTAAAGAAGCACATTGGAGTGGAAAGTTTTCCAAACATATCAGTGCCTTTCTTCTCTCTCATTAATACACACACTCCACTCCACAATGCCCCCCCCCCCCCAAAAAAAAGATTTTTTTTAAATGATTATTATTTTTTAAGAATCGAAGACTGAAATATCCCATTTACGCTAAATCAAGGATGCCAAACATGCGGCCTAGGGGCCAGAATCGGCCCAGCAAAGACTCCAATCCGGCCAGACACAAAGCAATTTATGGATAAACAATCAAATGATTAAAAAGTTCATGTTTTTTCACTATCTGCCATAAAAACTGATTTTTTTGTTTGCTTGATTTTTCTTTACAGTGACTTCACAGTTACAAAGGCAAACAAAAATCTGAAATTTTCAGTGAATTAAGAAAAACTTTATATTTCATAATTACAGGAAAGTCTGAGTAATGAACAACCAGAAGTTTGTAATTTCACACACTTATCACATAGTTTTACTGGTCCGATCTGGCCCACTAAAGATCAAAATGGGTTGTATGAGGCCTGCGACATTAAAAGAATTTGACATCCCTGCTCTAAATATTAATGTCATCTAGGCTGTACTTCGTTAAAGGTCTTAGTATTTGGTTAACTTTGCAAGCTCAGCACCCATAATGTGGTTGAATGGTCTTTTTCCTGCCTCTTCTTTACTTTTTTTCCTCATTTCCATTTATCTGCTTTCTATGGAAGAGGATTAGGGCCACTGGGGAAAAAAAGTGAGGGCGTCTTTTTTTTTCTTCCAGAATTCTGAAATTAAAATCAGAATTCTGACTTTTTCAGAATTCTCTCTCTATATAAATATATATATATATAAGGGTAAAATTCACTTGAATCCTTTTTAAGATCACAGGAAGACATGGAAAGATGTAGCGGGGGCTGATCATTTTCCAGGTGCAATGTTTTCTTGCGAGTCTCACGACTCAGCAGCTATCTCTAAACACCTCCAGACACTTTTTGGGGCACTTATTTTGTTGAGATCTCATTAAAATTAATTTCAGTGGTCACACTGGAACAAAAACTACACGTAATCAAATTTTATTTAAAAAAAAATAAAGGCTTGCTGACTTTGCTCCAAATGCATGTTTTAAAAATAATTTAGAGTTAATTTTCCCATAAATATCAACACTAAACATTACTGAGTGCAAAATGTCAGTGCGACAGATAATTACTTCTTTTTTTTTGCTGTTAGGGATGATTACTGTGAGCACTGAGACTCATGGTTCAGTTTTACTTGAGCGACATGATTAATAAGAGGAGTTTTAAAGCTTCAGAAGAGTAGCTGAAAAACTTGAGGACAGCAAGGTTAATATATGAAGAGCTTTTGCTGCATGACTGAGCCATTCAGCCCTGGGGTCCACGGCTCAGTGGGAATCTTCTGTCCAACGACATCTCTGAAGATGATCATAGGTATTGGACTAATGAGCTTTACTGGGGCATGGGTCTCTGGAGAGGAGGGGAGTCAGGTGTGGCAAGCCTGGCTTTCTAGGCTCCCCTGGCAGGGCGGCTCCATAGGAGAAGAAAACACAATTGTTTTCACTTTGTAGTCTGAGATTTTAGATGACAGTGTACGGTAAGTGTGACACATCATGGTCACTCTAATGACCCGCAGCCTACGTGTGCCTTAAGCAGATTCAGGCAGATTATGTCAGATGCAATTCAGACAGGCAGGTCTGGCTGGTTGTCGTGGTCTGTGTTTGTGAACAGGATGGGGAGATTAACAATGGGCGCATGGCCGATACCCCCAGTGGTGTTACCACATCTAGGTCAAAGCCAAGATCCCAGAGTGTTAAATAAATGACCCCACACTGCCATCACAGCCCAATAACAATTGGCTGGAATGTGTTCAAACACGCCTCTTCAGGACAATGCAGAAGAAAAAGTATTGACTCTGAAGGCACACAAACCCGGTGCCCTTTGTTTGAAAGTATCCTGAAGATTGTTAGCAGAGGGTTTGATCACAAGCATGAAATGATCAGACAGGACGTCACCAAGTGTTTTAATCCACTGCACACTGGTTTCACCTCATCTGGTAAGACATAAGAGACTTTTAAATGCCTGGCCAAGTCCTCGTCCTCGGTCTCAGATGTTTGACATCTGATTTAGAGCTTAAATGATTAGTCAATTAATTTGTCAATCAACATTTGATAATTATCGTTTAAAGGGTAACTCCATCAATTTCACACATCTAAGTTTGTTTGCAGGTCTAGGGGAATATTTCATGATGTGGGGGAGGGGGGAAAGGCCTGATGTAGCTTAACAAGGAAGAAGACTATGGAGCAAAGAAGTTAATGACATCTGTAGCCATGCTGCATCTTCTTTGATTATTTTTTAAAAACCAGCCTTACGGTGAGTCTAGGTGTAATATAAGAGTCTCACATGCTCAATGCAAAGTATTCAGAGTGATAAACTGAGTGTTTGAGGTTATAGGGCTTTGAGAACTGTGTGGCCATCATTCATCATAGAAAACAGATCTTAATTTTTGCCAAAGCTTTTTTTGTGTCATAAAATCATTGTTGATTACTATTGTTTCTCATCTTCGGCTTGTATATGCTGTGATGTTATGTTCTTAATGCATTTGTGCATTGTTCCAGGAGCCCACGTGAACCCGGCAGTCTCTCTGGCCATGCTGATCCTGGGGAAGCTGCCTCTAAAGAAGTTCCCCATATACGTGGCAGCACAGTTCCTGGGGGCTTTTGCTGGATCATGTGCCGTCTATGGATTGTATTATGGTGGGTGTAAATTTCGCCAGTACCAAAAAGCAGGATTTTTCTGAGGAAACCCTGAATAACCATCCAATAATAACAATAATCACAAACCAGATGTACATGTTAAAGAGCCGAAACAATGATGCTTCTCAGTATTATAGTTGATACTGTTTTGATGCCTGACTTATTTTTTAAATATTAGATGAGCTTCATGGTAGTAATTTTGTAAACATTTCTTTTGCAGATGCTTTGATGGACTTTACCAAAGGAGAATTTATTGTTACAGGTGAAAATGCCACAGCCACCATATTTGCAAGTTATCCTGCAAAACATCTGTCTGTCCTAAACGGGCTTGGTGATCAGGTGGGCCTTTAGACCTGTCACTTATATTTTGTAATTTAGATCTTAATGACTTTCACACTCCTTTGCATATTTTTTTTTCAGTTTATCACAGTATATTGTAGATATATAGATGTAGCAGTGCCTTGAGTTTGGGACTACTTGCATACACAAGTAAGAACAGAAAGCAAATATATTTTCAAATCATGTGTGTTTATGAAACCTACCGTAATACACTGAGCTTCAGATATATAGTTGAGGTAAAAGAGCTTGGCCAGACTTGCCCTTTTAGTAAAAGCATAACATTTGATAGACGTTTACAAGCTATATAAACTGCTGGATAAGCCTAAAAAAACAAAACGAAACATGTTTTTGAATCAATTTGAATTATAACCTTATAAAATATTATTTTCTTTTATATTAAATTAATAATCCAACAAAGCAAAGAATTATATATAAGACATTTTACTATAATACACCAAACGTTTTTGTCCAAAGGCACATTTCAGGCCGCTGAAGGTTCTTATCTATATCAGATATGACATCATCATCATCATCATGTTGCCAAGCAACCCCCGAGCAAATTATCCAGGCCTGTAATGCTGTATAAAAAAATTTCACAGCAGTTATGTTCATTTAGTTTAAAACTTGAATACTATCATATATCATGATGCCATCATGTTGCCTGGCAACCACCTAACAATGGCATTTATGTAGTAGAGGAGAACCTCATCATTGCAGTGCGCCCAACAAAAGACATGACATGATTAAGGATAATCTGGAGTGAAAAACAAGACCCACCAACCCTACTTATTATTTTTCTAAATGAGATACAGTATGTCAGTTTGCCAACAGTACAAACACTACTGTAACATGGGTATGAAAAAGTATAATAATATTTCCAAATAAACTGACATGTTCACCGTTTTAGAGATGTTTTAACAATAAGTGTGTCATAATATGCTTATATTGTTGATAACCATGATATTTAATAAACTAACATCAAATAATATTCCTGTTATTATCTCATTATGGAATATTTTTAATGTACAGTAAAGTCCTTTAAATCAAACACAGCAGCAGCTGCAGCAGCAACTATAGCAACATGTTTAGGGTTATGCTAACTGCCTTATTTTTTATTGTTTAAGGTAATTGCAACCGCTGCACTGGTCATATGCATCCTGGCTATCACTGACAGGAAGAATATTGGCGCTCCAAAGGGCATGGAGCCTCTGTGCATTGGCCTGATCATCGCGGCCATTGGAGTGTCCATGAATCTGAACTGTGGCTATCCAATCAACCCGGCTCGAGACCTCGGCCCCCGTTTCTTCACGGCTTTGGCCGGATGGGGCATGGAAGTTTTCAGGTAACTTAACTGTCTAATATATAAACAAAAGGTGGTTGTTATCGACTGTTCAGTGCATTTTATTGAGACTTTGGGAAAAATTTAATTTATTGAGTTTCTGTTCTTATTGCACATGATGAGTAGCGTTTGCACCATCTTCACTCCTGTGACAACTGAATTAATATTTCAATGAGAGCAAGGAGCGGAGGGCAATCCCATGCAGATAGATATAAAATATTCAGCGCTTTGTTACTGAAATGAAACAACTGGATGTTCCTTGGTTTTATTCCTTTTTACCTTCAGCTGGTCCTGTTTTGTGTTTTTCCACAAAAAGGTTTTAATCAGATTTGGAAGATCACAAAAAGGGTTATTTTGTCTACACATGTACACACTGGGGTGTGTACGTATCTCAGTGTGCAGTACTCAATACTTACCTTACCTTATCTTACCTTATCTTATCTTATCTTACTAAATTAATGGCACTTTTTGGGGTATTTTTAATCACTAGTAACAGTTGCTATAAAAGATGAAAACTTACTGTCACATGTGCATTCATGTAAGTCCATCTGTCCATCGTCTATACAGTAGTTCTTAAAGTGGGGTTCTTTGATTAATCTCCACTAACTTAAAAATATATTTAACACCCCTTGTAAAAAACAAATACATCATTTTGAACCCGATTCCTTTATGCTATCTGTGAGCCAAAGGAAATTCTGACAAGTTGTGAAATATTATTTCAAAGTTGCTACGAAAGCGTTCAATTAATCATCACCACGAAAACGGCTACTCGGCAAACTGTTGGCTATCCTCTGGGAAGATAACGTCACTGGCAGGATGGAAACATTTTTGAAGCTGTAGCACGATTATGTTGATTTATATGTTGAATTTGGCTTTATTGACAGCAACGACATGTGATCTGTCTTCAGTTTTAAGCAAGCCAAGCTAAAGCACCGTCTAACAATCCAACACCCTAATAATCCAAGCAAATCCTTCAAGATCCTAAAAGATCTGTATATAAAATAAAGAATGAAGAAAAAATAATCAAGGAGCAAAACGTTGGAAATGTAATCAGCCTGATCGTTCAAGGAGGTTACACATCCATTCTCTAAGCAAGTGACAAAATGCCACGTTTATGGAAAAACTGAGGAATGGAGAAAATCAGATAAAGGAGTCACATCAGCAACCTCTGTGCTTAGCACAGACAACATTTCACTTCATACTTCCCTGATTTTAAAACTAAAGTTTGGGTCTCTTTTTGCTCGAGTTGCAACAAACTCGTGGATTTATCCTGAAATACCAGCAGGTGTCTCACGCAGTATTTAGGCCAACTCGTTAAGTGTCCTGAACTCTCAGACCATGACAACTTTGCTCCCACTCCCTCTTACCCATGTGAGTCAGTCCTGACTCAGTGAAGACTTACTGAGGAGCTCAGGACACGTTTCCATGTGCAAAATGATATTAAACTCAGCTGTAACTGTCAGGTGCATCCCACTGGTTTCAGGCAGGGTGTTATCAGTGCGATTAGAAAGAAAGAGAAAAGTTGTGCTGTAATACTTTTTATATGTAAATATTTGAACAAAGAATTTTTAACAACAGTGGAATGTTCTGTAAAATTTCTCTCCTCCCTCTAAGAAGTGATTTCAAGGCTCATGAAGGTTGCACACAGAGCTACCCACATTTGACAGGGTGCACACTTGTGACATAAAGACACAGGAAAACAACAGGCAATTTAGAGTTAACAGAAACCCTAACAGTTTAGAGATACCTGCAGAATCCAGGTGTTGCGACATATTTCTGTGAAATGTTTTGTTTCTTGGAACCAAAAATTATCTGGAAATTTGGGAAATTGAGACAGTTTTTTGGCTCTGATTTGCATTTAGCACCCTTCAGACCACATAAATATTTATGCGGATTCCTAAATTAACCACTTACTAATTTTTATATATGAATAAGTATCCTCTTCGAAAGATCTAGAAGTACTTACCACTCCAAACTACAACCACCATCAAAATGATGCTGTGTCATCAAAGTGTACCTTTCATATTTTTCCAGTATGTTGCAAACATACGTGGGTTCAGTGTGTATCCATGTCTCACTTTCACTTTGGACTTTGACTGGAGTGCAAACAGAGCTGTCTGGCTACATGTAAATTACCTGAATGCTTTCTAACAGTGAACTTTGTGTCAGCTGTCTGACCAACTATTCACAAGTCTGTAATGTCTGTAGTGAAAATGTTGGACAGAGACCCCAAGCAGTAGTATCACTGAACAGACTATCCTTTACACCTCTTCTTATCTGAAGTATTAGAATCTTGTAGAACTTCACTTTCAGGAGCTGTTCTCATCAATTGCTGGCAAATTTACAGTGTTGGGCTTTTTAACTAACTCCTGTAGGATTCAAGCTTTCAGATAATTCCAGGTCATGTTTAGTTGGCAACATAACACAGTTTCATAGTACAGTTTGCCTCAATACAAAGTGTTTGTATTGTCTCTCTCTGGTTTGATCAGTGCTGTTTGTTTGTGGCTTTGCCCTCAGTGTCTGATCATCACTGGCTCTGCCCTGATCCAATCTCTTTAACCCCTGGACCTGAAAGTGTCTGAGCACAAACTAAGACCCAGGTGCTCTCTGAATAATATAGGGCATATAAATGCAGACCTGGGTTATTTTTTTTCAACAAACCTGAGAAATATAAATGTTCTGATGTTCTCTGTTCCTGCACTACAGCTGTAAATATCTCATGTGTAGCAATGTTTCTATACTAATGGGTAGAAATGCTCTTAGAAGGTTCATATCATTGTGGTAAATCTTATTAAAAATGCAACAAAACAAAAGAAAAAATGGAAGTCGGGCTGAGGATTTCTTGACATTCCGTTTCTTTTCCCGCTCACTGTTTGCATTTGATGGTGTCAATGTGACCCACTGAGTGTCTGTCTCCCAGCCTGATCATCTTAGCCGTGGCCATAGATTAAAGTCTATAATCCGGGTGCCTCTCTCCTCAAGTCTACTTCCTGAATGTCTGCTGGACCTTGTTTACTTTCAGGTCTGCTCTTTTAATTGAAGCCCTTTCACCTATTGCTACATTAACCCACAAGACTCTAACTTCCTCTTCTAAGTAAAAGAGTCTTTGTGAGGGGAGCCAGAGTGAAAATGAGGACACAAGCAGCAGGTCCAACAAACAGAGCTTCTTAGTCTTTACTGTAATCTGGGATAACTTGTCTCCGGTAGGAGGATACTAACATAAACAAAGAGACTAGTGAAGCAGTTCACAATATGTCTTTTAACCCTACTATAATTAATTAATAAAAGTGGAGGTCATACAAAAGAAAAATATAATAATACAACATTAATTGTGCTGCATTTGTGCCATGTTTGCAGTCTTTTATTTTTGTTATTTTTTTATAGCATTTAAAAAAACATCCAAATTGCAATTTTGATTTGAAAACATAGCTAGCACATCTATCTTTCTGAGGCATTATGACTATAACATTCATTCCCATCTGATCCAGCTGGGTTTGTTTTTTTTAACTCAAAATGTTAAAAAATAAAACAACCTTTGGGGGTTTATCCATGTGTCAGTGTGAGATGCACAAACACAAGAGACTCATCAGCCAAAGGCAAATAATAAACACCATCTATGTCTGAAATAAAGACAATCCTAGCAGCTAGTTATAGCATAATTGCTTATCTTAGCAGAGTAGTATCATCCATGAAGCTGCTGTGATGTGCACAGATTAATCGGCCACAATATCACCAATAAACCTGCAAATCCTTAGATCAATAAAATGGGATAAAACATGTTACCTACTGAGCATTAAAGGTGGTGGAAGGTAGGTTTAATTATCTTAGGACGGAGACCGGCTCATCAGGTTTCAGCCACAGACTGTATGTAAAAGATGGACAGGGCTTCCACAACATAACTTATGATTTTGCGAAGTCCCATTTTGAGCCATTTTGAGATGAGACAATGAGGGGTGTGTCTGACTTTGAAGCCATACGCTTATTTGCTGCCGACTTGTTTTTGGCTCATAAGTTCTTAAGTTGCCAGCTAATCAGCATTTCCTGGATAATCCTCCTTTCTGATACTTAAAGTTATAAAACATTACAAAATGGACTCAATGCTTTATACAGTATAACCAGAAAATACTTCCAAAGACCATAAACTCAACAGTAAAGTATATACTGTGGTCCCAGTAGAGAGACTTCTATTGGACTGTGAATCATTCAGCAAACATAGCTTTCGCCCCCTGATGGCCATTAAAAGGAATGCAAGTTTAAGGTACTGGCTCCTGTTTTCGGACCCAGGAGCTACATCTTTTATACTTTCTCTGCTGTCAAGTTGTTGTTGGGTTGTTTTTGTTTGTTTGTTTTTTGGACGAAGGCTTCACAGAATCAGATATCTGCTAGTTAGTGCTAAGTAACATAAATTTAAAAAACAAAAACCACTAGAATTTAACTCAAAACTGGCACTCAGGTTTCTTGGGCAGTCTACAGGTATAATTAACAATAATGTTAGTCATATTGTTTGTCCAACACAGTCTGCAAACATAGCCACGGAGTAACTCATACTCTACTGGCACCCACCTTTCAAACTCAAAGTGAAGTCAGAGTTGTAAAATACACAATTTTTTGTATCAGATCATAACTGTGTTTGTTCCTGATGTGACGATGGCTATTTTGTAGAAAGTCGAGCCTTAAAAGAATGATTTTAACTCACTTTTGGAGCTGGCCTCAAGTGGCCACTGGAGGAACTACAGTTTTTGTTACATTTTTCAGCACTGGAGGTTCCTGCTCAGTTCTAGCAAATCAACATAAAACTACTCTTTTAAACCAAAACATAAAGGAAATATTTTCATATTGTTTATAGTGGTTTTTAAAATCCTGACAAGACATTTCCGTCAGCTGTCTGTCTTACTGATTATCCCGTTTATTAGAGTATAATTAAAAATATTAGAATTTCACTCTTGTTAGTGATTCCTCGGCATGAATCTAATATCGGCCTCTCCCTGCATGGTAAACTTTTTACTTCATGATCCTAGTTTTTTTTGTTTGTTTATTTAGGACTGTGCAATAAACAAACAAGTCACTGGTTTTTGTTTACTTGTCAAAGTACCTTCAGAGCCACTGAGAAACACTTTCCAAGGTTAAATTGAGGCAAAGATGAATTATTTTAAATCCTTAATAAGACCAGATACTTGTTTGGGGCTGCGTTTTTGTGACATCATAATCTCTGTGTATGTCCCCTGCCTGCAGAGCTGGAGGCTGCTGGTGGTGGATTCCTGTGGTAGGACCCATGGTGGGTGGCGCAGTTGGAGCAGGTGTTTACCTTATCTTCATTGAGCTGCACCACCCTGAACCTGAAAAACAAGAGGAGAACAATGTCCAGGACAAATATGAGATTGTAACTATGACTTAATACAAAAAAAACAGGTGTTAACAAGAAAACTGAAATCTATTTCCACTATAAAAAATATCTGAGTACATTTACAGTGAATAGTTACATGAAGCATGTACGTGAATGGAAAATTTTATAGTCATTTATTTATATACACATGAATATTTTATGAAGCCTTTAAAGTCTCTTTTTTTAAAAGTCTATACGACTTCAGGTATCAGGGTTTATCTTCCAGGGGCTCTTTTATATATCAAATTTGACTAAAATAATATATCAACTATACAAAAAAATATATTCTCTTTACTATCATAATAATATAACCTTATATAAAGCATTTCTCCTGCATTAATCAGTAGCTATGCAGTATTTTTAATTTCCTATTTCCTAACTGGGACCATCTTATCCTGTTAGAAATATTTGCCAAGTTTCTGAACATTATTGTTTTTTTATGTGCTTCTGTCAAACAAGTGGGCATTAAATATACAGCATGTATTTGAAAACTGTTGAAAGGTAGCAATTTATGATATGTTTAGGTAGCGGCATTAATTGGTATGGTGGAGTGTCTTCTCTCTGTGTCACACCATCCTTTGTGCGCATGTAAAAATGTACGATTGCTGTATCTTGCCGTTGTGGTTTTGTTTTTTTAATGTGTATATGTAGAAAGTCGAGCCTTAAAATGACGATACTGGGATAAGTTTATATTTTCATTTATGTATGCTCACATAAACGTTTCTTTTCTGCAAAGAATGTAGCATATGTCACTGAATTCCTTCATGTTCTTTGTAGCGGTAGTGTCACTGTATCACAGGCAGTATGCAAACACTGACTGTAACTGTTTACATTAAATCCTTCTCGCAGCTAATGTGGGAAATGTGTAATAAAGGCTGAAAATTCCCTCCAAAGCACACAATCACTGAGCCTCTTGATTCAGGTTAGTTCTTGATCTTTTGAGAATATCTTATCTGCACTATTTTTGTTATTTACCCTTGATATGTATTTGTTTAAGACATGATTTGAAATGTCCAATTTTGCCCAATCTTGCAGCCTTGAAGAATCCTATTTACATCTTCATATACTCTAAAACAGGGGTGTCAAACATAAGGTCCGGGGGCCAGAATCAGCCCAGCAAGCAAAGAAAGGAGACAGGTTTCATTTTCACTAATCTGGCCTACATAAGATCAACGTGGGCTGCATGTGGCCCACCATGTATAATGAGTTTGACATGCCTCTTCTATATGTGAATCACTCCTAAGATGGGCTGAGCTCTATCTGCAGTAAAGAAAAAAAAAAACAGCCAGACAAATAAAACAAATAAATTAAACCAATCACATCACCTGTTTGGTCTTTATAAGGCTGTTTTTCAGCATAATGAAGATTGGATCACTCAGAGCAGGCACTGCTGTCAGAAAACAGGAAGCATATAACCTCTGCTAATGTGTGGATGCTGATATTGGCTGTCAGTTGAAGAAAATAGCCGTTCTTACATAATTACTGTGCTGAGTGTCATTTTACAGCAACACGGTGGTTTGGCGATATAAAAGCACTCAAAGCACTTAAAAGTTGTTTGTTTTGTGTTGTGAAACAGGAAATAATGATGTTTGGCTGTGCACCGTGCATGAATTGGTCCATTAAACTCTCCACAGTTAACTGTATGTATTCAACTGTTCATTAGTCAAATTACTTACATTTCATTTTTTATTTTTCTAATACTTCTATGTTTGAGCTGTTTGAAGTCACATTTTGATGCATTTATCTGTAATATGTCTTCTCTCTTTTCTTTCTTCTTCAGCACATGTCACTGTATCTTAATATGAAGTAAACTGATAAGTATTTAAAATGTATCACTGATTACGGGGGGGGGGTAACAACAGCTGATTGGGTAATATATCGTGGAGCATAAACGATGACACGTCCCCAAATCATTTGCTATGAAAATGTGTTTTTTGGATTTGCTTGCTATTAAAATAAATAGACAGAATAGATACATTTTAATTGAGTGAAGGAGAAACTAAGTGCATCGCAGCCTAGGAGGATTCAGGGTCACCTGATCCTGCCCTAACAATAAGCTTTATCAAAAAGGAAAGTTTTAAGCCTAATCCTAAGAAGTAGAGAGTGTCTTTCTCCCGAAACCAAACTGGAAACTGCTTCCAGAGAAGAGGCTCTGCTTCCCATTCTGCTTTTAAATACTCCAGGAATCACAAGTAAGTCTGAGCGAAGAGCTCTACTAGGGTGATATGGTACTACAAGGTCACTAAGATAAGATGGGCCCTGATTATTCAAGACCTTGTATGTGAGGAGCAGGACTTCAATCTGAAAAATGGACACTGTTGGGCACCCTTCACATGCCCAACAGTAGTATAGTCCACTGCTTATAACTGTTTATTGGTCCCACTCATTTAACAAATAAACTACCAAAACTCCTTACTCTTAAATCTGGTCCTCAAAGATATCCAGTGCAGATATTAATTCTACAAATAAAAGGTTCAGTCAGCCCTCTGGTTCAGAGTAGTCACCCTTGTACGTACAGAAGGCACATTCAGCGGAAATGCATTTTAAAAGAAGATTGGTTTGGAAGCTTCAACAGCTTCATGGATCCAAAGTGTTTTGCTGGTCAGTGGTTTTGGAGTTTTTCCCCAGAAAGCATCCTGTCTTAAGGCTTCACATCATAAAGGATCACACTACATGAGCCCACTGCAATCTGGATTAAGTGTTTATGGCAGCTTTGATTCCCCATTAGTCTTTATGCTATCACCATGTTTCTATAAGATCAATGTGGGCTGCATGTTGACCATGTAAAATGATGCCTCATCTAAACATGAAACACTGCCAAGCTGGTGAACAAAAAACAGTGAGACAGACAAACAAACGAAACCAATCATATGACCTGTTTGGTCTTTATAATGTCAAGGCGGGCCTGGAGGCCAGTATGTGACCATGAAGAAGAAGGGGAAAAAAACAAAAACAAAAACACAGAACCAGACACGGACAGCAAAAATCATGTTAACAGACTTTTAAAAAAAAAAAAAAAAAAAAAAAAAGTGAAGTGCAGACAGATGGAGAATGACCCCGGAATAGATAGCCAAGTTACACTGGGTGAGCATCCTGGATGGCCGTGAGTGAACTGAAGGTACAATCTGATTGGTGACAGGAAGGCAGGTGGGTTGAATGAGTCTGAGAAGACGCCAGTGAACAGAATCTCTAGTGAGGCCAGCGTTCAGATGAGTAAAAGGCAAACTGCAAGCGATGAGTATGATGTGGACAACAAAAAACAAGGTGAGTCACAAAAAGCATTACAATATATTGCACTTGAACAGCCTGTACTCATGGAGGTTAGCAGACAAATTGGCGAGGAATATTTGAGAACGCTGGTCTTAAATACCACTGGCTGATAATCCCAGAATTGCCGTCAGGTGAGCACACCAGGTGTGTTAATGAGCCAGAAATCAATGAAGAGTCAAAAATTAAAGACCGGGAAACCCATGAACGCTCCTTCAGCCCATACCCTTTCCAATCTACCAGAAACTGCCGACCCCGACATCGCTGGCAAACATCTAGAATCTGCTGGAACGTGTAGGCCAGATGACTGTCAATGAGTTGGGGAGGTCTGAGGATGATCACAGCACTGAACATCACCGTTTCAACTGGGACACATGAAAGGTTGGATGTATAGAGATGCAGGGAGTTTTAATTTCCCAGCTTTAGGGCTGATGACCTTGTGCACCTTGTTGGGTGCAATGTAGCGCGGTGACAGTTGACAGGAGGACGCCCGAAGAGGCTGTGACCCACTGTTGTTGGGTGATGATCCGGAGGAGTGTATTCCGAGTCCAGACTCACCGGCAGCGTTGTATGTTATGCTGGAACGAGGGCACTGCCAGCTCTGTTTCATGTTCCGAAATAGTGGCAGTTGGTAACCTAGGGAGGCTTCCAAAGGGGAGAGACTGTAGCAAAAGGTGAGTGAATTGTGGGGATACTCAGCCCACAGCAGGTAAGGTGACCAGGTTGATGGGTTGTGCGCAGTGCTGCAGCAGAGAGTAGCTTCCAATTCCTGATTGAGATGCTTTGTCTGCCTGTTGGTCTGCGAGTAATGGCTTGCTCCTAGAGCTGAACAGAAAGCTTTCCATATGTAGCCAGGTAGAAGGTCGTTATGATGGGACATGCCCCTGGATGGCGCCGTTTCTCTTGGGGTACCCCAGGGAGCGCAAGGGATGATGGGGACCTACAAGACTTTCACAAAAGAGCTAGCTTGCATTGGTGTAACGTGGGTGTGCAACTATGTTTTTTCGCTGCTTGGTGTTGCTGCGACCGACTTCGCCATTAATCTTAGGGGGAGCTATATTCCATTGTCTGCTGGATTAATGCACTGTATGTATTTGAGTTCACACCTGTATTATAATACTTTCATTTGCAAGAGGGAAAATGTGCTGTGGTTAACTACTCAATTTTGGCCCTGTATTTTAGCAGGAGAAGCCACTGCAGTTATTTTTGTACTGCTAGGTTTGTTTTGTTTCTGGATGGGTTTATATCAGTCACAAATTGGCAGTAGACGTCAGCAGGTTCCAGAACCTGAAAAGTTTCAATAACCTGCAGTAACAGTTGGTTACCAGTGTATGAAGCTGTTACTTGGTGAGAACTGTCTATACCAATTTGATTTCCTTTTTTAAAAAAAAAAAAAAAAAAAAAAAAAAAACCACCAACCTTTTTATTTTCGTCTGGACACTTACTTTATAATTCATATTAAGAGGACTCCAAAGATAATCTGTTCTTGGCAGGTTAATTTAGCCAGGCTACACATACCTGAGATGAGAACTGGGGGTGCCTATACAAAACAATTTCCAAGGGTATGCCATGCAACCTAAAAAACTTGTTTCACCATGATCCTAGCAGTTTCTGTGGCCGTGGGGAGTTTGTCCATCACAATGAAGTGTGCATCTCTAAAGAACTTGTAAATGATAGTTAAGATAACAGATTTTCCAGAAGACAAATAGCAATCCAGTTACAAAGACTAAGGCAGGCAATGTGTGACCACGGCTTGTGGGGAGTAGATAGGGGTTGTAACAGCCCGCCCAGTCGTTTGGTAGAAGGCTTACTGTGGGGGCAAACAGTGCAAGCAGCCACATATTCTTTGACATCCTTTTCTGGCGTGTCCCACAAAAAATATTACATGACTTGGAGGAGCCAGACGCATCTTTCACCCTCTCCTTCCCTTATCTTCCCTGCTTAGCTTCTATGTCCTTGTCTAGTCTCATCTGACTCCAACCCTGAGAGAGCCTCTCATTCTTGTTCTCTAAAACAGAAAGAAGAACCATGGATTTGATCAACAGTCCCTTAATGCAATTGACACCATTCTCGATGATAAGCCTGGGTTCAAGAGAGCCAGAGTGTCCTGGAGGGACGTTCCCTGCTGGATATACAATGGACGGGTAGCAGAAGTGGCGTGTCGTGTGCCTAGCAGGACTCTCTATTGAGGACATCGAAGACATCTACCTATTCCCAGCCGTAATAACAGGGTTCTTGCTGATCTGAGCTGGCTTGGCCCTGGCTTATCAGACATTGAAAAAAGATACAGCTGTTAAAAAACCCCACAAGGCTTGCTCCTATGATCGAAGGTCTGGGAAGAGCTGCGAGTACTCAGACTGTTCGTATTGAATGCAATATGGGAAAGATCTTGGAGAAGCTCTTAAACGGGAAATTGATACACCTGGTGACCAGTGATGGTGACCGTCGTGGCCCCTCACAACGGCGCCAGCTGGATGCTTGAAGACAGAGGCTGACAACGCTTGTAGGTCGACGCCAACGAGAACAAAAACAGTTCTTCCCCGACACTGATAACGAGAACCCACTGACTCTCGCCCGATCCCTCAAGGCCACCCGAGTAGGCTGCGGACTGTTGATTTTTGTCTAATTGGGCAAAAGGACACCTTCTCAGGCTGAACACAGGACACACATTCTCGCATGCACACACGTACACTGATACGCACTCACCCTCCCCTTCCCCAACGCCTCCCATCAGATGTAGATGGCGGCTCAGCTTTGCAGATGCAGCTGTGCACATTGGCATATTTCCCACTGTTGCTCGTCTTGTGTTTCAGGGTTTAAAGGTGTGGAGACATCTGTGCTTTTTTGTGCTGTGGAGTTTATTTTCTTCTCATACTGATTCCCTATTGAGGACCAGTATGAGCAGGCTTTTTCCTCCTTGACTGCCCTTTTGTGTTATACGTTTCACAGTTTTTTTTTTATGCCACCTAGTCTGATCTGTCTCCCCAATGTGATGTTTGTGTATTGTATGTACGGTCGGCAATGTCCAATTTTCAATGCGGGCAACTGCAAGCAACAAATAAGGGCATTCATTCATTCATGAGTGGGAACACAGTCTTACTCTCCCAGGATGACATGAGAACTTAGCTTAATGAATCCAATGCAGAACCATCTGTGGCAGGGACATAATGCCAGTTTGCTGGACTGGTTACCAGATCAGGTTCATCTCCAGCGCCCGACAGATGGTGTCCTGTACATCCCAGGTCACAAACCCAATCCTGCATGTAAATAAAAGGATTGTAGAAACCTCAGAGTGATCAGAGTTAGGAGCAAACTGGAGAGAAGGAGTATCTGGTTTGACGTTTCGTGATTCTGGGTCATAAGAAATGGAAAAGTTAAAACGAGCAAAAAACAAAGAACACCGGGCTTGGCGAGCATTTACTCTTTTAGCGGTACGGTGCTAAAACAAATTCTTATGATCAGTCCATATTGTGTCACTACTCCTCCAGCACAACTTTGACCACCAATAGCTCTCAAGTTCCAAAATAGACACTTGGCTGGGGACTATCTGAAATAAATAAAAGAAAAAAAAAATATATCTGAAAGAAATAAAAAGCTATCTTCTCCAATGAGGCTTACTTCGCAGAGAGGTGGAGAGTGCCCCGGGAGGGGATAGCTGAGTTACACTGAAGGTACAACCTGAGATGTTTGGCGATGGTGACAGCAGGGCAGGCAGGTGAGTTGAGCAAGTCCGAGAGCGCAGCCAGTGAGCAGACTCTCCAGTGAGGCCAGCGTTCAGATGAGTAAAAAGCAAAACTGCAAGCAGTGAGTATGATGGGTCCGATGAGATACCAGGAGCACAAGGAAAAAGAAGGGGAGTCACAAAAAGCAACAAAGCGCAGAGCACTTGAGCAGTCTGTACGCAAGGTTAGCAGACAAACTGGCAAAGGAGAATTGAGAACGCTGATCTTAAATATCGCTGACTGATAATCCCAGAATCGCCATCAGGTGAGCACACCAGGTGCGTTGATGAGAACTCCGCCCAGGGGTGGAACTGTGCCCAAAACATGAAAAAACACACACAGACACTCACCCAGGCCATGACATATAAGGACTGATCATATCTAGGATTTCTGGATAATAGAACCTTAAACACAGCCTTGAAGATTGGATCACTCAGAGAAGGCACTGCTGTCAGAAAACAGGAAGCATATAACTAATGTGTGGATGCCGAGATTTGCTGTCAGTTGAAGAAAATAGCCGATCTTACATTATTACTGTGCTAAGTGTCATTTTACAGCAACGCAGTGGTTTAGTGATATAAAAGCACTCAAAGCACTCAAAAGTTGTTTGTTTTGTGTTGTGAAACAGGAAATAATGATGACATAATCTCTGATGTTTGTCTGTGCACCGTGCATGAACTGGTCCATTAAACGCTGCACTGTTAACTGTATGTATTCAACTGTTCATTAGTCAAATTACATTTCATTGTTTATTTTTCTAACACTTCTATGTTAGAGCTGTTTGAAATCACATTTTAATGTATTTATTTGTAATGTGTGAGACCTTTTCTTCTTTAACACATGTCACTGTATCAATGTAGTAAACTGATAAGCAGCATTTAAAATGAATCAGTGAAGACAGGATGTGAAGCTTAAACAGCTTCATGAAGAAAGTGTTTTCTTATCACTGGTTTTGGAGTTTTTCCTCAGAAAGCAGCCTCTCTTTGACTTTACATCATAGAGGATCACACTACCCGAGCCGGCTGCATTCTGTGATCTAGATTAAGTGTTTATGGCAGCTTTGATTCCCCATCAGTCTTTATGCTGTCACCATGTTTCCCTCATCTGGATGTAAATATGTAAAGTACCATCACAAAGGCAGTGCTTGCCTGCTAAAACTGTGTGCACACACGTGAAGATGGCATGGATGTACACAATCTTTGGCAAAGAGCAGGGTCGTCAAGTTTGCTGTCTGAAAGTGTGTCAGGTGACATCATATATTAAACAAACCTCAGCTTTAAATATAGCTGCTGTTCAGAACAGGTATAGAGAGTGTTTAATAGTAAGGTTAATATAGCAAACACCTTACCTTACAATATAATATACGTTGAGGCTACTGTTGTTCTGATTTGTGCCATATAAATAAAACAAAATTTATTTATTTGCTTATTTTTCCTCAAAGCAATGAGGAAGCCCAAAACTAAACTTTTTTTAAAAAATTAATATCAGACAGATAGACAATAGATACAAAGACACCAAAATATAAGCCTGATGCCACTACGACTGCACACACAATAATATGATTCATTGTTAATATAAAAGTACTGAATCAAGCAAATGTTAAAATTTATCTTGAAAGAGATATTACATAGACTTTTTAATACAAAAGACAAACAAAATACAAATACACTTCTTTATAAAAAAAAAACAGAGATTATAAACAGAAATCAGAAGTGAAAACTGTGTACGCATTAAAAGAAACAAAGCGAAAACAGCAGATTAAAACTGAAGAAAATATGATTTAGACGCTATACTATTTTTATAATACCCAATATTACTAAATTACTATTACTATGAAAACAAGTGCCTGGGGTTTTATTTTTTACCCACTCTGGGTGACGTTAAGAAAATTTTGTGTGCAGTATTGATCCACTGTGTGCCCTGGGTACACAGAGTGCTCTTCGTCAACTGTTTAAACATAGGTTTAAGTAATGCAGTAATAGTCCACATCTAATCCATGTCATGTCTTTATCCAATAACACATAGTTCTATAAAAGCTACATAAAAAGTACATATTCTGTACCTCTACCCTGGTACCTGGAAAGGGTCTCGATGGAGGATCCAAGGTCACTTCTACCTATTAGTCACTCCCAGCACATCGTACCACATCCCCTGCCTATCATACCTCTGCTCTTTCACAATGTGCTCAATGTACACCATCCAGCCCCCAGCCAATCAGGATAAGAATAAATCCCCCTTATCCATGAACCATTGCTCCTGGTGTCCCCTCTCTTTCTCTTTAGAGTAGGGTAAAATGATCTGATTTCAATCCTCAGGACAGAAATGAGGCTTCCTTAAAAACAGCTCCTACATCTGCAGACAAAAGGCTCTCACCTTTAAAATCCACAGCACGCGCTGAAGATTTTCTAAGCGTGGCCAAAAGGACCTACCAAGCTGACGGCATGTTTGTGGTCAAAGTCTTGTGGTGTTTACTTTTAATCTATCACCTCAGTGAGGGAAAGAAAATCAAAGGGATCAGAGCAGGTAAGTGAAATATCATGCCTTGCCTTCGCTTCTGTGATTTATGCACAGATTGATAGATGCTATCAAAAACTTTAACAAGCACTAAATTTAACTATAGTTCATGCTGTGAATTCATGCTGAGTAAAGTGTTTGCAATGAGACTCACACAGAAATTAGCCAATGTGTACTCTGCAGAAGTATACACATTATTTCCCAAAGTATCTCTTTCTAAAGACAATCTTTAAAACAATCTTTACTGTTTATTTAGCCTCACAGTAGATAGTTATAAAGATTTGGCTACACAGAGTAGTATTTGCCTAACAAGCAAAAGATCCCCGATTTGGTCCCAGGAGGAGACACAAATGGATCGCAGAGGGGGCCGACATAGAAACACAGATAAATTAAACATGTGGAGCTACCTGTCATGGCTACCCTGTGTAAATCAGGAGGCAGCTGAAAGTAAATTCATGTCTTGTAAAGTGAAATTTTAACCAAGTTTCAGTCCAGCTGCTTCAGGCTGTATGTTTATTTTTACTAGTTCATATGAACAATGACATTTAAAAATTACATTAAGATTCCACAGATGAGCAACAAACAAGAGGAGAAACACGAACAGTGTGTGTGTGTGTGTGTGTGTGTGTGTGTGTGTGTGTGTGTGTTTTCCTGGCATGACTTGGTTCCCCTTGTTCCCTTACAGTGAAGAGTCACTTCAAATCGGTATAAAGCCGTTCTAAGCTTTCACTTTTATCCTGTGATAAAACATGTTTTCATGTAATCGGTCCTTTCAAAATTGCCAGTGCCCCCGGTGTCTGGGGGAAAAACAGGTCACCAAATGATCTGATGAATATAAAAATGTGAATCATGTTTTTTTAACACCTATGGGAGATTTTGGACAAAGGTGTTAGCCTTTTCTCCACCATGTGGATATCTGGGTTCATCCAGATAGAGGCTTAAAAACTGAAAAAGCTGTCAGATCTTGTTAAGTTGAGCTTCTTGTTTTGAACTTTTAGATCCTTTTTTAAATAAAATATTTAACATCTTAAAACCCAGCCTTTTTTCTACAAAATCTCAACTATTTAAAAGCTAAAAGGATGCGTTCACACCTTATTGATGATTGTTATAATTTTTTGAAAAGTCCTACAACGAAATCATTGAAACGTGCACAAAAAGGAAAAGTTAGTGGAGATTTTAACTCGGATCAGATTTCCTTGTAGTATTGTGGGGTGTTTACCTCACAATACAAAGCTACTTGAGGTAACTGTTGTTGTGATTTGGCGCTATATAAATAAAACGTAATAAATCATATTCCTTAGGGTTTGCCATTATTTTCTCCATCTCAATCTTCAGTGCCGGTGTTTTTACTGCGTCTTTAAATGTGGGCTTATGACAGACTTCATGGCCCATTTAGAAATATGTTTTTTTAAATTATGCGCTGTGATAGATACCATGACTGATTTGCAAAGTAAACACAGTTCTTGTACAAATTTCTGGGTTAGGGTTTGTTTGTGTTCTGTTACTAATGAGTCAGACTGTTTTAACTGTTCGTGTCGATAAACAGTCACTGAAGAGACACACCAAAGCAAATGATGATAAATGATGGCTGGATGTTCTTTTACTTTCGTTGCTAAGACGATTTGGGCTTCACATCAGGAACCAGAACTTGCATGAAGGCAGCTGCATCGCTGGGTGTTTACAGGCGCCTTGGTTTTTGGCATTATTGGCTGTGGTTTTAAACATGTTGAGGGAGGAGGAGTTTACGTAACAAATGATAGAAGAGTCTGGCAGAGATTCATCCGATGAGACTTGTTGTGAAGTGATGTCTGTGAGCAGATGCCAGCGAGGTCTGTATGACCTGGACTCACAGCAAAGGGCTTCTGATTGGGCGTTAGTCAGTCTACAGTCCAATGGAACCTCAGCAGGAACTGACTGTCCTGATTTCTCCACGTTTACTCATTCAAATACTTGCATTAATGCATCAAAACCCACTCAGTGTTCTCAAATTGACAAATTTCCATTCATTATTTGTAATTATTCTGTAAGCATAACCATTGTTTCAATGTGTTCTGTAAAGTATTCGTTTCTAACAGACAATCCATCCATTATTTGATTTCTGAGGTGGAGTGGAGACAGAGCAGAGGGGTGTCCTGAGGGAGAAAGAGCCTCATGTCAGCAG
Source organism: Oreochromis niloticus (assembly GCF_001858045.2). Taxonomy (NCBI): domain Eukaryota; kingdom Metazoa; phylum Chordata; class Actinopteri; order Cichliformes; family Cichlidae; genus Oreochromis; species Oreochromis niloticus. The sequence continues at coordinate 22,088,914 of NC_031965.2, read as the reverse complement.
TTCAATCTTTAGGCTGTTTTTAGGAGGTGAGGACACCTGCACGCTGGACCCTCTGCAGCTGCACACTCTCACCTCCTGTGGCTTCAACAGCAGTAATCCCCTCATCATCATCACTCATGGGTGGTCGGTAAGGTCAACTCCCTTTTCTCTCTTTACGCTTCGCTGACTTAAGCCACTGGATACTAAACATGGATCTTGACTACAGGGAGGGAAACGTCTTCAAAAGGCTGAAACATGTTGAAAAAACACACCATGAGGTAGACATGTGGATCTGCACTGAAATGTAATTAAATTTTGGATCAAATCATGTCAGCCACAATAGCAGTTAGTTCCCAGACCACACCCGTCACAACTCAAGATTACTAAAGCTTCAGTGGAGATTTATACGTACATTATCCATCATTCAACCTTTTTGCTTATCTAGTTCAGAGTTGTTGGGGAGGGGGGGCTATCCCAGTGGTCAAAGGGCGAGAGGAGGGGTACATCTTGAATAGGTCGCCAGCCTCTTGCAGGGCTAACACAGAGAAACGTACATTAAAAAGTAGAAGGGGTGGGGTGCTAGTGCCATGACTCTCTTGACCCCACTGAACTTTGAGTGCCCTTTTCTCTTTGGAGTATGGGACATTTTGATCTCAGTTACACAACTATAAAGCTGTCTCTATCACAGTGAAAATATTTGTCCACAAACAGACGTAAGAACACCTGTCAAAATACATAAAACCTCCTTGCGGTAATTCCCATTCACAAGGTAAAAACAATCTGTATCATATTTATCTGTCAGCGAGATTTCAACACCAAGCTGAAGTACATGAATGTTGCAGGAGAGGTGGAGGATGGGCAGATAAAAGGAAGCTGTTTCATTTTGGTGCACATCCAGGTCACCTATTCTAAAACTGCAAAACAGGAAGCAGGCCTTGGCTGAGGATGCACTCTCTTAGTCGCCCTGTAGTTTGTTATGCCTCCCCGCATGAGGTAGCCTGATTTTATAGAAACCATATAGTGTATATTTCACAGTCATGTCTGCAGAGTATGTTATAAAAGCAAAATTTCAAGTTTGTTTTTCAATTTAAAGATTTTTTTTTCGGAAAATAACCTAAAATTTTGACTTATGGATGGCAAAAAAATTGTTTTTTTCAGTGGCAGAAACAGACTTGCATAGTCTGAGAATAGGGTCCAGATGCCAGGCAATCAGTCTGACAAAGGAAGGACAGGAGACTATAGACACTGAGGATTAGCTGGAAATTAGAGATGCATGGGGAACAAGACACAGGTGAACGTAATCAACACAGGTGACAACGATAAAACACTGATACGCAAAATCACAAGTGATTATACAAATGAAAACAGACACAGAAAATGAACAACAATCACCTTTACTGAAACAAGGAGACAGTGAAACATGAAAAACAAATATGGAACATGAATGAACTCATTCAATGGGGCAACATTTTAAAGACACAGGAAAAACAAAGAAAAATTAAGCTTCAGACTAAAGACAGCTGGAACTGGAGAAGCATAAGAGACAGTGAAGGATGACACGTGAAGACATGAGGACATGAACGAGACAGAGGGGACACAGACTGGGGAATACTGGCGAAGAATAACAAACGGAAGCAAAACACAAAACAAAACTCACTAATTTCACAAGAACTACAAATCACTAAAAAAGAAACTTGTGACAAGTGCATAAAAATAAGAACCAGAATTCAAAAATACCATGAGAATTAAGACTCCATAAAAACCAACAAACACCAGCTCAACAAATGAGAACCAAACCGAAACCCCAATCCCATATACTAAGAATTCAAAAAGAAAACTAAGAAAGAAAAAAACCCTCCATAAACACAAAGACTATGCCAATATATTAAGTAACAGAGTCACTGCACTTTCTCTCATTTTTGCTGAAATGAACTGTTACTATGCACAGGATTGTACTGTGCACAGCACATATTAACACTTTAAAAGTAAGAAGCTGTTTTTTTAACGCTCAGTTTTGCTGTTGTGAAGGTGGATGGCATGATGGAGAGCTGGGTGATGAGGTTAGCCACGGCTGTGAGGACAAACCTGATAGATGCAAATGTGGTGCTTACAGACTGGCTGTCGCTGGCTCAGCAGCACTATCCAGTCGCAGTACAGAGAACCCGCACTGTTGGAAAAGACATAGCTCACCTGCTGCAGACGCTTCAGGTGAGAATAAACTTCTCCACTGATCTTTATGATGTCAGTGGACTGAAAGGTGATACATTTTTATACCATAGTCACATCTATACATTTCAGCAATCATGCATGCCTTTAATCACCTACAGGAGCACTACAAGTACCCACTTAGAAATGCTCATTTGATTGGCTACAGCCTCGGCGCTCACATCTCTGGATTTGCTGGGAGCTTTCTGACAGGTCAGGAGAAGATTGGAAGAATTACTGGTGAGGTTTTAAGTCCTTTCATAGCTAAATTTAACAAATAGCAATTTATTCATTTAATATTCTAAAACCACCTGACGCTTGTCTGTATCATGTCTGTTCAGGGCTTGATCCAGCTGGTCCGCTGTTTGAAGGCATGTCTACCACGGACAGACTGTCTCCTGATGATGCTGAATTTGTGGATGCCATCCACACTTTCACCCACGAGCGTATGGGCCTCAGTGTGGGAATTAAGCAAGCTGTGGCCCATTATGACTTTTACCCGAATGGAGGAGATTTCCAACCAGGGTGTGACCTGCAAAACATTTACGAGCACATATCCCAGTACGGGATCCTTGGTAAGATAAATACGTAACAGCACATTAAAAATTGTGACCACCAGAAGTAGCCATGTTTTTTTTATAGTATAGTATTTCTGGGCAGCATGAAATCAGCAGCTCTGTGATGCCTCTTAGAGGCTGCATAGTTTTACATGGTCTGTAAGTGTGGGATAGAACTACAGAACATCCTGCTGTCTGTTTGCCACTGAAGACTGGCAACAAGCTGCCTGCTCTGATGAGTCTCAATTTCTGCTCTGACATTCAGATGATAAACAGCATGGATCGATCCTGCCTCGAATTCACGGTTCAAACTGCTGCTTTTGGTGAAATGTTTCCAGCCCCTTGTTGAATCTGTTCTACAAAGAATTAAAGCAGCTCTGAATGGGGCACCCAACCATCGGCGTAACTTTGTGCTGAACATTGGGGGGGTCAAGATCTCTGTCTAAATAAATAAATAAATCTGGGTAAATTCCCAGATGATTAAACATGCAACTATTTTGCTGGTAATAACTGAAATGAGCAAAGAAAATCAACAGCCTATTTATGCAAGATAATTCATAATTTTATTGGGGGGGGGGGTTATATTGGCTGGGTCTGATTATTGGGGGGGGGGGGGGGGGGTCATAACCCCCTAACCCCCCTGGAAATTACGCCCCTGCACCCAACCCTAGCCAGATGTATCTAATGAAGTGGCCACTTTAAACATTGTAATGAAACTTAAATATTCTAAACTTTTTAATGAACAAACAGTCTTTTACAAATCCAGACCATATTTATGGATATTTATCAAGAATACCAAAGCTATTACATTTGTTTATTTATTTAATGTCTGCATTGAGTCTGTGTAAAGTAGGCATCCATTCCCTGCCTGAAAAGGCATTCAGGTTTCTGGTTCTTCTGGTTTAAATCCAAACTCCGATCAGAGCAGCATGGCCTTCTGCTTAAAGGCTTTCTGGTTTCCTTCTTTGCACGCTCTATCATAACATTTTTTTTCTTAATTGGCCTTGCCACCTCAGAACACTGGTTTAGAAGCCACGTCTAGGATGCCGATTCCTCTTCTGCTTGTTGACAGTTTCTTCTTCTGTGTTTAGGCAGATGTATTTAATTTCATGCAGTCTAACAGAAGTGGCTGTGGGATTTATGCTGCCTCTCAATCCTAAACACATCCTCACAATATGACAGCGAGAACCACATTAAAGCATCTGTCATCCTCAGGAGTTAATTAGCAACATGTGCCGTGCTTTTTCTCTCTCCATCCGTCTGAGCTGAGCTGCCTCCAGGCTACAAGCTGCTGCTCAGAGAAACGGCCTTCAGAGCAGAGCCGTGTCAGACATAATGAGTCACTTATAGGAGATGTGACAGAAGCAAGAGCTGATAGATGCCACGATTTGGTGATAATGAACTCGATCCACAAATAATGGTCAGGCTTCGTGATTTAGCTGCTCCACAATCCGTTGAAAGTCAGATCAAAGTTGTTTTGAAGAAGCAGGTTTAAAATTTTCACCACATTTTTATTTCTTCTTTTAGGCTTTGGGCAAACAGTGAAATGTGCCCATGAGCGCTCCGTCCATCTCTTCATTGACTCTCTGCTCAATAAAGACAAGCAGAGCATGGCCTACAGGTGCAGCGACAACAGCGCCTTTGACAAGGGCGTCTGTCTGGACTGCCGGAAGAATCGCTGCAACACGCTCGGCTATGATATCAAGAAAGTCCGCACGGGCACCAGCAAGAGGCTCTACCTGAAAACACGGTCTCGGATGCCTTACAAACGTATGGTTTGTCATTTTGACCTAACAGGCGGGTAAAAGTCATAATGGGCCAACAGGATACACTTATATCTCCCATTAAATACTCCCATTACAGACACTGACAGACTTTATATATATAAATAGCTTTTGCGCGTGTTATTAAGGCAAAATAAATCTGTTTGACGGCAAGATTACACAAAAATAAAGAGGCCAAATTTTATTTAAGTTAAAGTGGAGTGGCAGTAGATTTGAAGGGATTCGGTGCATCTGTCATCATGGTATAAAATCTCATCCCAAGAAGATTTCTAGTTGCTATTTGTTATTCAAATAAACCTATGACAAGACCAAGACTTTTTACAGCTTAATTTTTTTTTTGAGAATCCATTAAAATGTCAGAGAACAGGTGAAATTTTGTGCTATTTTCATAAACACAGACACTGAGTCCATCCTATATATGGTAAATATTTTAGCTTCTTTTCAAAATTACAAACCACAGTAATTTTATTTGTAATTTAGATCTTTAGTAGGAAAGGATGGCTTTTAGATTGGTGCCATCAACTGGGTTGGAAACCACAATGTTTTGGTCTTTTAGTGGAATTGGCAGACATGAAAACATAAATATCAGACATGGTGTTATCCTTTATTGTAGCTATGTGTAGGATTTTGAAACTTTGCACTTTGATGGCCTCATTTTCCCGGTTTTCTGTCTTGATTGAACTCCATTAGCTCCATAAGCCTAAGATAAACAAATTAGATTTTAGTAGTTAAAAGTGAAAGATCCGGGCCACTTTGGCTTCATAAAAAAATTTTCTTTGTCTAAATCAAGAAATTACAGACCAGTTTTTACCAATTTTTCACACTACAGAATACAAACTTACATCTAAATCTGTTTAGACAGTCCAGATCCACCAGTAAATGAATCCAGTCTTTTATTTGACTGGTAGGAAAACAAAATCAGCCATTATCTACACAAAATCTGTTCCTTTTTCAATGTTTTATTATCCTATATGTTAGACTGATAAAATATAAAGCTAACAAGAAAAACTGAAAACTGAGTCGGGGGGTTTCTCTGTAACCGTGTCCTCTTCTTCTTCTGTTTCTGGCTGTCACCCTTCAGTGTATCATTACCAGTTCAGGATCCAGTTCGTCAATCAGACGGAGAAGGTTGAGCCCTCTCTTACGATCTCCCTCACAGGAACAAAAGAAGAGAGTGGAGCTGTGGACATCACCTTGTGAGTACTGTACCACCACCACCACCCCCCACCCCCCATCGGGCTTAAATCAGAACACATATGAGCACTCTTTGACACATGCAATATGCAGCTGGGCTCTCAGCTCTACAAAGCAAGTTAAGGAGAGCAGCTGACACACATGGAAACAACTGAAGCCTTTGCATGAAAGAGAACTATAAATGGGGATGATGGGATGAATAATTTAAACAAGACATTATTCCCTGACAACTGTGTTATCCTTCATATTCTGTGTATCAAAGCGTCTCAGGCTAAACAGTGCTAGCAGAGGAAATCTCATCTGCTGTCCCGCTCTAGTCTGAGCCGCCACAACAGCCTTTTGCAGGGTGATTAACTCTCGTCTAACTTTGTCTCTCTCGATTTCTGTTTTAAAAATCTCCACCAGCAATGAAAAGATTTCAGGTAACAAAACCTTCACCTTCCTGATCACCCTGGACAGAGACTTGGGGGAACTGATGTTGCTCAATATGCGCTGGGAGGCATCTCCTCTGTGGGAAAATGTGTGGGACAAGGTGCAGACCATCATTCCTTGGAGAACTTGGGAGAGAAAAAGACTCCTGAATGTGGGCAAAGTCAGCGTCAAAGCAGGCGAAACACAGAAGAGGTACACATGTTTCTTACGAGCTGGATGCAAAGATAAATTCCAGATTTCACAAGTACAACATGTTTGGTCACAGCTCAACCCTTCAAAGCCTAAACTGTGAAATAATTGCCAGAATTTGCCATATTTATGTGTATCAAATATGATACACTTGGCATTTGGGCAGGGATCTCAAACTCCTTTTACATGGAGGGCCTCATACAACCTACTTTCATCTTAAATGGGCTAAACGAGTGAAACTGCACTGTTAAAAATGTCTAACTGCACATTTAATCTGTGACATATCTTAATTTTTTTTTTTTTTTAAGTGCAGTTTCAACAGCACTTGTCAGTTTTTCTACATGACACATGACAGTCAGCTCACTGCCCTGACTGTCCCACATTTATAAAACTGAAAGTTTTTCTTGATTGCTGAGAATTTTCTTGTTTTAACCAAAGTTTCTTTAGTAGACAGTAAAAAAACAGGAATTGTTCTGTCTTTAATTGTTTATCTATTACTTAACTACTTTGTTGTAGAATGAATGGGGGAAGTCATTATCAACAAGCTGTAAAACTTATAAATATATAACATTTATACCCTCCTTCATATTTTCTAAAGAAATCCAGCAGGCCGATTTGGAGTCTTAGCTGTGCCAATTCTGCCCCCCCAGCCTCATGTTTGACACCCCTACACTAAGGGCTTAAATAATGGAGAGTACAAATAATTATACAGCTTTTCATCTATCTATCTATCTATCTATCTATCTATCTATCGATCTAAAGCCGTGACAAAAACTAAAAAGAACATTAACTGTACTTTTAAAGGTGAAATGTTTTTTAGTGATTGTTTTTTAGCATGCAACAAGCCCTTCTCTGAAAGAGACATCTGAATGGCTCTATCTGAATATATGTGTCATTCAGCATTAATGGGGCCTTCATGGATTAACACGTTGCAGCTGTGGCTCAGGAGGTAGAGCAGGTTGTCTACTAATTGGAAGGTCAGTGGTTTTAGTCTGCGTGTCAGTGTTTCCCTGGGCAAGATACTGAGCCCCGAGCTGCATCTATGTGTTAGGTTAAATCGCTATAAAAGCAATTAGGCATATAAAATGGTGATTAAGGCTTGTGGCTAGAAAGTACTTTGAGTGCTCAAATAGAGTAAGAGAGTGCAATGTAAGTACCAGTCCTTTTACTGTTGCATCTATTGGAGGACACAGTGTCCATGATTTCCAAAATATGTTCCCATTCCCACTCTGTACACATTCAAATGAGCTTTGACCCAGAGAAAGCTGCCGTGTTTTGAATGGTGTTTATATGTTTTTTTTCTCTTTGCATTGTAAAGTTTTAACTTGCGTTGGGGGCATCACAGACGACCTGCGTTCTGTTGACCCTGCAGTTTTTCGCATCACATGTGATATATAATAAAGTCAAGTACAGGTGTCTTAAGTTGTACAGTAGTGCTAAGACGAGTAATATTACTGATACTGAATTATATTAATTCAGTTCAGTTTTAATGAAATGGTGCCAAATCACAGCAACAGTTGGCTCAAGGTGCTTCATATTGTAAGATAAAGATGCTAAAACGATACAAAGAAACACTTGAGACCATTACAGACTGCTGATGCCATCTAGTGGGTTGTTTCCCATACACAGACTGGTTAATCTTTACTCCTGCACTCGCTCTTTCTGTTTAATCGCACTGTGTTAACGACATCGTCTCTGTTTTCCAGGACATCTTTCTGTTCCATGACAAACGAGGGACAAATGGAAGCGTCTGAAGACATAGTGTTTGTACGCTGTAAGGAAGAGAGACCAAAAAGGCCCAGAAGAAAGGACAACTTATAGACTTGTGTGGGTCATTCTCTGAAGATATCAGATGAATGGCCCTTGAGAACAACAACTAATGCGATAAAATTCTCCCTCCTTGAAGTTAAGTTGTGTACATTCAGGGAGTAACTCAGAAAACCATAATTGCTGGAAAGAGTGCTGAATAAATATACTCTGTTCTTTTCTGTCATGTCATTAGGTGGGTTTATTTTTTCTACACCTGCACAAAGGTCCATTCGTATCCATCTACGGACTAACACATTTTTCCAGGTCAAAAATGTGCAGATATTTTGGTTGAATGAAAACACAACTGACAGGTTCAATTGTAAGTTAAAGCGCTAAACCCTTTAAAGCCTGAAACAGGAACTAATCTAACTAAATTCTAACTGAAATTGATGTTTATTGAACCCTCTATTGACGCCTGTTTTGGATCTATTATTTTGATTTGCATCATAATTGCTTGAAAAAAAAAAATCAGTCAAAATCTCATGTATCAGATATGATACACTGCAGGCTTAAGAAAGGCAAGTGATTACCAGGCGATGACTGCAGAGGGCAGGCTGTTACAGCGGAAAACTTGAAAGCAGTTGAATCTTCTTCTAAATCAGGCGCGACACTTGAATCCTCTCACTAATCATCACTTTGAACCATTTGTGGGTCGAATAACATAACATCAAATTAAATTGTAAAACTTTTCTTTTTTAAAGTACCAGAAATCCACGGCGCTACCTTTAACACTGGACAAACAGGGAAAACAATTTGGTATATTCAATTTTATTAATGCAGTTCAAGTAATTTGAAAGAAATTATACATTTCCACCTTTGCAAATGTAGTAAAATATTCAAATCAAGCAGGGTGAGAATCAGAAAAAAAAGAAGGGGGGAAAAAAACCCAGACAATTTGAAGGCACAGTATAAAAGACAATGCATTAAGTCAGACAGTAGTAATGAATCTATAACATTATGGATTCTGTTTACATCACTTACATTTCAGTGCAGTTTATCAACATCAACAAACAAAATCCCAGAGTATTAACCCTCAACACCAAGTATCCACATCATACATATATAAAAAAAAGATACGTATGTTTCAGCAAAGCGTCTCTCAAACAGACAAAAGCCTTTTTTTTTAAAAAGAAAAAAAGCCACAGAAAATCTCATTCGCAACAAAAAGCATAACTAGTAGCACCAAAAAGACAAAGAACAGAAGAAAAAGGAGCAAAAGAATTGCATTTCTGCCTGTTCACAAGCTTTGCTGCAGCACACGGACAATTCTTATCGAAACTGGTTTTCCGTGTACCCTCTCAGCAGGACACGCTGGAGGCATTTCTCACTGAGAAGGCCAAATTGTAAAACTCTGTGAAGCTCTGCATAGAATCTGGTCTGTAAGACATCCTGGCATCTTGCACATAAAACAATGTTAAATTGCAGCTGCGCTCAACAGAGCTCATTTGAGAGAGCATCTCTTTTATTCTACTAAACATATGTTATGTAGTCAACAAATCATGTTTGTGTGTTCTGCATCTATTCTGTATCTATTCATCTGAAAAGAACCTAAAATTACACTTACTGAATACTGCTCAAGTTAAGCCAAAGAAAAGTTTCTTTATTTGTGTGCAAAACTGGATTCTTCACGTGCTGGCTGATAGAGTGTCTACAGTCAGGCACTGCTATGCTCTAAGTTGCATCACACAGACCTCGTTTCAGTCTTCAGTAACGATCGCTGACACTTGTACATCAACTTCAGTCACACTGCTCTGAGTAGGCACATATTTAATGTAATCACACAAAACCAAAGGGAGTAACAAAGGTTAACAAAATCCCCAATCAGTAGGAAAAAGAAGGACAGAACAGTAGTGGATGGCTGATGCGTTGTGATTGTTCACTCCGATAAAGATCTGTTAACAGCAGCAACAAAGCAATAATACAATTAGAATCGCTAGATTTCCCAACTCCATGCACAAATAGAAACAATCTCAACTGCATTAAAAAGCATTAAGAGCAAAAAACAAAAAAAACAAAAAACAAACCACATTTAAATCTGGGCAGGTTCCTTACCTGGGTACAAAGGCCTGACTGCATTTGAGTGGTTTTATTTTGTCTTTAACTGCTAATGTGTGATGGACAGATGACAAGAATTAAAAGACACGACAGTCAAACCAGGACTCTTCTCTCCTCTGATCATTTCTGTACACTTGTACTGTGAGTTTGGTTTAACACATTCTGGTTTTTGCTTTCATTTTTCTGAATGTAAAGATCTACATGTAGCACAAAGTGGTTGTTTCACAGTTCAGAGTCAAAGCAACCAGTTAGGTAAAAAGAGTTATTACAGAATACAAGTGTGATACAATCAGTTTAATAAAAGCTATTTTCTCATCATTCGATTCCACCCCAAGTATTTTGTTGTAAACACATCTGCAGACCATATCACAACTACAAATACACAGAACACCAGATGAATCACTGGTCTCATCGAGCTCATTTATCTACATTCTTCCAGTCAAGCAGTCGTCTTTTACACTTGTATTCTGTCGTTTTATTGATCCTGAGAAGATGAATTAAAACCGTGAACGATCTCCATTCAAAGAAAAATAAATTCATGCGAAACAAAAGACAAAACTACCTAAACATTTATACAGTTGCACACAGAAGGAACAGAAGTATGCCTTACAAACAAAAACAAAAATATATTATATGTATTGGGGGAAAAGGTATCACATTGGCAAAAGAAAAACAGGTTCTTTTCAAACAAAAAGTCTCAGATCTGTTTTTGATTGGCAGCAGAAACTCGTGAAAAAACTAATAAATTTGCTTCTCTCTCCTCCACAAAAAAGAAAAAAAAAATTCAAAGGTTTAAAAAAAAGAAAAGAAACAAGATTAAGACTAAATAACGGAGATCAGTGAATTTCTCCCCCGTTCATCCTTGGAAAAATGTATTTCCTATAAAAGCTAAGTGAACCACTGCTAGTCTTGCTCTTAGAGCAGAGGTGAGTGAGTTTGTTAGACCCCAAAATACATCAGGTTTTGTCCAGTAAAAATGTTTCAGTTGCAAGTTCTCAGAATTCTGCAATAAGTGGTAAAGGTAACTCTTTGGAGTAAGGTGCTCCGATTGTAGGCACGAAGAAGAACCAAGGCAACAAGCGGACTTTTGCCTCATTATCTCAGCAGTCCCATTTGATACTGCTCTCTTTGCTGCTGACGCTGGCCCCGAGCTTGGCGCTGGCCCTGAGCTTGGCGCTGGCCCTGAGCTTGGCGCTGGCCCTGAGCTTGGCGCTGGCCCTGTGATGCTGGGGGCCGCCGTCTCAGGGTATTCAGGGTGTCTACAGGAAATGGACATCTCAATTAACTTAAAGAAATACAGTGAATGCTGCAAATTAATGCTACTACCATTTATATTGTTAGAAATGCCCACAGTAAAATTACTGTACTGACTATTACATGATAAGGTAATCATGTTGGACTACAAAATATTTCTTAGCACCTTGCTATTCAGCCATCTCTTTGTCTCTTTAACCTAAATATGCATTCAATTATCCACAGTTGTGGAAGTTTACACACACACACATACACTTGTGTGTATTTATATCCTTGTGGGGACATCTCATTGACATAATGCTCTCCCTAGCCACTTACCCTAACCCTAACCATCAAGAATGAATGCCTAACCCTTACCCTAAACCTAACCATAACCTAATTGTAACCCTGACACTAAAACCACATTTTGAGTCTCAAAAATGCTTTTGTGCCTCGTGGGGACCGGGATTTTGGTCCCCACAAGTAAAGTAAACTTCCAATTTTTGGTCCCCACAAAGATGTTAATACCCACACACACACACACACATACCATGGGCATGAAAGTCCTGATAATTTAGGGATTTTAATGATTTATCTGAACTGTTCATTTTCCAGGGTGGAATAACTGTGCATCATACATTTTTAATTATTTAAAACACAAGAATTAGATGCAAAAGTTTAAATTTGTTTGGGATTTTCTCTAATCCATACAGGGATCCATACATGGGAATATCCCTTAGCAAGTTGCACCTCAACCCGATGCTTTTGGCATAATTCTGACTGGATATCTGACCAGTCTTCTTGGCAAAATTTGTTCAAGCTGCAGCTTGACTAAGGGACATTTAATTAAATGTTGTGGAGGGTGTATATTATTGATCCTACACAGATTGAATCTATTTTAGATTTTTTTCTAAACTCCTTAAAAGTCTCAAATTACCATGACATTCATGGCCATGGCCTACTAAAACATGTAAATATAAACTCAGTTACATGTACTGTTAGTATACTTGCAAAATGTATTATATGAATTATTGAAAAAAATTAAAAAAAAAAATTCAATAATTCATACAATACATTTTTTGTTTAAAAAAATATTTTTTAAAATTATTAAATAAAAAACTCAATGGTTAAAATAAAAAATGTATGAGAAAAAATATACATCCTCTGAGATTAAAGAGAAATCCTTACAAAGAAAAGAAACTAGCGTAATTTTTTTATGCTATAAGGTTTTACAACAAGAGGAAAAAACCTCTGTGGTGGATGACCTAATCAAGTTAAACTGTACTTTGCAATTGGATTCTTAAAAAAGGAAATACTTGAGATTTTAGAAGTCTGAAGATTAATTTGTCACAAATAGGCTATAGTTAGAAGAAAAGAAAACCCTGATTTGAATGAACTGGAAGTCATGGCCCATCTACTCACTAACATGGACATGTGCTATCAGTGGAATCCATGATGTAATGAAATTGACTAAACCTTACAAATAGAACCAGTATGGAGTTTGTCATCCAAAATGAAAGTAAACAAACTTTTTTTAATATCAAATTTCCCTTCTCTCCCTCAGCTCCAAAATTAGTTTTTCTTTAACCACAACAGGCCACAGATGTCATCACAGTTTCATTCTTTTGCAGAGCCCTGGTTTAGATACCGTACCAGACACATGCTTGTGTGGAGGAAGCTTGGGGTTGTTACTGGGTGTGTGGACACTGCAGACCTTGATGAAGCCAACCATTAGCATAATCAGAGCAATACCCATCAACAGCACCGCCCACCAGTAGGCCTGAAGGACACAGAATGTAATAAAGAATATTTAAGCACAGACAAAAATCACTAAAAATATTAGCTATGTGTGTTTTTCACCATGTTGACAAATCTTTCTCACTATATACACTCCCACACTGAGACACTCACCACTATCCAGTCTGCAATACCATTATAGAAATCAGGATTAAAGATGGCTTTCTTTAGCCTTGCAAGAGGCCCGTCGGCATCCACCAGGCGACACTTATTGAACACATCGCAGTATCCCTTGAAGTCATTGCAGGGTGAGCCAGGCTGCAGCGTCACCACTTTCCTATCGAAATACTGGGCCCATCTCTCTGACCTTGTGCTGCTACAGGTGCTGGGATTCGCTGAGGATAGAAAGAAAGTAAGTGACATCTGTATTATCAAGAAATTTTTAATTGTAAAGATGATTAAAAGCAAACATTAAAACCAACAGGCACTTATGCTATACGTCAGATAATTCTAGTTTTAAATGACTATCAGACACTCACTTTTGTCCTGGCAGCACACATGGCACAGGTCAGTTGCCTCATCCTTGTCATCCTCCTTAGCACAGCTACATACCTCCAGTCCGTGCTTTGCACAAACAGAACCAGTACAGGCCTATTGCAAAAAACAAAACCTTTAACTTATGATACAAACTCACAAAGCGGGAAAACAAGACATGAAGCCGATTATATGAGCATACCCCATTGATGCAAACTTGTGTATCTTTATGACAAGAGGTGAAATTCGCCTTTGGCTGTGAGGCAGGACACAGTGCAGTATTTCCACCACACCTGCCCTCATTGGCACACTCAGAATCTGGTCTGCACACCTCACTATTGGTCTTGAAAGTACATTCTGTTGTGCAACATGGGCCTTGGCTGGGACTGCAAAATAAATCCAAAAAAAAACCAAAAAACCATGCAACCAAAAGTCAAACAAATGCTGTCCTGTTCACAGCTGTGTTCTGTGCTCACTAATACCACAATCAACAGTTCATCACAAAATCTTACCTGCAGACTTTGCCGGGTCTAAGTTTGCATTTTTCGCCCTCCCCTGAATCTGCACTAAAGCAACATTGGTCTTTACACTGGTCTTGGTAGCCACAGTCACACTCCTCTCCCTCTTCCACCAGACCATTACCGCAGATAGGATGGCCAGACTCTGTACACACAGAAACAACAGACTGAAAGAGCATCTCTCTCTCCCTCGCGCACACACGCGCGCGCGCGCGCTCTCTCTCTCTCTCTCTCTCTCTCTCTCTCTCTCACACACACACTCACACACACACACACACGCAACAGATAACAAAATCCTTTTATTTATTTTATTTATCACATAAGAGAGAATTTACCGACAAAACACTCGTCTCTTTTCTTTTGTAGAACAGCGGTTATATTCCCGATGCTGCAGCTTGAGAACTTGTTATTGTTGAGCCTGTCCCCTGATGTGGCTCTGGCATACATAATGTAGTTCCCTCTCTCCTTTTGTCCTTGCTCCTTAACCTCTCCAGGGGTGCATACGCTCCCAGAGTCATGCTGTGAAATAGTAGGCAAGCAAAAGAGAAACAGCAGAGTTCTGAGAAAGTTCCACAGAATAAATACAGCTTGGCAAGAGAAAGTAGGCTACTGGCAGAGGCCGGGATTTAAATAATAGTACTTACAGGTGAGCCAAAGTTGTGTCCGACCTCATGAGCGAAGGTGATGTGTGACACCTTGGGGGGGACATGTGAGCCATAGTTCTGCACTGTGATGATACCAGTGTTCAGAGACTTTATCCTTCCATCTGAGTATTTTTTGCTCTTCTCACAAATTCCCCCGGAGCTTCCTGCGGTAAAAATAAAGGGTGCAATGCATTAACAGGTTAAACACAGCCAGGATTTCTTTGAATTTGCTTGCTAGACAAAACCTAAAAGTCCAGTTGGAGATAATGTGTATCGCAACAGTGGTTATCAACGTTCTGTTGAGCCCATCATAATTCTTAATCTGTACAAAATGACCCATATGAGTTCCGCCTACTCCAGTCAGAAACACTTTAATGATGATGATGATGATAAAACGGTGCTAAATATGTATAGAGAATAGAAAACAACATTAAAATGCAATACTGTTGTAAATAAGACACAAAATTAATGCTGCAGAAAATAATTAAACTGGGAATTCAGTCCACGGAGCAATAAAATAAACATTTCATTTTAAGTTAATTATTTTAAAGCCAAATGCGCCCTCACTGCTGCAGTTTATTTTTAATGTGACAGCTCTGAGATTTTAAAGTGTATATATTTAAATATTACATTTCATTATCCCATAGCCTAATAAAGGAAACGTGGAAATCACAGAGCAAAGTGAAAATAATTTTACTTTTAAACAGGTATTCTTAGTATGCGTTCTGTGTTTTAGCAGCTGCAATTCCAGCAGTGTCAAAGGCGACTTAGCAGCAGATTAGAATCAAGCAAAAACAACATTTTTATATTTTCTGCCTCACCAACTGAATACACACATGAATGCAAAAGTCTGTGCTGCTGTTACTTTACATCTGGGCTTCATTCCTGATGTTGGTATGGTTTGACAGCTTGAGCATATGAAAGGTATTCGCCCAGCAGAGAATACCAGTTAAAACATGCTATAAATAAAACATTACGTGAAAACGTGGCAACTAAAACAGTGAATCTAACCTGCTCAAAAGCAAGTTGTGTGTTCAGCAACAGTTACCACATAACAGTGACTTAGCCATCTGTGTAGGTGACAAAACCTTACTTTTAGCTCACTAACCCATTTTACACCCCTCTGGTTCAATATAGGCAACAAAATACACACATACATACAGACACACTGTAGCAGGGCATGGAGATGCTGGTAGTTTCAGCAAGGGTAACTGCTCCACAGTTAATCGAAAAGAACTCATGAAAATCAGTGAACCATAAACTACAGTAATTAACAGATGGAGAATGTTTTATTTGTCGGTTTAACCAATAAACAAAGTCTTATAAGGGTTGTCCAATAAATTAAGGAACGTGTTTCAAATGTTTTAAAACAGGAGAACTATAATCTGAAACAGGATGAATCGTCTGTAAGTCTAAAACCCTGAATACATCAAGACCCCTGAAGTTTCTTTGCTTTATTTGTCTGTTAAATTACCTAAAATAAAAATTTGTTTTGGATATCCTGGGTATCACGCTTAACAAGAAGCACTCTCCCAGTCACGCTGCAAGTTTAGGAGACCACTTCCAGCTACATAGAAACATGAGACCACTTCAAGCAATAACGTGTCCATTCTGTGCAAAGTGACCATAAGACTGACTGCACATTTTACTACATATTGCACTCTTTACCTGTGCAATTGTGTAAACCCTGCACTGAAGCCACCCATGACAACCAGTCACATGAACTCACACATTAGCTGTGCTTCACCAGTGGGCCTGAAAGCCTTTTTCAGACTTCCTTTGTTCAATCAATCACCACACAGCTCACTGCAACCAATCTATTCTCCATGTCTTTTATTCAATCAATTCTTTCAGCTTACAGTTTTGCTAATACGCCAGGATTGATCGTCTGGGTTTGTAGCTGTATACTTCATGTTGAAATGGTATCCAAGCTAATTCAAAAGGAGAGGAAAGAAGCACCAAACACAACAATCAATTACAAATGTGAGGGAAAAGCCAGTCTATATGAGCAATCTGTGGGAAGACCACAGCATGAAATCCAACAGGAAAGAGAGGCTCCTGGCATACTTTGCACTTCAAGAGCAACAGTTTTTCTCACATACATAAATATAAAGAAATTAGGATATTTCTTAATACAAATGGCCATCTGTGCAGATTCTTGTGGTCTCAAAGCATTGCCAGAATATAAACAAACATTTACTCTGGGTCCTCTGATCACCACAGGAAAAAAAGAAATACTGGTAGTGGCCAGTGGTACCTATCAGCCTCATAGCAGATGCACCTACGGTATAAATTTCAAAATCCTATGTCCCCTCATTCTTGATTTCACCAAATTTTCTGAAAACTTGACCTCTGACCTAACAGCTGAAATCAGTGAGATTATAACTTTTCCAAGATTTTTAGTCGATGCACATATGGAATCAGTTTGAAACTCCTACATCTCTTCATTCTCGAGTTATCGCATTCACAAACTTAGGTGTTCATGTCTCCCTGCCTGGTTGCCCACATGCCAAGCAGAGTGACAGCAATACCCCACCAGCCTTTTTATGGCTAATGCGGTAGCACTATTCAAACTACTGAAACTGAGATCTGGTTTCTTGAACCAAAGTGATCTTAAAAAATAAAATATTCAGACTAATAAAAAAAATGTATAATGTGTAGTATGGATAACTGGCATGATAGCAAATATGATTATAGAAGTAATGTGAAGGTGTGTTACAAAACACCCAAACACTTTAAATGCTTCTGAGCAACACAGGAAGTCACATCCAAAGCTCTGTGTGTGTGTCTGGTACCAACCTGAGGGAGCCCCAACCCACGCCAAGCCAAGCACGCCATCATCAAAGTCCCTGTCAGTAAAGACGTAGGCCAGGCAGTACTGATTGTGGTTCTGTTCAGAGTTTAGCTCCAAAAACTTCTCCACTCCGATGTTGGCAAAGCGAAAAGGATTGCTGGGGTTTCTTTCGTCATCTGTGGTATTGATCTGTGAGAAAGAGTTAAACAATCACAAGGAAAAGTAGGAAAACAAAACTACCCTAATGAAGGAGATTAGTTTAGAATGATCCCAGGCAAGTAAACAGATCGCTTCCACTTTTAATATCAGCAGGTTGATTTAGTTGTTATTAATAATGACAAATGAGGTCTGGTATTAGATGAAAAATCAAATGAACTACTTCTAGCATATTAAATAAAGGTAAACAAACATAATACTTTAACACTTTATTTAATTTAGGACTACAAATGGTGGCTGGCCTGAAGTTTGAGATCCTAAATGTCAAGATCAAACTCACCCTGACTCTTTTCACCATGAAGCTGATGTTACGTATTCCCTGGAAGTCCGTGCCCTGGTAAATAGTTTCAATAGCCTTTACATGGCTGGAGATCTGCAGGGAGTGCAACATTTTAGATTAGCAGTAACACAGGTACAGCAGTGAAAAAAAAGCAGTGAATTATTAGGTTTAAAAAAAAAAATAAAATAAGATCACCAAATCTCTGCAGCTCCTCATCTCTGCTACAGGTTACTGGTTAAATTCCCTGCTACTAGAATAATGCTACATTCAACACACCACATAAGTAGGCATTTGTTTTCAACCTATGAATGTTAGATGCAAAAAGTTTAAAAACACATAATAACCACCAAGTTTGACTTTGTGGTCAGCTATGAAAAAAGCTAAAACATTCATATGCTAGCATTATGTTTGTTTAGAATGTGGTCATTTATTTAAATGCACATCAAACGTACAAACACATTTTAAAGAAAAGATGGAGCATGGATAAAGGATTAAGAACTTCTGTCCAGCTAAACTTATTAAAAGTATAAGTTACAGATTAGGAAATTAAAATCTGCTGTCAGGATGTAGCAGCAGCAAGTTAGCCCAAAAATCCCACTCCACAGAAATGTTTTGATTTTGCAATCCAGCATGAAGTCACTGGGAGGCAGCAGCTAAAACAAGGGAAGGGGTTGGAGTTGAGCTAATGCTAATCAGCAAATAAGCAAAACAGGCTTTTTTAAAAAAAAAAAAAAAAAAAAAAAAAAAAGAAAAAGATTTCACATACTGCATTTCCTCATACCTGAGCAAGGACAGCCTCCTTTGAGCCATAGCGTTTGAAGAAGAAATGGTCAGTCTGGATGTAGAGCTGACAGGTGTTTTTTTCTTTACCCGTCGCCCTCTTCTTTCTCAAAATGACAGGAATATCTTTAGATTCCTCATCTTCGCGTTTCACATCCTGGACAGAAAATGTTACATAATGCTTGTTATCGATAGCATAGTTCAATGGTGTCTGGGGAAATAAGCACATTTCCGGTTTTGAAAACAATCCAACATTTTTCCAACAAGAAAAAAAAATAAAAATTTATCCCCTAAAAAATTCCTGGGCTAAAAAGTTTATATTGCTATTTTAAGTAAGGTCAAACACTTCCACCTTGCTGTTAACAGTGGAAGGTAAGGTGGAAAGAAGCTCATGTAATATCACGAGTCTTGTCTGCCTGTATTTATCTGTTCAACTGTTCTTGTTCTCTTGTTCTTAATGACACTTACTCTGGCTGGCTCTTCTGCTGATGCCTGGTACTTCTTCATCCTCTCAAACACAGAGTGGTCCGCGCAGCCACCCTCTGAACCATACTTATGAGGGTAATCTGTCAGACAGAAGGAGAGAAAAATTTTCATGAGTGCCTTTCACCATATCCATTCAGTTATCTTCATCAGTCATTAATATCTTTATTTCAACATTCAGTACAAGAAGAGAAAGGCATTATGCATGCCCTGACTCCACTAGTTAAAAATCTGTGCAACTAGGCCTCTTTTCTCGTTTATTAACAAAATCAAGGCAAAAAAATTGTTATGACCTGGCTCAAAAGCCACAAAATAAAGCAGAGACTGACAGAGTTTGCAGGGACATTTGGTTTCATTTTAAATTGCTTTGTAATCTGTGGGCTTTTTCACACATATAGTTTGTTTACTCTGTTTTGAATCAGTTGATGAGTTTGTAAACTTGCGGCCTTCCCCCTAGTTTGGTTTGTTTTCACACAGAGAAAACTTGAAGAGAACCAATTTGTGTCACTACAAACCACCCAAACACGGGGAGAACATGCAAACTTCACAGAGAAAGGCCAAGTGGGAGGCAAACCCAGGACCGTCTTGCCGTGAGGCAACGGGCCTGACCACTGTTCCACCGTGCTGCACAGCAAAACCAATAGACCACCACTGTAAGGAAATTAGGGCCTGCTCAAGTTCAATACAAAATTCAAACAACCCAATCATGTTACAGGAATGGAAAAGAAATTCTTGCATATTTACAATCACAGGCTCCACTGATCATATCTACAAATTCACTGAAAGTCTCTGTTTTAATATGAACAAAATACATGCTTTGTTAAGACTACAAGCAGATCCAGAGTTCAACACTGAGTGAAGCCTTGTGAATGTTGGATTTCAAAGTTTCTGCACATCACTAATGACACCATAACAGATAATGGTGTCATAAACAACAACATTGACTTCAGAAATCTAACATGTTTCCTAAATGAAAACAGGTCCGTCGTCTCCTCTTTTAACTCTCTGAAACGACCAAATACACTGTGTGCAATGTGCTTTTGAATTTTTTTCAAAGAAAGTCGTCTTTGTCCTCACAGTGAATGGTGTCTCATTCAACTGCTAATCAAAAGGCCTTTGCAGTTTGGACAGAAGTAAAAAGCTTAAGAGAAAGGCCAAATCAGAAGCAAAGGCTCCTCTGAGTCTTAAAAAATAAATAAATAAAAAGAACCATCCTTCTCCACCCATTTCACTGATACCTGCATAAACAACAGTACAGAAACTTCACACAAAAAATTCCCCAGTTTGTTGTGAGCAGTTTTACTGCCGGGTACTATTCACGTACAGTTCACAGTCACCTGAAAACCACAACATCAATGAGACGGCACAAGATCCATCACAATTCACAGGTTATTGCCCATAAAACAACATGTGTGAGCTTGAGCTTGAGCACAGTCCTGATGAAGTCTCACTGGGTGATCACTGTGTGCAGCTTTCACTAAAACATGACTGACACTGTGCAAGCAGCAGGAATTCTTGGGAAAATGAAAAATTCCCCATAAGGTGACAAATATGACCCTCATTCTAAGCAAAGCCTTGGTGAAGATCCATTAGCTGATCACTGTTTACAAGTTTGCTTAAATTCTGTACAAAACTACAGGAAGAGTAGTAATTCCTGTGAATTGTGGGCAGACAGATAAGGGCAACTGGGCAGACAGATGCCTCCTCGTGACATTAGCTCACAAGACCTTCAAGGTTCATAAAAATGTCACCTAATTATCTCAAAACAAGGAGGATACATTCCGACTACCTGAAAATTGTTCAGAGAAGTTTTAAAAATATGTCTGATAAATACATATCTGAGTTTTAAAAATCACAGTGCACAGCCAGAAAGAACATCTTGTTTTATCTTTACGACCTAATGCAGATGTTAGCAGGGACTACGTGCAGCAGAAGTGTGTTGATGAAAAACACACTTCCACACAAGTTGATGTGCTACTTCACTCTTGATTAGCAATGATGAGTAGGGAAGTAGAAAATTTAAAAGGACAAATAAGAGTTGATTACAGTTGCAACAGTAAGGGAAGAAGGATGAATTAATGAAAGCACCACATAAACAATTTCAGTTCCACTTGATGTTTCTTAGGAAATTTAAGAAGTCATAAATTCCTCTGTGCAAACTGTGACAAAATTTTTCTTTGACTAACCTCATAAAGAGTAAAGCTAGCACTTCATTAAAGTGTGGCAGTTATCCCACTGAGGGTAGTTTTCTTACATAGTTCCCAGCACTTCTCTTACCACTGAATTTCACCAGTGACCACAAACTCGTGCTGAAAGCAAACATCAACTTCTTTGTCAAACTGACCTAAACTTTATGTTCAGGATGAACAATGAGGAAAGCTAGGTCTCCAGCTTTGGTCCAAAGACCACAGTTTTCAGCAGGAGAAAAGTGGCACATCAGGGAAGAAGTGTGACAAGGAGCAACTTCTTCTCTTACTATGACATTCACAGGAGCTGTGAGCTTTGAATTAGAGCCCCAGGGTCACACTATAAATACTGAGCTCTATTGTAATGCCCTGGGAAACTGACTGTAAACCTAACCTGTGGCACATGCTATTGTCTGCCTGCTCATCTACCTTTGCTGTGCTAAAAATGGCAGAGATGTATCACATGTCTCAAATGCAAACCTGAGGCGGTCAGAGAATTCCAGGGAAGGCTCTTGCAATGTTTTGAGTGGTGTCTCACTAAAAGGAGACGGCCCTGGTCTAAAGCCAGGACAGGGTTCATATCTGATTCCCTGCCATGCTGCTAAATGCACCCCCGGTCAGGGAGCACCTGCATACATTTGTGCGACCAGTAGAAATGCACAATGTCATTTAGTACACATGAAGACCGTGAGTGTAGCAGCCAACTCAACATTATTTTTTTGCCGGAACTCAACCTCGCAGTTAGTGCACTGCATGCCTGTTCCCATATGAAAGAGCCTTCACACTAAATTTGTAAGTCTCAAGTTACTGAATTGCATTTTGACTCACGGACTGTGCACATGTTTTTGGAGCTTGGTCGAAATCAACCTCTAAATAATTTCAGATTTGCCCATCTTCATGGAAAACACTGAGAAACTTGCAGTGTCCTGGTTCTATAGCTCTGGAGCCTGACAAAAGCAATGGATGTAAGCCATTTACATTCTCCGATCCAGTTTTCAAACGATACCGAACACCCTGTCCATGACTCAGGATGCTGAACAATATCCTACTACCACTACCACTACTTATACTCTGTGCTTCACTCAGTTTTAAGCTCATAAACTAAACTATTAAATATGACTTTCAAGTACCAATTTAGTCTCAATGTATAATAACAATGTTATTTGGACAGCACAGATATCAATCACAGCTACACATATTCTGATCAAATGTCAATTATTTAAATGTATTATCAGCAGGCATGACAGTCTCACATTTTGAAACAGCTGGTTTGCTACGAAAATGGGCTCATTTATGCAATTTCCCAGCTAAGATTAAGGAGGAGGAAGATAAGCTTGTCACTCTTTAGAGAGCCCCCAACGGTCTAAGGCCCCAAGCGTTTGTCTGGCACGCTGATTCAAAAACGTCTGGTGCGACTGAATTACCCAAAAAAAATAAAAAATAAAATAAAAAAATTCAAATTTCACTTTGTTATTTAAAAAATATAACATAATTTTCCTTTGTGTATTTAACACTTCTTCACCAAGTTAATGAGATTTGGCAGGGGTATAAAAAGAATTGGTCACTATACTAAACCTCAGACTACAAATGTAAATATAGTGCCTACTTACTGATGTCCTCTTCGTGATAAATGACAGAGTGGAAGGGCACACTCCTGTCCTGTAGGTATCTTTCTGAGGGTTCAACATAGTATGTTCCTTGTTGGGTTTTAATGAAGCCCTCAAACCGCCCATCAACCAAAGAGCCATGTGTCATAGTGCCCTTTTCACCTGAAACACATAAGAGGAAGAGGGTCACCAGATGAAGACAAGTCATTTTTTTGTGTAGCCTAAAGTCGCAAGCAAATAAAAAAAATTAAAAAAAAAGACTAACAAGCCAAAGTGGACAAATAAACAACCACTCAACCCAAAACCGTTAAAACAAACAAACAAAAAACACATGAAAACCTGAAAACACAAGCGAGAAGAGGAGAGAGAGAGACGGCGACCAATATGAGGAATAACAATGATGATGATGACGACAATGGTAGATGAAGAAGGCTTGGCTAATATGGGTTTCTGTTTTACGGTTTTACTGTCTGTTGTACTGCTTCTAGAGTATAAGCTTTGCTTTTTTTGTCAGGGATCTTTTCTTTGTTTGTTTTTCTTTTCATTTTTGGATTCCGACTTTAAGTCTTTGATTGCTGTTTTTGTTTTATGGATTTTCATGTTATGAATTTCAGTTTTGTGATCCGTTTGATTAAAGTTTTGATTTATATGAATGTTAGTTTTACTTCACTGCCTGTTCCTCCCTCTGACTCATTTCTGTATTAGTTTATTGGTTCCCCTGTTCCCTAGTCTGACGTCTTCTTAAGTGTCACAGTTCACATCAATATTTTCTCATTTAGTCATTTCCTGTATTGCTTTGAAAGGAAGATTTTGCGTTTTATTCCTTTATTTCTTCTTCTGTTCAGATCAAGATCACCTCCTCCAAAGGATCTGGCTACAGTGGTTTTGGTCTGCTCCCCAGTGCAGCTGCCATGCACAAATGAACTGCACAACAGTGCAAAAAAAAAAACAAAAAAGGTTTGATTTAAGGTAACTACACAGCACCGGTGTGAAAACAACTTTATTCACACTGTGATTTTCCTGCTTTGTTACATGTATGGATTAGTTATGCATCATGAATAACTTTAAAATGTCACTTAGTGGTTTAAAGAAGCTGACTTCTTATCAGCTCAGAAAATATTCAAGCACAAGTATACACCTCTCCTCTCCATCTGTTTGTTTGATGCAGACCAAACACTAAAAAACAAACACCCTTGTTTTTCCTCCTGTTCATTTGAACTCTACTGGAAACAGGCAGCAGGAAGATGTCCAGGAAGGGAGGGAAATAAGAGCAGCAGGAAGAACTGGAAAAAAGCTAAAAATAAGTCCTGTGTGATTTGGCTTGTGATTTGTTGTTTACACATTTAACAACGTTTCAATTGAGAAGTCACCTAAAAGGTAATACAAAGAGGCTTTGAATTGAAAAATAACAATGCTACAAATGGATCAGATACACTACCTTTAAAACACACACACACAACTTACCATACAGTTCTCCACTATAAATATGTGATGTATCAATCAGGTTCTCCTCCCCTGACACGTCAATGACAACATCTGGAGAAAACAGCTTTGAATCCCTCTTCATCCGCAAGTTAAAATGTCTGAAAAGAAGAATAGGAAAAATGTCCAATTACATTAAATGTCTAACACCACATTCAAACTTTGTACTTTAACATTTAGATGTGGGCAACAGTCCTGCAGACAGTTAGACACTCATAATTCACAGTGTTGACAGTGTTTTTGTCATCCTCTTACT
Source organism: Oreochromis niloticus (assembly GCF_001858045.2). Lineage (NCBI taxonomy): Eukaryota > Metazoa > Chordata > Actinopteri > Cichliformes > Cichlidae > Oreochromis > Oreochromis niloticus. The sequence continues at coordinate 22,063,960 of NC_031965.2, read as the reverse complement.
GAAGATTTTTAGAATAAAGGACCACAAACACTGGAAATCTAAGACAGGAAGCTGAGAAAGCAGCCTTATTTACTTCACTAATGTTTACAGAGGTTCACCATTCTAGTGTTGTTACCAAGTACGCAGCTCAGTGAGTCAGAAGAATTATGTCACAAGGAAAACCACATGAACCTTGCAAGTGCACAGACACTGTTTTATGTAATACTTTCAGTGGAAATGATGAGAATGATGTCAAAGGCAAAAAGGCAAACGTCACATGGCGCTCACATGAGGCACTTCTGAGAAGTTAGTGGTTCTAACTCTTGAGCAGTTCAGATGGAAACTCCTTATCAGAAATCTCCTGACAAATTATAAATTCCTCCACATGACTCAGTATTAACCTTATATGGCTCAAGACCTTTTTGGCTTTGGTGTGTTTACACAATCATCAGTAAGGCCAAAAAGCTGTTCACAGCAGGAAATCTTTAAGCTAAAGTAGGCTGTTTAACAGATTTTGAAAGTACTCCACACCTTTTTTTTTTTACTCATTTTAAATACCACAGTTGCCCTTATAGGCAGGCATAGTAATGAGATTAATCATGAGATTAATCATAGTCAGGCAGGATGTGTTCATGTTCTCCCAGCTGCACATTAGGCTCCAAACCAAAGCTACGATAATCTCAGGTCACAGAGGACATAATACCACTGAGAACAAAGTGTATGCCGTGAAGTTTTCTTGATGTTCCAGTATACAGGTTTGTTTCAGACTAAGGATCTTACAGTAAAATTTCTACACAACATTCATGAAAACATTCATGGAGCAAAACAAAATGAAAACAGAAAATGCAGATAAATGCTCTGAGCAGTACAACGTGTCAGGGAGTGTCTGGCAGAGTTAGAAACCAAGGCATTATTCATGGCTCAGACGGTTCAGGATTTCCCTCACCAGGATGACTTTTTGACCTGCATTCAGTTTTTCCCAGTCCAGTTTTCATTTCACACCCCTTTTTTTATTACTGTTTATTTTCCATGTATTGGTTCATTGTACCAAATGATATGCTCAATGAAACAGCCTTGCTTTTGGTTTGTATTCAGTTTGGTAAAAACTTTGTTACGTCATTATGAATGCTTTTTATAGATACAAACATGTATAATAACCTAGAAGGATCAAGTGGATTTGTAGTCGAACACAAGCCGGCCTCGTCTACAGATTGTCTGCCTGAAGAGCATTTCAGCTGAAGCCAAGAGAAAGAAAAAGGATCAAGTATTTGACACAGAAGAGGAGACGGTGAAATAAGAGAACTGCTAAAGCTGTACAACAATGGCGGCAACATGACCTGCTGTTTGAAGTCGGCAGTGTTACACAGAGATAGCAACAGATACAGTATATAATTTCCTTGGCTTATTATTCATACTGGCACGCCCATTACAATTCCCAGACCCTAAAACAATAAATCTGTCTTCATAAATATAATTCCGGTCACAGCCAAAGCAAATTATTCACTTAGAAATGTAACCTGCACTGTCATGTATTTAGAGTTAGTTGTCAGGGATTGATACACTTAGGACTGGGCGATATGACCCAAAATTCATATCTCGATATTCTTTAGCTGGATGGCGATATACAATATATATCTCGATATTTTTTTAAAGTCATAAAGTAAGAACAAAAAGAGAGTTCTTAGTCAAAGCTGTGTCCCAAATCTCACACAGGCACTTTTATTAACATCCAGTGTAGATGTACAAGAAAAAAATTACTCAGAAATAAATTATCGCCATTTATTAAATAATAATGCTCCATAAATAAAATAAAACAATGTTGTTTTTGTGCATAACAAAAAGCTCACAATTGTGCAGTCAAAATGTAAACTGAAAGACACTGAGCATAATAACTAAGACCGACAGATTCTGCAGCTGCTCTGTTCCCAAGTTCTACTGCGTGACTGACAGCCTGGAGTTTGAAATCCTCTTTGTAACCATGTCTCTTAACAGGTGCCATTTGTGGTCCTTATACACACATAGTACGGTAATATTACGTTGAAGCAGAGTACGTATCACTCTGCGAGGCTCCTGACTATGGTAGCCGTAATGCTCCGACAATCCATTAAGCAGTGCAGCTTCGTAGCTTACCAAAAGTCGTACCAAAACATTTTTTGAAAGGTTTTTGAGCACTTTGTACCACATAAAATCGGTTTGCGGTCAGTAAGCACAACCAGAATTCATACATAAGGCGCACAGTCGATTTTTGAGAAAATGAAAGGTTCCACAAGTATAATTATAACGTAACATAAACTATATCAATATAAATGATATTGTCACATCTCATATCTCGTATATAAATATATCGATATATATAAAAATGCGATATATCGCCCAGTCCTAGATACACTGTCTGTGGTTGGGTTCAAAAAGAGAATGAGTAGTTGGTAAGAAGCCTTACAAAGTCTAAAACCTAACTGCCTTAAAACTGCAACTGTTCTTTACAACATTTACCTCTTCATCTTAGAAGTTAACACCTCTGTGACAACTTCCCCACAGCGGCCAGTCGTACCACTGAAGTCACAAACCAGTGGTTATTCTGTTAAAAAAAACCTGTTCTACACTTAGGATGTGGCTGCTCTTGTTTATGAAGCAGTTGAACAATACAGTTTTTGCAGTGTTTCCTGTGTATCGAGAAGCTTGGCAAAGAGGAATCGTGGGTTACATCTTTTGTATTGCAATAATAGCAAAAAAGGTGTATAGAAATACACTAAAAAGCATGTAAAAGGCATTCCTATTCAGAATTTCCTATCACAAAGACAGTTCATGAAGCAACAGACTGCAGGGGCTCAATCTAGTCTGCCACAAGCCGTAGACACCCATGTGAGTCAAGGTTCAGAGCGCAGCAACTCAGTAAAGGAGCTTAGTGTGTTCAGAGAACAGAGAAGCAGGAAATCCGAAGAAAGGGGAGAAAACAAAGCAGTAAATGAAGAAGTAAGACTTGAACAGTTGGTTTGGGCTTTGCAGAACAATGCAGCTTAACTGCACCTGTATATGTCATTTAGCTATCTTAGCAGGTTTAGTGGGAAGCATGTCTCTCCTGCAATGTGTGGAAAAACAAACACATTTAGTGTGTTTCTAATCACTAAACTATAAAGTGCCCTAGACAAAAAAGAGAAAGAAAGAAAAGACCAGAAAAAAAATACCAACAAATCAACATGGTCCACAAGACGGGAAGAGAGGAATCCAAGGATAAACCCAGTGGTACTCGTCTCACAGCAGCAGCTCACTGCTAAATTATTCAGACAAATCCCAATTGCTGAACATACTGAATCAAGCATCTGACAGTCATCCACTGCTTAGTAAGCAGGCCAAGCACACAGAAATGGGGTGCCCTCAAGACATTTCTACAGAGAAAATTCCAACTAAAAAGGGGGCAATATCTACTTATCACTACATAGAGCTCTATTTACAATATTAAGTCGCTTGGTCACAATGAATCGTCGTAAAATCATAGTATTTCCAAATTACTTAATTGGAAGAAATCAAATCAGGTCAGAAGATGTTAAATCTCAGTGCAGAGGAGTGGGAAACAAGGACAACGAGAGGAGAGTAAGAGATGAAATCAAGACATAACTGGGAAGCAATCCTAAGAGATTCTGGTTAAAGTATGTGGTATGAACCTTACATACCACTGCTTATCCATTAATGTATTACATTAATTAATGGATAAGCCACATTTTTTTGACTGCTTCAATAACAACAACAACAATAATAATAATAATAATAATAATAATAATAATAATATATTTTTTGTCAAATATTTTTACATCTTTAAGGAAAAAAAAAATCACTTATGGGTCTTATTGATTCAAAGTTAGAAACTACAAAGAAATGTGAATTATATCCCAATCACAAGCACTGCATTAGCGCATGCTTGCCATGGCACTTCACTTTGTAAAGGAGCCCTGCACAGAGACCCTGTGACTTGCCTTTTTCTGTCACCTGATCTGGCCACAAATACTCATGCGAGTGGGAATACACAAGAACGCTTTTCTCTCGTTACAACAAACCTCTACAGTGCCAAACAGCCTGGCCTTGAGTTTTCACAGAAGGGAGAGTGTTAGCCTTGATTTGCACACACTAAATGAATTCAGTGAGGATATAAGACACAAGCTTAATGTCAAGTGGCATAGTCTTATAGTCTGTGGTACAGCTGCTTTTATTAATATTATTGCTCAGCTTTGAAAAACTGAAAGAAAGTGGTCAATTATTAGTTCACTTTTTTTTTTTTTTTTTTACCGCATCTCTGTAGCTCCTCATCTCTGCTACAGGTTAATTCAATTCAGTTTTATTTATATAGCACCAAATCACAACAACAGTCGCCTCCATACACTACATATTAGAAGGTAAAGACCCTACAATAATACAGAAAAAACCCCAACAATCAGATGACCCCTAGGAGCAAGCACTTGGCGACAGTGGGAAGGAAAAACTCCTTTAACAGTAAGAAACCAGAGAAGCCAGCAGAACCAAGCTCAGGGAGGGGCAGCCATCTGCCCTGACTGATTAGGGATGAGGAGAAGAAAACAAAATAAGTTCTAGTATGCAATGTTATGTGAACATCAAGCCTCAAGACCTCTTAGTTAAATCTAGATATTTCTAACTGGCATGATAACTAGCAACTGTCAGACATGACTTGTAAATTATCTTGTACAAGTAATACCTGACACACAGTTTTAATATGTACAAGGGTTTCAACACTCCATGTGATACTGCAAAAAACTGGACACTTAGTGCTAAGTGTCCCCTTATTTCAAAGAAAAATCTAAGAAACTTTTTAGAACTCAAATATAACAGGTAGGCAGAATTATCTGTGCAGTTCTTGCTCCGTAATGCTTGCATAATATAAATCATACTCATGTACAGCAGGTATACTGCAGCTCTTTTTGGAAACTGCAGTATGCTTGGAGAGTTGAAGTGGTTATCTCACCAAAACAGGCAGCAGAGCTAGATGACTTTTCAAACTAATCTAAGTTTCGCTTTTGCACAATGTGCAAAATGTCTAGTCAACCAAAATGAAATATGCCTGCAAGTGTGAGCTTCTTCATTTAAAACACTTAAATTTTACTAGCATAACAGGACAACATTGAAATAAGACGACAGAAAGGTAGTCATATGCTTCAATATAACCTCAAACAGACAACTGTGCCATGTAAAGTAAAAAACTCAGTTCAAACTAAAAGTGGAAGCATGACAAGCCTCCTTCGCCACCTGACAGAAAAGTACACAGTGGAATAGGAACAGTGTGTCTCCTTAAATTCGGAGCCTCAGACCCATCTCAGTTCCAGGGCCATAGATAAAAAGCTGCCTCACTTTACAGTGGCAACCTATATAACAAGACAGGGAAGTAATGGAAGGAAAGTTCATACTGTTAAAGAAGTGATATCCACTTACCCAGTCAAAAATCCTGGGTTTAAGATGCTGAATAAAGTCGATCCCAAGCATGAACCACCCAGTCTTATGTATTTGTGGAGTAAGCAGTGGACCATTTACTGCTCCTGCTGCTGCAGAGTCTAAGGCTTTTACTTACAAGTGATCTTATTATGATTTACAAATGATGCAGATGATTGATGATTGAGCAGAATCTTTCCTATAAACTGAATTTTTTGAGATTGATCTCTTTTTTTTGGCCAACCCAATAAGGCAATGCTAACAAGTTCTGCAAGATTCAGCAACAACTGGAAAAAGCGCAAAAGTTGGGTAAAAAGGCACTGGTATCAATATACCAAAAAACTGAAAGAAAGGACAAAAGACAATAAAAATAAATAAAAATTAAAAAAAAAAATAAGGAGTGAAACAGAAAAGGACAACTAAATGAGAAAGGAACAAACTAATGTCTGTTGTTCAAAGTTAAGACAAGTCATTGTCATGTAGTTTGTAGCTCATCTCCTTAAAAATCTTAACTGAATCCATTGTTGAACGCACAAAACGTAACAAAGTATCACTGCACATAACGTCGGTAAAAAGATTAGCGAATATACTGGAATCAGAGTTTATAACCTCCACTAATTTAAATATTTTTTAAAAAGGAAAGAAGAGACACGAGGAACACGCTTCAGGTGATTTATGAATGTTTGAGTTGCATAGTTTGCAACTTCCCTACTGGCAACATGTGTTTCAAACCCACAAACACAACAACCAGCTGATCTGCACAGACTCAGACAGATCATAAATGAGTAATCCATAACTTGTGACGATAAAACAAGATTATAAACTGTATTGTCATAATATTTGAGCAAGTATTCATAAATAACTACACATAATAAACAGATGCTTGTTTAATGTGCCTGAAAAAATATTGGCCAATATATTGGAATTTAAAATCACCAAATATTGGTATTGATCTTAAAAATCATTCAGGCTCTGGTTTCATGAATGTATTCACATAGACAGGGCTAGAATAAATAATAACCAAACAATCAATGTTGTTCATCTTTGGTTTTGTTAAGCATTTACAGAGTTTTGTCTTACAGTGCCTCTTTATTCAGTAAATATACGTGTCTCACAAAGACATGGACTGCATGGACATATTTAAAATGATTGGAGGTCATGCTAAATTAGAAATTCATTTGTGTAGATTAGGAATAATACAAGCTCCAAATTATTATCATTGCAAACATTTTGACCAAAAGAAGGGCACCTGTGGCTAACAAGGTAGACCGGATCGTCTACTATTTGATCCCTGGTTCTTCCAGTCTACTACTGCATTCCAGATACCTTGGAGGCCACATGTCAAGTTAGTATGCTTCAGAAAAAGCGAGAAATAGATATAGGATACAGGATAGAGCCTGCTCACTCCTCTGTGTATGCCTTATTTAGTGAGTCACAAATACACAACAGTGGCAGTACAGATTAAAAATTAACGGTTTTGCTATCGTTTTATGTTCAGTGCCCCCATTTGGATTGCTAACTTGGGATATGTTTTTCTGCTCTGACTTTCTGGATGGAAAATCCAAGTTGAGGGGGCATTCCTCAAAAAAAAATTTCCAACTGGGAACTCACCATACAAAGTGTCCTTGGGCAAGATACTGAAAGCCAGGTTGCCCCAATGTATCCACTGGAGTGTATGTGAATTTTAGACAAAAGCTTAAAAATGCAAATGTTAAAGCCCTGTGTGAATGTGTGAATGAGGCTGTCACAGGAAGTACTCTGATTAGAAAAACGCTACAGTAGTATCAGTCCAAATGCCATTTTAAAAAACAAATGTTTAAATTCTTAATAACCCTTTGTAAACACATCTAAAAGTACCTTCTGCAAAATGAATTAACAGCATTGACTGCTTTAACTGCGTTGCACAAGTTCATGTGAAAATGTGTAATTCTTACACATTTTTGTTGCAGAGTGTTGTTCCTTTACAGGAGATGGCAAAAACTCAGCTGATACAAATCTGGGAACATTTGTGTTGTTGCCTGTTTCCAAAACAAGGGTGGCACCACTGTATAATGTGGAAAATGTATATAAATGAAAACTGAATCTCTCAGGTTAAAATAAAACATGAAATAACCTGCGTTTGAACTTTGAGCAATGAGTCTTATCTTAAGGACTATAACTAGTATCTTAGCCAAATAACAAAGAGATATTTTCCATTGACCTTTCTACTTCAACTGTGTCTCTCAGCTCAGCTCTGTATATGCAACCACAACCAACACAAATTGAAACCATGGTGAGTAAATTAATTTCCATAGTAATTTATTAGCTGTAAATACTTAATAGGAAAACAAGTCATGTATTATCTTGACGGGCAATCACCAAGCATCACTGATCTCAAATATCACTGCCCATCTCCAAGATGATAATGAGAGCTAGAAAGGAAAATCAAATCCTCCAAGCTATACTTTTTATGTCTTTCGCAATTCCCTGGTATGTACTGTATGTCTGCCAGTATGAAAAAACATTTCATATTGGCTCCAGCTCTAGTTTTAACAGAGAATCAGCATAACCAAGTCACAAATTACACAATATGGCATTAGGTAACAGAGCTTGCACTTATCAATTTCACAGGCAAATACACGGCTTGCTGATCATCCATGCAAAAAGGTGCAGTATAATCTTGCAGTGGCAACAAAGTGCACACAGACCAAGACTAAAAAAATAAAACCTGATAATTATCAACACAACACACAAAGGTGTTTCACATTACTAAAAAAAAAAAAACAAACCACTGAGTAATAAAAACAAATACATCTTGTTTGTTCCTAGGGCTAGAATGTGAATTACTGAGCACAAGAAGAATAGACTCAGACATGAACTGAGTCAGCACAGAAAGAAAGAGTGACTACATGAGGAAGGCTGTGTGTGTTTCTACTTAAACTGACCTTCCGTGTGCATGGAAGTCCAGGTCCACGGTGCTGTCTTGAGGAGAGAGCGCCCTTTTAGCTCTCTGGTGACGGCTGTGCAGGGCTTCTGTGTCATATGATAAACCCTCATAGTGGCGAATATACTTGTTCAAAGGGTTCCCAAACTGACCTGAAAGAGAGTTCAACAGCTTTTTAGTTCTGGTCAACAACAGTATCAAAACTAATAGGCTTTTATATTGTTTTTATAAATCAAATGATAATTAGAATTTTATTCACGTATCACTGACATTTTTCCACAGTAGATTAGCATGTAATTCTGAGATAATTTGTTTTTATCATTTCTATCCATGGTTTTCCTGACATGTGAAAATCTTTCAATGGAAATGGCCTATGGAGCAATCAATCTCTACAATACTGGCTAGCTTTAGTACAAGCCCTCACTCGCTAAACATGCTTAACAGGCTTATTCAGCCAATTGCTATAACATCCCCTGAGGTAAACCCTACCGGCATCCATACCGACCCTTTTCTTTGTTCTTTTCACAAAAACAAAGCTAGTGTTCAGTTTAAAATACAAGTCAGGAGCACATGATACGCATCAGGTGACGAGGGTCTGTTTCAGTTGTACTGTATAGCATTGTGTGAGCTCGTTGCAGGCTGTTTAAATGCTAATCTACAGTCAAAAGGGTGTGTGTGTGTGTGTGTGTGTGTGTGTGTGTGTGTGTCCGTCTGTCTGTCGGTTTCTGTGGAACTCTTAAAAAAAAATCCTCAGCTATGACTCAATTTAAGGATTTGTTAGTAAGATCAAGTTCTAATCTTTTTGTACTGTAGGATTTTCTGCACATGACTAAGAGATACCTGGACTCAAACATGCAAAAATAGATGATGTAGATGCGCCACATTATCTGCATTTTTACACTGCACTGTTCTGTCGATAACTACATAATTTCCGTGTCAGTGGGAGTCATAACTCCCCAAACAGGGAGAGGCTGTTCCAGGCTAGCATAAACTTGTCTATGAATCCACTTAGAAATTCTTCCAACAACTATCTTCTTTAGCTCTCCTTAAACAAGGAAAATAATGTTTGCAAATTAGACTAAATGACAAGCATGACAAGCATAAAGAGTGACAATGAATTATTTATACAAAAAAAATAAATAAATAACACTATTGGCTCAGACAACACAGATCAACCTTTGCAGGAGGTCTCACCAACTTCATTATATACGAATGAAGTATGCACTGTGTGTGTGTAAGATATCATGTCACATTTGACACGGTTTCAAAAAGAATGCTGACAGTTATTTCCGGATGCCTTCACAGTAGAAAAACATGTTTCTAAAACAACTCTGAGTTTGTATGATAAATCAGTCATGCTGTCCATCTAAGGACGATGAAATGCAATCTTTTAGCTTATGTTAAAGATTACAGAGTTAAGCTAGTTGTAAGAGCAGGTTAACATTCTATGCAGCTTTCAAATACCTGAGAAAACTGTCACTAACAAAAAATGTACCGTCTTACTTCAACCCAGACACAGGTTATTGTTGCAAAACAAATATAAGAAGAAGCACAACAAGAGTGCAAACGTCCGCCAAGGCAGCTCGCTCTCTGGGCAGTACTTACTTTTAAGGGAGTAGTTTTGTATTTTCTATATATTCATGGTGTTTTCTTTGTTCAGTTTTGTTTTTAACATACTTTAAGTTTGTAGTGCAGTGAAAATACGGATATGGCACAATTTATTTTCATTAAGACCTTGAAGACCTTGGTGGACGTAAGCCAAATTTTAATGGATTGATAGCAGTACCCCACTCCACCCCCCACAGAAGTTGATCCAAATTTAACCAAAACTTTTCAAGCTAATCGTGTTTACAGACAGAATGACGTGCAAGCAAACATTACCAAAACCTCCTGGGCAGCGATAAAAGGTGTCATTGTAAACATAAACAATATAACAAAATGTAATGTTGTTTTACTTACTAAAGTCTCTATATAATCCTTGATTCCCATACACAGGCATCTTATTAAGCAGGTTTTGTTCATGTTGTGTGTAAACATCACATCCTGAATGTTACAAGCCCGAGAAGAATCTAAAATGCAGGCAGCTACACAATGTTTAAAAGGTAAAAGAAGCACTTCCTTCTCTCAGTGACAACAAAGAATTCAAATCAACTATATTTAACCTCCTAAGACCCGAACTCTTCCACGGCATGCACTTTTAATTTCTCTTTGATATTTGGGCAGTAACAGTATAATGTCCTCGTAAGTGGATATCAGGCCGTTGTAGAGCAAAATTGAGTATTTTGATATAATTAACCCAAATTGTGATGTCCACATATGTGGACGCCAGGTCCTAGGAGGTTAATGAACTACCCTTTATTACTAAAAATGTGTTGATCAGGATGTTTCAGGAAGTTAAACCAGATCTAATAGGTTTAAACATCAAACCAGTACTGAGTTCATTTGTTCCACGTCACTGCATACTCATAACTCATAGCTCACACACACACGAACAAAAACGAAAAAAAATTAAAACAAAAGGTAAAAAGCGAGGATTGCTCTACTTGCGTGTCAACACAACAACAGCCAAACTGAAATACACATTGACTGCACTGCCTAAATTGTAGCCATAAAATACACTGCATTCTTAACATGAAGTCATCACTACCATGTAAATATAAATGTATTTAATTTCTATCCAGTTTTATTTATATAGCACCAAATGAGAACAACAGTTGCCTCAAGGGCCTTTACATGTTAACGTAAAGACCCTACAATAAGACAGACAAAAACCCAACAGTCAGACGATACTCTATGAGCAAGCCCTTGGAGACGCTGGGAATGAAAAACTCCCCCTTAACAGGAAGAACTAGGCTCATGGAGGGGCAGCCATCTGCCCCAACTGGTTAGGGGTAAGCGGAGGAAGACAGGGAACACGACATGATGTTGTGTACGTGATTCATGAAATAATGTACACAACATTTATGTGTATCTATTATTTATAAAATAACATGCACAAAAAATTGGAATTCAATTGAGATTTTTAATGCATTTTGATTTCCAGTGGTTGCAATTCCTTTATATTTTGTGTATTTGATTTGAAATTTAATTCTTTATTACACTTCAAAATTAAGCTCTTAGTTGCTTGTATTAACGTCTCTATTAAGACCCTACATTAATCACATCAGTTGGTTCCTTTGGATTGCTTTCTTTTACGTTTATTCTTGCTCTGTTTTTTTAAAATATTTTAAATTTTTATTGTAACAATAAAAAAATACAATAAATCATTACATGACAATACTTTCCGACGCTATTAGGAACTACATAGTTCACTTCAGACTGATAGCAACAAAAAATTTATTTAAACTGCCAGTCAGTTTTACTGAAAAGGCATCATCACTACAGAGCAATCTGTTTTCACTCTCAAGTGCTGCAGGAAAGTGCAAGACAGAGAGAGAGAGAGATAAAAAACAGAGAGAAAACTGCTGACAGGAAGCAAAGACATGGTCACAGCATGGATCAGAACTGAGCTGAGCCTCGCATTGCCATGCACGCTGGGTCCTGGCAGCCCGGCTAAGACAATATCTCAGGCACCCGACAGCTCAGGGCAACTAAAATGTCTCTCCTTAACATTGTGTATCATACAGTACTGAAAAAAAATTAAGTGGGTTGGCAAAAACCTGTAAGGCATCAATTCCACAACAAAAATTCACGCTAAATATCTGCAGGAAGCTGTGACTGTGAGAAGGCCAAACAACAGCAGCTGTGCGAAAGTGAAATAACCTACATTACATGAAACACAGACTTCCTCGGAAATGTCTGGGCATGTAAACAGAGTAAGATTGGTCGGTTGTGTGTCACGCCATCATTACTAACAAGCCATCAAATTGCAAAGTCAACAGGCAGAAGACTTGCAACGGCCCCTCTTACATCGAACATATCTTTTAGAGCTACATGTGGAATGACATAAAGCTTCACAGTGAAAGAACATGTTTCTAAAACAACTCTGAGCTTGTATAATAAATCAGTCATGCTGTACATCTGAAGACACTGGAATCCAATCTGTTAGCTTATGTTAAACTGATAAAATAAATTAATAAGATAAAAAACACAAAGCGTGAAGTTTTGATCAGGACATTTCTGGCTCCACCTTCCCGATCCCTTTCAAGAATATAAATAGTGTTTCCTTATGTTTGTGTTCACATCAGTGGCCACACTGAAAGCTCAAAATACATTTCTGTTCAGGGAAAAAAAAAAGGCAAAGTTGTGAGATAAAAGCAGAGGGGGAAAAAAAATGTAGTCACTCGAGTCACAATTTCACTTACGCTACCAAAACAACACTACCAACAAAAAACAGCCAGTAGAGATGTTTTATGCAAATACAATGTTGTTGCACTTTGTACTTAATCTTGACATGTCCAATGACGGTTTTAAAGACAAAGAGGATTAATGTGTAATCACAATGAAACAAATCTGAAATAAGCCAAGAAATTGAATTATTTATAATGATACATTAAGCAATTTTTCAACTACAGTAGCAATATTTTGCCACAGGATATTAGAACTTTTTTATGAAGGTTTGATGGATGTTACAAAGTGAAAATTGACTAATAATGTACCAGCTATCTTGCCAGATTATACAATTATATGAAAGTAGCACAGCAGCTCATTACCAACACAAGGCAGAAATCAATTTCTATTTGGTTTTCCTGTCCTGGTTCTTCATGACAGCCCCCAGCTCTCAATAAATCTGCCATTGCCCTCACAGATAATAAGTGAAAACTTCACAGGTGTAGTATCTGCAGTTAATCACATGCACACATTTTAAACTGTGAGCTTAAGCTCGTCTGTCTTGATGTTTTGTGAAGCAGGTGGTGTAACTATACTAAATCTGGAAATAATCCCTTAGCAATGATTTTATTTTAATCATTTGCACACAAATTATACCTATTTTTAATATCACCAGTTACACAAAACCACAGTTTTGCTCTGTTTGTCTTACAAATGTTGATGCCTAAAGTACAATTAAAGTACCAATCTGGCATACTGTAGAAAATATGTTATTAAGAAGGGCCTGGACAAAGTTTTGTAAGGTGGTTAAGTTATATTAAAACTTATAATGTATCTACACCCAGGTAGTTACTCATCTATGGTAAGAACGGGATATATATCATCTCTTTTCGACCGAATGCTTGAGTCGGCAGTACAAAAGAAGTACCGTATTTTGCTTCAGGTGCCTTTCTGACGAATGTAACTGCTTGTCACGCAGCTAACCTGCTTTTCACAGACTGTCCGATAAAACGAAAAATTTTTGTTAAACTAGTCTCAAATTACTCTAGCGACACTGAATATTCATGGTAACAAACATATTCGGCAGTCAAACTCTTGTTTGTAGACGTTAACAGTGTAAAGATTTCCCACTAAGCAAGTGACGGAAAGACAAGCCCCCCCTCCTCTACTACAGGAGTACTTAACCTGTATCAGCCAAACATAATTAATTAACCAGATAACCAGCTGATACAGGTTGACTACACACTGTAGGGTACACACTGTAAAATACAACAACAACAACAAAAACAAGCAAACAAAAAACACACACACAAGTTAACCGCAGTCTCCACAACATTAGCCAGCCAGCTAGCTAGCAAGCAAGTTAAACTGTCGAGAGTACAACTACACGATCCGATTAGCGCTAGCTCCACTGACGAGCTCTGAAGACTTTCTCTGTTAGTCAACGGCAAACTTACCTGCAATATCGTGTAGGCAGCAAAACAGAAGAATTAGTTTTACAAATTCCATATTGAAATGCCCTGTAGTCCCGCTTAACCAGCGAAGCTACACAGCGATAGCACTGACAGTTGCTTGTTTCGATTTCTGCCACACTTAAAGACAGAGTCGCCCTTCCTAGTTAGCTGTGACTCCCATCGCAAACACCGGCAGCTCTACCTCTCCAACAGCGCTACACACTGTCATAAACAGAGAGAGACAGACAGGCAGGCACTACTCCCTTCCGGTGTATGGGGCCAAAAGATATGGACACACCCGCTGTTCTGCGTTTCTATAGTATTGCGATCATAGGTTGAAAGATGTGTGAAAACAATTGCAAAACACTACTGAGCTTTACACAACGCCAGCAAAATATGTCTGCTCCTGTGCTGAAAACACGCACTGATCTGCTGTTTACTGCTTGCATACATTATTTCCGGGTTTAAAAACTAAAGATTTAACTTTGTTATAGTGAAGTTATACATTTCCTGTTTCTCTGTCTATGTAGAGTGCGCTGTACATGCAAGCTACAGACTGCTCTCTGAGAGCGAGGATTCGCGACAAACCGGTCTGTAACATTAGCATAAAGAGAACTCGGGAAAGAAAGGATTAGTCATTCGTTTTTAATTATTTTTTTAAAGAATAAAGTTGAAACTGATGAATCTCGAAGTAATATTTCGAGATTAAAGTAGATACAAACTAAAAGAAAAAAGTTACAAAAAATACAATTTGAAGAAAAAAAATGAAATAATATTTTTGACAGTATACATATTTATTTGTTTATTGCTTTGTGCAACCGCATGGTAAACCGTGTAAAAGAGACTTGCATCTGTAATTGGACCAGAAGGTAGGTATAAGGGTATATAATTACAGAGAAACAATGGCTTTCTATACCTGTACCATCTCAGCCAGAAGGATTATTCTAGCTGCAGTGTATACAATTTATTGTACCCTGCAAAAGTCTGCAGTCTTCTTTGGATGATGAAACCTATGTGTCTTTTCTATCCAGGTGTATTTTTATTGCATTTACAGTGTCTTTGGGATCGTTGTCATGCAGAAAAATTAAGCCACTGCCACTAAAAATGCTTTGGTACTTTTCTGTCTCAAACCACTGCAGGCATCTCACTGTTGCACCTCTCTCCTGAGCTCCTCTAATTATGACTTGAACCCAAAATGTCTCATTTGGATTCATCACTCCATCAGGCCTGTTGCAACTGATTTTCAGCCCAGTTCTTGTGTAATCTAGCATACCTCAGCTTTTTCTCCTTGTTTCCCTTGTGTAAGAATTGCTTCTTGAAAGCCGCCCTTCCGCTGAGATAATTTCTGATGAGGCTTCAGTGAACAGCATAAGTGATCAGCTGAAGAGACAGATGTATTTCCAATGCTGAAGGGACACAAGTGTATTGCATTAGAGAATGCTGAGGCTTGGAATACTAAAAGAGAGATTATGCATATAGCAGGATCTAAAAACAAATGAAAACAATACACAATATTGTTTCTGGGCATGTAATAACAACTACAAAGAAATCAATGCAAATAAAGAATTAGAACTGAAAAGGAAAATCTGTAAATTACAGAGACAGGAGAGAGATGGACTTCCAAGTTTGTTTTTCTTTTGCAGACCAGAACATTATGGGCAGCCACATCACTAAAAAAAAAAAAAGGCAAAACAAGCATGCAATGTTAAGAAGTTCCCCTTTTTATATTAACCTGTAGATGACAAAAGAAATAAAAAAAAAGATCTCATTTATATAACCCCCCAAAAATAATAATAAAAATCTGACATGTACTTTCCCGTTAATGTTAACATACAATTCGCAAGGGTTATGTTTACATATGAAAGTAAGTGGTTTGTCACTTGTATTTTTAGCAGATAACATGTGGTCATTTTTTTGGTCTGTCAGTCTGCAACCACAAAATCTAGGTGCTTCACATTCCAGAAGTGACTGTGACTGACATCCTGTGACTGGCCTATAAATAATTCTCAATTTTGATGCAGACTTTGGATTTCAAAATCAAAACAGGGATAATCTTTTGTGTGAACTTGTCAAACTTATAATAATGGCCACGTAAAACGACCTTTTTCCTTAGCTGCCCACTTCTACAATCATTTTCATGCAGCTCTACAGTGATATTGAGAGCCGAACCTCTTATCAAATATAACACTTTAATAAGAAATTTTTGTATATTTCACTTTAGCAGCTTTTTCTGGGTGTTGTCATTACTAAATGACATTGTCATTGTTACTAAATACTATCTGCGGCAGAAATGTATGCCTGTATAATCTGTGTTGAAATCCTAAATTGCGCTTCTTGTGCTAGATTGAGTATTTTCTGCCACCCAGTGTCTATAAAACGTTACTACACGTGGGATCTATCCCATCTATAAAGTAACTGTCAGATATGGCTTTTGTTGCACAGCCAGAGCTCTATCTCAAGAATTTCCAGTTTGGGAAAATTTAATCTACTCAAAGATTACTCCGTTTTTTTGTGGGTTTTTTTTATATTTATTTATTTATTTATTTATTTATTTATTTATTTTTATCTTTATCTTTTTGTATTTAAAAAATATTAGACAAGGATTGCAAAAGTAGACATACACTAAACTGCCAAACAACCAATTAATAAAACGAGTACAATTCCAAAATGATTTCACATCCAATAAAAAGTATACTTTGTTGTGAATTTTTAAAACTCACAGACAGTGACAACCTCGCGATATCCAAAGTTGGACCTGGGAGGTCCAGCTACGCGAGATCACGCAATACAAATGCGCGTGCACTGGGACGCAAAGCGGTCACGGCTACGCCAGGCTCTTATCAATTTACGAGTACTCGTAAAAGTAACCACCTGAACATTTTGGCGCTTTGAAAGGCAGCCCCGACTATTAAGTTATTCTACACGTGATTCAGTTGATGCAAATACTTTTAAATGCTTTTATTTTTTATTTATTTTTTAAATAAACGGAAAGCACTCACTTTCAGCATGTCTGGGACGCAACGTTACTTTCAAACTGGGAAATATTCTACATTTTATATATTTATTTATTTATTTATCTTTGAGTAAATGACAGATAAATGTTAAGGCGTGAAATGCAAGCTTGTCACCATAGTGGTAAAATGGTGTGTAGACACGTAGATTAAATAACACGTCGAGTGGGTCACGCGGTTTAATCTGAGTGATAAGCTTTAGAGTTTACAGAATACGAGGTGACCCAAACGCACCACTGCCTAGCTGTTGGTTGTCTGCCGCCCCCCTCGTTCGGCCTGAAAGCAATTCACTCTGATGACGTCACTCGCAGAGTTGTCATGGCGTCTTTGGGACCGAAGCTACCGCTGCAATTTAGCTAAAATCTGTCGACAACTGGTAAACCGAAATGGAGAAAAATGCAAACTTGCATCGAGACGCTGACGGGAGCTCTTTGTGTGCTACGATTGCGGGAGAAATGGGCGAAGCTGCTACTGTCGCTGGAGTGAAAGGAACAGCCGACAAATGCAAGAATAGTGAGGCTCCTCTCAGTAGTTTGGTTAACGTTAGTTATAATATCAGCACCACAACCGATGGTGCTCCCAGTAATGTCACTTCCAGTACCAGTACCGGGAAGTCTGACGTGCAAGAAGTGGTCGAAGTCCTCCCCGAGCAGCAGCAAGAGGAGGGGGACGAGAAGAAGAAGAAGGACGCCGAGGCGAGCGAATTGTGGTCGGGGTCCGATCAGATCAGTAACGGGATGGGGCATGACTCTGTGGTGGCCGCAGAAGACAGCCAGGGTGGTGCCTCAAAGTTGGTAAACAACAAAACCGACGCCTCGTCCTCACCTCCCGCTAAAGAGAGCGCAGATGTGCAGGCTGAGGTTTCCGCCAGCGGAGAAAGTGAGCCGACAAAACTTGCCAAACCGACTAATCTGTGTCCGGACAATGCAAACACAGAAAACGTCAAGTCGGGGCTGCTCGCTGATAACGCCTTATCAGAGGGATTGCCGAGTGGGAGTGACCCCGATCCCAGCCTCGGTGGAGAGTCTCGAAGCATAGATTCACTCGAGTCCTTCTCCAACCTCAACTCCTGCCCCAGCTCCGACCTGAACAGTGAGGGGCTGGAGGACAGAGGACTGGCCTTGGCCCTGCAGAACGAGTACGGGGCTGATGGCACGAAGAGTTCATATGCGAAGGACAGGGCCGCCGGCCAGTCCATATACCACATTAAGTGGATCAAATGGAGGGAGGAGAATACGCCGATCATCACCCAGAATGAGAATGGCCCCTGTCCATTACTGGCCATCATGAATGTCCTTCTGCTTGCATGGAAGGTAAAGGCTTGGAAATAACTGTGGGTCAATGCAAACTTGATTTTGCACTGATATAATTAGGCAGATTTCTTAATGCATCTCTGAGCTCTGACAGGACCTGTTTCATGCCTTTATGAAGAAAAAGTGTGTATTAAGACTTAACTTAATAATACAACTGTCAGTCTCATCGCTCTGCATTATCTTTTTTATTAATTTCAGCCAAGATACGTCTTTATGTGATTTCACTAGTTAAATCATCATGCCCAAACACCTTAAGTGCTTACAGGATATATGATGTACGTATCTTTTACATATTTGTCCCGCTGTGTTGTTTTTAAAATTTACTAATGAACTATGGCTCTGCATACGTCTGTTGCAGGTTAAGATGCCACCTATGATGGAAATTATAACTGCTGAGCAACTGATGGAGTATCTCGGTAAGTCTTTGTTTGTTGTTCAGTGACAAGTCCAAAAAGCAGCATAATCCAGTAGCAGTATCTTGGGCTGCTCCTACAGCATCACACTAACCTGTATTTGGAGTGTCGCCCATGAGTCCATGCACTTGTAAACATAGAAGCCTGCAAAGCCACTGAGTTTCAGTGTCCTCATAAACGTTCTTGTGTTTCATGTCCTCTCTAATGAGCGGTTACATACTTAAAGGTCATACATATATATATATATTATTCCAGAGTCATCAGAGGAAGAGAGCAGCACAGGGGAATCCCCCATCAGCCAGTCTCGTGCTGCTGCAGAGGAAACAGGAGCTGTGTCCTGTCATTCATAACTAAAATTAAACTTCAAATATCAAAATAAAGTGTCACATTAGCAAGGGGCTCTTCAGAGGTAGAGTCACCGATCCACACTTGTGTCACTCGTCCAGTGCACAATGATCCACGTAAGGTTTTAAAACAGATTTACTAGGATTACTTGTGTGTGAGACATACCTCGTCTCTGTTGATCACACTGACAGACAGTGGCAGATTTGTGCGGCCTGATCACTATGTGCATTTAAAATTGCTGTGTGCGTGTGGTACCTCGTGCTTGCACGTAATTGCGGCACACACAGTCTTGTGTAGCGTTAAGGGGCTTCTGGATAGCCTCTTTGTCGTAACACGTAAACACCAAGCTCAGAAGTGGTGTTTTTAAAAGGCTGGTGGTTGAGTATCACAGCTCACGAGTAAGCAGCGTAGCATGCCAGAGATCCGGCAGATAGATATAGATATTAAGTGACTGTCAGGGATCAGTGAGTCAACAGGTCAGCAGTGAGGGGTTTTCCCAGTTGTGGACTTGGTGTAGTAAAAGCAGTCAGCTGGCAGGCCCCCTGCTGGAAAAAATCTTGACTTGCACTAAAATCTTAGTCAAGGCTATCCAGTTCAGCAAGTAAGACAGAGGTGGTTTTTAGGCTTCTGTCTGATCAAGCGTTTGGTGAAATGAAATTTGGGGTTTGGAGAAGGCGGCAGCAGGGTTATACCAAGCCCGAGTGCATGCATCCGCTTGCATTTCCGGTTTGTTTGTGAAGCATGCACTTGGCACACGATATCATAACTCCCAATAAAGTTTGAAGAACATAACAAGCCTTTGCTGAGCTTTGTATTTTTTTTTTTTTTACTTGAAAGCCAAGTTCAGAACTGGGCAGTTATTTCCCACAGCATACGCACAAAGAAACCACTGCGTCATTACAATTATAAAGCACTAATCACACAAAAGAAAGCTTAAGAGGCTCTTTTTATTGGATGTATTCCACTCGTTCTGTTTGAGGAAGATGCATATGAAAGCAGCTTTTATCCTAAATGTGTAGCTGTTTTCACTTAATATAGATGTTGATGACAAGACGTCCATGGCGCTCCCCTGAGCAGTTCTCAGGGAAAATATGTGTTGACAGTGCAGCACGATACTCCTGCCAGTTCCTAATAAATTAATGATTCTTTGTGAAACATTTTTGAAAACCACTTGCTCAAGAGTTTTAAAAGTAAGGAGTAGACGGCAGTAAAACATTCACAGCGAGGGGAAGAATGTATTTGCCCTTTGCAGTGTGTGAAATGCTGAAAATGTTCCTCAGTGAGATCCTAATGAAAAACAAGACAATTAGCAACGAGCGGAAACCTTTGTCTTGAGATGTAACGGTCAGCTGTGTTTTTGGCGCATCTTGAAACTTATGTCTCCAGCTGATGCACTGTAAAGTCTTAGTTTGTTGAGTGAAGACTTGCATGTTGGCAGTACTGATCAGGGCAAAAAAATAAATAAAAGAGGAGCCAGACATCTGCCAGGCTCTGCCCTCTGGCACAGCCTGTATTGCTATAGAGGTGAGTCAGCGGAGCTTTCAGGTGACGCCACAGTTGACCGAGATTCAGCTCATCCTCCATATTTGTCACAGACCTTTTTTTGGGATACAGCCGACCAGTGCAAAATCTACCAGTGAGCACTAGAAACAGTTCACAACATCTGTTACAATCTTTACTCCATGTAACGAGTTCCAATCCAGATAGTAATTGCATTGCTCTGGAATATGACTCGACATATCTGCCAATATCGCTTTCTTTCTCGCTCTCTCTCTCTCTCTTCAGGTGACTACATCCTGGAAACCAAACCTAAAGAGATATCAGAAGCTCAGCGGTTAAACTATGAGCAGGTAAGGCCTGACTCATACCTAAGCAGGCATGTGTTTTTGCTTATGTGTGTGTATTAGTAAGCTGCTGACTGTTCGTGGTGCTTGAGGAGGAGCGAGGGCTGTTTTGGATGAGTTGGCTCTCACTCTCTTGCTCTCTTCTCACCCTCTCTGTTGAAACGACAAATGTGCACGTTTAACACGAGCTATCTGCTCTCCTCGCTGTCTTTATTGAGATTTCTTTTTACTACAGTGACGACACTGACGCGCTGCCGTGTCTCATGTCCTGCCAACGCCCCGTGTAGCTGCTTGTTTAAACTACAATGGGTTTGCACATTTGCATTGACATAGCAGAGAAGGGCAGCGGATGTTCCATAATATGGTAATAAGGGTTGAGTTGATTGCAAACTGCATACATACAACTGCAGCCCAGCTTCTCTTTTTCCTTCCATTGCTCTGTATGTTACATAAGATGTGTCTTGCAAGGCCCAGGGAACAAAAAGGGTCAACTATGTCAGATTATGTTGTTTCACATGGCAGTAAATGCTTAGAGACGCTTGGGTAAGTTCAGCTCCCGGCTATTACTGAGGCTGTATGTGTGTGGCTCACAGTGAGAGGCTCTTGGAGATGGAGCTCTGGTTCCCTTGCTTCCTCCCATCCCCACTGCCTGCCTCAGAGTGTGGGAGGGGCCCTGCCTCTTCTCCATTTGTGTGGCAGAGCACCAGCACATCTGTGAATGATTTCAAGCCACACTTGTCCCTCATTCAGAAAGGACAAAAATAATGCGCATAGTTTCTTCATAGAAGCTCTCCGGAGCGACCTTTCTAAATTTAAGTTGAGCTGAAATACAACCTCTTGAATAAATCAGCAGTGTCCTCAGCATTCAGAGTAAGGGAGTGGTCAGAGTATGCGTTGCATAGTTATTATGGTGGTCTAATCCTAGATACTGGCCTGGGAGCTGTTTTGCATGTGGGTGTCCTTGTGTCCGTTTGCCGCCTGCGTTTGCGGTTGGGCCGGTTGACACAGTATGTGGAGACTACAGCGGCCAAGGCTCCTTGGAAGCTGGAAATTATGATTTAAAAAGGACCAAGTCTGAAATGTGTCGTGGATGAGAATCAGATGCTGCCCTCTTCTTGATATGTTGCAGAGACATATTTCCGTTGCTCATTGGATTGATGCAAAATGCAAATGAAGTTACCCTGACTTTGAAAAGGATGCTAGGAGTTCATAACCGAAGTAATTCTATTTATAAATTCCGCTTAAAAGTCATCATCTGTCGCAGGAGTGCATGCGGATTAAAATAGCAGATGCACGGCTGCTCTTTAGCTATTGTTAAATATTTACTCGGTGAAGCTGAGGAAGTGAGTGTAGTTTTGCTAGGCTTTCGTCTCAGTGGACCCAGCTCAACACTGTGATTCATCCACGATCACTGAAGGAAGTGGGCTGGGTTTAAGCATCCTCTTTTGTTCTTATTTGGTGTCATTCATAGTATCGATCATTGTTCACAAGTATTTTGCACTCTGTGAAGCAGGTACAACCCCAGCAGCTGTAGCATGACTCCGAATTTCTATATGTCCTTAAGTGTGGGTTTTTCATTAATGAAGGCAGAATATTTGTGTGTGGTATGTTTGAAATCTCTATCTAAATAAGCCAGCATTGACTGTAGTTAAAAAAAATCATACAGCTCAGTTTATAAGGTTTATGGAGGTCCATATGTAGTGCAGATTACTGAAGGAGTTAGTAATTTTAGACAGTATGCTCTCAGTTGTGTGGGTTGTGGTATCAGAGCCTGATTTAATCCGAGTAGGCTCTATCTAATTAAAAGATGAGAAATGAATGTGTGCTCAGAGTTGCCAGTTTATCAGGTTTGTTGTGTAAAAGGAAATTTGCAGGTCTTTTCAACCTTGTATCTTATAACAACTACAGTAAAAGTACCAACTGAAAAAAAACTTTTATGTATATGGTTATTTTGAATTGGATGCAAGCAGCATGTTTCAAAAATGTCAACAGAAGGAGAACAAAACTGTAGAAAAGTTGTGTAATACTAAAAATAAACCAGGGGGCAGATCTTAAAACTAATACAAATAGAGGCTGAGTATTTTTGCGGTAATGGTCAGTTTTTCTTAAATACTTTAACAACTGAGAGTTTGGGTATTTAATATTTAATGAGTCTTGTAGGCAGGGGACAGTTAAAAACGAGGTTGAATGGCAGTGACCTTTAGGCCACAGGAAGGGTATCCATGAAAGAAATCCTAAAGGCTGTATCCTGTGAGCTAACAAGGAGAGTGACCCTCTGTGGATGCATCAGTGCACACAGCTTGGTTAACTCACACATTTGTGAAGGCACCATTAAAGCTAAACAAGTTTCATCCAGACTCAGTGAATCCGTGTTTGGTTTTAGTGAAAATGGTGCAAAACCACACATATTGCAATTGCATTGTTTTGCTAAGCTGGCCTACCTGCTGTCTGGACCTGTCATCTACTAATTAGTGTCAAATTTCTCAGTGTTTGATCGGTCATCTTTATTTGTTTGGTTTAGTTTTTTCCATCAAATTTCAGTCAATTCTTTCTTAAATGCGTTTGTACAATTTAGTGTAATCCATTGCGATGGCTCCATTGCAAAAAATGTATCTCTGTGAAGCTTGATGCTTTGACACTGTCAGAAAGAAACTGATTTCTTTTAGGACCTGGTTTGCTTTTCTGCTCTATTGGAAAAAAGAAATATTCCCCCCATGATTTAGACAGATCTAGATTTGTCTTGAATCTGATGACCAAAATATTGAGTATCAAACGCTGCAGATGTGAGCCAGCACAAAAAGTGTGTCCCACTTTGTGGGACGTTGTAAACTGTTAATAATTAACACCTCAAACTAATGGGTCATGACATTATGTAAGGCTTCTGAGGCTGCTGGCCTCCATTCATTGACTGATGTTTTTTTGGTTCAAAGATCTATTGTGTATATGTATAAAGATTTATCTAGCGTGTAGATGTACACAGATGACTTCAGGCAGACCCATAAAATATGCATCAGCTTGCACACACAACAAATATCTGACAGCTGCATTCACTATTCTCTGTTTGCTTCACGGTGACATAAAATGTACAGTGCATGTCATAAAGAATCCTCTGATTTCATAGCGCTTTTTTTAAAGCTTTGTAGTAATTTTTAAAACACAGGGCTGATTATAAAGTTAGTTCATTAGTGCTGTTTCCCTCCAGACACACGGCATACGTCCATACAGTGCTCAGACTCGGCCCATACTTTTGTGAGCATCTCTGGAGTTGCTGTTGTTCTTATTCTACCTACCAACAACCACATGAAAGTCAGAAATCCCATCTTTCTAACAGTGTGTGTTTTGATCGTTACTGGTTTTGGAAGGGCTGCATAACTATAGCAGTTTAAAATTGGACGTTTCTTTTTCATACACCCTTTATATTTCTACCAGAACTTGGTGCTCGGTTGTGTTTCTTCACAGTAACAATCAGATTTTATGTTCTTTCAAATCTAGAAATAAAGCGAGCATCTTCTTATTGTTTCTGCATGACTGGTATCACGGTGATTTCTTGGCTTCATTATGTTGTAAAGTGGGAACGACTACATGTGTTCTGTTCTTAATTGGGACCTTCATCTTAAGAAAAGAAATCCTTTTGGGAACAAAGTCCCTCATGTGCTCAGAGAGAGAAGCAGAGAGGCCTGCCCTTAGACACCCTCGCTTAGACTGTGTAAAAAACAAACAAACTGCAAGGCCCCAGCAGAGTACCATGCTAATGTTACACTGTGGAACTGTAACACGGCGGGGCTGGATGAACGTGTGCGTGATGCAGTGCTAATCATCTGATCCACGAGCGCTCATCTGCTGTTGGAGCTCTCTGCCCTAAAATGAGGAGATGTGGTCCATTACACATCCCTGCTAATCCTCCCATCACTGCTGCTTATAAGCATCCTAATCCACACACTCAGATGAGCCAGCTGTGGGCTTTCCACCTCAGCTCTGTGCACCAAAGGGTCAAAGCTGGAGCAGCCCAGCGCTTATTGGACACGATCCTATCGCTAGCAGGGGGATGTCAAAACACTTTGTTAAATCACAGAAAATACTCTGAAGCCATTGTGGGAAAAAAGGGAAAAAAGGAAAGACATTTCTGTAGTAGATAGTGGGAATTTTCCTGCCTTTTTATTGTTTATCTATTACTTATTTATTCTAGTGTGGTATAAATGGCTTCACGGGGAGGTCTTTTACAGTTAAAAGTCCAAAATTTATGCCTTCCTTCACATTTTTCAAAACTATCCAGTGGGCCAGATTGGAGTCTTTACCAGGACTGGTTCTAACCCCTGGGCTTTATGTTGGACACCGCCGGTCACACAAACTGTGCCGTGAAAACATGAAGACATTTTGATGCTTGCATATTAGGATGTAGTATATCGCAGAAATAGTTTTCCATTTGCATAGTGATTCAAACTAGTTCATAATAGTAAGACTATGTTTTATTCATAGTTTTATGGAAAATGTGTGCAAAGTCATGTCCAAAATAATAAAATTGATTTGTATCAGACAAAACTCTTAGAAAACATTTCTATAATTCATTTGGAAGCATTTTCCCTACAGTTGCTTGGAATTACTATTTTTATTAGTTTGGACAAGAGCAATTTTTAACTGATTAAGCATATGAAGGCATTTTTATAATGCAATACAACTGAGAGAAAATAAATGGGGTTTAATCATTTAATATTAGAATTTAAAAACTGAAAAATGCAAATAAATCTCCACTTTGTAGGCTCGTATTTATCTTTCTGGTATGTGTGATGGTGGTAATTGGTTTTTGGTTTGTGGAACTTTTTTTTAATCTTCCCATAGAACACACTATACACTCATAATAGAGTTGTCGGGCTCAGCTGCAAGGCTTATCTTGATTTCAGAGTTAAATGGCAGGAGAGGTTTAGTGCCAGCTGGGAAACATTGCTCTGAGGCTGAGTGCAGGAATTAGTCTCTCTCATTGGGTCCTCAGGTGTGTGGTGCAGTTATGTATATAGAGTATTTGCTCTAATATTCATACGGTGAAGTAAAAAGGCTGGTTTTCTAATTAAATCCTCTCTTACCGATAAAGAAAGAATGCCAGTCGGATCCACAGAAAAGGATTTTCCACTTACGCACGATGTATTTGTGCCTGCTTTAAAACCTTTTTACTCTACAGAGATAATGAAAATCCACCAGTCAAAACACAGCTAACGAGAAGTACAACCGGAGACTTTTCTATTTAAATTTTTCTTTCTAAATGTGAGAAAAAAATAAAGATTTGCTGATATTTATAACCATGTTTGAAATATACTTAAAACATGCCTTTGTATTATCAGAAATCAGGGTCATGGATCAGGATCAGGGTCAGCCATGTGCTGTGGATCATCGTGTGTATGTGTGCTGCAATAACAAAGGAGGAAAAGAGCTAGCACACACCTAAAACATTACTGTAAAGAGGACAGGGTGTGTTTGTGTGTGTGGGAGTTTGTGAAGATTGTGGAACAGCTGATCGTTACTAAAGATGGCCTCCCAAACAACTTCACATTAGGTGGTAAAATGTGTGCGAACGCTTTGAGTTTAGAATGAGCAGCATCCCGAGGAAGTCATTATTAAAAACACGCTGTTGTTAAACCATAACAAAAAAACCCCAACATTTAACTATCAATATTAGGGCAGCTCATTCAGACAACTTTACACCAAGCATGGCATTTCCTTGGGTCCCCAACGGTACACCTGCTAAGTGTGAAGAAGAGGATGAGCAGTTGTCAACAAAAGCGGAGTACAGGCGCACACATAGAGACTAATTCCTCTATAGTCGGAGGTTTTCTTATCAGTGTAAAAGAAAATGTTTTTCTCAGTACTGTTGGATTTGGCTTTAATTAAAACCTGCAGGATTGTAGTAGTAATTTTATTTGAAAGGAATTTAAAAATAGCCGTGGCGTACAAGCTCTCAGTCAGGTTCTAATATGCAGGATGTGACTAAAACAATTTGAATCTCATGCAAAATTACGCTGTCTCATTCATACGACTGTTAGTTTGTTTGTGTTTTTTCTGCAGGGATCCTGCTCTCTGCCTGTTAGGCCTTATTTTCTTCTTATGTTGCTTATTAGGCGGTATCTGGGCTGCAGTCTCTGTGCAGTTATTGTGTAGTCCCTGGGCAAGAAGAGTGTGCAGGGTTTGAATGCAGGTCTCTATGAAAACACAACAACTAGGTTACGGTTGCTTCAGGCCTCCCCGTCTTCTCACCTGTGATGTTTTTAGGTTGTGTACACGAAATCCAAGACCTTCCTGTGGGTTTATGTTCAAGGCGTTGAACATAAACAGGTGTTTTGTTTCGTTTTGTTTGCACTTCATAATGTAACTGCTGTGAAACAATCAGTCTTGAACTACCGATTCCAAATTTAAGGTCCTTTTACCACCACTCTTAAAGTACCTGACCTGTAACTTCTTTAAAAATTAATGAATCAATGACCTTAGAAATCTGTCCTCCAACATCAGGAATTTTACTTATAATCAATCTGTGATTTTTAACTTGGAGTTTTGTTTTGACATAAAACTTACCAAGGTTGTACAGTCGCACTTTGTTCAGCTGAGAAATATGCCAAAATGTCCCTTTTTTCTCTCAAGCAGACCTTGAAAAACTCAGCCCACTCATTACAAGAGGAACTAAATAAGAAATCTTATTTTTACAGGAATTTAAATGTTGAAAGCTTTGTCCACTGCTGCATTCACCCTTTTTTCTGTGCCTCTAAAGTTTCTGCCACTGTGCACTGACTTGTGTAAAGCACTTTTAAAACATGGGTAAGCTATTAAGAATTTAAACTCTACTGTAAGAACATTTTAACAAGAATACACTGAGAAGTGGGTGAAAACTGAAGCAAAATAAAGCAAATCAACACTCTGTTTTATGATGGAAAATTAAGCGCACAGGCGAAACACAATGACGTGGAACTTTAGTCACAAACTTACGACAACTGGGACTGGTCATATCTGACAAATAGGCTCAGTCGTCCAAGTTTTCCAGGATTTAACTGTTATACCCAGAATGCCAGTTTGTGCACTCTGTTTGGGGGTTAAAGGTTTGTAGTTCCATAGGTTCGATTCCCAGCTTCTCCAGTGTCCAAGTTACAGATCCTCGATAAGATGCTAAGTCCAAATTTGATACATCCACCAGTGCATGTGTGTGAGACAGGTGTAGCTCAAAAAACATAGACCACTATGCACTTTGAGCATCTTAAGCTTTATTAAAGCATAGAGAAGTGCAATATAAATACAGCCCATTTACCACACCATGTACAAATCAGGAGCCTCTGATTCTCTCATTATTTGTCTGCCCAGCGACCACTGTCGGGTACACGGTATAAAACATGATCTAATCTGAGAGATAGATGGATGTGGATTCTGTTTTTTTACTTTTTCTGGACTTTTGTTTGTTTGTATTTTTTCCGCCTCCTGGTATCACAGCTCAGTCCGTTCATAGCAACCGCAGTGGGTTTGTTTTGTCACAGTGTGATAGCGGCAGGGGGGTGGTATCATGCGAAAAAGTGACGTCAGTGCATCTTTCGGCTACAGTGAGTCATCTCCCATCATCTGGTCATAAAGACATGACACATTGAGGGAAGAAAAGACATTTAAAGTTGATCTTACCAACTGCTGCAAGCAAACAAAAAGTAAAAATCTGCTTTACTTGAATTTTTAAAAGGAGGTCATTGAGTTTAGATGAAAGTTCTAGAAATTGATCCACGAGGGCCCCATCAACGTTGACTGTGCAAAAAACAAGGATTACTGTTACAGATAAAAGCAGTGAAAGAGCTGGAGAGGAGGTAGCTCGTGGAACTGTAACATTTTTAAGTTGCACACGCAAATATGTCTTCTGTTGTGATTACTTGCATTTTTTCTGATCAGTTCAATTTTATTTGTATCTCACGCTGCTGTGCTGTGTCCTTTCTGTTTTCTAGAACATGAGTGATGCCATGGCAGTGTTGCATAAGCTGCAGACAGGTCTGGACGTGAACGTGAAGTTCACCGGGGTGCGAGTCTTTGAGTACACCCCAGAATGCATTGTGTTTGATCTGCTGGACATCCCTCTTTACCACGGCTGGCTGGTTGACCCCCAGGTGAGATGGATCTTATTTTGCCTTTACCGCCATAGAAGTCGGCCTGTTTTCTTTTTCTTCTTTTTTTTATCTTCAGCATAATATGAATACTGAAGGATTCTCTCAGTTTTCTGTGTTTTTTCTCCACACATAAATGTTGCAGGTTGAATTCATTTTAGTTGTAGTCCAATTAAGTAGTCTTGTTCTAACTTATTACAAAGACAAACTGCTACTACGTCATACACTTTATTAGATGCACCTTTGTAGTACCAGGTTGGATCCCTTTTTGCCTCCAGAACTACCTTAATTCTTTATGGCATGTATTTAAACAAGCTGATGAAAACATTTCTCTGAGATTTTGGTCCATATTGTTATGATATTATGATTATGAGTCCCACAGTTGCTGTGCATTTGTCCAATTTTGGTGATCCCCTGCAAATTGTAGCCTCAGTTTTTTTTACATGCTATGCATTCAAAGATGCTCTTCTGCATGCATTGGGTGTAATGAATGGTTAGTTGAGGTAGTGTTGCCTTCCTATCATATTGAAGACATTTTAAGCTGGAGGACTGCAGGTCCGAGGATATTTTCTCTTTTTCAGGCTTGTAAACCTCGAGATAGTTGTGTGGGAAAATCTCAGTAATTCAACAGTTTCTGAAATACTCACATCAGCCCATCTGCCACAACCACAGTCACTTCAATCACCTTTTATTCCCATTCTGATGCTCAGTTTGAACTTCAGCACATCCTCTTTGCCATGTTCACATGTCTCCATGTATTGACTTGCCCCCTTTTTGTTTTTTTAAATGTGTGCTTTATTCTAACATCTCATACAGTGCAGCATCATTTTAAAGCAGTTTTACATTTTGACAGGTCATGTTTTTCTTTATTCCCGTGCCACATGACTTTACATCCTCGATATGACGCATTAAAAATTAATATTACAAAACAAGAGCATAACAACAAATCGTATTGATTAACCCCACAAACAGTAGGGAGGAAATTAATAAATGATTAAACATATATATGTATAACATAAAAGTAAAAGACATAAGGATGTGAACTGCTAAACTAAGAAAAGATGATCACTGATGCATTTTTTAAAAAACAAACCAAACAAAAAGAAAACGATAATGTTAAAAATGATTGGATAAAAGAAATGACAATTAAACAGATGAACAATAATGTTTTTCATTTGGTTTTAAACTCTGATAATGTTGGCACACATTTTGGACGAGCACGATGTGGTTGGTTGTTCCAGCAGCGTCTCCAGTATCAGGGGAGAGTCGGAGAACAATCATTTGTTCTGCTTCAGAGGACCTGAGAGGTTAAGTTGGTTCATAGCTTAGGAGCCTGTCAGAGAGATGAGGTGGTCACCGACCCTTAAAAAATGAGCCATCCACTATAACACATGCACCTTAATAGAAACCTCTTTATTCTGGACATGAACAGAAATGATGAGTGTAGGTGGCAATCTCCTAATTTCAATACAAGCTACTGGAATTAGTCTCCAAATGCAGCTCACACCGTACCTCTCCATTAGCATGTAATTAGAATTTACTCTTGTACCAGTTTCAGCTCGCTTTTTCTTTGAAAGTTTTATTTCTGTTTTATTTTATCAGCTTTTATTCTTTATCTAATCATTCTCCAAGTCCTTGTGAGTCATGATAAATTCCCACTTGCAGATGTTTACAGCAAAAACAGATCTGACATTGTGCACTCTCTCATTTGATCGTATTTTGGAGAAAGGTTAATGAAAGGTCATGTTTTTTATAAGTGTGTAATCTGTATAAAGACTTAATGGGTGAATGTACCAGATATTAATAAGTTAATTTTTTTTGGCTGCTGTCATAAATTTTCTTTTGGATTTTCTGCAGCTTTTAGTAAAACAACATCAAAGCTTGTTGAATGTTCTTTCCCACACTTTTTATCTTTGTTTACAGATGCATGATATTGTCAAGGCAGTGGGCAACTGCAGCTATAACCAGCTGGTCGAAAAGATAATATCCTGCAAACAGTCAGACAACAGTGAGCTGGCAGGAGAAGGTAAGTGCTTTCTCTTCCCTCCTGTTCTGCCCGACTGCTTTTTAGTCTCCCATTTCTTCTCTTTTGATCCTGTGTACTTGAAGCTAGAGAGAAAAGAGAAAAGTTGTACATTTTTAGTAAAATAATAAAAAGATTTTTCTTTTCTTTTTTTCTTTTTTCTTTTTTTTTTTTTTAAATCTGAAACATTTTTTTGTTGGCATTACATTAGACATGCTTCCCCAGAAAACCACAGACTGAGTTTAAATAAAAACCAGGACATACATGTGACTACTCATCAAATGACCTACTTCCTCGGCTCACAGCGTTCCCACCAGCTGTCTGTAACTTCTCAACTAAATATTTGCTCAATCAACACTGAGCTTCCTAAGTAGCTGTCAGCTGGGCTGCTACCACATCGACACATCAGCGCATTAGTCGATGTCCCGATATGGTTCGTTGAATTATCTTGGAGATTAAATTCTGAGAAAATTGAGTTTTGAGTAAAGTTGATCAAATCTTTAAAAGATTGATTCACAATCTAGGGTAGAGTGTTTCTCAGTGGTAGCATTCCACTGATTTTGAGTTTTGAATGCTGCTCTGTTGTACAGATGTCAAATGTGACTGTAAAGGTTGCCAGTTCGAGCAGAGAGTCAGAGTTGCTCAGAGTGAAGATAGACATTACAGCAGAATTTCCACAAAGCTTTCCAAGTAGCGACCTGTGTTCATGAATGAACTGGGATTGCTTGATTGGAGTCCAGGTGACTCATCCAAGTGGTAGCTCAATGACAAAAATAGCTTTTATGGGATCTAGCACGTGAAGCATCCAAAAGCAAATAATAAAATTATTTTTAATTACCCAGAGGTGATTTAAACGTGAAGCTAATGAAAACAAAGGAACTAAAATTTACAGTCACCTAAATCTGCTTTATATTCCCCAAGGAATTTAAATCAATTAAAAGTCATCAGTGTTTCTTCATTTTCTAATCTAACGTCATTTAATTTTCTGTGGGGTTTTTTTTGTTTTTTTTTCTCTTCTCTCTCGTTAGGCATCGTAGCAGAGCAGTTTTTAAACAGCACAGCCACCCAGCTGACCTACCATGGACTGTGTGAGCTCACATCTACGGTACAGGAGGGAGAGCTCTGCGTCTTTTTCAGGAATAATCACTTCAGCACCATGATCAAATACAAGGTAAAACTACCAAAAAAGTAACAACATATTTGCTCTGACTGTGAACCTTATTGATGTAACTTGCATTTAATCTTTTCCTGATAAAGACGGCATTTGGCGACCTTCACTGTACTCTTAATGGCAAGTTTTGATACCTTAGTATATCTTAATAAAGACGAGGTTTGACGAGCGTTTTTCCAAGGGTAGTTGTGTAGACAGAGACCACCCTGGCTAACTTCTGATGCACACCCAGTCGTTTTGTTCCATAAGCAGGTCTGGAATATGACAGAAACTGCTCAGCTCACAAAAGAGCTTCAAGAGTTACTCTTAGTATGCTTTAAAGGGGTAAAGAGTTGAGATTCATGTAAGAAACCAATGCTACATTGCAACAGCTTAAATGGGTCAGGACGTCATGATACCATCTGTCCCTCTAGCAGCAACAAGTCCTGCAGCCCTTTAAATGTCAGTTGTTGTAGATTGTATGTGATATATGAACACAACATATAATCTGTGTTTTTTCAATCAAGGTGCAATTGGTTGCACAGAGGATGTTCACCTGGGAGAGCAGTGTCCAAATGACCTAGTGGGAGGGGCTACACAGCATGCATAACAAACCTACTGAAGTGTTAATAAGTTACAGTTGAGCTCACAGAAAAGAGCTCAACTGCATTCTTGTTTCTGATGAGTAGTTCTTTTGCCTTTAAGTGGCATCTGTGTAGTTAATGATATGCTTTAATATAATCATCAGTCTGAAGAAAGCTGTTTATTTATGTATACATAACAGACGTCACATTCACAGTGACCCTAAGAGGGTCATTGCTTACCATATATCTGCAGCAGGGAATAACCTTTCCTGTTATCCACGGAAGGGGAAGTGAGTGTGTGTTCTTTCATTTTGAATAGTACACTTGTTGCCAATATAAGCAAAGCAGTGCATGTGTGTGCCCAACAACCATCAGACCAAGCATAATAACAGCCCATGTTCTCTTGTAATCACTACAAAGCAGACCTTTGCACGAACTTGTACACTTGTACATGCTAAACAGCCTTATTTATCTAAGAAGACTGTATGTGTAGGGTCTAACATGTGATTT
Source organism: Oreochromis niloticus (assembly GCF_001858045.2). Taxonomy (NCBI): domain Eukaryota; kingdom Metazoa; phylum Chordata; class Actinopteri; order Cichliformes; family Cichlidae; genus Oreochromis; species Oreochromis niloticus. The sequence continues at coordinate 22,030,598 of NC_031965.2, read as the reverse complement.
AATCTGAATACTGGCATGTTGTTTTTATTCTTCATAAATAATTCTCCTTCAGCAAAGTCTTTTTAATATGGGGATCCGATAAATACCAAAGCACTTTATGTCCGACATTAATACAGTTAATGCTGTGAAAGAGTTTATTATTATAGAACAATCAACATTTCCTCAACTTAATATTTTGTAACCAAACTCATAATAATAATCATAATTATAATGAAAATAACAATAAGAGTAATAATATAGCTTTGTCTGTCTGCATACTCCTTCCATGATCCAAAATTCAACAACCACACTGACACACAGGCACATCGTAGGCCTCTGAAGGTTCTTATCTAGATTACATATTATCTCACCATCTTACCTAGCAACCACCTAGCAACAGACTAAAGTGACCCATTTTTAACTTTAACTAATGCACCTGTAAAACCTTATAAAAGAATCATATTTTAATGTTACAGCAGTAATTATTAGTAACACCTAATAGCCTCAAAACATTAAAACTATGTATATAATTTTTTTTATGTCATCATGTTGCCTGGCAACCACTTAACAGTGGCCTAAAGTGACATTTATATGGTAAAAGCTGGGGTCCTGAGTCCTGTTAGTATATCAGTTTGCCAACACCACCAACAGACCAACTGATATTGTGGCATTGGCATGTATTATTAATAATGATCATTTAAATGATTAAAATAGAAAATGGTAGACAATGATCTCTGGCTCCACAAAGCTGATGAATTCTTGAACTGAGACTGTTTACTTTGACCTTCAGCACTATCACATTGACCAAATCTGACAAATAACCTTTGAAAGTCCTTCACCTCCTTTGTGGTAATAACAAATACACATTGTACTAGCAGCATGTTTGTGTACACTGATAAGATGTGTGTAATCTGTGTGTGTTGTTTCCCAGGGCCAGCTGTACCTTCTGGTTACAGACCAAGGTTTCCTGACGGAGGAGAAGGTTGTCTGGGAAAGTCTGCACAACGTTGACGGCGACGGCAATTTCTGCGATTCGGAGTTCAGGTTGCGGCCTCCTTCTGATCCAGAGACTGTATACCGTGGCCAGCAGGATCAGATAGACCAGGTCTGAGCACTGATGCAGGCAAGACTAGCAGAACCAGTAACAATTCCCGTCCAGACCGTGATGTGTTTAAATGTGTTGTGCTTTTCACACCATCAGTGTGACACAAAGTAACGTTTTGGGGGTTTTTTTTAGCTGCTTTAAAGCGCTGGCCTCAATGAAACACAACACCAGTTCCCGTGAGACGCAGAATTATCGAAGTGAATAGACACGGGAAATGAAGCCAAAGAAATAAACTCTGCGTCATCCCAGGCTAAAAAAAAATATAATGGAAACTTCTTAAATAATAAATGTGTTGTAGCTCCCAGTGCAAATCACATACAGGGCAGCCTGAATAGCACCGGGCAAGGCTGCATGGCACCTTGCCCTCCTCTAATGCATGCTTCACTGTGGTCCCTATCAATGCATTGTGTTTGTCTGTGATGCTCTTTTACCTGTTTCACAGCTGTCTTCTTCTCGGTGGACCAAAATAGATTGAACACAGATTTTCTGCCTCGTTCCCACACACGCACCGACTAGACATGAACAGAGGGGCTATTACTTTTTATTCTTCTTGCTTACTCAGGTCTAGCACTCCTTATCTGCAAAATTGGTTTGGTAAGAAAACTGTATTTTATGGATGACTCATGACTTCAGTTAGATGAAGAAAAATTTCCCAATCTTTACAGCGACACTGTGCATAGCATAGACAAGGAAACACTTTAGATAATGCAGTGTAGGAAGTCTGACAAAGTAGAAGACAGACACAGTTGTTTCTCCGAATAAGGAAAAACTTGAGGCTTGTGACCAGCTGTTCAATAACCAGAACACAGTATTTGATGCATTTAAGCGTTACAGTCATAGCTTTGCTCATAGATGATTCTTTCTCCACCTTTATATGTGTGTTCATGTTTGTCATCAGGATTATCTGATGGCGCTGTCACTGCAGCAGGAGCAGCAAAGCCAGGACTTACAGTGGGAACAACTCCCAGAAGGCATCAGTGATCTAGAGCTGGCGAAAAAGCTTCAGGAGGAGGAGGACCGACGAGCCTCCCAGTACTACCAGGAGCAAGAGCAGGAGCAGGCAGCGGCGGCGGCACACGCACAGGTAGGGAGGGTGGGAGATGGGGAGATAGAAGCAGGTAAGAGAGGAGGTAATTTTATGAACCACAGAGGGTAGAGTTTGGCTTTTGGAAACAGATGGATGTCTGCATCAGAGAGCAGAATTACAAAGGAGGAACTGATGATGAAAAGGGGAAGGTGATAGCACATAATCGGCCTTTTTCTCGTTAATTCGTGTGAGCAGAGTATAAAATTCAGGAAGTGGACAGAAAGAAATAAAACAGAGAACAGGAGATAAAAGTAAAACTCTTCAGTTCTATTCACATCAGTTTCTTTATACAGCTCTTCTCCTTTTTTAGATTTTTCTTCCGGCTGCTCCTTTTAGGGGTCGCCCAAGTGGAGCATCTCTCTCCATCACACCCTATCCCTAGCATCCTCTTCTATCACCAACCCTCTGCATGTGCTCCTTCATTGCATCCATTTATCTTCCCTGTGCTCTTTTCTCTTGTCCTCCAGCCTGGCAGCTCCATCTTCTACATCCTTTGTCGAAAATATCCCTTATCCCTGCTCTGCACGTGTCCAAACCATCTCAGCCTTCCCCGTCTTTGTCTAAAAATTCACATTTTTGTTGCTGTTATTGACGAATTTTTCAATTGACTGTTTTACCAAAAAAAAGTAGATATAACGTAACAGATTCTGGGGTCATCTTGAAAGAAAGGTAAAGTAAAATGTAAAAGTGAAATTAGTCAAATGTGGCATGATATTTGGATGTAAACGATGTGATATTTAAAATCTCCATATATCATTATCATTTAATAAATCTTGAAGAAGAGGTCAGAGGTCCAAAGTACATGATATACCCATCTAACACTCCCAATGTGCCTATATGGCATTAATACAAACAATGGCAGTAAGAGATGGAGTTTTAAATAAATATATATATATCATTATCGAAGGAGAGGTCAGAGGTCAAGTGTGACATATATTAAATTTCTATATGTTGACAAGACACACCACACTTGTAAGAATCACAGTTTCAAGGCTTTTTCTCAGTTTTCAACCAATCAAATTATTAAGTTGACTTTGAAGACCTTGGTGGATGTAAGCCAACTGTTAATGGATTGCGACCCTCCTGTACACCACTAAAAAGATTGATCAGAATTCATTCAAATCTTTTTAAGATATCGTGTTATGTACCAAGTACATAACCTCCTTGGCTGAGGTAATTATTGTGAATCACTCTTGCCGTAAGTAACACTGACACACGTGACCAAGTTTTCATGAGGACATGTCTTAACGCCCTGCAGAGTATATAAATATATAAAATAACAGTTGGAGGACACTTTAGAATTAGAAATCTATATGTCATGAAATGAAAATCAGAATAGGTCATCTTAAATTCTAAATATGTTTTACTTCAGGGATCTGTCTGCGTGAGTTAGGTGTGGGAGGTGTTTGTCTTTGTGTCCTGTAACTAGTGGTAAATGCACCGTACTGTATCGTTATTCTCACATCAGTGCGAATTACAGACTTTGGATGAAAGAGCTCACAGAGCGACCACGTTCAACCTGAATGTGTCATATGTTTGCATTCTCACGATCACCTGCCTGGTAGAGTCCTGTTAAAGTTCAGGGCTGCAGTGCACGTGTGAAGTAGCTTTAGTTTACCTCTCAAAGTCTGTGTAATTAATTCTAGACAGACATTAATATTTGGTCGATCATTTCTTGCCACAGTTTTTCAACAAATACAAACATAGCTGTAAATTTCTACTCTTTTGCTGTCCTGTTCGGGAAGGAGGGCCAGCAGGATGCTGCCGAGGGGGCCGAGACGGACAGAGGTGGTCCAGGAGCAGGGGGAGCAGCAGCCAGCGGTGGCGTAGCAGCACCGGCTGGAGCCACACCCAGCCCGGGGAAACAGTCATCTAGTGGGGAGCGTAAAGCCAAGAAAGAATCAAAAGATAAAGACAAATGTGTTATTTTGTAACATAGAGCTGTCTGCGTGAGTGTGCATGTGAGTGTTTTGTGCATTTGCTTATCTGTGAGAAAGGGGACAGAATTTTTTCTCCATGGACTGGACACACACAATGCACAGCCCCCACTTGATGGCAAACAAGGGAAGGAGACGATTGAGGAGAGATGTGACTAACAGAGGATTTGCTGTTCCCAAACCACTGGTGCCTGCTATCCTCTATCCTCAGTGGAACCTGGACATCAGAGGAAGGGGCACAACAACAACTACTACCCCTTCTCTTTCTTAGAGTCCGCCAAACTTTGTTACAAGTTGCACACTATATTTGTGAAGGGAGGGAGGGGGGTCAAGTTTATCTAGGGATGGTGTATTTTATAGCCAACGACATAATCCGAAGAAACAAAATCTCACCCTCTCACATTCTCTTCTTTTACAAAACTTAATTCACTTTGGTCATTTTTTTCAGTAGTGCAGCTTATAAGCTTTTTTGTATGCGTCAATATTTACAAACATATATAGCCGTTGATGCCAAGATTCACATTTTATTTATCTGAGTAACCTGTAGCTTTGGGAGAGGTTCTATGTTTTTTTTGTTCCTTTTCTCTCAGTCTAAAGGGAAGTCGATGTAACGCCACTCGTGTCCCCTCTGATACACTACATACTAAGGGTTAATTAGCTGCCAGATACTGTAGCTATGTTACAACACTCATCACAGCTTGCCCTGTTCAGATTTGCCTTACCAGAGTATGGCAGTGTTGTATTCTGCTCTGTCTGAATGTGTATGTGCAGTAAATGTGTGCTACTTTGGTATAAATGTGTCATTTACTGAGCATCACTGATGTAACAAGGTTGTTTTTTTGTTTTTTTTTTGTATGCTGCATCAGTTAAGCTACACATTTGGGACATTTTGTGTCTTTTATGTTGTGATTCTGTTTCACAAAAACAAGATTTGGGACAGGAAAACTGCAGGTTGCGTTGGCACGTTATGTCTGAAACTGATGTTTGTGAGACGCGGCTATCTTTCGGCAGATTAGGTTTGCGTTCGATGGCACCTAGTTTAGAGTGAGCGGTAGTTTGAAAGTCTGTTCTGACAGCTTCCTGTAGAGCGTGTGTGTCTGTGTGTGTGGAGACACTGTTAGGATCGGGGCTTTGAATTCAGTAATCCACACACATTTCTCTGAACAACTGAGGTCCTTTTATTAACATATAAATTGGACTCCAAATATGTGACATTAGGATCAGGATATACGATATAATAGAGTCAGATTTAACAGCAGGCCAATAGTATCCTATGATATTAGCCATTTGACAGTTTGTCAATATCGGCATTCATAATGGCCATTAAATGAAAACTAATAAAGTAAAGAAGAGATGGGAGAAACACCCTTCAGCTATTTTATGAGTGTTGATGTTGCATACTTTGTCCACCAGAGGGCACTTTGCAACTTCCTTGTTGGCAACACAAGTGTTTGGAACCCATACGACTGCCGGCTAATCCGAGCAGAGTCGACCATAAACGAGCAAATAAAATAAAACTAAAAAATAACAAATGTTATGGAAATCTGTTTGTTTTGTGGCTAATTTATTGTAAAATCAGATTTTTTAAATCAAAAATCGATATTTGTATATATCAGGCTCTACAAGATAATTTTCAACTTTGAATTTTTCCCCCATTGTTCTCCACAGTTCTCCCTTTCCTAGCCCCTTCTTAGTCAGCTTCAGAGAAGACTGATTTTATCAGATATTTATGAACATTCAGGCCCAAAGTTCGCAGACAAAGCTGTCTTTGGAGGTTGTAGGAAATTCTGTGGTATCACCTTTAAACTTTTGTGCATTTTCACTGCAGCGCTGCGCATGCAGACACATGATGTACATATTTATCTAACCCATTCTTATAATTTAGCTAGCGGTTTGTGCCATTATTGTACCAGGAGACTGCCTCCTGACAAACTTTTTCTATCTACACATTCCAGTCGGATGCCTTGACTCAAGCCTTCTGCTAGAGACTGAGGGAGACAGTTGGCGTAGGAGGTCTTTGCAGTGCTTGTAAAGTGGTTTCCATTATTTTGTTGAGTGAGAAGAAAATTCTCTGTCAGGACAGCAGGCTACCTACTGTGTGGGAAACCTTTCTTACGAGCTTTGTGTGATGGCTGGAGTTTGAGCTCCCCATTTGTTTCTTTGGCCCTAGCAAGGCTATGTTTTGTATATATATACATAACTACAGTTGAATATATAACGCCTTACAGCATTTCAGCATATTTTATAGGACAAAAGGAAACAGGCGTATTACCAGAATGAGACAATCCATACATTTTTCACGTAAACATCAGAACTACTCTCAGGCCTTTTTTGAAGGGACATATCCTCGGGTGTCTTTTCAGATGTTAATGTTTCTAATGACACGGTTCCTCGGCCTGAAGTCACTATCTCAGTCGCAACTTTTAAGTATCCGTTATATGTACGCACCACACAACTATTAGGACACTTTGAAGGACTTGACACTAACACTGTTATTGACAGTTGAATTCATTCAAATAACAGTAAAAAGCAATGGACTGGCTGCTCCTGGTGAAAAATAAAGACCTCGCTGAACAGGGTTAAGGAACATTGTTACTTCTTTGCAGATTTTTTTTCATGCACCTTAAAGTAATAAAGTAATCAAAATTTCTCTTATAGAAGATAGAGGGGAAGCTTTCTGATATTTTTTTTCACCCTGTCTTGGCCCATCAACAAACATGCTGATTAAACATTCCAGAGGAGATTTTTTAAAATGAAACTTTATTTTAAAGTTGGATTTGATTTTGAAGATTTTTATGTGGGTCTTTGTTTGAATACAGCGTGAAGTTACACAAATGCCGCAGATTTTTACTATTGTTTCAGATTTACTACTGTGCATCAGCTTGCTACTCCTAGTCATTATCACCTGAATTAAGTATTTTTGTTGTAATGTGTTTGGTTCACCCTACTTCCTATGATGAATTGATCAGAAGGATATTGTGTGTTTAATGTCTCAAAGTGGTCTCTTGTATGCCTTGTAAAAGTGATGGTGGGGTAAATGCTGTAAAATTAGTATTTTGACAAGGTGATCGTTGAACATATAGTTGTTGTAATTGGTTTTGCACTGTTACATTGATATGCACTAACAGAAAAAAAACATACCTCATTTTCTACGGAACACAAATTGTGCAAGAGTGCTATTGTTTTTTTGGGTACCTTTAAAAAAAAAAGTAAATAATGGCCAAAATAATAATTCTTAGTAGCAGTTGCTCCTAAGCCAGCTAAATAATACGAATTTGTAAAAGTGTGAAAGGGCTGATTAAATGTTTTGGCTTAAAATGAAAGGATACATCTGTTACGAGGAGCCACTCTGTTTCCAGAAATGGCGGGATGTTGTGCAAAATGTAAAAATAGACAAAACATACAACTTTGCAGAGAAATATGGAAGCTTGTTTCAGCCACTGAAAAAGGAGCCATTCATAATAATCTCATAATGTTGACTTACTTTTTCAGAAGTTTGAGTTTGTAACTCAAACTTGAGAAAATAACTTGAAATTTTGACTTGGCTTTAGCTAAAACTGTTTGGGGGGTTTTCAGTGGCAGCAACAAGCTTCCATAGAGAAACCCTGTTTTGAACTGAAATAGAAAAAAGGCAACATATCAAATATTAAAACCTGGGTAGTTTTTTTTTTGTTTTTTTACTTTTTCTTACATATGCACATTTTGAATATGATGCCAGGAACACATTTCAAATAAATCTAAAGTCGCATTTTCTTTTCACAATGCCATGTTTTCGCTTTTTGAGAGATTTTGACTGTAAGCATTCAAGTTTAGTAGCCAGACTCTCAAAAACAGAGCCATGCTGTTGTCACGTCCCTTTCTTCTGTGTGAAACACGTTGGTCCAAAATCTATAGATATTGTTCAGCATTAATGGGACCTTTGCAGATTAACAAATTGCTCGTGTCGCTCATGGGCCTCCGTACAATCACAGGTGCTGAACGGCCCCTCTCCTTTTTACTCTGGAGGACGTGGTGCCACTGGTTTCCAGAAAGACCCTTCAAACCCACGCACAGTTGTCTGCTTCAGCTCAGTCCACTATAAAAGAGGCCGTGGTGTTTGTGGATCTTGCTGTGAGGTTTTTAACTTTGTGGATGCAGCATCACTGCTTGCAGAACTGTTTCAGAGTCCACGCAGTGATTCCCACCACGATTGTGCCTGTTTTTAAGGCAGTGCAGCCCCAGAGCCTGATGATCCTCACAGTCATTCAGTTCAGGTTTTTCCAGCCTTGTCATTTGTATTGAGAGATTTTGTCCAGATTCTCTGAGTCTTGTATTGATGATAAAAATGATGAAATCACCAAATTCTGTGCAGTTCTCGAATAAGAACACTTAGATGCCTATGTCCGGTTTTTGTTTTTTTTAATTTGTTTGTTTGTTTTGGGGTTTTTTGTGTTGCTCGCTTCAAATTCAAAATGAGCATTAAAAAAATTGCTTAGTTATAACATATGGCACTTTTGTAGTATTTATAATTAAATGTATGGTTTAAATTAATTTAAAGTCTTCTTGTGGTTTAATTTATATTTTTCACAGCATCCAGATGTTTTTGGAAATCGGGTCGTGGCACCACTTCAATAGAACTTGCTGCAATTTGATATATTCGTAGTTAGCGGTACATCTACACCAGACTCAAGTATACCAATACAAAGACTGGAGTTATCAGCTCGGCGCTGACAGATGATGACAAAAAATGCAGGAAAAAAACTGATATTCAATTCCATCAGCAAAAAAATGGTGTAGGTTAACCCCTAACTAGTTTTTTCCCATCAAATCCATCATTTCATTACTCAATGTTCTCAAAGAAAGGCAACAGGTCAAAAGTACTTAAAAATGTGAAAATGCTTCATCAGGCTCGAGTGTTTTCATTAATGTAGCAGAGGGAAACGTTCATTGTTGTTGTGTGACAGATAGATCCAGAGTGCTGAACAATCTAAAGGGAGATCTTTTCTTTATTGCAATATCAAAACTCCCAGATTTTACCCTGTGATGCATGTACAGTGTGGGCTGAAAAATAAAGAGGAGTAAAAGTTCATCATCGATTACCCCAAGAAATTTATTTTCCACTGTCCGGCCTGTTTTGTTTATATTTCGCATAAAAGAAGCAAACAAAAAGGAAAGCGTTTGTGAATATGGGAGGTTACTCATTTGTGTTGATTTCAATGTTCATGTATTTACATAAATGACCAAATAATGTATGTAGCCTTTCACATTACAGTCACATATTGTATATGGTGATATATATATATATATATATAACAAAATGCCTTATAGACGAGGGACATTCAACCTGATTAGAAGTTACCAGGAAAATAAAAAACTAAGATAAGTTTTTGGTTTGTTGTCATTGCTTTGAAGTCTTAATGTCTGTCGAGACAAGTGGAAGTTGCACCATTTCATAGCCTGTATATGTGAAAACTGTATCTGTGAGTTGGATCATTCCACGTAAAATCAATCCATTCTGGAAAAACGTTCCAACCTGACCACCTGAGAATCAGTTAATACACAGTTTCATTATAGTACGTATTGAAGCCGTGCAAAACTTCACCTTCATACTATAAAAATTATTTTGTAAGATTGAATTGGTTACTTTTTTTTTCCAGGTGGGAGGCACTGGTTGTATCTGTTTGCCTTACATATGTACAAAATGTATGAAGCATAAAAGTCCAAGGACACTGCAGTGGTATATACACTCACCAACCACGTCATTAGGTACACCTGTTCAACTGTTTTCGTTTTGCAAACTTAGCCAATCATATGGCAGCAACTCATTGGAATTAATCATTGAGAAATGGTCAAGATGGCCTGCTGCAGGTCAGACCGAGCATCAGAATGGGAAAGAAAAGGATTTGTGAGGTTGAACATGTCGTGCTTGTTGGTGTTAAACGGGTCTCAAGTATTTCAGAAACTGCTACACAGAACCATCGAAAAGGCCAAACTGCTCTGAGCTGACAGGAAGGCAAAGGAAATAACCACTCATTAAAAACAAGTTGCAGAACGGCACCTCTGAACAGACAACCCCTCAAACCTTCAGCGTTTTATCCTGTCTTCCTTCTCATCCCAACCGGTCGCAGCAGATGGCCGCCCCTCCCTGAGCCTGGTTCTGCCGGAGGTTTCTTCCTGTTAAAAGGGAGTTTTTCCTTCCCACTGTTGCCAAAGTGCTTGCTCATAGGGGGTCATATGATTGTTGGGTTTCTTCTCTATATGTATTATTGTAGGATCTACCTTACAATATAAAGCGCCTTGATGTGACTGTTGTTGTGATTTGGTACTATGTAAATAAAATTGAATTGAAATTTGAATAAATAACTAAACTCCAACTTCTGAGTTTACTAAGTAGGTCTAAGGTTCTTGTTATGAAAATTCTGTAAAACATATTTTTGTAAGCAATATATGGATTTTAGTAAAGTGTTTTATGTGTTGTTTTATAAACCAGTCAACTCTCAAGATGTCCACCACTTCATAATCACTGTTCTTAACAAAAGTATGGGGGGAAAAAAACATTTACACACACACACCTAGAGAAACTTGTACTTCCTTTTAAACTTCCAACTGGCAAACCACGTACACGCACTAGCTGAGAGATCCTCACATTAAATCCCTCCCACCCCATCAACAGTTTCACTCTGAGGCCCACAAGCAAACTGATCCTGGCACGACCGAAGAATCGGCACAAAGACATTCCGCTTCTCACTCCCCCCCTGCCCCCCCGGTAGTTTAATCAGCTTCAACCAATTACAACAGATGTGTCATTTAAATCCAACTACATGCATGGCAGTCCGAGGTGTGCAGTATTGGTCCAGCTCTGAAAGAATTACGAAGCTTGACGAGGTTTAAAACAAAATAAAAAAAATAAATAGCACTGAAATGACCGAACAAGACGAGACACAGGCAAGGTGTTGGTTTAGTCACAGTTGACACGAAGCTTAAAGTCTACATACAGTATGAGGTCCCTTCAAAGGGCAGGTTTCACCCATCTTGTGCACTTTTTCAGATTCAAACCTTCTACACTGATACTTCCTGCTAGCATGAGAGAGTTCAATGATGGACACAGGATGTTTCTACAATACAAGTTTTACAAAAAGGAAAAAAAAAACAAGCTGAAAAGCAAATGTTCAAATTTCACTGAAATAACAATAAGCAAACAAAAGCCATGTGTGCCCTTAAAAGGCTCGCTTACCTCCACTGAATGCCCTGCAGTTTGACCTGAAAGTCAAATTTTAGTTTAGACACAGACCTGTCTGTGATTCAATTCGTGGCCTATGAGAGGTATTCTGCTACAATGCAGGCTCTTTTACAGTTTTATAATCATTTCTTTTACAAAAACAGGACATCCACAGCAAAAATGACTTTTCAAAAAAGATATTTCTTTTCATCATCTGAGAAACTTCCGAATGAGTCAATTATCCCTTCATGTCGGGTTCTATAATACGCTAAAATAAGACATATTACACAGGAAAATTGAGTGTGACGCTAGGCTACTGAAAATGTACAGAGAACACTCAATAAGAGAAGTCTTAACATCACTTGAAAACTTGTTACAAAGACTCAGAGCTGTACAATAAGGTTTCTAAATATTATTAAAACATGTGCACAGGGTTGTGTAATGGTAACAGCATAACTGTCAGGAAAAAGCCCTACACTGAGGTACACTTGTCTATACAAAATAAAATAGTGTCATCAACCTTGTGTGCACAAACGTGCCGCCCAAAAAAAAAAAAAAAGTTGATAATCTAAAAATAAAGTTCAGAAAAGTCTTCAGATCTTCAGGAGCTTTCATGCTGCAGATTTGTGGCTGTGGTTAGAACTGCCGCGGCGTTCCTTTAAAGGTTTTGAATCCCCCCACAGTGCCGCCACTGGGAATGGAGTTGTTGGTGATCTGTACAATTCGGCTCATTCCAGACGAAGAGTGACTGCAGAAAGACAAAAAGGTCATGTCTGAGAAGGATAGAAGGGAAGCGCGCTACTCTGCTTTCTCAACAGGTCTCCATTATGCAGCATACCTGGAAGGCGGCATCATGGCGCTCCGAGAGTCCCCCATCCTGCGATTATCGGAAAAGCCTCCACGCTGCGAGCTTGAGCCACCGTGCCACTCCTTCCTCATTCCCTGCTCCCTGCCGTGACGTTCCACTACGACCTGGCGACCTGAGCTGAAAGGCTGCAGAGGCAAAGGAAATGCTGAATGCTTGACGGCAAAACAAAAATGGTCATCTGAGCAATGAAAGTGGAACCGTAAGAACATTACTCCGATCACTAAATAGGTTCCAAAACTAAAGATTACTTTCCACTATTTCAAAAAACAAAGAAACAAATAAGAGACTATGAATTTTAAAAAGTATGTCATTGAATTTTGTATAATAAATTTCATAACAAGTTAAATAAACAACCTTCATTAAGAAAGCGTGGGTGCACGCTTTCTTAATGAACTAATGTTGCGTTCCAGAAAAAGTGAGGAAAAACAGGATGTGTTTGGGTCTCTCATACAGAAGAAAACCAACTTAAAATGTAAATGTTTTCCATTTCAGGGAAAGACAGGATCAGGGAAAGACAGCACTCCTTTTTCAGAAGGTAAGCTCACCTGATCGCTCATCACCATGGGTCTTCTTTCATCTCGATCATTAAAGCTCCTTTCACGGTTGATGGAGTGGCCTCCTCTGAGAGCAGGACCAGGACCGACACCTGGGCCATCCCTGCCCGATCGCTCTGCACGCATGCGCATAGGCCCGCTGCTCAGCCCAGCAAGAGATTACAAAGAGAGATTAGCTTTCAAAAACCATCAAGCAACTAATAATGCTTAATCTTTAAACAGGAGTTTTCCTTTACCGCATATCTCCCTTATTGGAGTTTATCCCGCCGTCATTCTTCCATCCATGCCCTCCATCCCTCGGTGCGCGACTGTGCGACATGCCCGGCATTGCAGCTCTTGCTCCCATAGGGCGATCGTGCATGGGAGCGGGGCGTCTGTCATCTCTGTCCCGGCGGTCGGTGTCCCGAAGTTCAGCGCGTGGAGGTGGTGGCGGCTCAGCTCTGCGGACCGTTTCAAAGTTTTTGTGGTAGCGATCAAAGCCGGAGCCTTCTCTGTGAGGAGCAGGCCGACTCTTCTTCACCTCAGGCTCGCCGTCAAACCGGTTTCGTCTTGGAACACAAAGAGGACCAAAATGTAATTCACAGAAAGTGCAATAAAAGCTTTCTTTGGAGTCCATAAAGAATTCCAACAACTACATTAGTACATTAGTAAACTAATGTAGTTTAAACGTGTACCTGTCATATGTGTTGGGTGGTTGGCTGGCGGTCACGGGGAAGCGGCCTCTCTCTCGGGGAGTGAAGTTTGTAAAGCGGTTCTGCTGCCGGTTGTAGTTGGAGCCTTGATTCAAACGGGCGTCAGACTCGGGCTGTATCTTCTTGTTGCCGTTCCAATAGGAGTCGTCTCGCCGACTGAAACATCGAATACAGACATTGAGTCATGAGCGCGGGATGCCACCTGTCACTCTGTAATATAGATAACACTAGCTACCACTATAAACACAACATTACGTTTGCTCACAAACTTTACATATTATGTAAATGCCACTCGATAACAGCGCTCCCCTCTCCTAATGAAAACCAAAAACTCTCAGATTATGGTTGTGCTGCGCACACACAGACCCAATGATGATATTTTCTGTACCGAATTCAAACTGACTTAAATTTTACTTTTGAGAAAACAGAAGAAAAAGCTGTTAAGCTCTTCGTCAGCTGCTCAGTTTCCATTTTAAAACAAATGTAACTCATGGGTAAAGACGCGAGTAAAATGATTATCCACACTCGTCTTCACATTAAAACAGCTGAGAGACAAAACGATATGTACCCGTGTTCCACTTCACGGCCTCTCTTCAGGTTGTTTCTCTTTTCTTGCTCAAAGCGAAGCTGCTCCTGCTGCCTCCGCAGTTCCTCGCGCTCACGAGCCATGCGCTCCGCTTCCTTCCGCCTTTCCTGAAAAAAATAAATACAAATTTAAACAATTAAAAACATGGCTGCGGTTACAACATTAAGTTAGATTTGATTTAGATTTAAAGAGGTGATAAAGCCGCTCCCATCTTCCTTAGCTCGCCCTTGCCTCACCAGGTTAGCACCCTTTATCCCTTAAATGCTAATGAACAAGAAGCTAACGTGGAGTCTCACACATGCTGCTGCTGGGCAGTTTTAAAGTTTTGTACCCAACTTTGTTGAAGCGGCAGCAAACTTTCTCACAGCTATTGCAGTTTCTGATGCATTTGCCACCACATCTCATCTATTACAAGCTTCATATTACCAATATGTTGACAGCAGCTTTTGAATGCCAGCTGCTAATATTAGTCAGTGCATGCAAGGGTTAGTAGACGGCTACATTTCTAGCCGTGCTAACTGACAGCTATAACATAAAAAGTTAGTCTGGTACATTTTTCACGCTGTACCTGCTCTATACGAATTCTCTCCCTCTCAAGCCTCTCCCTTTCCAAGCGCTCCCGTTCCAGTTTTTGCCTCTCCATCTCCAGTCTCTGGCGCTCCCGGAGAAGGTTCTCCCGCTCTTCCCGCTCCCGCAACAGGCGGATACGCTCACGCTCCCGACGTTCATGTTCTGCAATTTCACGGCGCCTGAAGACAAACAAGACAACCCTCGCCTTGAAACTCAAAACATACATCAGCCTCATCATTTTATAAATCTTGCAAATGTAATAACTTGTGTGCGTACTTGCGCAACTCCACGGCTCTACGGACACGCTCCATACGAGCCATCCTTTCACGCATCCTCTGCTCCTTCTGCTCCTTAATTTTCTCAAAAGGTAAGATGTCCCGCTCCTCCCCCTTTTTCATAAAAGGTCGCATTTTATCTTTCATCATCTCCAGCTAGTAAGGAAATAGAAATTCAAGCTTAAAAAGAATAAGAACTAAAGCGCATTAATCCCAATCAAACAAAATTATAGAGAGAATTTCGTACCTCCTCGGGAGGAATCAAACTTTTTGGCCGTCTTTGAAAGTTCATGTTAACAAAAGGCTGAAAAAGTATCAAACGGAGCACATTTTTATTCATCTGAAGACAAATAAACATTTAAAATGTGGTTAGAATTAAGCAGAAATAATTCTTACTTTGTCAAAATACTTTCCCCTTCTGAAAGGTCTCATTTTGCCAAAATTAGACTCTCCTTTGTTGTGATCTATCGCCATCATCTTGCTTGGGCTCTTTACCCCTGTTAAAAAAACAAAAAGCTAATTAAGACCACAAACCAGCTACGTTACACTCTAAAATCAGAGGTGAGTAGAGGGCTAAAACCTACGGCCATGCTTTCTGTCATCCTTCTTTGCACCTTCATGTCCCGAACCAGATGAAACGGAGCTGGATTTTCCGCTTCTGGCCTCTTGCTTCTTGGATACGTCTTTGTCCTTTTCAGAGAGTTTATCAACTTTCTTGTCTTCTTTTTTGTAGGCTGCCTGTGGCCTAAATGAGAAATGGACAGAAAGTTAAATAGGCTTTCAGACGATTACCATTAGCACTTTTTCCCCCTTCCTCCCGTCACTTACTTGTTAGTCGCTTTTATCCCGGTGGAATTGCGCTTTTCATTTGCCTTCTCCTCTGCTTCTTTCTTTGAGGGCTCCTTTTTGAAGGGATCATTTTTGGCCTAAATACAAAACAAACAAACAAAAACCAGCAATGAAAAATGAGTGATACAGGGCCAAGGTTTTACTCTATGAAGAAATGAGCCAGGATGCATTCAACCAACCCTTTCGACATATATCTGCTGTCCATGAAGCTCTGTGCAGTCCAGGTGGGAGATGCAGCGTGCCACCTCTGTGCCGGACGACATCGTCACCAAGCCGTAACATTTCGAACCAGGACTGCGAGCGTTCGTAACCACCTTGGCACTTAAAACCTGTTGGAAATTTTTGTTTGATGTCAATCATAAAATTCTAAGAATATTTTCTTTGCTCAAAAATAACGACAACTAATTAACCCCACACACACAAAAAAAGACGTTATCTACCTTGCCATATTTGCCAAAAAGGTTCTTCAGATCAGCTGCTTTGGTGTTTGAAGAAAGACCGCTCACCCAAATGTTACGAGACGAGCTGGCGGTGTTGGTGCCGCTTACAGCTCCTAATAAACATGTTTTCCAAACAGCAGCAGTAAAAAATAAAAAACTACACCACGCTGAATATATGTACATTTTCCTCTCTAAAAACATCCTTACCCTTCTCATCTTTTGCAGTTTTTCCATCTCTGTCTCTTGAAGAGCTAAAAAGCAGAAGGTTGAAACAACAAACAGGAAATGAATGACGGTAAATAACACCATGACGTAAGCTGACAGGCACACAGCTAGTGGAATAAAATAACTCGTGGTTCTGTTGAGGGG
The DNA here is from genome assembly GCF_001858045.2 of Oreochromis niloticus. Taxonomy (NCBI): domain Eukaryota; kingdom Metazoa; phylum Chordata; class Actinopteri; order Cichliformes; family Cichlidae; genus Oreochromis; species Oreochromis niloticus. The sequence goes on along the minus strand of NC_031965.2, from coordinate 22,014,089 downwards.
GGAAAAAAAATCCTTTAGGCAAGACGTGGATCTGAACCAATGTCTCAAAGGCTTCATTGATTTTTCCAGTGGTGAGATGGGGTCAAGTTGTCAGCCAATTTATTCTCTGGACCAATGAAATCTTCGGAGGTTTGTTCAACTTCAGCGAATCATTTGGCCACAAAGGGGGGAAAAAACGTCATCACAGAGACTAATGCTCTTTTACACTGCCTTGTGTAGAAACTGGAAAAGGCTTAAAAACTGCTGGAAAGGCCAAAGTAACAAAATAAGAGTCGTTCTCTCAGCTTGTGGTTACCGTCACATTTTAACCAACTTCAGAGAAATAAATCAATGCAGTAAATGGCAGGATTAGGTACATCAGTGAACATTTCCCTCATGGCAAAAAAAAATTTAAAAAATAAAAAATATTTCTTGAGGCTACCCACAATGTTGCGTTCTTAGTGAGCTGGACTTGGTAGTAGTATCAAAGAACTGACATAGAAAGACAAACCTCTTTGCTTGACCTGATGCCCCAGTAGTGCAGGGGCCTTTCTTCCCAGAATCCTTCTCTTTATCACCCGTTTCCACTTTCTTCGTGGCGTCTCGGCCGTCTTTCTTCATGGGCTCGCCACGGGATCCATCGTCCTTCTTACCATCTTTGTGGCCCTCCGACTCTTCCGCCTTCATGTCATCGTCTGGGCTCGTCTCAGCAGAGGCCTCTGGCTCATCAGTGCCCTTCTCTGCCTCTGAATCTGGAAGTTTCACATGTTTACCTGTTTCCAGGAGGTCGTCACCATCAACATCCAGAGTGATGGCATCTTCATTTGGGATTGAGACGGATAGGTGATCCTCCTCGGCTTCTTTAGAGGAATTCATGGCTTCAGCATCCATCTCAGCCACTTCAGGCTCGACCTCTGGATCCTCATCCGCGTCTGGTTCAGCATCGGGATCGACCTCGGGCTCAGCGTCCACCTCTGGCTCAGGCTCTGAATCAGCCTCAGCCGCCACAGCGTCTGTCTCGGGTTCAGCCTCAGAGTGAGCGAGGCTGTCCTCACAGGGTGGAGGCTTAGAATTTTCACGAATACCATCATCTGTATCAGTTACATCTGAGGGATTTAACAAGGATAAACATGGCAAAAACACAACTTTTAACATTTGACATGTCGCATGTTACTTGACCTATAAAGTAGAATAGAAAGCACATTTAGTGTTAATGGTCATCGAGGGCGTAGACACCACAGGAAGACACAAAACACACAACTCCTTGGACATGTGGGAATATTTCCGTGCTTCTCATTTCTTGACACATGAAGTACTTCAGTATGAATTCGATTCCGGATACGTCCTACGACAAGTCGTGGTCGCTCTTCAGAAAGTTCACATGTGGAGGAATGGCATCAGTTCATCTTTTGGTTTTTCTCCATTTAGGCAAAATACATTCCCGGTGTGTCAGTTCATGGAAAGTCATCTGAGTTTTAGGATATCTTCTTTATCATCCAGCATTTCTTGTATAATAAGTGTCTTCTCTTAGCAGGTTTTATATGGGGGGGAAAAAAAATGTAAAAATAGATAAGTTATCATCAAATCCAACCCGCTGTAATGTGTCCATTCAGTCACACCCATGCAGTGTAGAAAGAGTCCATCCCTTTGTGTACGACAGTCTATCCTTGCTCAACATGTTGTGGTATCTTCACTGCACACATCATGGTGGGGCTGGTTTCTCTCTGCTTCTTGAGAAACAGCATCTGTACGTGTACAACATGCTCACATGAATGTCGCAGTCCTTGAGTCAACCCATGTAGCGACTTCATTCACAGAGCGTCTCACCTGCCAAGACCTAACATGAGGTTCCCGTTTCCTGTGGCAAATGGAGTGAAGCATTCAGATCTACCCAACACACATTTTACAGGTCCTGTCCAATCATGCTGTCAATCACAGCGACAACAAGAAAGTGCAATGATCCTCGAATCTTACAAGCTGGTGCTGCCTCCAATTTTCATTCAACACAGTGAATATATTCGATCTTCATTTCCTTAGGCGATGTAGGGAGACGAATGCCACTAAAAACAGAAATTCAGTGAAGCAACCAACGGTTTTCTTTTAAATATTTTGAGCAATCCAAGAAAACCGGGTACCCAGGCATCCTGTATCCAATGATTGACATGCGATGCAAAACAACAACAAAAAACCTTGACTCGATCTTGAGAAATGTCTCAATTAATCAGGTCTTTGTTCCTCCTTTTATGTGTTGCAACCTAGATAGATGCAGTAGCTACCGGAAGCATGAAATACCACATGATACATGGATTGTACCTGGAGTTAGCTGTTGAAAAAGACAAAAAAAAAAAAAGGGGGGGGATCCAAATGTTAGCATTGGGGATTGGTGTGCCATCATACATACCCTTTTCTGACTCATACTCTTCAGCCTCCTAGAAAACAAAAACACTCAGGTGAGTCAAGAAGGCTGTCAGTGTCAACAACAAAAACGGGTTGTGTCAATGTCGCAAACACCAACAGATGTGCTTAGTACAGTCACCTTGGAAAAATTGTCATCTTCCACGGTGTTGTCCAAATCCGAATCCACTTTCTTTCCTAAAAGATTAAATTAAAACATTAAAACTCAACATGAAAACATTTAGAAAACATGAACTTGCTGAGGCCCCAGTCACACAGTCTGTGACCATCTGGCAACCTCCAGTCATAAGTACAAATGTGTACTCCCCAGTTGTTTGAATGTGGCTGCTGGCAGTCACTGTGAATTGACTGGTAAAGCCCCACTGACACAGGCCAATAGGCCGGTCAGTCAATCTGCTGGAAACCAAAACAATCGCAAGGAGGTATTTGGTGCAACACCCTCTTTGTGAATGTCACTGGGTAACAGCCAGCACCCACTCACCAAATACACACTTTCCTCTGACAAACAGAGGATGCCAGTGTCTCGCTGACCACACCTGGGGCAACCTGACTCTTACAAAAGAAAGCAAGATTACCTTTAGCTTTTCCGCCTTTGCGAGTTGGTGTTTCAGCTGATAGCTGGAGCTGAATGTTTTCTGGGTCGCCACCTTCATCCTCAATAGCCTTAAAGAACAATCAAGTAAGAATTACTAATTAATCAGCATGCAAATTAAATAATGAAACAGCTGGCACGTAATAAGAGAGATACATAAATGCAATGACACTGAACTTTTGCCATGCTTCCCGGAGCACAGTGACTGACCATTATTCACAGATTATTCACACTCTGGTTTGGTTTATATGCAAGGCTGAAATATCGCATCGCAGCTGATTGCGATTCAACTGACGGCTCACAAATTTTGCTTTAAGACTGCGGAAACATGCGCACAAAAAAAAGCACGCCGGCGGCGTATATTAACAATATTTATAGCTCAGCTCCTTCTTAGGCAGCAAAGCGGATTATAGATCATCATGGACACTGAGACCGAATTTTAAATGTCAACGTCAGACAGCATTGACGTTTAGCTAAAAATCTATTAAACAAGCTCTTCCGTCTGTTTAAACCAACCACATGTTCGGCTATATTAATTAAAACAAAACAAAAACAAAAACAAAAACAAACAAACAAAAAAACAATTCTATTCGCACCCTGGATGTGTCGGTACTCATCGTGAAACTCGAAAACAAGCAAAACCAAAACCAAAAAAACAGAGCAGCTACTGCGCTCTTATTTAGATCCGGACTTACAATGAGCGCATGCGTAGTTTAACAATAAAATCCACACTTCCAGCACCTGGGATCAATCACGCGCAATCTGCTGCATCTGTTTGCGCTGAGATTAAGTGGTCCTCAAATGCGGCATCGAACCAGAGAGCCCTCGTTCGTCTGACGTTTCGAGTCGAAGGGGGAATAAACAGGCCTTTTGTTTGAGCACCCCCGCTAATTTAAGGCGAGCGTTAACATTTTTATACACTTCAACACAACCTCTTTTGGGTTCTGGTCCGAGCTACAAACACGACATATTTCCCGACAGATATCTACGCCAGCTTTAATGCATCTTAAAAACAAACTCGGTCACTCTTGCAATGAAACTACGAGTGTTGCTCGCTAGAATCGATGGGAAATCTGTGACTACACGGGCTAGCATTAGCGTTAGCATCTGTGCACCGCGCAGCCAGGCTCGGTCATCGTTTCTGGACACATCAGCTCCGTCTGACTCACCTGTCTAAGTCGCGCGACAAGAACGCTCTTCACACCAAAAGTGTCCAAATTTCTTCGCTTGAGCTCCGATTTAAGATCAACAACTCTTAATTCCGATATCTTCTTGCACTCGGTTGAAATGGCACCCGACGCCATTTTACCTCAAGATTACGGAATGGTTGCGCGCGCAGACACTCCCCCCCCCCGCGTCTTCTTCGTTGGTTTTCACTAGTTACTGATTAAATGCTTCACCGTCATCTATTGTTAAGGCGAATACTTCTTATTTTGGATGCTCCCTTTAGGAATAGCCACAACGGATCATCTGCCTCCATCTCATCCTATCACTATCCTCTTCTGTCACATCCATGAACCTCCCTCTGTGGTCTTTGTCCTTTCCGGCTCCATATTCAGTATCCTTTGTCATATATATACATATACTCATTTCTAATCCTAACCATTCTGGTCACTTGTGGTGAAAATCTTAATATCTTCATCTTGGCCTCCTGTCTTTTTCTTTTTTCTTTTTTTTTTTTTTGTCAGCGCTGCTGGCTCCAGACCATAAATCATAACAGGTCAGTACCATGTCGTAAACCTTCCCTTTTATTCTTGCCGCTCGCCTTCAGTCACAAATCACCCCTGACAGTAGTCTCCACATGCTCCACCCTGCCTGCACATAGATGTGTATTTGTGTCATCACTTTGACAAGCAGGAGGTTATAAAACCTTTCCATAACAAGTGACACAGTTTTTACTTGAAGGGTGTACATATACTATCACAAAGTAATTACTAAGCAAGACAGCTCCTTCTAGTGTCCCTCAGCTGGAGATGAAACAGCGTTCCACTTATTCACAAAACCTTTGACTGCCCTGGGGGGAAAAATACTTACATTATATTGTTATGTTACATTACATTATTAAAAGCAGCCCTGGTTTCTTTCTAGCGCTGTGGCCAGGCTTACAGAGAGTCACGACTCTCCTGAGCCTTGTATGGCCTTAGCTCTGAGTAGTAAAGACTTAATGATTTTCTCTATATATACAATTTTAACTATTAGAAAAAAATATTGATTACAGCCCAATCACTGAGTGGACCAACTTTAATAAGTGCTATTTATTCTGATTGCTTCTCTCATTTTGAGCTCTCTGAACTAATTACTTCTCATGCTTAAAATAACGTCACCATCTCACTCTGACCTCCAGTGAACCTGTCACATCGGCCCCTTTGAGTTTTAAACAGCTGTGCTCTTTTTCCTCTGCAGCATGTTGTGGGGTATTTTTGTGTGCGATAACCTCACCGTCGAGATCACAAAAAAGTGGGCTGTCAACCTTAACGTGGATTAATCCGTCATCACGATTAAAATTTGTAACGCAATTAATGCATCTGGAGCGCAAAGTGACTCAAAATCTCTGAAATGTCTCTGTCAACACATTTCAGGCAGTTTGTCCAAAGTTTGTCCATTCTGCACTCCGGATGAGTTAAATGCATTAAATTTTAATCGCATTAATCGTGATGACACATTAACGTGTTAACGTTCTGCTGTTTTCCTGTCTTCCTCCTCTACTTCATAACCACCCACTACACCCACTTCTAACTCATCAGCTTAAACTCATTTCATTATTCAGCACATTCAACACTTCAATAACATCAACTTTATTTTCTTCTTCCTATACTCAGTCACTGACTGTCATAAGATAAGATAAGATAAGATAAGATAAGATAAGAACTTTATTTATCCCGAGGGGAAATTCTTTTGTCATATGCTCAATGCAGCAAGAGAGTCAGAGGAACAGAGGGATAACATATACAATATATACAATAAGAATAGTAGTATACAGTAATATACAGTAGGATAGTGAAAAATATCAAATAACTCTAACGAAGTAACAATATAACTATATCCTGAAAAAATAAATAACTTAACTATCAATGCAGGGAACTCTAAAAAGTGAATTAGTTCTATGTAGTTGAATAAAAGAGTAGCAGCATGTGATGGGGAGATGAAACAAACATTCGATAAAATACTGTTGGGTGATATTGCACGGTCTGAATGGGAACAGAATAACATTGGTATTAATCCTCAGGAAAATCACCTACAGAGCGAGGAAGAGTTGTACAGTCTTATTGGCACCGGTATAAAGGATTTCCTGTGGCGGTCAGTCCTGCATTTCGGGGCGATGAGTCTTTTGCTGCGTGTGCTCCGGTGGTCCATCATGGAGGCGTGCATGGGGTGGGAGGGGTTGTCCATAATACAAAGAAGCCTTTTTAGCTTTCTCCTCTCAGACATCTCCTCCAGGTTCTCCAGTCTGACACCCAGGACAGAACCAGCCTTTTTAATCAGCTTGTTCAGCCTGTTGGTATCAGCTGTCTTCACCGCACTGCCCCAGCACACAAAGCTGCAAAGAACACAGCGCTTTCTACCACAGAGTGATAGAACATGGTCAGCATTTTCCTACCAACATTGAAGGACCTGAGCGGCCTCAGTAAAAGCCGACTCTGCCCTTTTTTGAAGACAGCATTGGTGTTCTTGGTCCGGTCCAGTTTACAGTCCATGTGTACCCCCGGGTACCGGTAGTCCTCAACGATCACATCAGCCCCTCTGATGGTGACAGGGGTAGGAGGAGGAGCATGCTTCCGAAAGTCCATGATCAGTTCCTTTGTCTTTGTGATGTTAAGTTGTAGAAGGTTTAGCTCACACCACTCAACAAAGCTGTCCACTACACTCCTGCACTCCTCCTGCTGTCCATCCCTGATAAAGCCCACAATGGCAGAGTCATCAGAGAATTTCTGCAGATAACATGACTGAGACCTGAAGTCAGATGTGTAGAGGGTGAAGAGGAATGGTGACAGGACAGTTCCCCGCGGCGCACCTGTGCTGCTCAGGATGTTATCTGAGCGGCAGCTCTTCAGTCGGACATGCTGTGATCGACTTGTTAAATAGTCAGTGATCCAAGCTACCAGTGGGGCGTCCACCTGCATTTCCGTGAGCTTATTCCCCAGCAGTGATGGTCTGATCATGTTAAAAGTACTAGAGAAGTCAAAGAACATGACCCTCATGGTGCTCCCAACAATGTCCAGGCGAGAATAAGCCTGGTCTAGCAGGTAGATGATGGCATCCTCCACGCCGATACGGGGTTGATAAGCAAACTGCAGGGGGTCCAGCCAAGGCTCCACCAGCAGACGCAGCTGTCTCAGGATGAGTCTCTCTAGCATCTTCATGACAGGTGAAGTCAGAGCCACTGGCCTGTAGTCACCAGGGGTCAACGGGTTAATCTTTTTAGGGACAGGAACCAGGCAGGATGTCTTCCAGAGTGATGGGAGCCTCTGCAGTTTCAGACTCATGTTGAAGATCCGATGTAGAACTCCAGACAACTGGGAAGCACAGCACCTAAGGGCCCTGGGACTGACACCATCCGGGCCAGCAGCTTCAGGCTACGACCACACTAGCCCGGATAAATTTGAAAACGGCGTATAAGTCTGAAAATGCTCCGCGTCCACACTATCGTTTTCATGCGTTTTCACGGAGTTGTTCATCCACATTGAAACGGCCGAAAACGCTTACGTTCCAGTACTGCGCATGCGTGAAACCCAAGACTATTCGACCTGCCTCATTTCTGTCTGCCGTTTATTTACTTTCCGGCTCTTTGAAACGTTGTGCCAAAATGTTGAGGAAAAATGTTGAGTTTTTTAAATGGACTAACAATGAGGTGCGAGCAACACAAAAGAACAAAGTTGCAAGAGCGAGTGAGAATGAAAGAATTTGAAGAAAAGCTATCTGGAGCATGTACAAAGAGATATTAATCTTTAATAGGGCTGTCAAAATTGAGAGCAAACAAAACAGCTGCTGTGTAACGCCTCCGCTATCTTAGTTTAATTGGTCACATGACTGCATCACATGACTAAAATGTGTCATCGTTTTCGAAAAGGCTCTGGGTTCGCTGTCCACTAGTGATGTGCGATACCACTGATTTCCTTTCCGATCCGAAACCACGTAAAATTCAAGGTGGTATCAACGATACTGATCCGATACCGATACTTTGTACAAAAACTTATTTTATTTATTGTATCTCAAATTATAGCGTCATAATGATTACAGGACATCAGATTACTTGTTCTTATCACTTAATAATGCAGAATTCATCATATAGAAATAAAAAAACTGAAGTTGTGCGCTATTTGAATGCCTTGCCTGCCTGCAGCACTAAAGGACTCCGCGAGAGACGTCTGTCTTGCCCTAGCATCACCTGTCCCTGTCCACTCCTCCACCTCAGTTCGCCTCAACATATGCTCGTCATATTCTGTGATATGATTTACTCTGAGGTGTTTGACAAGGTTAGTGGTGTTGCTACAACACCTCACTTTCTTGCCACATGTATCGCAAACGCGTCTTGGCTGTTTGTGGATGTAAAATACGTCCGCACATAACTCCAATTACGCTCAGCCATTGTTGGGGCTGCTACACATTTATACAGCCATATTTCGCACATGACTATGAAAGGCGGAAGAGGAAGTAGTTCCTTCCAATGTAGACAATCCGAATGATATAGTTTCTTTCCACTGTGTTCCTGTTAATGATAAACTACAAATTTACCCTAAATTACTATAATATCGATATTTTAATGTGAGAATCGATTGCAGAACATAAATGACTGGTATTGGAGGAATCGATATTTCAGTATCGATCCGCACATCACTACTGTCCACACAGCGACAGAAAACGGCGTTTTCGAATGTATCCGCTTTGGAGAGCGTTTTCAAAATGCTCCGTTTTCCTTGACCGAAAACGCCATCCCAGTGCGGACAGAAGGCCAAAACCGAGAGAAAAAGATGCATTTTCAAACGAAAACCTATTAGTTAATTGCATAAGTACATGGAGTCAGGACCTCACAGCAGAAGCATACTCCATAAAGTGTTGTACAATATTATATGTATTTTTCATCTATTGTATTTCCAAAATCAAGGAGTCACAAGCAAAGAAAGACCACACCATGCACGTTTAAACAAAGAATGTTAATTGATCAAAATTATTTATTAAAAAAAATAGACATGGCAATTTTTTCACCCCCAAAACTACATGTTCAAGGCAACACAACGGCAGCCCAATATCAGACAGAATTGTGAACTCCACTCTGTAGAGTGGGAAATCATAATGAAGCCGTTAATTTTATTTTGTAGATTCAAGCTGCTCCTCATATGTTTGGCCACCAGATGTCACCAGAGAGGACTGTGTTGAAAAACTTAGTCCAAAAGACTAATGGACCGTTTTTCAACACAAGCTCCAGTGCTTCAGAAAGCTTCGTTTGGCCATCACTAAGAGAAACTGAGCCTTTATTGACGGCGGAACAAAACAACCAACAGGTGGAACACAGAAATTGAGCCAAAACCTAAACTGGGAAAACTAAAATAACACGTACCTGAAACTAGAAACACCTGGAAACGCAAAGGGATGGAGAGCAGAGGTTACACAAGGGACGAGAAGCAGACAAAGGACAACACAAGCAATAAATACACACCAGGTAATGAGGGGGAATGGACAACAGGAGACACAGATGGGATAAATCTGACATAACGAGACGCAGGAAGTAAAGCAGACTAAACCGACAAAGAACCTGGACCATCAAGGGAAAACAGGAAACACACAGGCTGTGAGGCTGGTGGGCACCACTGGGTGCTGTTGGGAAATCAGTTTTACCCCGGTTCTTTTTTATTCCTCGGGCATCCAGAGATGGCACCGGACCCAGTAGTCATTTTCACAAAAACTTTATTCATCTTTATTTAAGCATACATTCTTCTAGAGGGGAAGACGAGGCCGGTGTCCCTCTGCAAAATCTTCACTCCTTTGTTAGTTACAACCAGCTTTATAGAAGTGACTCCATCATAAAACCCCCATGGTGTGCTGCAAACTCTGTGTCTGTGTGTGTATGCACGAGCACGTGAGTGCCTGTGTGTGCGCGTACCCGTATGTCTATGTGAGTGCACGTGAGTGACTGTATGCGCGTACCTGTGTGTATGTGTGTGCACGTGAGTGAGTGTGCATGTGGGTGTGGGTGCGTAACAGTTAAAGCACTGTGTGTGTCTCTGTGTATGTGACTTCCTGGGGGTCCTAAAAGTAATCTCCTCACCCAAACTACACCAAATTCTTCTACACAACATAGAAACAGAGTTAACATATTACATCTTGTTGTTTTACATTTACAGATAAACATGTGGAAAGTCTCCTGCAAACCTACTTCTTAAGTTATAACAATTATGCGTTTTTATTAAAGGTACGAGCATCAGCATCAGCAACCCCCCAACTGTAGCTTCCTGTCTCCTTTTATGACACCAGACCATAAATTCCTTTCTCTCTAAACAATTACACACACTCTCAGGCCTACAGCTAAACCAAACTGAAACACAGACCAATCCTTTCCTATTCATCTGATCTAAACAAATTTAACACATTACATTCTAATAGTTATTTTCTTGTACTCACAGTGCTAAAGCTGAACAGCTCAGGTCTTTCTCCAGAAAACAGCCACGAGAGCCGTCTTCAAGCGTCAAATGAACCACCAATCCTTCACAGTCACATGCTTGTGGTCACTGCATCTAGATCGCTGCACAGCTCAGCAGTATTGGTGTGCACTTTTGTGTAGTTTTGAAACTTTTACCTTCATTTTGGAATATTAAAAAATGACATGATTAAGAGTCATGCCATCTTGCCTATCCCAGCTACCACAGGGCAAGAGGTGCTCCAGTTTTGAAGGGTAAAATTATAGTATTTTACTAGTTTGAATATGAATACTTCTTCCTAATTTTGCTAGCTGATACTCCACCCTCTAACCCTCTGTGGCAGAGGTGTGGTCCCTGGCTCAGCTGCAGGGGAGGAGTGGTGCAGTGAGCTCAACGGGGCGGTGGCGGGGAGGCAGGTGAGAACACAGCTGGTGGTGTTTGGACTGATGACGGTCTGTTTTCCCCTTTTTATTGAGGCCGGAGATGAGAGAAGTTGGTTTTTGGAAAAGCTGAGACCAGTGCTGACCAGACTGGGGGTTGTTGCACGAAAAGAACCATAAATAAATGTGACATCTCTGAGCATAAAACAGTGTGCGTGTGGAGTGCATTCTACACCCTCCAAATACGGTCACTTCTGGTCTGACAATGTCGGGGCTTGTAATGGCATGATGGACAGTATCCTGTAGGATCTCTTCCCAGATGCAGCCAGGTGCAACCAGGCTGCAGTCAAAACATGATGTCGTAGTTGTGTTCTACTGGATTTAGGTCATGTGAGTGTTGGGGCCAGTCAGTGATATTGCTATTTTTATGATGATGATGATGACGATGATTATTATTCCTTCATCCTCCAGGAACTCTCTACATACTCTCACCACGTGAGTCCGGGCACTAGGCCGAATCCAGGAGCCACTGCACCATCATAGTGTCTGACAATGTGATTTCATCCTGATACCTAGTCAGGGTGTCGTTACCTAGCTTGTTGATGTTCCTTCACGGATATGCCTCCCCCAGACCGTCACTGACCAACCACCGAACCGGTCCTGATGAACGATGTTACAGGCAACATAGCATTCTCCACAACTTCTCCAATACCTTTCAGATCGGTCACATGTGCTCAGGATGAACTTGCTTTCATCTGTGAAATGCACAGAGCATCAGAAGTGGACCTGCCAATTCTGGTATTCTATGGTAAATGCCAATCTGACTCTATACTGCCAGGCAGTGAGCACAGGGCCCACTAGAGGACATCGGGGCCTCCAGCAACTCTCATGAAGCCTGTTTCTGTTTGTTTGATCAGACACATTCATACCAGTGGGCCCTTCAAGTGGATTTTGTAGCTCTGGCAGCACTCATTCTCTTCCTACATGCACAAAGGAGAAGATACCGGTTCTGCTGATGTGTTAAGGACCTTCTACAGCCGTGTTCAGCTCTCCTATGGTAACTTTCTGTCTCCTGAAATATCCTCCATGCTCTTGACACTATGCTGGGAGACACAGCAAAGCTTCTGGCAATAGCACTTATTGCTGTACAATACTGGAGGAGTATTGTATACTAACTGTACAGCCTCTGTAGGGTCTGACAGATGGATTTCCTGAAAGACCAAATTCCAGATATCGTCTGATGCAGGCCATTATGTACAAACGTCATTCTGGCAGTATGTCAGCAGGTGTCAGCAAATCCCCTCTTGCGTCTGCTTGGAAAGCTTCTCATTTTGGCAGAGAATGCCATCAGAGTGAAAGTGTGGAATCAATAAACACTACCTTTGGAAGCTGCAGCTAGAAAAGGACACTGGTTTTTCAGCAGGACTTGTAGAAACCAGAATGCAGACAACTGACTGAATGTAAGAGCACTGGACATGAATTCACACATTGTGGATCTGTCATCAGTGCTGTGGCTTTGAAGTTGAGCAAAATTGAAGTTTCTTCTGAATTCTTCAATTCAGGATTCTGAGTGCACTAGCTACTAGCTACCCAGAATACATTGCAGCATAAGCCGTAGCAGCCTGTAAGTGAAATGATTAGTTTTTAAAAATACATATATAAAACCAAAACCATATAAACTACATATAAACATATATACCATATGCACTTATCTAGGAGAAGATAGGGAACATACAAAAGCTACAGTCATTATATAATGAGGTACAGCTAAATGATTTGTAATAAGTGTATTACTACTTCATTTACATTTGAACTGTCTAACTTTGTGTGAATACAGATTTGTATGCCTTCTTATTATGTGACAAGAAAAGCAGATTATTCAAGAATCAGAATATGATTAGACTGTTAACCTAAATAAATATAAAGAGGTAGAATTAAATATCAAAATCCAGACAACAAACCAGTTTAAACCGGTTGTTGTTATGACTTCATTGCATGAAATGGTATTTTGCATCAGTGGGAACAAGAGCTGGCTATTTATTTACACAGAACACAACAAATAACCGCAGTACTGAGACCAGCCCCTATCCAGTCACCTCAAATTCAACTGTGGAGCTCACAGGGCCCCAATCAGTTCAAGTTTGAAGCAGATCAGGTTAACACTTATCAAAAAGTGGCAGACCGAGAGACAGTGACAGCAGTGACAAAACAAGAAAAACTTGAGAGTAAGAGTTGATTAAAGTTGATTACATTTTATTTTTTACATTTTTAAAAAACAAAAACAATATTTAACAAAAAACAGTTTCCTCAAGGCATTTTATACTGTAGAGTAAAGACCCTACAATATAAGAAAGAAACCCCAACAATCTAATGATCCCCTATGAGCAAGCACTTTGGCAACGGTGGGCAGGAAAAACTCCCTTTTAACAGGAAGAAACCTGTGACAGAACCAGGCTCAGGAAGGGGCGGTCATCTGCCATGACCGATTGGGGAGGGTTGATGTTAAGTTTCTTCAGAATTTGAAGAAAAACGAAAAAGCCTTAAGAAAAAGTTTTTGATCCTTTTCCCTAATGAAATCTGACCTTTAGGAGGCTCTGCGTTGACTTTTCTTTCTCCGCTGTCTGTACTTGTACAGCTACAGGAACTTGTACATTCCGTGCTAGACTCACTGGATTTAGAGGAAGATTCTACCAGCTGTTTTTTGGTCATCCCAGGCTTTTGTTTGACACCCAGTTTCCAAGACATGTCATCTTTTGCATGCCATGCAAAAGATGGCATGCCTACTAAATGCAGGCTGATCCTTTTTGCGTGCAGCTGCTCTTTTCTGTCGGTTTCTTTGAATTTCAGCTGCAGTGGCACAGTTCTCAAAAGTGGAAGACAGTCTAGATACAGTCTAGATACTCCACTGCTCTGTTGTCTGTTTTTTATGATTTCACTTGAGGTAACAAAGTTTTCAATTTCATTTTCTAGACTGAGGAGCGGGCACACTTTCATGCTCATGTGGGATGACTCCGTGTAGCAATCTACTGCAGGGTCCTCATGTTTCATTGTAATAAAACGATGTCCCAGACCCTCAACAGGTGTGATTCTTTTTACAGGATCCATACACAGCATCCATTTGAGCAGGCTTAAAAATGCCACTATGTCTTTCACTTCGGATTCTGTGTTTGGCTGTGGGTGGTGTTTGGCTAAATCTTCCATGCATGTGAACTTGTCTGTGATTGATTTACTTTGTTTGATCACAGTGCCTGTAGATACTGAATACTGAACTAGTGTCTTCAGTACCCATGTGTGTTTCATTATCCCTTTTCTCTTCCAGAAATATTTCTTGCTGTGCTTCCCTTTCTCTAACATTCTGTCATTAGGCTGACCAAGCATGTGAACAAAACTTCGCATCATTTCATATTCACACATACTGGGAAAAAACAGGTGGTAGCCCAAGTACAGAAAAGCTGCGACAGAACCAAGAGCCCACATGTCTGCTGATTCAGTCACAGGTATGCCCAACATGACCTCAGGGGCCCTGTAACCAAGGGCCTGAATTATGGTGCCACATGAAATGTTTGCAGGACGAGTGGCATAACCAAAATCAATAAGTTTAACTTTAAACGGCTCTCGAGACTGATTTACAAGCATGATGTTGTCGGGTTTGATGTCCGCATGCATTATTCAGAGCGGTAAACGCTACAAACGTCTGCTTCAAAATGACCCGAATCTCATAGAGAGCGAGTGGATGACGGTACCTCTGATTCAAAAAATCATGCAGACTAATGTCTAGCATTTCCAGTGAAATAAAGACGCAATATTTGTACTTGAAAATTTCGTAGTACTTTACCAAATTGCACCAATCCTTATCCAGAGCACTCATCTTTTTGACAGCCGCGGCCTCTTTCCAAGCCATTCAGAACACTGTGTAAAAATAACAAAAAACAAAAAGTGAATGCAAAAGTGCATAAATATTTATTTTACGTGTTTGATGTGTGTGGTGGGGCGTGGTCTGCAGTGCCGCTGCAGGGGAGGTGGACCCACGGGTGTAAAGTCTGTGGTCTCTCGGCTGTTTTTTGGGCGTGTGTTGGGCTGTGAGTTGAAAAGCTACAGCCGGCTGTGTGGGTACGCCAACCATGTGTGAAAAGTGGTCCATAACGTAATGCTTCAAAGCGTGTTCATGCAAACATTGTCGGGTCTGCCGTGGTACAATGGGACTTCTGCTCATGAACCTCTGTGCACAGCGTCTGCAAGTCGGGGCTGTACGAAGTCACCTCATCTTTACCCAAAACTGTAAGCTGTCATCTGTGAGGCATGAGCGGTGTTTGTTTTTACCATAGTTCATGGTGGAGAATGGCTGCTCTGCTGAGTTTTGCTCTCTGTAGCCGTATGAATGGCAAACTACACTGATTAGCAGCGGCATAGGCACACTTAAAATTTCTTCCGAAATTTTCGCTTTCTAGTTTCTTTTTAAAGTTTTACATCTGCAGGACTTTGAAGTTGTCTGTCACGGCTGCACTGGCAGACCGTGGGAATGTGAGGAAAATAGGACCCAAAACGCAGGACTCTGTGTGATGAATGCAGTGCGTTTATTTACAGTGATGTAAATATTACACAATAAATCCCCGTGCACGCCCCTGACTCCCGTGCCGTGTCTTCTTCCCAAAGTCCGTGCTCCGTGTGTCCACTCCCTAGTGCCCGTGTACTCCGTGCCTGCTGCGCTCTCGTTTCCGTACTCCTGCCGGGAAATAACAGGCAACCGTTAGTACAATCAACTTCACTGTGGCAAGTTCCCACTCACAAACCGACTAGCTGGAGAACTGCGGGAAGTCTCACGCAACAATCCAGCGTCGAGGAACTCTCAGCCACACTGCTATGTAGCTCCTGGTGTGCCAGGAAAACCAGGACACACACACACACACACACACACACACACATCAGTAGACCGGGAAACAAGGGACAGCAGCACCATACACACACACCCCATCAAACATAAGTAGACTGCTCATGAACCCTGGGTCCCTCAGACTCAGGTCCTTGACATTATTAAACCTAAAAGAATATTTTCCCAGTCACCTGTACGTTCTCCCTCTTTCATAAACACACTTGCTGAAGTTGTTCTTTTACTGCAGTTTATTGTAATTAAAATAAGAAAAATGAAAGCATCTCTTTCTTTGTGTCAAGTTGAACCAGTGCCGCTGGGTTCTATATGGG
Organism: Oreochromis niloticus; assembly: GCF_001858045.2. Classification (NCBI taxonomy): domain Eukaryota; kingdom Metazoa; phylum Chordata; class Actinopteri; order Cichliformes; family Cichlidae; genus Oreochromis; species Oreochromis niloticus. The sequence goes on along the minus strand of NC_031965.2, from coordinate 21,997,890 downwards.
TGGGCGGTTTAATGAGTGTCTTGTGATCCAGATGTGCAAATATTTCTTTTTCATCATGTGTCCACTGTGAATAATTGGACATTTTTTACACAAGCATTCAGAAAAAAAATACCAAAGCACATACATTTTTTACTGAAGATGACAAATCAATTGATGACTTCTGAGAAGCCCAGTCTGCTGACCATATGTGAATTCAGTTTATTTGCCTAATAGCAATGTAATTGTTATTTAAATGCATTTTTGACAGATTGCTAAAATATTTTTGTCTTGTTTTTATGACAGGTGGTGTGTTAAAGTTGTAAAGCACTGAAAATGCTTGTAAGGACTTTCTCCTGCAGGTCCATCTTCTTCAGTACTGGACACAGAGAAGTAAAATAATAAACACGATGGAACTTCTGTTGGCTCTGAAATTTTAAACAAGTTCTTGATCTTGGTGATTTGACTGCAGTGACAGAGCTTATTACGTTTGATGTTAAAGAGTGTCTATAAGTTCATGTTAAGCCAAGGGGTAAAACATTTTTGAAACACTATGAGTTGTAAGATGGAACAGATTTCACAGCCGTCTGTGGCAACTAACAGTAATGTGGAGATTAGTGAGAATGCTGTCATCGAAAGTAATATGTGTAAATACTCCGACTACTGCTTCCTGGACGGGTTTTGAGATTAAGGAATTGTACCACACTTGGTGTTGTCTGTAATTTAATTTGATTAGTCTTAAATCTTTGTTTTACTATACATTTAATTTGTTGGTATTTAGTGTGGATGCTGATTAAGCATCCACAGTATTGTTCTTCTACTTTTCATCTTCCGTAAGTTTTTTGTACGCTATCTCCTTCAACACTATTCAACTTAGAAAAACCATTCAACCACCTCTTCTTTTGGACACGTGTGCTTGTATTTTTTTCTCATTTTTAACTTCTAGGGCAGCACAGTGGCACGGGGTTAGCACTGTTGCAGCACAGCAAGAAGGTCCTGAGTTCAATTCCACCATCGGGCCGGGGTCTTTCTGTGTGGAGTTTGCATGTTCTCCCCGTGTTTGCGTGGGTTCCCTCCGGGTACTCCGACTTCCTCCCACCGTCCAAAGACATGCAGTTTGTGGGGATAGGTTAATTGATTAATCTTAATTGCCCATAGGTGTGAATATGAGTGCGAATAGTTGTGTGTTAGCCCTGCGACAGACTGGCGACCTGTCCAGGCTGTACCCCGCCTCTCGCCCTATGACAGCTGGGATAGGCTCCAGCGCCTCCCCGTGACCCTGAAAAGGATAAGCGAATGGATGGATGGATTTTTAACTTTTATTTTTTTTATATTTATATTTATATTTTTTATATATTTTTTATATTTTTTAAATTATTCAACTTTATTCAACAAAAATTATAATGTATTTCCATGGGAGAATCTTCAAATTCTCATTCAACTTACTCCTCTATCAACTCCAACTACTTACCCATATGTTGACCGACAGACACCATTCAAACTTTAAAATGAAGCCAAGACATTGAACTATTCAGCTTGTGTTTATCTTTTTTAATAACTTTTATACTTTTTCTTCAGTTCTAGTTTAAGTTTCATGCTTTTTTCACCCGTTTCAGAGTTTATAATGGGTGCATATGGGATGGAATGTTGACAGTGAGACAGTTCAACTGCTAGAGTGGGAGCAGGGTAAAAATTTTTCTTAAAATCTTCTCTTTAAACTGCTGCTGTGTCCACAGCATTCAGTCTACAGCCATCATTTTACCCCCAAAACATAGGCATCATTGCCCTCTTTCATCCAATGTTATTAGTATTGTAATAGATGTAATGGTTCTTTCATAAATGTCACCAATGCACAGCCTCCTCTCTGCAACTCTTCCATAGAGTCCAATGTTAAAACGGCTCCCAAAATTCGTCTGAAAATCAGAAGTACAGGCCGTCTTTACACTGTCACCACGTCCATATAATAAGCTCCACAGGCATGAAAACTGAGAATTTTGTAGACTGGACATTGCTGGCGCTCACAGTGAAAGAATTTTGTGAATACTACTTGTAGTTTTCTCTTGAGAAGCATTTGTTTCGGGGTCACTTTTTTGTTTATTTAAACCAGCAGCTGACAGGCGCATGTCTTTGTGTATGTGTGTGTGTGTGTGTGTGTCAATGACTGTAGAAAACATGGACAACGCATCAGCACCTCCTCCCATTGTGCAAAAATGAAGCCAAAATATCCCGCTTGTGGAGGATGCCATCTTGCATTTTTGGAGCCAGAGTCTGCGCAGTAGTAACTTGAGGTGGAGCGACTATGTCATGCTCCCGCCTGCACACCCACTGGACGTGACCGCAAACACGCCCCCCTACACATTTTATGTAGCCCAGCTGCTCCAGTTTATTTGCTGATGGGTTTACCGCAACTGACACTCGTTCAATCAAGGTAAATACAACCACGTCACTGTTATGAAAAAGACACACAGCTTAATGTCTTATAGTTCTACAACATCTAAAACCACTCTGTTGTTAATTCGTTTGCTAGATTAGCCGCTAGAATACGCAATGTTTTGGGGGCTTGTTGCTAGCTAGTTAGCGATACTACACACCTGTTACTCTAATAGTCTGTATTATTGAAGGATTCAGCACTCCTTAGGTTTTGTTATCCATTTTTAGACAGCGATGAGATCAGCTGCACACTCCACAGAGGTCCAGAGTTACTGTTAATATCAAAAATGTAATGCTGTCCTTTGAGATTTTAACATTTAAGACAGTGTCACCACTTACAGTCGACAGGCAACATTAATCACATCAATGTGACAGATGTGAACATCAGAGTACAAAATGTCAGTGGTTTCACTAATATCACTAATATCAGTAATAGCAGTTATATACATCTTTCATTCTTCAACTACTGTAATTTCAATTTCAATTTCAATCGGAAACACAAAAAACCAAAAACTGATGAGCCCAGAACTCCAATAGACAAGAAAGGCCGTCGTGACACCATGCAGGCTATAGATAAAGCAGAAACCTCTCTGGAAAATGACGTAACCCCAAAGAAATCCTCTGCTCAACAAGAAGCCAGCATGCAAAATCAATTCAAAAACCACCTTTTGGCAGTAAAGGATGAATTGTATCAAAACGAAGAAAAATACAGATCTTTGGTAGAAAACTGTATGGAAGAAATTGTTAAGTGTGCTGTAAAAAAATCAGGCAAAGTCATCAGTCTGGAAAGGGTTTCAGCCATCTACAACAGGCATACCAACAATATCTGGGCTAAAATCAAGGATGAAATTGATAGAATCCCCTTAGACAAGTTCAAAAACTTCCACAAGGGGATTTTCAAAGTCCTGTGCAAAGAGTTTAAAAATGCAGGATTAGTTCTGCTAGCCTTGGAATTAAATCAGCCAGCAATCGACAATATGATTGCTGAAATTTACATGAAGGAGGCAGCCAAACTATCGAAGAAACTCATCTCATCTATAGGCCGACCGTTTTGTTTCACCAGGAGACAAAACAAGGCTGATGTAATATAGAAAAAATCGTGATGTCAACTGAAAATGTTTCTGGAGAATTTTTAAATTGTCTAGTTTTAAATTATATACTTAAGAAAATCCTCGGAACGGCCGCGGCAGATGGCCACCCCTCACTGAGCCTGGTTCTGCCGGAGGTTTCTCCCTCTTAAAAGGGAGTTTTTCCTCCCCACTGTCGCCTAGTGCTTGCTCAGAGGGGTTTGTCTGTTGGGGTTTTCTTTTTAATAACTTTTTAAAAAAAAGTTAACATCAATAAAAGTTTTTAAATTTTACACTCTGATTTCTGTTTGTTTTCATTGTCTATAAGTTGAATAAATACATGTTTTTTGTTATTCAGTTCAAAGTGTGGTTAGAAAATGCTGTGCTGTCATGTGACCTCTTCTCTCATGTGTGCCGTTTTCTCGTTTTGTATATATTTCTCCTGTTTGTTATTTATTCCTGCTGTCTTACTATTAATATTTTATTCTTGTAGCTGGTGTGGAATTAACTTTTTCATAAAATTGTTTTAACCCTCTCTGGTGTTGATTTTATTTTTTCACAGAAAAAACTTGTTTATATATGAATTAATAAGTTATCATTTTAGCAAACATCAAGTTGATGTTCGTTGATGTACACACACTCACGCCATCATTTCCATACACACACATCAGAAATGGTCTTTTACTTCGAAATCCAAAAGAAGATGGCCTTGATATTGACAGGGTCCTACTAAAGTACAAGGGTGTGTCATTTGGATCTAAAGTGTGGAACAAGACTAAATGATATTTGTTATTGTGTACTTAACATGTCTGTTAATGCTGAAGCTAAATTCACTCGAAGTTGGTCTTTATTTTGAAATTAGGTTTCCACGTCTCTTGTCGTAATACTCAGATTTGGAGAAGGGCTCATGAGCTTGGACAAAGAAATGTGGAGCAGAGCCACTTTGTGTCAAAAGGGAAAAGTTGAAGTGTGTCAGCCATCTTTTTGTAGGTTTTCCAGGTGCATCCAACTGTGAGGAAATTCAGGGAAAGAACCAGAAATCTGTGAAGAGATAATATTTCTCGGCAGACCAGGGAGCACCTTGGAACAGGAGGAGGTTGAACAATGCTTGGGAAAAGAACATGTGGTACACTGTGCTTAATCTTCTGGCACTTTGGACAAGCAGAAGAAAATGGGTGGATGAATTTGTGTGGTGCTGAAAATATTTTACCAACTTATGAACTTATAAGTCTGAAACAAGTTCATGCTATGATTGCTGAAACATAAGACACAGATCAACAAAACTTCTACTTTTATTGAGGCGCTCACACTTGCTGATAATCAGTTATTCAGGTGCATTTGATTAGCAGAAACTGGCTGCTTCATATTCTCTTAATTCCTATGAAAGCAGTGAGTATGGACTTAGTATTTTTCACACACACTGCTTCTGCATGTTGGCTGAATTTTTCTTATATAAATGGGCACAATGTAATGTCGTGCTTTTTAAGTGATCTGAGGTTGTATTTATCTATTTTTAGACCTGCAAAGGGGCAGATTAATTTTATTAAGTCCTGATAATAAAAAATACCGTAGAATCAAAGTGACTCCTTTTTCATATTACTATGTCAAGATCTAGCTTGTTCTTGTTGTTCTTTTTCTTTTACATCATTGGATGCATGTGACGATATTAGTTTAGTTTAGTTTTTGTTTTTGTAAAAGAATAGTACTTACTATTAAAAAAAATCTACCATCTATGCTCATATCAAATCTATGTCTACTAGTAGACACTAGTGGGCGTGCTAGTACTTGAAATAGAGGCTCGAATAAAGCTACATAATCTTACATTAACTCCGGCAATAGGATTAAACACCTATAACTACACCGGTGTTCTACTCTTTTCTTTTTGGCAGGAAACAACAGAAAGAGAGACTCTCCCGTCTGGCCTGTAACGACCATTTTATATTGTTATTATTATTTTTTTTAAGCCACACTTTTCAAGAGTAAAGAACTTGTCGTAAAGTGTCGTAAAAGTAGATGGCGGGGGTTCAGCGCCCCCATGCGGCATTACGGGCAATGACTGCATTGTAGAAGCGGCCAGCCAAGAGACGACCTGCTGGGTAAACAACAGTGGATGCCTCGGAAGGCAGGAATGGGAACTTCGTCGAGGGCAAATAGTGAGATTTTTTTATCTTGTCACATAGAGAAATAACACGGAGGTCGTATTGTCTCTTTCGAGTCGACTGGGTTTCCATTTCGAGCCAAAATGGCTGATTATAATCGAGTATTTACTGAGTGAAGTGGAGCTAGCGTTAGCTTAGCTCGTAGCCATCCGGGGCCCACTGCCTTCGATTTTGCTTCTCGGCACGGCTTGGGACTGTGTTGCCAGTTTCACAATCCCGGCCGCTACAATCCTCCGGGTCGCGATTTCTGCGTACTAGGCCTGCCTAGTTGCTGTTCGGGTAACACGTAGAAAACTACCTGTTTTCACTACTTGTCACTATTTCCTGCAGGATACAACCCCGCATGTTGCAAAAAGGACGGTGACACATTTTGAAAAAAGGACTTGGACACAGGTACGTGTTGTCTTTGTTGTCTTCTGTCTGGGATATTTATCAGGCAACGGCTAGCTGTCCACTCTGGTTTCTCTCGATTCGTTATCGTAATATTGGTAGCTGATATTTTGGTGTGAGTGCTTCCCTAATAAAGCGACATTATCCAGCCTCAGTCACTTCGGCACCGTTTGTGGGACATACACACACAGAGAGACAGACAGACGGGCAAGCAGGCAGACAGCAGCTGGGCTTATTGTAATTGTTAAGCGTTGTAGAAAGTATGCTTAGCCCCCAGCTTCAGGCTCGATACTGCCAGCCTAAATAAATCTATGTAGCTGTGTTTTTGCTTGCCTAATCAGTTGTTAGTGGTCAGAAAGCACTGTGGGTATCGTTAGAGCTCAGCAGTACTAAATCAGTCGTACATCTTGAATTGGTTTGCTGTTGCCATTTCTGATTGCACCCACCCCCATGTATTTTCTACTATAGATAGGCACCAGTTAACGTGGTAGAACTACCTCTTTTCTTCGTGATCTTATCGCCTTCATTAGAAATCAGCAGTATTATGGTGCAGCTTTGAGCCTTTGGGATTTTTTTTTCCCTTCAGGGCTGTCCTCTGAGGCCCCTGAATTCATGCTTGTCATTGCGCAGCTTTTACAGTGAGATCTGAAGCACTCTCACTTATGTGTTAGATATATATAAAAGCATATAAGACCATTGTTGCGTGTGCTTTTCACAGTTTTGCTAAATACTTGAGCAAATCACCCTCCTCTGACATAAAACCTGGCATCCCCTTTGACAGAAGTTGCATCTTCAGGTCAAGTGACAGCCAGGGTGCTGTTGTGAAATATGCTGCTAATGGACGTCGCTTGTGCATTTGGGTTTTCTCTGTCTCAGGAAATGCTCTGTAACCTACCACTTATATGCACAAATGTACATACCAAAGCAGTGCAGTGCATTTTACTGAGACAGTGCCAGGAGCATGTTGAACTGTGTAGTAGTTATTTTTATTGGGGGTTTTTTAAAAATCACTATTTTGTATCTTAAAGAGAAACAATTTACTTTTGCTGTCAGCTGACTTTGTGTCTGTCCTAAATGCATGCAGTGTTCTTCATGTTTGGTATTTTAGCTTTTAGCTCCAATTTTTCTAAAAGCAGATTGAAGCAGGAAATTGAAATCAAATTCATGTTGTTGTGAATTGTGTGTTCCCAGCACACAATGTGGACAGGGACTAGCAAAGCACTGATTTCATATTTTTGTGTTGCGTTACATCACTTGTACTTCCAGGTTGCATAGACAGAGTTGGTACAATATGTTCCCAAATTACATTCTGAAATAGTAGCATCATGAATTTGTTTTCTGATTGCATCGGGTCAACAAGTACGACCAGCTTGTTGCTATAGGTGAAATCACTACATGCATACAGTGCAGACTATTTGACTTTGGGTTTACTGACGGTATAAAGCGCCCTAAATCAGAAAAAAGTTAGCCAGAAAAATACTGATCTGCTTTTAAGAGATGATCAAATATTTTGTTCGTGCTTGAAAGCACGGTGGCACGGTGGTTAGCACTGTTGCCGCACAGCAAGAAGATCCAGAGTTCAATTCCACCGTCAGGCCGGGGTCTTTCTGTGTGGAGTTTGCATGTTCTTCCCGTGTTTGCGTGGGTTCCCTCCGGGTACTCCGGCTTCCTCCCACCGTCCAAAGACATGCAGCTTGTGGGGATAGGTTAATTGGATAATCCAAATTGCCATTAGGTGTGAATGTGAGTGTGAATGGTTGTCTGTCCTGTGTGTTGACCCTGCGACAGACTGGCGACCTGTCCAGGGTGTACCCCGCCTCTCGCCCTATGACAGCTGGGATAGGCTCCAGCACCCCCGCGACCTTGAAAAGGATAAGCGGAAGCGAATGGATGGATGGATGGTGCTTGAAAATACTTTATACAGAACCAGACTGATTGTGTTAATACCAATATTTGGGAAGTTTAAAATTTCTCTCTCAATATATTTGCAGCTGTTGAGGTACATATAGTGTATTACAGCTTTACTGAAAAATGAACGTGATAGGATTGCTGATTATTAACCCTTCAGTACCTAACCTATTGTAAAGTCACTGCTTGGCTCCATTCTGGTGCTACTCTACTGCATTTGCTGCAATAATCTCTGAGGCTTAGCTGTTCTGCTGGAAAAACTATGCGATGTTGCTATTACCCCCAAACATCCTTCTCTTCATTATAGTCAGTAAAACGAAAAATTCTGATGCCAAAACATGAATTCTTATATGGTATCTTAAATAAGCCAGTATCCGCTTATACATGGATATATAGGTCAGGCTAGGATCCCATATTCTGAAGTATGTAAACAGAATGTTTTCTGCCCTTTTTAATGACAATTTTAAAGCCTTATCTATTACAGATTTCTAATGTATATCTTTGCAGTCCATATGTTTACACATCCAGGATTGCCAATAATGCCAAGCTATGCAATATATTTATTATGTAATATGTTGCAAGAAAGTATTCCGTTTTACATCTACTGAATTCTGGATTTGATTTGATATTGATGATTGCATTAAAAGCAGTTTCCAGTTTCACTGATAACTAAATGGCATTGTGATTTTCTTGACGGTTTGGAAACACAGCCCTCTCAGTTTTTACATTCCATGTTGGTGCAAAGAGCACTGTTGACTGCTATGTGCTTTTAGAACGTACACGTGGAGTCACGGAAATGGCTTTTTTTTTGTTGTTGTTGTATGTGCAAAATGGTTTAAATTTCATAAATGACTGGCTTTGTCGTTGTTCTGGGAGACTTCAAAACCACTGTGAAAATTTTTCCCACGGCACCAGAGTGAAAGAGGCTCCTTCTCTTAGCAGATACACGTTGGTGCACCCAAGTATAACTCATACAGTCTCAGAGTCATGAAATAAACACGAGAATTTGTCTCCCTTTCAGATCTTTTTTTGATTTTTGTCATGCTTTTCTTGGTATCCACAACAATGCAAACACATCAGGGCTGTTGACTCATCATTACTTTGACTCAGCCTATGGGTATTTATTTACTGTCTTTAATCAGCAGCTTTGGGTCATTCTGTGTTAATTTGTATGAGAAAACAAAATGACTTGTTCAATGAATAGATTGTCGTGTATTTACACGGTGAGGTATTGTTTTAGATGAATTACTGTTTGTTCATGTTGTTGATTGGCCAGTGAAATGTCAAAAATGGTTAGCTTGAACGATTGCGTGCAGACTGAAAATAGAGAAGTACAATTGTCTTACAATCTATTAAAAAAATGCTGCATTTGGTTAAGGATATTAAGAATGAAGACTTGTTCGTGCATTCCTGCACTTCTCGGAGTCAGGAAGTCTAGCTCCAGCCTAGCTGTGGTCACGTGTTTTTGAGTTGGAATAAGGAAACACAGTTTAGTCCTAAAAAGACGACATGATAAATCATTGCTAGGAGTGATTAAATAACATGTTGACAGCTGTCTGCAGGTTTTACTCAGCTCATTATTAAAGTATTCAAATGAAAATATTCTCAGACTTTGTTTTGTTTTGTTTTTTAGTTTCAACATGAATGAGTGTTTACTCAAATTAAGAAACGATTTTTTTCTGCTTTTAAACACCATCAGTACAGAACAATCATCTACTGTTTCTCTTTTATGCACCTTACATTAAATGTTTCTTACCTGTTTTTGTATCTAGTGGGGTTTTTTTGTTTGTTTGTTGTTGTTGTTGTTTTTTTTTTGTTGTAGGTAGGATAGGCTGCAGAGGCCATAACAGAGTCCATTAGTAGTTGATTCTTTTGGTTTTCCCTCTTTGTGTATTTTCTTCTAGATGTATAAACAAACATTTACGTTTACTTCAGTTTAAATGATGTCTGTAAGGCAGATTTTAGTCATATTTGAAGAACACTGAAAAGCACATGATTAAATTGTCTTAAATAGTTAAGTTGGTCAATTGAAGCTGCCTGACTACTGAGGACTTTAAGTGTGTTTACTGTAAATACACCTAAAAAAATACATTAGAACATAGACTATTAATACCTCATCCATCAGACCTACATTGAGCTCACAGCACTCATTCACATTTTGCTTATTTTATTTTCTGTTTCTTTGTTGACTGGCCTGTGTTTCTGTAACTCTTACATTTTTTTCCCTTTTCTAGGTTTGGTGACATGCAGTGGTGAGAGGCTTTGGAATTAATGCAAGTTCACTTGGTTTTTGCTCCGTGAGGTCAGACCTGCCACCATGAAGAGTGAGGTGCCGTCTGAGGCCGCTAACAGACAGGAGCATATGAAGGAGCAACTGGTGAATCCCGAACCCATGGAGGCAGCCAAGAGCTTCCCTAACAACATGGAGGTGATTGGAAAAGCTGGCAGCGATTTTGAAACTCTTTGTGAGTCGAGGCATCGGCCCCTGAGAGACACAGGGACACATAGAGACTCAGAACGGAGCTTTCCCGGACGTAGAAAACGAAAAGGCCAACAGGCAGGCCCATCAGACTGCTCGCTCAAGGATGGCAACATCAGTGAGAGTTCATTGGCACCTCAGCGTCCCAGAGTAGAACTTTTACAGCAACCCAGCGAGGATGAGCATAATCACGAGTCCTCTTTTAGTGACTGTGCTTCGTCCCCTTCATCCAGCCTGCGATTCGGGGACTCAGACACTCTTAGCTCTGAGGACGAGGGGGAAGCAGGAGCAACAGGAGGCCAACATAAGGCCCCTGCCCTGACAGGAGGCGGAGCCACTGGAGTCGGCTTGCGCCCTGCTCTGGGCCGAACTCGGGGCAGCCGTACTCATAACTGGGTGCGGTCTGATGCTGAGCCCGTGCTGCTGAAGCGGGCGTGCCTGAGCAGCCGGCGGCCTATACATAGGAAAAGGTTTGTGAAAACGGCTCCTGGAGGAGGTCAGCGGACTCAGAAGCAAAAGGAGCGACTACTACAACAGCGAAAGAATCGTGAAATGTTTGCACGCAAGAAGTATGCTCTACACCACAGCACCAGTAGTTCCAGTGAGGAGCTCAGCGGTGACTTGTCCTCTGAATCTTCTACTGAAGCAGAGGATGAGATGTATGTAGATGTTAGCAGCACTAGCAGCCAGACCAACAGTGCTGCTGTGGCCTCAGGTAATCACTAACCCTTACTCTGTTATACATTTATCTCTGTGTTACATTACTTTGTTGGATTACTTTTTAGTGCTTAATGAATTGACAAGTAAGGGAATAATTTATTTTCTCAATAACCAGTCTGTCAAAGAAAGGTTAGATTGTTTGCACATGACATGGGGTACGATGGGTTTTATATGTAGCAGCAGGCAAAATTATACACCACAGCCTGGGCATTTATTTTTCCATTATGTAATGGGTTGTTTTCAGCTCTTTGAAAAAAAAATCACCACACTTGTAACATTATAATGGAAATTATTTCTCCTAAACATCACGGTCACCATGATCTCTAATGCTGCACAGCAACCCAGCATGAATTAACATATTTTAATTGAAGTACGTTGATGCAATGTTAAATTAACATGCACTGAAAAGCGGAACAGAAAAAACAGAAATGGCTCGTGAGGTCAACACATGTCGTGCAGCTTGCACTGACTGCTTTTAATCACAATAAAGGTTGTTAGTGTGCTAGATATATATATATATAAATATATATATATACAAATATATAAATTACTGTAATATGCATACAGTAATGTGCAAAACTATTGAGTCACTCCTTATTTGTTTATATTTTGCTTCCAAAGAGCCAGGTTTCAGTCAGTAATTCTCCAGACTTTTAAACTGTTTCTTTGGACATTACCTGTTATTTTTTAAATTCCCTTTCAATCAGGTCCTTGTACTTGATCATTTTCAGAGGAATACTTTCTCTTGTCAAGAGATGGACGAGCATTGTCCACAAATAACAGACATCTTAGCAAAGGACCAATTTAAAATTGCATCTTCAGGCACTCTTTTTTTTAGCAGCAGCCCGTCTCAAAAGCAGATATTTTAGTTCCATTTCTTTAATTGAATCTATGACAAAAGGCCCAAAATAAGAGTCTGGCATGTATAAATATAAGTTTTGGGCCAACAAGGTGATCGACAGAGAGCTATTAGCCAAAAACTTGCCTAGGATGGTGTGCGGAGTGTCGTTAAAAAATTGGAGGAAACTAGGCAAAAGGAGAACTGACTGGCTTAAAATACTATAAACAGAAGATGAAGAGTAGCAGAAAGTCATGTCTCTAATAGGAAAGCATCTGACTGACAACAATTTAAATTTTCACCATGACAACGATCCTAAACACACTGCCAATTCAATAAAAGCATATTCCATACAGTAGAACACTATGAGTCATTATCAACGCACTGCGGAATCATCTTGATAGAGAACAGAACAAAAGATAGCCAAATAGGAGCTTTGAATGTCTTTCGAGAAGCCTAGAGAACTATTCCTTAATACTACTTAACAAAATTACAAGAAAACCTGGCTAAGACCGTTCAGACTGTGTTTAAAAATAAAGGAGGCTATACCAAATATTGATTTCAAGATGTTAGAACTGTATAGTTCACCTATTGCACCAATTGCACCAATTTCCCTTTTCCTAGCAAAACAAATGCAGAGAAATGACGATGACTCAAGAGTTGCACAGTACGGAATTTTTATAGACTTCCTGTTCCCTCACAGCACAATCAGGATCTAATTCTCTGTTGTAGAAGTTTAATGATGTGAAGTATCTCATTTGTTTCTTTAGTTGGAGTCACTAGCTCTTTAGGTGTGCTGGCATTATATGTACCCTCTGGTACAATTTTGGACTCCAGGTTTGGCCAGTTGGGTAGGGTCTCCTACTCCATAATTACTGCGGAATCACAGATGAACAATAGCATCGCTATTAGGGTGGGGTGGCATAGAAGTTTTAAGGTGCAACCTTTAGAGCAGTCCTACCCATATATCGCACAGTGTGAAAAGAATCTCAGTAGTGCACAGGTGAGAGAAACACACACATTGGAAGCTTATTTCTCATTTCCAGCATGAGGAGATTTTTGTATGTTTAATACAATAATGATTGATTTAGTCAATCATAATTAACATAAGTGGACAGATATCAGCTGAACAGCTAAAATGCTTTCGTGATAACATGTTCTGGCTTTTTTTTCTCCTAACAGTTTAACCATAGACCTATAGACCAGTCTGTTTTTATCTGTGTAAAAGGGCTCACCTGTCTCTGCTCTTCAGTGTGACATTTGCGCACGGTGTTTTTCACCAATTAACACGCTTGGGTTGAGAAAAAAAAGTTATGAAGACAAGACAAATGACTGTCTATCAAAATGCACCATCAGATTACAGTATAATTTAAACATTAAATCAGAAGTCATAAAGATCCTCTTTTCTTTCATTTAATAATAATGATGGGTCATTGTAGCTGCTATACACACACACATTTACATGTTCAGAAGCATGCATATGTCTGAACACATCTATCTTGCAAGGTTACATGCGGAGATTGACATGAAGCCATAGCGAGGTAGATTCAATTGTGAATATTATAATAATTATACCACTGAAATAATACAACAGTGTGTACTGCAATCTGAAAGCACAAATGGGAAAACCAGAGTGAAACTTACCACAGAGGTTCAAGTAGAAGCTACTGAAGTGCTGAGCTCCAAACACAGAACTACTTTACTGAGATCCTGCAGTAACGTCCAGCACAGTCTCAGGACACAGCTAAAGCCAGATTTATGGTCCCATATTTGCGTCCATTTGTGTAGCTCTTTGGCTGGGCATACAAGATGATGCAAATTCATCCACTACAGAGGCTCTGAAGATGCACTCTAAATGGCTAAAAGTGCATCAGTTGACATCAGTGTCACTGTGTGTAGGTCGAGTGCTTGAATTTAACAGCTGGAATAAGAATAGGATGAGGAACAGTTAAGAAAGTCCTTAGTTGTTTTTAACACTCTGTTTCAGTGTATTACAAAGAACTTCTTTACATAGTTTGACTTCTTTCGGGCTAAGTTGAAAACTAAACAAGAGTAGTCAGCTTTCCATATAATTTGTAAACTGCCTCCAGCTGGCTGTAGACCACCATAACGTATAGATGTGGGTCTGAAAAGCTCTGTGTACACCTATACATGACCCACACAGTACCATGAGGGTCCTTAGGAGAAAGAGGCCTTCATCTGCCCTGCTATAAAGACGGACCACAGCTGCTTGGCTAGCCCCTGCTGTGAGGCTGTAGGAAAATCATGGCTTGGCACAGCATGGCTAAATGAGACTAACATGAGCAAAATGAAAACCCTATTAATTTCTGTTTTCTGAAGCTGGATCAGAGTCTACAGGTTTTCCTTTTACCGAAGGAGATTTTATTCTGGCTTACTAGCATGTCCCGTTAATATGAAAGGAAACAAAAAAAAATGAAATGAACTTTATGATAGTTTTTGACTGGCATTATAGCATTCCATAAATGTGATGAATGTTGAAACATACATTAGAATATGATGGCTAAATATTCAGAGCCCTACCTCTGAGAAATGGCAACTGCTGCAGTCTGTACCTGTTCAGGTTTATGAAGCTACTAAATTCAAACTCTAACTTTGTGATTTGTTTCTCAGTGACTGTAAGAATGAAATCCTTTGAAAAGCTCCACCTCCGCCTTCGTTCATTGTTTCTTTCATGTAGCTATTTAGCCTGAGCGATATTTCTGCTGCTGTGGCCCTAAGGGAGAATGGAAAGTTAGTTGTTGTGCCTCTGTGGTGGGAGACAGGTGGGAGAAAACTCAAACACTGTAGAGCAGCAGCCTTTGCATAGAAACAGTGAGTCTCTGAGGAAAAACAAGGCATTTGTTTACAGCAGGGGAAAGCAAGGAGGCAAGTGATGAAACCTTCCTTGTCCAGGGTTTGATGTAGGTGTGTGATGTAGAGAGGAAAGAGTTAAATCTTACACAATGTATTAAAATGGGGAAACAATTTCACAGCTAAATTTAATTTCAATGCAGTTTCAATGCAGTTTATGCCTTAATTGATTTTCTTTAATAAAATCAAATAAAATTCTGGTAAATTACTGGTTTAAACACAGATCAGACTCTTGGCCACACTAAATTGCCCCAAGCATATTACGTGTCCTCACAGTGTTGTGTTTGTTTTTAAAAGGTATAGTAGCACGAGGTGTTTATCTTATTAAACATTGCACATATTGGCTACAGTTCCCTACCAACTTGTTTTTGTGACTACATAAAGGCTTCACCTGAGTGCCAGGCAGCTAGACTTGCAGAAGGTGCTAAGCAGCAGTTCTCATGAGAGAGTAGGAATAGAAATCACTCTGGGGAATTAGACTTCAGTAACATGGCAAGTCACTTGGTGATGTGCACAAAGACACGGTTTACCTAAGCAAACAAACTGCACAAATATACTCTAGCGCTAAGTAAAGTAAGCAAGCATTAGTTTAAGTTGTTTTAAAATCTCTTAACCAGCTTCCACAAGCTCTGTTCTACAAATCTTTCTGAATTTCATTCCTTAGAGATCATAAGGTGACAGTGTTACAGTTTAAATGTGCTATACGCTGTAAGCCTGCCTTGGTATTTATGTGGAAGGCCAACCATGTGGGAGAGATCTTGTAAGTTTGACTGAAACACCCAATGCATGAGTCAGCAACTCTGACTTGCACTGAGATATTGTGATAATAATTAGAAACAGGCATGGGACTGTAAGCAGAAATAATCATGTCTCTGACTTATACTGTGTATTGTCGTCATCATTAGTGGAGACAAAGTTATAGTTTCAAGTCTGGAGCTAACCCTAAAATAAATTCATGTTTGGGGAGACTGCTGTCATTACCCTCCCATGGCACCGGCACTGCCTCCATTTGCAATGCTGAGAAGAATGATGCAGTTCTCTCCAATTAGTTTGCCATGACTAACCTGTTTGAGCAGTGCCTATGATGCACTGGGCTCCTTGAGTATAATGTGGGTGGCATTAATACATGCACCCACACAGGACAACTTGAGTGTTATTAATTGACCACATACATTAGATATAAATCGGAAAATTAAATAAATGCACATTTGTGGGTTTGCGTAATGCATATTTGTATTTTTAAAATGGATTACTTTACAAATGTAATAATATCTTCTGGTTTCCTTCTTTTGATGTGTCAGTGCAACCGTTAACGCTTTGCAGACACACCTTAGGGCTATCCCATGGTGTTAAGTGCAAGTTGAGATGGAGTGGGATCTGTTGCATCGATTACATTTCTCTTGTGCCCAGAGCTGCTGAACTGAGCAATTTCAGCTCAAAGGTTTATTGGTTGGGTTATTTGTATGCTTTAAGCAAGTTACTTATATTTTACTTGATTCTGGTAAGCAGAAAACTGATTGAGCTTAATAAAAATTCGGACTATGACATGTTTATGCTGTTTGTTTTATTGTAGTTAGATGATCTTTGCATTTATCAGATAGTATCTGGTCAGTTTATTAGAACTGGGGAGAAAATTGATAGAATGGTATTGTAATATGGTGGTATTGTATCAATATAGGGACACATGATATCTATATTTTCTTAAATACATTAAATTACTCTGGGAATACTATGACAAAGAGGGCTCATCTCGTACATCCTGGGATAACATTAGTTGAGCAAACATACATTATATTGACTCAACTGAAAAAACATCCAACATTGGACACAGTGTGAACTAGGAGTCAGCTTCATCATGCTAACTAAGGGCTCAGTCACATGAGTAAAAGTAGGACAGCAACATCCTTGCATCTACAAGAAAATCTGCCTGGTGGCTGCCTGGTGATTGCATTGAATTTTTTCACATTCTGTGACCGATTGCAGCTTGTGATGTCTAAATGGTTGCACATAGCTTGAGCGTGTTGATCGCAAGGTATAGATTGCATGATAGGAGGCAACCTTTCTGCAAGCAGTTGAACTCAGACTTGGACTGACTGCAGTCACCATCAGAGAAAGTTGAAGGCTTGCACATAACTGTGATCTAATAATCAATATGTTAAAAATGTAAATAATAATGTATCATGAGTGAAATATTGTGATAATATTGTAGGGAGTCTGGAGTACTACACTAACTTTTGGTAATGGGTTTATTCAGGTGCTCTGGACGAGGATGTGGTGGTGATTGAGGCGTCTCCAGCTCCCGCTCCTGCTGTCCCTGCAAGTGAGGAGATCAATGTTACCTCAACGGACAGTGAGGTAGAGATCGTCACAGTTGGAGATGGGTTCAGGTAGGCACCCCAGCTTTTTGACTAATCAGTGAGAGTAAAATAAGATCTTAAATTAATTTGACCCTGACTCTAACTACTTTGAATTCTTAAGGGTCTTAGGTGGACGCAGACTAAGCATCTGAACTGAGAAAGGAGTTTGCTGTTAGTACAGTTTGTGTTTTTTTGTCATGAAGTGTAAACAAAAACTCAAGCTCAGTATTGTGCAGCTTGGGTTATGACTTTTCTTAACTTGCAAAAACAGACTTTTACACATGTGCTGTTAATGCTGTTTTTGTATACCAGTGCTATGCATTCCGCTTTCACAACAATGCAAAGTGTCCACTTGGGTCAGTGTGGCAGATTAATGCGAGAGTTTCTGCAGACACTAAAGTTTCTGGCACAGCTACATCCTTAGCGTACCTTTTAGCAGACTAGGTAATAACTCCTCAACTTTGACATGAGCTACTGACATGACTACCTATGGGAGTGAATGATTCTGTTGATTGACATATGAGGGAATGGTAAATGCATTAAATGGAAGGCACCAATGCTAAGAGACTGGTTGGCAACCATCTGGCAATCCACAGGTTGCTGGGAAAAAATATGCATACCATGATCGGTTGTGAATGCCTGCTGGTTAGTGGCAGATGCTAAAGCTTCATTCATGCAGTCCTAGAGATCTGCCAGTGACGCCCAGTAACCACTAGTCACCAGAGAAAATTGTTTCTTCTGTGACAATTGGCAAGAAGTCACTAGCGTAAAACTGATCACAAAGAGGTACACAGTGCTGCACTGAAAACCACCTTACTGTTGCTTTGGTTATTAGCAGGTTGCTGCACTCGACTGTAGTTTGCATGGAAGAAACAATCTTGTCTACAAACACTTGCAAACCCCTTCCAAGTGTTCGTGAAACTAAAAAGTGCAACACAAACTGAAAAGAGACCATTGGTAGAAACTGCACATTTTGAAATATGTTGGTTGTCACAATATGATAAATCTTTTTTTTTTTTCTAGTTTGCTTTGCTTTTTTATCCAGTTTTAGCTCAGTGAGTCAATTTTAGCTCATCAAGAGAAGAGAAGAGCATCTTCCATTCAAACTAAGGGTGACCATTGCAGTCTGCTATTAACCAAATAAGATCTTTGGTGTAGTAGGGTCCTCTTTGCAAATGTTTTCACAGAGTGACAGCCGGCAACCACTTGCCATCCAGTTAGGAAATGCACATTTTTCTCTAGCAGCTGGGGTGGGGGTGCCAGGAGGGTAACAACTTATCTAGTTCTGTGAGATGTAGCCTAACCAGTGTGAAATGTTTACCAGCATGCAGACATCAGCTGCAGAGCAAAAGGGAATTGCTTTATATCAGGACATGGCTTTCCTCTTCTTAATATTACTAAAATAGCTAAGACACTGTTAGCTCCAGCTTCAGCACTTCGCTCTCTTAGACCTTTTATTTTAAGGGCTGATCTGTGATAATGTACAGTAAGGATAGTTTAAAATGCCTTATAAGACTTAAACCAAACGTTAGACAGCTGGCTTTGTTAGTGTCTCCATGTGGGTGTAGCCATTGTGACAGAACTAGAAAAAGGAGTAAGTGCAGGTTGGTCATTGCTTGTTTAAAGAGAAGTTGTAGGATGGGGGTGGAGTGTAGTGCTTTAGTTGATTTGTTTTGCTCATGGATTCCATAGCTCTGCTTACATTGAACCGAGAAACCAGTCCTAGTAGAGCTGCATGCCTACATGTTTATAGCTGTAAACCCACATCACCCTGAAGCCACCTACGCTGTGCCTCTGCCGTTTAACTCTTTCTAGATATGTCAAGCGCAATGTGAGGTCAACCAGATGCGTGACTGAAGGTTTATAGTTAACTTGTTACATCACGAATGATTTAAGTGGCAGGGACAAAAAAGTCACTTTGACATGCCACTTTTTTTTATATGCTACTAAAATGTTAAAACTATATATAAAACCAATGTGAATAATGACCCCATATCACAGAATAATTCTCAAAATCATGTTTACTTGTATATCAGAAAGTATTCCAGACTTCTTTAACATCACTAGAGGTGTATTTTGTTATGTAAGCTTAAAACTACCCTGGAGTAGATGTAGTGTGAGTCTTTTTTGACATCAAGTGACATCTTGCATTCAAAGACAATTATATGAATTTAAAAAGAAACTCCCAGACTTAGTAAGACCATGAGGGCAGTACAGTACCGATGACCTTTAATGATTAACCCAGTTTTGTGGATGCATGCATAAATTCGAATATTTTGTGGCAAAGAATAACAACAATAACTAGCTGCTTCCACACTGAGTCCCTTGTCCCTAGGATGGAGTCCAACTTAACCAACCTCTGGTGCATATGGAGAAAGTTGTAGTCCTAGTTTTGCTCTGCAGCCTCTTGGGCTCAGCATTGCAGCACATGAACCAGTTCTGCACCTTTTTGTTGTTGTTTAGAGTGGTTCTCCACAGCATAACAAGGGCATGCACAAGGCTGGTTGGACTGTGCACAACTGCATAATAGACTTTCTGGAGAGACAGCTAAATGATATCAAGGACAGCCACAGCAGTGCCAGCTAACAGAATTACTCACTAATAAAGAAACTGCTAAAATGACATGCAGAATATACTTATCCTGCTTTTGATATACCTGGGCATCTCACACAAATAAAGTCCGTATTTGGGGAAACACTATATATACATTGCATAGCCTGATTGGTATCATGGCTGCCATATCAGTGTATATAATGCTTAAGTTTTTACGGTATGGATGCTTGTTAGAGACAGCCATTGATAGTTTTGCACACTGACTTGAAGAATGTATATATGTAAAGTAAAATGTGCAGCATTTGAGAGCAGTGTGTTTAGAGAAGGTGTATTCCACTACACCCGCCTCCATTTTCTTCAACCAATGAATCTTTTCTCTCTCTTCTCATATAACTTCTTGCCTCCTCATGCAGGCGATTATGCAGCTCAGTTCACAAACCTCTGCCTCTGTGTTAACCTCCATCTGTCTCCTTTGGCTTTCTGTCTTTAACCACATTTTTCCTGTTCCTACCTTTCACATTAGTCTATCAGTAATATATGAAAAATAGTTCCTGGAAGTGAGTATACCCAGCCTGCGATGTCATGGCCTGTCTGCCTGTTTTCCTCACTTTCAAAGATGTCCTGTCTCATTAGAGAATGTAGAGATGAGCTCTGCTGTAAGGGGGATGGGCAGCAGCAGAGCAGAAGGGCGGAGAATCAAAGGCCAGGAGAATGAGCAGTGAAATCTTTGTTCACACTGCCAGTGGTCTAATTTATATGTTCATGTGCAGTTTATACTAGCACAGGCACGATATTCAGAAGTATGAAAACCCACATGCATATTGTATCGTGACTTTTTCTTGGTTTGTTGGGTGATTGGCTGCTTCTGGTTTGATTTATTTAATTGTTTGTGATACATTTGCATGAAAACAACTTCTGTGGGCAGAAGAGTGGGTTTCCTAAGTAACTGCTGTAGCATAAGATAAACTCTCACTAAACATAGATATACTTTTTATTCTGAAAACAGAGAGAAACAGTCTTAGAGCAGCCAAGACAAATCAAAACGTAACGTAATGTAAAAGCTGAAGATAACACAGTAAATAGCCTGATAAGTAAAACCATACAGGGTTGGACAGCCTCTCTTCACTCCCAGCTTGTGCAAAATGTGGCACTCCAAATTCAGGTTTAAACCAACAGCAGCACTTTTGACATAAGTGGGGAAAAAACTCTAAAAAAATTAAGGAAAGTGTTTCCATTTTTAACCCACTGCCTCTCAGATTGCTCATTTGACTTACTGTCAGTGTTCTCATCTTGAATTTGAACAGCTGGCAGTTATTTTTTTGTTCATGCAGCTTCACAGTTGACTCGCCTGTAAAGCTGTGCGTCAGGAGAAAATTCCAGTGTTTTAACAGTGCACTGTGGGCTGCGTTTGGCAGCTGGTTCACCCAGAGCACAGTGAGTTACAATAAACAAGGATTATGTAGCTGACATGGATCAATTAAAAAAAAAAGCCCTTGATGAGTCCCTGCCCTGATTCTGCAAATCAGCTCAGTATATGCATAGTAGGGCAGTGAATATCACGAGACACTGTGTGAGCGTTATGTGCGTGCTACATTTTTCTGCAGGATTCCTGAAAGTTTTCTACTCTGTGTTTAGAGTTGGAAGGCCTAAATTATGAAGACGGAGTCAATACTGCTGTCAGGGCAAAGCTTAATGCCTCACATTGTTTATTCTCTCTTACACAGTGCTGTTGGCCTTGTATGATCCCCTCCCAACCTTTAAACTCCCAACCTCCCAGCCTTAGCTGCCCATAGCATCAGTCCCAGCAGTTTACATTGCCGCAGTGCACAGAACCTCAGCTCCCTGGGGTTTGTGTCTCTCAACACTTTGGTTTGGCACAGCCTCGACATTGCCAAGCCACCCATTCCCACAGTGTTCATATTTACAATGTACTGTTTTGCTCTTTGCTGCCAGCCCCCCACACTCAAGGGGTCATAGTGGTAAACAGATATTTACAAAATAATCCCAGGGCTGCTTAATTAGGAGCCCATCCCTAGTGGCAAGCCCTGCTCCTTGGGATCAACCCTGAGCTGAGGATGCTGGCCAATTAGACCCCAGTACAACCACCATGTACCCCTCCCCCCCACTCCCTCCACCCACAGATGCCACCCTCACTGCTGTGTGTTCAGTGGTGAGGAACAAGTGTTTGTTAGCAATGTGTGAAGTATGAAGTTTAATAAGCTTCCTCCTCTATTGTTGCATTGTGCAGTACGTCCCACAGGAAGCTGATTTGGACGAGGACAGTATGAGCTAGTGGGAATCCCCCTCAACACAAAGCGTTTGCTCTGTTACATTTAAGCAATGAAATCAAAGCCATCTCTTAACTCAGTTTGTCTCTTAGTTAGCCAGTTCAAAACGTTACATATTCATCTTTAAAGTATTAAAGTAAAACATGCAGGCACTAAAATTGAAATGAGGAATAATAATACTTTTTATTTACTAGTTAACTTTATACAGAGTGCAGTAAACACTTGATGTGACCAGTCTTTTGCTTTTTAAACAACATTAGTTTTCATCAGTAACACTTCCATAGGTTTAAGGTATTTGGTAGTTTGGTTATTTCACCAGCTTCCAGGGCTTGCCCTGTGTGTTCATTGGACTCAAGTCTGTCTTAATATTTCTTCAGGTGATCCTAGAGTGGTGGTTAAATCCTATTATTATCTTTAAAATACAAAATAAAACCTCATTCATGATATGACTTTATGGCATTAACAAGGTAAAAGGAAAAGAAGATTGTAGTATTTGCTCACTTCTTTCTTTGGTGTGAATAAGTCCATTCTTCCTATTCTACTCAGTTGGTCTAGTTTCTATTTGTAATGTGCTGGGACGAGATCAGGGAAATACCCTTAGAAGTCACAAGTATGTCATTTGGCTAAAACAAAGAGAAAGATTTTGGAACATTTACAGTGGGGGCCTCCACTTCACCTGATCTGTCTCTGTTTTCTCTGTGTTAAAAGGAAAACATGAGAAATAATTTAATTTTCCCAAAAGTTAGAAAATTAGTGTTTTTCAGTAGCCAAAACATAACAGAATAAAAAAGCTTGTAGGGTTAAAACTGCTGTTCAAAATGGGACTCGGTTAAATCGAAAATGGAATAAATGAAAAGCTGAATACAATAAAATCTAAATATGAGGATGCAGGTATGATGTGTGCATGGTGTTCTGCATATATCCTGAGCTCAAACAGATGTTGTACAAAGTGTTCAGCAGTATGTCCAGTAAGTGGTGCAGAGGGTGACCATTATTCATTGCCACAGTGATTTGGATGAACTCTGCATGAGCCAATAGCAGATTCCGGTCAGTGTTTATTCAAACTGGATTCAAACAGCAATGACGAATTCCCTTGGCAACTAATATGGATGCATTCCAACAGTTAGCAGTTCAATATTCAGGCTGCAGAAAAGTTCCTTCATAGTAACGTGATGAGGTTGCGCCACTTTTTCAGGAGGATACTCTGTATACAAAAGACTTCACACACTGATTTCTGGACTCTGCCTGTGTAAGCTTTTGGTTATCACCATGTTTTATTTGGAGCCAGACTTGAACACATTAAGACTTAAGAGAGTGAGGTGTTAAGTTACGAGCTAACGCTAGCTAGTATTGTTAGCAAGCTGTGTGCAAAAACTCCGTGTTTGTAACTAACAGACACATTTACCTGCTATTTAGTGCCTGGTAAACAGATTAAGGAAATACCAGAATTTAACCAAAAACAGAGCCACTGACTCATTAAGATGGTTACAACTCACTCTAAGCCATGCTATGTGTCAAATAATTCCACTTAAAAAATGTTTTTTCAAAAAGTCACCAACACCACAAATGTGGCTCAGAGGTTCAGTTCAGTGATTTGAAATGGCCAGAGTGAAACATAGTAGACAACAAGTGGCCTCACCCCTAGATGGCATTTGCCACAAAGGGCAAATTTATCAATAGAGAGCAAATCTATTTTTGTACCAGGCTGTAAACAAGTTTATTTAATGGCTGAAGCTCAGTGTTTTAACATGCAAGTCTCTGAGGACTGACTCATTTGTGAAGCCAGGCAGAAGTCAAGTTTTTGCCCCCACAGTTTGCTCCTTAAAATGGGTTAAAAAAAGGAAAAGGGTCAATCTAACAGTGACTTAATCAGTAACATATTGATGTCTGATGTATATGTATCAATCAGTAGGAATCCCTGAGCCAGTCACATCAGAGTTATTGAGACTGTGCTGTTGCTTTCTTCCCTCTGCTGCTGTGTATTCCTGTTTTTAATCTCTCATTTAGCCACGGTGAAATTCCCTAGCTGCAGAGCTCCATGGCATCAAGCTTTACGGCACTCCCATGTAGTCTCTTGACTCTTCTCCCTTGAGGTCATACCCTCCTCCCTCTGATCACCTAGATTTACAGTGCTGTGGAGGGAAATGCGGCTACTCCCTGGCCTCTCACTTGGGTCTCAGAGGCCATGGGGTAGAGCGACCGGAGCCTTGGAGAGAGAAAATTAAAAGAAAGATAAGAAAATGGGCTAAAGGTGGGGCAAGAGAAGCACAGCGTTTGACTTAATTCGAGGAAAACGAAAGGTGGTTGGAGATGATGGGAAGATTTAGATGCAAAGATGATCACAGAACAAGTCTGCAGATTCTAAAAGTCAGTTTTTTGTATTGTTTTTGTTTTTTGGGGTTTTTTTATTTAGCAACTAATTTACTAAGTAAATGATTAAAGTTTCAAACTAAACAACTAGTGCAGAACAGAAAAAGAATGCAAAACTACACAACCTAATGGATGATGTTAAATATTTCACAAACACAGGGGGCTAGTTTGTCAAGTGTGGCTTATCTTAGCAGCACCAGCTGTAATTCTTTCTCTGCAGGTCCACACACGTGTGCAGACTGTGGTTCTGTGTTGCTCTGATCAGGTGGTGATATGCCACTTTACTCCACCACAGGCTGCAGATCAAAGTATAACAGGACTGCGCTGGTTGCAGGGCTTGTCATCTGTTTTACTTTCCAGCATGCTCATTTACAGCTTACTGCCACAGAGTCATAGGGGCTGCTGCTAACTAGTGGTGGATGGGTGCTTAGCAGTTAAAAGGCATTGATCATTATTTATATTAGCAGAGTACTAACATTTAAACGTGTCGCTCACTAGTCACACACATCATTAGCCTACCATGCACTGTTTTAGATGCTGCAGCAAAACAAGCCATTACACGAAGTCCTTCTGTCAGATCTGCTCACTTTTACTTCCTTATCCACTTTTGCACCAGCAGCATCTGCTGGCCTGGAAATGAACTGGTCTGGCTCTTGTGAAACAAATGCTTCAGTGAGCTGTGAGAATAGTCCTGGTGGTCCTGAACTCCAGCATGTTGTAACAGTTTCTTTTTCTTTCTCCCCTTTTTTCAATGTGTCTATTTTCTGCAGGTCACGCTCAGTGGGGGGTCTTGGCCGAATGTGGGGTAATAGTTGCTCCCAGAATCGCCTCCAGGAGCCACGTGGACGTCACAGGCTCTCCACTGTTATCCAACCGCTGCGGCAGAATGCTGGGGAGGTGGTGGACCTCACGGTTGATGAAGATGGTAACACAGAACTCGTTTTAACAAAGCCTGGTTAAAAGATTACTAAGCGAGGTTTTAACTTGGGTTCATTACTGACTCGGCTAATGTGCTTTTCATGCAAGCTGTGTGAGAGTTGAAGTAACTTATTTGTCACAGTCTACACCTGTGAAAGATACAACTAAGACTAACATATATACAAGGAAAAAAAGTCATTCAGTGCATTCGCATGCATCAGTTTTGTTATTATGTGTTTCAGAATAAAAACATTTAAAAGGAAACTTAAAAAAATACCCAGAAATACTGGATTTAATTGTCAAGTTGTTACAAAACTTTAATTTAAGCCACATGCCAATCTCTGGAATGTTTTAAATTTAGATATGAGATGTAAAGTAAGCAGACAAAGATCTAATGTTGAGTGGAACCAAAAGCGATATTTTACCAAAAACATCTAATTAGTAAAAGAATTGGCTAATTATGTATTAAATTGACTTAAATATTAGTGTCATTGTAGTTCATACTGACTCAGCTTTGTATGGTTCTGCGATAACATTAACCTAAACCAGTAAGGTTGCATTTCTTTTCAGTGTATTCGTATCTCGCACTTTACTTTCTGTTACATTGCTTTGTATTGGTATTTGTCTCTTAGCCTGGATGTCATTCTCTGTATCAGGATGCGCCTGTGATGGGTAGCAAAATGGTGCCTCACGCAGTATTAGAGCATTTGCATTTCTTAGGAGAAAGAGGGGAAATTAATTTGTGAATATGAAAAGCAGATGGTGTTTACACACTGGAATGCTAATAAGGTCTGCTCTTCTACTTGGCTGCTAAGCCTCTGCAGACACTTGCTACAGTGTGCACAAATCCCACAGTCCCTACTCCAGACAAAGTGTCAGCTCGGGTTTAAGGTGGTCATAATCGTGCTTGGGAATCGATAAGAAATTAGCGATTTCATAATCGATATCAGTTATTGATTAGATTCCTTATCAATTCTCGTCAAGTTCTCACTGGCTCTGCTTTGAGAGTCGCCAAGATTTCCAAGCAGCATATCAAAGACATTACATTCATACAAATTAATAGCGTGCTGTGTGGTCAAATGTTGCACATTGGAGGTGTTTCCCCTCTTTGTTGTGATCATTATTGGGCTCATTACTCAAAAAAGTAATTATTACCTATTACGCAGAACACTTGTCTTAAACGTAATGCTGTACATTACTTAATGTCTTTATCCTTGGAGTAATTAATTACTACTACTACTCGTTAACATTACTTTCACATTTCTCTATAAAATGACCTGAAACATACCGTCTCACAATTACCAGTTAACAATACAAACCTATAGGTTCCACACACCAACACGAATCCCTATCCTAATGAGGACACACATATGATATTTCTCTTATTATTTACACAAAGCCGACAGCACAAAAGAAATCACCACAGTGACTCTACTTTAGAAACATGAACAGCTAGAAACAGAGGCCGCAGCCTGACTGCTCATCTAGTTGTTACCTGTTAAAGTACACGGTCTGGCTGCTGGGCATTCACTCAGCTTTAACATCAATCTGTGTTCTAGCTAACTTAGCATTAGCATTAGCATACTGCCTGTGGAGTTGCTTGCAAAGAGCCAAAGTTCTGTTAGCAGTCTAATGCAGTTGTTTCTGTAATGGATGGATTTTGCACTTTACCATCGCGCTCCCATGCTTTTGTGGAATAAAAATAAAAGTAATGTCATAACCATACTGTAGACTGTGCCACTATCTTCGTCCTTCTGCAAACAAACTGATACAGCTGATTGTAGTACAAGTACAGTCGATAAAGGGGATTGATAGGCAAGCAGCCTAAAACTTCCAAGGAACTGAACTACCCAATTCCCATCCCTACTTCTGATCAGTAACTCAACTGACAAAAGTGAGCTGCTTTTTATTTTGGTGACTTAATCTTTTCTGGTTACCATTTGACTTTCTTTGTTTTTTTTTAATCCACAGATCTCTCAGTTGTGCCAACAACCTCGGGCGGCATTCAGCCTCAAACAGTCAGGTCCTCCTCATCATCATCATCATCCCATCAAGCCTCTACCTCAGAGCTCAATGATGCCCCAGGCCCTTCCACTAGCTGCCCAGGTTCAATACCTGAAAGTATGCACACACAGAGGCCAAGTGGCTCTGCTCGCACAGCTCCAGAGGGTAAGACAGGACACGGCATGTTGACATCTGCTGCAGCAGGCAGTTTCATTTAAACTGTTGTCTGAAGAAATCTTGTGTTTAAAAAATCAATTCTTTTCAGTGGCCAATTTCTAATTAGTCTGTATTGTGTGGTCTTCTGTGTTATTGTCTGCCTTGTAAAAGCCGTTTTAAAAAGAAAAATAATAATCATATATCTTGCTCTCATCAGATGACAACAGACCAGGTTTGTCAGGTACAACAGGAGAAAATGCAGGCGTGGCCATGCCTAGGCTCCCGTCCTGTTGTCAGCAGCACTCACCATGCGGAGGCCCCTCCCCTGGTCACCTGCCCCTGAGCCACTCCCATTCAAGCTGCTTGCAGGCGTCGTCCCCTCAGCAGACCAGCAGCTCTCAGCACAGCCACAGCAACACTCAACACTTTCTCCACCATGCCCACCACCCAGCACCGCAGCCCCCAGGCACCATGCTTTTTCCAGAGCCGATCTGCCCCGTGGTGCGACCCAGTGCTCTGCCCGCCCCCTGCGCTGGAGTCAGCAGCAGCAGCAACAGCAGTAGTAGCAGCAACGCAGCCCACTACCATGACCAAGTATGGCTGTTTGTACAATATTTATTGAGTCATAGCTGTTAGCGAGGCAGTATAAGCATACGCTGATTCCACACAAACCAGGTTTTCGTGACCACTAAGGTGCATGAAGACCCCAGAGATGTTTCAAGTGGAGCTAAGGGAAGATCAGAGCTAAGGAAAAATCAATTTATTAAGTTAAATATGTATCCAAATGTATATTGTCAGCAAAGAACTGCCCCAAATACTGAATCACCCTTATGTTGAAAAGCAATGATGTAGTCTGAGTAATGGGAAGTTACAGTAGTTGGGTTAGAGGCTTTTAGCTACCTTCGCTGTTGCTTCATACTTTGCCTCATTCCAGGCATTTATTGAGATTAGCTGACAGGTGTTTGGAAACACAGAACAGCTGTACTTACTCTGTCATGAGGACTGGTTATATCCCTACAGTATCCATAACCTTGCTGGGTGAATGAAGTGAGAGGATTTTTTTTGTAATTATTTCATTCTACAACAACTTCTGAGCCTGTTTTTGTCAAAGCTTCATGTTGCATTTGGAATCAATCAGTGAATGTGATCATTGTTTTAGTTACAGTGCTGCGACAAACTACTTGCCCCCTTTTCTGATTTCTTAGTTGTTTTGTTTCGTTTTGCATATTTGTCTTGTGTCTGTTTTATGCTTCAGATCCTCAAACAAATTTTAGTACTTGTCAAAAATAAGTCAATATAGAATTTTTGTTCATCATCATCCATAAAAAACTATTCAAGTGTGACCCCATGTGAAAAACATATTGCCCCTCAAACCTGGGTCATAACCTGCAATCAAGTATTTGTGATAACTGGAAGTGAGTGTTTCACATTGGTGTGGAGGAATTTTGGCCCGTTCTCCTTTGCAGAATTCACACACGATGGAGAGTTTTCAAGCATGAACGGCCTGTTTAAGGTCACGCCAAAGCATCTCAAGAACATATGATTTACATTTATATTTACATCTCTCAGCCTGGAAAGGGTTACAGAGACATTTTTAAGGCTTTGCGACTCAAATAAACCACAGTGAGGGTTCACTTGAGTCCACACATGTAGAAAATTTGGAACAGTGGTGAATCTTCCCAGGAATCAACTCGAACTGCAGGCCTCACTTCTTTCAGTTAAGGTCAGAGTTCATGATTCAGCAATAAGAAAGAGACTTGGCAAAAATGGCATTTATGTGAGGATTCCAAGGCAAAAACCACTGCTGACCAGAAACAACACAAATAGTAATGATCAGAAACACACCAGCAACTCCACCTCTGAATGTCTCAAGAAACAAAATGAAGGGTTTGGAAAGGCCCACTCAAAGAGTGGATTTAAATCTGATTCAGATGTTGTGGCGTGACCTTAAACAGGCCGTTCATGCACGAAAACTCTCCAGTGTGGCCGAATTAAAACAATTCTGCAAAGAAGAGCAGACCAAAGTTCGATCTGAAAGACTCTATGCCAGTTGCTGCAAGGACTTTATGGCAGTTGTTGCTGTTAAGAGTGGCAAAACCAGTTATTAGATTATTAGATTTGGGGGGCAATTTCTTTTGTTGCAAAATCACCACTTTAAAAACTGCATTTTGCATTTATTTGATTTATCTTTGTCTAAAATGAAATTTTATTGATCTAAAACATGTGTGACAAAAATGTGAAAAAAGAAGAAGTCATTAAGGACTTCTTCACAGCGCTGTAGTTAGAGACTGAGGGAGAAAAAACTAAGTAGAGGTTTTTTTTAGTAGTTTGTTTGTTTTTCACTCAGAAAGACGAGCTCAGCATTCTGCAGATTTGGTCCCAATTCTTTCTGAAATGTCTGTCTTTCTTTCACAGCAAACTTTGCCAGTGGACCTGAGCAACAGCAGCGTTCGGAGCAGTGGAAACAGCGGGGCGAGTTTCCATGGCAGCACTTCAGCCTTTGACCCTTGCTGCCCAGGTTCCACCTCACGGCCCCCTGCTTATGTTTCCCAGCCCACCCCTGGGCCCAGTCAGCCAAGTGTGGTGGACTCGTTCAACTCCCCTATGGTGGCTCAGCCCCAGCCGCAAACACAACCCCAGCCCTGCAGACATTACATGCACCCAACTTGTGAGTACAACACAGTACATTACATCAGACTTTTTAAACTTTTGAAAATGCGTTTTGAAAGTTTGTTGCTGCCTATGAAAATAGATTTGCAATGCAATAACACTAACCAGTGCTCACTCACAGATACTAGTGCTGGCTAACAGGTTAATGTGCTCAGTGCTGAGAAACTTAATTTGCTACTCAGAATTTTCCAGTTTGTGGTTAGTCTGAAGCAATGCGATGAGGTTTCCTGGTGAGGATGTCATGAAAATTTAGAGTCACTGGTGACTCTCCTCACCTTTCCCTTACTTGTCCACCCTCCCTGTTTCAGTGCAGTTTGGACAAATATTAACAAATTCTGCAAAACAGGAAAATGGCAAGGCCCCAAGAGGACCTGTAATGTTTTTTTTCTTATTTTCTGTAATATATAATATTTTAAGATATACTATTAAAGCAATGCTAATGCTATACCAGTCTTTTATGGTGAAGAGACGGAGAACTGTCAATTCAGGGGTCGTTCTTATTCTCACCTATAGGTAGCTCTGGGTAGTGACTGAAAGAATGAGATATAAGATGTAAGCAGTGGAAATGAACTACTCCAAATGGTATGGGGTTCTTTTTAGTGATAGGGTGAGGAGCTCAGATTAGAGCAGCTACTCCTCCATACAGAAAGGAGCCACTTGGTCCAGGTATTTGACGTTTCAGGCATGTCATACTGGGCGGAGGCCCGGGGGCAGACCAAGGAAATGGTAGAGAGATTTCATATCTCAGCTAACTTGGGAATGTCTTGGTCTCCACCCACACCACAAGAACTGGAGGAGAGCTGGGCTGGGCTGAGGGAGGGGTGAGTGTCTCAGCTTAGACTGCTGACCCTGCAATCCAGACCTGCTTGAGTGGCAGAAAATGGATGGATAACTGCTGCTTGTATTAAACATAGCCAAAGTTTCAAATAGTGAGGTCAGCATGTGAACAAGTAAATCCCATGAGCCCAAGGCTCGGGCCTCACAATGTTTTAAATGGTTGACTTTAAAAAGTTTTTGGTCCCTTGGCTCGATAGGTCATAGACACAGGATGTCCTTTGCTGGTTGCGAGTGCAGTAGCTCCATAGCAACCTTGTGTTCAAACTGTTTTTGAGGGACAGCCAATAAGAAAACAGTAGAGAGCTAAATATCATGTTTTAGACAGATGAGGAACTGAACCTTTCTGCCATACTGGGTATATATAATTTTTTTAAAAAGTGATCATTTTCCATTAACTATTAGGCTTGTGGTTGGGGTAGGTTGGAAATTGAAGATATGTGCATTTATTTGTCCTTTTTTTTAACAAGAAGATTCATGCATAATTTGACAGTCTTAACTTTTCCCCTTTATCTCTTTTGTCAAACCCAGATGGCCCTCTAACACGTTCACTGCATCATCAGTCCTCTTCCGCCTGCCCTCATTCCCATGGGAACCCCCAGCTTACACCTCAGACCCCAGCACAAGGTGAATTTCTCATTCCCCACACCTTTCATGCACCTCTGTCATCCCACCCACCAGGCCACGCCGTGGCACCCGCCCCTCCCCCGTCTCTGTCCACCCACCACCTCACTAATTCAAGTGCCCAGCTGGCCCAACATCTCCCTGCGGACCACCAGACCCTGCCGCACATGTATAGGATGGAGGTTCAGAGGCGCAGGATGATGCAGCACCCCACGTGAGTACCTGTGCAGGTTAAAATTACATAATTAATGGCTTTTCTTTGCTGAACGTGTATTTTCCTTTCTTTCCAGACGAGCACACGAGCGTCCTCCTCCACACCCCCACAGAATGCACCCCAACTACGGCCATGGGCACCACATCCATGTGCCACAAACTATGTCTTCCCATCCTCGCCAGCCTGAGCAGAGAACAGCATGGTCAGTATCATCAGCAGTGTGGGTTGTGGGTCTTATAAAGTAATGTGTAAGTTTCATACCAGCTAATCCAGTGGTTCTTAGATTTCATAACTACCAAAAAGAAAGCAAAGAAGGAATGTGGAGACCCATCTCAGGCTCACAACTTGTCTTTTTTTTTTTAAGTCTTTTCTATCATGTCACAAACTGAAGTTATGTTTCCATGTTAAATAAAACATGAAGTGAAGTACCCTTTAGAAACAGTATTATAGATGTTTAATGTGACTGCACTTAC
Organism: Oreochromis niloticus; assembly: GCF_001858045.2. NCBI lineage: Eukaryota > Metazoa > Chordata > Actinopteri > Cichliformes > Cichlidae > Oreochromis > Oreochromis niloticus. The sequence goes on along the minus strand of NC_031965.2, from coordinate 21,965,591 downwards.
ATGATTATTTGGATTGATGTGGTTTGATGTAATAACGACTCACCGCCTTGTGTCAACAGGGAGCTCGGCATCGAAGCCGTGGCCCCGTTCCCTTCAGGGCACCTGCACTCCCACCTGCCCCACTACCACCCTCCCCCAAGACTGCACCACTTCCCCATCCCCTTCATGGTGAGGAACCTTCAGCACACAGGCATCCATTAGCATACATGAAAACGAATCACTTTTATATGGAGTCTGGCTGCGATTAATGGAGTTTGCCCTTATTTATAACATCAGTTATTTCAAGGATGGTTTAGTGAACCCCATGAATAATTCATTAGCAATTAATAGTGGCTCATCAACCATTTCGAGTGCACACTCAACAAATCCAAACAAATCCTTGACTCTCATCCAGTGCAAATATAGCCGACAGTTGTGATGTTATTATTATATTAAGGAATCTATCATCTGTGACCTTTATCATTACACATTTGCAATGCGTGCATTTTCAGAAGTTTTTTATTAATTAAATTATTTTGTTGAAACTTGGCTTCAGTTTTAGTAATGGCAGCAGAAGATGTTGATTTTGTTTATTTTTAATATAGCTAAGCTGACACAAGACCCTTCACGGGCCACATTACAGTGTGCTCAGACTGCATTCCTTGTATTTTAAGGCTAAACTTAATGAAACTTCTTCCCCTACAGCACACTGGCATATCTGAAGTGACCTACCCGCACATTAGGTACATCTCATCTAGAATTACTGGCTTCGGAAGAACTTATGAGGTGAGTACTGTTTGTAAATGTATAAGCCTGAGGACTGTTGGGTCAAAACACGAGCACGAGTTACCTTTTCATTCATCGCGGTTGTCTGTTACTATAAATTTAAAAATGGGTTGACTCATCTCCGCATGACTCAGCATTATTGTGATCCTGCCATGGCGTCAATGTTGGTTTGTTTTTATTCAAAATGCACGCTGGAGTCGGATGAATGCAGCTGTCACAGGAAAAAGAAGGGAGACGGTGTTTCAGTGGAAGGTTGTGCAAGGAAAGTTTTTAGTGTATAAATAACAGTTCAGGGTTATTAAAGAGACAGATTAATCCAAACCCAAAATAACCCTATAAATACACACACGCACACACACACACACACGTTTTTTGTTTTTTTTGCCAGAACTCTATAAGCAGTGTTTTCTGATCTATTCTTCCTGTAACCAGTGGTTTGCACTTTGTTCCAAACCTTATATGTATTTATACTCATGAAAGCATCTGTTGATTATAGACAGTGATGCTATCTGTGATCTTTTGGGGTTGTTGAGCTGGTCGGCGCATTCATTCTATTTAAGACTGAACCACATTGGTGTAATGAACTTTATACCAGCTGGTTTGATCAATTCTAAAATTTGATGTAATTCTTAAACGGTTCATCTAAAATGACCATAAACCCCTTAGCTTAAAGGTTGAAGTCTACATATCAATGGCATATTGATTGTTTGATTTTATTGAATATAAATTGAACTCAATCCCACTTGCCTTATTTGGCCTTAAACACCAAATAAGTACATTTGAAAAATTCACCAGTGGTGTCATGTCCAAGCAATCATCACATGATTACTCAGAAAATTCCACAAATGTTGACGTTGGCATTTTTTCATATAGGAACCGTTTTCTTTCTGCTGAGCTACACCCATCAACCACATCACCGCAAGAAAAAGGAGTGCGTCTAACTTTGACAGGTTCATACTCGTGACATCGGGGTAGGATGTAAAGATCAATGGTGTCTTCATAACTGTAGCTGTAACGCTCGTCGTCACAACGAGCTGTAACGTTAGCTCGGTACACGTCTTCCTTGGTGGTGAATGTGGTTTGATAGGAAGAAAATAGTTCCCATTTTGAACTTCTCACACTGCAAACCCAACTCAGTCTCAAAATGGTGAATTGACCTCTGAGCTCTGTGTGGCCAGATGTTCATGAGCAACCTTTAACCTGATAAAATTGCTCCCAGAACACGTGTCTGTCAGTTGTGACATGAAAGTTTCTTCTCACAGAACCGTCAGTGAATTGAATTTATTTGCTTTCACCTTTGCCAAGTCACACAATCCAACAAGCCTAACAAGCACAGTGAGTGGCTCAGTAGGTAACCACAGCTGTCCTGCTGACACTGCATAAACCATTGGCCTGATTTAGAAATATTAATCTGACTTTTGATGACTACTTGGAAACCCATTTAGTCAAAGGCTTTAACTGCTTAATTGATTAATCGAACAGCTGGTAAAGCCTCTCCATGAAGAGAAATGTCAGTTTGTACAGAAAATATCAGCTTTTTTTCCCTCCAATCAGGACCTGCTGCATTTAGAGGAGAGACTGGGGACTGTGAACCGAGGAGCCTCTCAGGGAACCATAGAGAGGTGCACTTACCCACACAAGTACAAAAAGGTGAGGACCTGTCAGAGTGTGTGTGTGGTAATAAATATATAATGTGCTTACAGATTTTGAAGCTGCTGTCCATAGTTGTGAATGTATGCTGCAGTTGCCTCTGGGACAGAGTGCGCAGTGGTCTTTTGTGCTCATTTCAAACATCTGATGTTTTGCCAGCATTTAGAAAACACTGTAGTGTCTTTTACCAGAGATTTGCAGCTGTGACGATATCTGTTGGGGGAAAGTTTCCGTAGAGGTTTCCAAATGTATCTAAATAAGCAATCTAACACCCTGCCACCCAATACAGAAGGTGTTGGAGAGAGACATTGACCAACAGTTAACCCCTGAAGCTTGGGCATCTATTGGGAAAAATATGCACGCAGACCCAGAATCGGTGAGAAATAATGAACAAATCAATTTGGAAACATGTCTCTGCTCACATGTACAGTAGATGTTAGTGTTAGTCTTGGGGGCCAGGGAATTCGGCTAATTACTTTGATTTGAATCATTTTGATTTGATAAAACAAAAAACATTTTTCTGTTTCAGGACAAAATGACCATTCTCTCTGTCCCCAAATCTAATGTATTGTTGTAAACATAGTTACCTCTTTATCGGAAATAATATCACTTTTTTTTAAATACAAACTTAATACATACTTCTAATCTTACTACAGTGTTTTAATTGAGTAGCTTGTGTTTGAATTGATAGGATTTTGTTTTAACCATCTGTAATACCAGTTGTTGATCGACGCTGCTCACCAAAACTCAGTCTCCAAACGTTTCTCACAAACAGAGAAAGCTGCACGGTAAGCAAGACGAAGACGAGGGGGCAGACGAAGACACAGAGGAGAAATGCACCATCTGCCTGTCAATACTGGAGGAGGGGGAGGATGTCAGGTAAATGTCTCGCCTCCTGGGTGTTCGTCCCGCTCGTCGCGCTCAGTTTTGTGTGTTCAATTACACTTTCAAGGGCGTGACGGAGACAGGTGGGATAGCAGGTGTAGTTTAGCCGTTTCACATTGTCTCATAGGATGTCAAAAAAAAAGACCCAGAGGCATTAAAGTAATCAGCAGAAAATCCCAAAGAGCCTTAAAATTACAAGCCTCATGGTGCTGCGTTTTGGCACTCACTCAAGTATTTTTTTAAAGAGGATTTTCTGCCCCCTGTTGGTTTAAGAGAAACTGAAAAATTCAATGTTTATGTATTTATTTTTCTGCTTTCTTTACTGTTTACTACAAACTGTGAATCCCTTAATTATTGTTACTCACTAAAAGCGTTTAGTCTTTATTCCTACATTTAAACTGTGTTTTAAAATCAATGTTTGCCTAATTGGAGGAAGCAGATGGCAGCTTTGTTTGTAGGGAATACAGATGAAAACTTAAATATATGAATTATACGATGGGCTCAAGTGTTTAAAGGCACTTTTATCCGGTCGAATCAAAAACTTCCTCATCAACAGCGTCTGCCATTGTAAAATATACTTAACTCTGTTTTTTGGAGCCTATCCCCAGCTGTCATAGGTCGAGACGCGGGGTGCGCCCTGGACAACCGTTACAGCTGTTAGCTCACTATTTCAGCCATTTCCTGACTTCTTTCAGCTGTTGTTACATTTAAACCCATCTCTGGCATCCAGGGTACCAGCATGCAGCAGTTTCATTAATTTAAGCTGTTTTTATTCAGCTTCTACAGAATACAACTTAGTCACTTTTTGAGCCATTTTAATGTTAATTTAATCTTAATGACATTTTAATGTACCCATAACTCAGCTGTATGTTTGTATAGCTTATCCACTGGATTTAGTTGGGTTAGGGTAGCCCCAGCTGGGAGTCGGTGGTTTTGATACAACTTTGTATTTTACTCACAACTCAGTGGCTCCTATTTAAGACTTAATGTGACAGAAAACAACAATTTCAGTCTTTGATTAACTAAAGATGTTGGGTTTTTAAAGCTTTGTTTTTGGGGCCTGTTGTTAGCTGTGGTTTCGGTGCACTGGTGATCATTTAAAATAGCTGAACAGTAACATAGTGCTTAGCAAGTTTATTAATATCACCACTCAGTACAACATTTATGCCAAATAAACAGAACGGTAATTACCAGAATCATTATTTCCGTTTCTGTAATGGTTAATTCACTGATATGCACACGCTCTTTAATCAAAATGATAATTTTAATGCTAAATTATAATTATTGTTGTTATCCATCAACTTTCAAAGTAAAATCTTTACAAAAGAAAAAATGTTTTAAAAATGTGTTATTGCATTCCTGAACAGAAAAAAATATTTTACTTTCACAAATTCTGACTTTCAATTTGAGTATAAATGCATGAATTCAGAATAATAAATATTAATATAGTTTTATAGATTTAAACAGACAGATTTCTAAAAAGTGTATTTCCTTGTTTTTGTGCGTGACCATGAACAAAGATTTTAATAGACAAAGGAGCATCCTCGTTTCTGTTTTTGAAATAGGTTTTGCTGTTTTCATCGGACTTTTTAAAAACCCCAAAAACTATATTTTAATTAAGCTCATGATCAGGCAGTGCTGCTGTATCATGCATGTTAATATTCAATTCAATTTTATTTATACAGCGACAAATCACAACAAGGCACTTTATATGTTAAAGACCCTACAATAATGCATACAGAGTAAAACCCAACAATCATATGGCCCCCTGTGAGCAAGCACTTTGGCGACAGTGGGAAGGAAAAACTTCCTTTTAACAGGAAGAAACCTCCGGCAGAACCAGGCTCAGGGAGGGTCGGCCATCTGCCGCGACCTTTTGGGGAGAGAGAAGGAAGACAGGATGGGGTAGGGAAAGGGAAAGCCTGTTTAATCTATTTCTTTGTCTCACGTCTCTCTCCTCCGTTTCCCCTCCAGACGCCTACCGTGTATGCACCTCTTCCATCAGCTGTGTGTGGATCAGTGGCTCCTCACCAATAAGAAGTGCCCCATCTGCAGAGTGGACATTGAGGCGCAGTTGTCTGCTGAGAGTTGATGCTGTTTTTTTCCCTTTCTTTTCTTTTCTAACAACCCTTTTGTTAAAAATTTATTTTGAGATCATATTAATTTCTCTTCAGTACTGCAGTCAACCAAAGATGGCATGAATTACCCCTGCAGCAGCTCTACTGCAAGGATATTAAAAAAAAAAGACATCTGACAGAGAAAAAAAATAAAAGCATTGAGCCTAGAGTGCCAGCTATCACATGTTACTACAACAGCTAGAATTCTCCATTAAGGGTTTAAGATTTTATTGTATTTATAAAGCTTTTATGTAGCTTTTTTGATCGTTTCCTCAAGTGTCATTTTTGTTCTGTTTCTCTGCATGTTTCCTCGCAATGCATTTCTTTGCACATATAACGTGGGCTCGAAACGGCCTAACAAGTTGCAGGTGAGGATAGCTGCTCTAGTAAAGATGCATTTCTGTAAACCTAATGCCTTGCTTTACTAGAATAGAATGTCAACCTCCAGTTAAGGAAAAAAAAAAAAGAAAAAACAAAAAAAACAAAACAAACATTGCAGGATTCATTTTACCAATCATTGTATCATTGATTAGTTTATGTTTAGAAGATGTGGATTGTTAGTGAAAGATGTTTTTTTTCTTTCTTTTTTCTTTTTTTTTTAAAGTAAATCAAGACATTCCTAACTAGGGAACTATGTTAACAGATCAGCTGCTGTATTAGTGCACACCCAGTATTTCTAGAGTGGAAATAAACTCTGATGTTCACCTCACTCCCAGAATATGCACACGCTTTGCTACGATTACACCACCTGCCCCGTCCCCCTTTTCCAGCACCTTCATTTTGACTACAACACCGTTACCGCCACCATCCGATGTATTTTAGAGGACTAAGAAAAAAAAGAATGTCACCTCCCTCTCTTTGACTGTTCTTTCTAAACCGAACGATTGTCGGGATCTGCTGTGAATCTTTTCTTCATTCTGTTTGGGGTTCCTTCCTGCAGACGGGCCTGCGGACGCTAGGTTTATGTGAGATGATCTCAGGTCGACGCACGGCCCCGCAACCTGGGATCATTTTGTCAATTTGATACTGGCAGTGGCGTTGATTTTTCATTTCCTGTGTGTGTATGTGTGCGCGCGTGCGTGTGTGTTCAGAGGGAAATACACAGCTCAATTGGAGATGAATATTTACTGTTTATTCTCACACGTCGAACCATTTCACCCACCCTCCCTTTTTTGTCTCTCTGTAGTTGAGCAGCGGCGTCTGCTTTGGCCGCTGAGAAAAGAAAATGAAAAAACACTAATGCTGTCAACTAACTCACTCGCATAGACTTGCACAAGAGAGAAAAGGGTAGGAGGACCGTAGTGAATATGACAGTGTGCTGAGGCCATGTATTTCCACTCTGACGAATAGTAAAAACTGAAAAATTACAATTTTGAATGGAGTGTTGAAATGCAGTACTTAAAGCAGGTATCCATGCATTCATTGACTTAAAGGCACCAGGATCATATTCTGTGGGATTTCTATTAGTTTTAAAAAATGATATTAATAAACTTGGATAACTTAATTGTGTTGTTTCTTTGGCGTTTTTCTGATTAATCAGACGTGAGTTACACACTGGCACATGATTCTCACAGCTTTCATAGTACATGTTTATCTGTCATTAAATTTGCATTGGTTTAAAGATCATGTAAAAGCTTCAATCTTTTATATTGGGGATAAAACCAACATAAAAATACACATTTGCAGACCTGAGTTCCCAAACTTCATCTTTGGATCACATAAATACACAAATGCACAAAAATCAGTCAGATATAGAAAATGATCCCTATTTACTACAGGCACATTTAGTCTTTACTAATCTCAATTTATATTAATCTGATACGATAGATTATAGATAGAACAGATGTGCATTTTCAAAACTTTCCTAGTGCTTGACCTCCAGATGTTGTGATCTGTAATCTCAGAAAGCCTTAGATCGAGAACATGTACATGATATCAAGTGTATTCTTTCTTGTTATCGTCATTATTTATTCTATTGTTGAGAAGGACTTCTATTTTCAAATAATCAAATTATAAATTAAAGTAAAATAATTTTAACAACTAAGAAACTATGTTCTTTTCTCCATGTGTTTGTTGTTTCAATCAGAGCTTTTCTGGTTCTACTAACTTGATATAAATAATTAGAAAGTCTCTGTTATGGACCAGGTGAGTGAGATGATTCCATTTAGGAAGTGGTTACTTTGTTAAGGCAAAAAGACAGAAGAAACTGAGCAAGTCTAGTCAGTTTTTGGAAATGGTCCATAGTTAAAGTGAATGTGATTAAAAACTACTAGTGTCTGAAGAAGATAAACGCATTCATGACAACCGATAATAGATGACTTTTCTCAGATAAATGTTAAAGGTCAACCATTCAAAATGTTGCAATACCGATTGTAGCCACAAGGTGGAAATGAAACGCAGACTTCCAGCAAAGCTGTGGCCCTGAGTGCAGCTGTACAGTGGAGGGTTTGAGAGATCCTCAATTAAAAAAAATGTAGAAGATATAAGTAGGAAATGTTCCTGCCAGCACAGATACATTTTTTCTGTTTCATTTGAGCAAAACTATTTCAAAATAAAAGCGTGTTGTACCTGTAACGCTTACTTGGGTTGAGAGAATCTTTAGAAAGCAGTCACACAATTTAAAACATAGATTTTGGTAAAAGTTACTGAACAGCTAAATCTGCAGCTTAGACATTTACTTAAAAAAAAAGGCATACACATCACATTTACACTCCAGGTCTTCATTAGGTACACCGTTCAACTGCTCGTTAATGCAAATGTGTAATCACCAAACACACGACAGCACCCAGTGCATTTAGGCATCTGGACAAGGCCAAGACGACCTGCTGACTTTCAAACTGAGCATCCGAATGAAAAATAAAAATGATTTAAGTGACTTTGAATGTGGTGTGCGTGTTGGTGACAGATGGTCCAGGTCTGAGTACTGATTTTAAATCTAAAGTTTACAGAGAATGGTCTCAAAAACAGAAAAAAACTTGTTGAAAACAGACAATGTCTCGATGACCAGACTGCTTTGTGCTGATAGAAAGGCATCATTAAGTGAAAGAACTAATCGAACTAATCCAAAGTATGAAGAAAAGTATCTATGAATGTACAAACATCTGACCTTAAAGAGTGGGTGCCACTCCTGTCAGCTAAGAAAAGGAAACTCAGGCTTCAAATCGCACAGGTTACCAAATATTTACAGAACTGAAGATTGAAAAAACGTCTGCTGTGATATTCAGACGGCAGGGTCAGAATTTGATGTAAACACCATGAAAGTGTGGATCCGTCCTGCCTTGTATCAGTGGTTTAGGGTGCTGGCGGTGATGTAATGGTGTGGGGCAAACTTTGAGCCCCTCAGAACCAACTGAGCTTCATTTAAACAGCCTACCTGAGTATTGTTGCTGATCATGTCTGTCCCTGTATGGCCACAGCGTACTCACCTTCTGTTGGCTGCTTCCATGAAGTTCTGAAGACAAAAGCACCTCCAACCTTTTACTAGCAGGTGCAGAGTATGACTTCTTTGACAATAAAACAAACCAAAGCAGTTAACTATGCAGTATTACATGCTTTATTAAAGGACTGATCTACTGTTGTGTATTGCACAAGGATACTTTCCACCATCTAAGATCAAACTATATTTCATGATGCAGAGGTTTTATGACAGAAGTCCCAGCAGTTGTTACTGACCAGAGTATAATGTGGTTATTTTATTTGGAAAAAAAAGGAATGTGTAAGTAATGAAAGCAGTGCAAAAAGATGTGCAGAAACAGTCGAGCACAAGGTAAATTGTTTGCGGCGCCACAGGAAAAAATGCCAACCAATTCACCTAAAAACAAATCGGTGCACTTGACGAAACAAAAATCCGTTCACCGTGATCTGTGATAGTAACCACACCGAGCGGAACAGGAAATGAAGCTGTGAGCAACAAAAGCAGATGAAAACCAGCATGTTAAAATCCTTCAGAGAAAATACAAAACAAAAAAATATTTAATTTAAATTCTAACCAGCACCAGGCATCCTCCTACATATGAACACATATACAGAATCAGATCTAAAATGCCTGTTTTTAACATTTAATGTAAACACATTAATTACCAAAGCGACTTATTGCTATCTTGGCAACTTGTCCTTCATCAACTTGACTTACTGGCTGTGGCATGAACGATGTCTGTGTCCAAGGTAGTACCGGTGCTAATAAAGTGCTAATAGACCGCAGACAGCATGCTCAGGTTACAGTATACATGGCCTCTACTGTTAGTCTAATATACTGGTGTGCTAGAAAAGCAAAGACATAGTGTTTAACCACTTTACTACACTGCCCTTTGACTGGTTTGGGTATTGCTTTGGTATTTCTAATCGTTAGAAATCACAGTGGGGGCGATTTAATGAATATGTGTTCCTGGAAAGTAGTTACAGTTTTGCACCAAAAATAAATATTTCCTGGTAAAACAGCAGTCACTTCATTTTTGACACGGACACATCCACGTTTGCTTCGGCAATCAAACCTTCATCTAAAACAAGCTAAACAAAACAACGTGTTGAGAGTAAAAATCACAGCCTGGTCCCACAGATTTAGCAGATTTCATTCCAACTCTTCAAAAATGTTTTGAGCTAAAAATCCTCAGCAAGATATAAATGACAGTAAGGAGAACACAGAAGCTATAAATACAATAAATAGTTTTGTTCAGTACTCAGAGGGACTGTGAAGAAAAAAAAAATCAGACCCTGGGGTCAAACAGTCTTCTTTGTCTTTAGAGCCTCATTTCAAGCTCGATGATCTTTTGGTCTGCTGGTGTAACAGAGAGTTACATTTGTGTACTCTAAGGCAGTAAAGTGGAGGAAGTGTCTCATTGTGCTTCTCTCTCCAACTGTAAGCTTCTAAGCTCCGCCTCTTCCTCTGAGAAGGTCAGCAGGGATGAAGCGTTCTCTCCTCCGTGCGCTGTGAAACCTGCAGCTCCTAGATCTTGGCGACGTAGTTGTTGGGGAAAAGTCCCTGCTTCCCACGAAGGCGTCCTGTCCACCACCCGGACGCATCTGGCCGACAAACACGACTAAATTAGCGTCTCATAAAAAATAGATGACAAATAAGCCCCTGAATGCCTTCTTCGCCCTGCGCTTACCCTCTTTGATGATGTCGATCATGTCGTCAGCGTTGAAGCTGAGCTCGTCTGTGTCCTGAGCATCGTAGGCGTACAAAGCTTTGCACTGGGGCACCTGGGGTTTGGGTTTGGGTGCAGGCTTGGGTCGTCCTCCTCCCGGCGGAGGCCTGCTGGCTGATGGTCTGTGGGCCCTGAGGTAGCATAGAGAGAAACAAAGAGAGAAACGCGTTTGTGACTTTGTCTATGGTAGATCTCAGAATACGAGGGCATGCATAACCACCATCTCATTATACCATATACCAACCAGGAAACACCGATTTGAGGATTAAGATTTTTCATTTTCCAGTCAACACTGTAATCAAACTGAAAGTGTTTTAAAGAGATAGCAGCAGTTCATAAATCAGACACAAGATGGCGATATGGTGCATGCCATCTCTATGCCTGCGCAGAAGAACTGAACCTGTGTGTTTGTGAAGCCCTCAGGAGCACAGAGTGCTGATCCCAAGTCAGCAGCACCTTTTTTCTGCATACTGGCTGCATTCCATTACTTGCACATTGCTGTACCTGATTATCTCGTCACCATGGCACGAGTTAGTGGATGGGATATACTTGGGAGCAAGTGGAAACTTTGTCCTCAAAGTTGATGTTAGAAGGATTTGAGCAAGTTTGAGGAGGACCAAATTGTGACTGGGTCAGAGTGCCTTCAAAACTGCAGCTCTTATGTGGAGCAATGGCCGGCTCCTGTGGTCCGATGTAACAGATGAGCTACTGTAGCTCAAATTGCCCAAAAGGTTCAAGCTGGTTTTGATAGAAAGGTGTTAGAATACACAGAACAGTCAGGTGCCCGTGCGGACTCCTGTCCACCAACGAAATGCCCAACAATGAACTGGACCATGGAGCAATATAGGAAGGTGGCCTGGTTTGATGAATCATGTTTTCTTTTATAACACATGGATGGGCAGGTGTGTCCATCTTTACCTGGTAAAAACCAGGCATCAGGATGCACTATGGGAAGAAGGCAAGCTGGTGGAGGCAGCATGATGCTTTAGACAATGTTCTGCTGGGAAAGCGTGGGTCCTACCATCCATGTGGATGTTACTTTGACATGTAACACCTACATAAGTGTTGTTGCAGACCATGTACGCCCTGGCAGGTCAGAGCTGTTTTGGTACCAACACAATATTAGGCATAATTTTGCAGCTGATCGGTGTACACTGTAAATAAAAGAGGGATGCAGTCTCTATGGCACCACCTGTTGGTCAGGCTGAGCAAATTCACCATCATCATCATCATCATCATCATTCAGGTGTTCTGAAAGCAGACGTGATGAGCAAAGAGAGCTCATACCCTGCTTTATCACTATTTTTTATCCTGCAGGGATAATATATAAAATCAGTTATATTGTAGATATCCTATGTAGCAACTTGGACAAAAAAACAAATAAAAGTTAAGTAAGGCCATAGATCAATCCGTTTGAGCTGTAGTGTCCACTGCAACCAGGTTTCTTTTAAAACCAGAAATGTCGCCCCCTGCTGGCCATGAAAAAGAACGCAGGTTTGAGGCGACTCGCAAGTAGCTTAACTTTTTAGTGCCGTATGACACATCTGTCTTTTATACACTGAACTGTAAGCAGGCAGTGAAGCAGACAGTTTTATACATATGTAACTTGTGCATTGACCCAATAAAAATATTTACTCCTGTGATATTAAAATTGAACCAATATTTAAAAAAATAAATAAATAAAAGGACAGCAGTGATTCTTTCAACCTCCCAGAGATCTTTACAAATGAAAAAAAATTTGAGAAAGAATTCCCATTTGATTGAAACTGAGCAGCAGCAGGAGCAGGAAATAAAAATAAAATAAAATCTTAGTTGCATACTACGGCAGGAAGTCAAATTTTAATCATACAAGAGAATAAGCATGAGCATTTCCTGCTGCTGCAAGCTTTTGCACTCATGAAACACCAGTCAAAACACTGCAAACACTCCAACTCACATTCCTCCGTTTGAAGTGGGCGGTCTGCCTCCAGGACTACAAAAGAATAAATTATCCAAATTATGTCAAAATACAGAAACACAGCTATGTGTGAGAATGTCTATAGTCATTTTAATATGACGTTTATAACTGTGTTCGTGACACGAGCCTGCCTAATGTCTTATTTTATGAAACTGGGCTGGTTATCAAACTGTGATACATTGGACGTCTAAACACAGGAAAACTGTATGTTACATAACGCGAAATAATTACATGACTTCATATGTTTATTAACACAGAATCAATAGAAAAAAAAGGACTTTTCCACCACCTGAGTTTATCCGGGAACCAGGAACCTTTTAAGGAACTTTTTAGGGTTTTAAACCAACAAAGAGCAACAAAGAGTCAGAAGGAACCTTTCAATTCTTTGAGAAAAGTTCCTGGGACTAAAAGATCCACATAGTTTAAGGTGCGAATGTAAATTCTCATCAAATGGGATTTCAAAGCTGAGCTAAAACAGTGCTGTGTCATATTAAGTTTAAAAACAACGAGCGACATTTGTTTTTAGCTGAAAATCAAAAAGAAGAGTTGACAAACTGCTGATTTCTTTCAGCTGAGCTCTGTGAAACATCACCTTAGTCATACAATTAAGATTCAGCCAACAGGTGTCAGTGATCAAAGCTAGCTTTGCTTGACTGCTGACTCGCTGGTGACTCTTTCGAAGTACAAATCAGCTGTGACATTTTTATTTCAAAGCTGGGAGACGTCAACATTAACCAAGCAAAGTGTAGATGCTAAAGAACAGGTATAACTTACAGCAGTATGAGGAGTTCATGCACACTTTAAACTAATTAAACGCTTGAAGCAGTGATGGGAAAGTCCTTGTTTTGTGTGGGTGTGTTAGTCTGTCTGTTCCTGCCTGGACTGTTTGGCTATAGTGTGTGCCGGTTTCTCACCCTGCTGCTCCTTGATCGGGGACTCTCAGACAGTCTAAGTTCGGCTGCTGGCGACTGCCGCCTCGCTCCTTCACCTGGTTGATGTTGCTGGGCAGGACCGGGTGCGCTGAGTTGTGGGACGATGGATGCCTCTTGCTGTGATGCTGTGAGTTTCTCTGATTGGTGACATGGTTGGTGTTTCTTATGCCACCGTTCTGGTGAGAAACTGCAGAAAGAAAAGCTTTGTTGTCATGTGAGCTGTGAGAGAGATGATTCACTTGGGACAGGCGACCAGCAAGCTGCTCGGACGCTGTACCTGGAGGTCCCGGTGCAGCTCGTGATGGGGTGTGCTGGTGGCTTCTGGACATGTTCGAGCGACTCTGAGTGAAGCTCTTCCTGGTTGGGCCTAAAGGGGACAGATATTTAGATATTATATATGCAGTATAAGTAGCCAGCAGCAAAGTAATTTAGATGAACAAAACTAAAACACAGTTGGATCCATAATTTGTTGGATAAAGAGATCATTTTTGCAGTTTTGCCTCTGCACACAACCACAGTGGATTTGGATCTAACAATAATTGTGACAACTTCTTTCTCAGTAACACAAAAAGGCATGAAATGGCACCCACAGACAAACAACATCTCAAAGAAGGAAACACAGCATTTGGTGTTCTAGACTTCAGGCAACCATTGACTCCAGAGGATTACGGCTCACTGTGAGAGCAGGTGACCTTTCCACAGGTTCGTTCATACTCACGTGTATTCTTGGGAAGCCCGGGTCCAATGCTGACCTGCAGAGATTTGCTCGAAGGCTTTAGGACAGGCATGTCTCCCTGACCCTGGACAAATGTGACCTGCCTGGAGCCGCCGCCACTCAAGAAGCCCCAGTTCTCCTTCTTCAACTTCATCTCCAGTCTGAGAAACACGACAGACATTTTTATATCATCGGACTTTGTTTTGGTCTTGTTTTTCCTTTTAGCTTCTACGTTTACTGTTGAAGTGTTTACTTACGTGTTACTGAACTTAAGCGGCAGCTTCCTCTGGGTTTTCTCCTCAAACCTTTGAGCAAGTAAGCTGATGAACTCGGTCTTAAAAGTGCACTCCAGCAGGCTGTCGTACTCCTGCTCGTGCAGTATCAAGAAGTCGTCCTGCATTGTGCTGAAAGTACGAACAAAGCAAGGGAAACTTTAAGTGTTATAACAGATCAAATCTCACCGTTTTTCTGCTTTCTGTGAAACTTTGACAGAAGCCAAGATCACGAGTCAGAATCAGCTTTCACATTTGCATCAAGAGCCTCACAAAGCAGCTCTCATCTGAGGAGGGAGGATAGCTTGAGCTCGTAACCCGCACAAGGAAACTTTGTTCCTCCCAGAGAAGTCGGGTTTTTCTCTGATGAGCTTTTTACAACTCCTGCTTTCGCTCATTGCACCACCTGGTCTGTATTACCCCGCTGACTCAAAAGCCACATGTTACACCAGCAGCTCCACCTCTGAAACGAGCTATGCTGCGTTCCCATGAACAACAAAGCTACGATAAGTCTCTCGGCTCCTTTTTTTTTTTTTGCATTTTCACAATATACTGATCAACGTTCTTTCCCCGCTATAGCATTTTTGAGTAATTTAGCAACGTTTTGGAGATGTGGACTAAACTGCTTTCAGTCAGACCTGAAAACACTAACATATACAAGCAGCTTAAATATACTCCACATGTTTTCCGTGTCCCTCGTGTGACATTTACAGCAACATGGGAACTTCTTTGATTACAAATCCAGACTGTGACTTTGAAGTGGATTCATGGCTTTCTGCAGTGCAGTGTCTACAGAATCAGATGTTGTCTTGTTTTGGAAACAGTCAAATATCTGCTGGTATGTACCTCTGCTTGTAGAAACGTGTGATTCAGAACATCAGCTTTGAGATAACGGAGAGGAGAGCAGAGCAGGGGCTGAAGTTTGAAAATCAACAACATTAGCATGCACTTGATTAAAGTAGCAGAAAAATACACTGGAAAAAAAAAGCTTCACCACCTGGAGGGATTGATGCAGCGATTGATATGTTTCGGCTGGGCAAAGGTTACTTAATCCTAAAGTCTCACAAGCGTGAAAAAAGCTGTTTCAGAAGAGTCAAATTGCAGGCCTGTAACGAGGAAAGAAAACTACGAAGGTGATTGGCGAAACTACGAAAACTGAGTCCTGGACGGGTAGTAGGGAACCATTATCTCTGATAAATGTGGTCAGGGGGAAAAAAAAATCCTGAATAATCGAGATTGGAGAGAAATCACGTGATTAAAAACATAAAAAATCTACAGTAGAACTCACAGCTATGTTTAATAGTCAAGGTTGGAGCATTTCCACAAATATAGCATGAAAAGAACAGCTGTGCAGCCTTACTAAAAACACACTTATCAGTTTCAATTTGCCAGGGAGCATAAAGATTAGAGTCTGAAGCAATGGAAATGTGCTCTGATGAGACCGACTGTGATCCAGGAGTGATTGGCACGAGAAGAAAGGCGGATGAAGTGCAAGCCTGTGGGTGCAGGGTTATGATCTGGAATTACTTTAGCCGGTCAGGTCTAGGTTAGGCAACATTATGTGCTCAAAAAACATGAGTTCAGCTGACTATCCGAATACACTCAATGACCAGGTTTCCCCCCATCAGTGGTAATGCCATTATTCTCTGGGCTCAAACTGTGACAGAGTGGTTCACAGAGCATCAAACATGATTTCCACACATGAACACGTTTCCCACAGAGTCCAGAGTTCTCGACCTCTTTGAGAACCTTTGAGATACGATGGAGACGACTTTACGCAGCAGTCGGACTCTCATCAGCATCATCAGTGCAAGATCTTCGAAAAAAAAATTAATGCAACTATGGATGGAAATAATTGCTGCGACACTGAAACAATGCCACGGCGATTGCGTGCCGTGATCAAAGCTAAAGGCGGTCGAATGAAGGGTGTGGCTCTTCTTGTGGCTGTGCAGTGTAAATTCTGAAATACACCAAAATTAAAATGCTGGTGTAGGTAGATTTTCTAGAGAGCAGGATATGGTGTAGCAGCAGGAAGCAACAGTTAGAGTTGACTTGTGTAAACAGAATAAGCACCACATTTGTTTTTATGGATGCCATTTGTGGGGCACATGTTATTAATTCTATCAATTATTAGACAGTATAATGACTTCTGTTCCTGCTTTGAGCTACAATAAACCTGCATTAAAGTTATGTGATGGGAAAAAAAACCTTCATCTGTTTTCTTCCACTTATCCAATCCTAGCTGCTATAGGGCGAGGTAGACCCCAGACAAGTCACCAATCTGTCACACAGCTAAGACACAGAGTCAGATAACTAGTCGCACCTATGGGCAATTTAGAATCACCAGTTAGCCTAATGCCACTAACTGCATGTCTTTGGACTGTGGGAAAAGGCCGGAGTACCTGGGGAGAACCCACGCAGACATGGGGAGAACATGCAAAGTCGACCCAGACAGTGGAAATGAATCCAGGACCCTGCTGTGAGGAAACAGTGCTAACGACAGCACCAATATTCTCCTTAATGTGAGTAAACATAAAAATAATGTTGAACTTTCTGCCTGACTGATAATGAAAGACTGGACTAATGGTTTCATCTTTGTGCCGTGTTGGCCTGAAGTCTGGAAATATCTGCTGGAGCATCATTCTCTCAGGAGAAAACCTTTCTCTCTGAGTTTTGCGGAGGAGTAAGAAGTTGTAAGCTCTTTGGACCTGGAAAAGGTAATACTATAATTTCTTTTGAATAATGTAACTCAGATGTGAAGGAAGCATTTTGCACCTCAGAGACACCGCTAAGATCTTGTCCACATCGATCCGCCTCTTGACCACCTCTGTCACCTGCCCTTTCTCTGGCCCCTGTTTCACCTTCTCTCTTCCAATCAGGTACACAGATTTTGGGGTCAGGATCAAATCTCTCTTAATTGCCTAATAGAAGAAGGAAAACACAATGTTACTATTTTGCCAGTTGTTGGAAAACCAGACTGCAAATTTAATTGAACCAACCTTGAAGCGACGGTCGTATTTTGTGACTTTGTCTGCAAAATCGATCTTTTCTCTCTTTCCAAGAAACTGCCGGAGCTCAGGCCGGTCATCCATACCGAGGTAGTCACCTACGAAGTTTCTGTTGAGGCTGTGTCGCCGCCTCTCTTTTCGGTTCAGCAGCAGATCGGAAGCTGAATGAACCCAGAGAAAGAGGATAAGAGCGGGAGCGCTAGGCAGGTAGATACTTCCGGCAGTAAGATGCTCCCTCACTCACCTTCTTCCCTCATCTGAACATACTTCTTCCGGGCCACATATTTCCTCCAGGCTTTCTGGATGGTCCGGGCGTAGCCGTCAAACTTGCGCTCCCTCGTCTCTTCCAGCAGAAACAGCTGTAAAGACAAAGAGCGAGACTCAGCATGGCACACGCCGAGGGCAGCTCACTGCACAAACCCAAACACAGACACAGACACACCTACATGAACTGAGTGGAAGGAATGCATACTGAACATACCTGAGTACACTTAAATAGACAAACCAAGCAGTCGGCTCGTCATTTTTATTACTCTACAGTGCAGGAATGAAGTGCTGGTGTCCGACAACAAGACCCGTGTGGTGCCAAAAAGTGATTTCCAATGTTCCTGTGTGGTTTTGATGTGTGATATATTTGCTTATATTGGTAAATAGTCAACAGGATTTATGAAAGTCTTATATATAAAATAAAGAAATCACCTATTTTGCCAGCATCTTTATGACGATCCAGTCCTGTTTGGCCACATAAAATATCTTTATAGAACTATTATGTTATGTTTCTTGCAATTTTTGCTGCCCTCTTGGTCAAATCTCTCGGGAAAAATACATTTTTAATGTCAACAACACGTTTTACCCGAATAAATAAAGGATATATAAAAGTCACTTTGCCAAAACAAACAGATTTCAGCTTTAACCTTATGACAAAACATGTTTTCTGGCTCAAAATGACTGGATATCATTCATGAGAGATATATTTGATAGGTTATAGGCCAACAAGTCATTTGCACCTGTTTAAATAGCAGCGGTCACTTTTTGGCAGACGACAAACAGCCACAGCTTGGTTGGATTGTTGTAATGAAATTGTTTGGCAGTTGAATCAACAGAGTAATGCCCTGCAAAGCTGCAGAGCCGACGGCGAACACGTTTAAACTAAAAAGATCTTTTAACGTCCAGTGTGAACAGGATTCTGATCTTTGCTTCGAGATGGACTTAAAGACATTAACACTTACCCTTTAAAGTAGAAAAAACTTAGAATTTAATTACAATAATCCTTAAAATTACAATCCACCAAGTGTTTGTGGTCCTCGCTAACACTTATGAGCAGACTCATCTTTTCACCGGGATATGTCATTTCCTGATGGGCGTCGGGACACGCAATCACACTCTCTGCCCTCTCCCTGCCAGACTAAACATCCTGCCCGGTGCTGCAATAGGCTTGGCATCGACAGAGCCGGCCACAGGAACAAACCGCAAGCAAGACCGAAACACAACACAGCAGATCAAACTTCACCCAGAAAGGCTGCGAGCAGAAAAAACACACTGAGTCACAGAAACGGTGACACCATAAAATCAGAGGCTACGAGAGTGATTGCACTTCCCAGCTGATAACTCCAGGAGCAAACAGCAGGTGGTGTTTTGGTTAATATTAGCGGAAGCTAAAAGGAAATGGTGGCAAACTTCCTAATGTCTTTATTACACAAACATCTGGGTGACTCTTCAAATCAAAGCAGTGCTGAAACAAACAACTGTATTTACTATAAATAAATAAATATATATAGAGTATGGTTAATTAATTACACGTGTACTCACTTACTTGTAAAGGCCCTATACAAATATTAGGGAATGGATTATAACAGTAGAAAGTATCAGATAAACAGTACTGAGCAAAAATCTTGAGCTACCTCTCATTTGTTGATATTTTGTTTCTAAGGAGCTTAAGTGGGCTTAAGTGACCGTTCCCCCGGCTTTCTAAAGGTCTTTTAGAGTTTTTCTTTGGACATTATCTGCTTTTTCACTCATTTTCAGTCCAGTCTGTACCCTGACCATTTTCAGAGGAATGTTTTTAACACTTAACACTGACCTTTGAGTCAGTCAAGGCTAAAAAGGCACCGAGCTTTGCGGATGAACCAGTGCTGTGTCTACAAATAACAGAGAACTTAGGAAAAATCAATTTTAAGTTGTATCTTTAGGCACTTTGTTATCAGCCTGTCACAAAAACATAATTTGCTCCCATTTCTTTAGTTGAATCTACAGTAAACCCAGCAATAACACAGTGTGACACACAAAAAAGAGTATTTTTGGTTCCTAAAGAGCTATTAGCTAAAAACCTGGCATATCTCAGCAATGCAGTGTTATAAAATCTGAGGAAACTGGACAAGCTGAGATTGAAAGAATAGGTGAAAAACGGAAAAAAAAAGCAATTCTTATATAAAGGTGCAAATCATCATCAATATATGCAGAAGAGGTACAACAGTGAGTGTCTCTAAAACACGATGGAGGCTCTTTCATGGTTCGGGGCTGCATTTCAGCCAGTGGTGTTGGAGATCTTGTCAAATTACAGAATTATGAATGCAGAAAGTATCATCAAATCCACCGTGATGACAGATGATAGAAGAAAGAGAAGACAAAAAGAAAGAAGTCAGAGGTTATTCCAAAGCTGAAGGGGGCCTAATGGCAAAAAGCCTTGTACCCTTCAGATCTACGCCTCGATTTTGGAACAGCCAGGAGGATAAAACACGATGATCTCAGGCTGCAAAATAGCTCATATGGGGTCAACATACCTGCTATGTTACTTGCGCTAAACCACAATGTGCTTTAAAAGCAAACAGAAAAACCTTAAAAGTCAATTCAAACATGTAGAGGGAACCACAGGAGTGAAGCCAGGAGTGGGGTGAGGTGATGCCATCTGCCAAAAAAACAGCAGGAATCTGAGATGGATCTTATTTGGAAGAAGCATGACTGCACAACTCTTCTAATGTGTGGTTTGAAAATTAGCCCAAGTTTGTGGCCCAACATTTGTATGCAAGGGGTTAGGACACATTCAGATTAGTGGCTTTGATGATTAAACATTAATATGATGCAGGAAACAGAAGAACAGCTGCGACTGCTGTATTAAAAAAAAGGGTTTTAATAACTCTTTAAGTGAGCTGTCTGTCATAGTCACTCAGCTCTGCTTACAAAGGAGCTCTGATGGACAGTAAGCCACGAACAAATCCATCATCACAGAGGGGCTGAAACTCCTCCAACATCTGGCCTGGCGTCAAACAAACTTTACTTATTACAGCCAACAGAAAAACGCTTCAGTCGCCCGGCTCATTAGCTGGTGTCAGTGTCTTATCATGCACAGAGACTTGTTTTGAGAAGCCTGGCAGCTCATTTCGGCGGTCCGCCCCATGTGATATTTGCGCTTCATAAACACACCTCAGTGGCTCTCAGTGTGGTGGCGTGGGGGGATGGGGGCTCCTGGCAGTGAGCGGCCGCAGTAAATAAGTAAAGGCATTCAGGATCCGCTGTAAGGCCTGAATCGAGACTAAGATGTCTGTGTTTAAAGCTACTAAACATACATCTGTGGGCGTGCATGCTTACCCTTGTGTGACGTGTACAAGGGTGAAAGCGCAGGGCTGCACACAAGTGCTGCTTTCATAAGAGCCATGAGGGAAAAAAAAGAGGTTACGGTGGAAAAAATACGAGCCTTTACGATGTCACCCCAAACTCTGCAACCACAGCCTGCGCTCGTGTTTTCATTTCAGAGCGGCGGTGACTCAGTGCTGACGTGGTCCAAGGGTCGGGTTCAGTCTCCTCCCCTGTGACGAGGGTTAGAGCGTGATTTGGGGCTCTGATGTCCTTTTATGGTGCTCAGTGCAAAAACTGATGACTTGAGGCTTTTTGCAGCCCGCTGATGACGCTCTGACAAGAGATGTGAGCTGCTACAAACTATCTGTTGTTTTTACTTTGTGCTTTACACTCCTGGAAAGCTTCCTGAAAGAGGCCCTGCATTATAAATGGACAAACACAACAAGAGAAGATGCGACAGTCCGAAAGAGACGCAGCGGTGAAACGTACCGACTCGGGGGCTTTGACGAAGATCTTGGTGCGGCCGAGCTGGAACTGATCCTGGTCCATGTTGACGGACCGTAAGAGATGAAGGACGCCTTGTTTCTCGTCTCCCCGCCATGTTGGCCAGGATTCTTTGGTCAGGATGGCGTACCTGTCGAAGTTGAGCGGCGATAAGGAGCAGAGGTTGAATGAAACGTATCTTTCATAGCCTAGTCAGAGAGTGCACCTCGAACCACGGTGAAAAAGAAAAAGAAAAGCTTGATACCTGTTGAGGAACTTCCTGAAGACCCTGCGGTAGGCGTAGCCAGCACGCCTCACTCTGATGTTTTCCTTCAGACCCAGATACTCCACCTGGTGCTTCACCCTAAAGACAGAAAAACCTCATTCAGCATCAGATAAACCACGAATTGATGAAATGTGTTCATTTTTCATACTTTTAGTGATATGTACAAACACTAATCAATAACAGCAGATTCCTTTTTCTCAAACTTCTAAGCAATCAACTGTAAGTCTTTTCACAGCACGTGAAGCTTCCACTCATACTAGAGGAACTGATAATCGGAGGTTATTGTATGCAAATGAGTTGCTTTCCTAACTTTTTCCTCAAACAAAGTAGTCAAACTTCCTGTGAAAACAGCAGTTCCGGCGCTAATTAATGATCCACCCTCACAACAGGAAGGCGGTACGCTCCGAACAATACACCATCAGACTGTATGTGAACATGTAGTACCCAAAACCTGAGCGCAGGGACAAAAGTGTAGGAAACTGAAACAAAGGGATAAAGAACGGGGAATACCTGAAACATGTCTCACATGTCTTCAGAGGGACAAAAAAAACCCCCAAAAAGACAAAAAAGCTAAGAAAATTAGTAAAGATAGAAAAAAAATTGGATAACGATCTCATGTGCTATAATACATACTTAAATAAGAGAAAAATGTAACAAAATTAGTCATAAATAATGTAATACAGCATTTTGGTGACGGTGCATATTGCAAACAGAGTAGTTTTTCATTAGATTTAAACATTTGATAGGACTGTGGATCAGTTTTAACCCAGACTTTTGTTTTTAATGTATCACATTCTGTGCTTTATTTCTTTCAGTGTGGGTATAAATGTCAGTAATCTGTTTCTTTGTCCTTGATAATGTTTTCATGCTCCGTTTTTAATGGTCTTTGCTTCATATTTCAGTCAGTTTTCTCTTATTTCATCTTATTTTTAAATATATTTGTTAATTTCCTATTGTGTTTTCTACTAGACAGCTTGAAGTGGACCTTTTATGCTTTTACTTTTTCCCCTGATATAATAATACAGCACTATGGTTGTATCGGGTATAAGCACAAACTCAACTATGAGGTCAGACTGCTCAGTTTTAGACAGTTTTTTCCACTCTTAACTCTGCATGCATAAAAATGTGGAATTGGAAATGAGCATATTAGATCAACTTCTAGTGTTTCATTGATATATTAATAGCATATTTTGGTGTCCACAGGACATACTGTCATGGGTCAGTTTAGAGAGATGAGGTTTTTCATACTTGTTCAGTCTTTTTCTAATTGTACTTTCATGAACGTTAACATGTAACATGCTAACTGAAGCCTCTCGAGTCTGAGATGTAGCTCTTGGGTTTTTTGCAGTTTGAGTGTTGTTGGTTTGACGTTGGGGTGAATCTGTTGGGACGCCCACTCCAAGGAAGACTGTAGGACAAAACCAACAAAATGGCAAAACTGCTTTTATAGAAGCGCTCACACTTGCTGATGATCAATTAATCGAGTGCATTCGATTATCTTCTTAATTCCTTTGGAAGCAGTAAGGGTATACTTAGTTTTTTCCAACAAGCTATTTTTTATATTTTCATGGTGCACATGTTCTTGTAAACATCACTTTTTCATGGTTATCATAACACTTGCCACTGATTGGCTGCTCCTGCTCAGACCGCCCTCAGGATCGGTCGTGTACACTCGAGTGCTGCCCTCATGTTTTGCTTGGCTCCGAGGAGTAAGCCGTCTAATGAAAGTGTCTTAATCTTTAACTTTTCAGGACAACAAGGAGTGAGTCCTAGTGATTCAGTCACTTACCGACTTTCCTCCCAGTCTCTGGGCTTCTTGGTCTCATTTGGTTTGATGCAGCGGATGTAGTGCGGCGTGCATTTCATCAGTGTGCTCACCAGATCGTTGGCTTGTTTCTGAAGGATGGAATTAGAGCAAACATCGAAAAAGGAAAGATAATGATGAGGCTGGCGCGTCTGTGACTAAATTACTGGCTCTTTGCTGACTGGGAACGCTGAAGGACATTCCACTGAACAGCAAACACGCACATTATCTCAGCAAAGGTCTTTTCCACAGTGACCCTGATAAACAGAAGGCACAGCTGCACTCACGCACCTTTATTTTGCTGCCTGCAGTTGTGGGCCGACCCTTCTTGTCAGCATTGAGGTTTTCTGGAAATAGTGCTCTGATGAAGCTACTGTTGGAGGACAGAAAGTGAGGGATTAGGTCAAAAAAAAGAAAAGAAAAGAGCTCTCATTATTCTCATATCAACAAAAACAAACAGCTTTCGGGCTAAAAATCACACCAGGGCTCCCTGGCAGTAAAAAAAACAAAAAACAAAAAAACGCAGTTAATGATTAAAGAACCGAGGACCCTTGACGAAGGTCACTGATTTAAATTCCTGAACCATTTGGTAAGTTTGAGCTGGGGGTGGCTGGGAAAGCAAAAAAAAAAAATGTGTGTGTCCACACTGTGCTGTATTTGTACAAACAGCTTTCTCTGCAGCAAATCCCCACAAGGCCTCTTCTATAGAGACCGAGTGAATAGTTTTACTTGAGGAATTCCTTCAAAGAATAAAATAAGTAATTTCTTTTGACTGATACTGGGTCTGGAAAAGGAGAACCAAAGAAGAACATTAAAATAAGACAGAGTATCAATCCCAGTATTTTTTTTTCTCTCGTCTTTCTGTAACTAAAGGGGAATTTTTTAGTGAAGTGCTGCTTGTTGACTGTGTGAAATGACTCATGAGGGAAGGGGCTGCTAAAGCTAGTTTTTCACTTCACAGTAGAGATTTAGGAGTGAAATTGTTAATATCTACAAACTCTAGAAAGAAACTACTTTTTTTTTTCAAATTCATATATTTGAAGTTGAATTCATAAATTGCTTACGTTCTCCCAAATATATATACAGAAACACAGGATTTAGACGCTGTGAACCTGCGCTGCTTCACCAGTATAACAAATAATTTGGATTTTAGTCCTAATCAGGCGGAAACCTCAGAGCATGAGAAATGAAGCCAGCATGGAAGTGTAAAAACTGCAGTTCATGAAGCGACTGCTCAAGCCTGGCTCCAAAAGTGAGTCTCCATAAACTTCCATGTTAAAATGATGCAAACATTTTTGGTATTTTTAGCTGCTTTACTCAATCTAAACATTTTTTTTTATTAAATGTTATGACTTGATGTGATATTTGTACTAAAAGACTGTCCAAGAAGTACAGTTTGTGCCTCTAATTGTCGGTGAAAAGAAATCGTAGCATTTTATTTTTAGAATTTGTTGCTTAGCACTAATCTGTGTCTGTGGAGACTGTGGTCACAGCCTGCTAACAGGGCTTCATAACATCAACCCGTAATTCAGCACTTCACCTTGTAGTGTAAAATATAATTACTTCTGGGTCTAAAAACAACCATAGCAACACCTGAAGTCCTACAGTAGGTCGAAACATCAAAACACGGCTTGACAAGATGATGAGTGACATCACAGTGACTACGTCCATCTTTAATATACAGTACGTGGTCCTGATCTAGGTTCAGCATTAACTTTAAATGCATCACAACACCAGGATGTGTACAAGGGGTAACTGAAGCATGTAGCTCCACATGTTCGTATCCATATATCTATTTAAAGTAAAAATAAATAAATAAAATTGTATTTTATTTTTTTTAAACTGGATACTCTTCCTGACACAATCTCAAAGGAACTTGTCTCTCCTCCTGGGATCAAACCTTCACTCGTTAGGTGATTACGTAAATGGCTGCGCTGTGAAGCCACCAGGGTTTCTTGCTGCTGGTCAGAATGTGGCAGATATTTGTGAACTTTCCACATCTTCAGGTTCTTCTCAGCTAAAAGTACCTTTTTACTTAGTTGAGCGCCATTTAAACTATGCACACACACACACACACACGGTGGAGTAACAATAAAGGAACAGTGTGTGTCTTTTAGCTTTGGGAAGTCATCGTCATTTATGGTCCCTTATGAAAATGATAAGATAATAATTTATATTTCCTCCTCACTCCTTTTAAAAGCCCTGCCTGGTTAATAATGTAGTTTATTTAAATTACTGCTGATGTCTTGTTTTTTGTTTATGTTGTCAAGTTCCAATTTATTTAATTAGGCTTGTTTAGATAATATGATACAGGTAAAACTCGGTCTTAAATTAACACACACTTCTGGCTAACATTTGATTAGTTTATGATTTCAAAATGCTGTTTCATGTTGGTGTAAATCCCACACCCTTCTGGTTTTCTCCCACGTTGGGATTTGTTTGATTTTAAACTTCTGACTCCGCGCTTGGACACAGAAGAAAGGATCAACAGTACAAATAGATTCAAAGCCTTCTAATACTGTCCAGCTGACAATACTGGTCAGCCCTTTCTTCTCCGTTTGGACCTGCTGCTTGAAGAAATGGGTGTGCTTCCTTCCGCCTCATTGTGCGACCGTGTACGACTCTTTATCTTTGTGTGCATGTCTTGTCAAATGCATCAACGCATCTTCTAGCACGTGTCTGAATGGGATTTTGGCATAACCTCCTTTTGCCTGTAGGGGTTGCGCAGACAACACAGGTTGTTTGCACAGATGGCCACTTTGACACACACAAAAAAATCCCAAGAAAGCATAACACAAGGGGAACAGACACAACACAGCCCCACAAGCAACCTGCACTTGCAAGGGCAGATTGAGTAGACCCCGAAAGCCGCATTATGGGACAGCAAGCAGATGCGATTGAGGGTAGAGGGCACGGCATAACCCCACCCTGCACACTTTTGC
Source organism: Oreochromis niloticus (assembly GCF_001858045.2). Taxonomy (NCBI): domain Eukaryota; kingdom Metazoa; phylum Chordata; class Actinopteri; order Cichliformes; family Cichlidae; genus Oreochromis; species Oreochromis niloticus. The sequence continues at coordinate 21,939,058 of NC_031965.2, read as the reverse complement.
TACATCCAGCCAGTTTCCAGATGCACTGCTACGTCTGAAGCTCTTATTCAGCTGCTTTCAATTATAACCATATGATCACAAAGACGACTCCGTTCAAGCGAGCGCCATAGAAATGCTCGGTGCAATGTGCAAACAGGAGTTCCTTACATTTCACTGCTCTGCATCAACTCAATGAGGTCGGTAAAGAGGACGTCTCGGTTCCTCTCACAGAAACCTTCCGCGTCGTAGGACACCTGGAGGAGAGACACACAGAAGGATTTCTCAGGAGTCATTTTTATCAAAAGAGGAGTAAACTGAACTCTATGAAACCTCCAGCAAAATGGAAGATGAGCCCTGTGTGAAAATAAAAAAGCGTAACTCATATTGTGGCCTAAATAAGTTTATGGGAAAGAAACAAAAACAAAACATGAAGGGTTTCAGGGTCCAAGCTTTACACGTCCCAGGATTAGCATCCTTATAAAACCAGCAGTGGTTTAAGTGTGTAAATTAAACTCCATTATTTCTCCTGTAATGTAGGCTGAGACGGGAGGAATGTTCTGAGAGAGGCATGGGAGCCTCTCGAGCCTTAATGGCACGGCTCATTAAGCTTACGGCATGTGTGCCAGGCTGAGGCCACCACACATCTGGAGAATGACACGAGGCGACCTCTACTCAGACCACCAAAAACCTAAAATAATCCACAAGAAGACTTCTAGTGAGCTGCAATGCTCGGCTCGATGAGCAGGTTTAATACGGGGAGGTAAATTCCTCCGCAGACAGACAATGGAGAAGGGTAGAGATGGTGCACAAAGCTACTTTAGAAGTGGAAACCTTCTGAGGACAAAATGACGACACAGATGGAGGAACCAGCTGCGTATAACTAGTATTTATGACAGATCATACAAGCACGGAGGAACAGCTCCAACACCATTTAAAAAATGCCATTTTTTATGGTGTTGGACTTTTTGTTTCCAGAAGTTGGTCTCCTACAGCTGGAGACTACATGCAGAAAATATTCTTTCAAAGTTGACGTCAGGGACGAAGACAAGTGCACAGAGATGCTTGACTGTATATATATATATACACACACTACGTATATATTACCGTTTTATGTCTGCAAAAAGCTGAATGGCTCGTCGCTCAAAACGCAGACGCTGTTTGAAGCCAGTTGTCAGGGAAAGCAAACAAACAGATCAAAGTGAAACTGACCTTGCCAGCATAGTGGTGGATGATGAAGCCCTGATTCCAGCTGTTGAAGTGTTCATGGGTGTTGATCTGGACTCGGAGCTTCTGCAGCATCGTCTGGTCGGCCCCCTCGCCCACAGCATGCATGGTGGCGCAAACATCATCCAGGATGCTCATGATGCCAGGAGGATTCTGGGGATCACGGTAAACTTTAAGTTCTTGATCTGTTATAGCTTGAAGATCTTTTTTTGACCTTTTTCTGTCTGATCTGCAGCACATGTGTACACAACTCTGGCCTTATATGTAGATCTGAAGGGACTCTGCACCAATTTCAATCATTTTTAAGTCATTTATCAAATAAAACAGCTTTTAACTGTAGATTTGGTTTTGTTTTCTTGACTTTTTCTGCCATTTTATATGCATTTATTATCATTTGACAATAAAAAGTTGCACCCTTAACTTGTGCCTCCAGAAGTGGCACGAAAAATTTGAGCGCTGGGACATAAGAAACCACATAAAGCTTTGATTTTGAGGCTGAAACAAATTACTAAGGGTTGGTATTTATCAAACACACAAAGACATTTTACACATTTTAAAATGAAAACAATAGAGCTGATTTAAAACAGAATGTCCTAAAGATTACTCTCACAGTGGTTGGTCCCAGTTTTTTTTTTCATTATGCCCGAGGCTGATCATCAGCCTTCAGACCAGATAGCAGCAACGGCCTCTCAGACTCGGAGAGCAGTGTTAAAAGGACACGCGTAAATTTGTCAGCGCATTAGCCAAAGAACTAAACTGTCAGCCACTGATACAGATCCCCGGCTCCTCTCAGATGGAGGCTTGTGTTTAAACCCTTGTTGTGGATTTCATGGATTAGACCTCTCAGTAGGACAGATAAATCAAATTAAGAGGCATGTCGGCGCGTTTGAGGGTATTAAGCTGCGAGTCATGGCAACAGAGCAGAAACTTGGCAGTAAGTTGGGCAACTCAGTTTACAATACTAGTAAACAAGATTAACAAATGATCACATCCTGGTTTATTGTGGTTTATAATTTTTTCATCCTCTAAAAATATATCTGTTTGTGTTTGAGTCTATTGATGTCTATTATGTTATTAGAGTGATTGATTTAATTTGTCTTCTCCTCTACTATACAGGTCCAAGGTTTGATCTAATCTCCATACCGTTTTACTTTACAAAGTAATCTGTTACTTTCTTGATGATAAAAGTCTAGAGGGTGGATATTTAAATCAATCTCCCCAAAAAATAAATCCACTATCACATAGGTAGCATTTCTTTTTAAATAACTGAGGTCTTACCAAGATTGTCTATCATGTTTGTGGTTAATGAAAATAAAAGGCATTTTTTCTATATAAAAAAAAGAAATGTGTATATTTAGTATGAGCAACAAACATCCTATTCCGGGTTTATTTACTTTGCTCTCGATGAGATCGCACACAATCTTGTTGTTGAAGTATTCTATAGGAGTCCACTTGATGCCCTCCTGCACATACTCCTCCTGCAAGACATGGAAAAAAAAGTTAAGCGATAGAGAATAAAGCATCTGTGGAAAAAAAACAAAAATGGAGTGAGGGGGCGAAGAAGAGATGAGTGTGGAGAAACATTACCTGCTCCGCCTTTAGAGTCAGCTCGATGAATATCTGCTGGAGCTTCTCATTCACAAAGTTGATGCAGAACTGCTCGAACCCATTTTTCTGAAGAAGACAAGAGGGTGAATAAAATCTGCACAGCCTAAATGAGCTGCATGTGCAGTGGGGTGCGGATATCCTCCAAGCTCAATGGGCTTTGTTTGGACGGGGAGCGATGTACTGACTGCCTGATGTTAAAGGAAGGGGAGCATTGTGCATTTCGCAGCGCATACAATGGACCTTCAGCCTGAACTTTAGGCTACAGAGGTCTGCAGCTTCCTTTCTAAAAACCTGCAGTCACCAGAATGCAGCTGACCTTTTCTTATATTGTGCATACAAACAACTCTTCAACCTGAAAAAACAGCCAAACCTGGATCAGATTAGATGCCATTTAGCTATCAGAGATAGAGTCACGGTCACCATAGCAACGTCGATAAAAGGGCTAAAGAGCTGTTTGTAAACCACAAATGTCCAGTCTCATTAAACAAAGCAAACAATGAAGTAATCAGATTAAAAAAGCATGCTGAAGACTGCTGTCTCAATTAGGAGATGGGACCTAATCCACATACTTTTTACATTAGCCTCATCCTTTGTGTTAAATCTGTTTAAATGCTCATTGCTAATAGCAGTTAATCTCATTTTCACATTGCTGCATTCCTGCAGCCATGTGTCAGCCTGAGAAATGTCCAAAAAACACTTACTTGGAAAATTTCAAAACCATAAATGTCCAACACGCCAACATTTAACTCCTGATGATCCTTCACCATGGCTTTGTTGATGGACTGAAATTAAAAGATTAAAAGTTGTTGTTACCAAAATATAACCGGCTTCAGCACTTTGTATTGACTATCGCAAAGCACTGTATGCATGTAATCATACCTCGACCAGAAAGTCAAACACACGCGAATGCAGGGCTTTGGAGAGGGCGTCACGCGTGTAAGACGCCTGCTCCACGTTCAGCGTCACGTCGATGGACTCCACCGCGCTTCCCCACTTGCTGTCCATCTTTCGACTCGTCAGTTTCTCCTTCAGACGGTTCTGGTCAATCCCCAGCAGGAATGCAGGAAAGGCTAAAACTATTAAAGGAAAGGAGGGAAAAGAAAGCAGTTGTGACTTTATAAGTGTTATTATATACAAATATATATTTATAGGTTTTCTGACATTTTAAAGTTTTAATCATTAATCAAGAAAACAAACAGCTGATTAAATGAAAATGATCATAACCACTGTATTCGCTTGACAGTCTTTTGTTATAATATTCTGCTACTGCACTGCTATGATGAGGTGAGAAATAAAGCAGCATGTGAGTATTGGATCCTTCTCTGAGGTAGCTACGAGACACTTCTGTGAAAACCAGCATGCAAATCAATACACAGGACTGGACTCTTCGAAATGCAACCTCTGCATTAGCACAGAAAACACGGTTCAAATAAATCTGCCTTTTTAAACTTCTCATAATCACAATGCACATGACTGATGTAAATCCACAAATATAAAGATAATAGTAGATGATTCAGAGGTAATGAGCTTTGCACTGCAGCTGAGTGTAGCGTAAAATATAAAAATAGCAGCTACTGAACTCTTCAATAAAAAGTGTGGCACACACCACAGATCAAGCCCCGACCTGGCGCTGATATTGTCCCCTGAGAGCCCCTCCCTGCCTTATTACAGTGACTCACTTCCCCTAAAAGGAAATAGCTCTCAGGCCTGCAGACTCGCTGCGTCTGAGAATGCATCAGACCACGCTAGAAGCCCCCCCTTTTGGGACGTTAGGGTGTGACTGACCATACGCCCGATTAAACCGTGAGGAAAAGTCGTCCTTTGTGTTTGGTAATAAAGGTAATGGCTGTATATGACGGCCCGGCGGTGTGGACACATTCTGTGAACTTTGGAAACAATTCTCATGTAACTCTGTGTTTTCCTGCAGATTTGTTAGTCAAAGCAGCAGCGCATAATGTAGATGTCGGTACAGACGTTTTCAAAGCATGCAGCTTCACTCCAGTAAGACATCAACAGTCCTGTGACAGTTCACTTCATTTCCCCAATATCAACTCTTGGATATTTGCATGTTAAATTTGACCTGTGGGAGGTTTTTAGTCATTGTTAGAGACTGGCCACCTGTTCAGGGTGTACCCTGCCTCTCGTCCCATGGCAGCTGGGACAGACTCCTGTGACAATGAATTGAATTGATGGATGGAGTTGTTCAGTCCAAAAAGGCATTACTAATTTTTGAACTGAATTAATGTCAACATATAATGGTGAAAAGATATGACGACCCTCATGTCTTTAAAACTAGTACAGCTCAGAGAAAAACAGACGAAACACTGGCTGATTTGGCAGTGGCCGTGTCCATCATCTATTTACAGTCTGCCTACTTTAATCTTTATACTTTTTTGGCGCGCTCTGAGTTTTAGTAGTTAATACTAAAGTGGCTTGTGCAGTTTTATATTAGGAGCAGTAATACAACAGCACACTGCAGTTAAAGCACACAGGAAAGGAGACTGAGAGGAACAGGAAAGGCTTAGATTATGAAATGCTGCTGTTACGTCTGCCCTGAACAAACCAGCGCTTTGTAGACTGGCAACTGCACTCTCCTCTGCATCATACAGACGCAGCATGAGGAGAAAAAGAAAAGAGGAAGGGAGAAGGGGGACAGACAAAAAAAAAAAAAAAGCATTTTTCCAAGTAATTTTAGTCTCTGACGAAATACGTCCAGACCTTCAATAATAGCATTTTATATTCTGGTGATCTTGCATGGCCTGAAGTACTCCAGACAGCTGGCTGCAGCCCTGCATTAACACAATAAAACTTTAGGGAGTGAAAGTGGTGAAAAAGAAACACCCTCCAAAACCAGAGAAGGGCAGGTCAGGACAAGAACCCAGCGAGAAGCAAAGATTTACCACAACTCAGACTCAGTCCTTAGCACTCTGTTTCCTTTTGGTGACAAAAATCTTTGGTGACTGGTGATCAGCTCATTGTGCAAGTCCACTTACACTCTTCGCTCTCCACAGCAGCGTAGTTCCCCGATTCCTTAAAGCTGATATTTCCCAGGTGCAGGACTCCGGCTACGATCTGAAGCACCATGGAGCGGTCCTCTGGTGCGATGCCAATCACATCCATGGCTTTCTGGGGAAGTAAAAGGGGAAAAAAATAGCATGCTAAATCAGGACCACAGTGGGGGTTTACTCACTCCTGCGGTACCTAGCTCATGTTCTCTAATTACTCCTGTTGTGGTCTCGCTGGTAAACAAAAACAGAAGGAGATCATTGAAAAAAAAAGGAAAAAAGAAAACAAGAGAGGAGTGCTATTGAGAGACTGTGAGCCACATGAACACTGGTATGAGATTCACAGACAAACACAACACCACTGACTCCCAAGCAGACAGAAAGAGTCTGACCGTACCACTGTCTCCTGGAAGTCGCTCTTGTCGTTGATGTCGTCCACTTTGTAGGAGCCAGACTGATTGAGGTAACTGTAGTAATCCAGGCTTGTGATTCCCAGGCTATTCTTCTGCTGCGAGGTGGCTCCTTCTATCAACTGTTGAGCAGAAATTAAGTCTCTAACTGTGTGTACAAAATATATGACAAAGAGTTTAAAGAAAGATGAGCTACTGCAAAACGAGAACCTCTGGCCATGCACGACAAAAACAGACTGCTTTTCTAATCCAAACTGTCCTGAAATCACCTCGCAGGCCCTTTTCTCAGGTCAAATGTGTTCCATTCACTATTAAAAAAAAAAGGCCTCACCTGGTAGAAAATATGGAAACTCCTTTCTCCAGGATTCCTCATGACAACACGTGACTTTTCCAGAAGGAAGTTGGAGATTTTCCCGCCGTCTGGTTCACCGCCGGAGCTGAACTGGATCTCAAAGTATTTCCCCTGATGGATCAAAGCATTGTTTTTGTATTGCAGCCGACTGTAATAAAGCTTAAAAGGCAGAGTATACGGTCTGAAAATACTGGCACCTAGCTGCTCTAAGGCTGCTAGCAGTGTGTGTGTGTAAGCTTAAATAGAAATATGATCCAGCTTTTTGTCTTACTCTCAACTCCAGACTAGCCTGTATGCAATGTCTCATTATTCAATGACAGCACTTCAAATGTAGTGACCAAACTATTTTTGCTCTTTTAAATTTGAAGCTAAGAATATCTTTTATGGCATCGGCTCTTTATGAATTTAACTAACAGACTCGGTTGAAAAATTTCGGGGGAGTTGCACTTTCTATCTGAAGCTTATTTTTCATTGGTTAAGTTTCTTAGTAAGCCTCAGCGCTTTTGCGTGTGTGTCTTTCTGTGCAGTGCGTCGTCGCAGCACTTCTGGTTAACCGGGACACACACGAGGTTTGCTGCCTCATGAAATAAAACAGAAAACAGAAGGCAAACTGTTACTGTAAATCTCAAAGGTCTCAAAGGTATGCCACGGAAAAAGTTGAGGACTCAGCTTGTTCCACGGCAGCTGCGTCTCTGTCTGTGACTACGAGTGGGATGATTACTTTAAATTTGATTACACTGTATGTTAAAGGGGGGGAGAGAAGCAGCCTTACAAATCTGCTGGAGTTGTTGTTCCTCAAAGTTTTGGCGTTGCCGAAGGCCTCTAGCAGCGGGTTGGACTGCAGGATGATGTCTTTGACGTGCTGCGAGGAGACGGATTCAGTGAGCTGATGCTACATCACAAACAGATGAGGCAGCAGGTAGAGAAACCACACACTTCACACCCCGACTCTCTGAAAGTTTCCCCTAAGATAGCAGCATGGCGCACACATGCACATCTACAGACAGACACACAAAATCTGGAGGGCATTATGCTCCCTGTGAGCCATGTGTGTGTCAGAAACACATGAGTTTTAAATCAGTACAGCAGACAGAGATATTCCCCACTTCCAGTATTGTTCACAGAGGCTGAGTGGTATTTCTTGGAATTTTCTTTTATCAGTCCTGTTATAAAGAAAAACATCCTTCGCTGACACACATTCTTATATGTGTTTAGTCTTTAACTACGCTTAAGTTCTTCTTGCACTGATGTTTTATTTCAGCATGATCTCCAGATATCCAAAAATCTGAATATTAACAATTAGATATGTTGAAGCTTTGAGAAATGTATCATGCTAAAACAGCTGAACTGACACTGATATTATCTTGAGGCATGAAGTACAGTTAACAGTATCATAGTTATATAATAAAGCTGTCTTAGTTGATTTAGTGTAAGCAGTCTAAAGTTAAATCTAAAGCCCCAAAATGATTTCTGATTGTTTTCTTGGTGGAAGCAGCTCTGGTGGATTAATTATAAAACTCCCACTGCCATCACGGTGCAGGAATTTCCTCATCAAACTTGAGATCTTTATCGAGCTTACAAACTGGACATCTGCTGTTTTTTTGTTTTTCTTTTTTTTATTTGAGGGAGGGGGGGGGGGGTGCCAGATGGCACGAAGGGGCTGCGTGAATAACAGTCTGCTGATGGGCTCACAATAGGATACAAAGGATGAGGATGACAAGACAAAGATTGGAGCAAAGCGTGAAACACAATGCAGGAATGAGACAGCAACAGGTGGTTTGACTGCACACGTAGTGAGTATCACAAATCATTCTGGTTTATCTTAGTTATCGTTCACATGTGCACTTAAGCATTTCAAATATGCATTCTTCATTTACAAACTGCTGAGAAGGACAAAAGGCATCTCCTCTCACCTGCACTCTAGGTCCACCGCCTGACACTCTGGAGATGTAGCCCATGATATATTTGGCTGCCACAGTCTTCCCTGCTCCGCTTTCACCGCTGAAAAGCAGATAAAGACTTCATCACATGCTTTCTCAAACACAATCCAAATTCAGATACACCTGATAGCCTGTGGCACACGCTCACTGAGTCCTCGTTTTCTGTCTCACACATCCACAGTTTTTATTCACTCAGTGACCAAAAACACCCACCCCAAAACTGTTTTTTGGTTTTTAATTTTTGTTCACCTATTCTGGGTTTTAAATGAATTTTCCTTGTTCCCGTTTGTTCTGGTGGCTTATCAGTCTAAAGCTTATGTCATACCCCCACCTGCATGTGATCTGATATTAACAATAAGCCTGCTTAGAAACAGCTCGGCCAGAAACGTCTGTGCATTAAATAGTTTCCTGCATACGTCCCAGTGCAGACTTTTGTCTCTTCTCTAAGAATAAACACATATTTTACATCCATATTTGAAAACAGAATCTGGTACGTGGTTTGTTTACATGAGTTTGTTTTGGTTGGACACACTACAAAAAACAGGATAATTTGGACTACTAAACATGGTAAACTTTGTCCAGCAGCAGGTATTTGGACAGTTACTCAATTTTTATCCTTCAGAGTTTCTATTTTAGCGCCATCAACCTGGAATAAAAGATTCCAGATTGCAAGTTCAGTCCTCAGCGTTCATTGGAGTACATTTAAATCAATATAGAAAAAAAATAAATTACTATGTAGGAAATGTACCCAGATTTAAACACATAGTACCCAAAGCCGAGGAGTAAAAAGCATATGGACACAGTACTTTTGTCCCAAATGTAAACCTACTTAAATTAAAGAAACTTGCAGCATATGTTACTTTCTGTTAAAGTGAATAAAGAGTCTGAAAAAAATGTGTAACTGTTTAAACACTTGTCATTTGAATTGCACAAACTCTTCATTCAGACAAAAGTATGAATGAAGATCAAAATTGGTTGAGAATATGTTTATGTGTGTGACACGTTTCGTGCAAATTTCCACCTCAGAAAGTAAAACTGAATCTCTTAAATAAGCAGTCACAGCTAGCCAGCTACATTTACTGCATGAACCCGACCCACCGTCAGTGGCTCTTGCATGTGCGGGCGGATGAACGCCGCAGTAATAACGACATTTATCCCGTTTTGTTTACATAGCTTTCCTTCGTATCTTTTCTCTCAGCCTACACTTGTCTCTTTCCCCTCCTTGCCTTTCACTGCGCCGGGGTCATACTTATTTTGACCTATGTGGTTTGGCAGTGGATGACGGCTGGGTCTGTTTTTTCTTTCTATGCCTTAAAGTAGAGTCAGGATGGTACAGCCGCTGTGAGAAACACAGCTGCAGACTGTTTGAAACTGCCAGAGGAAGTCATGGGAGCTGCTCTATTACACAGTCTCAGTATAGCTGCACACATCCTACTGTATACACCTCCCAGTCTGTACCAGATCCTAATGTTTTGCCTGGACTTCCTCGCTGTGCAGTTTGGAATCAAGCAGGAAACTGATATTTTAGTTATATGTATCTGAGAGCATAGTTTCTCCTCCTGCAATCGACGCTCTAAAGAGGTATTTCCAGCACAAGCTGCAGTGGGACTTTGAGGCCCATTTAAACCCCCAAAGGGGCAGGTCTCATTGTTGTGGCGTTTGAATGCTGAAGACATTTCTGACTTCTGCAGTGATTTATTAACCAAACAAGGGCATGAGTTACACAATGCAGTGCAGAGGGAGGGAGCGTTAAGCATTATCTTTCATAAATTATTACTGACTTGAGTTATGTGAAGGACGTTCAGTCAACAGTTCTAGTTTTGGCAGTTTTGAATCCAACAAGGTGTTCGCTGCATTCCCACAGAACTCGCTGAGCCACATGTACAGTCTGTTTGACAAGATTTTCTCCTCTGATAATGTCAGTGCATTCTTTTTTTGTATGTTTTTACATTGTTTATATACATCACCTCCTATGACTTTTGCCTGCATACTAAACATCTCTTTTAGTTACTGATACTAAGGAGAGGTAGGAGGGCTGAGGGACCTCTACTTTAAGATATTTGGTAAAATTAAGCAAATTTTAAAAAATGTAACATTTGAATTAGCATGTCTTTTTCTTTGTTGTATAGGCTAGCCTAATGTTTTTCCTATGACACCATGTTCTTTGTGAGAAAGTGCAGGAAAAATACCGTTAAAATTTAACTACCTGAGACTTTGCATCATCACATGAGGACATTCATTTTCATGCGTCTCCACATACAGCTGCAGATATATCCAAAAGCCTAAAATAAATGCATTTTCACAGTGCAGGCCACACCCAGTGACTACGTGCATATTTTAAGCATTAAAATGATCCTGACAATCTCTCACCACACATTGTCCTTCTCACACTGATCTAATTATAACAGCAACCTGCTCTGTTGACACCGATGAAAAGAAAGGCACAGTCATGCGTGGAAAGGATCCCACGCACAATCATTAAAAAAGAAAGAGAAGATTCCTGGTAAAAAGCCAGGGGAGCAATGAATAAGCCTGCTTTTTCTCAGACTGGGTTTAAGAAGCTGTTGTTCACTCGTCATGTGACTGAAATTTAAGATGGCTTCAAAGAACAAAATCGTGCGAAAATGCCAAGAAATTGAGAAATCGTGTATTTCTGAAATATCTGTATTTAGAGTAGATGTAAAGGAACTGGTCCTCGATTAAAAAAAAAAAAAAAAAAAAATCATAAAAGAGAAATAAACACTTTGTTAAATCCAAATCATCACATATTCAAATGCTGTTACAATATCAGAGAAATAAAAGAAATGCTCAGCCACTCTTTTTCTGCATTAACCTCATCTCTGATTCATACACTTTCTTAATATAATATTTTTAAAAAACTGCTAACACAGGTGGGTGCTGACCACGCTGCATGGTTAGCAGTTCACGGCAGCCTTTGTTTGCTGAGACCTGGTTCATCATAAAACCACTTCCATGCTTTTGTTTGCTGATTTAGTCAATCGCAAAATCCACCTCGGTGCCTTTATGTGGAAAACTGAACGAGCAACTGCTGGCTGTCCAAACAACAGCCGAAAGTGCTGAAGCAGGGGTCATTCATCATGAGGTAAGCACTATAGTAACCACGCTGCTCAGATGAGTGGACCATAGCATAAAAACCCCCTAATGACACCACATTTTTCTCAGCTTTGTAGGTCAGAAACATTAATCGGGAAACTCAAACAGGCTGCAAAAGCATCTAAAATCCTCTAAATCTATGGAGTGAGGGAACCATGCAGGTGTCCTCTTTTCTTTCTTTTTTTTTTAAACAGGAAGTTTTTCCAAAATAGCTGTTATAGCGGCTGCTTTGTTTCCATCTCACATCCTGAGGATTTTGCAGCCAGATCAAGCTGTAAAATATTCACTGTTTTCCTATTTGAGTACTGGCACATTTTATTTTCTATTTAATTTGTAATTCACTGAAGCTGAAAACAGTATGATGGAAAAACACCACACAAACACTGAGTCAGCTCTACTGAATGATGTGGTCAGACCTGTTCGGTCTGTCCTCTCGCCCGTCTGTTATCATGGCCTGCAGAGCAGTTCAGTGTTGTGATCTCACAGATCACATGCACAGATTATCGTCTCCAGCTTTTGTCTCATTTTGTCACATCCTGGACATTTAACACGCTAATATAAAGCGCTGAAAGTTACAAAAATGTCAATTGAAACCAATAAACTGGGCAACTATAGTATCTTAATAAGATATGGATAAGGTTATGCTTTGGTTGATTTATGATGTTTTAATTATTCTGGATTAAAACAAATCCAGTTTTTTAAAAGCACTGAGATCGGTCCCTAATGTACAGTACAGTTTATCAGGCTCTATTTTGAATGGATAATTTAAATAAAAATGCAGCTTTTCTGGTTCTTAAAATAATTTCCTTGTCACATGCCGTTAACTTATGATAAGTATAGAAGGCAGAGAAAGAATGGCTGGAATTTCGGAGTCTTACCTAATGATGACACACTGGTTCTCACGATCTATCATCATGTTTCTGTACATGTTATCTGCCAGAGCGTAGATGTGAGGAGGATTCTCATACTGAGCCTGAGAGAGGATAAAAGATTAAATGAGTGGTTAGACAAGCGAATATACATTTAAATACAACGAGGGTTTCTACAGACAAAAACATGGATGTGCCATGGGCTCCCCAGCGTCACCCATTGTAGCCCATCAATTCAGAGGATAGAAACAAAGTTTACCAGGGAGGACCCAAAGGATAACAGTTTGCCATTTCGGGCTGTGCTGTGCACATTGGGGAGATTGGAAAACTCAACATTGAAGTTTACCAGAAGCCCCCACACACAGACCAGTCCCTACTCTTTGTCTCCCACCACCCTCTGGAACACAAACTTGGAGTAATCAGGACCCTGCATCGGGCAGAAAATGTTCCCTCTAAGTCATAAGGGAAAGAAAAACGTGGTTATCCCAGTTGGGCTTTCATCAAATCAGCACAGACGCATAGTAAAGAAGGTCAGACACCAACTAGCGAGAAACAGAAGGACAAACAGAACAACATCGTCATCTCTTATGAAGCAGGTTCATCAGAGAAACTCCCAGTTTCCATCCCAGTGCACTTCAGAGCCAGCCACACACTCAGACAAAAACACGGACAAAACTCCCAAACACAAACTAGACAATGTAGTGGATACTGTGCTGTCCACCGAGGAGTGCTAAGACCTCCACGTTGGAAAAAGCAAACAGTCACTTCAAAAACTGATGGCACCAACTGTCTGCCATCTTTAATCCAGTTTTGAGATCCCTTCCCAGGTGCCTTAACGCCCACTCACATCTTCCATCAATTGACCTCAATAAGTTTCACTAAGGTCACTCAAGCTCCTTAGATTACTTTATGAATCACTAAGTAACACTTTTAACATCCATAGACTGTATATAAAAGATGAATACAACCTCTGTGACATCACCTATTAGGAAAGCTAATTATGAAGCTGTTGCCATCTTGGTGTTTTGAAACTGGATGTGAGAAACTTGGGGTGGATTTGACGGAGAAACCAAGCGATGTGTGATATGTTTGGATATACAAGAGTAGGGCTGTTCGATATAACGATATATATCGGATGACGATAGAAAAACGTCTATCGTTTCATTTTACGCTATCGTTTGTTTCGTGGTGTCGCAAAATAAACTGTTTACGGCAATATTTTTTCATCATTTTGATGGTCACTGTAGTGGCTATATTAATTTCTTAAAGTTCTCTCTTTCTCTTATATTTAATATAACCACACTACGGACGGACAAGCGCTTGTTTTTTATGCGTTTTCGTTAGCAACAACGACGGTAAAACCACGGCGTGTCCGCTTGTTTATTTTCCACATAAACCTTTCACAATAAAGCTCAAGATCCTGTTGAGGCTTTTCAAAATAAAACGAGTCACGTGAAAGATGCAGAGTATTAACGGATGAGAAGCAAAAAAGAGCCGCCAGGTGCTAAAAAAATAAACCTTAGACTCAAACGTTAGAACAGACTTTTCTCCGCAGCACGCTGTGTAATAAATACTCAAAGAAAACGGCGGCCGTTACAACTTACGTCTAAAAATGTATAGTTCCATGCATCAGTTAAAACACTCGACTCCAGGTACACGACGCCCAGCTGGAAACACTTCACAAGTCGAGATGCCCGAGATTCACAGAATTTACAGGAAATGTTACATTTTTGTAATTTATATCGTTATATCGACGATAGATGTCTTAATATCGGGATATGAGATTTTGGTCATATCGCACAGCCCTATACAAGAGTACGTGCTAATGGCTAATGACTTGTTAATCACACAGGTAAAAAAAAAACCCTGCTGTTGTGATTGCAATAATCACACAACTGACGTTAGAACTCCAACTTTAATGATCACCCTCCTTTGCACAACAACTGAAAAGCCAACCCTCCAAACTTCTATTCCCCTCTTTCCCGCCTGTGCCAAGCCATGCCCCCCCACAGGACCCAGCTGTAAAGCACTTCTGAACCCAGACAGGGGCAGTTATTTACAAAATAAACATTATGTTGGATTCAGTATGACTGGGTGATATATTCCTTCAATTTTAAAAATGGGAAGTGTAAATTCTGACAAAATGCGCACAGTATTGTGCTGTTGTACATGTTCAGCAGATCAGTGGTTCTCCACCACAGCTACAAATACTCCAAATTAGCTCAACTATTCTAAAAAACATGTGCAGAAAATTCAAAAACAAATGATTTACACAGACACATAAGGTTATTAGTAAATATATAGTTGCAAAAGCGCCAATCCAATCCAATCCAGTTTTATTTATAAAGCACTTTAAAATACCCAGCACAGGAACAAAGTGCTGTACAGAAAATACATTAAAACAATAGAATAACAGAAAACAGCAAAGATAAATAAATAAAACACATAATAAATAAAATTAAAACAGCCCTATATTAAAATAAAAAACAAGATAAAACAGCATCGAATCACCTAAAAACAACTGAAATAAAAATAAAAATAAAATAAAAATAAAAACCAACATCTCACGTGGTGTCAAAGGCCAGGGTAAAGAGGTGGGTTTTCAAGAGTGACTTAAAAACAGGTAAAGAACTGGCCTGTCTAATCTCTAAAGGAAGCTCGTTCCACAGTTTTGGAGCTGCTACAGCAAAAGCACGATCTCCTCTAAGTTTACGCCCAGTCCTGGGTACATTCAGGAGCAGCTGATCAGCTGACCTGAGAGAGCGGGTGGGTGTATAAGGCTGTAGCAGCTCAGAGAGATAAGATGGGGCAAGGCCATGGAGAGCTTTAAAAGCAAATAAAAGAATTTTAAAATGAATCCTAAAAGAAATAGGCAGCCAGTGAAGTGAAGCTAAAACAGGGGAAATGTGCTCAAACTTTCGAGTGCCAGTTAAAAGACGAGCTGCAGCATTTTGCACCCTCTGTAGATGACTAATATATGATACACTGACCCCAATATAAAGTGCATTACAGTAATCCAGCCGAGTGCTAACAAAGGCGTGGATCACTGTCTCAAAGTGCTGCCGTGAAAGAATTGGCTTTATTTTTGCCAGCTGCCTGAGGTGAAAGAAGCTAGATTTTACCACTGCCTTAATCTGATTTTCAAACTTCAGATCACAGTCCACTTTGACCCCCAGGTTTGTGACAGTTGGCTTAACATACTGGGCCAAGGAATCTACATACACATTGGGGGTCTCAGTGGGGCTACCAAAAACCATTACCTCTGTCTTTTTATCACTGAATTTAAAAAGTTAACAGACATCCAAGCCTTAATGTCGTCGAGATACTGAAGTAATGGCTGTGTAAGGTATCTGCCTTTTTTCTTTAGAGGGACATAGATCTGACAGTCATCAGCATAAAAGTGGAAAGCAATGCCGTGCTTTCTCAGTACAGAACCAAGAGGAAGCAGATATAAAGAGAAGAGGAGGGGGCCTAGAACTGAGCCCTGTGGGACACCACACAAGAGAGGAGCGGAGGACGACACATAGTCACCGAGACTGACACAAAAAGTTCGCCCCGCCAAGTAGGACCTAAACCACTCCAGTGCTGTGCCCCTAATGCCCACCCAGTGCTCCAAACGAGAGAATAAAATGGCATGATCCACAGTATCAAATGCAGCTGTCAAATCTAAAAGCACAAGAACAACACAGTCCCCAGCATCAGTTGCTAAAAATATGTCATTAAAAACTTTTAAAAGGGCTGATTGAGTGCTATGAAAGGGTTTAAAACCAGACTGGAAAACCTCTAACACATTTTGCTTTTCCAGGAAGGCCATTATTTGGCTGTAAACTACCTTTTCAAGAATTTTAGAAAGAAAAGGTATTTGGGAGTTGGGAAAAGCTCACAAAATATACCTATCAACGCTAATAGTTTGGCTAAAATTATACTGGATGGGCCAGACAGTTATAATTCTTAATTTCTGTAATCATATTAAATAAGCAATAAATAAATAAAAATATACAAATAATTAAAATATGGAGACAGTTGAAATAGCCTGTATAAAATTATACAGTCATGACTTGTTTAAGTAAAATTTTAGCTCAAAGTCAAACAGTCAAAACTCTTCCAACTGTATGCTAAAGATACGAACAGTAAAGTAGAGCTGCTAGCTGAGAATAATAATAAATGATGAAATTTTTGGCAAAAATATCAGAAAAAAAAGATGAAAATCTACCTGGAACATTAATAATAAATTACACTAATAGTATAGTTAGCAGTTAAAGAGGAAGTTACTAGCATGGCTATAAAAGTACAATTCATGGTCCGCACAGTAATAAAGTTACCAAACTTAAAGGTACAATGGTTTTACACCTTAAGGCAGGGAAATAATGTTACTAAAATTAAGACCTCATTTTAAAGAAAATATTTTGAAATTTTATTTTAAATTGGTGGAATTCCACCCTAAGTCATGGCTCCATAATTGTTTTTAGTGCAATAAACAGCTGAACTTGTTAGCAAAATAATCGGGTTAAAATATCATGAAATGAATGGATCTAAAAAATAGAAAAAAAGTGTAGTAGCAAAAATTAGGAGATAAATACTTTAATATTGAGCTTAAGGGATGTCAGGTAAAAAAGTTTGGACACCACTGCTCAGGGGTAGGCTTACTCATTTTATATTTTATTATTTTGTTATATTTCATATTCATTTTATTAATATAAAAAGTATTAAACAGTTAATTCACCATTAACTCGTGGTATAGTAACATCTGCTGAGAGCTACAGTGCCCTGACAGTTAAGGAAACCTAGTGAAGTTTTAAACAAACTTTTATGGGTAATAAAGTTATTATGTAATCAGAGACAGGCTGACCTATAAAACCCACAAAAACCATTAAAAAAAACCCTATAATACAATTACACACTGATGTCATTTTTGTCTGTGATGCTAGAACAAAATAGCGACCTTTTGCCAAAACAGTTGCACTTGGTGCCTTTTTGTGATTATTTCAAACAACTTATGAACAAATATAAACTTTTCCCCGATAATTTGAGCTGGCTAACCGTGCAAATATAAACCCAGTGCACTTGTGTGCAAATGTGATCTGAATTTGGCATGTGTGATGCTTTCACAGTCTGTTAGAATTTTTAAAGCTTTTCAGTGTGTTCCTGGCTCAAGAATTCGAGTTCACTGTCAACGGGCTGGCCAAAAGAGAGGAGGCGGACTCGAACAGGATGTTCTGTGATGGTGCTGCCAAGCTGCTCCAGCAGTTGAGTCAAGTTTGTGACAGCAGCTGGAAAGTTTTCACAGCATCTAACCCAGTACATTTAAAACCTTTGTCTTTCAGACCGTTACCAGCCTAAACCAGCCTGACACTTCAATAACATCAGAGACCCAGAAAAAGCTTATTTCCTTAAGATGATGCTGGATCTACTTACTGCGCCTTGATACAGCTCAATTTCTTTATCCCCAAAATATGGCATCTGCTTGAAGGGGTTGACAGATATGAGCACGGGACCGATGTACGTCTGGTGAAATTGTGAGTTAAAGAGATTACAGAGTGGGAGCAAACCAGTGGTACCAAATTACAATCACCTCTCACAAAGAGAAAACTGTGTCGAAAAGAAAGCACTTAATCTCTGATTGCCATGACGTCAACAGAGATGGCAACAGTGCAGCAGTGTGGCGTATTTGGCGATCAGGCCTGAGCCTAAATAAGTATGCAGTGCTTACAAATGACAGAGAATAGACCGACCATGTAACACTGTGAGGTTTTATGCCTTGAAGCCAAAATGCAGCTCAAGGCAAATAAAGCAGCTATTGTGGGTGGCCCATAGTGACCTACAGCCTTGGCAGGGAGACCTCACAGTCACAGATATTTACTGAGCATAATCAAAGGAGAGACTCAGAGCTGTCGAACCTGAAACTGCCTGCATTTGGTAAACTTGGTAATGCCGAGCACTGGCCGAGCGACAGTGAGGTTTATGTTTATGTAATGAGCCATTCAGAGCCGCCTTTCAAGGCACTCATTCATTCATCTCGTTTCACGTCGTGAATACGCGTGTGTGTGTGTGTGTGGCCACAGCTGCACTTTAAACTTAAACCCAGCATTTGTGTGATGTAGTGTATGAAAATGATAGCTCTCAAGAAGATCATGTTAAATCCGTAGCACAATCAAATACAGCTGTTTAAAAGATCGCAGCTATGCTCTCACCACCACCACCCCCTTACAAATTCTGCACCACAGTGAAAGGTCTGGTGAAAGAGCGGGAGTTAGAGATACAAAGACGCCCTTTCCTCCCCGCGCACCTTCCAACGCTGACCTATTACTCATTGCTAATATGTCACAGCGAATGACCATTCAGCTATTCTGGGTATAGCAGGAAAGAGAAGGGCTCCGCTATTCCTCACTGGGGTGTGAACTGTGAGCGTGAGCAAAGGATACAAAGATGTAGTCATCCATGTATCTCTTCTTGAGGTTGTCCACGATGGCGTCCTCATTGATCTTGCTGAGCAGGACCATGTCGTCCACGCCGCTGTGTTTGACATTGTGGCTCTGCCAGTGGTACCGGTAGTGCCCCCGGCTCCCCTGAAACAAAAAACACACAAAGTCCAACTGTTAGGTCACTGAAAAAGACAGAATGAGATCATGTATAGAGTCTGACGTCACGGATGCGCAGACACACTGCTACTTATAACCTTCGTATCCACACCACTCAGGTAATCAAACAAAAGTGGAATATGGTCATTATCGCTTAAATTTAAAAAAATAGAAAAATAAATAATACACACATTTCCTGACCTGAGAAACATGTTTACATGAAAACAGTGCGAGGCCAGATTCCCAAGAGGGCTTGGTGCCAAAGATGCTCTAAACATTAATCCAGCATCCTAAAACTCTGGCTTCTCTCTACATCCCTGTTTTTCTTTTTAGTCGATTGAGTCTCCGGAGAGCTGAAGTCATTCATCATGTGCTATGAGTCAGTATTGTCTGGCTACTGTGGACGAGGGTCACAATGTGCTGCGAGGGGTGAGTCTCTTTCTCCTGGATGGAGAACCACTCAAAGACACGGACAGCATCCAGAACATTAGTCAACACACAAGTTAACTCTTGACTTCCTCCCTCTTTAGGGAGGAAATGTGGGGAGAGGAAGCAGCAGAGCAGGACTTTAAACAATACTGCCAAGAGAAAGAAATCATTAGGGGCTTTTGGACCACGGGAGCTTTTTTTGGTAATTTTAGGATGTGGCGGCAGAACCATGCCGATCATCTTTTTTAGCTTGTAGAATAGAAACTTTCTCCTAGAGCCGTGTGTGATGTGGTGTAGATGTATAGCATGACACACTGATTGGTCAAATGCAGCGTCGGTGCTCATCAATAAAATAAAAAGCAGCCGTGTGAGCATCAGCTCTTAAAGCTAGTGTTATAGAAATGAAGCAGCAGTGAAGTTCAGGCTTTACTGAGTCTACATGTGATGGAAGAAATCGAACACAATTTCGACTCATTGGAGAGAGATATTATGAGAGATTTAGGCTACTTCCCGCCAGTCGCTTCCATCTTGCTGTTAGATATATAGCACACAAAAAGTCATGGAAAATAAAGATGCTGGAGATGAGAAAATATTAGAAAGTAATCAACTAAAAAACTGGTGGGGAAAGGTGCAAACAATACCAAACCGCATGTCTTCGTTTTGTCTTCGTCCCCTCACCGCAGCCCCCACGATCCTGCTGGAGGTTTCTTCCTGTTAAAAAGGTTTTTTTATTTCCCCTGTTGTCATAGCGCTTCGCTCAAACTGTCTGATTGTTAGGGTTTTCTCTTTTGTCTCTGTATTATTGTAGTGTTGTTGTTACTGTTGTTGTGTGATTTGGAGCTATATAAATAAAAGTGAATTGAACTGAATAAAAGGCTTAGAAGGTACGTCATTCTGGAGGACTTTCATCGCTTTCAGGATGTTTTCAGGACAATTTCAGGACCCTAACTACTCATAGGCCATCAGAGAATGCACAATAATTTCATGTAATTAAGAGGGAAGCCACTGATTTTTCCTGGCTGCAAAGAAGTTGTGTCATACTTTTATTCTAGTGTGGCTGAGCTGTAATTGGAAACACTGAAGTAAACCCCTGGACTGTGTTTGTGGCGTCTGAGATTTCCTTTTGTAATGCATTCTCTGACAAATGCTTTGCTATGATATACAGTCCCTTCAAGAAGTTTGTACTTCAGTTCTGGTGAGTAAATTCAGCGGTTAGTCTTTTATCTTTGTACTATTTAGCAGATATTTGCACAGTCTAAGTAATCCTTATCATGTTTGTTGATAACGGTGAACTCCATTTTAGCCATTAGCAGCCAAAATGCTAACGCTTAGTCCTCAAAATACAGAATTCAAAACCAGTGGGTGATCTTGCGGTAGCTTCATCCGTCTTTTATGCAGCCTGTGGTTTCAGAGAGTGTTGGGTAAACTTTATTACAGTGCATGCTAACAGACACTTACTAAAGGACCCACATATTAATCCCAGTTCTTTCATTCTTTCAGTGATGATACTTTCTGTGTCAGAAGTGTATGTTTGATTTGTTGTCTTGAGTACATAATATGCCTCTATATTTTCCGTGGATAAGTGAGGTTCGATTAAAGGCAGTCTTATTGCATATTGTTAAAAATAAGTGAAGCAACAACAACAACAACAAAACTGTGAATACAATAACTGTTGCTCAACTGTGGTTTCCAAGGACAAAGATGAAGTTTAGCAAGGCCGCCAATTATTTTCTCAACTTCTGTACCAGCATCAGGGCTGAACTTTAAACCTCAACTTCATTCTGGTTTCTTGGGCTTGTGCTTTGAATCTTAGAGGTCGCGGAGTCCTGCTTATTCCAGCGTTACACAACACATTAAAACCGTAAGCCTGGATTTCCACTGAATGCTATAATCTTTCCTGCACATAGAGACTCTAGTACAAGATGTGAATAAAAGTCAAGCGCTAAAGTTGCTTTTACAGCAGGAAAAGGGAAAGAAACAAAAACAGCAAAGGGGAAAAAGCCACAACGTAACACTACAGTACAAAATTAACCGTGGAAAGTCATTGTGCTTTCACTTATTACCTCTAAATTACCATGTCCAAGGAAGAGGAGAGCCAGAAGCATTTAATATCCTCCACAGTCTCTTTATTCTTTACAACAGCGAGATTAAAACCACTTTACAGACTCAGTCATAGCATGGGAGATGGTGAGGAATGTTTACGGCTTTTCAGCTTAATTCAGCGGGTATTTTCCATTAAGTGGGAAGCAGCAAATTGCTGTTTGATTACTTCTCAACATCATACGGATTAACAGGCCTTACAACTTTTAGGTGTGGCTGAGAGAGATGCTGACTTCTTTCACTGTCAACAGTGTCAGGATGATGTCACTCTCAGCAGCAAAAACACCTCTTGTAGTGAAGTAAATTTGCTTTTCTAACATTACAAAACTGTACAAAAGAAATATTTAAAATTTATATCGGGCAAAACCACCTAAAGGGAAAAATCTTCCATTTTCTGGATGAGCAGACTTCCAACAGGTGTTGTTTACACACAAAAACATGTCAGAGGAAGGGTGTAGAATTGCAATATAAATAGGAGAATAGTAGTATTACTATGTACAGTAAAATTACAACATATAACAGTGAGGCTGATCCTTCTGAATGCATTGTGTTCATCTCAAGGTTCCTTTGCCCTTCCTTAATAGACCTCAGTAAAGACCCGTGTTATTCGTTGTTGTTGACGGACGAACTCGGATGATCTTTTTATTTCAGGAAATTACCATCGCACGCTCTCACATTCTTATTTAGGTTAGCACCTTTAGTCCATCAGGAATGCCAATGTTAAGAGACAGCGCTGGCTCAACCACAAAGAGAAAATAAGTGAACATGATATCGTTAATTTCTCTCTGCTATGTGTGGAATGAAAGTGTGCCGACTCAAGAAGGGAGAGGTAATAAGCTGGAAACGTAGGAGGCAAGAGTCACATATTCTTGGGTCTTGTCTAATGAGGGAAGCATACTAAGTAAATATTCATACTTGCAGCAGCCACTGAGGGAGTAGCTGCACACGTACAGACATCAGGGAGACGCCTGAAAGAATCACACTCTTCTGCTGCTGAGCAGCTCCGGAGCAGCTGACTGTGCCGACTGTAACATCGATGATTGGCTGGAGCGTCACTTTGAACCAAAAACGCTTATTTTATACTTTTAATTGACACTTTTCCACTCATTTAAATCCAGACACTTAAAAGTTATGTAGCAGATATTTCTCTACAGTTATTCTATTGTTGCATGCAGTCATTACAATTGTATTAAATTGAGTCCCTGCACATGAACCAGACTGTAAACAAACCAAAAAGAACTTTTGCAGGTTGCTAAGTGCAGCACCTTAAATCAGGAGGCTGATTAGCATTTACTGTATTTCAGACTGGAGCTCCTAGAGAAAACCTACACAAGCACTTGGAGAACATGCAAACGCCACACAGTTACCTGGGTTTGAATCCAGGACTGTCTTGCTAATAGGCAAAGGTGTTAACCACTGAGCCACTCTGCTGCCATCCTGTTAATAAGGTTTAAGATGAAGAGCACAACAAATAAGAGAAGAGCGTGATAGTAAATAACTGTGACTCAGGACCTAATTACATGAATTGTGGATACACAACCTTTTATTTGTTGCACAACAAACCAAAGTTGTCCATCTCAAAGCAGTAATTATTAATCTAATCAATTACCTTTTATGGTAAATAATATGGAGCATACTTTCTCAGGTTTAGTTTTTACAGGTTTTATGGTATGAAATCGCTTTGGCTCAGTTTACAGGAAATCTTACTACTGTTACCGTAGGTCTGTGGTGATGGAGTAAGACATACACACACACACACAGGGGACATCTGGTATAATGTGGAGTCTATAGTAGCCATAACGACATCATCACCATGCAACCGCAGACTTCCCTCTAAGCACAGCTATACACAGAAGGAGCTCACACATGACAAGATCTATATAAATGTAAATATATATAATATATAATATTGTGACAACTTCCCCTAAAAAAATATTAATGGGCAGAGAAGACACTGGATTCGTTTTCTCTCGTCAAATCTGAAAACGGAACCAGACCTTTTCCCAGAAGTTACTACAAAGGAATTTCAACACCGCTCCTGATCCATAAGCCCAGGCTTTCCCTCCATGCAAATACCATCACCATATATGGAAAGCGTGTGAGCAGCTCTGGCTCGGGATACAGGAAATGGCTGGGTTTGATTCAGTATCATAAGCGGCACTTTCCCCCTTATTTCTCCCTTCTGTGCCATTTTTCCCCTTCTTCCACATCAGAGTCTGAAACAGTGAGTCCACCGTGTGTTAGGACTAAGTTTCTGCTCTGCCCTCTGAGACAGATCTGGATTAAAGCCATGAGAATGAATTCCTCGCTTCTAAAATAAGAAGCAGCTAAAGCCATTGAACACTGTAGCAAAAGTCTGGAGAAATCACACAACTTTCATAGAAGCACATGGCTGAGGAATGCTCTGTAAAGCTGATCGCTAGCAGTACGAGTACAGATAAAAGGTCTCGATACAGCACGACATCCTGTTTCTCATCATGAGATAAAATAAACTTCCATTTTAATGAAGTAAAGTAAAAACTGAAGGATATATTAGCTAAAGCTGCTGTAATTAAATTTACCCTAAGAACAGTGGTACAAGACAGACTAATACTGGTCATGTACTAAAGGAGACTGCAAGAAAAGCATTTTAGTTGATATGACTTCAGACTTTTGGCCTGGATCAGACCGCTTAAAGCGAGACCCTACATCTGATAAGCCCTCAGATATTAGATTAGTTGTGCTGCCATTCCAAGACAGAGCTGTGTTTAAATATATTGTTCCTAACGCTGATATCATGAAGTCTATTTTAAGAAATTACACACACGCAGCACTTAACTTACAACAGCACATATTTGGGTAGATGACATAAAAACTAAATGGCGCCTGTGAGTTAGATCAGCCGGGCAACTCGAGCCGCACTGCATCACACACACGTAACGCGACCCACTTTTCTCACGTCGCACAGCAAACACACCCTCCTAATTTGTTTATTTGTCTATTTAAGCAGCAAAATTTCCCATCTTTCCCCGTGACGTGTCGATGAGTCACTGCCTGCGGTTTCAGCCCCTCCACAACCCCAGCCTCCACCTGTTAGTGCCCGGGAGATGTTTAGTCATTACTCCCCAGTTTAGATTTGGGGGTATGATAAGCTCGGAGCCCACAATAATTTCACAACGTAAACACACAAATTGACGATAATGCTGGACAAATCCAAACAGATTCAAAAGAGACTCGTTTTCTTTGGTTTTGGTAACAATAAATCTGATGGATTTCAGAAATTCTATAATCGATGTAATGGTAGTAAAGCATCACAGTGTGGTGAGACTGCAAACAAATCTGTATGAATGGTATTTTGAGAAAAACCTTTTTAGTGGTAGAGCAGAAAATGGCTGAAGTTAAAGGCTTTAAGGACCACACCAGTGGATTTTTTTGTGTTTTAGCTCATTAACAGAAAATCATGTATCCTTTCCACTACTAACAACCATTTTCCAAACTATATTTCAAGGTTGGCCCCTGCCAGTACTTCATTTCAGCACAGTGTGAACATGAGCTTTAACCTCCAGCTTCCCTTCTTATAGACGAGTAAGTTTTTTTTAACTTGCTTACTGAAATTACATAAAGTTACTAAAACTGTCTGGAAAACAGATCCTCGTCCTCCTTTTTATCACCCTGGTTCCGCTCTTCCAAACAGAGCCATATGGTAGCTATTGCAACAAAAGGCATGTCACTGTTTGCTGTTAACAATCTCAAGGACGTCTGATCTCTCTGCAGGTGAGCTGTAAAGAATATTGCTTGCTCCGACCAAGAAGTAAACACAGGATATTTAGTCACTCTTTTCCTCTAGAACTACTTCAGCTAAGCTGCTACAATCACCGTCTCCTCAGTAGCGCCAAAGCAAGTCAGGGAATCGCTCCAACACACATTTATGCTAGTAACGAGCGGGTTGGCTTTGACCGATTTTCTTTTTTCCCCTCTTGAACGCTTGTTGGGATCCAAAACATTTCAAACAGTGCTTAAGGGGTTACCACTCTCTAAACCGAATTCCCACCTGGTCTCTGCTGCTTACGCTTGTACTTTGTGTAAGATTAGTCACTGCATGTAATTGGGCCAGATGCAGATGAAACCGCTGACTAAGATAGCTGGCCTTTCCATGGTAGAGGAAAAAGATAAACAATGATGAGAGGTGGAGGAGCTCGGCAGAGGAAGCAGAGAGAGTGGAGTCAGAGGAGCAGAGCCCAGTCTGAGCTTCTCAGTGAGGGGATGCTCATTCAGGTCTACACACACGCACACACAGAAGCAATGCTGAAAACTACAGTTAAAAGCTGGAGTCTGATTAAAGAGTTCATTCACAGTTTAACACACAGAGGAGCTCTTCCACTAAACTAAAGCGATTAAAGATAAAACTGGTCGACAAAATTAGTTTTTTGTTTGCACTGGGAAATACAGACAAGCCTTTCGTATTCTGAAAACTAACCAGAAGATAGTAAAACAAGGTCAGTGTGCTCAAAAATGTTTGAGCTGTTGCTGGCTTGTACCGCACATCTGTGTCTCTTTGTTTGGACCAGATAACAGTTTTCCATCACTTGTATATCTCGATGAAATCTTTCTCCATGATCATTGCAAACACCGCCCAGACGTGATGGAAGAAAGTGAAGATGGGAATGTAAAAAATGCATCTTCAGTGACATTCTGGCACGCATTAGCTGATATGCTTTCAGCATGTTATCCACAAGCTCAGCAATATTCTCTGCTCCGTGACTGCCAAGGACAACCTGCACGAATGCTTCCCATGCTGCTGATTCAGACAGGCTTCAGTTTCCTTTCAAGCTCGCTGTCAAGCATCACTTCACAGATTTCAGGATCAACAAAAACACCTTCCTTCATATTTTTCCTGACTATTATTACTTTAAAAAGAAAACAAAAAAAGGGGACGTGCTAGATCCCAGTAGCGAAATGCTTGCTGACCAGTTTAACCTCCCAAAAATATGTTTTTATAACTATAAAGGTCAAATTCAATCTTGCATCACTGCAAAACCACATATTGTAGTACTGCTACCAACATGCAGTCACATTTGGCTCGACACAAAAAAGGATGACGAAAGAAGGCAATCTGTCACAACAACTGCATACAGACTGAGAGAAAATATGAGTTCTGATCATACTGAGAAATATATAGCCTCCAGACTCACATATTTAACACCAGCAGCAGACAGCGACCTTTAAATCACTTGAACTGCTTTGTCCAACCAGGTATTTCCAGTAAAATGTAAATCAGAAACTTACTAAAAATAGCACAACTAAAAATTGTTACTACAAATACTAAATATAAATATTAAATACTAAAAATAGAGTAGTGTAGGAACAGCTTCTTGTGAATATAGGTGTATTGTACTGGGAATGACATCTATTTCCATCTGACAGTCGTGGATCACAGACTGGATTTGAATGTTCCTCACCTGGAAATGAGGAAAGGAAAACACCAGTTTCCACTCTACACCTGCTGAAACCAGCTGCTACACATATTAGCAGCTCTATATTTTTGTCTGTAGAAGATTGTTGTGCAGAGACTGTGGGTTCTCTTGACATCTTTCCACTTCACAACTTCAAGGATGACAGCGGTCACTTGGATGTAACTGGGACACCATCATAAATAATGCAACCGACAAGCCTGCCCTGAGTTTCCATGCTTAGACGTCTCACACTGTTGTCTGAGCTTCTACAAAGGAATAATAAAAGGAATCTATTCTTCTGTGTGGATTTGGAAACACGAGCACCGACTGGCTGTGATGACGTTAATATGCTAGGCCTGCAGGGCTGGGCTGAACGCTGCCCCTCCCATATAAAGAGGGTATAATGATCAAGAGTGAATGGATACTTTAAACATTAGTCTCCTAAATGGATGACAATAGCAATAAGGTTGCTAATGAAAATACAACATCAAAGACAATGTGGTTCAGGGTGGAACTCTGCTGAAGAGGCATGTCACTAAGTGCTGCGTTTTCCTTTTTAAAGCTGTTTCAGTTAAACATAAACAAACTATCTGCAGTGGAAACCAATTCATAGCCATGCCGGTGCCACAATAGGGCCTCAAATCAGTGAAATCCAAACTACAGTCAAGCTAAACTGAGCACACAAAAATACATGTTAAAACCCATCCCAGCTTTCCGTGTTACATTCAGCTCCAACTAATTATTCAAAGCTGTCCCCTCTTCTTAGAAGGTAAGAGTCAGTCTGGCATTGAGGGAAGAAATCTTAAAGTTGTTGGTTACGGTAATTTGCCAAAAATGGCTTTGTTTTTGATTACATAATAACAATAATAATAATACATCCAGTGTTTCATAGTGCACCGTGCAGAGAAAAATCCTTTAAGAAGCTACAGTTGCAACTGACATTATCAAACGACTGCCAGGAAAGAAGGAAATTAGTAAAGTCAAGGTCACCGAGATCAGTTCCAGATGAATCAGAGCAGTTGGATTTCAGAGGTACTGCTTCTGCTTTTTTGTGTCTATTAAAAATCTGGACTTAAAACAGACCTCAGCTGCTGGAAAACTGAAGTTGTAGAAAAAAAAAACCCCAAACAAAACAAAACAAAACAAAACAAAACACAGTATTACTTTAATTAATTTACTGCAGCCCAAAACTGTACTGGATACAGTGTTGCAATAAAACGAGTAGCTAAAGTTAGTCAAAGATTCCCTAAGCCACTCTGCATTAGGAAAAAATAAGATTTAAAATAAATAAATTAATCATCCCTGTGCTTTCATGCTGAAATAAACACGATATTTCTCCTACAGTTTCGTAAGTCTTGTGCATGTAAATTATGAATGTGATTTTAATGATGCTGACTCCATAAAAGTGAACTCATGGAGAAGACAAATAATGACTCCTAAGTTTAACTCAGGCTTGTTTAGTTCAGAAAGTTACTGCGCTGCTTCCCAGTTTATGATTAACAGAACGCTGGACTGCAGTGGTTCGTAATACCTGCTGCGTTTGACTCAATTTGCCCCTGACTGAAACAAGGTATGAGGAAGTCTGGACCCCAGTAAATTGCTTTTTCAAAATAAAAAACTAAAAACTGCCATGACTGGGTTGTGTTTGGGGGGTTAGATTGATGCACGACTCATGAGAAATGACAGCTGATTGGTTTAGGGTACGACGACAGAAAAGGATGTGCAGCAGGGCCAGAGGGACCGAGTAAGTAACTTTTTCCTCTTGTGCCATTTTAATTTAAGGCAAAGCCTTGCAAGCTACTTTGCAACCCACCTTCAATCCAGTCCCACTGTTTCTTGCTGTATCTGACTTCTGTTTCTGTTCTCACTGATGTTTTGTTTTTGTTTTTTTGTTTGTTTTTGCACAGGGTGGGGGTTCTTCTGCTTTTCCTCTTTCCGTGTGATTAATGGACGGGAGCGTCTCTGACCAGAGCAACTCCAACAAATGTAAATGACTGCATCCGGAAATGTTTCTTTCGATTATAACAGCCCTGACTGAACTAGTGTTTATACATGATCATCAAGTTCAATACTATAGTGTTTGGACACTTAAGTCAGTGGGTGATTCCACAGTGACTCAGGCCTGCCACAGGATATGTGCCAGAAAAGACAGCTAATTCAAACCAGCTAATTCTGACTTTTTTTCCAGTCGGTTTGTTTATGTCTTTTATAGAACAGCTGACAAGCCTTATATTAAAAGCTTGTACTAAGTTCTTGTTCCTCATTGATCACTGTCTACAGCTGTGTGATTTTTTCCCATATATCTTAATCCACAAATAGAGAACTGGCTCCATCTTATCCAGTGCACTTTTCCTATTAGCTGTTTTATGACAGCAGACAAGAGGTGGGGTCGCCAGTCGATTGCAGGGCTAAGACATACCCACACCTACTGATCAAGCATTTCTTTGGAGTATGAGAGGAAACCAAAGAAAGGTTACAAGGTTCCCTTTTAATACACTGTGCGTTACTTTCTTTTTCTTTTTTTTAAATAAATCGATTAATAAATGCAAAAATTTCAGGTTGCGTCTGGTTTTGACTCACGTTCGTATTCCTTGTTGTTATTAGCTTAACTATTAGCCAGCAGCAACAAAAGCAAACTCACTAACAATACCTAATGTGTCAGAGGGAGTATCAAGCTTCTTGAAAAACACAAAAACACATCATATATTTTCATTTTCTGTGCCAGCACAGTTTCATTGTGAGCAAATCGGGCTAAACAGCAACAAACAAGCCAAATTTCCTACAGCTAGCAGCATCAACACAAATGAAGGGTGGAGTTAAAGGCGATTCGGTGGCTGAGTGCTGGCTGGCATGGGATGATGGGAGGCTAAGAGCGCTTGCATGAGTCTGACCTTGTTCCTGGTTTGCGATGAGGTAAGCCATACATGCAAATAGGCAGGTATAATAGGACACTGCTTCGTTCAGCGTGAAAGAACAAGGAGAATAAACAAACATCTAGCACGAAGCATGCCTACAGGATAATGCTGACACAGTAAGAGCATTTATAAGGAAGTTAATTTATCCTTTACTCTATGAACAAATTACCTGCAAAGTGGAAGAGAGGCTGGTTGTGTCACTGAGCTGGAAAGAAGAATCTAAGCCAGACAAACTACAGCTTTTCCATTGGACACCAAAGACAACTGATAAACTGATTTGAAACTCAAACTGAAATAAACAGATAAACTTACAAGTTCAGAGTTCGTGACAAATTCCCTGTGAGGCTTATTGCACCCAGTGCTGCAGTGAGCTAAAACCTTAACATTGTCAACATGCTGATCGATGCAGGTGTAGTTTGTTAGTTTAGTTTGTTAATATGCTAACATCTGCTAAATAAAAAAAAAAAGTCTTTAGTTAGAGCTGAATATCATTGTTTATAAAATTTATGATCCATCAGACACACTTGACCTAAAACTAATTGAGAGATTTTTTAAAAGTCATCAAATTATTCCTGATATTTCAGTCTGGTATAAAGTGATCGGCCAGCCCAATGACGCTGACCAACAAGCTCCACTGACATGAGCTGATAAAAATGCAAGGATGACCTAATAAAAATATTTCAGCTGTTTAATTACAAGTCACACCGAAAAGAGTAATCTCAGAGAAAAGAGTAATCTCAGAGAAACTGTGGCACTGAACGCTCGCTCTGGGGATGACCTTCGACGATCAGCTGAAGTAGCTGAATCCTATCTGCATCACTGAAAGCACTGTGGCTGAGGACTGAAGCCGAACTACAGCAGAGCAGGCAGAGATTTAAGTGTTTTAAAAACAAGGCCAGAGCCAAATTGTGCAGTTACTGAGGAATTTCGGGTGAAGGGAACACAATAAATAAACACAGAGAGAAAGAAAAAACACTGCTTAGCTGTCCCCACCTAACCACTTCCACTGAATCATGCTTCATAGTTA
The DNA here is from genome assembly GCF_001858045.2 of Oreochromis niloticus. NCBI lineage: Eukaryota > Metazoa > Chordata > Actinopteri > Cichliformes > Cichlidae > Oreochromis > Oreochromis niloticus. The sequence goes on along the minus strand of NC_031965.2, from coordinate 21,908,076 downwards.
CAAAAATACCCAATGTCCCATCACTATATCACTTACTATGAAGTCACGACTATTAAAATATACTTCTTTTGTGACAGGTCACTCATCAAACCTTTGTTTTCTGTGGAAATAATTCTTAGCCTCCACTCGTGTTGTGTGGACGACTGAAGTCCCTCTTTTTATTTTTTCCCAAATCAAAACCAAAAGTCTCATCCTGCCTTTGCTGTGTGTCCTAAACATTTTTTATAGCATCCATACTGCAATAAAGAAATAAAGATTATTATAACAGCCAAGGTCCCAGTGATCCAGCCACATTCTGTGCAGGAAGTCCAGCAATTTCATGTCTGGGAAATCATGTTCAGTTGACTCCGAATTTAGCTTTAGTAAAGATATTTGGTCCAAATGAGAAGATGTAATAAAATATAATATCATCACAGAATGTGTTCACGACCAACAAATCAAAAGAAAAGGATAAATAAATGTCCATCTGATTGTAATAATTTATAATAATAAACAGTAGCAGTAATGGAAACGCTTAATTTCTTATCAAAAAAGAGAATCTGCAGTTGCAAAGTGTTGTAAAACCAGATTTGACACTTGGGCAAAATAGAAGACAGCTCAAAAACTTTTTGGTAGTTGACAACTTGTGTTTACAATGTGTTTGACACATTTATAAGCAATTTATAAGCTTCTCGTGTCCTCACTGATTTACAGCAAGTGCAACAGTAGAATGAGTCAACACTCATGGGGTCCATCAGGCCAAACAGCAAAGCGTGGAAAACTTGGCTCAGTAACAAAGACGTGTGGAACCGATCGAGGAGTGTGTGAGCACACTGAATCGCAGCGACAAGACTAACGAGTTCCCCAGGTTCACAGAATGGGTGTTCATCCTGCTTTCAGGGACAGGGCTTGAATTCCAGAGCAAATCTCTACAGCAGTGATGGGTTTGAAAATGGAGCACCAGCTCTGAGATGAAGGGAGAGGGGGGTTTACTCAGTATGCACCTCCCTGCTGGAGAGACTAATGCAAACCAGCTGCTCTCATGCCGACTTGCTATTCAGCATCTGGCAGAGAAGGAACCACTGAGCGATGCTGGTGTCTGCTATTCTAGACAGATACAATGACAGACTATTTTCTCTGCACGAACTGATACTCTTCTTAACCTCTTGTAAAAAGAAAAAAAATACAAATGGAAATCAATAAAAGCTTTTCATTTAATGTATTATAAGTATCTGTTGAAACTTCCTTTGGGAGATAAGTTATATCTTTCCACACCATAAAATATTTTGTCCCCAATCAAATTTAGGCAACCATAGAAGAAACTAGACCAAAATAACACTCCACTGGAAACTTGTAGCTTTAGCAAGAGTGTGAAAAAGTCCACAAAAGCTGAGGTAAATGCTGCGGGATTACATATGTTGTGCTGACTGGATATTATCTCAACCAAACCGACAGGTTTTAATGCATCACCTAAGAATCAAAGAATGCAAACAACTTTCAGGTCTACCTGTTTTAAATGGACAAAGCAGTTTACAGTCTGAGATACTGTACAGACACGTGGAAGAGGCTCCTAACTTGAATGGTGGGCACTTTTTTCAGTTGCCTTACGGGATATTTCTATATACAAGCCACAAAAAAATATTGCACCCCCCTTCAGATAAACATCATGTCTCCAACATCAATGATGCAGCCATATCATTAAGTGGAAATGTGCTAAAAGTCTGTATCAGCTGTTTTATTAAGAGGACAGGCTTGAGGAACTGTTTCCAAAATAAAATCATGCAAAACGTACAATATCTCCCATAACTTCTCTTTAGGTGTGTTTGCTGCCGGCATGGCATTCAGAAACCAGGAAAAACCTGTCTCTCTGTGATGCACCGATACACAGTAAGGTGCACACAGTACACACTCCACCTGACACATTGTCCTCCAAGGCTAACCGGTTTTCTAACAAAAGACACTGAACCTAATTTATCAGTGCTTTCTGACTACTTTCACCACAGGCAGTAAAAACTATAATACTGCCTGAATCAGCCAAGGTTGCCGCTTCTTATCGTAGGATATGTTACAATAGCAGTCGACAGGGATCAAAGATTAATAGACCAGCGAGTGTTATTTAAGTTTTTTTTCTGTTAAAAGCCTCCGGTGAAGCAACCTGTGAGTTATATTTATGGATATGTGAGTTATCAGTTCGAATTTCGTTAATATTACTTAAGAAAACTTTTAATTTATATTTAAAATAAACACGTTTAACACCCGAGACAACTTTTATAAGCAGACTAGAAGAAGGAACCGCCGCTCCGTGGCAAATATTTGGATTATGATGACTATATTAAACAAATAGTGCCATACTATCTCAGCCAGTGTAAACACCGCTTACCATCCTGTGTCCTCACAACAGTCGCAGTCTTCGCTATCGTATTCCCTGCGATCCAGTATCTGAGCGAACCTCAGGGAAGTTCACGCTGTTTAAAACAAGGTCTGACTTGTTTAACCTAAAGCCAAGCGACCAAATCCAAAATGTACACAAGTTATTCCCGGTAAACTCCAGAGAGCATGGATGCGGCTCCTCAGCGGTGCCCTCCGTCCATTATTGTACAGTCAGATGTGAGTCCTCCACTGACAGAAGCACAGCAGTCCTCAGGCAACGAGCCGGATGGTCAATTTACGGAGGAGCAGTCCCCAAACAGCCCGACTCTAAACACAACACGGGAAACTCGGTCCAATCAAAGCGCGAGTGTTGTTAAATATTCATTAGCTTCTGGAGGGAGGGCAACTGGGCATGCGCAAGTTTGTCGTTCCCTAACAACAGGCTCAAACATAAGAGGACGACTCGTATACATGAGCTGCCTTCAAAGAGAGAGCCAACAGCAAGGCAGATGGTACTGTGATCCAGCGCAGGGGCGTAGCTTGTAATGTCAGTGGGGGCTTAGCTCTTGGGAAAAGTGGCACAGGGAAAACTCATAAAGGGTAAAGGTCGTGCTTTCAGATAAAAGTACTCACTGAATGTTAAAATAAATTATTTCACGATCATTTCTGCAAGTCTGCAGCTAGTAGAGACCTTATTCTAAACATTTTATATTCTGCATAGATGCAACAGGGTCTTGTGTGTGTGTGTGTGTGTGTGTGTGTGTGTGTGTGTGTTTTCACCCATTACAATAGATCTGAATTACAGATTACCTACATGACCAAAGTATTGCTGCAGAGCAAATCTATAAATGACCTCAAAACTGAAATACTTAACTACACTGAATAACCTGACAAGTGTCTAAACATCATGTTATGTACAAAGGTTTGTAATGTAACACCATGAAACATGCAGAAGCTGGTATAAGTTTGTAAAAGAGCAACTATTATTGCATGTGAAATAATAGTTCAATAGAACTTCATACACAAATTTGGGGATGTCGGTCACACTATCTTCATAATGTTTGGGCGCATGAAACTGTAAACTAAGAGATACAAACACTTTAACATTATGTAAAGAGCACAACTTACGGATTTCAACATATCAAGTTTTCATTTATTAAAATTCTTGCCAGTGTTTGACTCACATGAACAAATACAAATGATAGTATTAACCAGGCGATAAGTAAATCTATGAATCTTAGTTATTTTAACAGGACAGTAATATTAATTCTTAAACCTAATCATGAGTAATTGCCTAACGTGCTAATGAAGAAAAATACTGTCAGCTTTATTCAGCAACTTTTAAGATCCATTACCAAATTAGGGATAGAGTCACATAGTTACAAATCCATGGTGTCACAGTCCAACAGCATGATGCAGAAAGGACCTCTAATCTATTGATTTGCATTTATTACAGCATATAAATCCTTTTAAAAAAGCATGAAGGGGAAGTGATGGATCAAAAGTCCAAAAAGACAAGAGTTTTAAGCTTGCTGGTTTTCACTGAATAAAGGATTCCATTTTGACATTTTAATCGGGCAGTGTGTCCTGGGAAATACACACATTTCAGTCTGCGTTCAATCTAGAAAATACAAAACATAAAAAAACTTACTAATCAGTCTAAATGACATAAACAGTAACATTAACTTATTTTTAGAAACTCATTTCCACTTCTGCCTGTTTACCCTTTTTTCAAATGTGGTTGCTCCCAAATTTAGTTCTGTTTCATGAGCAGACAAATAAAAATGCAGCTCAAAGGCCTTTTAGAAAATCCCTGTTAAGGTTTTTGGGTGGCACTGGTATCCAGTTCTCACAACCAGTCTCCAGTCAGACTGAGGCTTGCCTTGGAATAATGTTGGGCGGTCAGGCAAGCCTCTGGGTGTAACCAGTCTAGCAGGGTGCCTCTGTATGCATAGACATATACTGTGTGTATTAGTTTGAGTGTGTGTGTGTTCATTTAAATGGAACGAAATAAATAAATAAATAAGTGATAAATGATTTCAAAACGAAAAAGAAAAAAGTTTTCTACCGTCACTGATTCTTGTAATGCATTAAAGATAAATCAGGTTATGATTTGAGTCAGACTTGGTGTTTTGTCACCACCGTGTGGTCATTTAGGGAGATGGCAGCCATTATTACAGAAACAGAACAAACTCAACACCTTTTTATTCTCACAAGCTTACATTTAATAACTGTTTGTAGCAGCATTAGTAGTAGTAGTAGTAGTAGTAGTTGTTGTGTGTGTGCTTCTTTCTGGTTTTATTTTTATAGAACTGCATGGTTGTTTTTTAATGTCTTTATCTTTTACAGTAAGCACACTTTTAGTTTACATGTAGTAAAAAGTGCTATAGAAATAAAACTGTCACTGACATAATGAAAAAGCTAAAAATTAAAAATATTGATATATATTTAATCATTAAAAGGACTGAATGTTGGTGTTTATTGGTATTAAGGTGATTTTCATTTTTATTTTCATCTCTTTAATGGCTCTTGCCCACAATGTGTCTTTGTCCTGCCTCCCTACCCACACCCACACCCAATGCTGATCCTGGTTTTGCTGGAGGTTTCTTCCTGTTAAAAGGGAGTTTTTCCTTCCCACTGTTTCCAAGTGCTTTTGGGGGTTTTCTCTCAATTATTGTAGGGTCTTTACCATACAATATGATAGATCTTGAGTTGACTGTTGCTGTGATTTGGCTCTGCATAAATAAATCTGAATTTGAAATTTGAAACGAATTTAGTTTTAATACAAAATGAATATAACATAAAAAAACTGTGGACAAATGAGCTATTTGGCGTATTTAATAAAGTGTGTAAACCCCATTCATTGTGAACAGTTTCATGGCTTCATCACCTGTAGTTGTGGGGTTTTAATTACGAAATCACACTTATTTCAACAAAAAAACATTTCTGGATCTTATTAAATGTACAGCTCTTTTTTTTTGTTTTAAAGTTTAAAGACATTTAATTTGGGAAGTGGTAGTGAAGTATACAATACAGTACAATACAATAACTTCTTTATTAATAATCTAAATGACATAATAAAAGTGTCATGAATGCATTTCTGTTATTCCCACAAAGCTTTGAGTATCTTGCTAAATAAAGTTAAGCAGTTGCGTTGAAAAAAACAAAAACAAAGAGGAAAAACTAGGGCACGGTCGGACGCCTAAGTTCTCTCTGTGTCTCATGGGAGTTGTAGTCCATGAGTGGTGCACTTGATGAACGCAAAATAATTGTTGTTTAAAACTTTAACATGACAGGTTTATACGTGTTTACTATCGCACACAGTAGCAAATATCCATTTAGCTGAGGATAAAGACAAAGTGCCTTCCTGTCGCCTTCCAGCTTTTCGGAAACTTTAATGAAAGACGATCTCGGAGCGGAGTGGAGCCCGGAAGCAGGGCGGGACCTCTGCTCTGTATAAACATGGCCGTTAAGTCCTTTACAGCGTCAGGTACTGCGTTTGGCTGAATTAGTTAGACTTTGAGGAAGTCGGTAAGGTTAACTAATACTGTAACAGGTGTAAAGAAAATGTAGACACGCAGCCAGTGCGTCTTATCTTTTTTTTTTCCCATAGTTTTTTTTCTGTGCATGGGAGCGACATTTATAAACTTGATATAGTACTTTAAGCTAGCTAGCTAACACCGAGCTAACGCCGACGTCTCAGCGTCAACTTCTGTCAACTTTGTTCTGCCAGCCAGTCTCATCTGCTACTTGACTACTTCACGAAATGAAGGAGTGCCGTCGCTCGCCCACAGTGTCTCAATGAATGTTTTACACACGGATATCTTGGATTTGCTCAGCTAAGGGCTGACCTAGAAACTTTCTCTAAGATTTTCTCTTGGATAGTTTTTATTATATTATTTTTATTATTACTGGCAGCAGGATATCGTTTGCCAGGCGTCCGTTTGGGAACGTAAATTACATAAACAATGTTTCCTGCCAAAGTACCGAAACCGACTTTCAAGTGTTATCTCCCTCCTGCACAGGTATGTACGGGCTCATGATCGATAATGGTACAGCATATTTTGGTTAGTGCAGTAATTGCCTGGGTTGCTTTACACTTGGTTACTGCTGTTCTACGTCTTTGTACATTGTCAGATAAGTAACACATGAATTGCACATTAAGCATCCATGCCAGCGGAGGTATCTTCTTTCTGCAGTACCACCGTACCATAAAATAGGGAAGCACTTCACCACATTGCTTTTGGTTTACGGTTATATATGTCAAGTGAACAGTCACAAGGTGGCACAAGCAAAAGAAAAAAGCCCCCCACCCATTTCTCGTATAAATTCGAGAAATGAAACCTTTAACAAACATACAGCTAATGTGCCACCATTTTGAAAAAGAGAAATAATTACCCAGCGGTTGGGCGTCTCATGTTTTGCCTACAGGTGTATGCAGCTCTAGACAGAGGGTAAGTGTTTGCTTACAGTCGCTGGCGGAGCAACCCAAATAAAACCAGTGCTTGTCTGAGAAAGGCCAACACAAACATTGTACAAGGGTTTTAAAGTGTTTTATATCTCTGTAACTTAAAAAAAGTCGCTGTTTTCAAGTGCATAATAAGGATGGCTGTGCTCTTTTGATTACCAAGCTGGTAATGATAGTGTTTTTGTGTATCTTGATTATTTAAAACTGCACATTTCACATTTTGGGTGAGGCTATAAGTGATGCACTTAACAATAAAACTTCAGCAGGGTGGTAGTTCTTCATCAAGTTGTACTGAGTTGTTGTTGTTCTTGTTTTTTAAGTAATCTTTTGATCATTTAAAAAAAAAAAAAAAAAAAAAAAACCTTTTTAATTTTGCTTTGTCAAGCATTTAAGCGCAGGGATCACCAAGTGTTAGTTTTAAAATAAAACCATAACTGTGTATAATATGAGTATAAGCAGTTTCATGTAGAAATTTTAGCCCAACGTGTAAAAGTAATTCCTGCAGCTGAAACTTAGTGTTTTAACCTCACATCCATTTACTCAATCTCAAAGAGTAGAGCTTTACTTTAAGCACACAGTTTTTAATAAGCATTTGCTGACAGCTGTACATGCTTGGTGCCTAATTTTGTAAGCAGCAAAAATTAGGCAATGGTATTGTTACTTGGGGCATGCTGATGGTGTTTATGCAACAGTAATTTGCCAAAACAGCAACATATGTTCAGTTTGAATGCTAGGAGGTCACAGATTAATTTAAACTATGATTTGTGAGGTTCATACATTGTAATAACACATTTGAATGGCAGGTTTTACTCTCTTACAGTGTAAAGATGCATAATTGTACTTGTTTATTAACTGTCTGTAGAGCTGGAAAATGACTAACTAAGGTGTGTCGTGTATGTGTGTGTGTGTGTGTGTCTGTCTCCAGACTGATGTGAAGAATACAGTTGAAAAACCTCTTAAAAAGTTGGAGGCAAAGTTGCTTTCAGGTAAGATGTTTTCTTTTCTGCATTTGAACAGTTGTCCCCAAAATTTGTTTGATCACAGAGAAGTTAGTTTTCATGTTTACACAGTATCTCATATTTTGCATTCATGAGTTGTGTGCTGTGTATAATCTCTGAATGAGCAGGAGGGCACCTGTACTTTAGCAAAAAAAAAAAATGCAAATGCCAGTTTTTCATTAACTAACTAAGAAGTTTTGTGCTTTGTTACAGAGGTTTAGTGTGAGGAACTACACTGCTTTAAGCAATTTTGTTGCTTAAAGCAGGGGGCAGGCAGCTATGCCTGATTATTTTTCTTAGTGACTCCAGAAATGTGAAATAGTTGGTCCAAAATGAATGAAAAATGAATGGTTTTGTTTCAATAGATTCAGATGAGAGACATTTTATCAAACACAGCTATTTCAGTTCAGAGTACAAATTTGATACCTTGGGTGTCTGTGAGAACCGAGCAATAAGGTTCATGAAATGGAGAACTAGAATGAATGTTTCTCCTTTTTATTTTTTGTTTTATTCTAGTAACTTATTTGCAACACAGAGTCCGTGGTGCATTTCCTTAGACAGCTATCTAGTGTCAAAGTCTCGATAGTTGACTATTAAAGTTTGTACAATGCCCACCGCAGACTGACTTACTGGTAATGGCTCCAGGCAGTTCTTTTGCACATAGGCGGTTTTTTATATACAGTCTATCTTCTGGGTCTGAAAAGGGAAGGCGGTGTAGAAATGTCCTAAACCTGCAACCTGGTTGCTAGGAAACAAGATGATATAGTACATGTGTAATGAAAGTTTTAAAAGAGATATTATTTTTGTGAAGATGAAGTTATACTGTGCTTGTTCTTGTTGTTAGTGCAAATGGGTCATTTTAGCCTTGATAGGCAATACGATTGTATCATAACATCTGTTTATAGATGAGCATTTTCAGGGACCTAGGCGCTACTTGTGTACCAGTTTTGGTTGCTCAAGTCCTGATCATGTAGGGAGGTGTTTGCAACAGAGATTTCATGCATTGTTAGTATCATCGAGACATACAATGAGGATGCAGTGTCTTCAGTTTCACAGCCACTCCTAGCTCATCATGTCCAGTTTTAAAATACCAAAATGGTGACGATGAAAACGCTCAGCTTGAGTCTTCATAACAAACAACACTTCACCCGCTAATTGGATCATGTCAAAGTGGCTACAACCATCTTTTTGTTTTCTTTTTTTTAAATAAATATTATCAATGATCCCACTGTGTCTTTGTCATATAGTAGTGATGGGATATACATAGTTTGTCATTTATTATTATTTATTTAATTGCACTTGGCTATTTTCTGTGTTCTGTGAACAGCACAGGGTTCAGCACAGGGTTCGTTATGTTTTTTTCTTCATTTTGTAAAATAACACAATCATTGGAAGTGGGCAAGTGTTTCCCTCAAAAATCAGATCTCTTCATGTTTGGTAATCAACTGCACTGCAGCAGGTGTTCTGGCAGAAATTCCTCTTCATAACTATTTATAAACGTCACCCGAATGGTGTTATGTCCTCTGTCAACATTTTTTTGTTAACAGGAAACGACAGCCGTTAAACTCAGTAGCTAAAGTGGATTCAGCTTAGGAATCTCAACCGTTCAAGTTGTGCCTACTGATGCAAATATTATCATCACAATGGCACACTGTAGTTGTATCATTAACTGAAACAGCAGGAAGGCCTTTATTTTAGTAGTTTAAGTATTATCTGGGAGCTTGTGAGCCTCGTGGAAATGGCTTGTCATGCTCTTTGTATAATATACTGTAAACTGAGCCTAATTTTAGTTGAAAGTTTTACTGTTATTATTATTATTTATTTTTTTTAATGAAGTTCTTCAGAGCTACTGTTTTTCATTTTCAGTCATGTGACATGTAAAACTGTAGTTTAGTAAAGTGTAGGCTAATTTAGGTCACAAGTAAGATGACAGATTTAACTGACCTGATGTACTAGCTATGAGGTAAGTGTGTTATCGCCTGAAGGTTGTTGGTTATTTCCCTTTTTGAATTGTGAGCAAGACAGACTAACAGGTTACACGATTAGCTTCCCTATTTTTAACTGTGCAGTCTCAGTTGGCTCCTCTGAGGCAGGGCTTTGAATTCGCCTCTAAAGAACTCCACCCTCTGTAAAAGTTCTCATCTTTTTAAAATTTGCAGACCAACCTTTTATAGCCGGATACACGTGAAAGTACAAAGTCCATGTTGCTCATGTTAATGGTGTATGAAAAATGCTGACCCATTTAGATATGGGAGAAATGAAGGTTACTGTCTCACTTGTTTTTGCAGACATTTAAGAGAGTTTTGGCTTTTAGCACCAGCTTTTTAAATTGTTTAGTGTTTGCTTTAGAAGCACATCCTTTTGCAGTCATACTTGAGAAACGTGATCAGATATGCAAGAGTGATCTCAGTATCTTGTTGGCTCAACTAATGTACTTCCTAAGGAAAGTACCCCAATGCTTGCTGTGTGGGGTTTTTTGTTTTTGTTGTTGTTGTTTTGTTTTGTTTTTTTGAATCATCGTTTGTAAAAACTTAAAGAAAATTGAAACTATGGAGACATCATTTTGAGTATGAAGACATACCCCTCCAGCGGTGGAGGGCCTGAGTTAACCCGAGCCCCATCAGTCAACGGGTCTAACCCTGATCTAAAACGTTAGTTTCTCATAAAGCATAATAATGTTAGCCAACACTGTTAAGTATTTCTTTCTTGTACTCTTCCTTCCAGTATTATGAAGTACAATTTACCTTGTTAGACTGGGTGGACTTGCTTTTTAAATCTGATGTGACATCATTGTTAAAGCGTGCAAAAACTTGTAAAAACGCAGATACTTTATTAAAGTCTTTACTTTGCTTGGTAAGAAGTTAATAGCATTATTATAGCGTTACTGCTGTCTACATATTAGTTTGCGGTAAAGTTTGTGGGATTATTTTTAGTTGATGTGTATCAGCATGCGTTGCTGTACTTTGCAAGCTGTGACTATTTTCCTTCTGCACTGTCAGCAAAACCCAAACCTGAGCTACTGCTTCACCATCCTTCTTAACATATCAAGTAGCAATAGATGGTAGATGGGGAAAGTAGCTGCAAGGAATTGTAATGATTTTTATTTATACAAGAGCTATCATGCATGCACAGGCAAAAGAAAATCCACTCCCTGGATATTGTTTGTAATTTACGATGTATCACATGAGTATGGCTGTGATTTCGCCTGAGGTGCTGTCGCTGCTGGTATTCCACATGCAATAGAGTTTTCAGCTAATTGTCTTGATTAAAGTCCATGTTTTTATGACTCACCTATGTCTGAGTATACTTCAGAGTCAGCATTGTTTGACTTGTGATATGATTGTTTCATTTTCCCTCTTCTCTAATTTATGTAGGTCAGCTTAAGTATTCAGGCTTCTTTGCTTTCCTTTGTCCTCCTCTGATGACCATTCATAATTTAACTTAAAGGCTGTGTGGAAAGTTTTTTGCAGTGTTAATATTTCCCAGTATAAGAAGCATAGAAAATGATGGTGTAATTAAAATTTTAAGCAAGTTCTGCATGTATAATTATGCAATAATGGGATATGCATTTTGTCCAGTAAAGTATTCTGTCAGAATTTACTGTGTGTATGAATGTATGTAAATATAAAGCATAAATAAAACAGTTTGATGCTGTATTGCAACATGATGCCTTTTTAAATTGATGTCAGTACAGTGGAAATACACAAGCTGTTTTTGGGACTTCCTTTGAGTTTCCAATTTTTGTTTTCTGCTTGTTTCTTTGAACTGTAGCAATAACCTTTGGATTTACACTAGTCTTTTTGCTCATTTATTTGTCACTAGGTGAGATAGTAGTTAATGAGGTGAACTTTGTGAGGAAATGTATCAGCACTGAAAACAACCAAGAAGGCCTTTGGGGGAAGCTGATATGTACCAACTTTAAGGTGTCCTTCATTCCTCAGGACACTTCACCAAAGCAGGTATTTGAGTGGATTTCTTAGTAGCAGTTAAGCAATTTGTGTGAAAATTCATTTTTGAGATTCTTAAGAGTACCTAATGTTTGTTTTGTTTTTTTTAAGGGGGGGGGGAATTTCAATTACATATTTGGATGTGATATATGTTAGTATCGCCAGCACCATGCTGCAGAATAGATTAAATACTGTTACTTTACAGCCATCTGGCAAAGAGGAAGGAAAACTCGTGTACTTTCCTGCTCTACATTGTCAGTGATATCGCACAAGAAGTGAGAGAACAGACGTCATTTCCACCTATGTGGCAGATTGTCGACTTGATAAGAAAATGGAACTTGATCATTGCTTAGTCTGGGAAAGTTAACTCAATATATCAAACAGCCTTTTAAGACTGTTTTCAGGTAGTTTTAGGGCTAATACATTTTCTGCAACACGTCAAACCTACTTTTTTGTTTTTCTCCCTTCACTACAGAAGTCCACGTTGTCCCACCTGCTGCTCGGAGAGCATGACATCCCCCTGACCTGTCTGGAGCAAGTAGTAACAGGTATCTCATTCCAGGGATTGAAATTTTAGGGAAAATTTTTAAGGAAAAGCTTTGATTTTCTTTCTTTTTTTTTTCTTAATGTTTGTGAGGAAAATATTGTGCTTGTTTGGTAGCAAAATATTCTTGGATTTGCTTGAGCCCAAATGATATGTCTTAAAATTCCACAATAGCCCAGAATGTGAATTTTATTAATGATGTTAAACCATCATTTTGTGTGGTCACAAACACAGAAGCTTCGCCCACTCATTGTATAGGAGCACCTAGTGTCATTCCCTTTTTCCTGGTCAGTGATCTGATAGCAAATGATCTCATGGCTAATGCAGTGTTTAGCAACAGTGCTACCCAGCTTAGGATTAGCTTTGTTTATATATCTCACTGCAGTCCGTTGCTGACACTGCAAGGGTGACTGCCCAGAACAAGGTTTATTGTGTTATGAGGTTTTGTTTTACCCAGCTTGTTTTTGAGCTGTATGACCTCTGCATCCAAGGACACTATCACTGTGGAAAAAGGGCAAATATAGGGGCATCGGGACTAAAATAAGACCTTAATGCTGGTTCACTTACAAAAATCAAATACTGGTATAAAATTAACTGCAGACATGCACTGTGATAGATGTGACAAAATGCTGTCAGCAACAGTGATGGTATCACAACGCAGCGTCCCATCATTACCCACAAATAAAAATATCTGAAGAAAATACAAACCTGAGCAGTTAAAAAGAAAGGGATGCATATTTATTTAATGAAATCTGGTGTTAAGCTGTTGTCATTATTTAATCTGAATATTGTGTCAAATCATTGTGATTTGCTTGCCCCTGTTCCTCTTATCATCATGCCATCAGTGTCCTCATGAGGCAATATAAAGTAGTAACTTTGATAAGTTGAAAGTAGTTCAAATGGTTTACATGGTGCTGTTGTATTATAGGAGAATGAGTACTATTAGAATCCAACTAAAGTTAGCATACACAGCTAATCAGGCTAAATTGTTTTAACCATGTTTGTTAGGTTCTTCGTAAGAATCTAGTGAAATAAGCACAGTATAACTCTATAGCGATTAGTTAAATTTAATCACACTGTGAGGGATCGGCAGTAAAGAGGCAGCAACAGCGACAGGAAAGAATAGGGCCAAAGTTTACCAAGTATCAAGTGGTGTCCTTCATTAGCAGTACACTCCACAGAATAGTACATTTTTAGAAATTCAGTCATCAAAAATTAGTTTTCTATTCATGTTTTGTGTTTGTTCCTTTCAGTGAATGATACAAAGGGGAAGAAGAAAGTATTGGGTTCAAACCAGAAGCTAAAGTTCAACCCCACTGAGCTCATACTGTACTGCAAAGACTTGCGCGTAATACGGTTCTGTTTTGACGAAGCTGGACCTGAAAGCGCCAGAAAGGTCAGTGAAACAGAAACATCAGCATGCTTTGAGTCAGAATGGCCATTTAAGCTGTTTAGGAGACTTTACTGGTTACACAGTGCTAATTTAGACCCCACACTGACATGTGACCCAAAAATCTGATATAGTGGATTGAGGACTGGGGACTGCGGAGGCCTTTTATCTGCAGAAAGGGCATGTTTTATTGTGGTCAACATGAGCAACATTAGGACTCGGTTAGGATGTGGCATCTAAATGAAGCTTGGTTGATGCTGTGGGGCCTGAACGGTGTCAAGAGAAATGTCTCCCTCATCATTACACCCCCTACCCTCAACCGGAATTGTTCACACACTGCAGGGTTGAATCAGTGTGTGAATCAGGGTTGAATCATGCATTTAAAAAATAAATAAATAATAATAATAATAATAATAATTATTATTATTATTATTATTATTATTATTATTATTATTATTATTATTATTATTATTATTATTATTTCTGGCTGTATCATCTGTCGCAGAGACTCATTGGACCAGGTACCAGGTTTTGTTTGAAAGGATTCTAGAACCCCCTCCGGTATTATTTTCATGAAAAGTGATGGACATGGGGAACATGGGAATTTTGGCAATAACCTTCAGTAATAATGTAACATGGTTAAATATTTAAAGAACTAATAAGCATTAGAACAGGGTACCTAATCAAGACGCTCTTAGCATTTATTTTCTTAGAGCAAACAGGAAATTGTGGGTGGATATTTGAAAATATGATAAATTATATTCAGTAACCAAACAGGATATTGAAACTACTATTAAATTATGATACTACTAAACAACTGTATATCATATCAGTGATATGTTGGTAGTGGTGGTAGCAGCATTAAAAAAATGAGCAATGGCTACCTCATTTCCCACGTTCACCAAAGTTACCAAAGTTTATTGCAAGTAAAACTTGTGACTTGTTACATAAATGTAGGTGTCAGATTTAAACAGTTGCAAACCTTTTCTTTAATCACATTAAAGCCTATAAATTTATGCCTTGTATCTGAATAACTAACTATTTAGAAATAACCTTTTGGTTTTCTAGTCTTCGATCTAAACGTTGGTTATTGTTGACCAAACTTTTTCTTTCCCATAGACTACATACCCACATTGAGTTTCAAGTTATGACCACATCCTCTGTGACAGCAATATTTATATTAGACCAGGTTCTCTGTGTTTCTTTGTCAGCCTCCGTTAGAATAGGAACTTCTCAATTAGCATGTTTGCTGAAGGTACACAACGAAAGGACCCTGAGAACAATGCTCAGTCAAAGCAGAGGAAGCAGAATTTGATCCTGATTGTAGGAACAACTGGCAGTGTAACTCTGACTCATCTCCTGCACAGAGGACAGATTGTTCATTATTGATGCCCAGGTCGTTTAGTAGAGCTACAGTTTGGTGGGCAGCAAGTAGGCCCAGAAGCACAGTTGTGGAAATGTACATGTTCTATTTAAGGTTGATTATGTATAGAGCACTAAAATTAAAAATGTCTCCCCTCCTGCACTCCTTGTGAGCTTATTTATGGACACCATGTATGTAATTACAGCGTAAAACAGGACTCGGTTCTTTTTCTTTTTCTGACATATGGAATTATGCCAGCCTATAATGGCCCATTTTGCCATAGGAAATTACAGAGTGTGGAGCAGCCTTTGTACACACACACACACACACACACACACACACACACACACACACACACAGACACACAGACAGACAGACGCACTTGTTCTGTGTCCTCTAGTATCATTCACAGCTTTAGCTCTGAATGACTTGCTTTGTGTGACTAAAGTTGAGCCTCACAGAGATTCAGCTCTGAACTCAGAGCACTAGAATGTGTTTGACATTTTTTCCCCAGGTTTGACTGCTTGCGTTGGTATTATTTAAAAAAACAAAAACATGCCTCTGAGTTAATGTTAGCACTCAGATAAACCTGGGCTGGGAAGTTATGATGGAACCTAATCTGCCTTGACAATATTTATTATACCTCTCACTTCTACTTCTTTTGTACTTCATATCCCATAGTACTTAGTAGTTCTCTTTTTTTTTTTAATTATAGGTTTGCCTGGCTATTGCCCACTACTCTCATCCAGCTGATCTTCAACTGCTGTTTGGCTTTGAGTATCAAGGACGGCGATACCATGAATCTAAAGGTATCGCCTGTTGATTACTACTGTTTCTAAAAGACCTGCCATATTATTTGAAAGTGAAAAATGTTTGAATTCCATGCATAAATAAGTGTATCTGTTTTTTTTCGTTTTTGTTTCTTTTTTTTCTTTCAGCAGAACGAGTCAATGGTTCCACCCCGAGAGGATTACAGACCCCCATTTTTGACCGTTCCTCTGATTGGGATCGGGAAATCAAGAGAACGAATGCTTCAGAGTGGAGAGTGTGCTCCATCAACCAGAATTATGCCGTCTCATCAAGGTTTTTAGCTCATGCTTTGGGTCCTACTTGTTACTAACCTCTTTTAAAATCCTTTTTTGATGCCATGTGACATAATGTGCCTTTTCCACATTATATTGAGGTACCTGACAAGAAAAACAAAAACTAACATGTCAGTCTGGTTTTGACAAAACAATCTATTCATCTCAGTTCAGCAGCATTATCGCCAGAGATGGTGTCAAAGCATAGACAGTGTATGGTCGTAGCCAGAGTGATATTGCCCTTTAGTAAGCCCGGAGAAGAGCGTCTTCGCTGTTGTCATCCTGGTGGTTTTGTAACAGGACATGACAACAAAGGAATGGCTCTGACTTGCACTGGCTAAAAACTTATAGTTTACATGTCCTGAGACTGGAAAATCCTCCCTTCTGACTCTGTGATTTATTTTTTTTTTCTTTTTCAAAATGAACTTCATGTTTTATTCAGTATGACTGGAGACTAGCCATTGAGTTGTCAAGAAAGTTTTCAAGATCACAGAGGAAGGGAGACAAATTCTGTTGTCAGTCAACTTTTATAAAATCTCGTCTTTTAACCAGAGGAGTCGCCCCCTGGTGTTCATTACAGAGGATCAATTGTTCACCAAGACAAACGCACAACATGGGCCTGAAATAATCCAAAACAATAGCAAAACAGTTCCAGTCCTTACAAGCTTTCACATTTATACTACAGTACTTGAGAAATGTATTGGACCACCTGTCATAAAACCAAGAAAAATAGTTTATTTAAAACTAAAAATGACATTATTGTTTATTTGGCAATTAACAGACTGAAGTCATTTTTATACCCAGATTTGAGGCAACACACTGGACTTCTCTGCAGAGTCATCAAGCGTAACATTCAACCACTAAATAATAAATAATTTCCTCTAGGGATCAATAAAGTATTCTGATTCTAAAACAAATTTTTCTTTTCAGAAATATGAGTAAATAACTGTAAATTGTCATCTAAAAAGTGCTTCACCTTTTTCTGCTTCTTTATAAAACTCTATAGAATTCTGACATAATTCATGTATAACAATAATTGTAGTTTAGCATTAAAAATATGATTTTAATAAAAGAGCTTGCACATACCGGTCGATTAGAAACATAAACAAATATTTTGAGATGTTGTTTTTTACCAATACTGTTAATTTAGAGCGTCTGTGCCATATACCTTTATTAGATGGTGGTCTAATAAATTTGTTAACCACTTATACCATTATTATTATTATTATTATTATTATTATTATTATTATTATTATTATTATTATTATTAGTATTAGTATTAGTATTGTTGTTATTATTGTTGTTGTTGTTGTTGTTATTATTGTTTTTAATTTTTTTTCCACTCTGTTTTGGGTTAGTGTCTTAGCTGTTGTTTACTTAATCCGCTTTAAATGATGTCTTTTGTTTGATTCATGTGTTAACACCAGTCTCTTCTTCTTTCTTTTTTTTTTTCTTCTAGTCTTCCAGAGCACATTGTAGTCCCGTCATCTCTGACAGATCAAGATCTGGTGCAGTATGCATCATCATTCACTGATGGTCGCATCCCTGTGAGTATCTAAACTCCAATAGAGCGCATGCATGTTTATTGGATGTCTCCAATAAACGTTATGCTTCCAAATACAATTTTCCATTTAGGTCATTATTAAACCTGCACTGTTATTTATTTATTTATTTTTAAAACAAAGCACAGTCCCACCAATGGAGTTATCCCACTTATTGTTTAATTTAACTGATCAGAGCCTCCTTATTACTTTGTTGCTGATCAGTGACTGTTTAATTAATGTCTGTTCTTCTTTGCAGATGTGGTGCTGGAGTCACTCCAATGGGAGTGCTCTTGTCCGAATGTCCAGCTTAACTGATCCATTACAGCAAAAGAAGACTGAGCAGAAGTAAGACTATCTACTTCATTCAGATTCAGAACCTAAATTGAAAATGATTTTTTTAATAACTCTAGCAGATTTTCAGCTCTCAGTCCATTAAGAAAGTGCTACTTTAGGAGAAAGAAATATAAGTCTGAGCATTCAGTTTCAGCTCAGGTTTTTGATATTTAAATTGTTTACATTAGTGAAGTGTGCATCTTGTCTTCACTGTCTGTGTTGTTGTGTTTTAGAATCTTTGCCGCTATCACAAAAAGCCACCCACAGCGCAATGAACCGTTTAGATCGGATCTGGACAAGAGTCTGCCTTCTATCCTGGACATCCAGAGCGCATTTGTTAAACTGAGGCAGATATGTATCCTAGGTGAGCTCCACTGCAGCTTATAAAAGGAGCGTAATTCAATGCTCTGCTGTAAAACAATGCAGGAGACTTAATGGCATTTACGTGTACGGTTTTATACTTATAAACATACTGATGTTTTTTATTGTGCAGATCCGTTTGAGGAGTCTGAGGAGAGGTGGCTTTCAACCATTGAAAACTCTCGATGGCTTGAATATGTCAGGTATGTAAACAAGCTGACAGTGCATGACTGTGCATTGTAAACTCAAGAGGGTCATATAAAATTTTAAAGGGCCAAATTTGAAGTGCGTCATAAGCCTGCATGTTTGTAGAGTCACAGTTAAATCTAGAATATAAAGTTCCAAAGTGCTTTTTAAAACTATTTCTTTACACTTTCATGTTTGCACAGGATTATTTAGAAGCAAAAAAACTGAAGTTATGATAACGGTTGGCAGTAAATATCAATGCAGTTAACATGTTTGTTCCTTTTGTGACCAAAGGGCCTTTTTGAAACACTCTGCTGAGATGGTCTATCACTTAGAGGGAGGGAATTCCTCTGTCATTCTTCAAGGTAAACTCTCTTTGAGCCTTATTCTGTAGCCTTCACTCCTGCATGTGGAATTATGTTTGTCGATCATTTATTATATTACAGCTAAGTCTTACTTTAAATGCAAATTATTGTACATTTTATGTATCGTGTCCCATAAGAGTCTGTGACTTATTACTCCTTTGTTCTGCACTTGCACAGAAGAGGAAGACCGAGACCTAAACTGTGTAGTATCCGCATTGATGCAGCTCATGTTGGACCCTCGCTATCGCAGCCTCATTGGCTTTCAGAGTTTGGTGCAGAAGGAGTGGGTGATGGCTGGCCATCGCTTCTTGGACAGATGCAACCACTTGAAGAAAAATGACAAAGAGGAGGTACTTGATTAATTTAATTTAAATTAATCCAACTATTCAAGAGATGTGACTTGACACCCCTGCTTCCTGCATCTCTGTTTCTGTTTTTGTTTTTTATCTGTAAAGTCCCCACTGTTCCTGTTGTTCCTGGACTGCGTGTGGCAGATGATGAACCAGTACCCAGCAGCGTTTGAGTTCACAGAGACCTATCTGACAGTACTGAGTGACAGCATGTGGATCCCACTGTTCAGTACTTTCCTGTTCAATTCATCCAAGCAGCGTGCCCAGCACTTGATGGTGAGGGATAGATAAATGTTTATGTATGCATTTGATCTGAATAAATGTAATCACCAGTGGAAATGCCATAATGAGCAGTAAATGCAACCGTGTGTGTGTTTGCAAGAGAGAGAGGTCTGTCTGTGGAAAAAATAAATAAAGAGGAATAATGAATTGGAAATGAATTGAAAAGAAGGAAAGCATAACTTGAGGATGTGTCACTGAATGTTTCAGACTGTAATTTCCTTCTGTGCGTGCCAGATAATTGACAGGAAAGAGTACAACAAAAAGAGAGGATAACATTTAACTTGGTCAAGAGGGTAACTGTTAAATTCAACAAAAGCAAGTTGTGGACCTTTTTTTTTTTTTTTTTTTTTTTTTTTTTTTTTCCTTTTTACTTTCATGTATTGAAACTGTTCCACTTGTGGAAGCTGTTTTTATAGAGTATAGCTCTCATTACGTACAGAGTCACAGGGTAACATTGTCTTTACTCTGCAGGACTTTGCCAAGCACAAAGCCATCCCTCAAGGAGAAGACCAGGTTGTGTATTTCCCTCCAGTTTGGGAGTGGTCACAGCAGTTCTCAACTAAAGATCAAACCCTCTTTAACAACCCCATGTATGTCGGCAAAGGAGCTGCCTGTGTTCAGAACGGTGAAGTGAAAACCTTCAAACGCAAGGTACGCAAGGCACTGTTTTTTTTTTTCTCTCTCTCTCTCTCTCTCTCTCTCTCTCTCTCTCTCTCTCTCTCTCTCTCTCTCTCTCTCTCTCTCTCTCTCTCTCTCTCTCTCTCTCTCTCTCTCATATATTCCTATCTATTGTTTTTATTATTATTAAACCGCCGTTAATAAGTTCACATGTTAACATTTTTATATTTTTAATGTGGCAATTTTCTAATAGCCAGATTGTAATTACAGAATTTCTCTGTCATTTGAAGGCAAAGTTTCACAGAACACAAAGAATGCAAATAATGTAGTTTATAGAAGTCAAAGGGCATGTAGGTCATTTTGTATCGAGTCACCTCTGAAATATCTGCAGTAAATGTACAGAAGGTGGATTATTAAACAGAATATATACATTTTAAGTTGTAACTTTTAGAATCCTTGTAGTAAAGCCTGTCACAGAGAGAGTCAAAATAGTCTAATTCTCAGTGTTTCCTCTTTTTGTAGCCAAAAGCCTACAGTTCCACATTACGAGGGCCACCCACAAATCTGCGTAATGGGGTAAAGGGTGGGGAGGAGACCCTGACCCGACGAAGCTCTCTAGCTAACGAGTTGAAGTCGGAGCTGACACCAGTGAAAGACGAAAGTCCATCTGAGCGCTTCTTCAAGGACTGGTTCTCTCGACCCGCTGACCTGCAGGGCCTGCTGATTCCCCTGCTCATGCCCTCTCATATGGCTTTTTGGAAGCTCTTCTTTCTCCGCTGGGTTCCTGAAGCCTGCATCTCCAAAGGAGGCCCAGTCACCACCTACCACAAGCTCTCTCAGCTGGTTGATGAAATTGAGATACTGCAGAGCCAACTCAGGCAATATAAGGGAACCAGTCCGGGCAACACACCACTCACAAGCTCAGGTGGAAACCCTACAGACCAAAGAAGGATGTATTTTCAAGCCAGTTCTCCCGATGACCCCTCTACACCTCCAGAATACCTTACATCTTCCTTTCCTTTCACCCCAACGGGCAACCTTTCCCGCCGCACTGTCCAAGGGACTCCCATTAGCAAATTTCTGAATGGTGCAAGGATCTGGCTCTCGACAGAGACTCTTGCTAATGACACCGTCTGAGGATGTGGGACTCACTTTTTTGAGCCTAGTGCAGGTTTTTCTAACAACTAATCATCTTATTTTCTCTTACCTCTTTCTTAAATACCAAGAACTAAACTTAAAGTAGAAATATATGCCATTTTGGACTTATACTGAATTATTTATAAGCTAGAACTTGCGCCATTGATGCTGCATCCAAATCTGAGGTAATTTCTAGAGTAATGTCTGTAGCACTGAAAAATACAGTTGAGGAATTCAGTCTTTTAAGCACATCATTATTGGCCTTACCGTGAGCTCTTGTATGACTGTGAAAGATCATAACTTTTAAGATGGATGTATTTTTATTTTTTGTCATCCATCTACTTAAAGAGTGCTTTTTAATACACCTTTTTCTGACATGTACCTCTGACTTACTGTATGTTTTAAAGCAATAATGGAATGAGCTATATTTGTGATAGTGCTATGAGTTAAATTGTTATTTCTTTGGATTCTTATTGGTCAATAAGACGTCTCACTGAAATGGAGTAATGTTATATGAACTTTAAAGAAAAATTGCCCATTTTGTGTTGCAGCAGCAATGATGCTTTTCACTGAACACTGACTTCCAAGTAGTCAAGTTGCTTGTGCCTTCATGGAGATTTAATTGAAGATTATTATTTTTTAATTTATATTTCAGAAAGAGGAACAGAAAATAATACTGCTAACAGGTATTATACGTCAAAAAAAAAAAAAAAAAATCTGCCCTGGTTGAATGTAATGTTTTTTTGGTTTTGTTTTTCCTCTTGCACAAACTTACTGCTGTTTGCTACAAGTGCCCATATTTTAAGGGTTGTTTTTGTTTTGGGGTTTTTGCGATTGGTAGCAAATGGTGTGATTTCAGGGTCTAACTGTAGATTAACTCTATTTTTGAAGCAGCAATAAGGGCTTGTATTTTTAGTCTGCAGGAAATGGAGCTGTGAGGACTTCAATCTGTGGTAGATATTTCCTCTTTTCTTATGAAGCAGTTTTATTAAACTTGTTTAGAGGCCTTCTGGTAAGGCACCAAGGAGAAATTCCTTAGAATAATAGTAGCTGAATGGTAATTTTTTTTTTCTTTCTTCAAAGTAAAGGGACGGACAGATGCTGTGACTCAATCCAGTCCCTAGTTTGGTAAATGATGAATCAGATATCAGGCACTGAGTCTAAGCAAGAGCGTGACACAGTTTCAGGGCAGCACATTAGCAAGAAGTCATCTGGATACTATAAAGCATCATAAATGCATGTGCCTGTGATTTTGACATTGCAGGGTTCAGTTGTAGAGAGTGAAAAGTCTAAAAGCATGAACTGTGCACACTGTTCAGCATACTGTATCCTTCCTCATTTCTCTTGACAAATTTACTCTGCAGAGACTAATGGCAGCATTCGAAAACAAGAACTGAAGATGTAGTGCTAAACATGCAGAGCTGTTCTTCGCACAACTGTTTGGAAAAATGTCTTTGTTTTGCGGTTTACTAGCAGCTGAACTAGGGACTGGTTGGAGACACATGTGGGGGGGATCAGTAAAGGATCACTGTGTAATTCCTCTTTAAAATGTTAACATGCCGTTTATTGTCAAACCCTTTGTCATTGGCAGTGATCCTGCGATGCTAGATTGATCAGTTTCCAGTGATATGAGGGTTTTATTCTGCAATAACTAGTTCAGGTGTTTCTGTAGCGTATAATGTGAGTGCAAAACTGCTCTCCCAACTGCTATTAATTGCACAGTTTACTCAGTATATAGGATAGATTTGTTAAAGGCAGTTGTTAAATATAATGTTTGGCAAATATTATAAATATTGTATATGCTTGAAATTTTCCAATTAATATTTTTGATTAATGGTACTAAATAACTTTTATCCTTGATTTAGTCTCTATATTTTATGAAGATATATTTATATGCTGTGTTTTTTCAACTAATTCACAATGTTGCACTCTGCTGTAGCTGTATGATGACCGTGCTTCTTCTGTGGCACCGTTTGATATTGATTAACAGCAGATGTATTTATTCAGATATGCAAATGTTCTCTACGAGGGATGCAGCAGCTGCTGGACGTCCTCTGTGCCTTTTTTTTTTTTTTGTTTGTTTGTTTGTTTGTTTGTTTTTGGGGGGAAGATTGACCATTTTTGTAACTTTGCTCTAAATCTGTCGGCTTATCTTAGTTTTCTAAAAATTGTTGATTTGTACCAATTGTGTAAATTTAGTTAAATTTGAAGGTACTGCACTGAAGCTTTTTTTTTCATAACAGAAAATACAGCTCAAATATGTACCAGTAACCAATCATTACATTAGTTTGCAAATGAAACTGTGTTCTGGCTTTTCTATGACATGTTCATGACAATAATACGTCTTTATCACAACTGATTTGAAAGTTTTTGTTGTGGCATGGAAATTACCAAGTTGATATTCAAGGGGGGAAAAAATCCATCAATGCAAAATGAGGAAAACAAAGCCGTTTG
Source organism: Oreochromis niloticus (assembly GCF_001858045.2). NCBI lineage: Eukaryota > Metazoa > Chordata > Actinopteri > Cichliformes > Cichlidae > Oreochromis > Oreochromis niloticus. Next base: position 21,884,306 of record NC_031965.2, on the reverse strand, counting down.
TTTCAACCATTCCCCCCACAAACACCTGCTGGTTACCAATGGACAAAACACTTTGAGTCCTCAAATAGAATAAAAAAGAGCTGCATAAGAGCCAGCGCGTTTTCCATCCTCAGTATGGTGTCATTAGTTAAACATGGATTTAGAAAGACTTTATCTTAGTATGATACATTCATAGATTTGTTATACACCCCTAAACATAATTTGTTGATCAACAGATAGCAGAAAACCTAATGTGTGAGGAATGCACACATTAGGTTTTCAAATGACATCATTATATGTAGCACTAATTACACTACACTTAATAATATGTTGACATGGAGGCATTGAATGTTTTTTTTTGTACTTCCATAACAATGAAGCTGGAATACAAAAGGAGAAACTATATCTTGAGAGAAATCCTTGGATATTTAGACAAAGCCTTTTAAGGAGGCTGCACTTTAGCTTAAGTGTCTCTTTAATCTCGGCTGAGGTTTTCCTGCAAGAGCATAACTCTGATTACCCAGAGTGCCCTTTGACAGTGGCTCAGGATAAAAGTGCTGATCACAACAGGTGAGGTGCAGCAGTGGTTAGTTTAGTGTCACTAATCCTGCTGTTAAGCAGCTCAAGAACTCTTCTCAGATGGGATTTTTGATCAGTAATGTTGTTGTCTGGACCCGGAGTTGTGGTAGGAGGTAGTCATTGGACTTATATAATCATCATGGAATTTCTTAGAGAATATCTGCAAAACCAAACTTGCTGATAGAAGTAGAACCTGGAGAATAGTCGGTTTGACTGATGATTCTGAGCCTTAACTTCAACGGTCTCCTTTAGATAAAAATTAACTTGGATAAAGCTTGGAAAACAAATCCCAAATGCATGCCTTGGAACCTTTTAGATGATTGCAGAGTAATGAGAATTGCTTTTAGACGGACGTCAGTCAACCACACTAAAAAACCAAAACAATGGATAACTGATGGATCTGATGAGATGCCCTCATTGACTACTAAGAAATCTAAAAATTTGCAGGATAACAAGCAAAAAAGTCATTGTTGTCAGTTTTGATGTGCAGGATCAAAGGGGCCCTGAAGTAGCACTGTTATTACTGATTTCATTGTTACAGGCTGTCGGCTGAGTGTTGAAACATTACACTAACTCCTAAAATGAGCTTAGGCTAGTGTGTTACAAAGTTTCTTCTTTTTTCAAAAACAAATTTGCTTACCTTTATAGAGCCTACATTCTTTCAGTTCATAGAAGTAAAAACACAGGTATAACTACCAGCATCAACAAGAGTTCCGCTCCACTGTATCATCTCACTGACAGATGCCACAGTAAGTCAGCCGTGTGCAATGTAAGGGAACTGGAAATATCACCGCTTGCGTGTGAGCTTTACCTTTGGAGAAATGTCTGAAAAACATGTTTCTTCTTAGAGTCTGTAAAGACCTTGTACTGGGGCTGGCACCTTTCAGATGTTTCCAGCTACTGTGGACACACCTGCATATTTTTACTCTACAGTCACATGCCTTTTGTTTAACTCAAAGGTGGATTATCAACCAGGCAACACTTCCTGGTTTTGAGAAACTACGTGTTCGCTGCATGTCAGTTCAGAGAATTTGCTCTTCTCATGTAAAAGCAAAGCCTTTGTTCATTTTTTTTTTTTTTAGTCAAATCAGCATCTGCAGAGGAGATGATGCACAAAAAAAACTGCAGATCGTCATTTCAGGACAACAGGATTATGTACTGCTACTGTTTGGTGAAATGAAACGGCTACTTTACTGCATCAAATGATTAAAGGTACCAAAACAAACGTATGAAGCATAAGTATATAACTATTAATATGCATAGGCTATAAAAAGGACTAAAATTAATGGAGGGTTTCTGATGCTGCAGAATATAGGAAGTTACTACCCAATTGTAAATTCTATTTGGTCCATGTCTTCAGCTCCCCCTGCTGTGTGACACTTCGTATTGTACATTTAATTAATTTAGAACGAGGTTATTAGAGTTCACAACACCCAAATTAAATAGTAAGTGGGTATGAAAAAAACTGAAAATCCCCAAAACTAGACTAAAGATTATGTATTTATATAAATGACTGAAATAAGACACACCAACATGCAGGAAATATATTTAGTTTTTCTCAATTTGATCACATCTGTGAAAAATGGCTGGTATTGATTCACATGTTTACTGAGATTGGGATGTCTATATGACTGGAGATAAAATAGTGTTTTGTATGCCATACCTATTTTGACCCTCTCAGATTGTACCCATGATAATATAATTTCAGTCATATCACTGTAAAAACTAAAGCTAAGGCAGACACTGATCAAAACAAAGCAATAGCAAACAATTTGAAATGACAATAACTGATACTAATATCTATATGTGCAATAAAGTGAATGAACGCCATGTTTTTTGGCTTTGATGTGTTGTTGCTGTTATTTTGAAAAAACTGGGGAAAAAAAATCTGCCAGAAAAGCAATTGTGAGTATCTGTTCGCAAAGCATTAAAAGTCATATTATATTTTTCATGTGCAAGTAGGATAAAAATTTCGTTCTGCTGGTAGTAGTGCACGCCTAATCTAAGGGAGTAAACGTAGTGACGTCATTGTTGAGCGCCTCTGCTGGCCTTCGAAATGGGCTTGACTCCTGAGCCTTGATTACTTCAATTGTCCCCTCCGAATATCAACTTTTTAATAAAGAAACTCCTGTTCGCGATGACATTTGGAGGTATGTGTGCAGGTCGAGACGAAGCACGGGCGTTTATTAGAGGCTCCCCGCGCGCTGCCATCGTAGTTATGAGCTGATGTGAGTCGAGCAGGGCTGGAGTCAGTTCATTTAGCTTTAGCCGTGGGGCTAACTAGCCTGAACCTCTGGGCTGATGCACAGTGATAAATTATAGCGATAGGCGAGTGGCCTCGTATAACATTAGCTACAATTTAAACTCGTCGGCTACGCTTGGTGTTGCACTGCGAAGTGTCACACTGTCACTTCTTTCTCCTTAAAAGTAGGATTTCTAGTAGCTAGCTAACTTTAGCTAAGTCAGCTAACGGTAAACAGATTTCCCTGGAGTGTAGCGATAACAGGAAGAAAACTCTTGACTTATTACAGCATTAGTTGAATAGATGTTTCTAGATGAAAATTCACATTGTTTCCCGTATAGTTGTGCTGAAAGAAGTCTGGATTCTGGACTTTGATTTATTTATTTATTTTTTAATATAAGCTTTTTCAAATTAAATGTGTGCTAAATTAGCAAATGTGCCTTTTAGGAGCTGGTTGTATTTGTATAGTAAACAAGCTGATATGCATTGCAACAGTTATATTTCCAACTTTAAAACTGCTCAAGTAGACATGGAACAGCTGAATGTTTACTGGAGGGGGGCAGGGAGTATGTGAATTGGATGTATTGCACTTAATTGCAGTGGTGTTATTGTATTGTAATGTGACTGTAAAAAGTAGTTAATATAAAAAAAATGCTACGTTTTTTAAAATGGGGCAGTAAATTACATTTTGTCAGTTGTAAGATGTTTATAGTTTTATATACAGCTGTCTGTGTGTAATAAACAGTAATGAGTATTCATGTATTAGTACTATGTATGTACTGTTAATGTGTATATCAAGCAGCTTAAGGGTTTGTTTTCCCAGTCAAATGATTTATTTTTTCTTCTACAGTTAGATATGATCAGAGATGATTAACAAAATTCTGTTCTTAGATCAGCATAGCTGTACCTTTCAAAGTAGACTCATTTTTGCCAATTTCTAGCTCCATATTTTCTTTTACGATTCTACTACAGGAACTTTGAATAATTCAAAGTTATGCTAACTGAACTTGTCAAACAGAGATAACATCAGAAAAATCTGTTTGAAATCAAGAGTTTTGAGCCTGAGATTTTTTTTTGCTTGTGCTCACACTGGTCCTGTTCTTTGGAACAAGCTGCCTGCTGACCTGAGATCAAGTACAATTATGCATACATTCAAAAACAGGCTCAAAAACTTTTTATTCACACATTGTTTTATTATATTTTGCCGTTTTCACTTCCTGAATGCATTGCAAACCTATACTGGGATTTTATTTATTTATTTTTTGTCTTCTGTGTTAAGCACATTGAGTTTGCATATAATAAATGTGCTATATAAATAAAATTGCCATTGCCACAGCAAATACCCTAACCTGGTTGTGTTTAATATGTGCATCGTGACTTTAGCAGTATATATGAATGACCAAAAAAAAGGAAACCATAAGAGGTTTGCTTTAGTGCTTTCTTTCTGTGGTTGAGGGTAAACTAACACAACTTGTGGCCGACCATAAAGCCTACAAATCAAAGTTTTAAGTACTGATGCAATGAGACAGTATTATGTGTCTTATTTTATTGTATTTTTCTTTTCAGGTGGTTTGGTAGATGAGGTGAACCAGGTGATTTCAGAACTGGTTCCTGTGCGGGCTGACTGGCTTGCAAGTTTCAGTTCCTGTGCAGTACAATAAAGCTACTGGCTTTGTCTGAGGATAGCAATGAAACCAGCTCAGGAGCGTAATCAGGAGTGCCTGCCTCCTAAGAAAAGGGATCTCCCAATAAGTAACAGCAGCAGTGGAGCTGGAGGGACAGTGGGAGGTGGGGTTCCAGTCGGAGGGGCTAACAGCGGAGCTGGCAGTGCTGCTGGTGGTATTGCAGAAGAGGAAGTTGTTTCCATCCAGAATTGCGGAGCCAGCAGTGAAACTCAGGGAGGGACCCCCTCTGGAGAGTGGCTGCGAGCTCAGCCAGGGCTTCATTATGGAGTGGATAATTCTGACAGCATACCAGCAGTGCCCGTTGACCAGTACAGTATGCTCTACAAAGTGGCCCTTCCATCTGCTACCTACTCACCTACCAGTCTACACCCAGTGTTAAGCCACATTTCTCCAGCCTATACTGTACACTCTCCCCTCCTGCAGCATCATCCTGGCATTCCCTATCCCCCTCTTGGTTATGCACAGATCCCTCATTCTTCTCTCCAGTTTGTCAGTTCCCCTTATGCAGCAGTACCTTACGCGCTCCCCCCTGGGTTTGTCCCAGGATCATTAATCTCTCCCTCAGGGACCATCCCGCAGCCCCATGCTGTGTCCCACCTTGTTCCCTACCCATCTGTCATACAAGAAGGTGTTGTTTCTCCACCTCCTCAGGCCCAGGTGGCTGCTCATACCTTTGCCAAAGTTGCAGCTTCCAGTGGTGTCCCACTGATGCTGCCCTCAGAGCAAGCTGCCCAGCAGCACCTTGGTACTGTTGGAGTCCTGCCTGCAGCAGAGCTTAGCTCCCGAGGGATGCCCGTCTTCTGCCACCCTCAGGGAGCAAGGGGTGCCACTGCCGTCAGAGACTGCCACAGTTCCCAGCAAGAGAATGAATTGGAGGTGAATGGAGGGGACAAAGAGCAGGGAGCCAGAGAGGTTGTACCAGACTTGGTCTACACTGCCAGAAATGCACGTCTACCACAGGTTGCATCCAGCTCAGCATCACAGGAGCACAGCCAAGACAAAGTCCTGCAGAACCGAAGACTGGAAGAGAGAAGTTCTCCTGGTCAGCGCAGCACTCCGGACAGTGACCTGGAGGTGAGACACACTTATGGCTTTCTAACGTACCCTCTAACAGTGAAATGGTGATTTAATGCCTCTTTACAAGTTAAGGCACAAAGAATAAACCAAAGTTAACAGTTAAATAAGAAGAGCCAGGAGTTATATAAGACAGTGTGTGACATTGTTTCACGTGGTGGTGGTCGGAGGGCCCGGTGGCGCCAGTGTCCGGCAGCCTCGCCTCTGTCAGTGTGCCCCAGGGTGGCTGTGGCTACAATGTAGCTTGCCATCACCAGTGTGTGAATGTGTGTGTGAATGGGTGGATGACTGGATATGTAAAGCGCTTTGGGGTCCTTAGGGACTAGTAAAGCGCTATATAAATACAGGCCATTTAGTTACAGCTTAAGTTTTGTGTCACCTGATGCAAGGAAAATCATACCTTTGAACATGGCAAGCAGAGCACGACCAATAGAGAATACTTTTGAAGAAGGGTCTAGAAATGATGTCCATGCAGATCAAACCATTTTACAGCCTTTCTGTAAAAGAAGTCAGAGGAAGCTCTATGATTTCTGTCTTTTCTGAGGTCAGTTAAAAAAAATAATTTGTCTGGCCTGAAATCTCTTGTTGGAGTTGAAGATTGAGGAACTCGATAATTAAAAGCCACTCATATTTTATTTTATTTTTTTGGTTTCTTCAGGCTGCTGTGAGGCAGCATAACAAAAGCCATTTTTAAATTGTTCTGTGAAATTAAAAGTTGTTCAAATAACTACTCATGTATTTATTCAACTCTCAGGTGCAGCAGGTGGTTGGTCGTTTGGTTTCCTCTAACCAAAGTGGTATCGGAGCACGGAAAGAGGTCTCCTTTGCTCCCTTGAACCTCTCTCAGGGTGGCCACAGAGCCAGAGATGTCCACGGAGAGAGTCCAGGTGTAATTTCCAGCCGAACTGCGTATGCGGCGCAGACGGCGAGTTACAGTGATCACAGAGTCACCGCCCTCCAGCAGCAAGCAGGACAGCCGGGCCACGCTGTCATGTTTGCCAATGGGCAACCGGTACTTATTCCCTTGGAGTGTCATCCGCATCAGCAACCACAGCAACACTACCCGGGACAGGCTAATGATGCCTCAGCCAGCCATGCCTCTACCACCATGGCCTCCCCTAGCCCAAGCTTTAAAGCCTCTGATTCTTCAGCCAGAGTGTGCCTCTCCGAAAGGGTGGAGCCAATCACAGCTCAGCAGCAGCCTCTCCCGCAGCCTCCAGTCCAGCCTACAGCAGATGTGACTCAGGCCTTAACTTCAAGCCTTGCTCCCGCACCGGCTCCTTGCAACCCGTCGCACTTCATGAAGGGGGCAATTATTCAGCTGGCTACTGGGGAGCTGAAGCGTGTGGAGGACCTGCAGACTCAGGATTTTGTGCGTAGCGCCGAAGTAAGCGGAGGGCTTAAAATCGACTCCAGCTTGGTGATGGACATCCGCGGCAGCCAGCAGAGACCCGGTCTGGTGTCACTTCATTTTACTGTGGGGGAGCAGCAGAGCAAAGTGACCATCGATGTGCCCCCGGAGCACCCCTTCTTTGTCTTTGGCCAGGGATGGTCATCTTGCAGCCCCGAACGCACGGCCCAGCTCTACGGTTTGGCCTGCCATCATCTACAAGTTGGTGACATGTGTGTGTCCATCACCCTGCAGCAGCAGCCGCCGCTTCCTCCACAACAACAGAAGCAACCACAGCACCATCATTCACAAACGCAACAACAACAACAGAACCTGTCCAGGACTATAGGCAAAGCCAATGCTACATCAGGACCTGGTCACCAGCTAATGGGGCCTCCAGCCCCTCAGCAGTCACGGCCGCCATCTCATTTCAGATTGGACCGCATTCACAGAGAACGACAGAAGGATGGAGAGAAAGATTTGGCCGATAAAGAGGAAGCCACACAGCTGGGGGCTGTAGGGCGCACTGAGTCGCCCATCAGACCAAGTAGGACCTCAGGAGAGCATCCAAGGAGCCAGAGCAGTTACCACTTGCACACAGAAGCCTCTGCTTTTGCAGAGGCAGGGATGGGAGCAATGCAGGCTGCACTAGGTGCCTCACAGAGGCGCTGGTCCTCGCCTGGCCTCCGAAGATACAGTATGAAGGGAGACGAAGGGCCACGCCCTCAGATAATCAGCTCCAGCCACACAAGGCCTTCTTTCATCCCACAGGAGGTCAAACTGTCCATTGAGGGGCGCTCTAATGCAGGGAAGTAGCATCACATTTGGTAGCAACTATAGATGAGACTGCCACAAGTAAGAATGAGTCTGACAAGGAGAGAAAGAAGAAAACAAAGAGTGTGAATGTATCCTCAGAATGTTTGAGATTTTGCACACCTAAAATATACAAAAAAACCGACCAGATCTTTGTCTGTCTGGTGAGAAGTTCTGATTTTGTTCGAATGCCACTCAGCCAAAGGATGCAGACCTATTGGTCTCCAGCCAGCTGAGTTCATGGGACATGGGGGGGACATGAAAAGCGGAGTAGAAAGTATGTAGCTGAAGAAATGCCTACCATAGAGTCCTTACACACTGCATTTCTCTTCCTCCCTCCCTCCTCCGTCTCCACTTCCTCTTAACCATACTTGGAGGTTTCCATTGCATTCAAAACACTCTAGCTTCCTTTTTGACCAGACCGTCTCTTCAGAAGAACACAGACTACAGAAAAATAATGTATGTGTATCACAGTGAAGCTACCAACTCTGCAGGTCGTGATCTATTAAAAAGATCACCGCCAGGGATCTTTAATCTGCTTTACTGCTAAGATCCTATTTCCATCAAAAGCATTTCCCCCCCCCCCAAAAAATAGAGTTGCGGACATCAGCAGCTCCTGTGGTGATGTTGGCACTGTTGATGCTGTCAGTGTATGTTACATTATGCTTCTCCTGCAGGAGTCTTAAACCTCTGCTGTCAGCAGAGATGCTCTCTCCCCTCTCTCGTTTCTGCAAAGATCTCGTCTCAGGCCAGGTGTGGCATGTCCCACTTGTCTTACACTGAAATAGTGATAAATCAATCAGCTTGTTTGTTCAGCAATCAATTTCTCCTTCTCCAAAAGCCATTCACCATCATACTCTCAGATTTAGGTTGATGGCCCCAACGTAGATTTACAGAAATAATAAGCGATGTCACGCATTCCACTATTAACTTTTCCCCATGTAGGGAATCATTTTACTTCTCTCTTCACTTCCTCATCACCCAAACTGGTCGAGACAGATGGCCACGCCCCTCAGCTGGGTTCTGTCAGGCTTCACCAAGTCCTTGCTCATAGGAAGTTGTTGCACGACCTTTTACATTAGTTAAATGATTTAATTTCCCTTCCAAAGTCATGGCCTCCTCTCCTCAGTTTACCTCAGAGCTTTCACAACCAGACTGGGGAATTTAGTTTTCTCTTGTGAACTTTGTAATTAAGGAGGAGGCACCGACTGGTCATCACTAAAGCCACCTGTGGGAATGAGCCAGCAAGGTGTTTCCCTTTATACTTCGCTGGCTGCACTGCCACCTACAGCCCGGAGTTGGAGGGTGTAGTAGTTTTTTCTGTATATGAGTGGGGCCGTGATGTTCTAAACTTGACTTGCTCAGTAACCAGATTAAAGCAATAGTTATTTTTATGCTATGTGGCTTTACCGATCCGTATTGCCCTCTCCCAGGAATCTCTTGTGGGGTGTGGTAAATCTCGATAAATGTGCAGTGTGAGATCTCACCCTCTCATCCCGTGACTCTTAAAGGCGATGCACTCTTTTTAGTGCTCATTTTCGTTAATTTAGCAATCCTGCACAAACAAAGCCTTTGGGAATTTTCTCAAGAAGTCATTGTCCGAACCTGGATTTCTCACTTCGCTGATATTTTTTAATTTTTTTTATGGATTTACTGAAGTGCACATCCAAGAGATGCCCGGCTCTAATGAAATCACGATCATCATCGACTTCTTTTTTTTTACCTTTAAAGTGTACGTTTTGCATTGATACTAGGGTGTCCTTTTTCCAGTGGTTCCTAAGATTTTCTTGTGTTGCACATAGCAGATGTCACATTTATTTCATACTGACCTTTAAATAGGAATCACAGTACAGTAGTTTATTTTTTTAATGAAGGGAATAGGTTTGAAGTATCGTTGTTGGGGGTTTGTGGCGAGAGGAAAAAAAAAACTGACTTGCGTTTCTAAATCTGTTTACAAATTAGCCGACATAAATGCTGCAGTTTCTTCCTTTGTCTTTCTTACAGGAGAAAAAAAAAATCCAAAAAGGGTGTAATTGAAAATAAGTGCAATTAGACCATACATTAAATCGTAATCAGACGACATTCCTCATTCAGACATTCCCATCAAAAAGTACTTTTTTTGCCATAGATATCTGGACTTACCTTTGGCAAGTTACTTAGGAATATTTCATGTATCTTTTAAATTCGACGTGTTCAGACAGCAGCATCAGTTGTGTGGTTGTTATTGTCATGTCTGGCTGAAGTGTCTGTGCTGTTATGGACTAGTTTGTTTGTGAGGTCCAGACACTGTTGTGTGTTTCCCTTATATCCTCGTGACTCACTGAACGTCTATCAGCAGATAGAAGGGGTCATGAGATTGAGCCTGAGCAGTTTTAAAGGATGGGTTCACATTTTTCTTTCTCTCACGCACACGTATTACTTATTCCTTCTATCCATTCTTGCTTGTATAAAGATTCAAAGCTACAGCGGTCTTTCAATGCAGTTTTGTGTAATAGTAATATTGGGCTTCAGGAGTCATATGGCAAAGTCGCACATTAAAATGACTTTTAGAAGTTTAAATGTAACAGTCGTGCCATATCTATAAAAATAATTTAGTTTATTTTGTGTGCAGTTTCTTTCCGAAAAGTATTAACAATTGTAGGGATGTGGAAAACAAAACCTGTAACTATAACTGTTAGACAGTTATTTGATATTATCAAGTGTGTATTAATAACATGTCAGTATTTCTTTTCTTTCTTTTAAAAAAAAAAATATCATGGTTATCCTAACACCCGCATATCACGCTTGTTGGAGATACACATTGTGATTTGTGACAGCCAGACTCCTGAAGACCTCAAGTTGTGGAAAATGACCGAAAGAGTGAGACTGTGGATGCGCATAGTAGAGATGAGCTTCTTCTAAAGAGTGCTGGGGCTCAGCCTTTAGAGACAGGGTGAGGAGTTTGGTTTTTTAGAAAGGGCACAGAGTAGAGCTGCTACTCATCCACACTGAAAAGTAGCAGGTTGTTCGGACATGTGGTCAAGATGTCTCCTGCATTCTTGGAAGGTCCAGGTGTGTCCTACTTGGAAATCCCTTACTGTCCTTCCAGAAGAGCTGGCCAGCGAGAGCCGAGTCTGGATGTCTCTGTTTTGCCTGCTGCCCTCAAATCCCACTTAAGTGTCAGTGTAGGCCTGAATGAATCTTTTTACAGCCAGTGTGGACAGGAGGAAAGATTTTAACTAATAACTCTGTCAAACTTGATATGGACAGGTTAGTCAAACTAGCAAACATGTGAACCCAGACCTTTTTTTTTTTTATATCTGATCATCTGATAGTTTTTCATTCTGTAAGCAATATACACAATACCTGAAAACATTTCACGTAGTCTTCTCTATGCAGTAACCTCAGTATTGTACCCTTCATTGTCTTAAGTACAGCTCTCTGAAGCAGCAGGGCAGGTCGGCGGATGCAGTCGTTCTACGCTGATTTTTGCTTTAAATTACTCTTCTAATAGGAATCTAAGCAGTGTTTTGCTTTACCACTTTGTATTTTATGCTCAGTGATTCTCATCGATGTTTATTGTCCTGCAATGCCACACATTACCATGGCGCGATTGCTAATTCAGCTGTGTGTTTTAGGTCAGGATTCAATTGACGACATTTAAATGGTGCGAGCAGTGCCACCTGTGACTTTTCCTTTCTTTTCCCCCTCTGCTTTGGGAAGTATCCACTCAAATAAAGATGTCTAATGATCCACATCACTGATTGTCTGTTGCTGTAAGTAATTGCACTAAATGTCCTCCTTTACAGTGTTTGAAATCTGTTGGTAGTTTGAAGAGTTTCAAAATGTAAAGCACACAAAAAAATCACGGAGAAATCACAGGTTGTGCGTTTCTGTAGATAGCTGTATTTTTTGTATAGATAGCTTCGATGATGCTTGTCGTTAATGCCTTAAATTCTGCTTTGTACAATGTGTGAAATTTAAACGATGCTCCAGGTAGGCTCAGCGTCCCCGTTTCAGGTTGAATAAGAGCAAATCAGAAATGACAAACATTCATATTTAGATGTCTCAAAGGTTGACTGTGGCCTTTCTTTGGGACATGAACTCTGCAAAGTTTTGTTTTGGTTTAATTTTTCTTTTTAAATTCATTTCCTATTCCGTTAAGTTTTTAATAGATTCTTTAGGCTCATATTTAACATTCAGATCGTTTTTCTTTTTTTTTCTTCCAATATGTGGGAATGGAAAGGAGGCTTTTCTCTGCACTTTTTTTGTACACAAGACAGCAAAAGGAGGCAATCTATTAATTCCTCACATGCATAGACAGATGCACAGTTTTTATTGTTGTTGCACAGAATTTGTAGGGGTTTTTTTTCTTTCCTCCTTAGGAATTAATGGGTTGTGTTCGGTATTTTGTGCTCTGACAGTTTGAACAGCAGAGGCTGCATAAAGCCAAAACTTTTCTATCGGTGGTAATGTGACTCTTTTTCTTTTCTTTTTTTTTTTTAATGTTTTGTGGCGTTGCTTGATGGAATTTCTATGTGAACTACTTCCTGTTCATCCAGTATTGAACTGCAAAGGTGAATTTAGGACGGTTTTGGTGTCGCTGATGTCGAATTAAATCAGGAGAAATGAGAACGGTTAAAAGTTTTAAAGAAGTTTGTGTATTTTCAGATATGACTTTGTACTATTTTTTTTTTCTTCCGCACATGGTGACACTGCTTTTTATGTGATGCATAACTAAAAACAAAACAAAAAACAGCATCTTTTTAAAATGCCTAAATCTGCAAAATATATGCAATTATGTAAATGTAACATTCAATCCTCAAGTATAATCCAGGTTGTATGAACTTTGTATAGTGAGTTTTAATATCGTATGGCCGTACCAATATGTATTGATCTTAATCAGAAGCCTTAGAGTTGTCGACCCAAAGTGCTCCCTTAGAATACCCTACACCTACCTGACTTTAACAAAGCATTACTATCTCTATTTTGTTGCGTTTTTATTTGTATCCTTTTTGAATAAAATAGATTTGTACTGTATATTTGTACCTCTCTGTGAACTACTTAGAGCGTTTTTTGTTTTGTTTTGTTTTTTTTGTTGTTTTGATTTGTTTTGCTGTTTTAATTCTATGTACTTTAAGGACACAAAGATATTGTATTTTTATTGTTACAGCTAACTTGGAGACATTGCATTTATCATGTTTGTTAAGTAAACACAATATAATATATATATATAAATATATATACAAATATAAATATAAACAATTATCCAACTTGTGTGCTGTGATTCTTAGTCCTGTTGTGCGTTTATTATTTTAGAGAAACTGGTGGCTTCAGTTTTTCTATTGTAGTTTCTATACACCTACAATAGTATATAAAAGATCTTCTCGGAGGATTATATATAATATTAGTCCTTTTGGTGAAACAATGCTTTTAATTATAGTTGTGGTCAGAGGTTTACACGCACCCATCCCATCATGGCCACGAATGTTATGGTAACCCTTGGCTTTTTTAAAAAACTGTTCTTTTCAGCTTTCATGACCAGCTTTAAGAATTGCGTGCACACTGGTTCTACACAAGCTACACCCACTTTAGAGGGAGGTTATTTTAGCTACTTTGTTTTGCTGCTTGTGAATAACCCATTTTACAAGTTGATCGTGAGTTTGTCATGTCACATCTTGACCTGTAATGTATAGCTGGTAAATATTATAGTAGAGTAACACAATAACAGCTGCCGAACAAAAGTGCTCATGTCACATTGTTACACAGTATTAGCTTAGTTTTAAACAGTGTTGGTCAAGTTACTTGAAAAAAGTAATCAGTTACTAATTACTGATTACCTCCCCCAAAAAGTAATCCCGTTACTTTACTGATTACTTATTTTCAAAAGTAATTAATTACTTAGTTACTTTTTAAAAACACAATTTACAACCTGAATAGGTGATAAAGCGATAGATCTTTCAGCCCAATTCTACTTTTTCTGCATAATCCATCATACAAAATGTAATCAAATGGAAACGTCTCTTTTTAAAACGTTAAATCTTTTAACTTTATGCATCAAGCAAAAACTTAATTATATGCAACATTCTCTGACTGGAAGAAATTTGTTTAACATTTAAACCTATTTTCTGCACATTCCAGCACATAAAATAAAATATTTTTTTGTGTTTACACTCACTCTTTCAAATAGATGCAAGTAAAACACAGCAGAAAATAAATAAAATGAAAGACTCAGCGGCCCTGTTGCTCTATTTTCACCTGTAAAGCAGGAGTGGGGTAGGCGGAGGTTTACCCTGGTGCAGGTGTGCCGCGGCGGTCAGTGGAAGAATCCGCGAGTTTCTCTGTGAATTTCCCATTACAGTCGTAGCGCACTCGCTGCTTGCTTGGAAGTTTAGGGGGTTTTTTCGCTGTAAAAAGAAGTTTTCTTTCCCACGCACAATGGACACTAATGTTTTTGTCACTTTTTATGGAATCAAACTCAAAATAAGGTCACTACTTCCACGCTTTAAACGCTGCATGCTCATACTCTCTCCCGCACTCGATATATTATCCATTGTTGATCTGTGAACAGCTGTTGTCACAGAACGTCGCACTCGCTTACGTCACTGTCATGAGACATTCTCGCAAAAAATCACGGTTTTAGTAACGCAGTAACGCAGCGTTCCTACGGGAAAGTAACGGTTTATGCAATGGTAATCCCTTACATTACTCGTTACTTGAAAAAAGTAATCGGATTACAGTAACGCGTTACTGCCCATCTCTGGTTTTAAATGCATCATAAGCCAAATCATATAAAATGTATCAATTTACTTTCAGTAAATGGAAACATTCAGAAGCTCTCCATTTAGACAGAAAACGCTGACGTCTGTACACAGATGTCCAAAGTAAAATGCACACAGGTAACATTGTTATGTAAATTGTTTTTCTCATTTTATTTTGTCTGTTATTTTGCAGGACATTTCTTGTTTCTGTTTCATCATTTCCTGATGGTCTTGGGGAGTATATCATAGCTGGCTATTTTGATGTCAGTGTCAACAACTACCCTGTCCGCCATAATGTTTATGAATTTCAGTCTAAGCGTGCATGGTGCCCACTAAAGTCCTGAGTTGTTATGGTGATACATAATAGACCTACATTTTTTAAGTTTGGCACTCAATGATGATCTCATTGTGCTTAAAGTTTAAGCTGTTAACCTTTTAAAGCATGAACCATGAAATAATTGCTATTATAATAAAAAGGTTTTTTTTTTGTAATTTAATGATTCAAAAACTCAAAAAGAGTCATTTATCAAATACTACAATTAAGTACAATTAAGATGCTTCCATAATCCTAGATTTCAGCCATACTTCAAACTTTAACCATCCACTGACAAAGCTGTTTTAGCAAGAAAATGACTTTTACTTTATCTATTTGCAGTGTATTTAGTTTAAAACAAAATATTTACATGTTCCAAATAAAATAATAAAAAAAATAACCTGTTTTATACAGGAATACTGTTTTAAAATAACTTTCTTACCTATATTGTTTCTTTTATTTTTATAATTCAATATTTTTATGCAAAAAGGAGCTTAAAAATCATAACAAATGTTGCCTTTTGCTTCTTAAGAAACAACATTTTGTTATTTCAATTCACTGGAATTATGCTCTTTCAGCTCTCCCGGAGACACACTCATTTTATAATTTTAAGAGTTTCATTGGGAACACACACACACACACACACACATATGGCTTGAGTTATAACACCCTCTCTGGTCTTTAGGATATATGTGAAAAGCAGCTGCCTGAATATCCATGTAAACAATAATTTTCATTTTTCCAGCCTGGAAAGATCACCCATCCTTCACAGGCCTAGTGTCAGACAGACTGACAACTATTAGCACTTAGAGCCAATTTAGAATTGCCAATTAAACCAGTGTATCTCAAAATAGGGGTCAGGTTCTCCTGGAAGGACAAAGCCACTTCAGCTAAAAGAATGAATGACCAGGGTGGTAATGCTGCGAGTTTAAGTTGAACTAATGATTCATGTATAAACACAATTTGCAGGTGAGATTGTGCTTTTACTTTAGTTTGATTCTTTAACATTAAATGCGTCCCCTTGTTAATGATTAATGAAGACAATGGGCTGCAGGGGCTTGAGGTTTGGAAACAACACAACTGATCTGATGCGATGCTTTGCAGGAAAAAAAAAAACCAGAGTGCAAAAATGTAAACAATGCTGCAAACCAACATTATAATAAATTCAATGTTTATTTCCACATTCTTATCCAGGTTTCGTCACGGTCACGGTCTGTACATCTGTTAATCCAGTAACAGAGGATGGCGTCCCCCAAAGTGCCATCCAGTCAGAATGCATTGATATCACAACTAGCATGTTGTCATTAGCAGTTTAGCTCATTCATTTGGCCTTGATCAGAAAGACTTCTTTTGTAAACATGGACATTGAGAGAAAATCCTGATAGAATATAGAAAGGCCAACATCTTGAAACATTTTTCGATTAAACTGTAAAAAACAGGCAGGCATAAACAAACAGTAGAACACAAGCTCATTTTGAACCATTCTATGACAAGTGCAGTTTCACGACATGCAGTGGTTTTACCTAATCCACACTGAGAGCGCTGCTGCCAAAGAACAGTGCCGCGTCAGAGTCCACAGAACTTCCTTTCAACTAGTAAGTGAAGTTTTCTGCGCCATCACCGCGCTGTAGGACAAACAGGGTCACAGCAATTTAAAAGAGCAACCTCTGAGAATACCCAGTATTCATATTCTGAGAGAAAGAGACGACACCTGAAGCCTTTGTTGACAACACTGATCTGCCCTTGGTAGAGTGTATAATGAGAAGGATGGCAGTGAGACCCTGTTGCTTTTTGTGCTGAACTAGGAAGAGGAAACATCTCTCAAAAAAAGACAAAAGTGTCTCTACTAAAAGTCCCAAAACTGCCTAAAACTGTTCTGTTTGCATGACAGGTCTAAAAATGATTCTTATGGACTGGGGTGCCGTATCCAGGCTCTGAGCCCTCTGAGTTAAACTGCCTGAGTAGCTGAACTGTTTGCTTTGAAGTCCGTTTAAAATTGAGGTCGCATTCTGCATAGTTTCAGTGAAAAGTGAATTAATTTCCTTTAATAAATAACATCTGTTGCATAGAGGTTTGATGCACTCCTAGAAAAAGCCTCTGAGGATAAAACCAAAACTCCCTTTAATTTTTTGTCTTCCTTTTTTGTTTTCTCTTCATTGAACCTGCTGGAACTAACAGCCAGGTGGGTTGCGGCTCGTCTAGGAGTGACTCAAACAGAACCGCTGCTCGTTCTTCTTTAAAGAGTACTTCTGAAACTGCTCATTTGACACTGTAAAATGTTTGCATCTGGATAAGCAAAGACAAGAAGAAGTGGAGGTAACAGGCAGGAAATTAAACAAGGGTTATCCAACCATGGCCTCTAATTTTAACATTTTGTATACCAACAAAACACCCCAAAACACTTTCACAAGAAAAAAAAAGAAAAGATATATATATATTCACATCATATTGCATAAATATGTGCTGGAATGAGGTTAATGAATCTCCTGGTATGGGCTGTATGTGCCGTGAAGTTAGCCCCAGTGCTCAGTAACAGATGAAGGAAACAAACAAAAAAAAAGTGTTTAGAACAATTTCCACTTGTCATGTGACTCCATAAAAGTGACTTGCAGATATAAAACATAATTTAAGTGGTACTGTTTACACATCTTGAAGGTACTGCAGCCTTACAAAGCGTGTGGATGCTACACAAATTGCACAAAGCAGAGGTTGCATTATCTATGTACGATTCCCCGTATGACGGTAAAAACCCACCTCCGTGTCGGAACGCGCTCATGAGGAAAACAAATGCATCTTTTAGGGCAGAATTCAAGTAATGCGACAAATTCTGAGGTCAACGGGTAACGTGTTGTGTACTGTTTCTTTGCAACCACTTACAGGAACATTTTAATAGAATATTCCTCAATGCAATGAGCCCAAACATATAAGAGGTAACTAATGTATTTTACAGTACAATAACAGCAGCACAGACTTTATGAATTTACTTCTTTTTTTTTTTTTAAGAACCAGAGAAAACCTCTGTAACAGAAAGTCAAAATATAAATGACACTGGCAAAAATGTTCGGAGTGTAAAGACGCGAGAGTCGCATCTTGGCAAAGAGAATGTAAAAAGGTGGACTGCATGAGATGAGAGGAATGTAGCTCAACACTGGACACGTTCAATAGGACATTCATTCAAACTTTATGTCAGAATCCATAACGCTGCTTGTTTTTAAAATCACTTGTGAATGTGTGTGTCCTATTAAAGTGCCTGAATGATAAATACAAACATAACAATTTAAAGAAAAAACAAAAATGACCTGCATCCTCGGTAGTAGTGTACAGTACATATAGAGCTTTGGAAGCTTGGAGTTGGAACGCAGTAAGCCACAGGACAGAGGGCGCGACCACGGCGCCAGCTGAGGTAGTAGTTTGACTGAACACGAACTTCCCAGGGACCCACGGTAGCAGCTTGAAGAGAGAGGTGTAGCTACCTGGAAATCAGAGTCACTGGGCTGGCGGAGTGGACCAGAAAGGAGAGGGGACTGTGGCTACAAAGTCCCCTCTCCTGTCATTGAAGGTCCATGTGCAAATGATTTTTTTTTTTGTCCCCTCAAAGGAAGTGTAACTGCTCCTATGAGTATGAACTGTGTTAAATCTGCTAGTCCACTGACGCAACAGATAAAATCTCTTTACAACATGCTCTTATGTCATCATCCATACAATAAGAAACATTCTCATCCCTGTTCCCAAGGTTTTCTAGGCTGTTTAAAAAAAAGACGTTGAAGAAGTTTTTGTTGTATTTAACAAAGCAGCTTGTGTGCGAAGCTGTTCGACGCACATCGAGCTGGGAGGAAACCAGCTAGGAATGGTTCTCTGTGACCAAGGCAGCCTGATGGTGCAGTGCAGAGGTTAATGATGCTGCGAGAAGCCAACTGGTTTCTGCCCTCACCCGACTGGCCTGGACCCATTAGGGCAGCTTCATGAATAGACCATTATCAATGGAGGGGACAGGCATAGGGCAGGGAAACTGGAAGAGACTCATGTCTGCTGTGAGTGCAGCCATGGCGGCAGGATCGTGCTCTATCTGTGTCCTCAGAGCAGGGTCAATCTTCTCCAGCCGTCGCTTGATCCTCTTTGCCTCCCTCTCGCGGATCAGCCTGGCCTGCCTCTTCTCTGGTGTCTCGTTGGCCCTCTTTAATCGCATGGCCTCCCTGTCCCTCTGCAGCCTGCGTGCCCGCTGCTCCTCCGTTTCCTGCATCCTCTGCATGCGCTTGGCCTCGCGGTCCCGCAGCCGCCTCAGCTCCCTCTCCTCTTCCGTCTCACACGCCCGCTTGTTCTTCTTTGCCGTGCGCTCACGCTCCAGACGCTGCAGTCGGGCCTCCAACGGCTCGTTCTTCCGACGCAGAGCCCATTTTCGCATCGGTGACTGGGACGCCACTAGCTGCTGATAAGCCACGCAGCTGTTGCACACCAGCAGGACTCCGGCAGGATACACTGGCATAGGGCTCAGGATGTCAGGGATAGGAGGAAGGCCTGAAGAGGAGGAGTTGAGTGCATCAGGGATTGAGGCGAGGGATGGCCCTTCAGAGAGGAGACTATCGGGCAGTGAGGGAAATGCGGGTCCCTGGTCCGTGCACGGTCCTGATCCTGGCCCAGGGCCATGACATGGTCTGGGGCCTTGACACTGGCTTGAGATGTGGCCCTGTTCCTGGCAGGAACGTTGGGCTTGACATAGGTTGGGATTGGGGTTAGCTGCTTGGCATGGGCAAGGACCCTGACACGAACTGGGACTGGGGCCCGGTCCATGGCACGAGTCAGTGCAGGGACCCGGGCTGCTCATGGGGCTGCTCGAGAGGGACTGGGACATGGAACAGGCGTCCCTTCCCCCAGTCAAATCCATCCTAGTTGTGTCGAGGACTTCTTTAAGCTTCTCCCTACGACAGGATACATGAATCAGGTAAACATCCTTTTGTTTTAATGGTCTGGACTCTTCCAGGGAAGCATTAGATCCCTGATAGAAGGCTTGCTCCTGTCTAAATCGTTAATGTAGGGATCATAGAACCTTTCACTTGAGGTCTCCTAGACTAGATTTGTTTCCTGTTAAAAATAAACGTATTCATTTTATACTGCGTCTCAGTAAAATGCTTTTAGCTCTCTCACCATCCCTATAAACTAACTTTCTTCTGAGTTTTGAACAGCTAGGTGGGGTTTCTGTGCACACAGCCAAAGTGTGCCTGAGATCACGATATCTGTGATATACTCTTCGCTTACGTAACACAGAGACAAGAGCAGGAGAAAAAAAAACTAAACTATCTGAAACCAAGTGTTCAGAGCAGTCTGAAATCCGAGATTTCACCCCACAGGGATTTTTTCCACCAGCCTGCAACAAAGGCTTCATACATCAGACTGACAGGCATTGTTTTTGCCTTGAATTTTTGTTAGCCTGGCCCGTATGGTCACATATTTTTAGGCAACAGTAAAATTTAGCTTCTGTCGAGCTGCAATGATTGACATGACTTGAAACCACTTTGCTGAAATGGGAAAAGATGACTCATTCCGTGTTAGTCGTTTCCCAAACTTTTTTGCTTCAAAGATGAATAAGGGCCATGTGTCGAATGAACTCTGGCTAGCTCTCTGGAGAGAAGCTTAACAGGCTGTTAACAGCCTCAGAGGAGGTGACTGTTCAGATGACACTGTGTGCCAGATGCTGGTTATGTTACTTTATTGTAGCTGGCTGGAACAACATGAAACAGCTTTTCCACGTAGATCTAAGACACACCTTTATTTGTCTCTCTTTAGAATAACAAGTATTTATGTTTTATTTTTCTAAACTTAGCAGCAAATGCTTCTGCCAACTGTAATGCTTCATGACTTTTCTCTTCTCTGCTTTTTATCACTTCACACTGCTTCTCCTTCTACTATGCGTCCTGACCTTGTCAGTGCTGTTTAAATTAGAAATGTAATGGTAGTTGCTAAGCAACACGCAAGTTTATTTCCATTAAATCTGTCATTGCAGTACTAATTTTATTCATCCCTCATGCTCTGCATTCTGTCTAATCCCACACTTGGAAAACCATTGCTCTTTCTCATTCTATTATAATGGATTAAAGAGAAAATGTGACTTCTTTTTACTCAATTTATATTTTCAAAGGTTCGACAAAAGAAAAGGTTTGCCTTTTCTTTTGTACCATGCAGTTTTTTGTTTCTACATTACACTCCTGCCAGAATCAATTTTTAGATACTAGAGAAATTAAAAGGCCCCATTTTAAATAGCTCATCCTTCTGAATCAGTGGTGTCTTCTCACCTTGTCATAAAGAGACCAATTATGAGATATTGTTTTAAAATTTTTAAGATAAATCAAATAATTAAATAATAAGCACTAAATAAACACAGAAACTTCAGGGCCCTGTTAGTATAATTATATCACAACATCTATATTCAATCTGCATTTAAGACCTGAGATGAGAGCTACAGCAGAGATGAGCTGAACCTGTTAAAGTTGTTGGTGTCTGTGAAGCGTGCACCACAGACAGCGCAGTTGGAGAGGCGGTCCTCGGAGTGGATGAGAAGATGCCGTCCAAGTGAGCCGGGCGAACTCAGGGCTCGCCCACACACTGGGCACACATAGCTCTTGGTGTTGCTCATCATAGTCGTGTGCTGTTACAAGACAGCAAACAGAGATGAGAAAAGCAGCAAACTTAAAAGATATGATAACTTTTTATTGCAGGCGATTCTCAGAATTTAGAAAAGGATTACCAAAAACCCCCCAAAAAACAAACAATGTTTGCAAAAGAAAAAATAACAAAGGAAACATAAATTAAAAATATTATGAACTTGAAAAGTAAAATTATAATATTTAAATTCATGACTGCAACAACTACAGTTATAACTGATGCTGTGGTTGTTATGCATGGTAGTATAAATGCAAACAGCATACAGAGTTTATACAAAGTTTACATAAGAAAAAGGCTGGGAGACCACTCTAAACCAAATTTATTACGGCAATAACAATTACAGTTAACGCTCGTGGCACTATTCCCACAATCCATAAAAAGAAAACTATTCAGCTATATGACAAAGTAGACAGATTGCAGAGCAGATAGCCTGCCTCCACATGGTTTTGAAAGTTGCACTTCTTTTTTTGGTTCTGTACTAGATCGGGGAAGGTGAGACAATGTTATTCTCACCTGGTAGACATGGGAGATGAGCTTCTCTGGGCTGCTGAAATCCAGCGTGCAGAGAGGACAAACAAAGTTGTTGCTGTGCTCTCCCCCTTCCTCGCTCTCCTGAGGAAAGTCAAGAACCATTTAAACTCATTTCAGAAGCACATCTAACACTACATTCAAATGATTTTACACCTACATCAAAACATCTTACAGTAGTAAATCACAAATCTGAATTCTGAGTTATTTATTAAGTTAAAATTTCCAATTTGTATGATGGCAGTTAAAACGTAAGCACCGCACTAAAACGGGCCTTGTTTTGGTCTGAAGCATTTTCACAAGTGGATGAAGATGCGTTGAGTGTATGACTGAGCAAAATTCACACAAGTCCCGGTGACTCACTGATGGTGACATCACACTGTGTGCTGAGACAGATGTGACTCACAGAACATTTTCAAACAGAAGGTGCAGGCAGAAAACATATTGGCTGAACCTGGGGGTGTCTAATAACTCAAAGGGCACTTTTGAATAAAAATATTGGGCCAGACCTCTTCATCTTTGAATCCAGGTGTTCTCGAACCATTGCACAGGTCTATAAAATCAAACAGCCATATGGTCTGCCTTTACAAACATTTGTGAAAGAATGGTTTGCTCTCTGAATTCATGCGTGTTGCTGTAAAATGACGCCAGCGTTGCAAGGACAAGTCAGTTCATGAAATTTCTTCCCTCACAAACAGTCACGATCAGCTGTAAGCGATATTATTGCAAAGTGGAAGCTTTTAGGAACCACAGCAACTCATCTGTGAATGTGGCAGATCATGTAAAGTTGCAGAGCAGTGCATAAAAGTCACCAACGCTCTGCTGACTCAGTAACTGCATGGGTTTCCATGGCTCTTGTAGGTGTACTGAGTAGGTAGCCCACTACTTTTTTTCTCCACTTTTACTATAGTAGTGATGTCTTTTAACTGATTATTTATCAGTTTCGCTTTTATATTTTCAAAGTAGTAAAACAAAAATGTCAAAAGTTGGCATTATTACGTTAATTGTTATTTTTCATACAATAGAAAGATTTTGGTGAGGAAGAAAAACTCTAAAAATGTCAAATATCAGTACTTCCTTTTCCAGTTACCTCAGGAGAAATATCTGCAATATTCTCTAGCACAGCACATTAGCTTTAAATTCACAGATGCATGAACCTAATTAAACATAATAAAACTGGAGCAGATGACAGGGTGGGCATCTAGATGCAAATTACGGTTCACATTGACTTGTTTTTCATGCACGGCTGATGGATGAGAGTTGATAAAGTCTTCCCACGCCTACCAACCCGTTTATAAACCACATATTTCATAATCAAACAGATGCAGGGCAGATACTTGTCTTCATTTTTTTTTTTTAATCTCTGTTGTGTTTTGTTTGTGTGTTTATTTCACACCACAACGTTACCAGTATGGTTGCTTCTAGTGTAATGCATAAGTTGTGTTCAAACTAATTGATGATGTGCCAAGAAGTTGTTTTCAAAGAAGTACACAGTGAGAAATAAATAAAATCTTTTTCCAGTTATGAGAACCTTACCACAACCTTTGTGCATGTTCCTTTTTGTATTTGTTAGAATGAAATAAAGATTATTGCTATTCAAAGCACCATCATAACAAACACTAGAATCAATCTGTCTAAATTAGCAGCCCTCTCACCTCTTTGACTCCTGCTCCTTGTAGGAGGCACTGCGTTCTCTTGGTGGTCATGTGGTCGTCAGCAGAGGTGTTGGAGGACGAGTCTTCGCCGTGGTTTTCAGGGTCACTATCGCTGTCTTCTATGGAGGCAAACACAGCCCTATCAATACGGACAGACAACAAAACACAGGGCAGGGCTTATTCTCACTAACACCCCTCATTCCAAGGACATTCCTACAGAGTCCAACAGTCCTTCCCTGACCCCTTCCCTCCATCCTGTACCTGAGAAGCTATCCTGCCCTTGGACTTCCTGGGAGTTGTTGCTGCAGCATTCACTGTCCTCTGTGAATTCGTCTCTGCCATCCATGTTAATAGTGTGCTGGAGTCCTGTGATGGTTGAAGTGTGGAACGGCCCTGGAGACAGAAAGACAGTAGAAGGGCAGTCGGTAAGATTCTCGAAATGTTGACTTTCTCACTTGTGGTACATGCAGAAAAAGCCAACAAGCTCTTTCAAACTAGGCTTCACGACAAGACTGGAATTGACCTTCTCATAGTCTTGAGACACAATCATAAGACTCATCATGCCAGTATTAACAACAGGTTGGAAATGGACACCAACAGAAACTGTACTACAGGCTAAATCAGCACTCCATCCTGCTAAGACTGTGAGCTACGTTCAGTAGGGCTGGGCCTGTTTCCAGATAGACCCTTGTGGAACAAAGAAAAATCGTGAAAGCTGGTAGTTTTGGAACTCCAGTGGTGGGGGGCGGCTGCAAGATTTGCTAATCTTAGAAGCCCAACAGCAAAAGTGGATGAAGTGGGAAACATTGAATAAAGGGACAATCAACTGGAAACGCACTCAGGCACATCATGACTTCAATCAAAGTGAGCCTTTGTCAAGGCAGGTATACTTAGAGACACAACCAAGTGCTAATATCTCTGTCTATCAAGGCCAAAAGAGCAGCACCACTGCCACTCCAAGAACAATGACAAAAATACCTTCCATCACTGACCAGGAACAGACTTTTATAGAAAATGTTCTTTGATACAGGTCAACAGCTTATAATACCATCAGAAATAGTTGTTTCTGCCCAAAGACCAGATCTGGTACTTTGGTCCACCACTCTCCGTATTGTCTACTTTATAGAACTAAAAGTACCATGGGAAAAAGCTGTGATACACTCAGCTGAAATCGGATGCAGAGCATTGAGCCTGGATAGCAACAGTTTAGCATTCCATAGTTCAACTTATTAAACACTTGGAGATGCACAGCCAAACCCTATGCACCACCTTCAAGGTGATTCCAGGGATTGCTTAGCGCTGCAGTCACTGGCTGTGGATGAGGAGGAAAGACCGCAGCTGTGCCCCAAGATGTTAGGGACACACACCCAGATCTGATCAGCCTGTGGTGGACCTGCCCCGGTACAGGGTGTATTGTGAGCAAAAAGCCACAACACCTGAAGATGCTGAGAAACACAAATGAGGACGTGTCCCTAACATATCCTGGACGTTGATAGAACATTAATCTTGTACAGAGGACAACTACTACCATCTGGTTCTATGCCTCGAAATCTTGGGCCATAATAGTGTGCCTTGATAGTACTGCGGGTCTACTTTTTGTGCACTTAAATATTAAAAACCCATGACTGACAGTCACTGGCCTTCAGCCTGACTGCAGCTGTTGTTGGGAGGAGTTAAAAATGCCAACAAGGTGCCAAGGAAGCTAAAGAGGCACCTGAAATCCTGACATACCTTCAGAGAGAAATTGTCTCCACTTCAGCAGATGCTGGATCAGAACCAGAGACAACAAGACTGCCTGTTGGATTGTGTATGACAGAATCTGATAAAAAGAAATCCACAATTTCTCCAAATCAGATTATAGTGGAGTTTAGTGCAGCCTATAGTAAAGCACAATAAGAACTGAAGGCATTTTGCTCAAAAATACCTTCATCTGACTGCACAATCAGAAGAACTGATGATATTCCAAATGGGGCTTCTTTTATAGGTATACCTTGACATTTTGTCCTGCCTTGGGCACAAAAAGAAAACAATTCTGAGCAACTGTCTCTACCCATATATTGTACCCGGCATATGAAAGCTTTATCTCCATAGCAACTTCGTTACAGCATCTGCTTCTGTAGTGTATCACAAGAAGGTATAAATCTTTTAACAGAAGTGGTTTCACCTATAGCTGAAGGTCCATGGTTTGATCATACTTAATAAATGTGGATCACACCATCCAATAAAAATGCAAAAAATCTTGAGATTATTGCAGAAATATAACACGCTAAAGAAAACAAAAACCTATAATCAGAGCAAAACAGATAGAAAGCTGTCCCAGAGAGTAAATGATTGAAACCATTCTACCTTTTTCTACTCTGGGGGTGCGATCAGCTTGAGGAGAACTTCTTAGCAGATTCATCTGGTTTTATATGACCCATACAACAAGGATTGGGATTCATACAAAAGCAGCGAGACAAGCCCAGTTGCATATATGCACGCACATTTACTTCACTTGCATCCCAACCCCCACTTTTTTTACACACATATACACTCACAGATACATGCTAGCTGTTCCGACAGCCATGCTGCAGTCCCACGGGGGTAGCAGCCTGCACTGTTATCCTCCAGCTAACTGCCTAGCTGCTCCATTTCTCTCTCTCTCCTTCAGTACCACCCACACACTGAACAGCCTGGCTCGCCCTCTGTCCTCCCTGCTTATATATGGAGCTCTGACTACTTCTATATCTTTACCATCAGCTCTGAGGGGGAGGATAAAGCTTTGCACCATGACAGCCCATATGTAGCTCATTTCACTTGCCGCGATGCCACACTTTATTGTACACAGCGGCTCTTTTTGGCTGCAGGATGCGATGCAATCCCTTCACTTTTCTTCTTATTACACTGGACTCCGCAAACGTTCATTCAACTGCCAGCACTGCTCCTTTGGATGCAGTCTTGGTGAAAACTCCTCTGGCATTCACACATAGGAACATCACCACTTGAGATAGCGAAAATTAATGATAGCTTAAAATCCAATTTTCTTCCCTTGTGTGCTCCCTCTCCATTTACACAGATCAGAAGATGGGAGAGAGAGATCCTGACTTCAGTTACCTGAGACTGGCAGAAGTAATTACAGCATTCATCACAATCCTGAGGTACTGTGCACGGTGCACAGACACACACTTTCTCTTTTATTGTGTGTGTGCGTGAGCAAGACAGAAGTATAATCTTAAGGCTAGTCATTTGGCTACTTGTGAGAAGTTGGTATGTGAACACAGTTTGGGCACTTTTCCCACAGAAATCCAAGCATTCGTTAGAGTGGGTCCGAGTATTGAACTGTGAACTACTACAACAGGCTGGCTTCTCGGCGCATAGCCAATGATTGATGTGTGAGAGATACCCATCCCCCCAACGCTACGGTTCTGTCTGTACATCTGTCTCTCCTTGCTCCCCCCCGCCGCCACCATCACCACTACCCACCCTCCTCGCTCCCTCAGTCTCTAGCACTGCGATGTTATCTCTGAGTCTGTGTGTCTGTAGGCAGGAGGTGACGCAGTGTCTGACTGAATCCAGACAAAGAGACAAACTCATCAGCCAAGAGACACACACAAGAGGGAGAGGGCTGGTAGGGGGGGGAGGCCGGGGGTGGTAGGGTGACGGAGGGGTAGCGCGCAAAACAAAACAGACAAAAGACAGAATGCCAAAACTCTACTCAAACACAGAGCAATGGGGGTCCTGCTGAATTCAAAGGCCCCTCCTTCTCCTTTTCAGCAGCCATCCCCTCCAAAAACGCACACATGCAGACACACAACACTGTCTGAATCTGCAGGAAGTACTGGGGCCCCCCCGTCTTACGTCCACAGACTTTCAGGAGAACACGGACGGTGGGCCAGACATCTGATCAGTTCTCACCCCGAATAACCACTGACCTAATATTGCAGAAAACGGATGGAGATGGAGTGATTAAACACTTTTCTTAACAAAAAATGTTCACAACTTAGTTTGCTCCTGACTAACACAACAAAAAGTGATCGCTCCATGTTTAGATTAGGATTTTGATTCAGCTACAAGACTAACAAACACCTTGTAGCCACACGAGACTCAAAGCTGGATTCATAACAGCCCCCCCACCCGAGAACTCAATTTCATATTTGGATCAACAATACATATATAATGTGAAATATTCTGAAATAACACCTTATTTGTTATAATTAATACTAATAAAGGTTTTCAGAACTTCTACATTTAGGTACAGAAAAATGATGAAACCAAAGCCTCACATATACCGTTACACAAATATACTGTACTTCCCTGACAGGCATCCACTTGACACCACAAGGGTATGCACCACCACCTCAAAACAAAATACTTCTTGTGTATTGTTGTACATCAAACTTAACAGCTAGACAAACACCGCTGTTGTATCATTGTCTGGAATTCCCTGTGTGTGTGTGTGTGCGTGCGTACTACTGAGTGTGTGCATTTTTGCGTGTGTGAACATGTGCATGTGTGTCAGCCCGCCTGCCTGTCAGACTGTCTCCCTGCCTGTCTGGTCTGTCAGTCTGTCTGGTCTGACCCACTCAAAGGGGACAGCTCTTTGAATGCAATTCATACCTCACAAGAAAAGACAGGTAAAACAAATCATGGTGAGGAAGAATGAAAGTTGGTGTACAAAAGGTGTCCTTCTGCACTCACACTCACACTCTCGTGTCATGGATCTGGGTAAAAATTAAAAAAAAATATATTATACAACAGTCTCGGGGCCTCCTGAGGCCTTTCGCTCACTCTCAAAGGTGTTTCAGAGCAACAAATGAGCTCATTAGCTCACAGGGATGACTGCGGTCTGCAGCAAGTGTGAGATGTATTTCTCCAGCAGTTTGAACAAACTATCTTTAGAAAGGAGGGTTGCAGCATTCTTCAGTAGATTACACTGGGCAATCCCCTTCAGTGGACAAAAACTAGCATAAGATAAGAGGTCAGCAGGCTAAGCACTGACAGGAGCATCCTGGTAGAAGATGAGTCACCAACAAAATATCTACATTAGAGGGTCTCCCAAGAGCTCCTGAGATCTGCTTCAATAAATTTATCTTTGCTTTATAAAAATATGACACTATTTTAAAATAGAATTTGGTCAATAAATGTCAGCAATCCTTACTGTCAGCATGCATTACACTTTAAGCGACCAGTAAGCCCAAGGTCCCTTCTTTAAATGGAAGAAATTTTTATTTAGCTAAAATATCAAACAGATGAGCAGCAAACCATCACAAATAAACAACAGAAACCAGATGTTTGTTTATTCAGATGATTGCTTACCATTAAAAGAAAATCTTAATTAAAATCTTAAATTATTGTTTGGGATGGGAAACTAAGATGTTGAATAGAATTAGAAAGTAAGCATGAAAAGAGCTAGTGTAGCAGAAAAATATTAGATGTATCACTCAATAAAGGAAGGAGAAAGAGGGAAATAACAGAAACACTCTTGCATACAACGCAAGGGAAGTCTTGCTGCTTGTGTGCTCAGTAATGCTCTCCTGCAATCTTGTCCTAAATCTGAGCTGTCAGAGAAAACTGAATCAAGTGCACACATAGCTACTGTTTGTACAAGCTGAAACCTCTGTCCCTTCTGTTCATGGTTTAGTCATAGGTTTTGTTTTGTTTTTTAAAAATGCCTCATACTTTCTTTTAAATGAGCAGATAACTGACAAAAATAACATCTCAAAACTGAACCCAGAAACATGGTTAGCCACAAGCCTTGATAATTAACTGAAAGATTCTTTCACACAACATTTTTAGTGAATATAAGCTTATCGGCCTTAAAGGAGAGATATTTATAAAAAATATTTTTAAGCCTGTAATCAGCACCAACAAGTGATAGCGGCTACTTAAATTATTTTTAAAAATGTACCAGGAGTGTGCTCTTTCACATATTATGTAACAGATTCAGTTATTTATCATTACATGCTGCAATAGTGTAGCTTGCATTATTATAAGCTTGTGTGCCTGTATGTGCGTGAGTACTTTGGTAGGTGTTTGTCTGTCTGTGGGTAGCCTGTTGTTGTGATTTGGCACTGTATAAATAAAATTGAACTAAAGTGAAAGACAGTGCCAACAACAGTACTAATCACAGATACAAAACTTTACAGATGAGATCTAAATGAAGCCGAGTTTGAGATTGTGTGTGGTGCGGCTCCCCGAGTACTGAGTATTTGCGTTAAAGTGTAGTAATGCCTTCTGATCACCAGACGAGGTTTTTCCTGGCTCAAAATTGGCCTTTTGGGGATGATGCCACATACAAGGCAAGAGTATTGGGTATCTTACATATCTTAGTTATTTTTAAACAACTGATAAATGAAAAAGCGAGTCAGGTTAAAGACTAAATTTAACCCTGCATAAAAATGGACTAATAGTTTTATCGCTGTGCGGGTGGTTTTTCTGTGGTGTGGTGAACACTAAAATTATGCTGGAAAAACCTTGCAAGACGGTCACTATTGATTTTCTAGTCTGTTGAGTGCATCTGACCTGAGTTTGCTCTCACTGTATTTATGGCCCATTTTATGCCTGTTTCTTTTGTTTTCACATACCTGTAAATAATAACTGTGGTCAAATTAGACCTAAATCAGTTATTGTTAAAAACAAAAATATTAGGGCTAAGAAAAAAAAAAGAAAAAAAGTGGGACCGCACTAAGATTGGATCAAAGTGGCTGCATCACCCGTCAACACGCTGGCATTAAGTATGCATGGTAGTTATTACTGCATTATTACCAAGCATGATAGAGTAGCTATTATTGGTTTCTACTTGTGATTCTGTGTGCGTCATCATGGTAAAATGCACCATAGAGATACCTCAAACTGAATTTCAAATATGCTGACAGTTGTTTGTATATCTGTCTGTGGGCAAATTTTGCCAGTGCAGTAATGTGACAAAAGCTGTGCGAGGTGCTGACATAAAACTTTACATATGTGTATTCTTCAGCGAAATAACGGTTAAGTCAGAAGATGGGTGTGGTCCAACTCATGAGTCCTGAATACTAGTACTAATGAGTCTAAATGTCAGTATACTGGCATGTGTCACAACTGGTGTGATCCCACTGCAAGATGGTCTCTAGTTATAGGACTACTGAGTACTCATGGGCTGGATCACACAAGTCTACCAGCTTGGCGTCAACTACAAACCTGCCACATTTCATGGCTTTATCTGTTATTTTGGCAAAACCTGTTCCCAGTCATACAAATTTTGGCACGTTCCAAAAAGGTTTTGGCCTTCAATATGAAGAAAAAGTCACCAGGACTGTAATATTTAAAATAAATAAATAAACCCAAACCTCAATGCATGCACAAAAGCACCTGCCAAATTACTCAAAACTAATTCTGTGGTAGTTCCTGCAACAGTAGGTGTCCTGGGACTGCATTTTTAAACGATGATACACATGCATATCTTTGTGGACAATCTTCATAGAGTTAAAATACTCCCTAACCCCTTACCCTCACATTAAACATCACAATTAAAGTGCTAACCCAAACCTACCTCTACCTCAAAAAATAAAAAACTTTTGAACCCCAAACTGCCTTTTATGGGACCCTAAATCGTGGTTCTTTAAAAGCTGTCTGGCAACACAAATATCATTAGTTACAATGTTTATATCCTACAAATATAGATAAAACAAACAAGCAACACACACACACACACACACACGGAGATAGAGAGAGAGAGAAAACTCACAATACTAGCCTCGTAGCTGGTAGTAATTCAGCGTGATCATGTCAACCGACCCAAGTATACACGGATAGCGCAAGTGTCATCAATAAAACTCGTGAAATAGTAAGAGAGACAATACCTGAAATACCTACAGTTAACTTTGAAGGGGTTGGTCTGTTTTCGCCTGGACATATTACTGCCCAAACCGGTAAAAAAAAAACAACTGAAAAAAAAAAAGAGAATATCCTAACCCCGGACGGTCCAAGTATGTTCCGGACAGAGGGAGCAGATGATGAAGAAAATAATAATATTAAAAAATCAAATCGTTTAGATCAGAAACTGGGTCGTTTTCGGAGATTAAAAAAATAAAAAAAAAATCGGGCACATTTAAGAGTCACATTCTTGCGGTCTTTTTTTGTGTGTCTTTTTTAAAAGCCCCTTCTTCAGCCGATTATCGGGTTAAGATGATGTCCAAGCCCGGACAGAGAGACTCCGAGCAGCTCCGAGCTGCTCCGATCCCGATCCGCTGGCACCCGCGCACAACTGCAGCGCAGCACGAGCTCAGCTGATATCTAAACGTAAAAGGAATGAAGCTAACGTCGAACAGCATTGTGGGATGTGTAGGGACGCAGGGGAGTTCAAGTGAAAGATACTATGCTGCATTCAGGTCGTGTGGGAGAAAAAAAAACCCGACCATGTTCAAATATCAATTTAAAGTAAGTAAGTAAATTGCTGTTGGCGGTTTTGACGAAGCAATGATTCCTATTTAACTTTATAAGCTCTGTAAGTACGTAACTATAACCTGACAATGACACCTCAACTAATAACTAATAAATATTCATCCAAGGACCACTCAGCACACCACACCCCCAATAAACACTATCATAAGAACTCACCCGCGCGTCTGAAATCTACCGAAAATAAATAAATAAAACATAAAAACAAACCCATAATCTGTGAGGACCTTAAGGGATTACTGTGTCAAATAATATTCTTAGGTTAAATTATTGTTCTAATCATATTCTTGTATTATGAATATTTTTATTAAATAGAAATGGGAAATTAATGTTCAAGCAATTATTTTGCACTTACACATTTGATAAGTCAGTTACACTTTTGAGTTAATGTTGCCATTAGACAAAGAGTACAAACACAACATACAACAGGAAGCTGCATCCTGTCACAGTGACAAAGTAAACTTTTTTCCTGCTGTATGGCCAAATGAAGAAACTGACAACATACAATATAAGTCTTTTATTTTACACAATGAAATTATGTGAGAGCGGTTGGTCAGATGGATGAAAAAGTATTGTGGCACAGTCAGACCGTCTGGTTTAAATAAAGATTAATGACAGATCTGAGTACATTTCTCAAAAAGTACTGAGGCTAAAAAAAATTGGAAAAGCCAACCTAAATAACTAACACTCATTCATTTTATTCCACTTTCCAATTCTGAGTCGCAGGTAGCCACAGTCCAGGGAGTGTGCTAGGGACCCATAGGAGAATTTTTGCAATAAATACATTCAATTTGACATTTTTAGATAAACAGGGATATATTTTTAAGCTTACCACCGAAGTGTATAGATAACCCTATAGGATAAAAGGTACTTTTATAGGCTAAATAAAATGATCATCCAGTCCTTCACTTTCCTTGACTCCTTATCTAATTTGAGATGGGAAGGGGGGCAGTTGTAGCCTATCTCAGTCATAGAGTCAGGGTATACCATGGACAAGCTGCCAATCTATCGCAGGGCTAACCCATAGAGACAACTATTCACACTCATATTCCCGCTTGCAGCTAATTTAAGATCACCAGTGAATCTAACTCCATGCATGTCTTTGACCTGTGGGAGGAAGTGAAGAGTTTTCAGAGAGAGAACCCCCCATACAGATGTGAAAAGAACATATAAAGTACATCCAGAAAGGCCCAGACTGAATTTGAACCAAGAACCTTCTTGCTGTGAGGTGACAGTGCTAATTCAAATAAATAAATAAAAAATACATGAACATTTACTTTTTAGAATAAACAAATATATTCATAATAAAACTCCAAGGACATGCATCCACTGATTGGACACTGACAAAGCTGAGGGTATTTTTCTGTTGCAAAAGCCTTACAATTTCTGAGCCTCTCGCCCAGTTTGTGATACTTTTGTGCTCCCTCTAGCCATAATAGGAAGAAAAAGTAGTGCTACAATTGATCATGACACTTGTAATTTCATTATAAACGCTCTCTCTAACTGCATATCCTACAGTCAACACTAGATGTCGCTACAAACCGTTGGACTGTCAATGTCATAACATTGCATGTAGTCGTCATCACTGACTGCCACGAGTAAACTGACCGCAGCACCACATTGACCGGGTGAAAATGTACTCTTCCGCACGCTCAAGCGAAAATATGCCATCTCAACAAAATAATCTCGTCAGGTCATGAAATCCCCTTTGTAAGGCAAGTGGCAGATGACACACATTCACACGCAAACAGCACGTCACGTTATGCACAATTATTTAGATATCCAGTCAGTGAGTACAACAGGATAACATCAGCTAGCTGGCTAATGATAACAAGCCTAACGTTAGCCCATTATAGTTACTGTGAGAACGATGGAAGCGAACAAGCCACACAGCAATTAGTAAATGATAAGAAAGGGTTGAGTACAGTCACCTACCTACATCTCCCATCATAATGAAGACATAATTCAACTATTACCCATGTTGTCCAGTGAACATATGAGGCAGGAGTCTCGAGTAAGGGGCACAGACTGTGATTTAGTCCTCCTGTACAGCTAACGTTACTGTACGCTGATGATAAACTTGAGCTCTTCTTTCGCGAACCCCTTGCGATCTGTCAGTGTAACCCTCCGCCTGCGGTAGATGTGCTGAGGCTGGAGTAGCCACCATTTTGCATGTCTAGTGTGTTCCTCCCTCCATTGCTAATAGAGACGATTCCAGTCATTTTCTGGCATCATTACGGCTAGTAAGTACATCCTAGCAACAATATGTCGGCATAAATTTGGGGAAATGGCTTTACGTGTGAGTAGTTGTCCGCGGTTTGACTGTATTTACGTTGACAACTGTCACTGTGGCGCTGCATAGGAAGTCGCAGCCCTTAGTGCACCGGGGCTGTGCTAAGTTAGCTAGCATGTTTAGCATAGTTATAGCCTTGCTGGACTGGGGATGTGTAGCCCAGCAGTATGCTGTGTCCACTAAATCAAAGTCATCAAGGCAACGCGCAGTGACAATTTGGTATTTCCTGTCTTTCTAACTAGCGGGCACAAGTTGCATTTAATTCAGAGAGTATTCGGTTAAGGTAATGAAGAAGCAAGCTAATGGTCAGGTAGCTACGCTAGCTTGATAATCCAAATGCTTCAAGAAGGCCTAAACTGCATTATGTCCTGATCAATCGGCGATCAGAGTCAGATGTAATGGCCTGCCTCTGATTGTATACAGCCGATGATGTAAACTTTAATGTAATACAGCGCCAGCTAAGATGAAGCTACTCCTGTAGTGTCATCATGATATCTTGCCCTTTTAAGATGCTACTGAATTAGCTAGTTGTTAGCTGGCTCTTCAGAGGTGTGATTTGCGTTTTCTAAGTCATATTAAGCATGTGACGCTTGACGGCGTGGTTATTAATACAGTTAGACTTTCCTAATATTTAACAAACTGTAAGCGTTTAATCCATAAGTTAGCGTTTAATTGAAATACCAGGGAAGCTAACGATAGCTAGCTTGGTGTTTTGAGGACGTGGACTTGGGTTTTTGTCCAGTTTCGTGAGATGGTTAATTAGTGTTGACAAGCTGTTAAATGAGAAGGAAAGACTTAGACACGCGCTTTTTTATAACTGCGTTGTCAGCGTCCGAGTTTAATTCATCTTCCAGGATCAGTTTGCATGTAAGTGTTAAGGAAGTCAGGTGCAAGTAGGAAGTGAGCAAATGAGGTGACGTACAGTATGGGTGATTTCTCTACAGTTTTTGACAGGAGCTGTAAATTACGCCTCCACAAGCTTAGGTCGAAGTAAGCTCTTCAGGTCCACTGTTTGTGGCAGCGACACACAAAACCAATCTTGGTAAACTACAAGCCAGGTGTAATGCAACGCCTTTCACGTGCAGTTTACTTTATCTGTACGCTTGATGTGGGCTTTCGAGAGATTCGGGACCAACTGTACTGCTACGGTTGAAGGCCTAATGAAAATGAACCTGTTAAATGTATAATTTTACTTTCCTCACCGTCAAGTCACACGCAGTACTGTAGATTTCAGCCATATTCAATTCCTACTGGCTTCACTTTGTAAAACTAAATATGGAGTATGTTGTCCTGCATTACCTTTTCTATTTACATGTATTGTCTGTTACATGGGATAGATGGGTGAGAGTTAACGATAAAAAAAAGTCATATTTAGTTGTAGCAAAGGAATAGCCAGGATGCATTATTATAGAATGGTGCATAATATTGTGCTTGAAACATGCAGTTATGACCTTAATTAAAAACACTTAACCGTTACCTCTAATGGCAGTGATGCCATGCATAAAATGTACTTGAGTAGGTGCATTATAAGCAGGGTTAGCGTGCATTAATCACACAGCACTGAAGCAACTAAACATGATCACTGTGTCTGCATATCAGTGCCCCACACAATGTGAAATCAGATAGCTCCAGGCTTTGCCTCAGGGCTATTTAAGATCTTTTGATGTATTTCCAGTTTAGGATTCATTTTGACTCCACATTAATGTCATTTGGCCAACCTAAGTCCTGAGTGAGTTAGCACTGCCTCGGTGTCTTGTTTGGACAGAAACTGATCAGTCTTTATGGTTTTACTCTAAGTAAACAGCCACACAAACTTAGTGATAAATAAGGTACTGTAAATGCCATTTGTTATTTTTGTCTCTTTTCCTCCTCCTTTTAGCATTGGGGTCGTTGTACATTTTGCCTCTGATTAGTTTTGAACAGGAAAAGCTTACCAAAGACCCATTCTAAGCAGGGCTAGTTTCCAGCAGGCTTTGTCAATTTGCAGGCTGACAAAGCTAAATTAAGAAGTGCTTAGCTTAACTGACTCCAACTGATGGTGAAGGCACACACGGATCTTTGTATATCTCCTGTGTAACTTCAGAGTCTCTGAATTTAAAGTTGATCTCATTATTGGCTCTTTGATGGCTGTTTTGACCATCAGTCAAAGAAATAAGCAATTTCTCTATTTTCAGTGTTGTTTTCAGCAGGTTAAGAACTTCTAAGTGGTAGAAGAAAGGCGTGGTAGCTGCAAACAGTGAAATGACTATTTGCAGTTGCACATAGATGTAGAAATCACCAGGCTTTTTGATCTCTGCATGTTTGCTAAGAGAGGAAAACAAAATCTGGAAAACCATAAAGGTCTGGAGTGTGTACATGTAAAACACCTGACAGAATATTTTGACTATTACGAGCGCTTCTTCCCCTGTGCACAAGTACAGTACTCAACATTTGAATGTGTACATAGGAACCAGGGTGTAAATGTAATCCATGTCAAAGCTGATACTCATGTTTGAACTTTAGTGTTGTGTAGTATTATCAGTTATTTGTAGCTCTGTAAAGCCGAGGACCAGCCGAGTTGGTTATAAAAGAAGCAGTAGAATAGTCTGTGTTGGTATGATTTAATTTAGAACGTCTTGATGTCTAGCTGAATGGTTAGAGGAAGAAAAAAAAACAAAACCTTATGCAGTCTGCCAAAGTTTGCCAGTCACAGCTCTGTATATGGTTCTTTTGGGAGCTGTCTGACCTTTTTGTCTACTTTAAATGTGCAGCTCTTTAAAAAAAAAGGGAAAAAAGACAGCATAAATGGATGTTACATCATGCTTTCTATTTCTATCCATACCATGCTTGTGGCATTTAGGAATATGATGTAGAGCCACAAACAAACTAAAAAAAATTAAGTGGTGCTTTGTGTCTCGATATCTTTAGACTGATGTCTCAGAGTCGACAGGGTGACTGCTCCCTGTGGTAAATGGGAAGTGTTACGTGCTTTTTAACCTGTTGCTGGTTGTCAGACTCTTTGAAAACAGATTTGGGTTAGCTCTTCTATGAACGTTTCACAGTGTATGCAAAACATGTCAGCAGATGCATGCGATAACTCATAGTGTTAGGCTTTTATATGGTCTGGGGAGTGTAAAAATGTCCAAAGCAATCTGGATGCAGTATAACAGGTGTTCTTCTTGTATATAAATATTATCACGGTTTATCCTAGCTCGAAATGGGCCTTTGAGGGGTTGTTGCCTTACAAAATAGAAGTTGCTCCATTTTCTTGTTATTTCTGGTTATTTGTTAAAGGAGAAAACAAAGTATGTGTTTAGTAAATTAAGCCTCCCGAAACTCATTTAAGGCCAAAAACCTTTGATAAGAACAGAAACAATTTTACAAAATTTGGTCTTTGTAGTGAGGAACAATAAAGTGAACTAAAAGCTGTTGCTCGACAAGTGTTGAACAACCTCGCTTCCCCACTGCAGTTTCACATTCATCTGTGGATGAAAAGGCAAACTACACTGTTCATCTGAAGGCAATGTCAGTAATTTGCAATTAAAATTGATATTGTTTTGTTTGTAGAAGAATGTGCTGCTGTTTTGCAACTGCAAGAATGTGAAACTGTAATTTAATCAGCTCTCAGCAGTGGCTGGATTTACGTTCTTTAATGTGTACACATTTGATTATGAGCACAGCAAGAGTCGGGGAGCCATGATTAATGGAGCCCAACACTGGGTCCATTCAGTGCAGGTAATTTAAACGGTGTTAAGATGAACAGTAAGTCTCTGGCTTTATTAAAGTGTGGCCTTGCCTGACCACCCTCCCCATTCCTCTTTGATCAAAGTGAATTCTTAGATTGTCCACAAGCCACCACCTTACTCAGCAAAGGATGTCCTCATTCCTCCTGTGTGTGTATCCTTATTTCCTTCAGACTGGCATAATTTCAGAGGATTTCCTTTGATCCCACAAGTGTTGGAGTTAATAATGAAATGTTAAGGAGTTTTTTCCCCCTCTTTATTCATTCAGATGAAAAAAATCTAGCTTGCACTGAATACTGGCCAATGTAATCAGGTATATTGAAGACAGATGTAAAGTTTGTATTTGGTTACATAAAAGCTTGTTCTAAACGGCCAGAGATTGTACATTTCTTGTTACACTGACAACATAAGATTTCCATAAGACATGACAGAGCTGTTGTGGATAAATCAGAGGCTTGTATTTCATTATGTGTTTGTGTAATGATTTAATAGAGCCACACGGTTGATCTGTTTTTCTTGTTTCATACAGTGTCACTTATGGTTCATTAAGATGTTTGAGGAGGAAAAAAGTCAAAAACTCAAAAGCAAATACTTGTCATGACAGCAGTAATCGCCTCTGAGGGATAAATTCTCTCTAGACTACAAAATGAATAAAAAATACGTTGTGTCAATATTTTATAAAACTTCTTTTTTCCTACTGGTATGAGATTGTTTATGAAACAAAATTATAATCATTTTTGTATTGTGAATGTTATTAAAATCCTTGTGTTTATCAAGATCGGCTATTTCCAAAAGTCAAGAGTGCTGTGGCCCACTTAAAAACCAGCCAATCTCAAATCTTCAAAAACAAGCGAAAGGCTGTTGGCTGTAAATTGGTAATGCTAACCAGTCATATGCAGGCCAATGTGTGACAAACCTACCACTTGGACACAAACTTAAGTGCAACTTAAATTAATTCACTTACTTGTACTGCAGTCCACCTGCAGTACCTTCACAGCCTAGCAGCGGTCCCTGGCCCACACTTTGGGAATCGCTGATCTAGACGATAAAACCAAGGAAAGCCTGTGACTTCTAACCATCTTTTTACTGTATCCTACTCGGTTAAGGTTGTAGAGATTATTTTATAAAGCACTAATTGATGCAGTCCCACATTTAGAGGACTGACAGGCTCATTAAACTTGCTGTTCTCACCTTCTGCAACAGCGGTGCACGCCAAAAGTGACGTCACATCTGCTGGCGCGAACCGTGCTTTTGTGTTTTGGCCGGTCATGCACTTCTGTTTCTGTAGCTTCAGTGTTGAAAACACGAATTTACGATCATGTGGGTTTTTTTGTTTGTTTGTTTTTAACCAGCAGTATAATATTGTATCAGTAAAGAAGTTCGTTTACAGATTATACAGAGGGAAATGTTGTATCAGTTTGAATGAGGCTTTCAAAGAGAGTGTGAGGAAAAGGAGTCTGTCTTGAAAAAACTTTGGAGCAAAAAAAAAAGGAAAAACTTAAAGATGTCTTTTTTTCCCGATTTTGACAACTTCTCCTCCTGTACCAGTGCTGATGTGAAGGTTATGTCTGAAAAAGAGGAGTGGTGCCTCAGTGCATGCCTCTGGCAACACGTATTGTATGTGGAATATTGCATCAAGTACTCACGCCCTCAGTGCTGGTGTAAATGGTATGGAACTGTGGCGAAGTCACTGTTTGTGTGCAACACAACCAATACAGTGATTATTATGGGTCCCTGAGATTGTTCCTGAAAAATGTTGTGGATCTGCTATGCCATCAGCTCTTTGCTCTGGTTCATATGTCAGAGTGCATTATGTTCCCACTTCAGCACTGCATAGCTGGAGTTGGATAGAGTTATGGCTTTGCTCATCAAGTAATTACCATCATTTCTGTTGCAGTAGAAGCTTAATTATGTCCTGCATCCTACCAGATGAAAGCTTTCCATTAGATGGGAGATAAAATGTACCTATTTCTCAGTAAAACACCACAATTAATAACTTTCCAGTTTATTTGACAGTTAAAATGTGTTGTTACAAATGTGTGGTCATTGTAAAATTACCTGAATAAACCAAGTTAAAAACTTAAAAAATTTAATGTTCTCTAAAATGTTATTGTGTTAAATTAAACTAGCCTGAGCATATTTTCCAAGCCTCCCGTCTGCTCCAACAACCTGACATTTGCTGGGCTGCATATTAAATAAATTGAACTGACTTTGCTCTCAGTCTCTGTGCTGTAGTAATCATTAAACCCCGGTCATTTAAGATAATTTACTCACTGGTACAGACCAGAATAGCTCTCTCCTAACATGTTAAAAAAATCTCCGACCCTGCCAACAAAACAGTGTTCTGTGCTTGTATAAAATGAAAGTATACTTGATAAAGTATGGATAATATCCTGGTGAGTTTCCTCTGGAGGATGGCAAAACCTTCCCCGAGGTTTGTTGCATTGGCTCACAGCTTTCTTGTAATATTCATATTAATGTTAGATTTGCCTCATTGAAGAGTTCATTTAACATGCAGTTTGCAATTCATGTTTTCATC
Organism: Oreochromis niloticus; assembly: GCF_001858045.2. Taxonomy (NCBI): domain Eukaryota; kingdom Metazoa; phylum Chordata; class Actinopteri; order Cichliformes; family Cichlidae; genus Oreochromis; species Oreochromis niloticus. The sequence goes on along the minus strand of NC_031965.2, from coordinate 21,843,682 downwards.
TTTGTAGCTCTTGGATCTGTTTTTGTAAAGTGTAGTTTCGGGTAATTGGTAGATGCAAACACATAAAAGTTGATTTTCAAGCAAGCATGTGCCTTCATAAATATTTAAACATCTTTCTGTAGCTTGTGTTTGCTTAGAAGCTTCTTTGTGCAAGGCTTAAATTTCACCATTTCTTCTTTGCCTTTGCACTTTTATTTTTTTTTTAAAAGATCTAAACGAATGAGACACAGTTTCCACCTAAAGTCAAATCTTACACAACATGATTTTAAAAAAAAAAGTCTGTTTTACTGGAAAACTGACACATACTTTTTATTCCTAAAAACATAAAAATCCTTTTGTTATTCTTATCCCAAGTAAAATTTATGATTGTAGTTTCAGCGAACATTTTAGGAAGTGAAGTCTAGACTGTTGATCGGTACCTGTAAAACCTACATTTCTGCATACATGCACAGCAGCTAAAACCCTTTCTTGGTTTCTAGCATACGTTGTCATATTTTAGGTAAAAAAGTGACATACCATGCTGCAGACTGGAGAGTTCTATATTTGTCTTAAATTTCAGAATTGTAGCTTTTCTGTGTTAGTGTAGTCTGTTCTGATGCCAACTGGTTTCCTTTCTTTGTGTTTTCCAGAGAATGCCAGCTCCGATCAGACTGCGGGAGCTGATCCGGACTATCCGGACAGCACGGACCCAGGCAGAGGAGCGTGAGATGATCCAGAAAGAGTGTGCTGCTATCCGCTCGTCCTTTAGAGAGGAAGACAATACGTACCGTTGCAGAAATGTCGCAAAGTTGCTTTATATGCACATGTTGGGCTACCCAGCGCACTTTGGACAGGTATGTTTGGTTATGCTGGGAGGGCAGTATGTATACAAAGGAGTTTTAAGTTTGCACCTCTGAATAGTTTGATGACGCGTTTTTTTTCCTTTTAGTTGGAGTGTCTGAAGCTGATTGCATCCCAGAAGTTCACTGACAAACGAATAGGTTATTTGGGAGCTATGCTGCTTTTGGACGAGAGGCAGGATGTCCATCTCCTAATGACAAATTGCATTAAGAAGTAAGTGGAGGCTACACTGGGTTAAGATGCGCACACACACTTAAATTAAAAAAAAAAAAAATGCCGTCTTAATCCAGTACTTAAAATATGAGCTTATGGTCCTCTGAATACAGTTGCAAAACCTTCTTCATCTACTTCTTAGACTTCTTCATAGTCTTCATAAGATTGTGAAGTATTCATATGCTCCTCTCTGGTATAGCATATAAAGTGATTCTTTGTTTCCGTGACTTATTTGACTCTCTTCTCCCACACCAGTGATTTGAATCACAGCACACAGTATGTCCAGGGCCTGGCGTTGTGTACTTTAGGCTGCATGGGTTCTTCAGAAATGTGTCGTGACCTGGCAGGAGAGGTCGAGAAGCTGCTCAAAACGTCCAACTCCTACTTAAGGAAAAAGGTGAGCTTTACTCTTGTCATGTTTTAAATATCTACTACTACTACTTTAATAATGTGTTGGGGGTGAAAGGTAGGTATGTGTGCTAAGCACTTAACACCACACCCAACACTCAAAAAAAAAAAAGGAGAGATTGTGTGAAAGGCTTCAGCATATCTTATTTAAATATTTGTATATTTGTCTACAGGCGGCATTGTGCGCTGTACATGTCATCAGGAAGGTCCCAGAACTCATGGAAATGTTCCTTCCAGCAACAAAAAACCTGCTGAGCGAGAAGAACCACGGTAAGTGTAAATGGTTTGTCGGGATGCAGTTGCTGGCTCATGGGGAAATGCGGTTGTCCTGCACAAAAACCGAGTGTCCCCTCTTTCCTGCCACTCATATTGGTCTGTTCATAACAGCTGGGCAGCTGATGCCCTTTCTCCGTCGTCCTTTGCAGAGGGTGGTGGAATTAATGAGTCTGTCAGATACTCCAGGGGCTTGTGTATTATAGCATACAGAGGATATGTCAAAGGAAAAGTTGTTTGGGCTTTTTGTTGTTGTTGTTGTTTTTTTAATAGATAAAATAAGTTGTTGTTGTGCTTAACATTTTGTGGCAGTGCAGTAATGTTTGCTTCTCATTATGCAGTTGTATTTTTATAAGTTACTGCCCTGTATTGCAAGATAGATTTATACATGCGCAATGTCAGGTATTGGTAATGTGGACTTTACTATGCAACCACAATCATGCATATCGCTAACAGACCATGTGTCTGAATGTTGCCAGCACCCAGTCGAATCAATAATGTGACCAGGTTTCTAACTTTTCAACATTTATTTTTATAATGGGACGTATGTACAACTGTATGGCTTGAAAACACAGCCACCACTGCTTTCCACTGATGTCCTTAAGATTAGTTTTCAGCCTTGTAGCAATAATATAAGGTCACAAGGGAATGATTAGCCTGTTGCATATTTTCAAGTCAGAGGGATGTTGCTGTCACCTGTTACAGTTACCATGTATGGCATATTTTTCTAAATCTGACTTGAGTCTCTGTGTGACTGCTCACTGTCCATCGAAGTGTTTAAATACTGGGTTTTTTGTAGTAACAAATGAGTGATTCATAGAGCACAACGACTCATGCTAGCATTTTCCTTGAAAGTGGTGTCATCCTGTCATCGTCTGGTCCCCCAGGTGTTCTCCATACATCAGTTGTCCTCCTCACTGAGATGTGTGAAAGAAGTCCTGACATGCTGGCCCACTTCAGAAAGGTACAGATTTTTTTTTTTTTTTTTTAAAGGACCTTAAAGAAGTTACTTATGCATTTGTCTTAAGGCCCACGTCACATTTCATTCTTCCTTTGCCTACACTTTTTCTTTTGTTGTAGCTAAGCTAGACAAACATATTAAACTGTTTGAGGTTTGGAATGCGCTAGAGGTTTCCTCGACATTCAGAGTATGTCTTAGTCTTTTTATCTCCTACCACTGTCTTTTCCTCTTGTATTTCAACTGCTGCTGTACCTTTCCCTCTCTAGGTGTAACAAAACTATGCCAGAGACCCCACTCCTCATGCTCATGATCTGAACATTATTTTTAAGCTCTCTGAAAGTGAATGATTTCCAGTTTTCCCCTCCCTAACATCTACCTCATATTTTTTCTGTCATTTGTCTTTGTTACAATTCCTGCATTGTGTTAGAATGAGAAGGTAAGAGTACATTCTGATCTCATAGCTGGTGCATGCTGTAATTAGTAATCACTCCTCACAGTCACCTCAAATGTAACCAGATTTGTGTTCAGTAATGTCATGTTGTGTTTTAATTTAGAAATTTTTTAATTTCTTTAACTTGTACGGTGATCATTACTGTCGGTGTTTTTGAATATTATAAAGAGTTCTTGGTCCATTTGTCAGATACATTTCTCACTATTGTTTTGAATGTTTTTGAATTTTTTTGCCAAATAAGCTACTCATTTAATCAGTGTCTATTTAGAGGCAGTCAGGTTGGTGTGTTTCCACGTAATTGCCACAGGTGTTGTCACCAGTAAACAATATTTTCACTAAATATCACTGCGAAAAGGCTTGGAAGCTTATTTTGTGACATCAGTAACTTTCTTAGGCCGGCATAACTGTGAAGAGCTATTTTTGACTTTTGAGAAAGAGTTTGGCAAAAGTTGCACTGGGATGTCACGTTAAGGACAAACTCAGAGTCTTCTATTTAAAATTTCCTTTTAATATCCTACTCTGATTTGGATTTGCTTTTTACTTGTCGTACCTTCTGCAAAAAAGATCTTGTCAAGTGGAATGGCCTGGAAAGCTTGATGTAGCAAAGCAGCATGAAAGTAAAATTTGAAAGCAAAAAGTTCTTCTGTCATCTCAGAACTGTTTTATTTACATGCTGCAAGCTTCTGACCTTAATTTTTAAGAATATACAACAACTGGGCTTGCATGCACTGTACTGCTAAACAAAGTTTTGTGTATAATTTCTTTTCCTTGAAGGAGACGAATGAGGTAAAACACACATAGTATGGGATATCACGCGGCTCCATGTCCTGGCTGAAGACAGCTTTATTCACAATCAGTGATACCAAACTGTCATCACAGTCACCCCTCGGTTCTTATGCTCTTCACCTTACTTAGAACACCTCTGCCAAGTCAGGAGAGCCAGCTACTGCTAGTTAACTTTGCTGTCTGCAGACTTGAAGTTGGCTTAACCGCCCCTATTGGTTTTGGCTATCACTGTACAGTTGGTGTTGTAAGCTGCCCGTGTAGTGCTAATTTCGAGTTTCCCTGTGCAGCAGTTTTTTGCCTCTAGCACAAATTTTAATTCTTCCTGCACATCAATTTAAGTTCTGGCTGCTCTCCAGTGAAACACAAAAGTAAATGTATCCCATGCCTATTACAGTAATAGGCATGGTTGAAAACGGTACCCAGTTTTCTGATTTAGTGCTGTGTAAGATGCCAAACTATTTCCCAAACTGTCATGTTTTGATAACCAGTTGCTTTTTGCTTTTTGTTTGTTTTTTGTTTTTGAAGCCCTGAAAAACTGAAACTATGTAGGATAGATGATATTAATGTGATGGGAAGTTTCCTGCTTTAATGCTCTTTGTTAGAATTAATTTAAACTAGTGCTACTACTCTTTGCTTAGCCATGCTCAAAATCATAGCAGTGTGTATGCAGAGTTTCTTTTTCTCTCGAAGCCAAATGTTCTAACCCAATACATTTGTACAGTCAAGTTTTTGATTTCACAATCTCAATTAGTCACACCTTAACCATATTGCTCTGCATCACTAAGCAAGAATCCCAACCCCTTTGCATTTCATAAGAACTTGCTGCTTTAACTGAGAAATCATTGACTTCAAACATTAAGAGCAGTGTTACACACATTAATGATTTAAAGAATCATATTTCAGAGAGTCTAACAAAATATTGTGACACCTCTTCTCGTTTTTGTTTTTTGTAGCTTGTTCCACAGTTGGTGAGAATCCTGAAGAACCTAATAATGTCTGGATACTCTCCTGAGCATGATGTGTCAGGCATAAGTGACCCTTTCCTGCAGGTAAATCTCACTTTTTTCATTATACAATTACCCGGTGCAACAGTTAGCAATCATCATTAGATGATTGTAACCATCATTAGGATTTAGACTCACTGCACTCTTTATTAGGTACACCTGGCTAGTACCAGGTTGGAACTCTTTTGCTTTCAGAACTGTTTTAATTCTTCATTGGACATATTCAACAACGTGCTGGAAACACAAGACTCCATCAGAAGATGAGTACACTGTGGTCATAAAGGGACGGGCATGGTCAGCAACCATGCTCAGCTAGGCTGCAGCATTTTTTTTTAAAAAAATCTCTGTACTCGGGGGTGTAAAGTGTACCTATTCCCCACACCATTACACCAGCAGCAGCAGCCTAAACTGTTGGATCCGTGCTTTCATGTTATTTTGAATTCTGATGCCATCCGAATATCAGTAAAAATCAACACTGGCCAAACCAGGAACATTTTGGTGAGCCTGTGCAAACTGTAGCCTCAGTTTCCTGTTTTTTAGCTGACAGGATTCCCTCCCCCAGTGTTTTTTTTCTGCTTCTGTAGCCCATCTGCTTCAAGGTTTGACATATTCAGAGGTGATTGGTGTGCTTGGTATCTGAAACAAGTGGTTTGAATTTAAATTACTGTTGCCTGACATGTCTGGCCACTCTCCTCTGAACTCTGGTATCAGCAAGACGTTTTTACCTAGAGAACTGCAGCTCACTGGATTTTCTGTTTTTAAAAAAATCTTTCTCTGTAAATCCTAGGGAAGTTTGTGTGGGGAAATCTAAGTAGAGCAGTTTCTAAAATACTCTGCCTGGCTGGCACCAGCAAGCAGGTTTATAGTTATTTCTTCCTCATTCTCACACTTGGTATGAATTTCAGCAGGTTGTCTTGACCACAGATGCATTGAGTTGCTGCCAAATGATTGGCTGTTGAGATATTTGCATTAATCAGTTTAATCTGTGTACCTTAAAAAGTGTGGTACAAGAGAAGTAGTTTTCTTTACAGAACAAAGTACTAAATGTGTGCTGATCTTAACTAGGAGTTGTCAGTCTTACAAACAGCATTAAGCATTCAGTTGCTCATGTACAGCTAAAATAGGCTTTGCTGCGCAAGTGGACAAAAGGGACAAAAGAACCAAAATGGCAGCAAGCAAGGCGCAGCGTGTGAGTAACAATAAAGTAAATCACATTTGACAGGACTGCTGCTTCTTCTTTTTCTTAGGTGCGGATATTGAGACTACTGCGAATTTTAGGCAAGGGTGATGACGACTCCAGTGAGGCAATGAATGACATTCTTGCGCAGGTTGGAATTGGAAAAAAAATTGCTTAGATTTAAGTCCTCACAGATTAAGTGTTGTTCTGACAAATCCACTGTGTTTATACTCGCAGGTTGCTACAAACACAGAGACGAGTAAAAATGTAGGCAATGCAATCCTGTACGAGACTGTATTGACTATAATGGACATCAAGTCTGAAAGTGGACTGAGGGTGAGTTCATTTTAGGAAAAGGTTATGAGAATGTTTTTGTAAATTTTAACTCATCTGAATGCTTTTTTCTTTCTTACAGGTCTTGGCCATTAACATATTAGGTCGCTTCCTTCTTAACAATGACAAAAATATAAGGTAAATAAATTGCCAGGAGTATTTCACCTTGAAGCCATCGATTTATCTAAAGTTTGATTAAAACCTGTCGACATTTCTTTAATCGACTTCAGATATGTGGCATTGACATCTCTACTAAAGACCGTACAAACGGACCACAATGCAGTGCAGAGGCATCGGAGCACCATTGTGGATTGTTTAAAAGACCTGGACGTGTCCATCAAGAGGTGATTCACGGTGCTACACATAACTTAACATGTCATGTTGTTTTGGGGGGTTTTTTTGACTTTTTTTCCCCTTCTGACCCTCGTCTGTTTTTCATTACTGTGTAGACGTGCGATGGAACTGAGCTTTGCGCTTGTGAACGGCAACAACATTAGAGGCATGATGAAAGAGCTGCTCTACTTCCTGGACTCCTGTGACCCTGAATTCAAAGCAGACTGTGCATCAGGAGTCTTTCTAGCTGCTGAGAAGTATGGCACTGATACAGACTTCACCACACACAAATTTAGCCACTGCTACTTTGTTGAAGTGTAAAACGCATGCTGGCTGACCTTGTCATGTGCAAGGTTGTAAAAGTTTTCTGGGTTTCACTTTCTTTTTTTGTGTGTGTGTTTTCTGTACTTTAACCATGAAAGGTTCTGGTTTGGTACTATTTGGTACAAGTTAAATGTACCTATATGAATTAGAAAATCTAGTAAATGTCTTTCTTTTTATGGCCAGCACTGAAATGCTGTATGATGATACAATGAGTGATCCATCGTCTGACAGACTTTGTTGACGCCTTTATTTTCTGACAGCATTTATCTCCTGGCAGTAGACACTCTTTTGAATTTAATACATTTACATTTTCAGTCCATTGCTGGGCCTAATGAGTGTATTCTTTATGTTACAGATATGCTCCTTCAAAAAGATGGCACATAGACACCATTATGCGAGTCCTGACAACAGTAAGTAAAATACACAAAACTCTAATGCCTAAAAAGTCTTTTGATGGTTGTTTAGTTCACTAGTAGTTTGTTCTGGGTATTACATTGAGTACTACAAATCAAATAAATCTAGTAACAGTACTCTGTGGCCAACGTAGGTTTAGTTTTACTGCAAATCTACAGGTAAATAAAGTTCGTTTGCGTTTCTCATTGATGTTTCTGCTCACTCTTCCAGGCAGGGAGCTACGTGCGAGACGACTCCGTTCCTAACCTCATCCAGCTCATCACAAACAGCGTGGAGATGCACGCCTACACAGTACAGAGACTTTACAAAGCTCTGCTGGATGACATCTCACAGGTTAGAGCATTTCTTGTTTGGGTCATGCTTAGATTAGTGATGTCTCCATATTTTTTATTTATTTATTTTATGTCGCATACATTAATAGAATGTATTATATAACAAAACTTTGGTATTTCAAACTAGTGTGAGAGGGTGATTTCTATTTCTGTGTTGTGTAGCAACCTCTAGTGCAGGTAGCATCCTGGTGCATAGGAGAGTATGGGGACCTGCTTGTGTCTGGGCAGTGTGAAGAGGAGGAGCCCATCCAGGTACACAAACATCTCAACAGCGTATACAAAAACAAGATTTAAGATGACATAACCTGCTCATCAGATTTTGTTTTTCCTCTTTTCTTTTTGAACAAAGGTGACTGAGGATGAGGTTCTGGACGTGCTGGAAGGCCTCCTGGTGTCCAACCTGTCCACACCTGTGACCCGGGGTTACGCCCTTACAGCTATCATGAAGCTGTCTACTCGCTTCACTAGTGTAAAGTGAGTAATGGCTTTTTAAACTTACAGTGGCTAAGTCTTTCTTTTGACTTACTGTCACATGATGTTAAGATGGTTGCATGTGTAATTCAGTACAGCATTTCCTTTGAGAGAGTTTGAAGGGGTTTTCACTGGGCTCGAAATATATCTGAGTGTTTATTATTGGTAATAAGAAATAACAAGACATAGCGTCATAGTACATAAAGCACTTGTATCTCATTTTTTTAAGCTGTAGTGTGTTTGAAAAACAATCCATGTTTTGAAAATAATAATAAAATAAAGTAAGAAATAAAGTTGATGGGTAATAACCAGCTCTACCTTCACTTTTTGTTTCAGCCGAATCAAGAAGGTGGTCTCGATATATGGCAGTAGCATCGACGTGGAGCTTCAGCAGAGAGCTGTGGAGTACAATGCGCTTTTCAAGAAATACGACCATATGAGGTGAAACTACTTTACTAGGAAATTACTCATATCTGTGATGGGCACATTGTAGCACTGAGTAGATTTAAGGGCGGGGAAAGAAAAGAAAAGAAAAGAAAAAAGCTCAAGTGGTTGAGTTTGGTCTGTCTTTTGTCCTTGTTTGTTCCCTGACAATAGGCCAGCTCTCTTAGAGCGAATGCCCATTATGGAGAAAACTGCTTCTAATGGCCCCACAGAGATTGTACAGACTAATGGGGAGGCTGAGCCGTCTGTTGTGGAAGCAAAACACCCACCACCCGTCACCCAGCCAACCAACCAGGTGAGAACTGTGTTCAGCCTTTATATTATCACGAAAAACACGTCTGTAGTCAAATGAACAATTAACAGGATAGATCATTTTGTCTTAAGTTTATTTAGGAAACCATATTTTTTTTATTGAATTTAGAACCAGATGGCTTTAAGTCTGTTGATCAGTATTTTATTTTTGTAGTATTATTTTCATTTAAAATGGTACACATACACTTATCATGTTAATGTCTTGTCCCTATTCCACAGGCTAATGATTTATTAGACTTGCTGGGTGGTAACGATGTGGTGCCGGTAATTCAGACCACGGTGCCCACTAAGCCAGCTTCAGCAGGAGGAGAGCTACTTGATCTACTGGGTGACCTCTCACTTAGTGGTAGAGTACTCTGTTTACACATTTATTACTCCTTTTATTTATTTATTTTTTTAAGAGCCTGCTATAAACTTTTTTTAATAACCAGTGTGGATGTGATTCCCAGCCTAGACTACTGCTTGGTTTTGGTGAAACATCTTTTACTATAGGTTTACTTTCACATTTTTGGTTATGGGGTAATGACTTTTTGCTTAATGAACTAGAAATTGCACTTGCAGTGATTATAGCAGTGCTTGAAAAGTAAAGCAGATACTGAAAATGTTGAAACATGTATATCAGCATTCTTACCTGCCACTTTTATTCCAGCTATGTTTCTAAAGTTATGATTTTTCTGGAATTGCGTGACTGGATAATAATAATCATCATGTTAATTCTAAACACAACACATGCTCAGTAATGCTGAAATGCCCCCTTAAACCCCTTGAAAATGACACATTAGTAATCTCTGCATATCATCATTGTGTGTCCATGTCCTCTTAAACCCTCGTATGTTGCTTCCTCCTTCCCAGGCGGTCCAGCCCCTGCTCCTGCAACCTCAGTGCCCTCTTCCCAACCCGCTTTCCTCTTGGATGGCCTCACCTCACCGCCCCTTTTTAATGACATTGCAGCTGCAGGTGAGAGTATGTTTCTCACCTTGACCACCCACTGCCACATATACACTATTTTATGACATATCCTTACATAATACAGCACTTGGTCATTATATTTTTTTTTCTGGACTTACCCAACCTGTGAACCGTTAGTACTGTAACATCTACATTTTTTTTAATCATCTGCTCCTCTCTGCATAGGTATCCCTCCTATGACGGCGTACAACAAGAATGGCCTGAAAATAGACTTTACATTTGAGAGAGCTAACCCCAACCCCAACATTGCAGTTATCACTATCCACGCATCCAACTCGACAGAAGCAGACATGACCGATTTTGTTTTTCAGGCTGCAGTACCAAAGGTGAGCCAGCCCAACACGGGTGTAGTTAATTCCTAATCACGACAGTGTTCGTTTTCATTTAGCTCCATTATGTAAATAGGTTTCCACTGACTTTAGGCTTATTCAGTAACTCACAGTGCCAGTAATGTGCTTGTTCTGTAGGCTGAACCTGCATGAATGTTGTAAATATTGGATCTGTAAGCTGGAAACACTACTGAGCAGTCAGTGCTAGTGGGAATTAATTATTAATAGACTTGCAGTGTCTTTGGTATGCTATTTTTCTCTGTTATCTGCAGTACTCTCAACTAGTTGTGTTTAATTATTATTTAATGCAGGAATGCTTATTTTTTTCAGATCACATGACACATTGCTGTTAGTACTTTTATTAATATTTATGTTGTGGTAACTGTTGTTACTGGATCTTTAGTAACTGCCCTCTGGTCTCTTGTTTACTCGATTTATCTTCAAACTTCTCCTCAAATAGTATTTTTCCATAGTAATGGGCTTTCAAAACAATACTGTTAGTTTCATGGAGAAATGTACAGTTTTTTATATTCTAATGTTGACGTTCCTATCAGTGTAATTTAAGTGAAGTCTCACTATGCGCTCTTGTTTTTGTAGTTAAAAGTAACATCAGGTTATGTTGATTTAAATAAAACCAGGGTTTCTGCCCGGATACTGCAAAGGGGGGGGCCTACTGGGTGTAAGTTGACCACCCACCTAGCATATGCGTCATGGAATATTTTACAGTCATCTTATCTAATGAATAAATTTGATAAAGTGGAGATGAGTGGCTTGAACTGAACATCGATCAGTTGCTTTCTGGGGGCTTGATTGAAAGTATCCGTATTTTAAGCTGCTGTTATGACCCCAATTCTTCTGTGTTATCATTAAATTTTCATCTAACTCGGCGTCCCCTCTCTGTTTGTCAGACATTCCAGCTGCAGCTCCTCTCCCCTAGCAGTAATGTCGTCCCAGCACTTAACCAGGGAACTGTCACACAGGTCATCAGAGTACTCAACCCACAGAAGGTGAGTTTCTTTTTCTCAAATTGTAATGGATATATATTTGGGGTTTTTTCTTTTTTCTTTTTGTCCTCATGTGGAGTTTCCTTTTTTATAAATCCATCCACCCCTCCCAAATTTCAGCAACAACTACGGATGAGGATCAAGCTGACGTACACCCACAAAGGCTCGGCTGTGCAAGACCTGGCTGAGGTTAATAACTTCCCCCCTCAGTCCTGGCAGTGATGAGCTGCTCCTGTTGCTCTCAAAAGCCCCCACCAAGGGAACTATGAAAACGATTTTCCTTTCACCTCCCACCTTTCTTCCGACGGTCCCCCTGTGACATCAGTGCAGACAGCTGCCCTCAAGTTGCATGGGGAGCAGCAAAGCATTGAACACAGGAGAAAAATGCAGATGTTACGAAGACCCTATTGACTATTGACATCACAAGAATAATTGGGTAAACATATCAATCAATGAACTTTTCTTATTTTTTTTCTTAATTGGTTTCCTGATCTTTGATTAGTATTTTTCTCTCACACACCCTTTGCCCGGCACTGACATCACCCACAAAAGCACACATGCACACCATTCACTGTGGTACACTTTACTTCTCTAGTCACTGTAGAAGAAAAGTGTTGCCCACTAATAAGCACTGCAGTAACCATAGTTTTATTTAGACTTGCAGGTGGAAACCCTGCTCCCTTGATACTTATGATTGGCTTTGCATTTGGGTGTTTTACCTATGAACCTTCAGTCCTACAAAGGCAACAGGAAAAAAAAAGCTTTGAAAGGTCTATTCAGTGCAGTCACACACTTGTTGGGTAACCTTGTTTTTGATTCGCCACATCATGAGTGATATAACTTGTCAGAGTTGTATTCATTTTGAATTACATTAATTTGCTTAAAGCATGTTTGAGCATCGTTAGGATCACAATCACACTTGGACTTCGTCTTTTCCGACTCTGACAGTAGGCCTCTTTATCCTATGTTTCTATAGGGAATCGTCTGCGTTAGTTTGTCACATTAAGAACAAACAGATCCAAGATGCTCACTTTGATCACCTGTGGCTAATTTCATAGAACCTGCTCAGCTCTTATCTCATCTGTAGTAAAGCAGCAGCTTTTAGATCAATGTAAAACATTCAACTGTTCATTGCTTTGCTTCGTCTGAGGGTGTTCATTCGTTAGAGTGGATATAATCCAGGCCTAAAAATTGATCTGATGATAAGTTTGTGTTTTTAAACTCTTCCTGCATCTGTGTCCCGAGTCTAGATTGCAATTGAGTTACATTTCAGATTTATTTAACCTGGTTGAACGTGGTCACCATGCACATACATGTAAATTAAGCTTGTTATGAATGTAGTTACATGCACTGAATGCTTTTATTTCCCCTCAATTCTTCTTTTTCATGTCTTCTTTGATGGGGATGCTCATCTTACTGGCACTATTTGTGTGAAAGTCTGTTTATTTCTGCAGTAATTTGACTTAATTTATGCCTGATATCAAAGTGATGTGCCTTTCTGACTTAGCTAGATAAAAGCCCCTGAATTTATTGAGTTCTGTATGAGCTTTGTTTGTAAGTCTGCTTGTGTGATGGTCATGTTTTCAATCTGAGGGGGTAAATGGTCCCGGTGGATTAGAATGGGTATATCACTTGATTTGATTTAACCTTTTCACTGCTTAGTCTAATGACGAGTTAAAAATCAGTCGCCCCCAAATCAGTCTCATGAGCTCACGAGGATGTCAGCAGTAATGTTTTTCTAGTTTTGACACAAACGTAAATTTTAATCTTCCTGGTTGTTTCTTTACAGTGTGGCAGATTTTTTTTTTCCCCCATTGAAATACCTGATGGATGATGATAACTAAACAAACAAAAACAAAAATAATGGCAGCTAATAGGTGTAAACTTTTCTTAAGCTGGCATCGAGGTTTCAGGTGTTTTTTGCAAACTATTAATGTACAAATATCACTACAACGCCCCCTTTTAAGTCAACAAACATTAAAATGTGACTTTGAATCACATACTGGGACAGGTTCTTCTTTGGTGACTGTTTGTTTGATGATTGGAGTATGATTTCTTTGCTCTCCTCCTCTCCAAATCAGAATTCTGACCATGCTGTTGGGGACGGTAACCTTAATACCTCACAATGCTCTTTCTTTCTGTTAACCTTCAGTGGCAGTAGATTGACATCTTGCTTAGTCACGAATTACAATCAAGGGGGAGCATCTGCATGAGAGAAACTAACAGTAGTTTGTGCATCTCATTACTTAACCTTAGCAGCCCTGTGACGATGCTGTGCTGAGATCCTCATCAGGCTGTGTAATTATTTTCACTATGCTTCACTGTCTTCTAACTTCTGTGACCAAATCAGAGAGACTATTAGCTTTGGAAATATTTTTGAGCTATGATATGTGTATATGGAGAAAATAATTTCAGTTTAACTTTTTTTCTTCTTTTCTGTTGTTGACAAATGCTATATTGGCTTTTTTTCTGTACATATTGAGGGCTTTTACAATTTTTGTCTCTTGTACTATCTCTCATCCTTTTTTTAGATGCCATTTTCTAAAAGAAAATTCCAATTATTCACAATGTATATTGTCTAAATAGATCTAGTCAACATTAGTCTATTAAGACTTCCCTGTATCATCACTCATTCATTGTAAAAGGTATATGATCTGCTGCCTGTACATTGTATATAGTTGTAAAACGAACGCTGATCAGATTAAATAAAACCCACATGAAGACTTAAAAAGATTAGCTAGAAAGTATAATTGTATGCATATATGTACAAAACGAATCTTAAGAAGGATGCAAATGACATGCTCATGCTTCATTCATGATGTCGTCTTTTCTTTTACGATGATACTTTGTGAGTCATTGGGCCACATGACGAGATTCCTTTTTTGGATGTTGGAAAAAAGGGTTAAATCTGTCCTAACAGATGTTGTATGGGTGATGTACTACTGAGAAACCTAAGCACAGTGCTGCACAGAGGCAGCAGCAGAAATGGCACCTTGCTCCATCTGCTTCTCTGCCCCTCAAACACCTCATGTATCCGTGCCCTCCTGTGGAAGAGCGGCGGCTTATTTACCAAGAAGCTGCTCTTCCTTCTGGCCTTATGTGCACTCTTTGACACTTCACCTCTATTAAACGCTTTTCAATCTGCAAATTGTTTTGTGAAATGAAGCCCACCCCCTCTTTCTTCATTATTCTGGTGTGTGATCTCTCTTAGCTGCCTGGTTGTCTTTTTGTTTTTGCATCTCTACCCAAACAGTCAAGGCCCTTATCGGTGCCACACAAAGGGGTTTTTCAGCTCACAGCGATAGATATTGTGTGCTCGCTGTATTCAGAACAACACAGTGCTTTCTTTTGGGTCCTTTTTTAGTCCATTATAGCATGGCACAACTTTCAGTAAACGCTTTGTGATCTCCAATATAACAGTTAACAAAAAAACGATCTGGGTCCTCGCTATTCTAAACCAGACTTTAAGTGGCTGTAAATCAAGGCAGGATGTGGTGAACAGCAGTGGGTGGATTCTTTTTGTCTGAGTCTTTATAATTTTGTTTTTAATCCATTTCTGCTGTTCAAGAACTGAAACAAAACTGGGGCAGAGGGGAAAAAGCCTGTGTAGCTGGCTAATAACCACAAGGGGGAGCTGTGCAAAATGGAAGGCTGAAGGGATGGGAAAGGAAGTTTGATACTCATACTGTTCCTGAATGTTTTTGTGTTGTTTGTATTGTCTTACTCAACCAGTATGTACCCTTGTCCGTCACATCAGATGGTTTCTTTTTAAGATTCAGTCATTCATGCTGTTTAAAACCTACAAATGGAAATGAACCCAACATAAGTGCTTTGGACACTGTAACTGTAAAAGGAAGAGAAGAAATGGAATCAAGTACTCATCAGAGGTGTGGTCAGTGACGTGTGTGTGTGTGAGAGTGTGTGTGTGAGAGAGAGAGGGAGAGTCATGCCCGAGAGGATGTGATGGTGTGCAACATGTCTTCTGTCTACATAGGACATGATTTTTGGCTGCAATTGCTTTCAGCTTCTGAGCTGCATGTGAAAACCAGTGTAAATAACACCATTTCTACTCTCGATCTAAGACTCTTTTGAAGTGCTAGAAAAGTTCCAATTATATGAATCTGTCACACCACCTTCATGGGTCAGTACTAACATGTACAATAAGCAGTTGTTGAAATAGTGCTCACATTGCTGTCGATGTTTTTAAAGCATCTGTCATTCGGTTTATTGGTTATTGCTTTTTTTTTTTTTTGTTTTGTTTTTTGGATTTTTCTTTTGTTTGTTTGTTTGTTTGTTTTTTGTTTTTTGGGGGGTGAATTCAGTGTGCAAAGGGCTTGGGAAAGCGTCTGAATTGCCACCACGTTCATGAACTTACCCTGTTGAATTAAAAAAAAATAAAAATAAAATAAAAATGCATCTGCTGTATTTTGAAAACGGAATCTGTACACACACACCCCCGAACCCGTGACCTGCCCTGACTGAAAACAAAACTGTATCTGATTAGTTGGGGGAGGGTGAAGGCATGAGGTTCACTTTTGACTCGTATGAACTGTATCCCAGTTCTGTGACTTCAAGGTGAGTGTGAATGTCAGACTGAAGATATAAAAGGATGACTAAAGATGAGGAGTTGTAAACTATTAAATGGGATATTTTCAATTTATGCTGTGTATTCTTGTCTTTGGGTTGGAGAAAATGATCAAGCGAATAAAAAGTCAAATAAAAATCTACATGAGCTACGGTAGTTTTCTTTCATGCTTTGGGGTCTTGTGTATAAGAGTCGTCTACCGAAAAGAAATGCTGGGCTCAATTTATTCATTTGTTAATATTTATACCAAGGATGGATCATTTCTAATTGTTTTATGTCCTGTTTATCAAATGTTGAAAACTGGGATAAGAATTAGATATAAATAGAAATGAGTTTATTGCTATTATAAACACCTAGATTTTTTAAAATGTTTCGTGCTGTTAATGTCGACTCCAAGTATGAGTGGATGTGTGAGTGCTATGTATCTGTTTTTAATCAGCATTTAAAAACCATGACTGGACGTGGGTTAAAATTAAACTGACCTTTATGATATAGAGGGGAGAATTAAGAAAGAGCCAAAAGGCATGTGTTGTGCCTTATTGTGAGGGAGTTCTACAAAATGAAAAGAAAATTGTAAGGCATTCAGAATTGAAATTATAGATTAGTCAGCATATAACACTTGGATTTGTGGCCCCTTGAGTAAATTGCTTACTTGGCTCTCTGGCCAAAATTAAGCCTCTACTGCACAGTTTCTAAAGGATTGCGACCAAGTGAAATGATCATAAAGGTGTCAAAGCAATCTAAAAAGGTATGGGAGTCACTTATCTATCATCATTTCTTAGGTTCATATAGTAAGCCAAGAAGATCAGATTATTTGCTTTAGAAATGACTTGAACTGCAAAAAATATTAAAAATGTGTCTGAAGAGAAGCCACGTCTTTTTCGTTTTTTTGTTTCCTGTTTTCAGAAATTTTCTCCTTGTTGCCTGGGTACTTTTCACTCAAGATTTAGTCGTGTGAAAGGGTTTTCACAGGACTCCAGGCTGCCTAATGAAAATCTAAATGCACAGTTACTCCTTCCATAGGAATTAAGAGTAAGTGGCAGGCAGGTGCTGCTAGCATTTGATCAGTGTGATCTGCAACATTCAGGTGTGTAACGATGCTACAGTCTTGCCAGGAATGTCTATCCCTTCAAATTCACTCGAAAGTCAGACTCTGTGATGCTCAGGAAAATTGTAAAAGCAACACAAGACCAGCATCTCAGACTCTACCTGCCTCAGTCAGCATGATAAATGATGAAGTTCATGACAGTACTATTAGAAAAAAAAGCCAATAAGTAATAAGGCTTGTTTGGAAGGGTTGCTAGGAGAAAGCCTCTTCTCTTTAAGGAGGGCATGACAGCACACTTTAGATTTGCAAAGTTGCATCTGAACAAAGGTGTGTGGTTATAATGCACAGTGCAGTGTTTGGTGGAAAACAGATGCAACATATCAGCACAAACATCTCTCATCAAATATCAAGCACGGTGGTGGAGGGATGATGATCTGGGCATGTTCTGTAGCTGCAAGACCCGGGCAACCTGCAGACAGAGATTTAGCCAATTCCTCTCAATGCCACAGTATTCCAGAGTCAAATACAAGGCTATCCGTCTGACAGCCAAAGCTCTGCCCAAACTGGGTCATGCAACATGGCGAGCACAGCAGTGAATGTACAGCAGACTGGCTGAAAAAGAAAAGAATCAAGGTGTTGCAATGACCCAGTAAAGTTCAGACCTCAATCAGATTAAAATGCGGTGACTGGAGCTTAAGAGAGCTTTGCAAAAATGAATGCCAGCAAACCTCAATGAAATTAAGCAACAATGAAAAGAAGAGCCGGCAAAAATTACTTCACAACCATGTAACACACGCAGAGTCACAAAGAAAACCATTATTTCAGTTATTGCTTCTAAAGGTGGTTTAACAAGCTACTGAATCATGGGGTGTTCTTAGATATTCACAGGACAGCAAACATTCCAATGTAAACTGCTGTCCCTATTCAGGGAACCTCAATAGCTATGTGTGACAAGGTTCACCCTGAATCCACCCATCCATCAAATCAACCTTTTCCACTTACCCAATTCAGAGCGACAGGCCGGTCACACCCAAAGTCATGCGCAAAAACCGTAATGTTTGTGACACAGCTTATATGGGGCGCCCCATACAGCTTAGAACAACTGCTTTTAAACACAGACTGTAAACCCATCACGAGACACTACAAAACATGAACACATGTCTGACACACCCAGCAGATAAATGCATTTTTAAACATTTTCTTCCTATTTACTTAATGATAAAAGAAAGTTTTATCCACAGACTAATGCAAAATGAGCCTTTCTTTCTCCCCTCTCATTGAATAGGTGCAGCAGAGGGTTAACGCTTAATGACACGCCCTGCAAACACCTCTCGTGTTTTTGCGACTGCATCAAGTGGGAAAACTTGCCTCATCATTATTATGAAGCATCCCGCTTCAGAAAGGCCCATTGGCTGCTGAATAATAAATACCCTGAGCCCGCCCATGTCATGTTTATTGATCAGCTCTCCGGGGCCTATCTGACAGCAGTCAGATGAGTCGGGATATGGCGTCGCTGCACCGACACAGGATGAATTTTCACCTCTCCGTGGGAATTTACAAGTCGCGCGCCGGGACATCGCTTGCTTTTTGCCGCCGTTAAAAGGGATCACACATGGCGATGGAGGACGAGGACAATAACGCGGAGGTCGCTGCGACCAACGTCCGAACGGGCATCAAGAGAGGAGGTGATGTCGGAGATAACGGGGCTTGCATAGACAGGCAGCCGGACACGGTGGTCCACCAGGCGGGGCTGAATCAGACTGCGGGTCGCGGCAGCCGCAGTGGTCCCGGAGCTCACGCTGCGACGGGGATCCGAGTGCTAAAGGCAGGTCATAACCAGAGGGAGCAAACGGGGGGGGATTTAAAGTGATCGACAACTGTCATGTGAAGGTGTCGCTTACATCGCAGTAGGTGCTCGGAACAGGGCAAAGTGCATCCACGGATACGCTCGCATCCTTCCCGGCAGTGTTATGTAAATGCTGTGATATCGCGTCTAATTGATAATTGATCCGAGGCAGTCAGGAATGCACCGGAGCCGGTAACAGCAGCAGACCACACACTACAGGCACTCATAGCTGGTATATAGCGAGGCCCGCTGCTGAACTGTTTTCTTAGAAATTTTTAGGGGAAGACATGATGAGTAATAACACGCAAGTCCCCAAAGCTGCCTCAGAGACACGCGCGTACATACAGAGAACCTCAGCTGTGGTATTTCATTTAGACTGTGAGCATTACTCGTTTATTATATTTAAAAGAGGTATTTGAGGATTTGCAATGAAATAGGTAATCCCGGAGTATTAAACACCTTGATGTTTGTACGCAGAGCATTAGTTTCTACCTGCCTGTCATAAAGGTGGGTAAGTGAATTCTTTTCACAGTTATAGGTCTCAGATATAGATTATTTATAAAGTAGAGGCACTTCCTTGTGAGTCCGGACAGCTTGTTCAGTCACATTCACAGTGACACACATCCATACTGGGGAGGTGCCCAGGACATCTGTAGTCCAGTGGGGTGATTCCACAGCTTCATCAGACACACCTTCACAGCTGCTGACAAAGAAGACATCTGCACTTTACTTTCTCTGTGACCTCTTAGTTTAAGCCAACCGTTCGCCTGATCACAGCCTTAACTCTCTAACCTCTGAAGCAATGCTACTCCAGGTATGATCCATTTAAGTAGTGAGAGTGGATGTTTATTCTTGACCTTGAGAATAGAGGCTTCAAATGGGATATGACTTTGTTACTGTACAGAAAGAGTCTAAGAAAAGAAACAAATTAAGCCTTCTGTTGGGCATTAAATGAGAGGATTTGCCAAGTAATTCATCAGATTAATCAAGATAAAATTACTGTTATTTTAACAGGAAATCAATCATTAAATCAGTTATTGAGTAACTGTACCAAATACTGAGAGACTGTGGCCAATGCTGTTCAAAAACCCAACCAAGAACGATCAGTTATCACACCTTTTACTGTCAGGCTTATCGAACATGGAAGCCACTGGAGGCTGAAGATGACATCATTTAAAAACAGCAGCAATGATACCTGTTTGTCACCAGAGCGGATGCTCTCCAGACCTTTGATATCTTTCTTTGTACTGACTAGATCTAAATGCATCCCGCGTGATAAACTCCACCCTCACGAAGAACTGCTGTTACTGATATTTTATCGTTCAGGAGAGGATTATTCTTCATTGATGTCTGTTTAAGAGTAACATTAGGCTACTCCACATCCGGCTAATGTCATCACGGGTGATTAGTGAAAATAATGGTGCTGTGGTTCCTCACAGCAGTCACACCGTCCACCCTCACTGCGAATGAATAAACTTTAATGGTTGACTTTAGTTTAGGGTAGAGCGAACATTTCTATGAAGATTATCCAATTGGTAACTACCAGCGCAAATTGATTTTTGGCTGGATTAAACCCCCAGCACGTCTGGGAGAGTGTGTAGTCCATCTTGAACCACTCTCTGTTTCCTCAGATGCCCCTTGCCTCTTATGCTATGTTTTTGATTACAATCTGTGTGTGAGAAAGACTAATATTCTGTGTTTTTCTGTGTTAGCAGCGCAACATGAAGCGGAACGGGAGTCGAAGCTGCGTGACGAGAAAAACCAGGTTTGGATCACGAGAGCGGGACTGGCTGAAAGGGGACACCCAGCGGGGCTGTGTGTGTCTGTATGGGGGAACAGTAGACCCTCAGCCACCTGCCTCTGGCACACAGGCCTCCTCCACCCCTCAGACAGACCTGCAGTTGGTGCTCTGCTCCACCAGTACCACGGTGGAGGAGCTGTGTGCTCAGAAGAACGGACACGCACTTTACGTTCAACTGCACGGAGACCTAGTGAGGTAAATTTACATCGTGTCGAATCATGGTGACAAAGTTGCGTTCAGCTATTCCCTGAAGGACAAAATAAATTAAGGCATGGTAGGAATACTCCAAATATACCTGTTCCCTTTTAGAACTGCAGAGAAAAGAGAGTTCAGTCCACATCAGCTACTCAAGATGGGGCCAACACATGCATCAGGCATTCAACAGCTTCATTAAATTAATACCAATTAATCATGTTAAGTAAATAAGAGACAAATCGAAGCATAAAAAGAGTTATGCAAATATAAGCACGTGAAATGGGAGCTTGCTAAAAATATATAATACAATCTCATCCTCAGTTAATGCAAAGAAGGTAAACACACCACTGAGGACTTGCTGCAGTTGCCCTATCATCCCGCACTCCCACAGCTCCTCACCTAGGATACGCTCAGGGAACATATCTCTACGCCTCTCACCGCTGTACAAGACATGTGTAGACTGAAATAGTAATTGATGATCTGTGAAAGGATGAAAAGCTGGTTCACTAGTCTGTGACCAGGAAAGATTCAGTTCCTTGTTTGCTTCCCTTGGAAAACCTACGTGAAGATATAAAGGAGCCTAAAACGAAAGCTCAGCTGTACAGCTTAAGCCTGAATGAGTTATGGCTCATTCTGTCTGAGCGCTTCTGTCTGTTCAATTTTTTTTAAACGAATAAGAAAGAGCAAAATCTTATAAAAAATGTGGGGAACCAGCAAAGTGCCAACAGATGCATTTAGAGCAAAGAGTTGTGAATGATTGTGTTAGTAAGCAATAACTGCTGGGAGATGGTGCCACAGATGCGCTGCAGAGATTATGCTGGAAACATGACTGGAGGTTGGTAATCACCTCACATGCTGTTAGCCAATAGTAGCATATGAAACAATGTCTTTATATCTTTGCTGACTGAGAGCTGCAGGCACTGGAGACTGATGCAGAGTGGTAATAAATGAAAGGCTTTTGGTAAGCCTGTGGATGGGCTCTGTTGGTTCAGTTTATACTCCAGCAGTAAAGCAGTCTGGTCTGCCAGCGAGTATGACCGAGTGGATTTAAATTTAATATTAAAGTCTTCAACTTCCAAAAAGAAAAACAAAACAAAACAGGATAATGGCGACTTAGGAGAACTGCACAAATAATTAAAAAAACATAAATCCTACAAACTGGCAGCACATACGGTAAAGACAAGTTAAATGTATTATGTGCATATGAACTTCGGTAATGTTTGTCCTCAAATGGTCCTTTAGTAATATATTTTATCATCCCTATTTTATGAACTCCTTCTGTGCATAAAAAGGCTTCATTACTTTGATAATAGATGCACTCGTTCTATAAATGATTATGTGAAGCATGCGAGGCAGCTGTGAGCTATGCAGCTTTTCCTGTTGATTTTCTTTTTAGAGCATGTAGTTACGTGCTGCTTACAGGAAGGCACGTTCGGGGCTCTTTCCTGCTTGCATTTTCAGTTGAACAAACTCCCTTTACAGATAAATTTACTGAGGCAGTAGAGTTGATGGAGGACATTCATCCTGTTGTTCATCCCCTTTTGGACCACTTATGTCTGTCAGTGTCACAGTGCAAACAGGGTGAGCGAAGCAGTCTAGTGTTCTTTTTCCCAGCAAGAGGCTTTTCCATCCATAACAGTTTCCAGGACAGATGGGATATGCAATCCCTTCAACATGTTCTGGGTATACCCGGAGTTTCCAGAACATTTCCAAAGAGATGATCCCACACATCTTAACTGGCTTATTTCCAGCAAGTTAGCAGCTGCATACCAAGGACCTCCTTTATCAGTGAGCTCACTCAGAAATGTAAAATAAGATGACTCTAGTAGCTCACCTCAGTC
The DNA here is from genome assembly GCF_001858045.2 of Oreochromis niloticus. Taxonomy (NCBI): domain Eukaryota; kingdom Metazoa; phylum Chordata; class Actinopteri; order Cichliformes; family Cichlidae; genus Oreochromis; species Oreochromis niloticus. Next base: position 21,820,988 of record NC_031965.2, on the reverse strand, counting down.
CTCCTGAGGATAAGTGATGGAGGGCCATTATCTTGAAGTTAAAATCTCGATTAAGCGAAAGGCTTACTGAACAAGGGAAATAGTAAAAACTGTCCTAATCTAGCAGCAGAAGAAGGCAGATGGAAATTTTTGGTAATACTGCCCTGCAATAGCTAAACAGCACTTTGGTGGAGTGGTTAGCACTGTTGTCACACAGCCAGAAGGTCTGTGGTGGCCTTGCAACCGGTCTATTGTGTAAATGGACTGGTTCTTACTTCTTCTACTGTACTTGAGCACTCAATATGTCTCACCCATTCATACAAGCATTTTATTCCAACTAAGTTCTTTCTATCTAACATTCAAGTTGATACATTTGACAGATTTTATTTAAAACAACACAGTTCAAGAATAGCAACAAATTAATACATTTGCACATTTCGGTTTATTCCTTTTGTGTGTGCTAATGACTACTTTTTTTGTTGCTGGTGTTTATAGTTAAAAACTGAAGCCTTGATACATTTTTTTTTTAGGCAGCCTTATAAACTTACATGAAAAAGATACCAACTTATAATGTAAAATATAGAAAGATGAAGCAATACAAGGCTTTTTTAGTTTGTAGAAATGCACGTGTATCCATACCATTGTGTTTTTAGGAGGCCCAGTAAACTTCTCATGTATCTATGAAATACTGGGTATGTCTACACTAAATCAAGAACCCATAATGATAGTTGGCTGCATAACTTTCCATGAGGACAGATGAACCCACTGGGCGCCATTTGACAGAGATTCAGCTTCTTGCTGCACTGGCCAAATTTGGAAGATTTGTGAATAAATGAGGCATATCAGTGTGAAGTGTGAATGGTCAATAGGGACTGTCACTCATCATCACGCTGCCTGCTGGAAGCTGCCTAAATCCTGCTTTTAGATGTTGATGTCACAGCTGTCTAAAATCAACCAAGATGATTCTGCAAATCTTTCCTGAGTGAGGAAAGGTCATTTTCTCAGGCATGGGTACTGTGCTCTAGTTGTTGTTAAGAATCTTTTGAAATTCAAGCACTTTTCTGTCTCATTTATTCTAAATGTTAGTCTTTAATCACATTTCTTCCCCCCTGTAAGTCTTCATGTTGACAGATACTGAAAAACATCTGTGTTTAGCTCTTTATGAGTTGGCAGATTGATCCGTCTTAAAAAAAAAAAAAACAGTTTTCAGAAGTAAGAGAGTAAGTGATCATAAATTAACTCTAAGCTTTTGTTTTAGATTGAATGTGAAAGCTGGATTTGCAGCTGCTATTGTGCTTTCGGGGCTTCCTTCACTCAGCTCGACAGTGGGCATTTATGTGAAAGGTTGCTTCTATTAGTATTCATCCTGTTAGGCTTCAGTGACTAACAGAGAGCTGAGAGATTTACAGATGAATTCAAACACATGGTTTAAGAGTGAAATATCTAATATCATTTCCATTCATTTCAACAAACTTACCGTAATGTAGAAAAAAAAAACCCTAATGGCGATGTTTTAATGATAAGAGAGATACTAAAGGTGCCTCTTCTTGGAAATTCACTTTTTAAATATTTGTGCAGACCTAAAGCATTGCTGCAGCAGATGGTGTACCCATGACACTGCGTGATTTTGCAAGAATGCATCTTCTTTTTTAGTTTGTGTTAAAACGAGAAACAAAATCCTAACTGTGGTGCTGACTCTGGCAGGAGTGCTTTTTTAGCTTGGTCTGGTGCCCCGTTTAACCCATTAGATCATGGCGTTCGTTGGCAGGAAGCTTTTACTTTTGTAATCTGTTTCATCTGAGATTCTGTGAGGTGTATTTTATAATTGTTGCCATCATTGTCACACCTCTTCATCTTCTTGCCTTCGGTCCCGCAGGAGGCTGGATCCCTCTGAGCGTCCGCTCCAGATGGTGTATGACTACTTGGCGTCGATGGGCTATGCAGACCCTGTACGAGTGCAGCAAGAAGCCGCCAACTCAGACCTCAGCTGTTTGATCCGTTTCTACAGTGGTGAGTACTCATCAGCGGCGGCAATCATCCCTCGGTTTCACTTTCTGCTGCTGCTGACTGGAATCTGGCATGTGCTTCGAGTTTTCCTCTGAACACAGACCTGAGGGCGCGGAAACATTCTTAGAACGCTCCAAAATGGTTTCGCCACATCCTCTGGCGAGTGTGTACGATTGGATTAAGTGAGAGCGGTTGTTTTAGGGCTCTCTGAGTTTGTTGCTTCTGAAGCTGCCTCCAGTCTTCAGTACAGTCTAAGATAAACACATCAGTCATGGCCTCATGATGGATTACTGACCATCATCCATCCTGTGGTGTTGTATGCTTCATTGACCCGAGGTCTGGAGTGACTAAGTGTCCCTGTGTCTGTGTGATTAATGCGGCACCAGAATGGATGCGACTCTGGAGAAACCGGTGACGAATTTGTGAACGCATCTAAGCGCCGCTCACCTAAAACCTCTCTCAGTCTTCCTGTTTGAAAGCTGCTCCATTAATACTCATACAGTAGTTGCAGTTAAGGATTTTCCTTTTAGCATAAATGGTGATTGGTTTGCTATAATGAGTTTTAACCAGCGGATGTTCCTGCTGAGTCAGTGGAACTTAAGCCTGGGCCTTGAACTGCTCACATATCCAGAGAAAGAGCAAGACTGGGTAAACCACAGTGTCTAAAGGGTTCACATGCACTTCCTCCCATGTCAGGCACATAGCTCTCCTCAGAGTGAAGTGCAGGACTGCTGTAGTGACTGAAATACACTCTACAGACAAATGTAATCTGCTCTGTATGGAAGTTCTGCGGTTGTTGAGTGACAGATGAGGAAAGTTAAAAAAAAATCAAACTCACCATGAAGTCTTAGCAACAGATATAATTAGTTTGTGAAGCATGTGAAACAGAACGGGTTTCTTTTATCCTAAAAATGTTTAGAACACAATAATTATTGTGATGCTTTTGACGGTTTCGATGCCCCGTAGAGAAAAATCGATATTTAAGTCCTAGACCTTTTATTGGATATAGTTTCAGTTTGATAATCAGCCCTCAGATCAGGAGATTTAAGCTGTCTTTATACATTTTCTTCTTTTGCTTGCTTCTTTTTAAATGATGTCGGGGGTTTTTTTTAGCTGACGGATCCCAAGCTCACTCTGGCCTCAGTCTTATTCGTAGTCCTCATGTGTCCACTGGCCCACTGTTGTTTTCTTCTTGTCAACATGAGAACTGGTCAGATCTTGGCTACTATCAGCAATCAGGCCACACTGGGTAGAGTCTAGCCAGGCCTCTTGGAGACTTCCTGCCTCCTTTTGTCGACTCATGGGAAAAGAGAACCAGGGACAAGACATGACTGGTTTTCAGGCTCTTTTAATGCCCAGTACAGGCCAAGAGGACAACTTGATTTGGCCGTGAAATACCTATGGAACTGCTAAAGTGACAGCTGGTAATAAAGCTTTGAGTTTGTTGTGGGGGACACAAATGATGTCAGCAGATGACAGATATCTATAAAATGGACAAGTCACCTCTCGTGTTCTTGTACGGGTTTCTTATGAAGAATTAAAATAACTTAAGTAGCAAGCTTTATCATTACATTTAATTCTGTGGCTGGCAACAGAGAACCCTGTCTTTTCATTTTAACTCACAGCACAGGTGCAGAGATTTAATCAGACCAACTCATCTTTTCTAATTTACATAATTTAAAATTAACCACTTTTTTCACCAATTTTTCAACTAGCTAAAAAGTCAACTTTTTAAAATGTTAAACTTTCAGGTAACTTTTTGTTTTAGTGCTGTAGCATTTTTATTGTGAGGCGCTTTGTGGTCTAGAAAAGTGTAAATAAAATGTTAGTTTTTTACTTTAAACTTCTTTTAACTTCAGGAAACTAGTGCAGTTGAGTGAGATAACACATGAAATTTCACTCAGTTCATTTGAGTTATGTTATAAAAAGCAAAACTTGCAGACTTCCCATGATGCATTACTAGAAAGTTCAAACTCTTCAGGGATTCTGCCTATTTTTTGTAAGAAAGACATGATGGAAATTTGTCGTATACCTTTTAATATGTTCACATTATGTTATAGTCACACTAGAGAAAACACTGGTTGGAGTCACTGCATATGGTTGGAGCAACCATATGCAGTGACTTTGAAACGGTTACTTCGAAGGCGGGGACCACTCACAGTCAGTTACTGTGACTTTGCTGTGTCAAGATGGCAATAAAGACAAGAGACAAGGCAATCAGACAGAATCTTCCTGCTGTCAGTCTGCTATAAGTTTGCGATTGAATGGAGATGACAATTACATGCAATCTGTTTGTGATAATATGATGACTAACTTTAATAAATCAGGGAAAAATCACAAATTTGTTCCTATCTGTTGCAAATCTTTTGTTATCTACTTACACAGAAATTCACATTAACTACTTACATTGAGAGTGTAGCCAGAGCCTCTCAGATCTGAAACCCGAAATTCAGAAATTTCTCAACAGATAAGGACGTCGTCGCTACAGGAGCTTGTCAACCTTTTATTTTGGAACGTAACCAGTTGCCAACCAGCTGAGTCGAGCGCACTGATGCAAAGAGACGTGTCTGAGATGAGTTGTACTCATTGACTGGCTCAGACTGTTGCAATGTGTTGCGAGTAGGTCTGCATTTATAAAGTAGACAGAAATTATTTGCCAACCTTTGCCAGTCACGGCAGTCAGTCTGAGTCAGACCAGGTCTGTCTGGAGATTGGTTGCCTCTCTCAGCTGTCTTGCAATCGAAAGGGGTTGTGCAAAGGTTGAGTGTGCTACGCCCTCGAGCATTGGGCAACCCCTTTTTCATACCTCTTGGTTGCAACTACTTGTCATCATTCACCAAATGCTTAAAAGATTAATGCAGCTATGATTTCCTACTTGCACAGAGGTTGCTATCTTGTTTATTGTCTAGTGTGATGAGAGTAAAAATGATTTTTGTTCATTGTGAAAGCAGTTCTGTCTGTTACAGGGTTTAGGATTGAAATGTATTGTATCCCCATAGACTTGTCTTATACAGCAGTTTATGGAACTGTCACTGGGAGCAGCGTCACGGGTCGTCTCTGTACTGACTCTGCAGGTTTAAACTGAGAAAAGTAAATCAAGTCTGGAACAGTGTGCAGGTTCAATGTAACTTAACTCACTTAACTTAATAATTTCTTCTTCTTTTGGCTTCTCCGTTAAGGGCTCTCTACAGCAGATCATCTGCCTCCATCTCACCCAATGCCAAGCATCCTCCTCTGTGACACCAGCCGCCTGCATGTCCTTCCTAACCACACCCATGAATCTATGTGCTCTTCTTCTTTTTCTTTCTGCATGGCAGCTCCATATTCAGCATCCTTCATCCAGTATATCCACTACCCCTTATCTGCTCGACCTCACCTGTTCCTCTGATCTACCCATTTCCAATCTTGTCCATTTTGCTCACTCCAAATGAAAATCTTAACACTCACTACCGCCTTGTAAAACTTCCCTTTCACCCTTGCTGCTATCCTTCTGTCAAAAATCACCCCTGATGCTTATCTACACCCCCCCCCACCCCCCGCCATGACTCCTCCCCATTTATATTTCTCATTTTCTCCTTGCATCCTTACTGTAACTAGCTTTACATTGTCTCAACTCATGAGGACTTTAACTTATCAAATCAAGCCGAGAGCAACTAACTCACATTTTTAAGGCAGTGTGCACAAAACCCCTTTTTCAAGTTTAGACAAAAAGTAAAAAAAACCAAACCAAACAAACAAAAAAAAAGTTACAGCGTCGATGGCCTTGTGTGTTCTCAGAGTCTTCCTCCAGGTGTCTGTTTGCCTAACAACTGTTGTTGTGGTAATGATCTGACTAAGCAGATGAGTGAAACTGTGATCCATCAGTAAAGACTACAGCTGCTACAAGACCACCTAATGTGGTACACTGAGCGTGCCAGCTCTGCGCTCTGCACAGTCTGCATTACTGGACCTTACCGGCTCTGAATCTGAGTGCGTTTGTAATGGGAACCCCCAAAACTGCACGTTTATTAAAGATTATCTCGCCATGCAGATAGCTTTGGTTTTATGAACCCAGGATCATCATCACAAACCAGGGGAGGTGGGCTTTTTTTTTATAATGTTCACAGTATTAAAATGGCCCAGTAAAGACCTCAGCAGCACATCTTTCCACAGAAGCCTCGGATAATCCACCTTCTTAATGATTCCTGAAAACTGATAAAAGAAAAGATGTTCTGCTGAGTTTCGCTGAACTGCCCTTGTAAAATTGTTGCTATGAGTTTGCTCTTTTTTTGATATTAGTTATGTCTTCAGGCTTGTTCAGATCATTCAAAAGAATCTGTGGGACAGTGTGAGAAGTATTCGTCTCAGACTGTCTCACAGGCATACAAACGGTGGATCATGGTTACGAGAAGGCTGACTTTCTATAATAAGACAGTGGTGCGAATACATGTGCGTTTCTACCTACGCACTGCCACGTGAGTTTCATTTCTAACCACAGCGCTTTACAGCCTGATTTTTTTTTTTCTCAAGCCACCGAAGAGGTTCAAAGTGCAATGCAGCAGGTAATTTATTAAACTTTACTCTCCTCTTATTTGTTCAGGAAACTCATCTGGGACCTTCTTTACCCCCTTTCTCCACACCCACTATACACACACACACACATACACGCACACCCTTCAGCTGTGGTGCATGGATGAAATTAAAACAAACATGGACAGGGGAGTAAACTTTTCTAAATACTGACTTAATAAAAAACACTTCTAGTGAAAACAACCGCAGAGACCTGAGGGCCAGCAGATCTTTGTGTCAGCCTGTGCAGCTGCAGCGCAGATGAAGCTGGCTGTAAGCTCAGCCGTTCATGCCCCGGGCTGTGTTCCACCTCTGTCTGCGTGATCTTTTACGTCTTTGAGAAAGGCGGCTTGTAGCTGCTGTCCACAGTTCACGTAAGGCCCGCTTTCAGGATCAGACCTGAGGGAAATAAATCTGTTTCTCAGGGAAATGAATCAGAGTAAGCTCACCTTATAAGATGTTGGTTTGACTGATGCTGACATTAAACCCAATTTAAACCCAAATTAAGTTTGTGGACGTCCTGAGCTGTGTTGACAGGAGCGGTGAACTGGTGTGTGAAGGTTTGAGACATTTTGCGGTGTGAAAGAAGTTAACCATGACAAAAATAAGAGAAGCAGTCGGACTGTGGCTTAAGAAAAAAATTAAATTCTGTTCAGATCCGAGTATGCACAGACTTGCCCCGAGCGACAAAGCTCTGCAGAGAGCTCTCCATGGTTTCCTGCCAGCTCCTCATAAATGTGCTGTTTCTGAGATGGAGTTCTGTTCCTCCCAAGATTTTCCCCTTCCCATTTTAAACCTGCAGACGTCCGTCATCCTAGACTCATGGCGAGTTTTTAAGAGAGACGGCCTACTGAGGGAGAAACACCAGTTTAATCTTCTGTTTTAAAGCCATCTGTATTCAAAGGCAGCATTCGGCTGTGTGTCTTCCACTGGTTTTCTGCACAGTTGCTATATTTGATGTCAGGAGTTAAACTCTTGCTCAAAGTTTAAAGAAGAGTTATTTTAAATTAAGATAAACACAGACCACCTAGAGGAGGTATCTGTGTGGTGGGCTGAATTAGAATTTTCTGCCAAAAAGAGCTTGCTGTTCTGAGTCAAATCAGACCGTGTTTCCGCCTCCACTGACCCCCTACTGCATGCTAATGCAATCTATGCAATCTTGAGCAAGACAAAAAAGCTCTGGGATACAGGGAGTATTGTATTCGACTGAGCGCTCAACAGTTGCCTTGAAATGATCCAACATGTGGACAAAAACTGATTTTAAAACAATACAAAGGTTCAGTTTCTCTCCTTGGAAAGAACAGCCACTTTTGCCTGGTTTGGACCATTGTCCTTCCTTCAGTGATGAATCATCTACAGGCTACTTTCTTCTTTAATCATTAGGCCTACAAAACATCAGAGAACAGTATAAATGTTCATCAGTTTCCCAGAACCAATAATAATACCAGCTCAAAAGTATGTAGATATTCCAGTTTTATTCTCTTTTAAGGATCTGCACTCTGCGTGTTTCCAATCGTCCAATGGTCAGCCTGTGTGAACTGAGAACTGCTGCTTCCTGGATATTTTCTGTTGTTCAGACCATTCTCTGTAAAAGAGATGGTTGTGTGGGAAAATCCAAGTAGATCAGCAGTTTCTGAAATACTCAGAGCAGCGTGTCTGGCACCAACAACCATGCCATGTTCAAAGTTACTTAAATCACCTTTCTTCCCCTTTCTGATGCTAAGTTTGGACTTCACAGGTCGTCTTGATCATGTCTGCAGGCGTAAATCCGCTGCATTGCTAATTAGAGATTTTTAATGAGCAGTTGAAAAGGTGTACCTAATTAAGTGGCTTGTGAGCGCATACTGGCTTCAATTTTCCCCAAATAGCTCTCTGGATCGTTCTAGTTCCTCCACTGACTTCCTCTCTTGTTTTTTTTAAAATGTTTTTTTAATAATCAAGTCACCTCCTATATTATACCGTTCATGTCTCTCACCTCCCCTTTTGTTCCTTTCTGTTTCTCACCTTATTCCTTTGTTTATCTATCCATTTTTATTTTTCAGTGATAGGGAAGATTAATTTGACTCTTTACTCATCGGGCATGGCATACTGCGATATAAACGTATTCCTTAAAGAATTAAGATTCAGTGTTAATATTGTGCGTATTGGCAACTTTTCTATATGCATATATAACACTTTTCCATATTGGATGTGAAGTGAGATATCACTAAATTTGCTGTGCGAAGGTCTCAGCCACACTTCTGAGAAATCACACATTCCACTCTCTGGTCTGTCACTTGTCCCTGAGGTTTGGCAGCCTCCCACCCGGAGGACGTTTGACACCGGTTGATGATTAGTTTGGTGAAGGCAGCTGTCTGCAGCCCTGCTCCTCGAGAAAACAGTGTTGCACAACAAGTTACGACCGTGTCATCCACCCCCTCTGGAGCCACGGGGAAACGGTCAGCATTATTCGTCTTGAGAGGGATGGGATTGATTTAGAGGGAGACATCATAAGGGCTTACATACTCACACTGGACTTTGATTTTGAACAACCTGTTTCCTTAGCAACTGATCGCCCCGCAGACCTTTGGGGATAGCATGTGTGTTTGTTTTAGAAGTTGGCTCTTTATGGCTAGGAGTTGTTTTATATTGCGTTTGGACAGTGCCGTGACTTTGAAACAAGTAGCTGAAAAAAAGCAATAGGTGTATGCCTGGACACCTGCACGCTCGCACCATGAATGCGCACATTTGTATTCATAATTTGGGCGCTTTTCTCATTGATAACTCCCGCAGTTAACTAATTTAATCAAGGCACTTTGATTTCCCTTTGTAAGCCCAATGTGCTCTTGCAGCGAGCAAGCACGATGATTCTCACACAGATGCACAGATAATTATAATTCTTTGTCAGATGATTAGTGTTACTGAGAAAAATTTGATTTGGGAAAAAAAATGTGATGATACACAAGAAAATGGTGAGGAGATGACAATATTATCAGGGATGAAACCACATTTTCCTGGTTTTAGGGTTGTTTAGGATTCTCTCTTTTACTAGAGACGAGTGTATGTGTTACCATCCTGCATGCGGTGCTTTTATAAAGGTTTGCCATGAAATTACCACAAATGGGCCTTAACAAAGCCGGATGTAGAGCGTGGTTGTTTCTGGTGATGTGCTGCGAAGGCTGTGAGGGCATCCTGTCGGTCTGTGTCAGTTTGTTAAGGTGATCTGTGCACTGCAGAGGGATGATGTTTTTCTTAATTGCGAGTTTTAATCTGAAGCGCTGGGAACACAGAGTAACTAAAGCAGAGCGTGACTCGACAGTTTCCTGCCACAGGCGGCAAGAAAAAGCACTTATCTACAGTCCAGCTGTTTTCCCCCTTTTAGATACCTCCATTGTACCCGTCATCGACCCCGTGAGGTTTTTGTGTCTCTAATTTTCTCTCTGACTGAGGGACACCCAAGGATCAGGAGCTGCTATTGATCTGCCAGCGAGCCAATTTGTTGTCAGAAGCACTTGGCTTGTTCATTATCAGTTTTCCTTGGCGAAGAAAAACATGAGGGGGCTCTCATTTCGTTCAGATGCCCTTGTGAAGCGGAAGGGGAGGTGGAGAATGAAAACAAGTTAGACGTGAAGCGAGGGCGCGAGAGAGCCAAAGCAGATTGCCAATGAGAGCCTCCGAGTGGGAGGCAGCATAAGTTGGTTCGAGGAAAATTTAACAACAGAGGACAGGAGGCTGAGGCAGTGTCTCCTCTGTGCTTGTTTGACCTGCTATTAACCTGAGTGTACTTGGCAGAGACGGCAGCACTGCTGTCTGATGTGTCCTTCAGCAATGGCCAGCTAAGACTACCTGTAGCGCGACTTGGCATAATTAAACTGAGCAGAGTGAAGTTAAATGTGACAAAACCCTGACTCATTCATCAATATGACTGATGCCTCTTATATGTTGGGCTAGCAGCAGAGAGTAGAGAGAAACTTTTCCAGCTGAGCTGAACAGAAGAACTCTAATACGGCTTTAATTTAATAGACGCTTAATAATGGAGTTTAAAGTTTAAACTCTCTTCTGATTAGTGGAAGAACAAATGAATTATTTTTCAGTAAGAGCTACCCAGATGTACAAATAGCATATGAGATAACAGGGCAGTGTCCATACTAAGCACTGATGTAAGACCATTTCTTGGAATAGCTATACTGTGGAGCTGACTAATGGACAGGTGATATCATAATGACCTTCGAGTACTTATGTGACTTCATTTTCTGGAACCTTTGTCCAATGCGTAACTGCAAAACATTTGCAATTAATTAGCTCAATTTGCTTATCTCAGCAGTGGCTTTGGGTTTATTTGCATTAGATCGATGGCTGCAGATCTGCACTAACATCTGTGTGTGGGCTTTCTCTCCCAGAGCGTCCAGTGAATGCGGACCAGCAGGAGCGGACCTTGCTGAAAGGCGTGTTCAGCGTCAGGAAGGGCAAGACTCAGCTGCACAAGTGGGCCGAGCGGCAGGTCATTCTCTGTGGCACCTGTTTGATCGTGGCCTCTGTGAAAGACAGCCTCACCGGGAAGATGCACATCCTGCCCCTGGTGGGGGGAAAGGTGAGAGTTCAGGGTTTGAGCTTGGACAGCCTGAAAGGGCGGTAAGCTTTCACTTTCTCCAGGGTGGAGGACATGCTCCAAGCTGTGCGATAACACTCTTCAACAACACAGCTGGGTTGGTCGTCTGGATAAAGTTAAAAAGATGACATGCCTGCAGAACCGTGTCATGAAAAGTTCTCAGTTTATTCCTCCTCAGCCAACAGAGAATGCGAGCTCCTCTTACTCAAAGATTAGGAAAGCTGCACACTAAAGCACAAAATTCATAAAACAATCTGCGTTTAAAGTTTGTGTTTGAGCTGATAAAACTTCAGCGGCACACTCAGTATCACCATGTGAAACCATAGATTGTATATAAAAGATGGAAATGATCGGTTGGCAGCTTGGTGGTTTGAAACTGAAAATGAAGAGCGAGTGGTGGCTTGGTTTGAAAAACCGAAGGACACTGCACACTTGTCAGTCACACACTACTGTGTATTCCTTCTGAGCTTTTAATAATGTCTTCGTTATGGACGCTAAGACCCTAAACTTTCTGGTGACTTGTTTTCCTATAAGCCTCTACACAACCGGGCATATTTTGGAAATCATAGTATCTCCCCCTGTTGGCCATTAGAAGGAATGCAGGTTTAAAGGACTTCCACATTGGCAAGTTTTAGATCTTGAATGAATTCTCTACTAGCATAACAGAATCAGTGTTGCTCTTGGAGTTGCATTGTGGGTAATGTGTGTCCCAGGTTTTCTTTTTCTGTTCTTTTTTCAGTTGTGCTGAATGAGTCCAACAGTGTCACAGAAATGCAGAGTTAAATGTTTTTGTGCTATCGCTGTAGTCTTTGTGTTCTACAGCTGCTGTTTTATCCCAGTTGAACAGATTTAAACATGTTATCTAAGGGCTTTTTTTGGAAATGTCAAAATCAGAATCACTGAGCGTAGTAGTCAAAACCACACTAAAAGAAACAAACACAAAATCACCACAAATTAAATCTGTCTGTTCAGTGTTTATCCTGATCTCATCTCTGTGTTGTCTTTGTGTTGAGGTGGAGGAGGTGAAGCGGAGGCAGCACTGTCTGATGTTCAGCTCAGCCGGATCTCAGGCTCAGACATACTTTGTCAACTTTGACACACTTGCAGACTATCAGCGATGGCACCGGCAGGCGTCAAAAGTAAGTGAAAGGCGAGCATGCGTCACTCTCTGTACATTAAACATTCACTAGCTGGGACCACATCCTCACTTTAGGTTTGACGGCCTTTCTAGTAGGTAACGGCAGATGGTGTGAACATGAATTGAGGCTGCGGTTAGGGGAAGACCTCAGATGGGACTGGTGGGCAGTAAATCAGTATCTCCTGTGTTTTTTTAAACTTAAATCAGAATGTCTGTGGGTCAGATGATGAATGTATTTTTGTATTTGTGTGATATACAATAAATCCATGGCCCTTTAAGAGACTTCTATAAGCTCTTCTAAAAGAAAATCATTGTCTCTGCACTGTGCAGATTGCTTTGTCTCTAATATCCTAATTAATGTCTGTTGTGCTGCGGCTCCTTCTTGGAGCTGAACAGCCTCTGTGAGAGCCTCCACAGAGGCAGAGCCAGCATACAATTAGCCATGGAAGGAGAAAGCCAACAGAAATAAAGAAAATCCAATTAGCTGCAGATTCATGCTAAGTCCAAGATCTCTTTCTTTCACGGTGGTATGGATTACTGGGTTAGAGGAGCCTGTTAGCGAACTGTATTTTAGCTGAGTGTTAGACTAGAGGTTTCTATGGAGACTGCAGCTGATGACTGATGAAGGTTTTTGGTGGATTTGGGCCAACGTTTATGCTACATCGCTTAAATCATAAGCCCGTGTCTGTGTATGAGGCTAACAGAGTCAGCAAGTGCATTTGTGCTTTCTTAGCACTTCTGGATATCTTGGAAGTCAGACTGTAAAAAAAAATATATCAACAAAGACGAGTTGCATTTTACAACAAATCCTGATCACGATGAGGAAATATACATTTTATCACATTAACAACGACAATTCAGTGTTTGTCAGATGTTAATTGCTGCAAAAGAAACTCGCATCATCTTAGGCACTTAGATTGTTGAGCGTTTAGCTATTTGAAGAACATTTCTTTATATTTTGCTTTCAAAGAGACAGACTTTCTTCTGATTTTTTACAAGTTGTCTTAAGCAATAGCCCTCCAGGCTTTATGTGTGTGTGTGTATATTATATATATATATATATATATATATATATATATATATATATATATATATATATATATATATATCTATATATATATATATATAGATATATATCTATATATATAGCAAATGAAAAATCAAAACTGATAACATAGCAGCTAAAATGCACTTTTAGTCACTCAAAAGTAATGTCCAAGTCTGTGGAGATTTTAATCAAGTCCAGCCTGACTGGACTAGATATTTCTCAAGAAATGGCTTTTACTTTTATAGATGCCATTAACACATTTTACAGAATCTCAATGCAATATTAAACTGTGATGTTGTAACTCAAGCTGTGATCAGCTGTGCTAGTGGCCCAATTGCTCCAGTTTCTCAGCTTTGCAGCGAATTCTGTGTCACATTGATTAAGGACTGAACCACCCATCGTACCTAAACTGACATTTCTTTGCTGCGTTTCATAGTTTCAGTGTTGAATTACAAAGCAAATAATTTAAAACAGCAAAATCTGTCCCGACCTTCCAGTTCAATCTCAGAGTGTCGCATCACTGATTTATTTTTTTAAGAACAGAGGGCGTCTGTCCTGCGAGTTGTTTTGTGGGAGAAGAGCAGTTTCGTCTTTATCAGCCAGTGACGTGATGCCATGCTTGACTGAGCAGCCATCCCATTTTCTGCGTAGCTGCACAGTGTGCAACTCTGGAGCTAATGGGGGAGATGATTGTCAGAGTAGACTGACTTAGCACTGCTACATAGCCTGGACTGATGGCCAGCGTGTAAACTATAGTCTCCCAGGTCTGTGAGGAAAAAAATCCAGTGACAACTGTCGATACAATCACACCCTCCCTGGTGCTTAAAATTTATGTGGAAAAAGTTTCACAACAGCACTACAAACTGGACAGGATCACAAGGCATCAGCAACTCTATAAAATCGCTGTCATGTGAGCAGGTGTGTGGTGAACGGAGCGTGTAGGAGTCAGCAAATGGAACTAAACTCAAAATCAGAGCTTTGTTGCAAAAAAAACAAAACAAAAGGCAGATACAAAACTAAACAATAACAGGACATAATATGAACTGACAGGCAGAAGACTTCACCTACAATGAGGGAGAAGCAAACAATGTGTACAGAGGAGGGTGATTCAGGGAAGTGGACGCACATGGGAACACAGCTGAGCTGAATCATAACTAACGAGACAGGGAAGGCAAACCTGAACCGTCTCTCACGCAGGACAGGTGACTATCAAAATAAAACAGGAAGAAACACACACTAAGACTCAGACTAGGACACTTGAACAGACATTAACAGAAAGGGACAGGACTATAGACAAGTATTAATTAGACAAGACAGGGAATGCAGACAGAACGCAGTGAGATCAGACAGACACGGGGATGTGACCGGTGAGACAGAAAGGATAACAAAACACAGAGACAAGACTGGGACAGACTGGACATGAAAGGGGCACTCACATAATGACGAAACAGAAATAACAAACTCGGATGCACTAGAGAATGCAAATTTCAGGGCTAACTATTACAAAGCTTGAATATAAACACTTCATAAATTTAAAGGAACGATTAAAGAATCCAGAACAAACTCAAACCTGACACACACACACACGCATGACGATCAGTTTTCTGAAAAAAAAAAAGAAAACCATGATGATGGTAGGCTTTAAGACAGGGCTGTTATATAGACAGCATAAGCCAGAGGTGTCAATTGTAAGGCCTGGGGACCAGTATCTGAATTGCTTTGGAAAATGTCCCCCAGACCTCCCCCATGGACATTTATACTACACCAGTTAAGTAATAGATAAGTAATGCAAAGATTTGAATGGCAGAAAAGTTCTTGTTTTTTTTCTTTTTTTAAAAAATTTGTTTGTTTTTATTACAGTGTGTCCAAAGTTAGAAAGAGAAAAACAAAAACTGACATTTTTTGCTAAGTTTTATAGAACCTACAGGACAGTCTCGGCATTGAGTGACCAGAACTTTTCTGTAATTATTCACAATTATTTCTTACAGTTAAAGCCCAAACAGTCATGCTGACAGATTACTTTCTTCATTTACTACAGAAGCGTCTTCTTATCGTGTAGAAAAATGACATGCTGTTGTAATTACATGATGTTTTTAATACTAAGATAACCCTAGGATTAAATTTGCAGTTAAACATCTGTACAGTGACAGAAAGGGGAGTTTCACTGGTCTGTGGGCTGTATTTGCCCCGTGATATAAAGTCATTTTGACATCCAATGCATAAGCTGTACCTAACATACTGGCAGCACAATGCAAATCATCGTGCTTTTGGTTAATAAGATCGGACTTTAACTGGTTATTCTGTTACTGTTTTAACTGTCGCTTTCCTAGAAACTTCTTGTACTGGAATGTGGGAAACTGTCTGAGTTAATTCTTGATGAGGCAGCTCGGTAGTGCTGATAAGGAAGTCAGTGGAGCTCAGTTTTTGTCATATATCATAAAGCTGAGCACAAATTACTACTTGACCATTGACTTTTAAATAGACGACAAACACGTAGCTAATATGTCGTTCGAAATTGAATCATCGGATGTGAGCTCGTAGCTCTCAGTTTTAGAAATGTTGCCTGACAGTTGTAGTTGTGGTTGCACCATGTCATATTTATTTTAATGTAAAAATTTTAGACATAGCCAAGTTTGCATGTAAGAGTGATGCTTTAGCTACGTGCCGAGTTTATCTTTGATTGTAATTTGCTCTTTCTACATTCAGGCAACAGGCCGCGTCAGTAAAAGCTGACAGGACGTGACAAAAGAATATATATATATGTGTATATATATATACATGAATTGTAGGCACTTCAGGTTTCTGATTTTTAAACTCAGTGTTAACTCAGTCTGCTTGTGTCTGCATGTGTGTTTAGGTGGTGTCTCAGACGGTAAGCCTAGTGGACTTGTCCTGCTACAGTCTGGAAGCAGTGCCTGAATATCTGTTTTACAGTCAGGACATTACCCATCTCAACTTGCGACACAACTTCATGAGCCTGCAGGGACCTGGAGGCCTGCTCAACCTCCCCAGGTAACCACATGAAATCAAGTGAAACATCTTTGCAAGAAAGAGATGGTATTACATCGTCCTGTTGCTGGAAAGCACACTATCATATCCGTATGGTGCTAAGTATCTGTCTCGCTGAACTATGCCTTGACCACTGAAATGAATTCCCAGTGCTTGTTATTTTGATGGCCGGGGCTTTGGAAAGCTTTTATCAGTCAAACCTTAAACTTGACAGTTGCCTTCACTTAGTTACTTGTTGGGATGGAAATTAGTTATTCAATAATATCACAAAACATTTTGTTGTTTGTTCACTAATTATGCGCTTTATTAGATAGTATTTTTAATATTTGAATAATAATTCATGGATTACTATGTTTCTCACTCTAGTTATTTTCCAGTTAGTCTGCTGTTTCAGTGTTACTGTGAGCATATGTTGTACATCTCTTTGTTATCACACATTTAATGATCCCCACTCATTTGTGTCATATCTGTGTGGCTTTCATTACATGGGGCATGGATTTAGTTGCATGTCCTTGCTCCTTGGAGCTGAGCCTGTTTAAACAAGCTGAGGTCATTAGCACATTGCTATAAATTGTGACTCAACCCGCTTTAGTTTCTCTTGAATGCCTGTTTGAATAGGTGTTAGTGTACTGAATGCATGCTGTTATAAAATGATTCTTTTCTGCAGCTTACTAAGAAGACTGGTTTCTCCTTCACTGCTCTTCTTAATGTTGTCTTTAGAATAAAATAGGTGAGCAATTGTCGTGGACAGGCTGACAGATGAGGTCAGGCAGGAGTCTCTGTGGACTATGATGTTCGCAGACGTAACTGCAGAGAGCAGGTGGAAGAAAGCCTGGAGAGGTGGAGTTAAGCTCTGGAGAGAAGAGGAATGAAAGTCAAGAGACGCGAGACGGAATACATGTGTGAGAGAGATGGGGTCAAAGATCCAAAGCTATGGACAGCACAGAAGAGAGGAGAAGAAGTAACTGCAGGCAGGGTGGAGTGGGTGGAGACGAGCGTCAGATGTGATTAGTGACAGAAGGATAGTAGCAAGAGTGAAAAGGATGATGTACAACGCCGTAGTGACACCTGCTGTGATATACAGTTTAGAAACCTTGGCACAGACGGAGGTGGAGTTGAAGATGGCAGAGATGTAGATGCCGAGATTGGAAACGAATATATCAGAGGAAAAGCTCAGGTTGAAAAGTTTGGAGATAAAGTTAAAGAGTCAATCCTGAGATTGTTTGGACATGTGCAGAGGCGGGATAGTGGATACACTGGACAAAGGAAACTGAAGATGGAGCTGCCAGGCAGGAGGAAAAGCAGAAGACCACAGAGGAAGTTCATGAATGTAGTGAAGAAGGACATTCAGAGGGTTGGTGCGATAGGAGAGGATGCTAGGGTTAAGGTGAGATAGCGGCAGATGATCTGCTGTAGCGAGCCTTAAAGGCGGCAGCTGAAAGAAGAAGGAGAAGAATATTACATGTGAATAGTGTTGTGACTCATGACACTCCCAGCATCTGGGCTGCAAAATGGGAGGTGAAAATTAGTAATCAAGATATAACTTTGTGTATCACATGTGTCGCAGATGTGCACATATTGATGCTGATCTTTTTGGAATTTCTAGTTGTGACCACAGGGGTGTGATTACATGTTTTAATCAACAAATGCACATGAAGAGAGAAATGAAAATCACATGTATGTGTTGTATGCAAAGCAGGCCTGGCCTCTCTAAACTGAGATATCAGCTGTTAATATCAGGGAACTGATAGGAGTGATTTAAATACATATATGTGTGTGTATTTAAATCACTCCTATCAGTTATGAATACTGTTCTTTGTTGCCTGCCAGAGGAATAACATGGTGAAGCCTGCGGCAGCATTACAAAATATTACAGAACTCCCACCGTGCAGCACACGTCCAACAATGTTCACCAGAATATTGAGAAGTGCTGTTCAGCCTCTGCTGGAGGGTGGACAACATGAGTTTAAACTATTTTTACTGCTCTTTCACCACAGTGTGCTGAACCAGTCATCCACTGAAGAACAATGACAAAAGCAGAACCACAAATAAACATTTACCTCTCGTACTTTAACTTACGTGATTCGATTGCTGTTTTGTTTGAGACATAAAGCCCGTCTGTGTTCTTTTTTATATCGACCAGTTTAAACTTTTTTGAGAGCAGCATGTCTGTGATACATCACAGTGATGAATTCAAACACAGTTTGATGGTCTTGGTGGTGTTCGTTCCTGATATACTATTTTTTTTTGCAAATGCAGATAATGTAGATCGTAAACAAAGTGAGCCTGTAGACTTCACATTCACTTTTTTCTTTTGTCAGGTTTTCTCAGCTGAAGAGCCTGAACTTATCTCATAACCGTCTGGGTGTGTTCCCCGAGTGTGTGTGCGAGATCCTCACCCTAACTGAACTCAACCTCTCCTGTAACAGTCTCCGCGCCATCCCTGTACAGATAGGCAACCTTCAAAGGTTTGGCACACGTCTAGTGCACACAGTGCGTACATTGCATAGGTACACTTTGTTGAGATATCAGTGAATAGCAGCACAGACAAAAGATGTTAGAAATGTCAGTTAGATGTCAGAGTTGCAAAATCATAAGGCGCATTAAATTACATTTTTCGAGAAGGATGCAATAATTATTTTTCACCATTGTGGTTTGTACTTTTAATCCACTATACACATAATGAGGGAATAAGGGAGGTGAAATGGATAGAACATTTTGTTATGCACTCTGATAAAATAAAGCTAAATCATGCAGGATTTCCTAGGACGCTGTGCAATAGATAATGGATACAAATACAAATTGTTGTGAGCAGATATTTTGTCCGATCTCTAAAGTAAAAGAAAGCAAAGGCCTGTTTTGTCCCTTTCTTCTCTTAGCCTGCAGACGCTGTCTTTGGATGGAAACCACCTCAGCTCCCTGCCTGAAGAGATGGGTGGCCTGTTTCAGCTCAACAGCCTGGGGCTTTCCTTCAACAGCTTCTCTCACGTCCCTGCTGTGCTGGAGAGATTGAGTGCAGTTGACAAGCTGGCTATGGCTGGGAACAGAGTGGAGAGTCTGGATTTGTGCACTCTGGTCAGAATGAGCCACCTGAAAAACATTGACCTCCGGTAAGAGGCCAGTGAGGAACAAACAGCTCTCAGCATCTGTGCTTCCCTTTGACTCATCTCACTCTGTCTTATCCTTCTCTGCTTGGTCTTCTGCTCAGCCATATGTTATTGAGTAGAATAATGCTGGATCAGGATATAATATTTAAAAGGATCCTACCAATGACTGTCATTCTTTCAATGCCTATGAAGAGAGGTGGCAGGTGGAGAATAATTCTGTGCTGCCAGTTATCTGCAAGTTCCTCTTTTGTCTCTTTCTCCATTACTTCAGGACATTTAATGTCAGGGCTGCATTCACCTAAGCCTTACCTATTTATTTAACAAATGTTCATAGATGGCACATTTCCTCTGAATAAATGCAGTGTCCTATTTAACACCAGGGAGCTGTCCAGAATTGCACTTTTCACTGCACTGCAGCATTAAACGGTTTTAGGCGTGCAGTGCCCTGAAGAAAATTTTTTATCCCTCCCTGATTTCTTAGTTGTTTTACATACGTGTCATATTTTAATAATACACAAATGTAACCCGAGTAAATGCAAAATGTCGTTTTTAAATTAAGATTTTCGTTATTAGGGGAAACAAGCCAAACAAACCTACTCGACCTTATGTGAAACACTAATTGCCCCCTAAACCTAATAACTGGTTGTGCCACCCTTGGCAGCAAGAACTGCAGCCAAGCATTTGCAGTAGCTGGCAATTAATGTTTCATATTGCTGTACAGGAATTTTGGTCCACTCTTCTTTGCAGAATTGTTTTAATTCAGCCACACTGGAGGGTTTTTGACCACAGACGGCCTTTTTACGGTCCTGTAAAAGCATCTCAATGAGATTTAAATAATCTCAAACAGACTTTGACTAGGCCACTCCACCAATCCTGGATTTTCTTTCTTTTTTTTTGAGTCAATCAGAGTTAGAGTTGCAACCACCACCATGTTTCACTGTTGGTATGATGTTCTTTTTTATAAAATGCTGTTGTGGCATGGTGGTTAGTCCAGTAGGGTAGATAGGATAGAGGAGGACAAACACACAGATTAGAGAACCTGTAACTGTTGCAGAACGTGATCAAAGCTGCCTGGGTTATCGCAAAAATTCCCTGGTGCCTGATATCACACTCAGAGACAAGGCAAAGGAGCAACCCGGGTCGGCAGGGAGAGAGAGGGAGAGAGACAGTGAGTGTTGGAGCGGGGAGAGTAACAGATCTGGCTACACTGTGAGAAGTTTTATGCCAGATGTAACGGGCCTCAAACCTTCCAAAAAGTTCCACTTTTCTCTTGTTAGTCCACAGAATATTTTCCCAAAAGTCTTGGGGATCATCAAGATGTTTTTTCACAAATGTGAGACCAAAGACCAGATCTTTGTGCAGTTTTTAGGTGGCAGTTTTGACCTTAACCGAGGCAAGTGCCACCTGCAGTTCTGCAGATGTTGTTTCTGGCTCTTTGGTGACCACCTGGATGGGTCGTCGATACCCAAATTTTGGTAGGCCGGCCACTCCTGAAAAGGTTTATCTCTCTTTCAAGTTTTCTCTATTTATGGATAATCGCTCTTACTGTGGTTCACTGGAGTCCCAAACCCTTAAAAATGGCTTTAAAACACATTCCAGACTGATAAATGTCACTGACTTCTATCTAAGCTGTATTTTTACATCATGGTATGATATGTTGCTTTTTAAGGTGTTTTAGCCTACTACTTCTCGGACAGGAAGTCTGAAATCAAGAAATCACTCTATTGAAGAAAAATCTTTTGAAAAAATCTTGTTAATCATACTTAATTCATGATTCAATGCTTGTTACTTTTCACAGAGGGTGAGGTAGGTTTGGATAGTTTTTTCCCCTTAATATCTGAAATCTTAATTCAAAAACTGCACTTTGTATTTACTTGGGTTATCTTTATCTGATATTACAATTTGTTTGATGATCTGAAACATGTAGGCGTGGCAAGTATTAAAAAAAAAAACCCAATAAGGAAGGGGGAGGGTACTTTTTCATGACACTGTACCTGTACTGTGAATGTGAGAACGCAAATCATCAACATAGTTGGATCTGACATTAAGTGGCCTTTAACCTGCCAGCTCCCTATCACATGGCTGACTGAGCCTGCGTGAGGATAGCACAGGAAATTGTCCAATAAATTTAAGCGAGCGAGTGGGTGTCATGTGTCCTACCTCCTGCATGCTCTATCCTGGAAGCGCAGTTCATTTCCAGCAGAACGCATTTGAAGTAAACTATCTCCTGCTGTGTGATATACTGTAGGATGTGAGTAAGGAAAACTTCTAACAGTGTCCTGAATTGATTATCCTGCCATTGTTCCACTCTGTATATGCCGGCCTCTAAGCAGTTCACAAATAAACGATATGTCATATGGAGGGACGGCAAAGAGAGGACCTGACAGCAAGATGCAGAGCCTGGCGAGGCAGAAAACAAAATGAGCCTTTATTGACCAAAAGCAAAAACAAGAAAACACAAATTCCAGAGGAATAAAAAAATAAAAAGAATACGGAAAGATACAAGGCACAAGAGACTGACAAAGGGCAAAGAGAAAAACACGACTATATGAAAACAGAGGGATGATTATACAACGCAGCACAGCGAGAAAGAACTCTGCACCATACAAGTGGGGTGTCTTGCTCAAGGGGACCTCCGTGGCTGGTAAACTGGGATAAGAAAACATGCTAATTTTTCTTGTGGTGCGAAGATTAAGCCGGCAACCGTTCCTCCAACCACAGCAAGATAATTTCTCAACCTTGTGAGTTAAGTTGTGGTTTGCAGGCTATATTTATAAGGACCAAGGTGCATCTGTGGTGAATTTGTGCTGGCAGCTCTCATAAAAGATGGATGAGATACTAAAGAGCATTTATCTGAGTACAGTGATGTACCGTGCACTCCTGAAATCAGAATGTATTTCCTTTTCGTTTCACCATGTGAGGAAGGTGTTTTTAAACGTATTACCGGCATCAAATGTTGTGATGTGATATTTTAAAAGATAAACTGATTTGGGACAGCCCTAAAAATCATGCCACTTGCATACAAAATCATTTTTTTCTGTGCTCTGTTCTCTCTGTTAAATATAGGCTGAATGGATTGCGGTGGGTGAAAAGTGAGAATCTAGAGGTAGTGAGCCAGGTGACCCAGCTGGACTTGCGAGACAACTGCTTAGAATCGCTAGACCTCAGCTCTGTGTGCAACCTGGAGACTCTGCACTGCCAACGCAACCAGCTGGGGACACTCACACTCAGCGGTTTCACACTGCGCATGCTTCATGCCAGCAGCAACCGTGAGTCAAATAGAGCGTCAAGTAGCTGCTATTAATGCATCACTGGCTATTTGTCTGTATGTTCCTGCCCTTCCCTCCACTGTTACATGCATCATGTAAGTGCACGTAGGAATGGTCCAGATGTTTGGTTGATGATTGCTGTCTTTATCTGCCTACAGGCCTTACAACAGTCAACATCTATCCAGTCCCTAACCAGCTGACGCACATGGACCTATCACAGTGAGTTCTGGCTGGGAATAAGAAGTGGCTACAGAGACGCTGATGTCTAAAAATAGTGTCTTTGTCTTTGTGCTCATTAATCTAGTTCTGCTCAGTGTTTACGTGGTTGTAAATCAACATGAATACTGAAATAGATCATTATCACCCAACAACCTCAAAACAGATATTCTGTGTACTTATTTAACCGTTACAGGATTTGGAGTTACAATATTTATGGAAAATTTATGGGACTTGGAGGAATTGTAATCATCGCTTTGTTTTTTATCATGTCAGCAAAGGCAGCTGAAGCCCCTTTGCACTATATTCTCATCCTTTCAGCTGTTAGAGTCACTTTCCCTGTAGGGATTAAATAATAGCTGGATAGATGAACGAGTAAAAGATGCGCAAATCTGAGAAATCTCTTTTTAAGGTCACGAACCTTTCAAACTTTGAAATAGGCCAGTGGTTAAATAAGCTGTCTTGTGTTTTTGCCAGTGTGAAAAACATCTGCGCAATTTCTTTCTACCAAACATCTATCCCCAACTGCACGCACTAATTGTTTTTGTTAAAGTACAGATCATTTGCAGGCCTAAATGGCCCTGGAGAATATTGGTTTGGCCTGACCAACTGCTCAGTTCGTGTGTGTGTCTGTGTGTGTGTGTGTGTGTGTTGAGACAGGAACCTCTTGGAGTATCTTCCAGACTGGGTGTGTGACTGCAGAAAAATTGAGATGCTGGACATTACACGTAACCTCCTGTCGGAGCTTCCTTCCAGGTTATGGAACTTTTTTTTTAAACGTTTTTGCATAAATTGAATTTATTCTGCCTGTCGTTTAATAAACAGCTGCCTAAAATCCATAATAATGAGATACGGTGTTACACATTCTTTCTAACTACTCGCATGGATGCCAGTTGGTGCAGATAAAGACCATTTTTTACAGTAGTGAAAATGTGGTGTGAGGTTTTCTTGTGGAGGACAGTGTCTGTGTGTTTTGGCTGCTACATTAAAACGTGGCCATCTTATAGTGCCTGGCTCAGAGTACCCTCATTCACTGCCAGGCTCTAGTATTTGTATCGGACAACAGTGAATGAATCAGAAAAGACTTTTGAAAACTGGATGCTGCTCCCCTGTCTTCTGTACGCACTCATAACTTTGTTGCTGGTATCTGGGGGGAAAAGCTATTGTGCTAGTTTGTATGGGCAGGTAAACTGTAGGTCATAGGTCACGGATAGATTGGTGAGGGCTACCAACCACCCGCAAAGTTTCATAAGTGCTTTTTCTTGTCCTGATCTTGCTCTGTGATGTGTCCTCTGGGCTCCAGCAGACTGCTTAACAGCTTGAGTTTGAGGAAGCTGCTGACGGGGTGCAACCGCTTGCAAAGAGTGCCTGAACTCCTTGACCATGTCCCTCTGGAAGCCCTGGACCTCCAGCACAACATGCTAGCTGAGCTTCCAGAGAGTCTGTTTCTGAAGGCCTTAAAGTAAGTCAGAATCTCTGTACTCGCTCCTTCTTTTTTCAGTGGCCCTTTTGACTTTTTCATGTTATCATTTGAGTCCTTTATCAGCTGGTTCGTCTGCTTTGAAACTTTTATTGGCAGTGACTTCCCTGTTGTGTTGCAGCGGACAGTCGTTGTACTACAGCTCATTGTTTTGGGAATGAAGTGGAGATTATAGGAAGAGATTGTGGTCAAGATCAGTGGAGCATTCCACGCCATAACTGGAGATTCATTTTCTCTCCTGTTTCCTGTGTGGTAAATCTTATAACACCCATTAGCAGTTCAAATGGTCTAATGCACTTTACTGTCTCTATTGCCGAGATGTAATGGGAGTGACTACTTTGTGCATTATGGGTTTCCTGAGAGGGATGTTAGGAGGGTGATTTTTATTCCAAATAAAATAGGTTACAGAATACTAGCTACCCATCTGAAAAATGCAATATAATGTAACCGTTTATTCAAAAAATGTACTGTAATGTAACTTATTAAATTTAATGGTCTTTTTTTTATTACTTAGCTACTTACTTATTACTTACTTAATTTTTGATACCATGGTGTAGCGGCTAACATATTCGTGTTACACAAAAAAGATCCCTGTTTTGGGAGCAGAGAAAGAGCCTCAGGGGATCACAGACTGGTCCCAAACCTGGATTAATGGGAGGGGTGTGTTTTGAAGGGAATCCAGTGTAAAATCTGTGACAGATCAAACTCACGATCCAACTGCTGTGGCCATTCCTTGGGAAATAAGGGAGAAGATGGCTGAAAGTACCTACCTAATCTTTCTTTATTACTTTATTAAATGTTATGAACTGGGTAATAAAGAAACTACTCTGCAGGCTGTAGGTGTTTCTTCAGGTTTGGTAGAATGATAGAATTTTGATTGCTGGTAAACAAACTTTAGCGTATAAAGTTATGTTTTTATCCCTTAGCCATAAATGACTGATGGGATACTGTTGTCACCCTCTCGGGCAGGCGGTGTGGACACCCAAGTTTGTCCATGCGATAACTCGAGAACGAGGTGACTTAGAATTTGAAATTCATGCCATAGGTGTGTCTGCTTAAAATGTCACACAAGTGCAGGTAAACTTTCTGAAAATGACCAAGGATTTTCACATTTATACCATAATAATCTACTAGGAGGCTGGCAGGTAGCACTGGCAGCCTGCAGTATTTTATTTTTTTGAAAGTTCAGAATGAAAGCAGCACTGAAAATCGAAGAGAGGCAGTGCAAATTCAAATCTCAGAGCTAATCAAAAACGATAGCATATTAATAGAGGTGGCCAAAATGTATAGAACAACTCCTTGTAAGCCATCGTACCTTTTATAGGTTTTTTTCTCCAACTACTTAGTGACCCAGAATGTCCAGAGATGAGCATCCAGGTCAAAAAGAGTCACATTTTAGCTCATCCACCCCATTTGTTGTACTCTGAGCATGTGCTCATTAAGAAGGTAAAGGGTTTTGATGCAGTAGTCTCCAGATCCAAGACGATTTTCTCCTACCGGAGACAACCTTAACCTCATGGATGTTACTCATTTGTAATTAAAAGCATTTTAAACAGTATATATATTTTAACTAGGTTTCTCAGTAACTAACTGAATACAACTACATTTAATTTTTTATTTAACTATGTTAAACATAAAAAAAGCCAGACCTCCAAATAAGCTGTAAACTTCATCGTGGTGTGTATGAGCTGCAGAGATGTCAGTGCACGTTAGTAATGTCTGAGGCTGGTTTATAACAACAGTGTGATGAGGTTCACTCCTCACTGGGTCAGAGGGACAAGTTTTATTACTTTACAGTACATGATAAACAGAAAAATGACTTGACACCAATTACATAACAACCATTGGAGCTCATATTACTGGCCCACTTTAATGCGCAGGGTCAATGAAATGCAAATCAATGCTCCACTTGCAAGAATAAATTAGAAGAAGGCTTTTTATGTTAGAAAATGTGGAAGCTCCTAAAATCTCTATAATTCTTTAAATGCAGATTTCAGACGCCTCAGTCGTCTTCGTTTCACTGCAGAAGCTGAGGCCACCTGGAATATTATTTAATTTGCAGTTAAGCATGTTTCATCACAAACAGGGTGAAAACGTGTCGTAATTAAATTCAATTTGCACCCGGCCTCTCAAACACCACCAGACTGAGCTCGCTTCAGTTTCACCGAAATATACTCTGTCGAGTATATTCAATATGAGAATCATGCGGTGTTACTGATACCGTTTATCAGTCATCGACAGTCTTCAAAACCTTTTAGCTTGAACATCATCTGCGGTAAACGGGATGTGAATGGGTGGGTGCGTTCCTCAGATGCACTGCTGATTACTTGTTAACTGTTTTTCTGTTTGTCTTCCCTTACAGCCTGAAATACTTAAACGTGTCAGCCAATGCCTTGGAAAGCATTCCGCCGAGCAGCCAATCAGAGGAGAGCCTCAGCACACTCCAGGAGCTCTACCTGACGGGGAACAACCTGAGCGAGAACTGCGGCGCTCTGCTGGTCGGACACCAGAACCTGCGGATCCTCCACATTGCCTACAACCAGTTACTCTCATTCCCTGCCAGGTGAGTTCTCCTACCTTCTGTGTGTCTTAACTATTAGTTTAAACCAAGGGTGCAAATTGAACCCTTTTATGCACCCACAAAATACTTTATGAGGATCAACAAAATGTGTGGTGCTTCTTTAGGGTTACTGTGCAGTTAAAGAAGTTATTATTAAGAATCATTACTGAAGCATTACTTGCATTACAAATTCAAATGTCAGTTTTCCCCGTTTCAGCCCAGCTGTTATTGTTTCATGTTTGTGTGTCTTTAGTAAGCTAAGTAAGCTGGAACTGCTGGAGGAGCTAAATTTAAGCGGCAACAATCTAAAAACAATACCCTCCACTGTGTCCAGCTGTAAGAGACTGCACACCCTCATAGCACACTCGAACCACATCAGCGTCTTCCCAGAGATCCTCAACCTCCCCGAGATCAAGGTCAGGCCCGTTGCAGTTTTCTTTGTCTTACGTGATCAACTTTAAGCGTGTTTCGGCTCACGTGCGTTTTGCATCTCTTTAGCTTGTCGATCTAAGCTGCAATGAGCTCACTGAGATCCAGCTGCCCGATTCCCTGCCTGCCTCTTTACAAGAGCTGGACCTGACAGGCAACAGCAGCCTGATGCTGGAACACAAAACCCTCAATCTCTTCAGGTGAGGCGCAGCACCCAATACTGAACTTCTTGTAAGCAGCAATTAGATTCTGTAGCTTTCAAATAGGGGCACACAATGAAGGTGTACAGTGCATTCTAGTGTATTTCTTTTTCTCTTTTATTTTTAGCCACATCACCACCCTGAAATTAGACCAGAAATCCACCACAACAGCAGGAGACTCTCTGAGCGCCTCCACTCCTTGGAAGCATGGCTACTCTGAAATGAGCGGGCAAAGGAACAAGTGTGTACTGATCTTCTCTGTTTTGTGTTTTTCTTCTATAACTATGTTATAGGTAGGGTTGTCTTTTTTTAATATAAATTTTATCACTACGTGGTGCTGGAATCATTTATTTTTAACAAAAACTCATATAGTGGTGCCTAATAATTTATTTACTTTTCATACGTTAAAGCTATAACACTGTTGCCTCAGCCCATCTTAAGAGTTTGGGCCCAGACAAGCAACAGCACAGTTTCTTGATCTTAATGTATGCACATCTGTTTCTTTGCATTGTAGAGTTTCACATCGTTTTTTGTGTGGATGCAGTTTTCATTGATTCCTTGTTTTCACTGCACTGCCATAAGCCCACGCAGTGCAATTTTCTAATGCAGTGGCAACTGAAGGCCGCTGGTTCATTTCTCAGTCTCTACATTGAACATAATGTCTTCTCATTTAAATGCACAGTTTAAATATTTTACACTTCGTTTTTATTCTGAGTACTTGATAAGTTTCTTAGACCACCTGTCATATTTTAAAAACACTTAGTGATGGATTAAGCTTTACAGAAACAATAAATAATGTTGGTAATTACAAACACTGTTCATTCATTGCCAGAGATTTATCAGTGCTGTTCTGATAAATTTGCGGAGCGCTGTACATTTTACACAGCGTGATGACGTTTTTGAAAACAGGGTTGGTATGAAGTTTAGTGGTTGGACCTGCTAAATCTATTATTGAGCATCTGTTGTTGGGGACAGGTTGTGTGTGTCTGTGCTGGCTGTAGACCACTTCAGAGACAGCGTGGAAGCATGCTATGGTATCTTTGACGGAGACCGCAACGAGGAAGTGCCTCGCCTGTTGCAGTGCACTATGGGAGACGTGCTGTGCGAGGAGCTGCAGCACTCCAGTGTTGACAGTGTGTATATGTGCAACACTTTCCTCACCTCACACAGGTAACATGTTGCCCTGTAATTGTTTTTCATTATTAATACCTGGTTTTTACTTGTAGTCACTGACTGAAAGAGTTTGTTTTTGTTGTTTGGCGATTGGTGGGGGGCGCAGGAAACTTGGTATGGCTGGTCAGAAGCTGGGTGCATCTGGCCTGCTGTGTTATATCCACCGTGAGACTTCAGATCCAGGAGCATCCTTTAGCCTTACTGTGGCCAATGTGGGTACCTGCCAAGCCGTGCTGTGCCGAAATGGACAACCTGTACCTCTCTCTAAGGTTTACAGTTTGGAGAACTGCACTGAGGAAATGGAGCGGGTTAAAGTCAGTAAAGCCATTATTACAGAGGTAATGCCTATGTTGGGTTTCAGCTGTTAAATGGGAGCAATTGCACATAGCTTCTAATCTAGTGTTAATATGCTCTGTCATATTCCACTGTGTAAACATTATGAGGCTATACGCTCTGCTGCAGTTCTAATGGCGCTTCTGTTTTGTAGGATAACAAAGTGAGTGGAGTGACATGCTGCTCTCGCCTGTTGGGCTGCTCTTATCTGTCTCCCTGGGTGCTTCCAAAGCCCTGGGTGCACACTGAGCCGCTTTGTTCCCAGGATGAGTTCTTGATCCTGGGGAATCGAGCCCTGTTTGAGCGAGTTTCCTACCAGGAGGCTGTGTGCACCGTGCAGGCTGTCCGGGATCCCCGTGCTGCTGCTAAGAAGTTGTGTTCACTTGCCCAAAGTTACGGTTGCAAGGACAACATCGGAGCTGTCGTGGTGTCCCTGCACATTGGTGAGGACAGCTGCACATGTGAGCCGCCGGTCACCACCACCGAGCCACGGGGCCCTGCTCCTGCTCCCGTTCCTGCGTCTGTGATCCCGGGCCCTAGCGACCCAGCCACCAACCTCTCCTCCAGCAGTGGCATTGTCACTGAGTTCAGCAGTGAGACGTCAGCTTCAGAGATCGGCAGCGAAGCGGGGTCCACCGCTTCAGATGAACACCCATCCTCTGGCACTGTGACCCGCCCAGAGAGACGCTGTAGCCTACACCCCGCTACCACACTGTGCGGCATCATGGTGCCAGGCTCAGGTGGGACAGGACCCCACCCAGGTCTATTCCAGCAGCAGCCGTCCAGCACCACATTCTCAAGTAACCAGTCGGACAATGGCTTGGACAGTGATGATGAAGCTCCACTCGAGGGTGTCATCTCCAATGGTAGCAAATTAGAAGTGGAAGTAGACATTCACTGTTGTGCTTTTCAGCTGCGGTCGGGGCCCCACGAGAGCCCCAGAGACTCGGACTTTGAAAAACGAGGCTTTGACCATCCCAGTGGTAAAATGCGCAGACAGAACAGCGTGGTGGTTTCTGCTACAAACGGCTGCCTGCTTGCTGTATGTGGGAGAGAGATTGCTGACCTTAAGAAATCTCCCTCCACATCCAGCCTGTTTGGGAAGAAGTTGTCCAATGGTTCTGTGGTAGCCCCTGAAGACAGTCACAACCTAATTGAGGTTGCCCTAGAGGCTCCCAAGAAAAAGTCTGGCTATTTCACAGCTCCAGCACAGCAGGACCCAGAGGACCAGCTGATTGTGCCTCCTAGTCTGGAGCAGGAAGTCAGGGAGCAGCTACGAGGCCAGAGCCCTCTAGTCTCAGGCCCCTCTGCACCAACCACACCCTCCTCCTTAAAAGATCCAGTGTGGGATCATCCACACCCCCCAGCATTTCCATCCAGCCTGGTTCCAGGTCCAGGCCCGACTCCTATCCTACAACAGGAGGTTTATGATACCGCCCTCTAAGGGGGAGGATTTCTGTGATTGTGCCATTCTGGGACAGAAGATTTTTCTCATACACGAGGGAAAGTCCAGTTAAAGTTGCCATTCAGATACTTTCTGCGAACAAGACAAACCTGTGGCATCTTAACGGTCACTAAGCGATGCCTTTCAACGTGAGGTCAAAAAAAGTGTACGGTCTGAGTATCTGAGAGAACAAAGGCAAATAAAAAGAAAAAAGATTTCAGTTTGTAACAGAACATTGTGAAACAGAAAGCTGGCTGTATTAGACAAAGAACAAGTCTGACCTGAAATTGAATACCTCGAGTGTTTGAACTCGTCAGCAGCATTTCCCTTTACTTGGAAAGCAAAGCAATCTGGAGGGTGTGCAAGAGATCATGTCAGATCTTTTCTCCAGGAGCTCTGTTGTCTCTCAGATCCTGGAGGGAAGTACTATGACGGAAACATGAAAAAGTGCCTACTACAGAAGACACAGCCTAGAGCTCCCTACATCCTGGCTGTGTTTCAGACGTGAGTTTGATAGTTGAATTTGCAGGATGGATTGTGTCTCTAAGAGACCGGGACTGGCACAGCTTCGGCTCTCCTCCTCCTCCTCCTCTACCTGTGGCTTACGAAGGAAATCAGAGTCTAAATGCTTATAATACACACAGATCTGAAAACAACACAACTGCATTTTCATTATGTTTTTTATTGTTAGCATTTCCACACGATATATAAAGAATTGTCTATCACTCCTACATAGTAAAGTACAAACTCACATCTAGCGGGTGGCCGATGTAATGTGCTTACATTGCTGACATTAAGACTGAATATTTTTTCTATGTAGAGCAATGCAATATCTAAGTCATTCAGTTGTACAGCAAGAGGCGATTAGTGGAGGTTAACAACTGTTACTGCAGTATATTCTGTGACAGTGCATGATAAAATGAGCTCCTTAAAACATTCATAGGAAGATAAAAGATTCATTTGAATTTAGTCAGTTTTATGGTCACTGGATAGTGGACTGGACAAATGAGCTAAGACACAAAACTGAAGTATTACATATTGTAAGGCCAAGAGATATAAAATCAGGATTTTTACTGCATGTGTGAAAATATCCCCTCTGGTACTTACATTTTAGTATATTTGAATTTTGGAGGCTGCTTCTGCTTTTTAAAATTTGACAGCATCAGTCCATCCTGTCTCTTGAGGCAGATTTCATTATTGACGTTTTTACTTTGCAAAATGTTTTAAATCTTACCTCTATAATGCACTACTCATACATCCAGGTGAGGTTTGGCGTGTGGTGTTTAGACCCTAAGAGAACTGAAACCCTATTCTCTTGCATTTTTTTTTAGTCATTTATTATACATCATGGATATGTGTGCAACTGACAAAAACAAAATGTAGGAAGGACTGCCTTATCACCGTGTTATCTGAAAAACTACATTAAAAGCATTGCCATATCATTTAATTAGCTTTCTGGGTAGAATAAATTGACTTTCCCAAATCAAATTGGTGAAGGAACAAGTTAGAGCACCTGTATGTTTTACTAAAAACATAAAAACATTGAGATTTGGTGCCTGTGTATTGATAACATATCACAAAAGGAAGAGAAGGTCTATATATATATATATACATATTTTGGACCTAGATCTATTAATGTCTTGCTATGGTTTGATGTAGCTTTCATTTTTACTTGGGCACATTTATGTCCACACGCCTTTGTAATCATATGGCTACTTTAGTTGTGGCTACACACAGTTAATGTACAAATATTATGAGTGTCGCAGCAGTATAGGGTGCCCAAATAAGAATATTTCAGTCCCTTCCATTAAGAATAAGTACAACCACTGGACACTTTGTTAGCTACACCTATTCAGCTGTTCATTAACAAAAATATCTAACTAGCCAATCACATGGCAGCAACTCAAAGCATTTAGATGTGTAGACCTTATCAAGACGACCTGCTGAAGTTTAAAGCGAGCATCAGAATCGGGGAAGAAAGGTCATTTCAGTGACTTTAAATGCAGTGTTGCTGTTGGTGCCAGACGCGATGGTACGAATATTCCAGAAACTGCTGATCTGAGATTTTCCCGGACAGGCACCTTTAAAGTTTACAGAGAATGGTCTGAAAAAGAGAAAATGTCCAGTGAGTGGCAGTGCTCTGTGGAAAAATTCCTTGTTGATGTCAGAGGTTAGGCGAGAATGGGCAGACTTCTTTGAGCTGATAGGTAAACAGAAGTACTACAAATAACCACGGATTACAGCCAACATATGCAGAAGAGCACCTCTGATTGCATGACACACTGAACCTTTAAGAAGATCCACCTTGGGTGACATTACTGTGAGCTAAGAACAAGTTGTGTTAGCTCCCCAAACATGCACAACAAAAGATGGAAAAACGTTGCCTGGTTTGATGAGTCTTTTTTCTGTTGCAACATTCAAGTGGGAGTGTCAGAATTGATGTAAACAGCATGAAAGGATGGGTTCATCCTGCCTTGCATAAACAGTTTAGGCTACTGCTGGTGGTGTAAGGGTGTGGGAGGTATTATTTCTCCATAGTTAATACCATGGAGATATGTTTAAACACCACTGAGTCTTGTTGCTGACCATGTCCAACCCTTTATGAGCACATTGTACAAATCTTCTGATGGCTGCTTCCAGAAAGATAGCGTCAATTCATTCAAACTGGTTTCTTGAACATGACAATGAGTTACTTTACTCAAATGGCCTCCACAGTCACCAGATCTCAATCTAATCGAGCAGCTTTGGGATGTGGTGAACAGGAGGTTCACATCACGTGCGCTTGACAAATCTGCAGCTACTATATGATGCTATCATGCTAATGTGGAGCAAGATCTCTGAGGAATGTTTTAGGCACCTTGCTGAATCTATGCTACTAAGAATTAAGGCACTTCTGAATGCAAAAGGGGGTCTAACTCAATGTTAGCAAAGTGTACCTAATAAGGTGGCCAGTGAGTATTCTTTCACAATGCTTCAGCAGTGGACGTCATCCATTTTTAAAAATATGTTGTCAACTGACTTGTCATATTTATGACAGAAAAAATACATTATTGTCTAAACTGTCAGTTATATGTTATGTAGCCTTGGAAACCTCACATTGTCCAGTCCTAAACCTCCCCACCTTGTGCCAAAAGAGGAAGCAACTCTGCAGAGCTGCTGTGGCTAAGCCCAAAGTTGGGTAATTGCTCTTGTCAGTGATTACTACAATAGATTTATATTTTTTTTCGGTTGCCACTACATGTTGGAAGGAACTACACAGCCGTTGTACATCCAGACCTTTCAGTGTTCTCTTTTAGCCTTAATGTAACACTACTCAGTATTTTTGAAGCGAGGAGCCTTTTGTTTCTTTCCATTGATGTTCTGTCTGTGAATGAGGTCTTTGGCTCTATGTGAATGAGTGAGAAGTCAGTGAAGATGCCTTAAATGCTGTGTGGGTATGAATTCCTCCTTGTTTTATTGCATTTCATCTCCTGAAAAGAATATACACTGTCAAAAGCACCTTGTACATAGAATATAATAGTAATATCCAGAGTTATGTATATTTAATTTTATTATATACATTTTTTTAGCATAGTGTTCTGAGATTATTGTGGCTTCCCTCAGCCAAGTGCATCATCTTTTGTCTTTGACGACACTGACAATATTATTAATTTACAATATTTTTAAGTCTCATTAACATCACAAAGATATTTTTTCATTCGAAGTTTTTTGTTTGTCACCACTTAGAGTTTTGTTAGTATCTTAACTTATATTTAAATATTTCAAATTAACACCACAAAACTACATAAACTAACACTACCTTCCTGCATTGCTTTTACTCTGTGTAAATATAAGTTCATGAAAATCAGGACATACAGTTATTATCCACATGTAGGAGTCTGAGATCATATTTAGATGTATCGGTACTGTCCGTATTCTGCTGTTTCAGAATTCAAGAACTAATTTTAACCCCCAAATGCTTTTTTTTAACATCTAAAATTACAAATAGCAAATCCAGTTTTGTGATAAAGATAATCATTTTATTCCTGTCACTTTATTGATCAGTCCATGCTGGGTCTGACATGCCAAACACATGGGACTCTGTGGTTCTGTCTGTGCCTAGACCTCCACAATCGGAGCCCACACATAGTGCCACACATCTGGATCACTGGCAGTGGAACACTGACGGGCACTGCAGGTGTAGATGCCACGTGGGGAGCTAAGCTAGCTTATGATTGTGAATGTTACTGATACATATCTGAAATGTTAATGAAGTCTGGAGAGGAGAAACTGAACTTTCTATAAGGTTTCATATCACACAGTGGTAAAATCCCTTGTAAAATATGCAAAGTGTACATATATACCTGTATATCAGAGCGTCAATTTCCCATCACCTTTAACTATACGACTCATGTTTCAATATGTCTGATAATGAATATTGGCTGGTGTGTGTGTATAATGTTTGTGGAGGTTGTGTTTGTAATTTGCATTGTGTTGCTTTTTTTTGTCCCTTTGGCACTTTGGCAGTGTGGTTTTATGAGTTTGCCCCCAGCTGCCATGTCAGACTGGGACTGTACTGCATTGCTATATTTAGTGCTCTTTAAACTAACTGGGCCCTTTTGCGTTATAACATTTGTACTGTTGTTGTACATTCATGCGTTCAGTCTGTCTTTTGGTTGATGCCATCACCCTCAGTCCGGTACAATATACTCACAAAATAGAAGTACATTTGGATAATGATCCATCGGTAATCAGTGTGCATGTACATATGCAGATTGTATGCACAAACAGAGGGAAGATGGAGGGGTACATTGCATTGGCTTAAAATATTCCCTTTAATTCTTTAGTGGAACTGGCTTGCGAGCTCAATACTCATGCAGTTAAATGCATTTGTACACAAAGCAGAGGGTATGTGCATTTGTTAGGCTGCAGTTTCAGTGTTTTTATTTTAAACTTCTTCATTTTGTTAACTATACGGTATAATTTCTCTTTGCACAACGTAACAAGCTCCCTGTGCATCTGTGTTGCAAAATGTCTGTGTTTGTGTGTAGATAAAAGCTTTAGCGCACACATACTGTAAGTGTATGCATGTCTGTGTGAAATAATGGATCGACTGTAATTCTGTGTGAATATGGTGAATGAAACCGATCAGAGATGCTCCATTTGTTCAAAATGTGACCAAAGTAGCCATTGTTTAATCTCATATTCCTTCATGCATATTATTTTCAAGAAATGCTTGAATATTTTTTTTCCTGAATGCCAAGAAAGCGATGTTTATTTTTGTACTTTTTTTTCATGCAAATTAATATTTCCCTTTTTTGCTACAGAATTTAAAGTCATTGGGCTTATACAGAAAACTGTCACCCATTATGGTACTATTGATGGTACTATAACTGTATTTATTGTTGAAAGCATGCTCTAAATATAAGGCTACAGGAAAAAAAACATAAATACATACAAAATGTGATTTATTTGTACAAAAGGGAGCATATCCGATATTTTTAGGTTTTTATTCGAGCATGCAGATTACTGCTACAAATTTAGTTTTTTTTAATAATCATTAAGAAGATTAATTATTTAGGAAAAGAACTAACAATGGGCACTTTTGTGGTTTGTCGGAAAGAATTGTATATTCTTGAACACTGAGAGTGGAAGGTGGTTATTTTATTTTAAATGCTGCTATCATTAGTTTTCAGCAGACAGGCTGGTTTTTGTTTTGTTTTTAACTTTAAGCCAAGTAGCAATAAAACTTTTTACTGTGAATTTTTTTGTTTTTGTCCAGTGTCAACTTTACTCATCATTATAAATGGTTATATCAACCCATCCATCCATCGTCTCCCACGTATCCAGTTCAGGGTGTTTATTTCAACCCAATAAAAAACAAAATCACTTTAAAATTTCTTACATTCTTAGAATTATTAGCATCCTTGCATTTTTCATACGTAATCTCACCCCTTAATACACGCCCAAAATGGCAGGTTAGGCGGTTATCACTGGTGTGTTGTCCTGTTCAATACTCAGATCAAGAAAATAAATGAGAAGAAACAGTGACCGCTGCTGTGGAATTATATGTAATGTTTTATCTTTGTAAATTCCTAATCACAGTAGATGCCATCTGTTGGTGAAGCTCAGAGTTATGAGTTATCCTAAACTCAGGTAAAGTGGTTGACAAATTCTGAGAATAAATTTTAATTAAAAATAAGTATATCTCTTGTGAGTGCTATAAGAAGAACAGTGTGTGTCTTTCTCAGACTTATTTGTGTGTGTGTTTTTTTTTTAAATCAATACATTAAGTACAAAGGGAAAAAAAAACCTTCAAAGCCATCAGCAAAACTATAAAACTATAAAAAGAAACCATGTGACACTCAACTCCATTTCCTTTTAAAATGTCAAAGACATTTGCTTTCAGGAAGTCAGTTTCAGCCATCTCTTTCACAGATAAATGCAACGACAGATGACCATGTAATATTATACTATTTTGGTAGTTTATTATAACTACAACTTCATAGAAAACATGAAAGATGTGGTAAACAGGTATAAGGAATAAAAAAGATTAGGTATGTATAAAACACTATCAAGGCATAAAAATGTATAAACAGCATTTATACAAGTAACACCTAATGAGAGTGACAAGAAAAAAAATCCTGTCAAAGTGATTTTTTTCTCACTCCTACTTTTGTTCGTTTGTGAATAAAAAAGGAAAGGCAGCTTAAAAATGATCATCCTCGTTTGTTCTTTGCTTTTTCAGCTCTCGCACTGACCTGAAAGCTCTGATAGCTAACACTGCACCAAAGATGAAAACAGCCACCCCCAAGACCCCAAACAGTCCCTCTGCAATGTCTGCACCATTGTACTTGCAATCAAACCCTTGGTGCCCTTTGCTCCTGTACATCTGCTCTCTCTCCTTACAGATGGGGTTGTCGTAGATTTCCTTCAGCTTGACAAAATAGATGGCAATTCCTGGGATGTACCCCAGACCGATCAGGAAACTCAGCACAGCCTCAACCAGCAGCACAGGAGGACAGCGGAAAGGGACTCTGAAAATCCCCAGGCCCAGCATGGCAAAAGCGTAGATCATTACAATTCCACCAGCCGCCATGGCGTAGACGTATGGAGGCCGCTTAAGCTCATGGAAGAGCCGGTCTAGCTCCTGCACTCTCTTTGCATCGGCTCCAGTGAAGGCACTGGCACCACCGTAGTAATAAGAGTATAATCCACCGAGGCTGGCCAGGTCACGGTAACCCCCATCGTTGCTGTAAGGCACCCCGGCACAGATTATGATAAGCAGGTTCACAAACACTTCTGCAATCTGGCAGATACCTGGAGACAGAGATTTATGGCTTTTTTAGAAAAAGATATTTTTAAACTTGGATTTTGACTTTTGCCTTAAAATAATTGTTTCAAGAAACTTCTTTTCACATTAAATTAAACAACAGAATAAATAAATAAATACAAATAACTGTTCCAACGCAGCCTTTAAAAATAATTTACTATTGTGGTATATTTTCACATTTTTGCACTATCCTCTCATTATCATATTTATTTATCATATCATAAAAAAATAATAATAATTTGCATCCCTGAATGCATTTTAGGGATATCTCAAAAAATTGTAGCGTGCATGTAATGTTTCACAGAAGAAATTAAAACCAAATATACTAGCCTCTGCTGCTTAATATGTATCTGAAATTGTAAAGCGCTGGCTTCGGTTGTGGTTCGTAATACTCCATCTCAGAGAGATCCCCTGAAGTCTCTCTGGGCCTGTAAGGAAAGTAAAATGTTTTTAAATCATTTATCTTGCTACAAGTTTATGTAATTTTAGGTCAAAACATTGGAGTGTTAAATATGATCTTCAGGCTTTATGAAGGTTTAGTGAATGTAGACCATGTTTAGAACTACATTTACCGTCTTGAGGTTCCTTCATGTCTGTGAGAGGCAGTTGTCATATCCCTCTGTCTGTTTTCCCCGGCCCTCCTGTCACCTGCAGTGCCCCTCTCCTCGGCGTCATACCCAGAGTAGTCTCGATTGTGTGTATAGCGCTTATCCCCGCTTTTGTAGTCATCACTCTGATCGCGTCTTCCCCTCTCTGGCATCTTCCTGTGCCAACATAATA
Organism: Oreochromis niloticus; assembly: GCF_001858045.2. NCBI lineage: Eukaryota > Metazoa > Chordata > Actinopteri > Cichliformes > Cichlidae > Oreochromis > Oreochromis niloticus. The sequence continues at coordinate 21,782,368 of NC_031965.2, read as the reverse complement.
AAATTATAGACCTGTATCTTGTTTATTTTACAGCCTGTCACAAACAAAGTGGGTAGTTGGGTTTTATTTCCACGACGCACTGCAAGCAGTAAAGCAGCATGGGGGATAACTTAAAAAAAACGTCTCGATGAGGTAGAAGTTTCTTCATTAATGAAGCAGCTTATCAAAAGCTGGTGATAACTTGAGGCACTGTAAACGTCTGTGAATTATGATTTTTATCCGTTTCATGATATCTTATCTCAACATGAGAAAACAGCGTTCTTCCAAGTTGCTCATTCGCAACGTCCTCCCTGTTGTAAAGTTCGTCCCTGTTGCAAATTCATGTTAGCTTAATTAGTTGCACGTTTGTGAATGATACAAATATATAATGCCTGTGTTTCATACCTTCAGATACTGTTCTTTGTACGGTCTTGTTTTCTGTTATGGCCAGAAGATCATTCACCTGTCGCGGGTTCCTGTTTGAGATTACCTTCTTCCCTCACCTGTGTTGTACCACGCCCACTAGTTTGGGTGTTGTCCTGCACTGTCGAAGGCATTACTTATTTAAAAGGCACATGGGGTTTTATTACATTTGAGTGCATGTAGTTGCTGCTGTTTATTTCACTGTTTTGACTGAATTTGTGCAGCTTAAACCACCAAGGTTCATAAAAAACAACAAAAAATGTGCTTAAAATAAAAAGTTAATTTTTATTTAACTTTCAAAAAGAAAAAGAAAAAAAAATGCGATTCACGTCCAGGCTGAGATGAGAACACACACCGCGCATGCGTTCATACTTGTAAACTCATAGCATTACTTTTAGCATTTCCGCCGAGGCATTCATAGATTTCAAAATAAATGTCTCGAGTTCTTAACTTGCTCTGCAATCTGTAATTATAGGTAACAGATTCTTCTGTGCATTTCTTTAAGACATGACCACGAGACAATTGGAGAATTTTCATGTAAATTAAAAGCTGAATATTTAGTGCTATTAAATGGAATTTAGGTTTATTTATTTAGCACCAATTCAATACGATAGTTGTTTTAAAGCAGTTTGTACTGTAATGTAAAGACAACCTAGTATGAACAAGCACTTTGCGATGGTAGGAAAGAAAAACTCCCTTTTAACTGGAAGAAACCTCCAGCAGAACCAGACTCAGTGAGGTTCAACCATCCACCATGACCAGTAGTGGGTGATTGAAAAGATAAAGGAAGAAAGATAAGAGAAAAGAGAGCACAGAGAGACAAGAAAAAACACAGACTGGAGGAGGGAAGAAGTGATTGGAGAGGAAGTCCTCAGTACACCACAGTGTATTACTTGTTTTACAGCAGTCTGAGCAAATTGCAGCATGAATAAGTGAAGGATCATGGTCATCTTATCCAGGCCTTTATCCAGCCTTATCATGTATAAGCTTTGTCGAAACAAATGTTTTGAGTCTAATATTAAAACTGCAGAGACTCTCTAGAAACTCTAGAAACCACAAATAATCCTGTAGTCTTAGAGGGCGGTGTGATGTTGGGATAATATGGTACTATGCGGTCGTTAAGATCTGATCTGATCTGATATGATATAGCTGTGATGAACACAAGCAAGATAACCTATCAGTGAGTGTAAACGATCAGCAATCATAATTAGCACTTACAATCTAAAGCTACACTGAATGTGATTTTTTTCACCATCCCTTGAAACCTTTGCAGGATCTTGGAGTGCAATTTTATATTCTATTATATTTTATTTAGTGTTAGTTTATTTTTCAGTTGAGTTTAATTTTGGTTACTATCCACACTGGGTTTTGTTCTTTCGGTTCATTTACTGTCTAAATGCTGAAACTTTGTAAATATAAAATCAACCATCTGCACCCGTTAATTTTTTTCTATTAAATTTTCGAGTATTGTTAATATTATTATTGTTATCATTGTAAGTAGTGGTATTCGTACCAAAAGTATTAATGAAGCCTTTTTATTATGAAATCTTAGAATCAGTACTCATCGGAAGTATTTGGCGTTACTCCCTGAGCTCACGCTGCCGTTACAACCGACCGCGCGCTGCTCTGGCTAGCAAGCAAGGGAGATGCTAGACAGAAATGGCGGTGACGGCAAGGCGAACAGCATGAAGTGCTGATGCATTACATAGATCAAAACTTTCGACTGGCAGGACACCGTTGGGTAAATGACAATGACGTCGAAGTAGACCACCTTTTGTAGCTGTCAGTAGAAACCTACAACACCTTCCCGGGGGATTCTTCATCTCGTCAGCGGAGGACAGAAAACCTCACCGGGAGCATGGCTTCTTACAGCAACCAGGTAGCTAAGCTAGCTCGCTATCATTAGCCTCCAAAACAACTCGTGCAGTCTCTTATTTTTGGACTTCAGATCGCTCTTTGATTCTGCACCATTTTGACCAAAGCTAACGCCACACAATAATTTAATTTTGGTCAGTTGTGTGTTGTTATTTTAAACATTTGGCCTGTCGTGTCATTGAACTGCTGAAGTACTAAAAAGTGCTTGCTAATGCCCCCCCTAAGCCTCATTGGAATACCACCAGCATGGTAACGTGAGCTAACAGGCCCCAGGTCCTTCCATTCAAATGAACCAGCAGTACTTAACGTTGCAGTTCTTGAGGCGATGACAACCGCTTTTAATTAAACGACACGAAAACTTGCTCAATCAAATGTTCGTGATACTTCGAAGTAATAGTCCACAAATGTCATGTAATATTTCTTAGAGAAAAGTGACCGAAAACTGCTGCGTGTATGCATGGCCCACCTGCTCAGTGCTGCCACAGGCCTGCTGCCATATCTTATTTTTATAACTACCAATAAGTTATTGGTTTTCTCGGGGTAGTCAGAAAGCATAATAACGGTCTAGTGGAATATTTTGCATGCGATCACTTGGCGTTTATAAGTGTTTCTGGAGCGGTATAACGTTTTCGTGCTGCTCGTTTAGCTTCTAGTATGCTAACTGTTTTGCACAGGTGGTGTGCTTAGACTTTGCTGTCTGTCCGCTAGCTAGTTAGCTAAATACACATTCGACAGTGTGGGCCTTCGTTGATAGCGAAGAGTTACTTGATATGGAAACAATGAGGATCAGGGTTGAGCTTGCACGCTGCTTACAGAGCCACCGTCCACGTGACTGAGCTTGGATTGGAGGTAACCTAACGAGTTTGGTGTTATTTCTGGAAAAGCTAGCTGTCATGTTGGAAGGCCCATTTTGAGGTCTAGTTTTACATGCAGAAACACGCCAGGTCTCTAGTCTACTAGTAAGAGACTGAATTAAAGTTTAACTAGAGAAGAAAAACCTCACATACTAAAAATTAATCAGAATTGGAGTCAAGTGAAGTGTCGAGTTCTAACTTTATTAAGAAACGGAACCTGGCTAACCACTGTAGTAAGGGAAATCTGCTGTACTAAAGTAATTCTGCATGCTTTCAACTTTCTTCCTGGCTTCCAAATTGAGCGTTTCTATTGGTTCCCTCTTTATTAAAGTGAAAGTTTCACGGGAAAACCGGCTGAACATCTTTTTTTTTTTATCCCTTTTAATTTACATGTCAATATTTGCTGAAATAAATTCTCATAACTGAACTGACCGATACAGAGTTGCATAGTATCTTTTGGTTTTTGTTAGTATGAATAGCATAGAGTGAAAAGTAATGCATGGAAGCTTTCACCAACGCTCTAAATTAGTGTTTTCCAGACTGTGCTCCACAGCAACGGTAACCCAGCAGATCTGGAGCATCATCAACTATTTCATTGGGTCTGCTTTCCTCTGTTTGTCACCACTTTTACTCTGTTACAAAACCCCTCATTTTAATAGCTATCCCTCTGTAAAGTAGTCACAGAAGGCAGGCGACTGAAAGGTTTGCTGTTGATTTATTCTGTGAAATTGCTGGGTAAAAATACTAACACTGGGGCTAAAATTGGTCGATAAACAGGTGAGGCAGTAAAAGACACATGAGCACCAGAAGGGACATCAGTCTTCTGAGTAGAAGTTTAGCAAACAGGTAATTCTGGAAATGCTTATCAATTCTTCTGCACTGGGAGATAAAGGCAGATAGTGTTCTGCTTGTGGTAAGTCATCTTGTTAATGCATAATCTACCAAATGTGACACTTCAAATTAACATACCATTATTGCTCCTTTATTTTAGCTTATTAGTAAAGTTGAGCTAGTTTGAAAGCTAGTTAAAGGATTTCAGTGATTATATTTTATTTTTGGGGTGGGAAGGTAATTTTATTTGGGATTGTATTGGTTTTTGGTTTAGTTTAATAACCTCTAAGACAGTTAAAGTAAGACCACTGCTGTGTCTTAATTTAAAAAAAAAAAAGAGAAGACATTTAAATTACATGAATATTTAAACCTTTTATTCCGATAGTCTTGTTATGATAGTCTGTCAAAAAAGTGTATTTTACCGCTGTCAATGTAGACATCTGAGTCAAGGTTTTCTAAAGTTGTCTTGACCACAAAAAGCCTTACATCTGCTGAAATACCATCATTAACCTTAAGCTGTAGCTCAGGGGTATAGGCACGGTAGCATTTATTGCTTGTGTAAGTACAACATGTTATAACACCATAAAGATTTTTACACAGTGATGGCTATTTTTCATTTTTGAACATGGGAGCTGTATTTTATTTATCTCATCTCCTTGTATCTTCAAGGGTGTGTAACCAATGGCCTTCCCTTTAGATCTTACTCAACTGCTAAGAGATTAAAAAAGCTGTTAGGAATTTTATGTATAAACCATATAAGCTTTGTTATTGAGGGATTCCAGTAGTTTGATCCCTGTTTTGAAATTAGCATGTGTCCCATTACAGATGTGGAAACTGAAAACACAAAAAAATCCTTGATTGGGAAACAGGAAATTGTAAAACAATCCCATTTAAAGAAAAATAAAAAATAAAAGGAAAACTCCAGGTGTAAAGATTAGTTATCAGAGTAACTTTACTTTTATCAACAACTATTGGCAGATCTACATGATTTTGTGACATAGTGTTAGCAGAGGGCTATTTGTCAGCAAATTATTTACTCCACTCTTATTAGTTCAATTGAGACTAAAGATTAGAAACTCTTCTCAATGTGACACATTAAAAATTCAGCAGAATCAAACTTTAAGCATCTTAAAAATGTAAAAATAAATCTGCACCTTAAAAACATTTTTCACTCAGTGAGTTTAGCTGCCATTGATCTGGAACTTGTCCTTGGGATGATTAATATCAGGGGTCCACAGGATGAAATTGTTCTTCTAGTATCATTGTTTTATCTTCCAATGGGAATCAGAATGTTCAAATAAGTCCTCATATTAATTGAAAGGGAATATGTGCCTGTGTTATGGCTTAGTCTCAGAAAATTGAAAGTGTTCGCACATTTATGAGCAGTTGCTTTTGCCTGAGAGCAGATGAGGTGGAAATGATTGTAACGCCGTTATTTGTCCCAATTTTTAATAATTTTTTTTTTAATGGTTTGTAATTATTGCCACCGTTTTACTACATCACACTACCAGCAGGCACAGGCATGCTCGGGAGACTCATTGAAAAACTAGTCTGACCTTATTTGTACTGGCACTGCAGCATTTTTATGTTCAGCCAAGTTACCCATTAATAACTCCGCAAATCAGTTTAGGTAAACAAGCCTGTGCTTAGAATAAAACGGATTGTTTGCACGACATCAGTTTTAGGATTGTCGTAGTACACATCTGTATATTTCACAGCACTGACATCGTTTTAAATTTAAATTTGTGAATCACACTATCACTAATAGTCAGTCACCAGTAGTGAAACTCACTAAAGTCTATAAATCACCTTATCTTTCTAGTCTTATTCTTACTTATGATTACTTATTCTTCTTATTCTTGGCTCTTTCTTGTTTGTGTGATGTCGTCATTAAATTGTGCTAAAATCATACAGATGGCTAATTTGTTGTAATCCGCAGTCCAAACGATCAGCAAGGGAAGCTTAGTGTGGTACGTGTGGCATGCCTGCAGAAAGGAGCAAAGGGACATTCTTTCTGTTGTGATTGTATTAGCCATCCTGAGGCCGCTGGATCATGGCTGGCTGTTTGTCGCTTGTAGTGCCATTTCAGCAATGCGGGCCCTCGCGTGGGGCCTCGTTTGCAAAAAGTTATATATGCTTGAGCTGCAGTTTCTTTTCTCTGTGACTACCCTTTCACGTTCCACTGTTTATTGCACCGAAAGGATTCACAGCATGGCTTGTGAGTCCATTTCACCTTTTTTAAGTTGTGCATGTGGGCCCTTCATTGGCTCAGTTTTTTTTTTGTTTTGTTTGTTTGTTTTTTTCCCTCTCAAGGTATAACGCAAAATTATAGTTGCTGTTGTGGTGATTCTGTGGAAAATGAATTAATAACACTGTAAGCAACATCAGAAAACAGTGTAGTAAAAACATGTCAAATAATGTTGGCTTTTATACAGTCCGCCTAAACTTCATCATCAGAGGGTGCATGACGAAGTGCTGCGTGAAGATTTCTAAGCCTTCTAATTTGTTTTGCCTGCATCCACTACACATAATATAAACCCCTACAACATAGCCCTGGCTTCATTTGAAGGTGGTTGTAGTGTGTGCAATGAGTAATATTGTAGTTTGATTGTTTTTGGTTAATCTGATAAAATGAGTTAACTTTGAAGTCTTAATTTCAAGTTCATATATGCAGCTTTCCATAAGTGCTGGCTGAGCAGCTGACTACTCATTTAAGTCTAGCTGGTTGCTTTATTAAAATTTCAAAATAGTAAACTTCTAACAGTTTTAATTTTGCAATGCATCTACATTTTTTGATACCTGAAACATCAACTTCAAAAACAGTTTGAAGATGATCATAGATTTTATGTTAGTGCCACCTGTGTGTGTGTGTGTGTGTGTGTGTGTGTGTGTGATGAATGTTTAATGGCATGTAGTGTCTTGAACTGATGGAACCTACCTCATTAGAAGTGTTAATTTGGCAAACGCAGGTGACACAACTTGTTGATTATAACAAGGTCTGTCGGTCAGTCTGAGAGGTAGGGATGGGAATCAAGAACTGTTTTTTTTGTAGAAAACTGGTTCCCAGTAGTCAATTTCCTTGGAATTGTTAGTCTGCTTGCCTATCAATAGTGCTCATCTGTTCTTGCACTCGCACTACAATCGGCTGATTTCAGTTTGTGTGTCAGAGATGGAAAATGGCAAAATGGAGCCAGTGAAAATGGAATGACAATCGATAAATGAATCGAATGATAAGTGACATCGATAACGGAATCGGAATGGCTAAATTCTTATCAGTTCATTTGCCATCAGTGATGGATTCTTTCCTCTGCTCTGTTTCACCATGTCTGTGTGTGTCAAAGCAGAAGAAACTAACTCAGCTACACTAATAAATAAAGTGAAGATACTATTATATAAGGGGAGTGGATGGTATAGGTGGAAAAGTGAAGTAAAATATATGTTTAATTCAAATCCCAGTAATCTTGTGTCACCTCAAAGCAGGCACATGTGTTAAAAGCAGTCCGTGAAGTTACAACAGAGGCCTGCTTTGGCTTGTTTTAAGTACAACAATGCTTTTTATGATGCCTAACGGTTAACACAAAGCATTCAAAAGAATGCTTTGTGTTAACCTTTAACAAACTGACAAACCTACTTCACCTAGATAAAACAGGCCGAGATTCAGAGCTGTTTGTGCTCATGGTTTATGTATAACACTGCATGACTCATCAGTTTGCACAGGTTAGCATTGTAAATTGAATGGGTGATGGAGGACTCCTGTATCCTGTGTCCTAATACCTAGATTTTGAAATGACGGCACCTTTTGATTGCATTCCAGTTATGAGGTTGAATGACCTGTCTACAGTGAACACTGCTTAAATTTTTTCCCCCTTGATTTTATATTTTATACTAATCAATAATCTGATAGTTCTTGATTGTTTTTAAATTTTTTATTTTATTTTATAGTGTATTTTATTCCATTGTCTTTCCTTTTCAGTTAATGGTTGTATTAATTTTGTTCCCACAGTACATCTTTGGGGAATTCAGCCCTGATGAGATCAATCAGTTTTTTGTGACTCCACGATGTTATGTTGAGGTAAGCAGATTGGTCCAGAAAAAGCAGTAGCGGTCATTATTCCATTAAGAAGTCATTATTAAATTAAAGAAAAAGAATTGCATTTATTTTTGAGTAGTCGTGTTGGCCTCGTCAGGATATCCTCTCAATGGAAACAGCAAGGTTTCTGGAGAAATAAAATTCAAATAAATTTGCTTAACAGTAGCCCTAATAGTCCGAAATCAGGGCTTCAGGATTACTGAAATTGACCATTGAGCCAAATTGCATATATCTGGCAAATGGTAATTCTATACTTCAAAATGGTCTTAAGATATCAGTCATACCTATTTTAAGTATTACTTTTGTGGCTACCTGCTGGGTCTTTATCACAACTTATATTTTCTCTCTCTTTGCAGCTTCCTCCGTTCAATGACAAAGTCCAGTGTGTCACTCAGTCTTCTGGTATGTAGTTTTTACATAAGCTAATTTCCTACATTGTTTTTTTTTTTTTTATTGTTTAAAAAAAAAAAAAAAAAATTCAACATCAAACTACTCTAAAGTAGACATGGGCTGACTGTTCTCCTGCTCTTAGTTGGCATAAATTTGTTTTTCAGAGCAGGACTAAATGTATGGCTGAAGCCCAGGTATAGCTGATCTGGCTTGCCTTGCAGGAAGATGCTTTTCCTGTCATTTATTTATTTTTAAAATACATTTGTGCAATATTGTTTGAAACGGTTTATAAATTCCACTAAATCTTGACCCACCACCACCACCTTTTTTTTTTTTTTCTTTTTTTTTGCCCACCAAAATCAAAAATGTTAGAGCAGCCACCTTTCTTTCAAATAGTACCTATATGCACATGACAATTGCCTTACCTTGATTTGTATTGATTATTTAGGATCTTACTGCACTCCTGCTGTACCTTTTATTATGGAGTCTATGGGACTGCAGGTTTGCGGTGAGTTGAGGAGTCTGATACCCTCTTGTACGTTTGCTGTAAAACTGAAAATCCAGGTTTCAAAAACTGGTGGCTTTCTAAACTTTTTGCCTGTATTCTTTCTCTTGCCTGTTGGTAAAACCTATAAAGCTTTGCATGCTTAAGGTACTGCGAAGTATCTTATCTTTTCTTGCATATAATACATTTTCACTACTGTAGGTCTCAGTTAAAATAAAATTGAATTGCATTTTAATGACTTACCAATCACGGCTTATTTACTAAGGGCATAGAGATGATTTTATGCGGTTGCTAACATGTGTGTACATGTTTATCCTTACATTAAGGTTTCACTGCTGAATGCATTTTACAGTAATGAAGTGCAATTTCAGTAACACTAACACTAACAGATTCCTCTCATCTCAGTAGAGGGAGTACCTTGTGTTTCAGTGCCCTCTTACCTTCTGCAGGGCATCAGAGATTACATGTGGTTGGCCAATCAGCTGTGTCATGATGACTTGGATGATTTTTTTTCTTCCTGATTTGCACTTGCTAATGTTTCACCTTTGCACTTTGCACCTCTCACTGCATAATAACTTACAGTTCAAACTGCTGTGTGACACATTTTATCCAAAAATTAACTTAAAAAAAGTCATGTATTTGTTTTACATTGTTCTGCATTGCTGAAGTTTCCAACACCTAAAAATGCTGTTAAAAATATTCAGGAAGTAAGGATTATTGATGCGTGTCTGCAGTCAGTTAAGTTTGACTTCCTTTCTATTGACTACCTTTGTTTATCAACCGTATTGTATCCCTTTTGTAATCCTTTTTAAAGTGATTTTAGACACTTGTTAAATCGCACGTCATTGCCTAAATTAAAAAAACAAACAAAAACATTTTAATTAAACCTTCAAGAATGATTGAGAAAAATGGTATCTCAAATTGTCATCAAAATAAACTCAGCTTATAATAAACCATTAGTCAAAACTATTGATTTTCAACTTGACATTGAATGTTTTTTGTAGCAGTTTAACTTGAATAGTTTCAACAGAATATTGATAACATCTGGCCACTGACCACACAGGATTGTGCCAAAAAATGTTTTTTATTTATTTATTTTTACTTTATTGGGTTTTTTCCCTTAAAATGAGAGTCATAAGTAAGTGAAAGAAGTTTTATCCCTAAGACTATATTGTCCTTCCCAGACCCAATTTTAAGTGTTGAATCGCCCCACTTCTGGGATTTATGTGAGACCAGAAGGAATTTGGTTTGGATTGGACGGCAGTAGTTGTCAAAAATAGGTCTAGAAGAATTTCTTCCTTTTTGTTGGTATCTTTGATCCCGTCAGAGCTCCCACGACCCCCTTGAGTAACGGTTTGCTTGTTCAGGAAAAAGGATTTTACGTGACATTCTGCAGCAAAGTCAGATACCACAGCCTGGTTTTAATATGTAGGAATTAATCAAAACAGTGCTCTGTATTTCTAATTGACTGAAATGTTATCTGCAGGAGAAGACTATCAGCACATTGAGTTTGGTGTTGACGAGGTGATGGATTCCAAGGCTGTTGGGGGCAATGATCCTTTATACAAGGTGTCGAGTACCCTAAACCCACAGGCTCCTGAGTTCATCCTGGGCTGCCAGCCGGCCCAGAAAGCTCAACAGACAGCTTCTCCAGCAGCTGATGTCCCTGACGGGGCACACTTCAACTCACTGGATGGACCTGACTCGGAGGCCTCAGCCCTGGACAATCACCAGCCATGTCCAGACATGGATGGACTCCCTGGTAACCTGGGACAGAGAGAGCGAAAGAAAAAGAAAAAACGACCGCCTGGGTACTACAATTACCTGGAACCGTCAACTGGCAGCAACAGCAGCAGCACCAGTACAGCGGATGGGACACCTGTGACAGCACTGGTGAACGGACATGCACTCAGTGGCCCACACCACAGTACTGAGGATGTGGACAGTAAGGCATTGTCAGGGGCTGAACTTTCCACCCCGGGACCCGCCTCCACAGCAACACCAACAGCTGCTGTGGCAGCAGCCAAGTGTGCCCCCACATCCACTGCCAATCAGAGGACTAGTGATAGCCCTGATGACTCTTCTTTGGACTTAGCAAGTGGAGCTGCCTCTTTATCAGATGGCAACAATGCAACTTCCCCCTGTTCATCCTCCTCTCAAAGCAGAGGGATGACAGAGGGACCAAGGACTGCAGATCAGCAGCCAGATCATTTGGCTCCACAGAGCCCTGAACTTTCAGATACTCCACATAGCCCACTCTCCAAATCACCTCTTCCTACTTCAGCTGCTGTCATCTCTGTCATCACTTCCATTACGACTACTGAACTAGAGGGAGGAGAGATGGCAGACAATGGGGTGGCAAATGGGCTAGCAGAGTCTACCACTCCTGTCAGTGCAGATGGACACAAAGAGGACATTGAGAGTGGGGACCAGGTTCAGCAGGTCATCCCAGAGTCAGCTGCCCAGTCAGTAGTGACAGAGCAGGCACATTCACCTGCCACTCCAGCTGCACCTACTGCCAATCTTCCGAAATCCTGGGCTAGCCTCTTTCACAATTCCAAGCCTCTACCTGGTGGCCCTCAGGCATTTGTGGAGGTAAAGAATGTTGTGGAAGCAGTATCTCCCTCTGTCGCTGTGCCAGAGCAGCCTGAGAAAGTTGGGGAAGTAAAAGAAGGTCCTGTCCATGTATCTGAGGATCCTATGGCCCCTAAACTTGCAGGTATTTTATAAAGAAGCTGATAATTTACCTTCTAAAAACATTCCGCCATTACTACTTTTTAATTTGGTGTAAGTTTATTATTTTTTTTTTTTTGCAAAAGGTATGTTCTGCAAAATTCAATCCATTCCACTTGGTGGCAGTGTTGAGGTGATTGTACTGTTCATACTTGCATATCGAATAGAATAAGCTTTTAAAATTGGGATCACTGAAAAGAGTAGGGTATATTTTAAAAAAGAGCGATGCATTTTGCAACTCATTATACTGATGGTATGGTAAGTTTGAGGTGCACAGATTTCTCACTGACGGCTTGCTTTAAAGAGAAGTTAAGGGACTGTTGCATTCCTTTTCAAGAAATTACCACTAGATGGTGGTGCTACATGCAGAATGGCTATCAGGTTTTATTTACTGTTTAAATTATTCCAGTTGTTCCGATCAGAGCTGCAGTACGGGTATAATTGATCAACTGCAAGGAGCTGAGATGTGACACCTCGTGAATACTTTGTTTTTTTTACTTAAGGAAATGAGATAATGATTCAAGATGAGTCACAGCCTGAGATTTCACACAGTGAAACAGCGTCTTGAAATGTGTTATTGATCAGAACAGGCTAGAAAAACAGTTTCTCATATGAAGGTTTTTAAAATTAGATTTTACAAGCTGGAAGACGGAATGAAAAATGCAAAATATTGTGTTGTTTCTTGTCCCCAAATCGTATTCAGTGCTTTGCTCTTAACAGTGGTGAGCTGATTGTTTTCTGGGGAGATGAACCTAATTACACTACATTTTGTGGTTGTTGTCTCAGAAGGTTACGGGAACTTACCAGACTTAATTCGTTTGTCCTCTCTGACACTGGTTTGAGGTAGAATTTAAACACAATCCTGTAAAAGTTCACATATTCAACACACTGTCTCTCTTCTAAGGTACCCTTCAGTAATTATGTGTCCCTTCAGATAAAACTTTCTCATTTCAATGTTTCTGCATTACTATGAGACTGATAATTTTAGGTGAGCCTACAGATGAACCAGAAAAAATTGAAGGTTTATTTTTATCTGCACAACATATTTGATAGCGTGACAGTGATCAATCTTTGCCATTTTTTTTAAGGAGTGGTTATTCTAGAAGTGTGCAGAAGTACACACAATGCAAGTATGGCACAACATAGCAAAGACTGTAGGCTATAATTATTAATGCATTTACTGTAAGATGAAAATGTATACTCGCTGTTGAGTAGCGGGCATGTTGGTTCCTAAGCACGTTAATTTAAATGTGTTTATTTGATGGTGTTTAGTCTGTACTAGCCACATTTGAACTTAAACAATCAGCCTAGCTTGAAATACACCAGTTTGGAGCCACAGACTAGTTGTTTGTATATATAAAAGTGATTGATTGAAATGGACCAAAAAGAAAAAATAATCTATGAACTTTATATATATATTCTTTAGCACTGCAGCAAACTACCTTTTTTTTTTTCTTCTTTTTCTTTATATGCAAGTTTCTTGGATATTTCACACTTGTGTGCATATCACTGTTCAAAAGTAGTCAGAGGTTGGTAAAATCAGAAATGTAGACCATAATCAGACATGAAACAGTGTCCATTTCTACACTGTAAATATGTATATATTGAAAAAAATACCTTGGTATAATACACATAGGAAAAAGCTGTTAAAGGGTCGCTGTCTGTGACTGATATGATAAATGAGATGCGATTAACTGACATTTAGTCTTAATTGTAGTAGCTTAAAAGTGAGCTCAGTGGTTTGACTTGTTATGAAAATGGAGATAATGCCAGTTTGTGAAGAAGTAACAATGATTGTACTTACGATTTATTTGTTCTGTCTAAATGTGCATTTGCCTTTGTTCCTTTAGTCTCAGCCAAATTGATGGTTTTTTTGTTCTTATTTGTGTGAAACTATGAAACTATTCCCACGTTACCATGGAAGCTGTCTTTTTGAATGACAGTCTTCCTTCCTAGGCGTGGTACAGCAAGACCTTGGTCTTATTCATTCAGCCTCTTATGCTGTTGCCATTTGAGGCAGGAGTAGACGAAGAAACAATTGTTTTGATTTATCTTTATGACACATACTTTTTTCTTTGTCACAGCTGTGCGAAGCTACCTGTTTAAGAATATTGTGTTTTCTTTGAATCCCCAGAACTTATTGAGAATGTGAAGTTGATACATAAACCAGTGTCTTTGCAGCCGAGAGGACTGATCAACAAGGGAAACTGGTGCTATATCAACGCTGTATCCTTTTCATGCTTCAGTTTTTATTGTTCCTTTGATTTTAACTACTTGGTTGTTAGTTTCTTGATGTTACATTGTTATTAAGCCAAATGGCCCAAGTCTCAGGGGAACATGTGCCATTGTAAAAATATTACTTGGTTGTAACGTTGTTTCAAAACGTTTATAGGGCCTGCTCGTTTGATGGCATTTAGATTGCTAACAACTTGGTTATTTTGAGGTATATCTGGTTCATTTGATATCTTAACATCAATCGCGTGTAAATGTGATAAGATATTGCAGACAACAATGCTGTGATTTTGGTGTCTGTTTCTTTGTTTAGTGTTATTTTTTTTTTTTTTTTCTCAAACTGGTGGAAAATTTTAGACTTTTCCCACGTGTATTTTAACTAATTGAATGCAAAATACATCTCAATTTTAAGACCTTTAAAGACCGCTGGGGATTTCCTCAGTTTAAAACTTAATCACACATTTGCATCAAATGCAGATATCTTTAAGTAGCTTGTCATAATACCTTTCCTACACATCATTTTTCACCTTGACTCTGAACACCCAGACTCTACAGGCCCTGATTGCCTGCCCTCCCATGTATCACCTGATGAAGTCCATTCCTCTGCACAATGAAACGCAGAGACCATGCACCTCCACACCCATGATAGACAACTTGTAAGTAGCATTTCTAGAAGTTTATATCTTTTTGTTAAAAAGCATCAGCCACAGAGACATCTCAGTTGTTTGTGTCTCTCAGTGTAAGACTGGTGAACGAGTTCAACAATATGCCCGTGCCATCTAAAGCCAAACAGCAGGGTAAGATATTAAGACAGCATGCCCAAAGATATTTGCGTCATTTCCTGTCGGCGTCACCGATGATTTACGATTCCTAACTGTGTTTACAGCTGTTGGAGATAAGGTCACAAAAGACATCCGACCTGGTGCACCTTTTGAACCAACTTACATTTACAAACTCCTCACTCTCATCAAATCAAGTCTTTCTGAGAAGGTAAACCACGGTGTCAGCTTTATATAAACACTGCAAAGCAGCATGTAAGGGTGGTTTTTTTTAACTAACAGTTTAAATGTACTTCTTGTGGGACAGACAGTGCGCACGGGAGGTTTTGTTGCGTTTAAGAAACATTTTAGCAGGACGTAACTTGTTTGCTATTTAACATTTAACCTGCTGATTCAAGTTTGATTCAGTTTTAATTAAGAAAAGAACTCTGATGCACTGAAGGAGATGGTTATCTTTGATATTTAATGAGGCTTCCTTTCATCCTGCCTCTTACTGTGTGCATGCTTCCTTTCTGTTTACCTCAGTGAATGAGTTTGCTTTTTTTTTAATGTCTGCAAGGTTTTTATTTGACTTTAGGCATTCTTTGAAGAGTTAATGTGGCTGATGTCCTTATGCTTTAATCTCAGGGTCGACAAGAGGACGCGGAGGAGTATCTTGGGTTCACGCTCAATGGATTGCATGAGGAGATGCTAGCATTGAAGAAACTAATCTCGCCTCAGGAAGAGAGTAAGTAACTTGTCTATGAATAGCATATGCCAGGTAGTCTAAGCATGGCTTTGCCCTTTTTTGCGTATGTTATCTTTAGAGTAACTTCCCTAGTGTTGGCCTAAATTATAAATAGAAACAAAAAGCTAGTATTGCAGCATATTAAATCATTTCCCTCTTTTCCTTTTTCTATTTTTTTTTTATTGTAAGCTGAAATCATTTTAATTGACTTTTGCCAAAATGGAAAAATGGCTCAGAGGGGAAACTTCACATCCAGCTTGGTCTGGGCAAAGCTGCTGCTACTGAGAGAGCCTGAAGTGCCTGAGTGAAGCTGTGGACATATTCTCATGCCTTCATCATTAGACCAAACATTATAACAATTCTGATAACTTTACAACCAAAGGCCAAAGGATTGCTAGCTAAGCTTTGACATGGAAATTCTTCCAGAGTTTACAGTTAACCTTTTCGCCGGTTTTACAAAACGCAGCCAAACCGCAGGCTTATTTAATGTGTTGTTAGTTTGCTGGCAGCCACCCATATGCGGGGGTGTTTTTCACAGGTATTGTGGAGCTCTCCCATCACAGAATTAATGACTGTTGATATAGCACTTTTATTTAATTATTTTTATTTTGAAAGTAGCACTGGCAATTGTCCAGCAAATGAGAATCTACTCAAATGACAGCCAATCAATCCAAAACCTTTAGCCCTATAGTTCAGAATGGAAGATATTTGTACTTATCCCAGTTAAGAGCTCTAAAACAGCTTAGTTTTAGAAGACATTTTGCTTTCAGACACTTTAAAGATCAAATAGCTGTTCTTCAGAGTGGTTTACATTTATTTATTTATTTTTTAACAGAAGCTCCCACACCTAATGGACCAGAGTCCGAGCCAGGCGTGGAGGAGGATGGTGCTGATAAGGAGGAGGAAGGTAGTGAGGATGAGTGGGAGCAAGTGGGTCCCCGAAACAAGACGTCGATCACTCGCCAAGCTGACTTTGTCCGCACACCCATCACTGATATCTTTGGTGGACACATCAGGTACATGTCAGATTGCTGTGAAACCCTCTGTATAGGAAGAATTTCTGATTAAACTTAATAATGTTTGCATTGTCCTGCTTCCTGTTATACACCAATCAAAAATTTGTATCGGCTTCATCTGCGAGTCCTCAGCTGGTTACTGGGTTAAAGTTTTTGACCTCGTTTCATGGTGACATCACAAATTAGTCATCCACCCCCAGTTTTTTCCAGCTTTTCTCCAGCACGCACCACAGCACTTCAGAATGACAGCCCATGTGGGTCAGTGCGGTCAAAAGTCTCGACAGCATGACGTGGGGCAACCATCCACAAACAAAGGTCTTAACTTTCAGACAAATTGGAAAGTTAAGAATCTGCGGCTGTTGCCTGACTAAATAATATGTTCTGCGAGGTTCTGGTCTGGCACGGTGATGGTGTACACTGGTTGCACAGTGTTTTAAATGTCCTTAAGGATTTTTTTTTCTCCGAAATGGTTGTGAGAGAAACTGAATATAGGCATGTGTTTACAGAGTGGTGGGTATGCCCACAGAGCTTGGCTATAACCCATCTACTTCTTTTAAACTGCTGTTCAGAGAAATTGATTTGACTTGGGGGAATTACAGCAGTAATCATTAGTAGAATATCATCTTTCCTGAATTTAAAGGTGTAATTAAATAACTTGCATGATTATAGTGAAAGCTGTAAACTGCAAAACAAACTACTGATGCCCTCTGAGTAGTTTTAACAGGAATTTCAGAAAGTGGTTAAAAAAATGCATCGTAATGTATTTGAGCTGATTGTTATGCTGTATGTTTTGACTACTGAGAGGTAATATTAAAAATCTTGCTGGTATCGGTTTACAATTCTAACAACCGGCTGTTTTGCTTCTTTCTTAGATCGGTGGTGTATCAGCAAAACTCTAAAGAGTCGGCCACTCTGCAGCCATTCTTTACCCTGCAGCTGGACATCCAGTCAGACAAGATCCGCACTGTCCAGGAGGCTCTCGAAACCTTGGTGGCTCGAGAGTCAGTCCAGGGCTACACTTCTAAAACCAAGCAAGAGGTATTAGAAAAGTCAACTTTGATGACATGTTTCAGTTCAGATCCGTGTTGCGTTGTAGTTTTGTGATCTCGAATTCCATTTTTTGTTTCCCCCCTTTTTTTTTCTTTTCTTCCCCCCCCCCTTAATGTTTTTTCTGAATTTAACAGATCACACAAAATAACGTGATTTTGTGTAGTAATTTATTTTTGGAATTGATGTTTAGATGAAGAGTGATGTTGGGTACACACTGTAGAACACAACATCACTGATTTCATCACACATATTGTAATCATTGTCTTGAACCATGGTATAGACCCAACAACAACTAAAGAAAGAGGAAAACTTCAGGAATCAGTGCAACAGTGCTGTGTTAGAACATCAGGCTAGAAGAACTGGTGCAGGAACATCTGCTCCACAGCTGTATAATAAGCATTTTTCTAGAGCTTTTTTTTTTTTGTAAAAGGTTTTTATCTTCTTGCTTTTTGTCAATTTAGATGGTTAACTTTGGTCTTTTGGTCCAAAATGTTACTTTGGTACTTCTAAAAGCCAGAGAATATAAAAACACGAATTGCTGCTTTGAACGTCTTAGCTGATTTTATTTCCAGCAAAATGTTAAAGCCTTGCTTTGTGTTCACTTTTTTTCGACAAGTTTTATTTCTACAGTTAGTTTTGTTACCGTGAAACTGTATTATTTGGTGTGCATGGTACATTCTGCGAGTGCTCATTGTTCTCATTGTTGCTTTCAGATTGAGATAAGCCGAAGGGTTACTCTAGAAGAGCTGCCCCCTGTGCTGGTGCTCCATCTCAAGAGATTTGTTTTTGAAAAGTCTGGAGGCTGCCAGAAACTGACAAAGAATATTGATTACCCCGTTGACTTGGAAATCAGCAAAGGTATGGCTAGATCAACACTCACATGTGGCAGTGTTATACTTGGTTCATGAACAGCACACAGTGCCTTTAAGAGTTGATCCAGATAATTGGTGTGCACCATAACAATGCAGACTGACAAAAGTTGAGAAGTGTATACTGTTTGTTTTTGTTTCAAGCTTTTAGAATTAATGTAAATAGTGTGGTTTTTAAAGTGAAATTGAGTTTTTATATATACTGTGTTGTAGTCAAATATGCCACAAGTGAATGTGCTAAAATTGAGCTTACAGCTGCAGTTTATACTATCAAATTATGACATTTCAACTTCTTGATTTGACAGATATTGTGCAAACTCAGATGTGTTTCCAAGTGACTTTTCAGACCTCACTGCTTGTTAATTACAGCAACATCAGCATGATTTTCATTAAAGGCTGTCAATTTTCACATTCCAACAGTAAAACATGGTGCAGAATGTTCTGTTTTTTTTAGTCCTGGTTTAAACAGTCATTAAAAACATCATGGTCTAATTAGTGGATTTTCTTTCAGATCTTTTGTCCTCTGGAGTGCGAAGCAAAGTTGTGAAAGGCCAAAGAACTTACAGGCTCTTTGCAGGTTTGTGTTTTGTTAATTTGGGCCATATTGTTTTTGTATCTTCTGCATAATGTTGTAATTAAGCTTTATTTTGTAATCTGTTGTCACTCTGGGAGTTAGTAATTCATTGTGATGCGATTCCATTGACCACAAAATAACAATGCTGCCAAGGGTGAAAAAAAATTGCTGTTCTGTCTTGTTGAACCTCAGCTGGTTCTTTCATTTCACGCCAGGAAATTATTTGGGATAGTAATACAAAAAACACAAACATCACCCAGCTCAAGCAAAAGCCACATTAAACATCCTGTTTTATTTTCAAATGTTGAGCAATATACAAAATATGAAAAATGCACAAACAACTGTCAATAACAAGCTCGAGCTTGGAATGATTAGAGTTCTGCTTTATCCGTAATATGTTAGAGAAATAGATTTAGTGATTAGGATATACAGTAAATACAGTCATGTTAAATAAATTCAAAGGTTTTTGCGTATCAGTGCACAAAGTCATCTTCCTTAGCACGTTTTAAAATTGGGTAAATACAGCCTCAACAACATGATTTCACACAGTCATTTTTTTAGTTAACAAAAGCTAAGCCAAAAATGCAGGAGTGAAGCTCAAATACATCTTTACTGCTCTCATAGGAATTAAGAGGGTAAATAGCAGCCAGGTGCAACTGATCATCAGCAAGTGTGAACACCTCTATAAAAGCAGACATTTTGGCAGTTTGTTGGTCTGCAGCTTTCAGGTGTGTTTGCAAAATACCACAATCTTGGGAGTGGAATTCCCAGCGAATTCACCCCAAGGCCAGGCCGTGTAATTCTCAGAAACTGCAGGTTACCCAAGAGTTAAATCATTTGTAGTTAGTATGTTAAAACTGAACAAGTATTACTGGTTTGGAAGGTTTGCCAACAGAACGCCTCTCTCTATGAAGGTCTGCAGAGTTGCGTCTGAACAAACCACAACACTTCTGGAACAATGGCCTTTGGACAGATGAGGCCAAAGTAGGGATGTTTGACCATAATGCAGGGCACCACATTACTGAGTCGACCAAGAACTGATACAGACTCCTGTGCCTTCCAAAGTATTCTAGAATCAAATGTTAGGCCGTCTGACAGCCAGAGCACTCCTAGATTAGGCGATGCAACAGGATAATGTTCCCAACCACAGCAGCAAATCTACAATAAATAAAAGAAGAGAATTGGGGTGTTGCAGTGTTCCAGTCAAAGAATAGGCCTGAACCCCATTGAAATGTTGTGTGATGGGACCTTAAGAGAGCTGTGCATAAATGAATGCCCACAAACCTAAATGAACCAATGCAAACACAATTTCCAACCATGTGAGAGAATGAAGCTGATACATAAAGCTGCTTATGCATTTTTGGTTTATTTATTCTTAATTATATGACGAGACATTGTAATATGTTTGGGGTTTTTGATGATCCGAGGTTGTACTTTCCTAATTTTCATAGCAGTTCCAGGCTAAATGAGTTCTATTACATCCTGACACTTTGTTTTCAACATGACATGATATATATGCGCTACTAGATATATGTATGTAGATGTACTGTAAGTATAGTGTATTCTTTATGCTACACCAATGTGCCGATCACCTGATCTTTACTGGCTTGCCTTTACTTAAGAATTGCTGGCACTACAGTGCCCAACATTGAAGTCATGGATGAGTAATACCTTAAATAAAATTTTCCACTTTTCTCCAACTTCACCAGTTGTGTATCACCATGGAAACAGTGCGACAGGCGGTCATTACACCACGGATGTCTTCCACATCGGTCTTAACGGCTGGCTGCGCATTGACGACCAGACAGTGAAGGTCATCAACCAGTACCAGGTGGTGAAGCAGACTGCAGAGCGCACCGCCTACCTGCTGTACTACCGTCGCGTCGACCTGCTGTAGACACACACGCACATCCCAACGTACATGCAAGATACCCTGAATATATTCACAAACACACACAGAACATGCATCCTCAATGCACTCGTTGACAGTACATCTACACACGACACAAAGACACACAAAACTAATGAACAGGAACACTGCCTAACTTGTTCTCTTGCAAGATTTTCCTCTTCTTCCCTCCTGTCCCCGCTTTCCTGAGAACCAGCTTTTCCAACACCTTTTTCCTCGTCTCCTTTTTTTTCTTCTCCTTTTCTGAAGAAGAGAGGCAAGCTGCATTCACAAAGATTTCCCTGTGACTGCTCTCTTCTCTGTGCACCACTGCTGTGTTTTGAGTTCCTCTTTTTTTGATTTATTTTTAAAGCAGCAAAGAAGGACTGTTGAATAGGCAGACAGATTGGGGTTGCAGGTTAGGACCTGAGACTCACCTCTGACTGAGCCCACAGCTCGGCTCAAACAGTGGACTCGCTCATGCAAGAAAAACTATCCACCACGGGCTGCAAATGGACTATCAGTGTTTGCCTTTTTAGTTAAGGGGGAACTGTTGGCCTAGTGAATTTGCAGCAGTTTAAAAGCCTGTTAATTGCCCTCGTGCATTGAAAAGGCCCAGCACCAGCATTATCGCAAGTCTCTCCTCCCAAGGCCAGATTTCTTCTTTGCCACCACCACAACCACCACCAACTCCTTCTCCTCCGTTTTGTCACTTTTATGATGCTTTTTAAGTCTACTGGAGCCATCAAAAACATCAGGGGGGGAAAAAGCGAGTTGGGAATGGGAACTGAACGTTTTTGTTGTTTTTGAGATCCTTCTTGTGCTATTCGGGTTTAGATTTAGGGGGTAAAAAAAACTATCTACAAAATATTAATGAGCTTTAGAACTTAATAAGCTTCTGTGCACAAAATATAAACTGATTGATTACAATATGACAGTAAAATGCATATTTTACCAATATTTAGATTCAGATGTAAAGGAAAAAAGTCTAAGGTCTAGCTGACTGAATGCCTGTTTGGGTTCTGAAGGAATGTGCCTGTTTTTTGTTTTGTCCTTTTAAGACTCAGTTCTTGCACTGGAGAAGTGGCAGCCAGTTAAGACAGATCCCACTGCAAACCCCACCCTTGTACATTTTCTTCTCCTGTCTGATTTTTAATTGTTTGTCTTTTCTTGTGTAAAGGTTCCATCTGTGTACTGGTGGCTTATCAGTGTAGTTTTGAGCCACACCATCTTCCTTAACCCCCAACTCAGCAGAAAGCAGGGGGGCTGCCTTAGGTTCATTGTGTGACGTTTTTCCACTCAGTGTACGAGTCTAACCCTAATCAGGCAGCGACTGCAAGTCTAATGTAAGTGAAGAGTAAAGGGAATGTACCTGACACCTGTGTATTTACTCTTTTGTGGCTCAGTGTCTCCTCACAGTGGAGGGAGGAAAACTGAGTGTTGCGGGGAAGTGGGACAACATCCGCGCTAAGCTCTGCATAAAGACCCCAGGCATGCACATAAAAGGAGCTAGTATTTGCTTTTGTTGAAGATGATTTTTTTTCTTTTGATGATTTCACTTATTGTGATGATTTTTGTTTATGTCACTAAAAAAATGTTAGGTTTATTTCTTTTCTGTTTTTCTTCGTCATTGATCATTTATCGGATGTCCTAATGCTCTTGCTCCCTTCAGAACAATATGCTTGCATTTAAGTTGGTTTGAAAAGAAATTACAGCGGCTAAAGCACAACAAATAAAATTGAACTAGTTCTTCGCTTGAATTTTATTTCAATTTATGTCATGTTGTTTGTTTGGTTTTGTTTTATTTTTTGCTCAAGGCCCATTTTATTCCAACCACCATTGTCAGCATCTCAGTATTAACACAGCAGCACAAGTATTTTCATATGATTTTATACAATAAGAACTGGGGACATAGGCGAGATAGTGGTTCAACATTTCCCTGCCTCCGATCAAAGAAAAGCTGCAGTTTAATGACATTTATTTTATTTTCTTTTAAGAGCTTTGTGTGAATTTAATAAGTCTCTTAAAATGGGAATCAATGAGAAAGTTGGTTCCTATCTTTAAATTAAAGTTTAGTAACATAGTAACATTTTTCAAAATTACACACTAGATTTAAAGTATTTTAGCATCGTTACGTGGTGAAAAATATCGATTAAAGTTCCTTGTAGGTTTCCAAATCAGAAGCCTTCCCCACGTGAAACCAAAGGTCAACATTATATACAGGCCCTACCGCCTACCATTCACTTTATATCCTACCATTTTTCATTCAAAGTCTCGTTGCCATATCTCATCACAGTCCGCTGATCGTCACACACAGGGAATGGCATGCTGCTTAGATAGTCAGTACATCCTAAAATCTTTCACCATGGTTCAGTCTTGCCGCTGGCTTCGTAGTCATTTCTGCACACATTGTGACATTGTTGATTTGCATTCTTTCTTTTCCCTTTTTAAAGAATGTTTGGATGATGGGACTTTGGAACAGATGGCTTATGCTTTCAGTTGTATAGTTTTTATCTCGGTCTCAGATGGCTGGTCAGGAGATGTGCTGGTGAAATGCTTCAATGATGTCTTTCTTTCAGTATGTGCTCCTAACTCTATTGTCTGCTGGGAACTGTTGGAATATTATTGACATAAAAAAAAAATCTATACTGTCTTTTAATTTCAAGCCTCCAGCATCTATTTTGTTTATTGTTCAAATAAAGGATTGTGCAAAAAGCAGTTTGCTAATCAAGTGTAGTCCAAAGACTACCTGGCTTTATTATCCACTGAAAACCTTTGCAGCCTCTACTCCGCGGACTGGCTTACAGAAACATGTGCACAATAAACTGAAAAAAGCAAAATGATCCACAGAGTCTTGGTCTACCACACATCCTTTAATTGGTCTCTTGTTTCTGTATGTCAACATGTACTATGTGTAGTATTTGTAGTATGTTATATCTCCCCCTCCTGTGGTCTCACTGGCAGCCTCAGTGCTGTTTAAGGCCGTGGCTGCTCTCGCCTCCGTTTGGTTTAATGGGAAGCAGACCCATCATTGAAAAATTTGCAGTGTAAGGATTTTCTGCCCTTTAGTGTTCTTTACTATTTATTCCTTTCTTACTATAGCTCACTCCTCTACTGCAGTGTGGCTTTACTCTGAAATTTACAGTGGAGTGTAGTATTTTTCTTGTTAATGTTAGAAGGCTACTTTAAGATCTTCCCTATTATAGCCTGAAAAGAAAATGTCACGTTGGAACATCTACATACAGACCACCTTTACTAACAAAGAGTCTCTCTTAGCCATGATTCAGGAATGATGTCGTGGCCTGCTCCTACCTACGTTTTTTTGAAACTCCAGGGCCTGTTTTTCAACAGCGAGTAGTCATTTTGATGGCCATAGTATTGCACCATTCACTACCAGATCTGAAGTGCAAGAACGCATGGAACTGGTTCAGCACCACATGTTATTTTCTGTAATATGAGAATATTGTTGGGCCAAGGTGATGGAAGCAGCAGGAATTACAGTGATTATTCTGAGTCTCTTCAGGCAACAAAGTCAAACCACATGTAGTGGAGCAGTTGAGTTTTACCACACAAACAACTAAACTTAACTACAGCGAGGCACATGTTTTGGTAGACAGGAGAGCCATTTAAACACTTCAAGCTGCAAACACTACAGGAAACGTGTTACTGTTACTACTACTACTACTACTTTCAGCTGCTCCCTTTTAAGGGTTATCACAGCAGATCATCTGCCTCCATCCTTCACTACAACCACGAACCTTCTCTTAAGTCTTCCTCTTTAACTGCTGCCTGGCAGCTCCATCTTCAACATCCTTAGTTCAATATATCCCCACTCTGCACACGCCCAGACCATCTCAACCTTGCTTTTCTTTGTCCCTAAATTTCTCATCCTGAGCTGTCCCTCTGATGTACTCATTTCTAATCTGGTTCGTCTTCATTTCAGCCACCTTCAGCTTGGCCTCCCTCTGAACTGTATTTCATAGCAGGTCCTCTGTAAGTCTTTCCATTCTCTCTTGCTATCTTTCTGTCACAAGTCACCCCTGACACTTTTCTCCACCTGCTGCACAATACCTGCACTGCTTTCCTCACCTCTCTGCCCTTTGGTTTGGATAGTTGACCCCAGGTATGTAAACTCATCCACTTTCACTCCCTCTACTCTTTGCACCATCACTGTTAAACCTAATCTGTTAGCCTGTCCATCACCACCATAAAGAAAAAGGGGGGTCCTTGATACAATGCTACCTCTACATTGAACCCTTCTGTCACTTCTACTGCACACCTTGCCACGGTCTGTTTCTTGTACGTGCACCACTGTCGCATACTTCTGTCACTCCTGATTCCCCTCATCTATTTTGATTCTTATATACACCGGGGTAAAACAATTTGAATCCACCCCTAAACCACCTGGCGTTGCTTCCCTTCTACCTGGTCTCCTGCTCACACAGTATCTTCCAGTCATAGTTCCTACTCTTAAAGTCCCTCCTCTCACCTCCACACTCCTGCCTTTCCTTCTTTCTAGCTGCCTCTGAATACACCTTCCGCCTCTCCTCTTCTATTGACTTTGGCGAACAATAGCACAGTTCTGACCGGCACCCTGTTGGCCAACAGCACTGGGTTATTAACCCAGGCCCAGACCGATCACATTTTTGATGATTCCCGTGTTTGATTTGGCAAGGATTTTATGCTAGATGCCCTCCCTGATGCAACCCTCCCCATTTACCCGGAGCAGCACTAAGAGTATACTGGCTTGTGGCCCCCTGTGGCTGGGTTTATATAAAAGTTAACAAGGATCATAATAATACATTTTAAGATCCAGCTACCATTTCTCAAATGCCTTGGGTGCAAGCTGCAATTTGCAATGCAAGATTAGTTTCTTACTGTTCAGAATGTACACTTAAGGATATCCATGACTTCAAAATGTAAGAACACAATGCTCTCTGATTCCATTATTAAAAGCCCCACCGAGGATCACACTGGACTCTTCAAGGAGACACTGACCTTTTCCCTTTAATAGTTACCTCCAGACTGTCACTTATCTGCTTTTCTAATGTTATTAAATCTGTTGTTGAGAATCAAATATCTCTTTAAAAGCTTCAAATTGGCCAGTTTATATTTCCTGGTATACTCTCACTGGTCAGTTTGTTAGTTAGCTGTTTAACTGCTCATTAACACATGTAGAATCAGTCAATAACATGACAGCAGCTCACTGCATTTAGACATCTAGACAAGGTCAAGATGACCTACTGAAGTTCAAACTGCATTGCAGTGGATTTATGTCTCTGCATTAAATCAATGCCATAGATTGTAACTGGAAACCCTTCTAAAACCCTGTACTATAACCTATGCTACAACTTGATGTGTGCCTCCACACTAACGTCTGGTCTGAGTGTTTCAGAAGCTGCTGATTTATTGGGATTTTCCCACATAACCATCTCTAGTGTTTACAGAAATTGGCCAGACAAAAAGAAAACATCAGGTGAGCGTCAGTTTTCTGGGCCAAAATGCCTTGTTGCTATCAGAGGTTCAGAGGAGAATTGCCAGTCTGCTTCCAACTAATAAGAAGGCAGTAGTAACTTAAGTAACCACTCTTTACAACCAAGATATGCAGAACAGCATCTCAACAGCAGCACAAGACTACACTGGGTGCCACTCCTGTCTGCCAAGGACGGGAAACAGGCTACAATTCACACAGGTGCACCAAAAGGGGACAAAAGATTTGAAAAACATTACCTGCTCTGATGAGTCACGATTTCTGTCGCAACATCCAGTTGGTGGTTGGTTTCCTGTCTTGTATTAACATTTCAGGCTAGTTGTGGTGGTGTCATAGCATGGCACAGTTTGGCTCTTTCAGTGTCAACTGAGCATCATTCTGATACCATACCCAATCTGAGTATGCTGGCCCTAGTGCATCCATCTTTTGATGCCTACTTCCAGCAGGATAATGTGCCATATCACAAAGCTCAAATCATCTCACACTTCCTGAATATGCTATTCAAATGACCTCCACAGTTACCAGCTCTTAGTCCAGTAGAGCACCTTTGGGATGTGGTGGAATGGGAGATTGACATCATGTCAATATGAATTTATACCACAAAGAAGAAATGCAGTTCTGGAGGCAGAAAAGACTCCAACCTGGTAGTTGCAAAGTGTAACTAATGAAATGCCAAGTGAGTGTATAGTACACATTTGGGACACAGGTAAAAACAACACTGTGCTTCTGCCCTTACTCTGTTTATTTGAAATTTAGTAACCTTGAACGAGGTACATGGCATCCCTCAATAAAGATGTTACAAACCTCTAAAGCTTCAGTAAAAAGGCTTCTCCGCACCTAATTCTTGTGTTAGTGCTTACAGTTTACTAATCCTTCCCTCAGTACTTGTGATTTTATGCATTTCCTGTTCCATTACAATCCACCCACTGGCTAGTTTTTATAATCGGCCCCGTGTACCATATGGTTTCTTCATTCACTCTCCCCCAGTTTTTCCTCCTCTTTTAGTGCTTCGTGTTTAGAGGTTCACTTGCTCTCAGTTCCCTTCTCAGGAAGGTAAACAACATGGCAACCAGAGTTTCAAGGACGTCTGTCCAAACACAGCAACCCTCATAGAGAACTGTCCTGTCATAGTTGTATGTCACGGATGGTGGTTCCTCCTTGATCTTTACAAAAAGGAAACTTGTTTTCCACCTGCTAATGCTTGTATGCTACCCAAGTAAACAAGAAGGGGATGTTTGAGTTGTGCAATCATTCTGTTGTCTTCAACTGAGACTAATGCAGAGTTTTGAGTTTCCAGTTTCCATTTGGCCCGGAATGAATAATATATATCAAGGTTAATGGACCCGTGTAATGAATAACATTTCTGAGAAGTAAGTTATTGTACCTCAACATCTGTAACAGCTCATCAAGGATGGGTTATCTATATCATTACTCTGTCAATAAGTGGCTACAGCACACAACATAGATAAATCGCAAAGGAGTGCCGCTGACTAAATGTAAAACAGAAAAGGACGACGATAAATCTGTTAAGCCATGAGGTTGATCCGAAGTATCTGTGCATAAAGAGTTCAAGGAGAGTGACGGTGGCACCATAAAGACAAAAGAAGAGGAGCAGTTTTAAAACAATCTGAAATATACAATATTTAACCTTTAATTTATTCAATGCCTCTGCTCTGCAACGACCCACAAAACAAGCGTTACAAAGCCAGGTGGCATTATCCTCCATCCTATCACACAGACATACAGCTGTGTTATCAGTTTAAAGTCTGGAGTAGTAAGCAGCAAAATATTTGTTAAATAAAACACTCGAATGTATCAGAGATCACAAAACCACAAACTGCTCATCCTCATCTGCTGAGATAAGTATATGTGACACATTAAAGGGGAAACATTTGCCTGTTCTTAGATAATCAGAAATCTGGATACTATTAAATGTTACCTCACATTTACCCCGATTGTGATCAAAACCAGAATAAGATTCAAATCCGTAATACCAACGATGATAACATCATGAAATTATATGTAACATGATCAAATATTCACGCTTATTCCCGGCACATGAATGGATTTATGTTTGACTAATCAGTCTGTAACGATTAGTCAGCAAGGTCAAGAACTGAATGAGATCAGAGCTATTGTGTAATTTTACTGACCTTATTTGCTCGATGCAGCTTGTATTTATATGATTTTATTTTATAGTTCCTTAAAAAAATGAATGCATTTATTATTTTCAAAATCTGGATCACAAATCTCTCGAAACAAGATTTTCCTCATTGAAAACTGGTCTGACGTCCTATGTAAATGTGAAACGTCTCTTACATTTTGTCTGAGAATACTTTATTAGTAATGAAGCTCATTAAGCATGAGCATCACTAAAAGCATCTCTGCAGGGTATGATGGCCAGACTCCCTGTTAAACATGTATTTAAAAAAACAAAAGAAAGCAATAATAATAATAAGTTCAGAGCCCGTGCTGGCAGAGACCCTGTGGGAAGAGAATTTGTCTGAGGATTTAGTTTGCTGGCATGCGCTCTGAGTGCCATGTTCTTGTACGTATCTGGGATATTTCAGAACAAAAATCAAGTATTCGATGGAATAAAATCTAAACTATTTGGGTCATAACACAGCTAGAACACTGCAGGGTCAGTAAGGCGATATGGCAGCGTCATACCATGAAGCCGCTTTTCAGGGCAGACGATTCGTGGTTTCCCATGCCAGCTCACAAAGCTTCCTTCCTTCCTCTTCATTCTCATCCAAATGATGCAAATTATAGGAAGTGCTTTTTACAGATAAAACCTTTTTAAAAGCTTTACCCTTTGATGCGGCTGCAATTCAGATGAAGCTGATATGTTTCCTACAGTTGGCCCTCAGGCCTCCATCTGATCTGGCTGCAATGGTTTTACATAATCATGTTAAACTGACAGTCCGAGGACGATGCCATTCAAATTTTACAATCACAAGAAATTACAGATTCTAAATGGGTTGTAAATAATTAATTTTTAAATTATGAGTCCCCACATGTAATTCCAAGTCAGGATGTAGGACGGCATTCATACTTGCACTTGATAGCCATGGAAAGCCCAGTTATGGTTCATTTGCCTATGGTGATCTTTAAAACACCTAAAACCCCCTAAAACCCGGGGTCACTCATGATCAAACTGAGAAAAGCAGATATTACCAACTGAATGAGAACAGTTTATTTTAGGTTCCTGGCAGTGACGCTTACAGGAATACAGAAACCACCATCACCATAGTTCTCCAGGCTTTCCAAAGATCTTTCCAAGTTTTTCTTTTGACTTTGGCTGGTTTTTCATTCATTGTCAGTCCAGTCCTTGTACCTGACCATTTTCATAGGAATGTTCTTTTTGTTAGTTATAAACAGTGTGTCGCAAAAATGTGCTCCCATTTCTTCAGCTGAATAATCATAATAAAATTGTCAAAGATAACACAGTTTGACCTAAAACAGTGTTTTTTCACCAACAAGGTGATTTCCAGATACATGTTAGCTGAAAATCTGGTATATCCTTGGCGTTCTGTGCCATGAAAAAAACGAGGAAACTGTCAAGTAGAGGACAAAAGAAGTGTCGGGTCTAAAGATTTATCTGGCTCTGTCATGATTTGGTGCTCTGTTGTTGCCAATATTGCTCGGGATCTTGTCAAAACTGATGTAATTATAAACACAGAAAAGTAACATAAGATTTTGTTCAACATGTAAAACCATCTGGATTGTATCTGATTGACAGTGGTTTAATTTTTCAGCATGGCAATGATCCCAAGCACACTGCCACTGCAGTAAAAACATAGATAGATAGAAAAACACACATGGATCACTATGAGCCATGGATTGGCCTCCCCAGAGCCTGGACCTCAGCATTACTGAAGTAGTGTAGGATCATCTTGACAAAGAACAAAAGGCAGCCAAGAAAAAGAAGCCAAGAAGAACTTTGAGTGTCCTTCAAGAAGCCTGGAGAATTATTCCTGAAGAAATTACAAGTAGGCTTGCCTGAGAGTGTTCAGGCTGTGCCGGAAGGAGGCCACACCAAAGATTGACGTTCAAGCACTTACTAAACGCACATGCGTCTTATATACTTTATTT
Organism: Oreochromis niloticus; assembly: GCF_001858045.2. Taxonomy (NCBI): domain Eukaryota; kingdom Metazoa; phylum Chordata; class Actinopteri; order Cichliformes; family Cichlidae; genus Oreochromis; species Oreochromis niloticus. The sequence continues at coordinate 21,751,967 of NC_031965.2, read as the reverse complement.
CCGTGGTTGTTTACACGTTTTTCAACAGATTTCCAATTTTCCTTTCAAAACATAACGAAATCGAGAGTGGTCCAAGACTTTGCGCAGAGCTGTAAGTCATGAGATAAATTATCCTCACAATGACCTGATGGCTCTTTTTAACAAGTAGCAGCACTATTTGTTTTGTCTTTTAATAACAGTGAATTACCGGCATTTATAAGCAAATTATGACCGAACAGAAAATACTTCCAGCCAATGGACAGTGGTGGATGAACTAATCTCGAAAGCATCGGCAAATTATTTATTAACCATCACAAATCCAATAATTACAACTTATCGATCCCCGTGTGTGGTCTCGAGCCATAATAATGACCCTGGAATTGGCGTAGGCATAAAAAGTTTTTCCTTTTAATTTCGTCATTTTTGTTATAACTGCTGATGGTCCACTTACGCGCTTGATTCGTCTGAAGCGTTTTTTCTTATCTAAGCCAAACGTAAATGACTCATTATAATCCCACCGCCTGCCGCTGGCTGTTTTGACAGACCGCTGATTTACAATATTTGTAAATGTCCCCCTGACATTAGTCTGCGCACTGTGCGCTCTGTGTGCCAAGAACATAGTCTGCTTAAGGGAAGCTGGCGAGTGGGGAGAGACAGTAATTTTTTCCTCTGGTCCTAAGGGGTCTCCTTCTCTATATAAGGCTCTCAGAGTTGCTCAGGAGTTACACAGTCTCTATGTTCCTCAGGAACACCACCAATAGCAGCAGCCTGCTCCTCTCATAAGAGAATTAACAGCTTTCCGGCGCTCAGAGAGAGCTGCACCGAAAATACTCAATCTACTGGATACTAACAAAGAAACAGAGAGGTGAGCACACTTTTATTTTCTTTCTTTCTTTCTTTCTTTCTTTCTTTCTTTCTTTCTTTCTTTCTCCGAAACAACCCATATTTTATAATGCACATACTCTGCAACAGCAGGAACAGACAGAACTGCCCACCCGGTGAGGTTTGCTGCAGATTTATTCATGCACTCACATCGCATAAACTTCTGACACATTGTAACTCTGATGTTAGCAAGACACCGGTCTTCAGTGTCTGCAGCCCGGAAACTGCCGTAGCATGATGGAAACCCTATGTGCAGGAAGTAACCTTATGAGCAAAGCATTTAAAGTGCAATATCAGATTTGGAGGTTATCTATATGATCAAAAGATTATAGTTCATTTATGGAAACCTATATTTTAGAGTTCTGGGACCAGAATACAACAGAAGAAATAACTTCTGTTATTAACTCACCTTTAAGGTTTCTGAAGAAGAAGAAAAAAACCAAACCCCCAAAACAATAAAATGAAATTTAAAAAAGTAATTGTAAATAACAAAAATTTCAAGTAACTCTAAAAAGTTATATAAATGATAGAATCTACATTATGGCATGTGTTTTTTGTTTACATTCAGCCTCGTGGTGAGCTGGAGATGAGGTCAGTCCGTTTTTGGATCAGACAGAAGCTCCAGAAGTTGAAAAAGGAGTCAAGTTTACATAGACGAGATGTCGATACGTACGTGTGTTCAGGTTTTCTCCTCTGTCTGTCACTCTGGTACAGAATTCATGAGAGCCTTGAGAAGGGCCCAGACAGAGAAGCTGGTAGAGGTTCAGTGGGAAGACGGGGCACAGGGAAAGAAGAAGGGTGTGGCGGCTGGGCTGCCTGTTGGCTCACAGTTCCCTGAGCTGGCACAGCATGTTGACACAGAGCCGATGCCAGACCTCAGGCTGCATCTCCAGCCAAAGGGAAAGAGGTGAAGGGATTCAAGGATAAGAGCAACCAGTGCAAGCTGGTTTATTTTTCCTTTCTTCTCTGATCACCCTGACTGACTGCTCTTCTCTATTTCTAGAAGTTTGAGACTTAGTGATATTTGGTTTAGCTTTAGTTTTGGACGTCTTGCCTCCACCTTGTTGCCTTTCAGAGCGAGGTCAGGTAAAGAGTCAGTTACACAATATTATGAACCTGCCTAATATGTGTGAGGAATGCAGTGTTTTGCCTAATGAGAGCTGAGTGAGAAGTTGTCAGCTTGAACTCAGGTCCCCCTCAGCAGATCTCACTGTGCTGCTTGGTTTGGCTAGAAAATAACTGGAGTGATACAGGATAGATGTTGTATATAATTATGGTGCACTAGGTCCAGGTGGGTTATGTACACAGACTTTTTCATACATTTTTAGTCATGAATATAAAACTAATTTATTAGGGACACTTTATGTCATATTAATGTTTATGGTCAAATAATTGAGGTTGTTATGAATAAGACAGATCCTTGTACATTAAGACTGAGGCCACTAAAAATGATCATTTAAGCATTTAATGTCACAATATGTTACAAGCTGATCATGTACACATCACAGTGTCTGAAAAGGAAACAAAATGCCTCAAAGAATCAGCAATTTATCAGATAAATCTAAGGGAAGTTTATGATTATAATTGTGTTCATGCTATATGAGAGTGGTTGATTGAACTCTGTGGCCATTATCTGTTTCATACACCTTTCAGTATATTTCATGGCACTGCAAATAAACAAAAAACACCTTCATAGCCTCAGAAATGAACATTGAATTATTTCTTTTATACTTTGGCCTAAATAAAACCAAGCATTCAGAAGCTTCTCAAAGAAATTTTGTTATTGCAGGGCAGTTATTTTGGATTGCATCAGAGTCTATTGGCCCAAATAGTAAAACAGTCATAAGATGGCCAAAAGCCGAACTTACACAAAGCAGAACTGCAGAGAAAAAAAAGTCCACCTTTGAGTTAGGAAATTTTATTTTACTGCTCCTCACATCACCAAACACTCTTCATCAGTAGGAGTTATAAAATATAGCAATACAAAGGGAATATTGAAGAGTTATCAACTAAAAGCAACCTGAAAGACAGGTGACAGATATTAAAGAAGAGTCTTGCTGTGCAGTCGTTTCTAGGTGTGTGCATTTATTTTGCAACTTTATTAGAAGAAGTGCCTCCTTTATTAGTTAAGTGTGGGAAGTGTGTGTGCCCATATTTTGTAATCTGGTCATTTTCTTGAATCACAGAGGAAGGAAACCATCATTGAATCGTCATTTCCACCCTGCAGATTTTATCTGGAACTGTGAAAGGAGCCTCTCTATATCCACAAGTTGCTGTCTAGTCATAAAGTATAAACTACGCAGCTCAAGTGTCAGGATGACCTGCGCTACAATGACCTGGCCCCTTGTCCTCGTCCTCGTGCTGTTGTGCATCAGAGACTCGGCTTCCCTCTTCCTGCCAGACTCCAGTGAGCTCAGGAAGCTACTGAGCCGCTATGGGGAGGAAGCAGAGCAGAAAGGCACCAGCAACACAGCTGGTAACAGGACCCGCCGAGCCATCCTCTGGTCGGACCGTGAGGAGATCCTGCAGCTGCACAACAAGCTGAGGGGTGGGGTTTACCCCACTGCTTCAAACATGGAATACATGGTAAGAGTATTGACCTATTTCAGTATTATCATGCAGATAAAGCTAACATTTGACTTTACCTTGGAAAAACACTGTTATACTTATTTCTTGCACTTGATTTTTTTTTTCTTTTTACTTTTCTTGAGCGGTTTTGCAGAATTCACAGTTCAGTCTTACATTTATTTACCTTATATTGAACCTTCTTCAGCTCATCAGTTTAATCACTGTGTGAAACAAGCTCCTCTTTATGCCAACCTTCATGTGTTTGGCTTTACCTTGCAAACACAAGAGCTGAACAGTAGGTGGGCGGGGCTTCTGTGCTCACAGTCAGCTTGTATCTGAGATGATGATATAAGGAATATCTCCTCTAAGTGACATCACACAGAGCCATAAGTAAGAGAAGCAGATCTTTTACCATGTATTATCATATATGTGATATATATACTCAAATGATATGAACACAGGATTATATATAATATATATATTTAATGATATATAAACATAGCAGGTAATTTTCATCTGTCAGCAGCACCAATGAGGTTGGTAATCAGGGTTTTAGTTGACGTACAAAAAGTGGTGTTGCCGTAATAAAAACAATCTTTTCTCTCTGCTGGAAACATGTAGTCAAGATGTTGAACTACTGCCAGCCTGCTGTGCCACGCTTTTATGGGGAGGATAATAATGCTGACTCTGTCCTACCTGCAAACAGCTCAGCACATGCGGCTTGGTTAAAAGAGGAAGGAGAATAAGGCTGGAAAAGGGAAAATTAAGGGACCGCATGGCACATTAATACATAAAGTAGGAGAGGGATTATTGTGGAGACACACATAAGCTTATTGAAAACCACGTGCTCCATAAAGTTGAGAGAAGCAGTGGTGGCCTGTGTGTCTCTGGAGTGTGGTTACACTGTGGAGGAAAATGTCTGCAGACTGTCTTTGCTCTCTCAAATTCCAGTGAGCAGGCAGTGGATGTGTTTGTGTTAGAGTAAGGGTGTTTGGAGTTACAGTGGTGTCTGTGTGTGCATGTGTTAGCGACCACCAAAAGGCTGGAAATTTACTGAAGGGATGTACTTTGAGGGGCCATGGTGTATGGAGTGTTCAGTCACTCCACAGTGCCCCCTCCAAAGTGGGAGTCAGGTATCTTCTCTGTTTTCCACCCTCTTGTCCACTGCTATAATAAATCCCACTGAGGAAATTTGGCTAATTCAGCTGTGATTGCTAGAGATTTGTAGTGGACCAAGGCCAGGCGACAGGAGCTCCGCTCAAATGTCACCATCTAAGGATAATGTTGTACTTGTGTGCGGCTTAGTTTCAGCTTAGTGGGAGAGAAGGAAGTGCAAGAGCAGAAGAACAGGTTGAGGGAAGGAAAGCATAGTGTGGATTGCACTTGATACAGCAGGTGATGAATGATCGTTTTCTTATATGCATGCAGATTTGGGATGATGAGTTGGAGCGATCTGCCACTCAGTGGGCAGAGGAGTGTCAGTGGGACCATGGACCTCAGGACCTGCTCATGTCTATTGGACAAAACCTGGCAGTTCACTGGGGCAGGTGAGACACATCCTTGTTAAATATGAATATTTTATTGCTTTATTTTGGATCATAAATTATTTTTCAAAATCATTGGGCCTTATCCTCTTATTTATTAGACATTTGTAGGAATGCTATCACCTTTGATGTTGAATAACCATCTAACTGATGTCATGGACGTTTTTTATTTCCATTTGAGATGTGTGGACGTCCTTGTTAGACTTTCCGGCAAGAGAAAGTTCATGTATATATGTATATAATGTATGTATTAAACAAAATAAGGTAAGTTCGCTACACAACAAATAAACTGGAATTTAGATGTAAAAAACTAAATGGCTAAAAAAAAATGTTTTTTTTAGTGATGCTAGCCATCTGTTGACAAGCATGTAATGACCACATTACCTTGTTGTTGTTTAAAAAACAAAACAAAGCAATGAATTCCTTCTTTGCAATAGTCAAAACTTTATTTCTCACTTTGTAAGAGCGTGAGGAGGCTTGTGTTCTACATGGCCTTCGACAGTCCTTCGTCTATGGTTCATTCACCTTATTGTAACCAGTTTTGATGAAGGGGATAACACCTGGTTTTCAGCCATGTTTGCTGTTTAATTTTTATTAAGTAAAATACAGATAAAAGACTTTAATAAGTGGAGGTGAGGCTGTTAATCAACGTGGCCATGCCCCCTAATATTAAGTCTTGGCAAAATCCAAACAAGTGAGTTATAATCCCACTCCTCCTCTCAACTGTGCAGTTTTTGTTTTAAGTTAAACCAAAAAGTTTTTGTATGAGTTTGTAAGAATTTAATTTCATAGCTAAAGTTGGGTCTCAGCCCTTTAAGGTGGCTGCTTGACCAACAGGAGTTTTAAACATGTTCTAGGACTAGCACGGTGGATCTGTTAGTCAGTCAGTCCACCATTTTTAGCCCAGAATAAAAAATCTTAGCAGCTACTTTTTGGATTAAGAGCAACTTTATTTCCAATGCTCCTTTAAGAAGATTTGCAATAATTTTTCTGAAGGCTACAAATCTGAACTTTAACTGAGTGGCAGTTTTCTTGTAGCTTTTTTGTACCAAGTGACTCCAAAACTTCCTTATAAGAGATTATCATCAACTCTAAGCAAAAGTGATGAGTGTTGTACTTGAGCTACTTAAACTATAACAAAAGTGTCAGTGCATGAACCATAGGTATTGCTAGTCCTTGTTCATATGGAGTCTGATATGAATGAGGTTGTGTGTGTGTGTCCAAGTGGACATCACACAGTAGGCCTCTGTGTTTAATAGTGTATGGCTATCGCAGCAGGTGCCCTTCCAGGAATCTGCCCTCATTCTCACAAACCCATTCCCCCCTTCCTACTCCCTTCTTTTCTTCCTATGCCAAAAAACCCTGATGCGGAGTCATTTTTTTCACTCCCCCTCTGCTCTCCATTTATAAGCTCTGCACGTTTCAACACCGTAAAAAGAGATGTTTATAATAGGAGCTAGAATTGATTTGTTAGACTGGGAAGCTGTGTTTAGCTTTGCTCTAATTCTTTTTGTTGTTGTCTTTTAGCTTGATTTGATTCCCTCTGTTATGGAGGGAACAGACTGCTGTTCCGTGTGCCAGGTTAGATTCAGACTCATCATTTGAGGACAAAAGGGAGGGCGGTGGGTAGAGCAAGGCAGGTTCATGTAGTTTCTCAAGTCGAGCCAAAGCACCTGGCAGATACCCCAGATGTTTCCCTTTTGCCCCTGGTACCCTGTGACTGAGCCTACTGTCTGTTTGTTTTTGTGTGTGTGTGTGTGTGTGGATCCTACAGATACCGTTCACCTGCCTTCCACGTCCAATCCTGGTACGATGAAGTGAAGGACTACACCTATCCCTACCCTCATGAGTGCAATCCCTGGTGTCCAGAACGTTGCTCTGGGCCAATGTGCACTCATTACACCCAGGTGAGACAAATACAAGAAAAAGGTTTGTCATCTTTGTTTGAAGCCCACAATTAACTCTGCATAGCATAACACAACTGAATCTCTGACTAAAGTGTTGGTGGTCAAGTCAGAGCGTGGGTAATGTAGGCACCATATTTGGACAAGTAAAAAGAATACATGAAATTTCCACTGCACCATCTGCTGCATTGGCAGTCTGACAGTTTAAATTTAAGCTGGTGAACTGCCCTTTTAAGAAATCCCTGAGCAGTAACTTATAAACCTGCTCTTAACTTGATCAGTTACTACAAGAACCTGCAAAGTTTGATAACTTGATGCAAATAATTCAAGAGAAGGGACAGAAAAAAGTTGTTTTTTTTTTTAAAGTAAGAAAGACGCTCAAAAGAAACAGAAATGAATGAGCCTGCCTCATCTTTCCCCAGACATTACTTTGTGGATGTTGGGATGAGTTTACAGAAACATTTAGACTCCTCCCTGAAACCTGATCACTGCCATCTGGTAGTCATTTTCATCCCACCAGACATGCCACACCGTTTGACCTGGATTCTTTTGAAGATGCTGCAGAGTGGGCAATGCCAAGTCTGAGCATCACCACCTTTACTCTGCAAGAGCTGATACACGTGTAGTCCAGGCAGTCAAACCACATTTTAATTGCACTGTCCTGGATTACCAGGACTCACCAGCTGACTCACTGCTTCCACTGAGCATTCCTGAAGGGGGAGAGTGCACGTTTGGGAGGAAAGCTTGGAGACGCTTTCGAATATGATGTCTTGTATTCCCTGTCAAATGGCACATAATTCATCTGCAACACCACTGCAGGAGCTTTCCGTTTCGTGAGCTGCGTTCTTTTACTGTGGACAGTTCTAGGCCTTGGAGAATTTCTTTCCAAGTTAAGATATTAAAAACTGACATTTCCTCCTTCTAACTGGATGATGAAAATACTCCCGGTTGTGTCACAGAGGGCAAACTGGGTTCACGTGAGGACCACGTGACTGGGGAAGAATAACAGAACAGGCAGTCTTGGAAATCCCAAAGGCCTCATTAGTTATAACTGCCTAAATAGGTGCTTCCTCTGGAATGATGGTGGACCTATTGGTTGTGAGGAAAGAGAGGCAACAAATCTAGGTTACAAGATCAACTGTTTACTTTTTTGTCTGTCCTTTCGGAAATTGTACGTGCTAATGTTTGCCATTTACTTTCCCCCCCCCCTTTTACAGCTGGTGTGGGCAACTACTAACCGAGTGGGCTGCGCTGTGCACGTGTGCCCAAGGATGAACGTGTGGGGAGAAATATGGGAGAATTCTGTTTACCTTGTGTGCAACTATTCCCCAAAGTAAGATTAGTATTTTAACACTTCTGGTCTCCATGCTCTTGTTTACATACCTTCTCCTTACAGGGCTCACAAAAGCTGCATTTTGTGTTGTTAATATAGTTGTACTGTAGATAAGAAACACTAGCTGTCCAAAACATTCATATGACATATTGTTGCCATTAACATTCCTCCAGATGTCAGGGTAAAAATAGTAATTATGAAGCACGGGGAAAGAAAATAAGAGCAGAGTAGGAGTTTGTTTTGCAGACAGCCCATAAGATGTAATTGCCTTAGAGACAAAGAGCAGTGTTTTTGCTACAAGGTCATGAACCCAGTGACGTTGACTCATGGTTAATTTCCACCTTACTCAAGATGCCCATTGTTCAAAATTTCTGCAGGGGCAACTGGATTGGAGAGGCCCCATACCAGCATGGCCGACCTTGTTCCCAGTGCCCTCCAAGCTATGGAGGAGGATGCAGAAATAACCTTTGCTACAAAGGTGAGCGAACCCACACGATTTTCACTCAGTCATTTTAACATTAAACTGGTTACCAAGCTGAACCCTTTCTGTCCTTTTACAGACTCTCAGCAGCCAGAGATTGAAGACATGAATGAGGTGGAGAAGCCTCAGGTCCCACTGCCACCTCGTACCACTGCCAGACCTAAAACTATTGCTCCAAAGAAACCAGTGTCCAGACCCTCCAGTCCCAAGAACCCTAATCCCAGGACAACGCCTTCAAAAACTCCCAGCAGCACTTATCTTGGTAGCTATAGCAACTGTATACCTATCAAAATCATCATGAATTTGAATATTTTACACTTTTTAATATGTTTTTTTCCTTTGCAGCTCACAATATTAAGTGTGAGACAAGACTGCGAGATAAGTGCCGCAGCTCAACCTGCAGCAGGTGAGGTTTTTTCAGTATGTTTTAATGTGAAATTAGTTTAAGATGTGCAAATAAGATAATGCACTTTGCAGTATCCACTCACTGTGGTGGCCGACTTATTTTCTGACTCTGCAGATACAACTGTCCTGCTAACTGTGTGCATAAGAAAGGAAAAGTTTGGGGAACTGTCACTTATGACGTGGTGAGTCTGTCCTGTATGAAACAAACTTACTGCATCATGCAGCAGTTTATAATGAGACTGTACACGTGGGTTAGTCTGGTTTCACACTGGACGACAACATATAAGGTACTAAATAATATCTCACATGTATCCTGTATGTACAATAGAGGGATATCCTAATATTAGATTTTTCCTAAAATTCCTGTTTTATCATTTATCCTGTATTTAATGAATGTTGTTTTCACATTTTTTAAATTCTTTTCTTGCATTATGGAACTGTTTTGATTTGGTATTTGCTTTGTAATTAAGAGCTTTGCTTTGGTAATTTTACAGGATTTTCACCCAGCGTTTGTTTTTAATTGTTTCAGCAATCAAGCATTTGCCGAGCTGCTATCCATCATGGTGTGATTGACAACAACGGAGGACTGATCGATATCTCGAGAATGGATAAGTTACCATTCTTTGTCAGATCTACAAAGAATGGCATTGAGTCTCTCAGGTAGATATATCAAACATATAGGAAACAAATGTGCTTGCTTCTGTGATTAACACTGTGAAATAATTTGGTTTCGGAAGGCTTTACAGATTTCTAAATTTGATGTGTTTTACAGTAAATATAAAGCTGGAAATGCCTTCACAGTGGCCAGAGTGAAAGGTAAGAGGAGCATTGCTTTTGTTCGGAGGAGCTTTGAGTCACGATTGTGTGCTGATTTGCACTGCTTTCAGATATATATTAGAGTTCTTAATTGATTTTCTTTTCTCTCTCTGTGACAGAAATGACAGCTGATTGTTACACCACAGTGGCTGAAATCTGCCCTTACAAAGAACCAAACTCACACTGTCCAAGGTGTCACCACACATCCAACATTTGATTACTCAAAAACAGCTTTTTACTACAACAGTAGATGACATATTTAATATTTGTCCTCTCAGATAAAAAGTAAATTAAAGTAAATGGACACTTGGTGTTTGTATTAGTTATTTACATTACTGTACAAAGGATTTGAGACACCCCACATTTCTTTATATTTTGCTAGGAAAATGGGAAATAGTTTCTTGAAACATGTGCAAACATACATAGAAACATAGTGTAAAAGGCTAAAATAGAGTTTGTGCAATTCTGATGAGCTGCAAAATCAAAATTTGGTACGAGCACCTTTATTCTTTAGCATACATTAATAGTTTAACAAACAATAAATATATCCCTCTGAAGATTGTCGGGTCATGACTGAAAATATGATAAAACAGCCCAAAGAAAATATTCAGAAACCCTGGAGAACTATTGCTAAAAAAAATACAAAAAAGTCGGCTCCTTGGAAGCAAAATGTGAAGGAATGAGGGGTGGCCCAAGACTTTTGCACAGCACTGTATGCATAGCAAATAAATAGTTCTGAATTTAATATAATGCAGTTGAGAATAAAATGCAAATGTCTGTCTTTTTGCCAACTACATCTGTTAACTGAGAATATAGGAATGCTAAATAAAAGTGCTAAAACATCACCACCTATTGAAGAAACCCCCCCATAGCAAAACATCTTTCTATGACTCCTGTCTGTCAAATTCATACTAAAGTGCAATGTGTTTCTCAGAGTCTTCTGTCCAGAGAACTGCAAGGCTCAGCCCTCATACTGGTCACCTGTTATTGGAAACAAGATTTACACAGATGTAAGTAACACTAGTTTCCAATCTGTATCTTCTGAATTAAGGGGTTATAAACCACAATCAAGTAAATTTATGTGTTTCAGTTTGTGCAACTAATACACGACCTACCTGCTGGTGTGTACTTTTATGTGCTTTTAAAGTGTATGTTTTATTCCAGTAATGCTAGGATGGTAGGAATAAAAAAATAATAATAATTAGCTGATTGTTTATTATAACTTGTTGGCCTCCTCAGCGAAAAAGGGGAGAATGATTATGTCTGTGTGATTATGTTGCATGGCCATGAACAACAGCTGAATCATAGGATCATGGAGAATTGGCGTAATGATAAGGCAAACCGCAGACTTTGTGGAATGTGTTTGACTCTATAGGGCTTTACCACTCAAGCATTATCTCAAACTAAGTGCCTCTTTTTCACTGAAGAAGACACAGAAAGAAATACTCTTAGGAAGACTGGCTTAGAATATCTCTCTGAAGTGACTTAAAAAGATGTTTACAGTGGAGAGGACGCTGTAAAGTGCCCTTCAGACTAAACATATTAGATGTAAAATGTAAAAGCTTTCATGTTACTTTCAAAGTTTATTTTAGAGCTACTAATCTGCGAATTCACATGAGGTCAATGCTGGGTTTAAAGAGCTTAACCACTGATGAAACTGACTCTTAACCAGATCACAGGTCCTCTGAGGTCCTGAAACAAGCACACTGACTCATAACAAATGCCCAGCACCCAGGAATGCTTTGCAATCTGAGGCACCCACATCTGTTTCCACAGTGGTGTATAAGCTGAATGTTGGTTAAACATGAGGCATAAACTGTCTGGTTACAATCTCTGGTAGGGTGTATGGACAGTCTGATCTATGTTTGGAGTAGAAATGATTGATTGTACTCCAAACTGTTGATAAGAGCTCATGGTCTGTTTTGCTGGAGCCATACTTCTGGCTCAGACTATACTCCTTGAGTGTGTGTGTGTGTGTATAAGTGTGGCTGCTGACGTCTTTCTGTAAAATATTTTTTATGCTGTATTAAACAATTATTAAACCGAAGTAATGTTTGCACAGTGAAAAAGTGGTTTTCCATCTTTTTAAATCCTCTCTCAAGTTCGCCATATCTTCTCTTCACAGAACTCCAGCATTTGCAAAGCAGCCATCCATGCAGGCGTAATCAAACCCAATGGCGGTTTTGTTGATGTTTTGCCTCTGGACAAGAGAAAGAGCTACACAGGAGTCCTGAAAAATGGCATCCAATCTGAAAGGTACTGCTCCACAGGGATTTTAGAGATTACTATTATCCCAGACAACTATGTTTAAAATGTAGCCCTTTAAACACGCAATTGGCAACAGTGAGGAGTAAAAACTCCCTTTTAACAGGAAGAACGCTTCGGCAGATCCAGGCTCTGTTAGGGGCAGCCATCTGCCACAACTAGTTGGAGGTCAGGGGGGAAGTTAGGATAGCAGAAAGGCACACTGTGGGAGAGAGAGGCAGAGTTTAGTTATTAAACGAAATATAGTAATGGTGTATAAACACAGAGGGAAAACACATGACTAAACAAGAAAAGCCCCCAGCAGCCCGAGTAACTCAAGGGAGGGTTCAGAGACACCTGTTCCATCTCAAACTATATGCTTTATCAAAAAGGGACATTTTAAGCTTAAACTTTTCCCCAACTGGGGAAAAGCTGAGGCCTGGTAGCTGAAGGCTCTTCCTCCCATTTTACTATTGAAATCTTTAGAGGCCACAAGTAAACCTGCAGTCTGAGAGCAAGGTGCTCTATTGGGATAATATAATACAATGAGAACCTTAAGATATGATGGGGCCTGATTTAAAAACAAACAAACAAACAAAAAACAAACAAACAAACAAACAAACAGCTATTCCATAATCTGCTACAACACATGTAAAAAATCCTCTGGTGATTTTTGTTTTTAAACAAAGGTTCCATTTTAAGGCAGTTAACCTGTAATACTCTTCAGTCTCTCTGCAGCCAGCTGAGTTGGTTGTGCAAAATTCTGACATATAATTTAGTAATATTTTCCCAAAACCACTAGCCAATAGTAACAGAAATTGGACAAAATGTTTTGCTCAGGGAGGCCTGCAGATCTGCACTGTTGTTGTTCTTTCTCTGTGTTGACTTGCAGTGACATCAGGAAGCCAGCAAACTACTGGCTATGCAGGTAGATAATATCCTGACTTTCAGTCCTGCAAGCTAGTCTTGTTACCCTGACTAGGGAAAACAGCAGCCAAAGAGCAAAAGATCATCTTCTAATGTCTGGAGAAATGTCCCTTATGAGAATTCCCTAAACTGTAAGCTGTACAGAGATGAGTTTCTTAGTGTCTCTTTTAGGAGGAGTTAATTTAATAACAATCAAATTAAAGTTAATCTAAAGTGGAGTTTTGTATCAAATTTTGTATAAAGTGTAGTCACCAAAAAGTCTTTTAAATGAAACTGAAATAAAAACCAGAAGCTTGCTGAAATTTAGACAAGTAAACTGCCCAAGAGAGTCTGAAATAGAACAAGGCACTTTTAGCTGCTCCCTTATTTCGAATGGGGGCACCACATTGGATTTGTCCACATGTTTGTTTTGGCCCCAAATTTTACACCGGATGCTTTTCCTGATACAACTCTTCCATTTATCCAGGTTTAGGACCAGACCTGAGAGTACATTAGCTTGTGACCCCTTGAGACTGGGTTTGTGTCTCCTCCCAGTCTCAAACTGGGGATCTGTCGTGTTTAAGGTGTATGTGTTAACCATTACACCTTGGAGCTGTATAAGAGACTATAAAATATGCCTGAGAAAAGTGCTTTTATTCACTATACCCTATCTTGATTTATGTGCACTGTAATACTGCATGTAGTGGGTTCCCTGCTTGCACACCATGCTTCTCAAATCAGTCTCACATCTGTGGCCAGCTCCAGTGGACTAAGCTCAGGCAAAGAAGCCCTTGTGGCCAGTTCTAGTGGCATATGGGGTTGTAAGAGTAATGGTGTGGTTTGGTGTGTGGACGGCCCACACATGGGATCTTTGCTTACTTTACTCAGGCATTTCAATTGAGTGTGCAAAGTGCTGAATGGTCAAAAGCATGCCAAGTCTTATTCTCTGAAATCTAATGCAGAGCTGTGAAGGTTTCACTCGGGGCATTCGGATAGGAGGTCAGTAGATGGCTGAGAGAGAGCCTGTGCCATGTGCCAACATCATGGCAGGGTGGGCAGTTTGGACTGCTGGGGAAGTAATCACATCCTATCCAATTACTCGAGGTTGGAAATGCTGTCAGCCACTTAGAGTGCTTTCCTATATGGACAATTATCTGTGATTAGATACCAGTTGCACTGGCCTATCATGATTATCTAGCATGGCAAGACTTTGAGATATTTCCACTAATGAACAAATTACAGGCATCCAGTTTAACACATGAGGTAATTGGAAGATTCAGACACAGAAATACAAATGCAATGAGTGATTCTGCAAATGTGTCCTTTTTCCCCCTAAATGTATGATGTGCACCATGACTGTGTGCTTTTGATGGATGTGATTGGTTGAGGAACTGGGGGGCGGGGCTTTTAAGGATCCTCTAACCTTAACCTGGGGGACAGTGGTACCCTCAGGTGGCACTACGCTCTCATTCGACTTAAAGGAGCACACAAACTCACAAGAAAGCAAGATTTGCTCCTTCACCTTTGATCACGTTTTGAAAGAACATACTTTTTCATGGCGTAGTGATAAAATTAACACTTTTTCTTGTTATGTCCATTGCAGCAGAAGCAACATGGAGGGAGGATCCTTCCGAGTCTTTGCTGTGAGGCAGTGAGACTTAAATTTAGTAATCTGAAGACCAACAGAGTCACCTCAGCTGCTCTCGAAGAGAAGAAAGTGCCCATAGCTTTGATGCCATGGCTGTTTGTCTGTCCCATCTGGTTGACAGAAACTTTCCCCACTCAGTTAACAAACAGTAGTTATACAGTAAAATTCATCCAGCCATCCAACACATTGATAGTCCTTCATGTTTCTTCATCTTTTCTTAGACTTACATAATCTGTGAATACAGAATTTTTTTTATAAATATATTATATAAAATGCATTGAACAGCTGGTGCTGGAAGTTTTGAGTTAGACTTGTTTTACAGAAAGCAATATGTTTACATTGGTGTTCTTATTACAAGTGTCATTTGTTTTTCATAGAAAGGAATGTATCCAGATCACACTGTATTTAATCATTGTGTACAGAATATATTATATTTTGTTTGTTTTAAGAAATAATAACATGTTTAAGTTCTAGCCATTTAAAAAAAAAAATATAGCCCTCTTCTTCATCATTGCTTTTCTAATTCTTAGCAGCAAAGTCCAAGTTTAGTGTGAGCAAAGATGTTTTGCTGGTTTGGTAGACCTGAAATTTTGAAGCAGATACAAATATTCTGCGAAATGAATGTGTATAAAGGCAGCAGGCACTGCTGGAGAGAAGTAATATTTTCCTTAAGAAGACGAGTGTTGCTTCAGTGCCTGCCATGTGGAGGTGTTCGGTTAATGGAGAGCTGGTGTAGGTGAGACAGTTTGTGCACTTATAATAATAAGTAGTAACATCCCAATTTATATTTATTAACTGCTCAGTGCTTTCTTCTTTTCTTTGTTTCTAATAAATATATTCCATGAAAATGCAAAATGCTCCCCACCCCTTCCCACGTGAGACCGTTGAATGTGTTGCATGTTTCAGGTACAAAGAGTGCTTTTTGTTTAGAGACTGGACCACGCTGTGAAGGTTTGAAGGTTTTACAGATTTTAATTTGTCATCAAACTGAAACTCGTGCACTTAAATAACTAACACTGTGCAGAACACATAGGAGACAAGTGTAATATCTCTCACCATAGTGGATTAAAGCACGGTTGCGTTGGGTCAGGTCTGATTAATATTTTTGCTCTGTACCCGTCTT
Organism: Oreochromis niloticus; assembly: GCF_001858045.2. Classification (NCBI taxonomy): domain Eukaryota; kingdom Metazoa; phylum Chordata; class Actinopteri; order Cichliformes; family Cichlidae; genus Oreochromis; species Oreochromis niloticus. Next base: position 21,736,134 of record NC_031965.2, on the reverse strand, counting down.
CATTTAGCTCTGTGATATAATTTTACATGCACAGAAATGAGGGAATGATACTTATTAGAAACTAATGAAATAAATGTAAAGTCCATTTTGTGTAGAAGCGCTGCCCTCCTGCAAAACACACCCAACATCATAGTCCCATTTAGCCTGTTTAACCTACCTGCTGGTTTTCTTCTTTTCCAACTTCCTGTCTCTTTGTCCTACCTCAGTCCTATCGCTGTGCTTAGTATTTAGATCTTTTCTATGTGGGAATTTTGTGGAAAACGCTAAAGGTTTTGTAAAGTTGTGGGATCTGTAAATACTAAGATTTTTGTTTTTTGAATCATCTTTATACAGTAAGATTAAAATTAAGTAATTGTGTGAATTTGTTTCAGTTGTCTTGGATGTATTGCGTTTATACAGGTTAAGGATGCCTTCTATACTTTTTGCACAGTTTGAAAATCGAGTGTCTTACAAATCCCAATGTACACATTTCTTTTCTTTTAAATTAAAAAGTCTTGTCAAATATGATATTTTAGAAATCATTATGCATCATGGGTGTTATTTTGTGATTTTTTTGTGTTTGTGAGCAATAATATTTGAAGAATGAGCAGCTTTACTAAGTAAAGGATAATATCCATCTCCAGAAAAGTGAAACAACCCTTAGCTTACTCTTAGCTACATAAGGTCCTGACTTCATGACCATGAAATGTTACAAGTCTGGCTTTAACTGGTGTCCACAGTAACGTGGTTGAAACCAATGCCCGTGCAGATTACAAAAAAATTGTATTTTAATAAGATCTTGTAACTGTATTAAATGTACTTTGGCCTGAACGTCGGACTAAAATCTGTGTGACATGAATTATGAATGAAATTTAGATCCAGGCCACCCAGGATTTGTCCATTGTCTTTGGAAGAATATAACTGACCATGTTCATAACCTGGCTCTGCTTCTTGTGGGCACAAGCATAATGGGCGGAGTGGAGCTACACAAATAGGGATAACTTCTCACGGACTTACACATAATCTGCCGATAGGGTCTTAATAATACAGGAAAGAAGAAAGAAAGAAAGAAGCCTGTCTGCATGACTATAATATCATTATCTTGTAATTCCAATTTAAAAATCAAGGCCAAAGGTCATGTGTTATTTATGATTGGGGTAAAGGTGGCTGAATGGAGGAAGAGGGAAAAAAAACAATCTTGTAAGCAATAATAACTTCTCATAACCCCAGGGGTTATATGAGAGGCAGATGTTCAGTTTCAGTTAAGCCCTCGTTGGACAGGACCCTGACTATCCTACTGATAAACAGCTGCAACTGGCTTGTGTGATGACTGCTTTACTCCCATTGTCAATGAAGATAAAGATTTGTACTCGCCCAGTAAATCCCCTGTCTGCTAAGGGAAAAAAATTCCTGCTTTCAGACCAACTTTATGTTTTCTTGTGCTCAAGAAGTGCTTTGCAAACAGGCCGTTTTGTTGCATCACAAAGGACTCCTAGGGTAAAAGCAGAAGAATCTCATTTGTTTGTAGCTGCAGACATTAAGACCCCTGAAGGGTTAAAACACAAATACACTCTATTTTCCTCGTACAGATGTACAAACAGTGCACATTACTTTCTGCCTCTACTGGCATCTTCTCTTGTGTTGCGATTTTGTAACTAACCGACTCTAATAAACTGTCACGCAGACATGGAGAGAACATGCAAACTCTACACAGAAAGTGTAGAGAGTAAATAGAGTGGATCAGTGAAAGAAAAAAAACCCCCCAGAGGAGTTTCGACTACTTCCTTGGAAATAAGCTACGTCTTTGGGCTACATGTGACACAGCAGCAATATTATTTTTCCAACTGGTGAAACATCTAAATTCTTCAGACACTTAAAAAAGAGGTCAAGGACTATTAATCCAAGGGTTTTTAAAGAGCTTGTTTTGAAAAAAGAGGACCAAAATAGCCGGCGACAGTGAGCATCTGCCTCACTCGTGTTAAACACTGTTCCAAGTTTTACGTTAGAGAAAAGTAACCTATGTAGAACTTTAACCTGATTTATCGATTTACTGAAACTAAACATTTTTGGTTGAGACTGCTACATGTATCAATGCCTATAAAATGAATTCTGCTGACACAGATAATCCTTTTTCCCTTTTTCTGAAGCAGCAGCATTTTTGCTTTTGGGATTGTTACTGTTTAAATGTCATGGATGCACTGTCACACGAACAGACATTGATGATTGTTTATTAATTCTGATGATTTTTGATCATACAATAAGCTGACCTTTGTGTTTTTGACAAAGCTTTGACTCAGCTTTGCATGAAATGCTGTCTGACGTGTAGCACTCATGCAGTAGGTGCTGCTGAAGGCTGAAACACAGAGAGAACTGCTTTGTGCTTTCATTTGCAATTTTAGATGATTACAGTGTAACAACTTTGTGTGTGGCCATGCTAACCGAATATTGACAATTTTATTATTGTGGTTTTGGAAGGAAGGACGAGAGCTTATTCCAAGCATAGTCTGTATATACCGCAAAGGACCTCCCAGCAGTATTTTGATCACTGGAGAAAAATTTGTTGTACAACTCAAATTATGTGATTGTGATGTTAGGTTTCTGGTCAAAACAAGTGCCAAAGGAGGCAAAGCTGAGTTTATGCTTATTAATCACAAGATTGCTGTAAGATTTGTAGAAACACATGGAGGAAGAGGGCTTCACCAAATCCATCTGTTTAAAGGGAATATGTGGAATTTGTTTTGGCTCTGGCAGAATCAAATGTTTGCTTACATGATTAATTTATTACTTATCCACATTTTAAGGGTTAGATTTCTAACTATTGATTATCACTATTCTGCGATAGCAGATGCATCATTTTTCCCCTGTTTGGATCGTTTATTTGGTGGCCTCCAAGTCATTTTGCTGCCAACCAACCATCGTACCTGCTGTCTTACTTCACTTTCGTAATAATTTGTAAGTATCATCCAAACACACTGTGCTACAGCACTTATCCTCTGCATCCAGCCTCGCACCTGCGCCTCCCACAGCCAACAAAAAGACATCCATAAGGACCCATAAAGGTCCACTTTGTTCTGGCTGTCTGGAAATCCTGATGAATAGCAATGCTAGCTGGTCCACCAGTTTGACACCAAGTTTTTTTTTCATGTTGGAGAGACTTTTATCCTTTTACCTCATCAATGATTGGTCCAAATTTTCATAAAGCCTATTCATTCATTAATATTCCTCATCTGGTAACAGTCACGGTTACCAGATGATGAATAGTAATAGTTTTAGCTATCATCTGTCCTTTCCTCTAAAAACAGGTGGACAGTTGCGGTCGTCAGTTAATTATCTTGACAATTTCTGCTTGGATTGCTGAGATATTTATGCAGACATTAATCTTCTTCACATGATGAACTGAAATTCCTCTGGAAACTCATTCTACACCAATCTCAAAAGCCACAGCTTGAATTTTGGTTTTGGTTTGGTTTTTGACCAAATCCTCTTCAATTTGACATCAGCTTTAGCTAATATGTGTTAGCATTCTAATACCATAAAGGAAAACATCATAATTGTAGTCCATCGGAATTACATTTAACAAAATATTAGGTATGCACAAAGTGATAGTGGAGAATCAGTTCATACATGGACTCTCTGTTTTGGTTATGGTAAGAAAACCACTTCAGTTAGACAAGTAGGGATCACTACAGCTGAAGAATAAAGTTAAAGCTTAGTGCTTGGGCTTTGAGCTTATTGCGCTCTGCAGACATAGATACAAAGAAACTGCAGAGTGATAAGTAAACAGTTCCTCATTAACCTGTGGTTATGGAGGTGTTGAAGCAACACTCACATATCTGAGGGAGTCATGAGAAGTTTGGAGCTGAAACTGATGGCTGAAAAAAGGGGAGTGTTTGGTATTACGTGAGATGAGCGATGTGTGATATATGGACATGATGCATGCAGATCGAGTTGTCTGTCTGAAGCAGTCTGAAGGCGTTGCTCCATTTACTCTGTCAGATAGGACTAATAGTCTGATGTTTAAGTGACATCAGCACAGACACAGCCAAACCACACACGGAAATTCATGTGATGACGCGCTGCTAAGTAATGTATTCCCCTTGCTGTTTTTTTTGGTTGGGTTCTCTTTGTTTTTTCTCGACATGAGAGCCAGCGCAGTGAATCCCTGGCTGGGTTCCCCAGGGAACCAGTTTGAATTCTAGCCCAGAAGGAGGCAAACCCAGGCACGAGAACAAAGGCTGTTTGTCAGCGAGATGATGATAAGTCTGTGGTGATGGTGTGTAGTCAACCAATGTGGACTGGAACAGTTAAAGCTTCACTTCATGGGTAGCTCTATAAGCCCATGTATTGGTCTGAAATGACAGGACCTCAGTGATGTCTGTGTTGACAGACACACAGACAGCTTTTCTTTCTCGCTCGTGACGCACTTTTACTCTTGGAAGAGTGCGCCGAAGATTTAGAGCCCACTGATCAAACAATGTTGTGCGCACATGCTTATGCCTCATTCAGCAGTATGGGTTTTGTGGTATAGACCATAATCAGTGCTGTTTTGAAGGAACACTTTAGTCCATCTCAGTATTGATATATGTATTGATATATGCAAATGTTCGATGACTGAGAAAAAGATGACCAACGTTTGGGCACGCAGAATAACAACCTTCAAAACACAATGCAGCTCAGTGATTCTGTCTCCCAGGAAGAGTTCAAAGCTCTGATAAAAAAAAATCGTGTAACTGTAGAGTTCAAATGCAACCCCTAAACCAGATTATTTATAAATTATTAATATGTTGTGTATTTTGGTGTGTTTAATTTTTACTCCATGTATGCGGTTATCATAGCTGATTTTAAGATTTTAAGTATACATAACAAAACTTAAAGATAAAGGCGATAATACATTCTAGCCTTGTGGAAACTGAGAATTTAACCCAAAATCGTCCTTTACATCATAAAATTCATAAACATAATACTGAAAACAAGAACCCAAGGGGTCCTAAATGTTGAAGTTTAATAAAAGACCTTCTCTGCACAACACCACTTAAAATAATTCCCATTATTCCAGTATTGGTCCAATAAATGCTGTGAAAGTATTACACAATCCTGCTGTTAGTAAAACAGTGTAAAGAAACATTTTTATAGATATCATCACGAAGGGCTTACTCAGAGTCAGGTTTTGTTTACCAGCATCACACAGTGGACACATAATCACATGCTACTAATGGACCCCTGCTCCTTTTGTAACTCTTCCACTTGCTGTTACCCAGCCAGTTTGGTGAACATATGAATTCAATGAGTGCGTTGGCACTTTGTTCTGAGAGGAGCAGCGAGACAAGTGGAAAGTTACTCAGAAGTAAACAAGACTTGAGGCCAGTGTTATCATCTGTTTAAACAGCTCTATCCTCAGTAAGTTTGCATAAGAACACAACCAGTGTTTCACAGAAGAGCAGGAAGGAATACGATGCTTCGGTCAACCTCTGGTTTGCTCAAGTGTTCTTTGAGAGGCTCCGAGAGTTTGGATGAAACTGACCTTCGCCTTCTGTGGTCTCCTAGTTTGTCCAGTCATTGGCAGCAATGATAAAAGAACACATAAACACTTCCCCCGCTGTAAATACAGAAGCAAAACTGGGTGTAGGGTGAGCTGAAAGCAATTATTTATTTTGTGAAAATCTACCTCTTACCCCACCGGAAAAGGAAAAGTATCCCCACAATCATTTGACCTTTTACGATTCAGAGAAAAATGAATCTTCTACCTCTAACTAACCTCAACCTAATGCAGAAGCCATACTTATAGGGCGCTCAGTAAAGTACACAATGCAGATGTAATGGATCCATCACACTTGACAGCAGGACTCCAAGCAGATTATATAACAGACAGTCTGGATGTGCTGTGCATTGCATTAATATACATTCTTGGTGTTGGCACATGGATACCCTTGTTCTTTATGTACTTTATAAAATCAGATCAAGTTTCTACTCCAGATATGGCACACTGAGAACAAACTGCTCAGACCTCCACCACACAAGTCAATAGCAACATACAGAGACACTATTTACACACATATTTGATTTCGCAGTTATTTATGTATTTTTAAGGATTTGTGTCTTATCCTGGCCTCAAACCAGGTATCTTTTGTTTAATCAGGCTAATGTGCAAAACACTACACTACCCTTTGTTTTCTATGCTATATACAGCACGAGTTTTACCTCTAACTAGGCCTAACACTACGAGAGTCAGTCACTTATGATGCATGTAAATCCTCCAGTGCTGCAACATTGTAAATAACTCTAATGCCAGACCTGCTTCTTTAATAGTGGTTTGCACAGAGCGGAATCAACAGCATCTCAGAGAAAGCCCTGAGGCCACTTTTCCCATGTAACTGATGTCAGCAGGCAGTTTGCGCTAATGTTGGCAGCGTCTATTCATGCCAAGACAAATGTCAGCCGAGGCCTCACTGTCCAGGTCCCAGCTTGTGGTAGTGAGTTTATTATATTAGACTCTGAAAATCCCTTCTAAGCTGCCTCGTGCCCAGTGGTACTGTATGGGGCTCTGGGAAAGGTTGGGTTCCCAGACAGAAAAGGCCATGTTGCTCATTGGTGGCCTTTTCCATGATTGTAGGGTGCTGCACAGAAATTATTATTTTTTTGTTAGTAGTGTATTTAAGAATTATCTCATTTTGTTATAGACTGTAAAATTCTCCTGTTCTAATTTGGGGGTCACTGGAAAATAATTTCTGTATGTTTTCTATTTTTAGCTTATACTTCAGTATTACACATTGGCTTCAGACAGCTTGATGAATGTATGTTGGATTTGCTTTGCTTTGTGTAATTATGCACGATTTTGTTTGAACAGTTTTCACTCTATAGGAATGTTTTCTCTAGTTGTCTCTGGACTTTACTTAACATGCACGAGAGTCCTCCATTATGTTATCGTGGTATAAAACACAAACCAGAAATGTTTCTTTTTTCCGTTCTGTATTTTATGGTCACAAATTATTATAGCAGGTTCATTGCTCTGTTTGCAAGTGAACTAGGTATGGGTGTTGAGACAGCCATGCGTAGGGAGATAGTGGGGTTTTGGGAATGAACTTACTAAAAATTTCCAAAGCCAGGAGTTGTATTTTGGGACTGGTGGTCAAAGTAGAACAGTACTGTTTGGAGTGAGTGAAAAGCATTAAAAGGAGAAAACTCTGCAGATGCAAATGCAACACAATCCTGACACAATCAGCTTCACTAATTTGATAAGCGTGGGCTGAGGTGCTTTGCTGGAACTCATGACTTGCATCTTTGGGGAGGTTTATGCTGTATATTTAGTTTTTCAAAACACAAAATTCACCTAAGTCTATGTCTATGTGAATTAATTATAACTATCAAACAAACAAAAAACATAACACTGGTTCTATTTCTTATATGGAAAATATTTCAGGGTTGAGGTTATGATGATTCCTCTATGTGCAGTTTTTGCTTTCTAGATTCAGTGAATCATGTAGGAAAAGACGTAGTTCTCCTGATTCTGGGGGTAGACGTGAACTTTAGGGCAGTGATGGCGTAAATTTAAAAAAAACCACACACACATACAAAAAATAATAATTAAAAAAATTGAAAAAGTTGGCAGGCTGAGAAATCTGAAGGATGAGAAAATATTAATCCCCAGCTGCAGAGTGTGTTTGTTGCACTTGGACACCACTGCCCAGAAGAACATGGGTATGTCCTTAAAGATGATGACCAGAAGCCTCACGAGACTGTGGTCACAGTGATAAGAGTTTATAAACAAAGTGGAAATATAGGCCATGCTTGCTGTTCTTCATCTAATTTTCAAACACTGTCAGATACATTTCTTTCTGTTTTTAGTATGGCTGTTATTGTCCCATAATTTATCTGCTCCTGTTCTTTGAGCCTCTCCTCTTTAAGTTACATGTTTTCAAAGTTTCTATAAGCCATCTCCTCATTTTTGTTCTACCACCACCAATGCCCCGACTCTGGAGGAAGTCCAGTCTCTGCCTCTTGCAATTAGATCTATAATTTACTGGACAACACAGGATGTTTTGTAATTTTCCCTCTGTACATAGTGGCTTTTAAGTCAAACAATCAAGATATGATTGTCTTGCAGACTTTCAGCTTTAATTCAAATGATTTTATGAAAATTCTGCATGAACTGTTTAGAAATTACAGACATTTTTATACACACAGCCCTGTATACTTCCCAGTTCATCTTTCTGCTTCCTTAAAAACTAGTGGTGATGTTCCACTGCCAACCAAACATGCGCATGTTTGACATGCTTCAGATCATGAGCACTTTTCTCCTCCCATCATTCTGGTACAAGTTAATATTGGTTCCATCTGTCCAAAGAACGGTGCAGGCTCTTAGATGTTTTCTGGCAAAGTCTAATTTGGCCTTGTTTTTGAGTGTTTTGCACCTTCATGTAAACCCTCTGTATTTACAGTAATGAAAGCTTCCTGTGATTGTCGACTTTGTTATGCTGACCTCCTTGTGATTGTTTAAATATTGTGAAATACAGGGAGTGCAGAATTATTAGGCAAGTTGTATTTTTGAGGAATAATCTTATTATTGAACAACAACCATGTTCTCAATGAACCCAAAAAACTCATTAATATCAAAGCTGAATGTTTTTGGAAGTAGTTTTTAGTTTGTTTTTAGTTTGAGCTATTTTAGGGGGATATCTGTGCGTGCAGGTGACTATTACTGTGCATAATTATTAGGCAACTTAACAAAAAACAAATATATACCCATTTCAATTATTTATTTTTACCAGTGAAACCAATATAACATCTCCACATTCACAAATATACATTTCTGACATTCAAAAACAAAACAAAAACAAATCAGCGACCAATATAGCCACCTTTCTTTGCAAGGACACTCAAAAGCCTGCCATCCATGGATTCTGTCAGTGTTTTGATCTGTTCACCATCAACATTGCGTGCAGCAGCAACCACAGCCTCCCAGACACTGTTCAGAGAGGTGTACTGTTTTCCCTCCTTGTAAATCTCACATTTGATGATGGACCACAGGTTCTCAATGGGGTTCAGATCAGGTGAACAAGGAGGCCATGTCATTAGTTTTTCTTCTTTTATACCCTTTCTTGCCAGCCACGCTGTGGAGTACTTGGACGCGTGTGATGGAGCATTGTCCTGCATGAAAATCATGTTTTTCTTGAAGGATGCAGACTTCTTCCTGTACCACTGCTTGAAGAAGGTGTCTTCCAGAAACTGGCAGTAGGACTGGGAGTTGAGCTTGACTCCATCCTCAACCCGAAAAGGCCCCACAAGCTCATCTTTGATGATACCAGCCCAAACCAGTACTCCACCTCCACCTTGCTGGCGTCTGAGTCGGACTGGAGCTCTCTGCCCTTTACCAATCCAGCCACGGGCCCATCCATCTGGCCCATCAAGACTCACTCTCATTTCATCAGTCCATAAAACCTTAGAAAAATCAGTCTTGAGATATTTCTTGGCCCAGTCTTGACGTTTCAGCTTGTGTGTCTTGTTCAGTGGTGGTCGTCTTTCAGCCTTTCTTACCTCGGCCATGTCTCTGAGTATTGCACACCTTGTGCTTTTGGGCACTCCAGTGATGTTGCAGCTCTGAAATATGGCCAAACTGGTGGCAAGTGGCATCTTGGCAGCTGCACGCTTGACTTTTCTCGGTTCATGGGCAGTTATTTTGCGCCTTGGTTTTTCCACACGCTTTTTGCGACCCTGTTGACTATTTTGAATGAAACACTTGATTGTTCGATGATCACGCTTCAGAAGCTTTGCAATTTTAAGACTGCTGCATCCCTCTGCAAGATATCTCACTATTTTTGACTCTTCTGAGCCTGTCAAGTCCTTCTTTTGACCCATTTTGCCAAAGGAAAGGAAGTTGCCTAATAATTATGCACACCTGATATAGGGTGTGCATATACCCATTGTCATTAGACCACACCCCTTCTCATTACAGAGATGCACATCACCTAATATGCTTAATTGGTAGTAGGCTTTCGAGCCTATACAGCTTGGAGTAAGACAACATGCATGAAGAGGATGATGTGGACAAAATATTCATTTGCCTAATAATTCTGCACTCCCTGTAGCTTTTCTTAACCATCCAAAAAAAATGCTCTCATCGTGCTCTTCAGCTCAGTCTTCTTTGGTCTTTCAGACCTGCTGGTGTTGCTGGGGTGGCTGTTGCATTCATTGTTTTTAGGAATGTATAATATCAGATTTTTGGACACTTCCCAAGTTTTCGCTGCCTTTCGGGTCGATTTATTGATTCATTTATTTAGACTAATGATGGCCTCCCTCACTCGTACACCTCTGTGGGCTTCATATTTAAAACTGCAGTGAAAATCTATAAAATAAAAATAAGATTGATTATTTGATTTAAAATCCACTGTGTTGGTGTATAGAAGTAAAACTACAAACATTTATTTGTCCAATAAATTTTGGACATCACTGTACCTTTTAAAGCGCCTTATGGCGACTGACTCTATTGTGCTGCTTCTTGCTGGTGCATACTGGTCAAAAATGTTCATGTTCATAGTTTTGCACTATATTTTGCTCCGAATTCCAAACGATTTCTCCAGATTTAACTTATTGTCCAAAATGGCCTTGGACAAACATAAAGGTAGAAATGAGTCATGTCATCTGGGAGCTCAAAAAGTTGTCTTTTTAAACTTGTTTAATCTCAAATCCTCTTAGGTAACCATTAAGCTGGATGTAAGTTTGAAAAAGGAAACAAACCTTTGGGTACTTCTAATTTATAGCACACCTCTGTTTCTGAGTAACATGTGTGCTTAATTTTCTGCACACTTTTATTAACTACTCTGTCTGCAAACAGGTTTTTAGCTTTGTCTTGTTATTCATATCAACCCTTGGCACTAAATGTACCAGAGATAAATAGTTAAAACTGTGGAAAACTAATAAAAAAAATCCAAAACAAGCATTTTAGCCACACACATGCTAATTTATGTCACAGATGACAAACACATTTTTCTGCTTACGTTGTCCCACTTTGTCTGTGTTATTCAGTGTCTCTCATCGTCTTCGTGCAGTTTCCTTTCCATTGCCGCACAGCTGTACTTAATTCCAGGAAAACGCACATAGCTTTTATTTACAGCTATGCATCTATCGCAGTCCAACCCCCACCCACCCTTTCTCCTAAGTGTATTATGTAAAGTAGACAATAAAAACGGTTTCATAACATGTTGCTTTTTTGCCTCCTCAGTGCTTAATTAGGAATTTCTGCTTAAAATACTACAATAATTTTACCCTGTATGCTTTTAGATGACTTAATTTGAATTGTAAAAGACTTTTTAAAGTCCCTTTTGCAGCACGGGCGCTACTGCCTTCTCAAATAAATATAAAAACAAATTGTTCAGAAAGTCAGTCGAAACACTGGCCTTAATTCAAAATGAAAAAGCAATAATAATATACGCCCAATCTAAGCAGAGCAGTCGTTAAACAAATATGATTTCACCGCACGACAATAAAATGTGTTTGAACAGGAGACACAGATGATGACTCTTCTGACAGCTTAAGCTGTTGGATGGTCCCCAGCTTGAGAGCCACATGGAAAACATACATCTTACAAAACACTTGGTTTTGTGGAAATTCCACACAAGACAAAATGTCCTTTTCTTCCTTATGTGGCACATTATGTACCAAAAAGTGCACTTTCCCCATTTGTGATGTTAATATTTACCAGGTGATTGAATCTTACAATATTAACACTTTCACAAAAGTAGCGTGAACAGATAAATCTTGAATGGACCTCATTTTGTATTATTTATATCACTAGAAAACCTGCTGTCTTTTAAAAGGTCAGAGACGTGGTTCCAGGTTTGAGCCAGATGTTGCTCTGAGTTCAGAAAAAGTGCCAGAGAGGACTGAGACGAAGTGTGCTGCAGTTTATAATGTCTTGCTTTTCTTCTATTTTCCTTGTTATGTGTCCAAAAATCATTGGTAAATCTCAGGCTGGCTTCAGGCTGAAAGGAGGCAGGTCGTGGAATCAAGTTTTACACTGTGCATATTTGTTTAGGGAAAGAGGTATCAGAGGTGAACTAGATTTAAAGGTTATTGCAGGATATTTGCTACAGGAAGGCAAAGAAACTTTCACAGAAACTTTAATCGTTTGCCTTAATTTATTACTACCCAACATTTTAACTGTATAAACGAACACATTTCTGAAGATCTGTCTTTTAGTACTTATTGTAATGTCTTTCAGAATGTGAATTAGATCCAACAAATGAGTGTATCATGTAAATTTATGTCTTGGATTAAGAAGGCTTCCAATCTGGTCACTGGCAGTGGTGTCTTGAAAGTCAGTTATGACAGAAAGGATTAAAGTCATCAGGCATACAGATGGAGAACAGACATCATGCAGGCAAACAAGCAGTGAAGTTGCTGGATCCTGTATGTGAATTGCATCACATGAAGCATCATAAAGTCTAGACGCATAAATAACACATGAATGGCTCACTAATAGATCCTAACAGGGTAATTCATCTCAAATCAGCCAATTTTCAGAGCACTTCCTGCTCACCTATCTCCAATTTTGATACAAAGTTTACGGCACAGTGTTTGAACATATATAATATATGCTGTGAAATATTAGCTTCATATATCAACCACTTTTCAAGATATATTTTTTTGAAAAATGGTCACTTTTTGCAGCAATGTTTGAACATTAATATCTCACAGAATATTAGGATAAAAGCCTGAAATTTTCACCGGTCCTTCTTACCATCAAAATTAATCAAGATCCGTAATTTGGGACAGAAACACCAAAATTTGTTGGACTACTTGCTTGTTAAGAAATTGAAAAAAGTCCAGCACTCCTGCAAAGTCCCCTATTTGAGCACACATTAATAAAAAACATCAAATTGCAAAAGCCAGTTAGGTTTGATTTATCTGAGACACAATGACCCAGTAGTAAGTTATAATTGAAGACACACACACACACACACACACACACACACACACACACACACACACACTTTGCAATGGTTTTAATAATTTGTTGCACATGTTGCACTTGCTTCTTTGCACTTGAAAAACCCAGCCTGCGAGGGGTTACTAAATGCATCACAAATGCGCACGTTGGACAGACCTTGACGCTCTATCCAACGTGCACTTGTTAAAGTCTGTTGCACAACTTTAGTGCCCTCCCACTGTCTCTCTGTCTCGCTGTAGTGCTCTCGGAAGGTATGAAGACAAAAAAAACAAAACATGGCTGTGCTTTCTTCCCGAGAACACAGCTGTTCTTGAGTCGGTACATAACCATAAAAATGTTAATCCTTGCTGTGTCACATCTGACTTTCAAGACGTCAGCTGTCAGTAACCAGATTCTTAAACCAAGATATAAGTACATCTACATGATACACTGATTACTGGAAACTAATGCACATCATGGAAGACATTACTCAACAAAGAACACGTGAACGATCAGACCTGTGCTTCTGTGTCCTTCTTCACAGTGGAAAAACCCAAATTATGAGCCTATGTTGCAGTTTTGGTTCTTACTGTGTAAGCAGGGGATTTCAAGGATTGCCTGCAACAGTGGCCAACAGCCAGTCGTGTTGCTTCTCACCCAGCTTTCAACTTCTACGTTTTTTTACTCCATCGCAAGTCTTTCTCTTTGTGTTTTTGTGTGTACTATGTGGATTGCCCTAATTTGGATGTGCATTTTATTCAAGTGGCCAAACTTCACTATTGTGGAGCTCTTGGGAAGTACACAGAGGAGAAACCAAACACATGTCTCTGCCTTGTCCTAGCAAACACAGCTGTTCCTGCGTCCCCACGTCACCCCTCGCAGTCTGAACTCCTTTGCCCAGAATTCCCCTGGCCAAACAAACCATGCAGGTCAACACAGAAGTAGCAGCCAGTTTATACTGAAAATGTGCTAAACAAGCATTCATTCAGGGCTCAAAGGCAACACAAGTAAGTGCTGCCTTCTGCAAGTACTGTGCCTCATAAATTTGAACAGGAATATCAGTGTAATATGTTGTAATTAACTGGGTATAAACACAACAGAGTTCACCTTTTGTTTATGCAGTTTGTCGTGTATTCATGATAGAATTAATAATTCCCTGTAAGGATTTACACATGGCTGTTTATGAGTTCTGTAGTTGTTGTTCTACATTTTAGGTATGTAGTATTTCACATTTTATTTAGGTAAGGTAAGGTCATTAGACAGACTGGGTATGTTTATAGCATCTATTTCAAAGGAAGTATTTTACAATCGGTATAAAAGAGAAAAAGAGTGTTTTACACGCACTGTTTCACATGAGAAAACTAGATTAAGGTGCTATAACAATCTTGAAATTCATATATGTAAGTGGGAAAGGCCAGTTTTATTGCTTTGTATGTTATTATCTTTTTGTCCATTGGCCTCTGATGATCTATATTGTCTAATAAACAGCAGACACACTGAGTTTTTGGAGAACGCCTTTGTGTAGATGAATGATTTTCTCAGTTGCTCAGGACTATGAGACTTCCATCTGTGTGGCTGTTGTCAAGTTTTTAGCCTGGAGGGGAAATCTAGAAGAGTGTGGATCTGGACCTTTGCTGTGAGTAGTTATTTAAAGTGACCTTTTCTCAGGTTATCAAAACTACATAAATCATCAATCTTTCAGAGAAAGCATGTCGTGGCCTGTGTTCCATAACTTCTACAGAACAAACACGTTTTTGGGCAGTCTTTAAATCCATTGTACTGTGGTGTCAGCAGTCATGTTTCCTTCATTTCTATTATTGTGAATTTTGGACCAGCAAGCCTTCTTTGTCATTTTTAAGAACCTTGTGAAAATTACACGTTCAACACAGAGCCGTGACTCAAAATGGTATAGATAAGGTGGATTTGAGAACATTTTTTTTTCCAAAATTCACTAACCACAGACCTCGTGCAGCATTAGGAAGAATCCATTCCATTTATAGTTGCACTTAAACGACTGATCAAAGAGTGGCACACCGTTAAACTCTGGATTTATGGTGACATTGCAATTTTTGTCTGTCTCCGTTAGTTAAATAATCTAAAGTTTACTGGGCAGTAGAGTACAGTTATATAACTTTCTAAGAGTATTAAAAACAGACCAGATCCCTCTTTTCCTTCCTTGGTTATCTATACAAGCCTGAGAACAATAAGTGCTACATTCCAGGGATGGATGAACCTTTCTTTCGTTTGGATTTAATTTAAAGAAAGAAGGGTTAAAAAACAAAACAAATGGAAAGAAAACAACATTTTCCCTTCAAGAGGGACGCAGCAGGAATCACTTTTACTTCAAAGCAAGAGTGTTTTTTTGGTTTTTTTTTTGAACAACAGAATAATTTATCCCATAAGTGAACATTCAGTTCTACCTGTTCCTTCAGGATCCCTGATTGAAATTCATACTAGAGCAAGAGCAGCTGTACAGCTATATTTAGGTTGAACACTTTCAAGCTTCAAACACGTAATACAAAGAAGACCGCTGTCTGTTCATCCTACCTGAGGGGGGCAGAAAAAACATCTGGGCGGTGGACCCACTGGTCTGGATAGAAAGACACATGCAGCTTTGCCTTAATGGGAAACAGAAGTGTTTATTTTTGGATGTATATGTAGAGGTTCTGCCACCTGTAACGCAAAAGCAATAATATTTGTAGCAAAGAAGACTATCTGTTATCCATAATGGTAACATAATAATGGCAAATGTCTAGAAATAGTGGCAAATGCACACTTCAGTACAAGACAGAAATAGAAATGTAAGGCAACGATAGTGTGGGCTTTATTTAAGTTAAGGTGATTTTTTTTTAGTTGCTTGAAGTTAGTAAGGTGGAAAATGACACAAGTGATCTTCAGGGTATGAGCAGCAGCAGGTCTGAAACTCACTGGTCAACAGATCAAATCAACAGTCACCTTAGCGTAATGGATGTACTTTACAGTGTTTGGGAGAAAATCCCAACAATTAAATTATCCTCTATGAGCAAGCACTTTACTACGGTGGGAAGGAAAAACTCCCTTTTAACAGAAGGAAACACTCCAGTAGGACCTGGATCAGGGCAAGGCAACCATCTGCCATGACCAGCTGAGGGGTGAGGGGAAAAGAGGAAAGAAGAAAGACACGAGGAAAGAAAAAGCGCAGGGAGACAGTCAACATTCTGCAGAGCTATATAAACATGTAGGGAGTGAAAGGAGGTGAGTGGAGAAGAAGTGCGCAGTGCATCACAGTATATTACATGAAATCCTGCAGCAGCTAGAGACTAGTGCAGCAGTACTATGGGTTTGTTCAGGGTCAACAGATCTAGTCTTAAGTATAAGCTTTATCAAAAAAGTAAGTGTTGCTACCTGCAATTGACAAGTATGTACTTAGTGTTTTAAGTAATATAGTGGCTGATCCACTATTTCTGTTTTGTTTCTTTTATGTGTTCTTGGTCTCTTAGCTATATCACCCAAAACTGTTATGTAGACCAACATTGTGCAACTTTACTACAATGGATGAAACAAAGCTTTTCATTTGCAGCTTTTTTTTTTTTTTTTTTTTAACATGGGCTGTTGATGTCATTGACTGAGCAAAATATAACTCCAGTAAGACAGAAATGAGTATATCTTCCAATAAAATAAATGCCCTATTTGCAAATGTTTTTTATTTTTAATTTTTAAAAAGATGCACTGCAAATTTTAATGGTTTCTTCTTTTGCACAAACTCCACCACTCGGTCATTATGCAGAGTTCCTCCAGAAAATCAATGCTACTGTAGTACTGTTATTCTCAAAGGATGTCAACCATGAGGTGGAGATGTAGCATCAATCTGTGGAGTTTGAAACTTTTTAAAATATTAACAATCTGTAATCATGTGTTTGTCTTTAAACTATGGGGTTTACCACAAGAGTTTCTCAGTCTTTCTTTTATTTTTTTCACAAATCTGAGTTGAACTTACTTTAACTTACTTAACTCTGTATACTGTTCTTTTGTTCCAAATGGTTAAGGTCATCAAAGTTTGGAAATTCGTGTGGTTTCAATAAAATTTTTTAGAACTTGGATGGCTGAAGGTATGATTTTTAACATGTCTTGGTTTGATGATATTATCGTTTCCCTTCTTTTTTCTGATTTCCTGGCACAACCAAATATTACTGTGTCATAATTAAGCCCTTCATTCCCTTTAAGAGGGCGATTCAACACAGGACAATATTTGTACAGCAGAAATCCAAGAAGCTCCAGCAAATTTGTGACTCTCCTACATGAAAAGCAGACAGCTGATCTTTGATGTAGAAACTAAAGAGGTTAAATATTGTTTTTAAAAGAACATTTAGCAGAGACAAAAAAACCTGCCTGTGGACTCCCTCCACTGTGAATGTACGGGATGACACTGACAACTGAGAGCAAGTATTCAGCTTTTAACACTTCAGCATCACTTCGCTCTCTGCTGAGCTTGACAGATCAATAGACTGCCTCACAGCAGGCCCTTGGGAAGTAAAAAGACATCACAGCAGTGTCATTGCTTACCTTTTTACAGTGACAATGAAACCCGAGTATGACAAGGACCCCAATTTGGCAGCTATCTTGTGTTCCCTTTTAAAAGCCTAATTAACTGTTTGATTGGCTGTGAGAGTCAGTGCTGGGCAAGTATGTGAAAAGTGAACAATCCAGTTCTAATTATTTGTCAGTTCAAATAGATATGATTGCGTAATTACAGTCCCTAACCTGAACCCTTCAAAGATGAACACCGTGACAGAGTCTGTTTGGGAAACTCAAGTTTATTTAGACTATATTCAGCGAAGCAGTCCTGCTGGCACCGTATATCATTAAAAGTACCTGAGTCTGACTTAAGAGTTGTGTTGTTGCACAGAAAGTTTATCAGAAGAAATGCCCATTTGGAGATTTTTCCACTCGTCTTTTTGTTTCCAAATATCCTCCCTTACATGATAAAACTGTTTCTCAATTCTCCCACACGTGCTGACTGGTGAATGTAGGTCAACACAGATAGATTTGAAACTTCAGATTTTGTAATCACTACATGGTGTTTGCTATTATTCTTTTTTAAACTTCAGGAAAAGTTTGAGGAAAGTTGAAAGTTGTTTTTTCAGGGCAGTGGAGAAAGAGTCAACCGCACAATCTATTGATTCAGCTATGTCTCATCAAAAAAGGTCTTTCTTTAGACAGAACGTGATTTTGGCACAAAAATAACCCTTTCTTTAACTTTCCTTTAATTTTCTGTGCTCTACCATTAAAATAAACAGGCAGGAAAATGTATTTATTTAAGTTAGAAAAGTTAGAAAAAGGTCTTTTTTTTCTTCGAATCGTAAATTTACAGTTCTCTCGGTGTATTTGTTCTTTTTCTTCTGCGTCGAACATGTGGTTGGGGCATACTTTCTGTGCCAAACACTGTTCTGCATTTGCTGTAAAGGAAATAGAAACTTCCAGAAAATTTCCAGAGTCTTTGCTGAAGAAGCAATTCTTTGTCTCGAATTACACCAAACCACATTAAAGTTACATATTGTTTTATATACTTCTTCCAAAACTGATGATTCTTCCACTAGTTAAGAATAGGCTAATATGTCACAGACCTGATGTTGTCTTAAAAGAAAGGAAAGCACATATGGTAGATATTCAGGACAAAGGAACTAACAGTCAATACTGTGTTTAGATTATACATACTGCTGTGAGTATTGCTGTTCATGCCTCCATGGTAGAGGAAAGGATGGATTTCTTTGAGGGGATAAAGATATCAAAACAATAAGGGTAGCAAGAAAGAAGAAACGGGTTGCAGACCATAATTTTGCGACAGTGCTGTTGAGCCCTCATCACTCATCACATCAAACCTTTCTAATAACAACCTTCACTGCTCATCTAAGTGAATTCTTTCGGGAACAGGTACAACAGGTATCTGGTTGATGGTGTTAACCGTTTTTATTTAAAATATTCTTATTTTCCTTTAGGCAATATTCTGTTACTTTTGCTCTCCTTGCAGTGATTTGACAGTGGGGATTTCACTCCTTTAATTACTTCCGCAGCAAATTGTTGACACCATTAGTCAAGGCTTTGATTTGGGATAAAACAATAGCCCCACAGCTCCAACTAATATGTTCAAGCACTGGCTTTTTGTGCCCTCTGCTGACAGATGATGGATTTTGCATTTCAGCTGTCTACGTATTATACTATAATTTGTTAGCAATTAGTTAACCATACTTACTGTAGTGTGTGCCTTAGCTTTCTTTAGCAAAGTGTTGAATGTCATTATTCCAATTTTTCATGAGTTCCTGTATAAAATATA
Source organism: Oreochromis niloticus (assembly GCF_001858045.2). NCBI lineage: Eukaryota > Metazoa > Chordata > Actinopteri > Cichliformes > Cichlidae > Oreochromis > Oreochromis niloticus. The sequence continues at coordinate 21,716,923 of NC_031965.2, read as the reverse complement.
AACTTTTTATTTTTGTAGTTTCTCAGATAACAATAACATTATTTTCTCAGTAGTGATTCATAATTGCATGTATGTAGCTTATGTATGTATGTAGCTGAGTGTGAGTATTAGTATGTTTGCTGGTTCGAACTTGTAACATTGCCCATTTTCCTCGGTTAGGTTGTTTTTCAAGGGGTTTCTTGGTGTGGACAGGTGCCTTCGGTATGTTGTGGGCACACTGGCAGATTTTCCATGTCTGTACACCTCAGTGCCAGTCTGTGTGGGCAGCAAGGAAGCCACTTGTAGGAGCTGTGTGAGATACACAAATTTAATGGCACACGAGGATTCAGTGCATATCAATTATTTTCTGTTTCAGCTTCAGGTGTCACCCATTAAATGCTGATGTAAATACACTTCTTTTTCTGATGTCGCAAAACCGCTAAAAGTAGGAAAATCTGCTACGTCGTTACTAAAAAGCTGTAGCTTCAAAATCAAAGTTTCTCAAATAAGCTGTTAAAATTAGCAGTGATGGTTTGATCAGTCAATACTCACTCATTGAAGCCTGACAGATCACAGATGGGAAGGTTGCAGGTGAAGCATTCAGGTCATTCTGCTGGTCTTGAGTAGGGTCATTTCCTGCAGGAACAGGACAAACTGAAGCACACACTGAGAGTGACAGAAAACAAACACTGAAAATACAAAATAGCAAAGTTAGTGTAAATATATACTGCTGCGTATTGGAAATGACTCAGCTTCAACTTTGATGTCAGTTGAAGCTCACTTCAGACTTCTTGTACATTCCCTTTAACTAAATACAGCAGCAGATTGTTGTACCTGTACAGACTCCTTGTCCCGTTTCGGTTCCCTCCCCTAGCAACATTTCCTGCAGCAGGCTGTCCATTTTGGCCTCGCCAAGCAGCTGTGCTAAGTGAAGAGTTTCAACCATCTGCCAGGCCACACTCTGCAGGGGAGGCAGGATCAGCAGGAGTTCCCCAAACCTTCCCCGCTGCTCACATGTTGCTTCTTCTAAGAGAAGATGGGCCTGGAAACGGAGATGTCGAACCACCTGAGGACTCTTCAGTCCCGAACAGTCTGCATTATATAAGGTAAGAAAGTCCTATGTAAATATAATAGGGAACCACTTAAATAAATGCACTTTGGTAAAGTTTAATCTAGGCATGGGTAACCATAAGTTGGAAGTGTAAATAAAAGAAGAAAAGAAACAATAAGACAATGATAAAAATAATATCAACAATCCTCTCAGAATGAAATGCACTAAAGAAGAACTGCCCAACTGATCATCACGAAGACAATCCAGAATCCTGTTAAAACAATAGATAGATTACCTAAAATATGAATTTTTAGTGTAAATACGAAATATTCTGTTTGAAGCAAGAAAAAACAGACCCATCCCATCTATAAAGCATTGTTGATTAGGCCTGCCTTTCTGTATCTGGGCCAGCACAGCTCTCCTTAATTAATGCAGCAATGAATTCTGAGTTATGCAGTCACTATTTTACAGAAAATATCTGTCTGTGGACTGAATGTCAACGCACAGTAGGTGGTGCAGCAAGACAACAAACGTCAGGATGGTGTTCAAGTGCTGAAACCCAATAACAGTTGAAGCTAGTTGGACTTGTGTGAGAGTCTGTTGACGTTTTTCGGTCATAATTATGCAGAAATATAACAAATTCACAAACTTTTTCTCCAGTTGAGTGTTATCTATTTGACAGATGTGATTACTTGTACAAGGCTAATTTTGTATAATTAGGGGAAAGGCGTGATGGGAGTGTTAAAAAAATACAGTTTCAAGTGCAAATGAAAAAATAAGCAAAGTGTTGAACAAACTATATGTGGATAAAATTGAAATCAAACCTAGAATATGACTGATTATATTTATCTCTGTCTTGGACAGAGATGAATATGTTTGCCAGTTCAGGCCCTTTGGACCTCCGGTCTATCCCTACCACAACAGGTAAATGGGGAATGAAGTTAAGCAGGCAGCCTCTCTGCCTGACTGCCAAGAACGCCACCACATCCTGATATTAGAAAATCTCTCTGAAACGTACTGAACTCAGACCGCTCAGACTAAACTATAGCTGAAATTGGCAAGAACAATAAACCAAGAGAGAACATTAAAAAAATCAACCTTTTTTCAGTGCAATAGAAAAGGGCAAACAGAAATCAACCTCATTCACCTTCTCACATGCTGACTGAACTAACCTGGGGCAAAGAAGACAATCGTCCGGAGGCAAGCAAACTCTTTGTCTGTGATGACCAGCTCTCTGAGAGGTTTGACCAGCTCCTCTTGAATTCTGAATGCCACTCTGGATATCTCTACTTCTGCACCTCTCAGTGGGATCACAAAGTCATTACCTAGTCAATTAAGAAAAAGATATTCATTCATGTCCAGGAAGTTTAAGTGTGAAGTTCAGGCTACAATGCACAAAATACTACAGAGGACGCATCTGTCCTACCTAGAAGAATGACATTATTATAAGGCAGTGAGCGTCTTGCTGCCCCTAAGATAAGATGTTCTGCAGAGTGGGTTCGTAGAAGGGTTACCTGCAAGCACACATACACGGGTTTCACATAATGTAAAGAGTCAAACTTGGCATGGACAGATATATCTTAGCTGTTTAGTATAAAAGGTTCATTCCCCTTTGTACCCTGTCATCTATTGGAAGGCTACAAAACTCTGGGATGTGTTTAGCCCATTCCACCAGCAGGAGGAGTTGCTGCTTCATGGACTCGAACACCTCTCCCACGCCTGCTGTCTTCTTGGTGGTGATGTCATGGCTCCTAGGAGAGAGAAGTGCTGGGAACTGAAAGAAACAAAGTATAATCTGAATTCACAGAAAACACAGGTACCATGGATGTAAACCTTAGTGTATGTGTGCGGTTAAGGAGATAAACCACAAACATTCTTTTTTTTTTAATGCATCAGTTTGACCACATAACAATCCATTTCAAAATTCCTGCATTGGTGTAATTAGTGTACCAATCATCTGATTTATTTGTGTCTCTCTATGCTGCAGTAAACCCTGATAACAAACACTTGCAGTCTTACATGGTGTCCTACTGAGTTTCTTACTATACTATGTAAAAGCAGACAAAGCCAAATCCTATTTTCTTACATGTACAACAAGTGAAAGAGACACAGTCTGATGTGATGTTGTGCTACTTAAAACTTGCTTAAAGCCTGCCTGATAACAACTGCTAAATCGCACCGAGTCTTATGCTTTGTAACGTCACATTACTTCTTCATATTAGTCATTGTGTCAACACAGTTTGTTACATAGCACTTAACAAATTACAGGTATAAGAAGTGTTAATTGACAACAGTCTTTTTTTTGCACACTTCATCCAATTTGGATATTAGTCTCCATTTAAAGTGTAACAATTATAACAGACTTTAAAAAAATGAATTTAGATAACTGCTGTTTTAAAAACAGCACATCGGCTCAAATATCATGCAAATGCACATGAGTGGGCCGTCATGAGATGCACCCAAATGGTCCTTCAAATAAATGCCTGCTGTAACTGCTGTAAGGTTAAAAGACGGTTCATAGGTGCAGGGCAGTTAAGAAGAATCACTTTGTTCAGTAGCTGTGTGCTTTAACATCTTTTTGCTCAGAAAGATTGCAGTCTTGCATTTATTTGACTTCAGATTAATCTACTTAAGGACCAAAACTATTTTCCTTTTCTGTTAAATTCAGTTAACTTTTTGGCTTACTGTGAACCAAAATTAATTCATTCAAATCATGTAACCTTAGAATTTTCCATCTCTTAGCTTTATTTAAATCATTTCTAAAATGATTTAAAAAAAAAGTGGTATACGCATTAAAAAAGGATTAATTTCTGCCAAAGAACATAACATCTAAGACCAGTAGCGTGTTACCTGCTGAACAGTGGTCTCTGCCTGCAGCAGCACACTGATGGACAAAGTGCCCACTGTCTGCTCCTTGGCTCTCTGACTGTTGATGCAGTCTCTCTCATTCTGAACAGCTGGACATTAAAGAGAGGAAAGAACCATCAGGCAAGCTTCTTGGCATCTCCGCACATTAGCCCTGCACTTGACTGTTTTTTTTTTTTTTTTACTCGCCTCCTCAGCAAATACATCCCGAAAGAAATGCCCTACTCTTCATCTCAACAGAGTCCCTCTATCCCCCGTGACACTGAAGCTGCTGTTTATGGCTATATTAGCCATGCCAAATGCTGCATACTCAGGAAATGTGGCACAAATTGGATAAAAATAAAATTCTCCGGGAGTCTCTTTAAGTCTCCTTCTGTTTGCATATTTAAGTGTATCTATTCCAGGATTTAAAGGAGTATAGAGTGAGTAAATGTTACATTCTTTAATATGAAATGACTGAGAGGATGATGAAATGTGATAACGAAAGGGTGCACAATTATATTTCATCTAATGCTGGCAACATCCTACTCAAGGTTTATCACCGGTAAGTATAAAGTTGCAGTAGAGGAAGTATGGGGAACCGATAAGAAGTATGTAGTACATCTAAATGTAAAACAAACCTGGAGACGTTAATATTTTAATCCAGCCGTGTAGACTTTCCTCAGTTTGATGTGCTTTAATGTGACATTTTGTTTTTGACAGCTTCTTACATTTGCTACTGACAGTAACAGTTGATGTGGAGGCTTGGGCGCTTGGTGATTAAGATTATATTTTGAAGGGAAGATGTCATCACATGTTGTTGACCCATCCGCTAGTGTCATTAGAAACACGGCAATCTGGATGGCCTCAGACTAATTCTAAAATGGCTCTACAAAGTCAGACAACACAACCAAGTGTCAGAGTAATCAGTCATCAGAGGTGTCCTCTCAGCAACCAATCTGGAGCACATTAATCAAACTAAAGGAGGAAAAGGAGCAGCAGCAGCACCGGCAGGGTCCCTCTGTACTTCACTGACATGGCGCTGCATGACAATGTCACAAATGAGCCTTCTGTGGAACATAAATTAAGTTTAGTTTTGGAGTAAACAGTTACACGGCTTCCTCGGAGGTCAAGTACAAAATAACACGATAGTTGTTCAATATTTTACTTGTCCGTTCCCACTACAGCTGGACTTGAAAGTGTTATTAGAACATGTTATGCAAATCAGGCAAATTAATGAAGTACACGTTTAAAAGCGTACCGCTGGCCATGACTTCAAAGGGTTGTGAGCAACTGCTGTCCAGAAAAATGGAGAGCAAATATTTGGCCATGCTCAGCCGTGTTAATTATTCATGTGAAACGAGGCTCCTTTGATTGCAGCGCTTTCTCCTTGCTTCTTAGTAGGAGTCGATAAAAGATAAAGCCAACGATAGACACAGTCCACGTAAACACACCTGGAAATTGACACTGATACGTTCACTGTTTCTCAAGAAAGATTTTTTTTCCGCTCCGCTGTATTGATGAAGTGATATTGATTGTTTTAGTTTTCATTGAAGTAGACAGGTTTAAATGTAAAAATACAGAGCAAAATGTGAGGTCCTGAATATTCTCAATACGATATAGCTGAACCTTTTGTGTAGGTTGTTATAACTAAGTGCATTTTTTTTTTCTCAAATTAAAGACTAAAAGAAAGTTGTATTACACAAAAAAGAAAATCTTAACTCTAACCTTCCTTTCTCATTCCGGCCTTGAAACACTTTCGTAGCCTGCAGTAGCGGCATTGGTTCCTTTTGTCTTTGTCCACAATGCATTGCCTGTCGAACCTGAAACGAATGCATCGTAATGTATAAGAGCTTCATCTCAACCGCAAACAGTTCACTCAGAGTTTCAGAGAATTTACGCCGCTAATGTTGCACTGAATGGTTAATCTGCAGCTTTAGAGTGAGCAGCAGAGGTCAAGTAAGGCTCCATTATTCATTTTTTGGAATTTGCTAGTTATGTACTTTCTGAATATAAATGTTATAGCTCAAAGTATGTTAAACCATGTGTCACAAAGACTTCATTTTAATATATTGGTGATTTTTTCGGTATAGAAAGATTGTTATGCTTCGTACAGCAATCAGCTGGCCCTACGATAATACTCACCTACAGCTGTAAGTGTGGTTGTTGCGAATGCTCCTCCTGAAGAAGCCCTTGCAGCCATCGCAACTGGGTGCACCATAATGTTTACCTGTGGCCCTGTCTGCACATATGGAGCATTGAGTCTTCGCGCCATCAGTCCCTGACAGAGATGAGGAGGATGCTGACCCTAGTGAACCTAAGGGACAGCAGAAAACATTCAGATAATATGCCTGCGAGGAAAGGTTTGAATAGCTGTGTAAGAAAGTTGGATTTTGTATGAACCTTTTTAGCTGGTCACAAATGAATAAGTAAATATCTCTGAGCTGCTTCTAAACAACACAAACAGAAAGATGGCCATACTCCAAAGAACCTCCACTTTGATAGGAACAAACGTGTGATGTGATAAAGAGGATCTGTTATGATCTTGTTTTCAGTGGTGGGTTACTAATATAATGTTTTCACCTGAATCTAAATGTTCCAGCTTAAAGCATGTTAAACCACTTATTACTGCATTACATTATTGTTGCATGTAAATCTGTGAATGAAAGCTACATTCAAAAAATGCTGTTGTGAGTGAGTTACCGATAGAGATGTTTTACTTGGAAAGACAGAAAACCCAATTTTGCCTTGACCTTTCTTCCCCCATTACATTAGAGTGAAAACTACAATTACCACCTTGTGTCTACCACACTGTTATGTTGCATTTCACCTCCATGTCTGTCCAGGCCTCACCTTTGACCTCTTGGATATAAATTGCGCAAGAGTCAGGATTGCAGAATGTACCTTTAAGGCATTTTTTGAGAAGCAGTGTTATAAGTTGGAGAGGCTTTTCCTGTCTCTGAGCTTCTGTTTTCATTTGCATTTTAACTCAAATTGTGACTGAGGGCAGGCTACATGTGATAAAACAGTCACCATCCAACTGGCTGGTGTAAGGTGAGTAAGTATGTAATAAACAAGAAGCAGTCTGGAAAACAAGCATTAGTGTGGTTGTGTGTTTATGGCTGTCATCTTCTTCACGCTGTCACAAATATCACCATTTCATTATCTTTTCATATTAGACATGTATGTGATATTTTTTGTCACAATTAGCTAACCAAGTCTTGAATTCTGCCAAAAAGTATTTTATGAGGTCACGTAGAATATTTCGACCAACTCCGATCAGCTCATCCTTGATTCATTTTAGGATTGTAGCTTCTGATTACCATCTATTTAAGTTGTAACTGTACTCTGCATTCTAATTATGTTACACTTCCATCTAACCCATTAACAGAAAAACGTAATGAATCATATTTCACCTCTGTGAAAATAAATACCCTTGTACACAGAGATGAATTTGCAGAAAGGTGCTGATCATGCACTTTTGAACCCCTCAGAATCATCTTCGCACTGCTTCATAGCTCTGTCAGGAACAGTGTGAGGATAATAAAAGCAGGGTTATAGGTAATGATATCAGCTGTATATGAATGGCATGGACCCCTAAGGAACACTGTACCCATGAGTAAAAGGTAATCCCCCATTTAATTAAAGCAGCTTAGAAGCCAGTTAAGAAGTCCACTACTCTCCTCTGGCTAATTTTACACTGGGTACTCAGTCTCCCACCGTGTTGCTCTAAACTGCATCTTACCCCTATTGTTGCAGGACTGTCTTGCTTTAAAAGCACTGACCATCAAATATGCTGTCTTGGTGTAATATTCCTGCACTAATGCACATATTTTACATGCCCCCAGCTATAATGTCTGTAAATTGCACACTTAGTTTAGGCAGATGAAGCAGCTAGGGATTTTCAATTTAACAAGGAAATGCTTTCTGTGGCCAAAGATCAGCTAGATTGAATTAAGAGATTAGAATACATTTGCCTTGCAGTTATCTGGATTTAAAGAGCAGCCTAGATGTAAAGCTTCTTCATTTAAATTGGCAAGGAAAGAGGCTGATTCAGCTCAACAGAGTCCTAATTAGAATGACATTAGATCAGAATGTAAACTGATGTAGACCTATGGAAAAAGTAATCTGCAACTATTTTAATAATTTATGCCTTATACATAAACATTTTTATGCAACAATGCCCAATATGGACTATGGACTTGGACCTTGGACCCTGTGAAACTCTGGCATTTCACACTTGGAGATAATTTCGAGTATTAAAATAAGGTTAGCTGGACCCAAGTAGACTAATTAATAAAAAAAAAAACTAGATCCCTAAAGTGATGTATTTTCAAAGCAGATCTCTTTTTAATAATCAGTTATGCAGTTTGGGTATCTTTTGGTGTGACGACAGACAACACTCTGAAGATCTATACTTGTAATCAAGAGCAATTTAGGTGAAAGTTCATCATACCTGTTTTATTTGCTCGTAGAGGAACCAGCATCATGTTGTTTAACAGTTTAGTCTCTGTGCTGCCATGAGTGCACTCCAGTTTAAGGATAGCCCCAGTAAGCTTCATGGTCTCTGGACTCTGTGAAGGGTTTCTGAGATATGCAAAGCTCCAGCAGTGTCAATTTTAACTTCCAGGTCATGCATTCGGCTTAGTTCTCATCCCTCACAAGTCTCCCGTGTGTGGGTCCAATTCTTTTCCTTCTCACTATTGTTTGAAAGCTTTTGTTTTTGTGCTCTCGAGCCACTCAACAGGTATTAATCTTCTTTAAAATGTCACTTCTAACATTCTTGTGGTGTGCTGAAAAGCTTGCACCATGACGATCCTCTCAAGTGACCTCTCATTGACTGAAATTGGGTCGTTGTCCGTTTGCTGTTTTGTCTTATCTGTATCTGCAAAGCATATCGAGGGGAAAGTTCAGAGACAAACTTGGCTCACTGTGACGAGCACAAATAGATAAGACCAGTGTTAGTTAGTTAGATGTTAAAAATATAAATGTCTTGCTCTTTTTCTTCTTTTATTTATTTATCTAGCTTTATTAGGAAGATAAATGTGATCAAATAAAGACAAAGAAATCCAAAGACTACATGCTGGGATGTCTTTCATTGATTTTAGGAAAGGTATTCTCTTAGCTTGGACAATCAATATGCCACTGAAGAGTGATGTAGCATAAACAAACAGAATGGGAGACTGTTGAGAAGAGTACGGGCCATGCCTGATTAACCTTTTGTTTTAATTTTTGAGGTAAGTAATACAAGACGGTGCCACATTGCAGGGGGCACAAGTGACATTTATTTACGGAGGATAGCTGTTTGTGTCTCCCTTCTACTGATAGAAGGTATTTTATTTGCTTGATAGAGACAGACATCCCTCTTTTGTTCACCTTTTCACGTAAGCAGACTATTGTATATTTGGTCTTATTGATCAGTGCTGAAATCCTCAGGTTATTCGTACAAAAGTGCAAAATCCCGTGGTTGTCTCTTCATTCACTGCTGTTGCTTCAGAAAATGTCATTACAGCTCAGGAAAAAACAAAAGCAAAAACGCAAAAAGCAAACCGTAGCTTGATGTATACTTCAAAAAAAGCAAGATAATTGACCTGTTTGAAAAAAACTGATGTTGATTTTGGCTCTTTTTGTTGCTTCTGAAAATATGGCTCGGATTAAGAATCAGGAATGCTCTGTTTGTTGTAAGATTCAAAAGGATGGAAGTATGCCTGTGGTGTAAGACTTTAGGATAGTCGTTCACAGTCTAAACTCTGTATGATCTCAGATACAAAGAGAGCACATATACCACGATGTGGCATTTTAGAGTTCAGGTATTCAAGTCAGGGTGTGTTAAGGCACAGAATTCTAAAAATGTGAAAGACAGGGAGAAAGGTGAGCATCGTCACACAATTTTTTACAAATTATAACAAATTATATGTCAGACCACATATGAGCTTCCCCAGTACCGATATCCATCATACTTTGGTGTAATGGGATTTCCTGGGTGAGTAGCACTCCCTCCTTCAATGTCATGCTAGGCCGTGGGTCAGACCTCCCCTGGCAGTGGCTCACACACTCAAGCATTGCTTAGGTGATTGATTGATCATAAAACCCCCAAAGCCATAAGTGGACTACAGAATGGGTTTCTATGGCTTGTGGGTTTCTAACATAAAAGGGTTAAAAATGAGTTGTGAATATTGATTGTCTACCCTTTCCATCTAAAAATAAATAGAAACAGAAATATTTTTTGTATCATGTTGTACCCCACTGATAAGCAGGATAGTGTAAATTATGTGCAAAATATTTTTGATCAGCTCTTGGTTATTAAATGTTTAATAAATTATAAAATGTTACATTTTATGATTTATTAAACATCCTTGGAAAGTTTGTCATTCAGAAGAAAAGACGGTTTTTGTAAGCCCACTAGGGGGAGACAGAGTACACTACATCTGGCCAGACCGCGCTTTGCAGGAGCCAAAGCTTGGAAAAGGACAAGATCAAGATGTTTGTTGCACATCTACTCAAGATTTACTTTCTTTTATCCTAAACACCAACGAGCGTCATCATGCACATGACTAACATTCTGGCTGTAACATCAGCTGGTGCATTACAATATAACACTATTTGACCAGTTACACAAAGTAGAAAAGAAAGAAGATTTATACACTTCAATCATTACCACAGTTTTGATGCTTCAGTTACAGAAGACAACCTAAATTTATTCTATGATGTCTCAGCTCTTATTGCTATAAACACTACAGAAAACCCTGGCTGACAACTTGCAGAAAGCTTTAACTATAAAACAACTTTAACACTAAAATATGAGGTAGATACAGGAAAGCTAGATAGTATATAAACAGGATATTGTTAAGGATAACTATTTCTATTATACTGACACAGCAATCTAAAATAACATTAGATTTTTATACAGCTTTATATTTTGCAAAATTAAATAAATATATCAAAACTTGCAATGTGTTTTGGGGTTTCATCACGGAAAACAGATTTAAAGACAGAAGCATGCCTATAAGGACTTGGACAGGCATAAACTCAGAGCAATCTCAGTTGTCCAGTCTGTTTTCAGGCCCTCTGTCCTGACAGACCGTCTGCCTGCCCATCTCATGTCTGGGCTACTACCAACTCCAAGTTTGACCCTAATTCATTTCAATAATTTATACATTTCTAGAATTACAGCAAAAATAAAATAAAGAAGTGCTGTACAACACCACGTAATAAAAAAAATAAAATATTGTACAAATAGATGCTCTTTAGATAAGAGCATCTCTCCGTGGAGCATTACTTGGGTCCAAACAAGGTCTGACACATTTGTCTCAGTGAATTTGATTAATAAAGCTAGATCTCAAATCTCCACATGAATACCAATTCAATAATAAGCCCTCAGCCTTTGGAGTTTCATTCAAAACTAGAGGAAAGTGAAACAAAGCAGCAAAAATTGGTCATAAAAACATGGTAAGCCCATGATTTAGTGGGGCGATAAAGAGTGGAAAGGTGGTCATTCATCATGGAGGCTAGCTCACCAGGAGAGAGCCTGTCAGAGACACCACTAGGTCTGGGAGGCATTTTGAGAGAGAAAGAGCCTCCGGTTGGCCCTACAACCTGTTTGTTTCAATGTCTTTTCCAGACAGACACATACAGACTTTACATGGGTGACGAGCGCTTTGTCTTTGCAGCTCCATTGTCACGGTATTCCTGAGGGATGGGTGTTGTTAGCTGAAAAGGAGGGTGAAACTTTAGAAGGCTTACAGCTGCAGGACCATTTGATGGGAACAGGAAAAGCTTTATTGGACTTTTTATTGTAACAGTGTCAGGGGTTATGATGTTTCAATGAATTGCAAAAGGCTCTGAATAAAGTTTGTGCCATGAGACCCTTATGGCCAATTGAATAACACAAGTTAAAAATAAGTAATTTTTAACATAACTTTTAGTTTTAAGGCTAAAAACCTACCCCAAATAGCCATCTATTTATGAAACAGACTTTGTTTGACATGGAAACTTAAAGTGGTGTCCAATGCAATAGATGCATATGAAACGTTTTATGAAACTGTGGTAAATTGTTCATATTCTTGTTAGCTGGAGCGATTTGAGGAATAAGTTTCTGTTTATAGTTAAATTATAATTTGTTGTACATTTTTGCCCTGATGATTCAAAGTGAAAATTTTTTAAAGGTTCAGCAAGTGCAAGACAAACCTAAAAAGTAACTTTTTTGTGTACTTGTTTCCTGTAAAGAATAAATTACGTTTTAAACTGGCTTGCTTCGGGAGAATCGTCACTTCCGGCTGTCACCTGTAGTTTTTTGCTCGGAAAGGAATGGAAAAAGTGGACGGAGACAGTTTTCAGTAATTAAGATGCTAGAAAGATGTCCTCAAAAAACAAGTACATTGTCCTACTGTTAAAGAGACTACGGAATTGTTAAGAGTTGGGCTTTAAGTCAGGGGAAAGGATGCTAAAAGTCAGCTACCTAATTATATGACAGTATGCTTGTTACTGGAGTGTGAAAACCACCGACCTACTAAATCATTGTTAACCATTAAATGTCTGCAAAAGCCAGAAAAATGGTACACCTTAGCCAGCACTGAAGTATTTAAGTTAAAAACAAGTAGAATTTAAGATTAAAGCGCTTAAGAAAACTATATTTATTTATATATATATAGATAGATAGATACTCGCAGGGCTGCTCTGCAACTGTTAATGTTACACATTACTAGCTTCCAACTTCCGGTAGTTTGTCTAAATTAGCCCCATAACTGACACTGCATTGTTTTCTCTTACCCTGACCCTACAGCATCACCTAGCATTCAAAGTAGGGTTAGAAAATAAAGCTAATACATAAAGTGCAGCAGTACCCCATGTTTGTTTTGAAAAAGCAAATTGGCACCCACTTCAGTCCCATTTACATGATGACTACCTAGCCATGTAAATAACCAATTAAGATATTTTGTGAGTAAAAATATGTAAAAAGGGTCAGTAATTATATTTATTTATTTTTTGTAATCATACTTCATAGGCATTAATTAATGAAGGCACTGCGCCCTGCTTCATATGTGGCCTAGCAGTGCTGAATGCTTCATGAAACTTTGAGCATGGAGCTGCATATCGAGACATCTTTAGTTCATTGTTTAAGTGAATTTGTCTCATAGAAAAAAACAGTAATCACTAAATAGGATTGTAACCATGTGCAACACCATTAACTGATTTACAGCTGTTGATGGGTAAAAACGAAGGAGCCTGCCACCCCTGCTTAAAAAAGAAATAAATAAATAAATCACAAGACGCATTATACACCAGTCAGACACAGCATTAAAACTAATATTGTATAGGTCCATCTCCTGCTGCCACAACAGCTTTGCTCCCCATAGGCCTACTCGCCACATAGTTTAGGGGGACTCTTCCAGACCTCTGAACAAACTGTTGTATCAGCCATCAACTAGCAGTGGATCCTTTATTAGGTCCTTTTAGTTAGCGAGGTGGGGCTTCATGGATCAGACTTGTTTTTCCTGCACATCCTATAGATGTTTGATTGGACTGAAATTTGGGGAATTTGGATTCTAAGTCAACAACTTTTACTCTTTGTCATGTTTCTCAATCCATTCCTGAACTATTTTGCAGTGTGGCAGTGTCCATTATCCTGCTGAATGAGGCCAGCGCCATCAGGGAATACCTCTGCCATGAACAGGAGTGCAACAGTGGTTGGTATGTATCAAAGTACATGTATTTGTAGCAGAGCACATCACACTGACTTGCTTCCTTCCAGCAGTGCGTCCAACTTCCATAAGTAATGATCAAACCACATGACAAAAAAAGGCCACCATCCTCCGCTGCTGGTCTAATTCTGACACTGTGTCCCCCTTTTGTAGACCTTCTGGACCATGATTAGGCTCAAGACGGGCTCAGACCCGTTTGATCCGCTCTGTATTCTGTATCTATCATAGCAGCATGAAGATTTTCGCGGAGTACAGTAGCTCTCCTGTGGGAGTGGGACACACATGTGTGTGAAGTGCACAAACACCCAAATGTTACTCTTACTAACGACTGATATAATAACGGTCTCATTCCAAAGCCACGTGCATTAACATGGTGGTGGTGGGTCCACAAAGTTGGTCATATAATAAGTGATAGGTGGAAATTTGGCAGGTGCACAAATTTCAAAGCCATTCGAAACAATTTTGATTCTGACCTTTATGAGTAAAATTGACTTGACTTATTCTCTACTGTTGGCTTATGAAAGTCAGTTGAAGCTCCTTCTTTCTTGGTGTCTTCAACAAAACAATATTTACAATTTACAACTTTTTCAAGTAAATAAATTACATAAGTATTAAATATTTGTTTAATACCCCACTGTCTAAGTACACGAACTCTCCATCCATCCATCCATTTTCTGCGGCTTGTCTTGGTCTGGGTTGTGGGGCAGCCGTCTAAACAAAGAAGCTGAGACCTCCTTCTCCCCGGCCACTTCCTCCAGCTTAACCAGTGAGGCACTGAGGGATATAATATCTCCAGCCTGTCCTGGGTCTGCTCCCAGCTTCCTTCCAGGTAGAATATGTCTGGAACGTCTCATTCAGTTGGCATCCTACTGAGATGCCCAAACCACCTCGACTGGTTCAGTTTAATGTGGAGTTCTGCTCTTGAGTCGCTCCCAAAAGCCCAAACTCCTCATCCTGTCTGTAAGAAAGAGTCCAGACACCCTTTGGAGGAAGCTCATTTCTGCTGTATCTGCAGTTAAATTTTTTCAGTTACTAACCACAGCTCATAGCCATAGATGGGGGCAGGAATGTAGATGCTTCAGCAGCAGCTTGAGTGAGAGCAGCTATGTGTTCTTTTCATGCTTCTGATGCGAGTTCAGCCGACAGTAACCAGTTAGCATAATCGGTAGAACATCCCAAGCACCAGCAGATAACTTCTTGTAAAACAAGAATACAGATGTAGCTACATCGCACACCTGAGTTGTATCTATCCTTTTAAACTATCCTTGGCAAGAAGTCAGATAACTATATATCCTAAAGTGTTTTAAAAATCTCCATTTCGGGGAATAGTCATGGCACTCAACTGCTTTTTAAAACTTGTGCTTTCAAGTCAACCCCTTTTAATTTTTTTTGGGAGTGTTATAGAATCAAATTAGCACTTTATGCACATGAATCACAACCATGCCACGATTATTACCGGCTTATGTTTCATTTTGGAGCTGCTAGCAGCAGTGAAGTGAGTTTTGACATCAAAGCCAAGTGTTTCAGTCTGCTAGCTCTTAAATCAGTGTTGTTATAGTGAATGTGTCCTTATGTGATATTCTTTAAAGGTCATGATGTCACTATGACCTTGAGATTTTGAACGTCTTGAAGTGCTGTTGATTAAGTAACGTAAGATGTGGGTTGAACAGACTACTGTTAACAGAAGTTCAAGAATGGCTTAAGTGGAGAGCCTCTTTTCTTGTCAGAATTAATAAAGCAAGTCTTTGTGTGTATTCCTTTAGAGCCGCTTTTCTGTGCCACCCATCTGTTTTAAGGTCTTTCCTTGTTTTGTTAAAAGGAAATCCAGCATCTTAAAAAGTGTTAGGGCTCAGTGTATCAGGTTTAAGAACAGTTTGAAGCAGTGCCTCTACGTTTTTGCCATTTCTAAAGTGTCAGTGGAGAAAATGCCATTTATTTACTTGACTTTACTTAACTTTGGACATTTTTTCTGACAGTAGTCTTTCTTTGTTTTAAGGTCTGAGAACTGCAAGAATAATAAAAACATAAAGAGTGCTGTGAAAAATGTTTAAAAACCTCCCCTTTTTCCAAGCTCCTCTGTGAGCCAGCATTTTAATTAAAAGCACTTGTTCCTAAACCTGTGCTTAATATTTCCCATTAGTCACATTTGAGGGATTACAGACAGCACCAATGCAAATCAAAGATTAGATGGAAAATGCAGATGTGTGAACAGTGCGGCTCATTTTATAGCTATCATAGCTCTTTAGTAATTTCAAAAAAATTAACTGGCAGTGACAAGGTTCCCTTTTCACTTACAAATAAAGATGACAATCTTCTGAAAGAGAAATGTCTGGAAGAGATTTCTTGGTTGGTCAGCAGGGGAGGTCTTCAAGGAAGCCAGGAGATTTCACTGAAAACATATCCTTTTCAATCACATTATAAGCACTATGCAATAAATCCTCAAAGGATTTTATATTAACTTCATTAGAATGGAAGATGACATGATCTTCTTTTGTGACTATGGCTCTTTTTTCAAAGAGACATTTTCATTTCTTTACTGTGGACATGTCACAGTGGAAAAATCATAGATGTTAAAAAAAGCAATTTACTGCTAGATTTCAACAGAACAAAGCCATTGTTATTATTATCAGAAACACACAGGTTTTTGTTATTGTGATGAGTCAAAGTATCTGCTGGGGAAAAGACTCATTATGTTGAATCTAAATGTACCTAATTACATTACACTACATATAAAGGGTTATTTTGATTGGACAGTAAAAAGTGTGCTGAGCAGCGCTTTGATT
This sequence comes from Oreochromis niloticus, assembly GCF_001858045.2. Taxonomy (NCBI): domain Eukaryota; kingdom Metazoa; phylum Chordata; class Actinopteri; order Cichliformes; family Cichlidae; genus Oreochromis; species Oreochromis niloticus. The sequence continues at coordinate 21,700,565 of NC_031965.2, read as the reverse complement.
TCCCGATCTGGTTGGTGTGCAACTTTTACATGGATCACGAACACTGTAACATTTGCCCTGCGCGTTTCGTATTCTTTAGCTTGTCTTTATGCATTGTAAATCGTTTGTGACCGCTGATACAAGGTTAGCACCCCTGTCAATCAACCCTTGCTTAGCGTCTTCATCAGATTGTGCAGAAATGTCTCAGGACAGCAAAAAAGTGCAAGACTGGATAGCCTCTGCCCTCTTCTTCATTTCCTGCTGCCCTCTGCTCAAATATCATATCCACACGTGGATATGGGTTAGTGTTTTTGAAAAGCATACTTTAATTAGGTGCCGCTTGTGCCTTGGGTTTATATATATCTTTAAAAATGTGCTCTGTGTTTGATCCGTTAGAGAAATGTAGTTTTTAATCCTACCTCCTACAGTGGTGTATCAGCAGTGTGATTCAGCATTTAAAATGCACTGATGACTATTATTCAAAGCAGATAAACCCCTTTTTTTTGCTTGGGTTCTTTTTGAGAGACTGGGGAAGAAGTGACGGATGGACAGATGCACTGCATGTCTAGAGGAAGGGAAAGCAATGATCAGCAAGGAGTTTGGCCGATGCTCAATGCGAATATTAAGAATTGTCACTGATAACAACAAACACTGCATGAATTATATCGTTGCACTGGCATTTACAATCACATCTTTGCTTTTGCCCTCTCATTCTGTTTGTGAATTAGCACCCTGTCAGCTCTCCAGCATATTTCCAGAGTGGGAAGAGTAAGGGAAGGGAGAGAGAAAAGGGAAGAGAAATGACTGTGCAAGCATTTTAAAAACAGGTATGAAAGTGATTTTTTTTTTCCTTTTTTGCTGTTCAAGATTTTTGGCATATTTATGGAGTGTTACTGTAGAAGCGGCCCATTTAAGGCTATTTGCAGAAAGCGCACATTGTTCACATCAAGCTCACAAAAGCTGAAGGCACAGCCATGTGATCGTGACCTCGCCGCTGAGAGCCAAATTGCACGAGGCAGATGGGATTCAACATTTGTGAGAGCTCTATACAATTAATAAAAGAATCACGTTAGGAAAATAAATAAAAAATGTAGGAGCGTTATTTCTCTTAAAGCTTTGTGTTAAGGAGCCTAAGGCGCGCACACACACACACACAATTCTGAACTGGAGAGGCATGCTATCATGCCATTGCTTAATCTGTCAAAACATCCACCTCAGTAAGATGGAAGAGAGAGAGAATAGATGTTAAAAAGTTGTGTGTACGAATGATCAAATATTTTACTCTTATCCCTGCTGGGCTTCCTAACGATTTTTAGGGATGATTGTGAATGTGTAATACCTTCATCATCGTATTATCTTGAATCACATTACCTTCAGTACACAGTGTTCAATAGCGTTTCTCTTTTTCTTCCTGAAAGATAAAACACTCCACCACAAGCGTTTTATTGTGAAAACAATACTGAGGAACCAACATTTGACGTACCTTCTGGGAAAAACACTTGTTTTTCTTTTTATATTTAAAGGTATAATTAAAAAAAAAGCTTCATAGAAAAATAAAACAAACATAGTTACCCATTGATTTCAAAGTGATATCTTCTGTGCAGTATCTGTGGGATTGTTACAATGGAAAGCTAGATGCCTGTATTGTCCTGACTTCAGAAATGTAACCACTGACTCTTGGGGCTGAGTCAGACGAAAATGTGGTGTGCTTTTACTCTGCTCAGCCAAATGTGAAATAAATAAAAAGAAAGGAAAATGGCTGCTCTCTTGGCTGTACCCTTGGTCCCTTGCTCTTTGTTAAAACCATATCTCTGCTGCTCCATTGCCCCCAGCTACATTAAATCCCATTAAATTCACCTTCATTAAAGCAGTCCTCTCTACTCCTTGCAGCAGCCCTGGTGCGGGCCTCTCAAGGACAGAGCAGTAATGAGGGTGGACTGGATTTAACCTTGAAGAGTACAGGTTTTCATTTCCAAATCAATAACTTATGGTTCAAAACTGCCACTAGATCCTGGCTATAATTTTCGAGCATTAATTGCGTGGATTATGTTTCTTCAGCAGCGAGAAGGTATTTAGCTTTAAGCTGCAGTGTAGAGATTGCATTTATCATTACTTTCCCCCCCTTTTTTTATAGTAGGAATTGACAGCTTGCACATTTTCTATATCACTGAGTTCGTGTGCATATACACTTTGGTGCACAGATGGGTTGACTTAAGGAGTTTGTATTTCAAAGAGTCTGTATGAGTGTTAGTAATTAGACTCTTGGTATAGTTTTTTTTTTTTTACAGTAAGACCAAGCAGAGGGCAGGAAGCTGGAATTTTCCTCCTGCCTCAATCTGGTATTGCAGTTAAGTGTCATCATTCGCTGTAAAGAGGTCGAAGTATAAGAAATCTCCTTTACAGCCATGTAAGACAAGTTTTGACAGTCACCTGCTGTCAGAAGAAGCAGGAAAATGTGAATTATGGATGAAAAAAATTAACAGTTAGATGATAGGCAGGCAGCAGGGATATGGAGAAAAAAAATGTCTGACCTACTGTAAAAGAATTGAAATTGTTTCAGCTCCTGTCATTCTCTGCGTTTTAGTGGGGCATTCTCTGTAGTGGGGTTTCCTGTCATTGTCATATGACTGTATGGAAAGCATTAACTTGTCCTGCGGTGATAATTTCTGCCCGACATGTTCTTAATATGAAATATCAGATCTTTTCATAAAATAGGGAGGGCTGAGGCTGTGGTGATCACTGGAGCTTAATTTTTTAATCAACTTCTCTTTTAAATGAAGCTTTATTAAATTACAAACTCACACAGTGGGAGTAGGACACCGGCTGAGATGGACCAGTGTTAAAAAAAAAGATCATGTGTGATAATTAAATAATGTTAATAAAAACCCTTTGCTATCATAGACTGAGAAGAATGGGAAGGGGACAATACCCGGTAGCTATTTCATGCTTCTCTTTTCTTTCGTTCGTTCTCATTATGGTCTCAGGAAATTTACCATGTAAAATTACGAAAAGAAGAAAGGGATGCAATGTCTGTGAGATATTGATAGATGGCAAATGGAGACACAATTACATTCATTTTTTCTTGCACTTATATTCCTGCAGCGCATACACAGAAATTAAAGGTATTTGTTGCTGCTCAGCCAAAGAAAAGGGATTTGACTGCATTTTGTTTGAGCTTTGGCAGCTTAAAGGTCAGAGAAGTCAAAATATGCTGGATTCTGGTATCGCAAAATGCCGTATGAGTAAAACACCAATTATCTTGAATAATTTTGCAATGCAAAATGGCCATTTTTTGTTCCAAAATGACACAACACTTCTTCATGTAGCGTGATATATTTCATGTTTAAAATGTTTTGCGATTGGCACAAACACCATCTGTAACTATGCACAGGTACATTTTCATCTGCAGACTTCGGTATCAGAGAGAAATTATGTACTAAGCTTGGTGGGGCACCATTACTCCATCTCGATAATAGGATTACTAAAAAAATACACTCCTTCAAAGAGACAACAGTAACTTTCTGAGGATCCTGAATGCTGACATCAAATGTTCTAGCATTAAGTAACATTTGATGTTGGAATCTAGTTATAAATATTTTGAGGAATGCCAAGAATTTGATTTTTTTAGTTGTATTAAATGAGTTAATGAGACAGTTGATGAGACAGGATGTGATTATCACATCCACATATTCAAGTAGAGTCAGCAGAAGAGGTAGTCAACAAACCTACTAAATGTACTTTCTCATTAAAGTTTTATTTCCTGTTGAGCAAGTCAAAAATGTTAATGGGGTTTTATCATATTGAAGTAGAACTGATTATATCGTCTAGTAATATGTACTGGACAGCAGAGATGAAACACAGAGCTACAGTTCCTTTAGTGGCCACTTGAGGCAGGCTCTGTAAACCTGTTAATCTACAAAGACTCCCATGTTAAAATGCACAACTGTACAGCATTAAAAAGCATGTTTATAGCATGCTACACAACAGTTTTGCCCTCTATGGTTAGTTTCCTTCTAAACGATAATTCTGCTGGGGGTCATTCTTTTTTTATCCATCCAGGTAAAGTTAGAGCTGTGGCCACTCTTATGTATGACACGGGTAGCTGTACTTTCTTGGTGTCTGCTAGGCCTCACATCAAGTAATTGGACTCACTGAACTAGACCTCTCCACTGTGTTTGTGCTGTTGATGCGTTTTGGAGCATTTTTAATGGATCGCCAGACAAATAATATAGTTTTCTGGGCAGCTCTGCCTTTTTTAAGTAGTTTGTTTTTCAGTTTTGGTGAGTGAAATTCTAGTATTTTCTTTTAGTCCATTTAGTCTTTTACTTATCAGTGATAATTAGGTATATGTGTCTGTGCCTCGGCCTATTAGTGTGGCTTGCTAATCAACTTTGCTGCCATTATCTGATAACTAGCACTCCGGCCTTTTGTACAAATGTGGTATCTTCTCTTTCCATAAAAACAACACAGCAGTAGGTTTCAAAGTAAATCTTTGACGTCACTCTATGTCCGTCTTTTATAGAGTTTGAGGGAGCAATTCATAATGTGAGCTGTTTGCTCCACATCATAATGCTCCTCATTTCACTTTTTTAAATGGGAAAATTATACTCGAAGATTGAACCTGCTTTTGAGGAAGCCCGCATCCCCAGTGGGTGTCGATCAGACCAGTCAGTGAAGAAAAGATGTGCATTGTTTTCAGCTATAACACTAAAAAAAGAATGTGGTTAGTGCAGATTTCTTTTTCTTCCAATTCTCTCCAGCCAGCATAAAGAACTTTAACTCTGCAACTTTAAACTCTCTTCTGTTGCATCTTCTTTTCCGCCTCCCCTCACACATTGTTAACTGATTATTTTAGTCTTTAACCACCATGAACTTAAGGGTTCAGGATTAAGAAAATAGTACTTGGGGATAAAAAAAAAACAGGCCAAATCAGCAAGGTTATTATTGAAAATGAACAGTCCATCTGTTACTGTTTGTGGATCTAATTAAAGAACTGATTTGTTCTTAATGTGTGGATAATTGCTGGGGTCACACTTGTCTTCTTTTGCAAAATATGAGATAGCCGCTTCCTCTTTGTTTGACAGCTTTTGTCTCATGCTTCCTGATAAGTAGGATTTACTATATCCTGCTCTGTGAAGTGGTGTGTTTTAGTCTCTACACAAAATGTCTTTGGCCTGCTTGCTTTGTTTGACTATTGGCTTTAACATTTTGCACAGCTGTCCTTGACATTTTGGAGGGCCTTATGATTATTTATAGTCTCTTAACAGGTCCCACATTGTGCTGTGGGTTATTTCTATAATATATTGTCTCAGTTACAGTTCTGTGTTTTTACTTAGTCTCAGAGTCACAGAAATTGAACTGATGAGGAGTTTGTGGGAGAAAGACATTTTCTCTCTTGTTTAAATATTCTTTTAAAGTGGTTTATTTTTTGGTAAAACTCCTAAAGGTAGAGTTTACTTCTATTCTTTTGAATTCTTGTTTTTCAGCCGCATATAAGTTATTATATGTGCTGTTTTGTTGGTAGGTTTGGTGGCTTTAGTAATGCTTGAGATTTTGTTTCTCCAGCCTTAACACTGGGTATCACTACACAGGTACAGGAATACTGTAGGTGTAGCATGGTATGCTGAGGCCAAACCTGGAATTTCACTGTCACAAAGTAAGTCTGTTTTAACTAAAGTAAAGACGCTTTAGCCATGAACTCTCTAGTAGTAGCCAGGCCTTCTTTCCTAGACGGCCCAAAAAAGACTACAATCCCAATCAGATTCTTTTTTTATTCTAGGCTTTTTCCATTGGGGTGTGTGCACACTACCATTCTCATAGAGCGCACTGGATTAACAAAATGTGAACACCTCTGAAAAAACCAGAAGCTTTGGAAGTTTTCTTAGGGGTAAGACATCAGCAGTGATCTTAGAGCAACAAGTATTGCAGCCGTCGTCAATATGGGGGCGTTATAAGGCCATTTCCAAACAATTTGAAGTCCATCATTCTACAGTGAAAAAAATTATTCACAAGTGGAAAACATTCAAGACAGCTGCCAATCTTCCCATCAGTGAACGTCCCAGCAAATTTATCCCAAGGTCAGACCGTGCTGTGCTCAGAGAAACTGCATAAAACCCAAGAGCTACATCTCAAGAGTCCACAGTCCTTAAATATTAAATATTAAAATATTAAATTTAATGTGAAATATTAAAGTTCATGACAGCACAGTTAGAAAAACTGTGATCAAGTATGGCTTGTTTGGAAGGGCTTCTAGTAGAAAATCTCTTCTATCTAAAAAGAACATGGCAGCACAGCTTAGGTTTGAAAAGTTGCGTTTGGAACAGTGTCCTCTGAAGAGACAAGACAAAATGGGCCATAAAGGACATCTCCACAAACACCTGATATCACCTGTCAACTACAATGGTGGAGGCGTGATGATCCGGGCTTGTTTTGCAGCCACGTGACCTGAGCATCATGTAGTCCAGGGGTGTCAAACTCCAGGCCTCGAGGGCCGGAGTCCTGCAGGTTTTAGATAACACACTGGGTCAACATACCTGAATCAAATGATTAGTTCATTACCAGGCCTCTGGAGAACTTCGAGACATGTTGAGGAGGTAATTTAGCCATTTGAATTAGCTGTGTTGGATCAAGGACACATCTAAAACCTGCAGGACACCGGCCCTTGAGACCTGGAGTTTGACACCTGTGATGTAGTCACTATACCAAAGTATTCTAGAGTCAAATGTGAGGCCTTCTATCTTACAGATAAAGGTTGGGTCATGCCAGCAGCAGATCTACAACACAACGGCTGAAAAGAAAAGAATCAAGGTGTTGCAATGGCCAAGACAAAGTCTAGAAATACTGTTGTGGGACTTTAACGTGGCTGTGCATAAACAAATGCCCACAAACCTCAGTGAATTGAAGCAAGGTTATAACGAAGAGTGGGCCAGAATTCCTCCACAATGATACGAGAGACTGATAAAGACATACAGAAAACACTTACTTCAACTTCTTTACTACAAAGGTAGTAAAGGTAGCTTCTGTATCATGGGGTGTCCTTAGTGTTTCACGCTCTGCTTTTCACACTTTTTAGAACATGGTCAGTACTAGATGATTTTTTTTTTTGTCATATTCTGATACATAAAAACTCAGAACTGATAGAAAATATGCTTTATTTTCCACGTTTTTGCATCTCTACTACTGAAGTCGATCACAGATTTAAAGACTGACAAGAAAAATCCTAAAATTTGCATGATTTTAGTTAAAATATTTACATAAAAAAGGTGTCTTACATAGAGACATCTACTTTGATCTAAAAAAAAACATCTTCTGCACTGCACATGCGTGATCATCAGCAGGTCTCTAAACTGAACCCGAAACATTTGTCTAGTTTTTTTTTTGTCATCATTAAAGTGTCATGTTGTACAGTCCTGAGACTGAAGAAGTCACTTGGATGAGTGATGAAACGTTTCTCCCACAAAACGCTACGTCCAGATGAACAGATTCAACTTTTGGAGAGTCCTCAAGTAGTTTTCTGTCGGCCCCCAGTTTTGACTCAATCAAGTCAAAGTTGGCAAGTCACCAGGAAACCTTATACTTTTTCATGCCCATAAAGAAAATAAAAACAGGTTTGGTGGACATAGAGCAACCAGTTCACTCATTCTTTGGAAGCATGACATCTAACGTCAGTCTCAAAATCTTTGGATGGACTTCAAAGCTGAAAATATGGGAAATCTTATTTCAGCACCTAATATTGTGCTTATAGTCACCACAGAGCGTGTAGTTGGACTAATTCAGTTAGCCCAAACCTCTTCCAGCCAAGGCTCTGAAGTTTTACACTTGTACGCAGTATGTTGTGAAATTGGAAACACTTTTATGTCAGTCTGTCTATCAAACTTTATAATGCTCTGATTTCTAACCCACTGGCAGTGTCTTTTAATTAGATTATACCGGAGGAATAACCAGAGTTCAAAATGCCAATTTATGTCCCAGACTGTGTAAAATTTGTTGTTACACTGCCGCCAAACAGAGCAGGTAAGAGCTGACAAGGTCCTCAGGCAAGGAGCAGCTGACTGCTCCTTAAGAGTTCCTCTCTCTCTTTCTCTCTTTTTTTACTTCCCTCTTCCCTTTTTGCAGTCAGACATTAGAGGCATGGAGGATAAATAAACATGTTATTCAAGAGCCCGACAATCAAAGTAAAATACAGACATTTTTGTGCAGATGATGCCTCCAGGGTAGTGTTTTCTATAGAGAACGTTGATGTTGGCAAGCAGTGAAAGCATGTCTAGTGCACTGCTGCATATTGAAAGTAACAGCGTGTGAGTTCACTGAGACATTAATACTGATTTGTGACTTAGCAAGAGGTCATCCAAGAGCCTACGGTGAGGTAGAAAAATATATTTTTTAACAGATCTGCGTTAATTGTGATTGCAAAAAAGTTCAAAATTCATATGAAAATACTATAACTAGAGCTGGCATTGTGCAAAAAGTTTTTATAACACTTTATTTTAGATGCAGTGTGTTATACATTTATACCTTATAATGGAAATACTAAGCCTGTGCTTCAAAAATATAGCCATAGGAAGCAGCAAAGTCCGCATCTGTAAGTAATTAGAGCTGGCCCAGAAATGGCCTGGGATTCAAAGTAAACATGGATGGTTTCCACAATCAACAACATTTACAAACGCAGAAGAAGGAAGCTACTGAATTTGTGAAGAATGTGCACTGGGAATGGAAAGCATAGAAGCATGAAGCCAGCAGATGTTGAAAATTAAATACATGCGGCATGTGGCTAACAGGACTGTGAGCTTACTCTTCTGATGGTGGAGCTCAGAGTTCCTGAGGGCTAGAGGACAGCTGCTCTGGGTTAATACTTACAGGTTTACATCCAGCCAGCCATAGCTAACATTTTTTGAGTTGATTGCTGTTAGGAGAAGCGGACTTTGTGCATATATATGTGTATGTATATATATATATATATATATTCACCCTGCTACTGTTGTTAGCAGTCATACATATATCAGGTTTAATTCCCTAAAATTGGTCAGGAGTCTGATTTGATTGACTTTAATGGTTGGATAATACCAAACTCTTATAGACTTAAAGTCTCAGAGAGCTCTGATTCTTTTGGGCAGTGCTTTACTGTAGAAAGACCAACTGGTGCTACTTTAGATTGCTGGAAAATCCTGAATTATATATAATTGAAAAAAAGAATTTGATACTCGTTGGTGTCCTGAGTTAGGCGGTACTGCGAGGGAAATAATGAAGTAGACACATTCTTTTAAGTGTAAACTATTATATTACATAATACATTATGTATTTTGTGGCTTATATACAAAGGAGGATCTTTAAAGGAGGATCGTTTAAAGACTGAGTGATAAAATATTTTGCTAATTTAAAAAATTCTGTATATATATATTTTTTCTTTACAGCCTGAACTTTCTTAAAATAAAACATATTGTCATATATTTATATTCAAGGCCTTTTAAATATAAACTGGTTGGGACTCACACCGTGGAATACATGGTGCTAAGTCTGCCTTCGTGTGGCATCCCTTAACTAAATATTAGGTCACAGACTGGCAAGAGTGAGTATGGTTCTTTCTTCACCTGTTTTTAATGAAACTGTACAGTGTTTATTGGAAATAGCATCAGACTCTGACTTTCTTGGCTGTTTGGCTGTTGCAGTGGAAACATGTCACTGGTGTTTAAAATAGTCGTGTCATAAATTATTTGCACTAATCTGTTCAGGTATTCGTTCTGACTCATGAAGCAGTCGGTAATTCTCAGCTGGAATGGGCAGATTTTGCTTTCCACAGCAACGCAAGCAGGAACAGCTTCAAGGAAATTAAGTTTAACGTCTGCCTTTATGTTTGCCCCATTGCATGTAGGAAGTAAGTGTGGCTTTCACTGGAAAAGAAAGTGCTTAATTTAAAAAAAATAAAGAAAACGAAAACATAACGTGCCCTTTCATTTCACTACTTTAAAGAATAACAGGGCTGCTTTAAAGCCGTGGTTCAGTTTTTCTGTTTGTACTGTATGAGATTTTCTTGGAATGCCTCAAAGAATGAAGTCTTTACGTATTAGTAGAATCTGGTATTTTTATATGTTGATGATAGAAAAACACACATGAATAGACCACTTACTGATAGAGGGAAGAAGAAGTTTCATATATATACTGGATGTTTTTCTTTCTTTCTTTAGATGTACGGGATAATTCTCAGCACTTTTATGTTGAAATTACCAATAACAACTAAAGGAATGTTAGATCATTTTTGCCTTGTGGACAGTCTCTGATTAAATGTAGTTCATCTCAACACTTCATATTGGAGGGTAAAAACCCAAATGAACTTAAATGATCCAACAGTCCTCAGTGGCATCATAATACTCCTGCAAATACAATGCAAACTGTAATGTTAAAAATCTCAACATATTGTAATGTTTTTAGTATAATTGTCTTTTAGTTCTATTAAAAACATTTGCATGAAACATCATATTATTGGCAGATTATTTGTTTGTATCCCACTTTTGCCACTTTTGTGCTATTGACCAATCACGTCTTAGCAGGATTTGGTTGCATTCAGGTAAACAATCCATGCAGAAATTAAAAAAAGATGACTATAGAATAACAGTCAGCTTCCATCTGACAACAGTTAATTTTTTTTAAACTTCCGAACGAACAGAAACAAAAAATCCCTGAAAAATTGGCAAGGCTAAGTCATCAGTCTAATGGATTGTTTCCTTATTGTTTTGACCGTGGATAACAGTGTTTGGCTAACCCCAAGATTAAATTTTCCAGCTAATGTTCTACATGTAAGGATAAGTTAACAATTAACATTACATGGTCTAACTTTACTGAAACTTAAATACATTGAGAAAAACTCCCACAATGCCATGCTACTTCAAAAATGTTTTTGTTTTTAAACGAGAGACCCCTAGTAGCAGAAATGTCATACTGTGCGTTTAAGTAGCAATTGTTGTCATCTTTCTGATAATTGTTGAATAGACCCCTGACATCTTACTGTTATTGTTGGTAGTTTCCTTTTTGTGCTTTGTATGAGGTGTTCAGTGAACAGAGAAAAGCTTTTCCCTTAAAAATCCAAAAGTGTTAAATTACAGTGATGATACTGGAAAATAAAATTTAAAAAATGATTAAACATGTTCCCTTTAAGGCTTCTGTTAACAGATATTAGGTTAAACTTGAATGACTGCCCGTAACACTTAAGTTGCAGTTTAATCCATGTCTGTTCAGACCCATAATACATCTAGTGAAGAGTTTAATAGAATTTAATAGGTGTGCACCAAAAATGTGCACCATTAACTCAGTATCCCATCAAATGTGAAATATAGTCACAATTCCCCCTTCAGTTCATGACTTACAGCACTGAATAATCTCCAGAAAAATGTCTCTGCAGAACGATGTGAATTTGATCTTTGCCCTTGATATGAAAATCCATCATTTCGTAATTTTTTCCTGCTGGGAATTTGGGTGAAAGTTTACCGTAACTAAACATCTGAATTCATGACTTTTGGCCTAAAATTTGTTTTATTAGGTCACAGTGACCTTCGCCCTTGATCATCAAAATATGATCGCTTCCTCCAAGTCCAAGTGAATGCTTGGGCCATTTTTTTCAGATATTTCCTCCTGGCATTCAAGAAATGTTGCATTCAGAAGAATGAGACGGATGTCCGTACAGATGAATGGACACAAAACATAATGCTTCCTGCCACAGCTGATATCTCTGTCCTGTATAACCAGGTGCGCCTGTTCAGTCAACCCACTCACAGTCACAGTTTGGAGAGTTTGTTATTACTTAATTACTGCTGTCAGCCCCCATCATGGTTTAACGTGAAAGTTTGCAGCTGTTTTCCTTCTCTCCATATTTCTTTGTTTTTCTGGCCATACCCTTTCCCCCACTCTTTATTTCCCCAACATACAGTGGCCTTGTGTTGGCGAAGCTACTTCAGTGTTGAGTACTTTACTGTCGTGTTGATCCAGACTTGGACCAACCAAGGTTTTTTAATATTTCTTTGAAGATGCAGTCAAAAAGTCCCACACTCTACAATACACTGAAGGGAGAAAATTCTGAAGTGTCTCATTTTGTAGGCTTCTATTGTAGATTTTTATTTTATTTAAAGATGTGGCTAGATGTGATGGATAAGAAGGGGCATATTCACCCCATCTACCTCCCTGTGGATTTTGTGATAGGAAGATATACATTATGTATTTCCTGTTAAATCACTTTTAAATGCAGTGGTAGTAGGGTTGGGCAAATGGTCAAATCTCCATTTAAAGGAGTGATGTTTTTTTGTGGCCAAGGGGATGTTGGACAAAGTTGAAGCCCTCCTTTTCCCTGGAGGTGGGCTAAGATCATTAGTTTTAGTTTTTGAAGTGTTTGGCCTTTTGATGTTCCTATGTTCTCTTTAGGCACCCTGGCCTGAAGGATATTTAATATCACTCCTACAAATTTCCAGTTAGGAATAATTTGAACTGAGCATCTGTCAAAGAAACAGCCATTTAAATACATTGGTCATGGTTAAAGAGGCATAAAATGAAGCCAGATTAGACAGAGCACCTTTCTCTGAAGGTTGGATCTGTGTGAGTGTGGGCCAAACTGGGGCACAGGGACCCAGCAAAACTGCCCATGCTTCCAGTTCATTAAATATAACTATCAAACACCGGTGGGATTTATATTTTCCCCTGGCTGCCCTCCTCATGATCAGCCATGCTTGTTTCTCCTGCCACTCTGGCATGATGGGGATTGTCTTAGGGTCTCAGTTACTTGATATTTTATTTATAAATGTTCAGGGGAGTTGGGACTAGATTATATTTCTCTCTGTCTTTGATGCCCTGAATAACAGGGGACTGGCGTATGTCTTCACTTCAAACATTCGCCTTACGTTTCCACTAGGGTGTGCAGGAGAACCTTTATCAGTGGAGGGAATCTTAGATTATGTGTTATCGCCAAGAGAATCATGAAAGAGCATGCATTACGTCCTTCGAAAGAAACTGTCTGTACTTAAGACAACCCACTGCCCCCAAAATATCCTTTTCCCTCTTTAATGTAAAACAGAAGCTTTGCCACTCTGTTTAGATGATAATTTACAAAAAAAAAACCCCATAAAGATGTTTTAATTGATGCCAATTAAATTATTTCGATACAGTGTGTAGACCTGTTGAAGCATTTTGTAACCGTTTTAAACGTTATGTTGTGCTCATAGCTACTTTTGCTATTTGCAGTAACATGCTTACATAAACAATAATAAACCACATAAACAAAACTGGAGAGAAAGTTTTTCAGATTTGTGGGAAACATTTTAAAATCCATAGCGCCTGCTCCATATACCCAGTTCTCCCATTACTCTTTGGTCTAGGTGTCTGGAAAGAAAGACAGGTTGCTTATGTTTTAAGGGGAAAAAAACACATTAGTTCCACATTTATTTAAAACAGAAACAGCAAAAATAGGAAAAAAAGTTAAAGAAAGCCTGCTGCACGAGGGAATCTGGGGAGTGTTAGAGGGGCACCCCTCTCTTTCTTCTTGCCTTTCAAAGTTTTTAGTGCTCTTTTCCTATAATATGTTGATTAACTGCATTATCTGACCCTCCTCTCTTTTTGCATACGCTATATTCATATAGGCTTCTCTTTTCAATTTATAAGCACTAAATAAATAAATAAATAATAAAAACAAATACATTTTTGTAATCTAGCCTTTGGCTTTGACACCCACTATGATTTTTCCTATAAAGGGTATATTAGATATGCCATACTTGGACCTAATCTGGACATGAAGAAGAAAACATTTTGACATTAAATTTTTATGAGGACACAGTGGGCAATCCATAATCTGTCTCCTCTTTACAGCCCGCTAAGCAGTGTACAACTTCAAGACTTTTCCTCCTCCTTGACATGGTTGCCCTTATTCTATCACGGAACAGCTCGACGCAATTAACCCTAAGAAGGTTCATTTAAAAAATTAGGTAAGCTCCAAGTGTTAATTGTCTAAAAATAGTTATCTCCATTGTAAATAGATCACCTAAGGTCTTAACTAATCACTAATGAATAGTGCGTGAAAATTCTAATCTTGTACCAAAATGACATTAATCATATGTCAAATGATGTTTTTAATCAGTTTAACTCTCCTGCTGGTGGTTTTTTTTAATGCCTAAACTTGGGATACTTTCTAGAACAGATAAAAAAAAGTATTTTTCAGTCTGTGTGCAGATTTTCAAAACTATTTTTCTACTTTTATGCCATCTTTAATTAGAAATATTTAATATGAATTGGTGAACTCATATCTGTTTTCTTTTTAAGTCTGGATAAAACACAAATACTCTCCACTGTATGAGATAATGCATCAGTTCTGCAGGAAAGAAGTTAGAGCAGGTGGTAGTTACAAAAACTCATCCTCATAGATCTGGTGGCAAGTGGCCAATGCAAAGTTAATTGTGGGTTGCTGAGATCTGGAGTGACCAAAATGACAATAAAGCTTAGTAAATCTACTATTATGGTTGAGCAGAACTCAGTTATTTGTGCAGAAGGGGAGAATTTTCAGTGTACTTGATGTGAGAGGGGCTGTGCTGCCACTGCACACTTTAGGGTTTGATTGGGTGTTAAATAACTAGATAACAGGCAGTAGTTAAACGATGTGAAGTTGTAACTTTATCCTCTTTACCTTGGTTTGTCCTGATGGTGGGAGGAGACAGTGTTGGAGGTGAATGTGCTGTAAGTGTGGGACTGCTGTGGAATAGGCTGTCAGGCTTCATTAGCCCAAGCCATCTCTATCTCAGGAGGAATGTGGCCAGTGGTTTAAAACCAATTTCCATTACCTGCCTTCATTTTATTAACTTCCGTACCATTACCAGAGAGCTTCCCATTGACACTTGTTCCTCCTCACTGTCTTGTACTTCTAAGAGATCCCTATGGGAGCAAGGTTGTGAAGCCTCACTTATCCTGTACTCTGTGTTCCCTTTAATCGCCAAGAACGGCGTCTCCACCCTCTGCAGGCTTGTGCCAGTGTGTCATGTGTATCACCAGTTCAGATGATAGGGCACCTAGATGAACCTACATGTACAGTGATTCAAGCCTCCAACCCAAAATCCCGTAGCCCCCGAAGCTTGGGCAGTAAGGTCCAAACAAGTCTGAACCTACTTTCAATTCTCACTAATTCCTGAATTTTGAGTGAGGCTGTAAAGAAATAATTCTGTGCGCGCATGTGGTGTGTGGCAAATAGTAACTGTGATATATCTAGTGCATGACAACAGCCCACCAGCACTGATTAGATCTGCTGGGAGTGTTTGTCCATGAATAAGACAGGCTGCACCCTAAGTGAAGAAGAGGAGTATGAGGCTTGTGAGACACCCTTCTTCATGACTGCCACTTGGGAGCATAGGGAAATGGAGGAGGAGGTGAAAGGCCAGGTGTCTGCCACAGAATTTAATTAGAAAGACTGGATGCTTTGTCCTCTGTTAAGTTGCTTCAGGCATTCTTTAATTGCCCCATTCCCAATTTCTTCCAGCAGTCCCTTTTCTAAAGTTCATTAGTATTCATCTTGCAGGAGCATTTGAATGTTGATTTCAAGGATTTTTTTTTTACTTCATTCTGTTTCAAATTCTTTTTTAAAACTTGTGTACATTGAAATATATTTGCAATAGCTCCTTTGTAAAATTTGTTCTCTATTAGATTCTCCACTTGAAGCCACTTTAACTTACGTGATGAGATCAGTAATTGGCTGGTATGATTAATTTCCTTCTTATTAAAAGCTCATAGCTAATGTTTTGGAAAGTAACCAGACAGATTAAGACATGGGGGAAAAGAACAGGCACTCGGAGAGTCCTAGACCTGAGAAGCACGATGAGAAGGTTCTGCTAATTGAACTAAATGAAAGATTTTTCTCCTTTCTTAAATTATTAGAATTAAGTGTGTCTGATGGATAACTCAGCCACAGAGTTACCCTGATGGATATGCAATTAATTGCATGATGCCACTTTAGAAGCACCACATTTCTGCTTTTTTTTCCTGAGCTTGGTGTTCTGAGGAAGAATAGTAATAGCAAGTGAATGGAAATTATCAAGATGCATTTTTTTGTGAACTCAAGAGAATGTTTGGTATGAGAAACATATGTCTTCTTCCATACCTGTTTTTTAACAGCTGCAGTAAGCCAAATCACGCAGCATTTGAGAGGAGAAAGGTGATATGAACACGAGCCATAACACTGACCATCATTAATTAAAACTGTAATCAGGAAAATGAGACTTACAGGGATTTTTCCTCAAAGGAAAGGAAATAAATGAGGACTCTTGTGTCCTGAAACAAGGTTTAATGAACAAAAATCTAGTTCAGCTGCTTTTAAACTACAGTAAAGCGCAAAATCCTCCCTGGCAAGTTACGGACCTCTCCACGTTCCTCATGGCATTTTCAGAGGTTATGCCTCCTCCAGCATACGCATATCTTACCTGCACTGCACTGCAAACTGCATACGCACATATACCGAGACAGTCTGCCCTGAAATATAATATCCGGTTTATCTAGTTGCTGGGAATAGTTAAATCCTTCATGGGGGAAGCACTCTGTTGGTAGGATTACCTCAGTATTCGTCCACCTTTTCTCTCCTTATTATCACTTTTTTTCCCCAACAGGCAAGTTTAAGGCCAGTGTTTTAATGTTCAGCTCTATTCAATCCCCAGCTTTTCCACTGGATATAATATTTATTTTTTGGTTAATCACTTAAGTATCACGCTGAGCTCAGTATCTTTAGTAGTTGGTAGCAGCATGATATGTATCACGGGTGAATGTCAGGGCATAAACATACTTTTTATGTAGACGTTATAAAAAGTTTTCAAAGTAAATTTTCCCTTTAAAACATTCTTGGCGGATGGCTGCAGTCTGTCAGTTTCAGCTGGTCTGGCTGGCACATGTTGAATGCCTCTTTTGTACTTGGAGTTGGAACAAGCATCTTACTGAATATGAAAATTGTGTCAGAAAATACAAAAATGGGGAATAATGAAATATAAAATCTGTGCTGTGGCTGTTTTCTTCTTCTCTCTTTTTTGTGTGCTCACATTTTTTTTTATTAGCTTTTTCCACAGCTTTGGTCCCCCCTGCGTGCTTCACTTAAGAGTGGACTCTGTACCTGCTGTTTTAAAGGTTCATTTTGAACTTACAACCAAGGCGGACACTGGAGGAACCCTGCCTTTGATTGATTGTTGAGACCATTGATCTAATTTTGAAACCTTTGAATTTCTCCTCTACATCCATTCATTTTTTGTAAGGAGTGGAATAAAACTAATTTCCTTGTGCCTCATGCAGTGCTTCACTCTCCAAAGTGGGGAAACAGAGCGAATAAATAAATAAATAAACCTAAGAAACAGGTCCTTCACAGTGGCACAGAGATTTTTATAGACTGGATCAATTAAATTTGTCGTGTTTGGAACGATGGGACTCCGTAACTCAATAAGAAGTAATGTGGTTGAAAATGCCTCTCACTGTGTGGCCATTAGGTGAGAGAATGTTACCATATGAGTTTTAATATGCGGGTATTACTGAGGTATAAGACTGGTCTGAGCCAATTAGAATCAAGAGCAGCCTAGAAAACGGAGATGTGGGTGGGCATCCTGGGCTACCAAGTCCTGCTGCGAGGGCGAGAGAGACAGACATAGAGAGAGAGAGAGGGAGAAAGGGAGAGATGGAGGACTTCACAGCCAGGGCTTGATGGAAACCAGTAGTGCTTCAAAAAGTAGAGTAGAGACACTGGCTTTTACTTTTTGCACAACAGAACAAGCCATGAGTAACTGGCACACTTAATGCACTCAGTCTTTTAATAATAACTCCAGCTATGAAAAGTTTTTTTCCCTCCTGATAAGCATTTATATTACAAAAAAACCCCATTTCTTTGTGAGTAGATACATTTAATCTTACCTAAATGAGTATACACTGCATAAAATGCTTGCAGTTTATAATTAGTTTGAAAGACAATATGCATTTTTCAGCAGTATGTTGAAACAATTTTATTAATGATGAACAAATAAGAAGTAATAGTAAATGTGTAAATATTGTCCTTGTTATAAATAGTGCTGATTTTTTTAAATTTTTGATGTGCTCTTTTAAGAGCTTTATTATATTCTGGGTGTGTGCAAACTGTATCAAACAGTGCTGAGTTGAGAGGTGGCTGTATAAAGGCTCAATTCACAGTAGTGGGAAAACAGAACTAATGACTTGTTCTGTGTTTTCTTCCACTAATTACAAATGTATTTCTTGCTCAAGGACGCTTTGAGATGTGGACAGACCGAACTGGGGATCTAGCTACCGACTGTGACATGTCAATGCTCCCATCATTGCGTACCTCACTGGCTGTGTGAGCTGGTATATGCACATATTTGCATATATATTAGTGCCTTTCTTTTATTTTGCAGAATTATTTTATAGTTTGAGCAGGATTACATTTCTACTGCCTTTTTCCAGTCGGCACTTAGAGTAAGCTGGTCGAACCATCAGTTACTTACTAAGAAGTGACAGGGAAGCTTTCCTTGCTTGATGTTCCCCAAAGACTTTAGGAAAAGTATTCTGTGGTATGACGAGACAAAAGGTGTTTATTCTTGTAAGGTCTGATCCTGTTAACATCTGCATAAAACTAACACAGCATTTCATATTAAAAAACATCACACCAAACATGGTGGTGATAGCGTGGTGGTCTGGGGCTGCTTAGCTGCTTCAGGACCTGGATGACTGGCTGAAATTGCTGGAAACAGAAAATCCTGAAGGAAAATGTCCAGCCATCAATTTGTGCCCTGAAGCTCAAGTGTATTTGGGTTATGCAGCAGGACAATGATTTGAAACACATAAGCAAGTCCACTTCTGAATGGCTCAAATTTGTAAAAAATAAGGTTTTATAGTTGCATAGTCAAAGTCTTAAAGACTTAAATCAGATTGAAATTCATTGGCAGGCCGTTCATGCTCGAAAACCCTCTGGTGTTGCTGAATTAAAACAATTCTGCAAAGCAGAGGGGTTAAAATTACTCCACAGTGTGAAAGACTCATTGCCAGATAAAACAAATGACTGACTGCATTTCTTTCTGTCAATGGTGGCACAACCAGTAAGTAGGTTTGGAAAGCTTTTCTCCTGTAACAAATGAAATTATCATTTAAAAACAGCATTTTATATTAACTCAGGTTGTGTTTGACTAAAATTCAAACTTGTTTGATGATTTGAAACACGTAAGTGTGACAAATACGCAAAAAACTTAAGAAATCCGGGAGGGGGCAAATGCTTTTTCATGGCACTGTAAGTGAGACTGTCTTCATTTTCATATATTGGTTTCTAAACTACTCTACCAAAAAACTGTAAAAGTGTAGCTGCTTAAAATCCTCCTTTCAATGATCTTTTTTTTCCCTGACAGTCAAGCAGTCATTCCTTTTACGTGTGTGAGTGTGTGTGCGTGATTGTGAGAGAGAAAAAAATTCCCTATCACTGAACTCAGATGTGTCACTTTGTATGTCGGGGAAGGATGGAAACACAGAGTGCCTCAGGACATTGTAACAAACTCCCTTGTGCCACCAGCCCCCCCGACACAATTACCCACTCATGTCTAATTGGCATTTGAGGTTTCTCTGCTTGATCGACCATGGCCACATCAGCATGAAGTGGCAGGGCAGCGCTTGCCAAACTGTGACTTAACTGGTATCACGCTTTGTTACTCTTGAAGCTACTTACATAATTTGTTGATGTAAATTTACTCTGCCTAATTAACATCGTCAGCCTCTCATTTAATGCGAACAGACGTGAGATGCAGCCAGTCCCTGGTGTTACTGTCCGTTTTGCTGATTTCTGAGGAGCAGCGCATAGGCCTGTCTGCGGGCTGTTGTGCAGGAATCTATGTGACTTGGGTGTTCAAGTCTCTTGCTCAGTATATGCGCAACTTACTCCTGGAGTGCGCACTTGAGAGATAGGAGTGAGCAGGAATCAAACTTTCCAAAAGTGTTTTAGATTAAAAAATTAACTTCATCCCATTTGTTGGCTGATCGAAACTGAACTCTTAACTTCAGAGGGGCGTAGACGGTGGTATAAGGGTACGTCTCTGGCTGACAAGGCTAGCTTTGTGATATTTAAGGTGACAGTGCTATACACAAATAATTATACTCCCAATCATAGCGCCTTTCTGTCATTACAGAATGTCCCTCAATCATTACTGAACCACATCTTTTGTTTTAAATATTGACTTAACCTTCATAGCGGCGCCCTTCAGTGAAGACCGGAAAGTTATTTAAAAGTAACCAATCGAGGGAAAATGCAGACTGTATACAGATTGCATTTGTCCTTTAAGGACTGTTCTGAACTAAAGTTGTGAGCAAAATTGCTTTTACTGTTATTTCAGGCATCAACATCAACATCTACAAGCTACATTAGTAGTTTTTGTGCTGTTGTGGTGGATGTCTGATGATTGGCTTTCATGGAGTGGTTGATGCTTAAGCAAGAGCTGCGGCTAGGCAGAACTAGACTGATATGTACCAATCCACCCGCTCGTTCAGTCAGTCAGGTTATTAGATCAGACTGGTGTTTTGTGATGGTGGCAGGGTCAGTGAGCATCTCATTCGCATACCTCCCACCTCACCCCGCTCCCTCCGCTCCCGCTCATCCATTTGCTTCTCTACCGCACTGCAGGGTAATCAGGACAGCGACACTTTATGAGAGAGGGGACGACAAAAGGATTTACACACAAAGCCTGACAGAGGAATAGATCTCATTTGCCTCCAGTGTTTGAAGCTGACTGCATAGGCACTAAAGTTAAAAGAAATAAAGTTTGAGAACCTTAAGTTTAGTATAATTGTTTAAATGCATTTATTTCATGCAATTTAAATTTCATCTCTAGTAAAAGCTGTAGAGAAATACAATGACCATTAAAACAACATACTTAAAAAAATCTATAATTAATTTCAGATAATAGCGATGATTTGTTTTTCAATTGCCTTACATTACCTCTTATGAGTCACATGAACGTAACTCTATGTTATTTGGTTTAATCCCAAAGTTCAGTGTTGCCAGCTCCAAGGTTGCGTGCGTGCAATCAGCATATTGCCAAGTAAAGGTTAAGAATATGTGTTGGGACACTGGTGGCAGTCTGAAAAAGTAAGTCTCAAATTAGAGGGGCGAGTATTAAAATATTGATAACACCTCTCTGTGTCCATTGCTAGCCCATTTATTATTCATTCTACCTTGAAGGTAGCATGCAAGATGACCCCTTTTCATTCAGTCCTCTGCTTACTAACTCCTGGTTTCATAAAAGGCGATTTGGTAGCTCCATTGACATTTTGCTTCGTTTCAACCATGTTGTTATAGTCTTGCTGGGATTTGTTGTATTTAGTTATGTCTTTGAAGACTTCTGTATAGCTTTTGTATATGGTATGTAGATCAAGTTGGGTCTGATGAGCATCAGATTACACAATCCAGTAAAATGAGAACAAATAGCAAACATAAATACATTTCATGGCTTCTGATTTGTTTAGTAGTTCAGACCACGTACAAATGACATGCAGCTCATGGGCATATTTGTGGATTATTCTTTTATGGTGCTTCAAGCAGTTTTTAATTGAAATGCACTTAATCTTGATCTAAGTTTACAAATATATAGCTATTTGTTTTTTAGCAGAGTCACTTGTCACATTGATTCTTTGGATTCCTATTAAGGTAAAATCCACAAGACTGTATCAGGGATCCAAGTTGACTTGTCTGTACTCACAGAATTATTTCAGATTGCCAGCAACTCTCCCAAATGATTCATATTTCATAGGGAGCATATTTACCAGAGCTTTCTTGAAGATCTCTGCAGGGCTTCTTCACAGACTTTGGTCAGTAATAAACAGGAATCCCCCCCGAGGGTAAAGCTTATAGGTGCTGTTTATGTTGACCAATGGAGCCGCAGCCTGGAAACCGGAGGGGTAGCGCTGTTAGGATTGAAGCAGGTGGGTTCTGGGCTTCAAAGACCAAAAGATAATCTTGTGAAAAAATCTAAAGCCAGGCTCCAAAATGTGCTGAACATCTACGAGCGTCTGCTCACAAAGACACAAGGCTCATCGTGTGGTTTGAGCCAACCCAGGAATGCTTTGATGCCACTGATCTCCTAACTTTTGTTAGTTTATTTGACCAAGTTTTTATGTATAATATGTATTCCAAATGCCAGCTCTTCTTTAAAGAACTTAAAGGAAATCCTGAAGAAATAACCTTGGAGTTGAGGGCTTGTGCTAAAGCATCAGTTGATTCAAAGGCTCTGCTGTAAAGTCGTCCATAACACAGAGGGAAAAGTGCCAGGTCAATCGCTGGATAAATTGTAGCAAAAACCAATACCACATAAGCACCTGGGATATTTTTTAATCAAGTTTATTTTTTATATTTAATTTTTCTGAGCAGAATGATAATGTACAGGTATTGACAGGCATGTTATCTTACATTTTAAAATGATTTTATATCATATACTACAGATATTAAACACTGTAATAAAGATGTGATTAATTATTTTAGATTAAGTTAGTGCGTGTAAATGAAGCGCATTGTTTGCTTTTGCTGCTACAACAAAGAAAGTCACGTGTCTACAGTAGTCAGCATTTACCAGACTTTTACTTAGCAAATGTGGTGCTATATGTGTTTTAGGAATGGTAATAGTATTTCTTTTTAATTTAATGATATGCAGCTGATTTTTGATAATGTTGTGCTTTGATGATATGACAGAATCATGTCAAAATCGTGTCTGTATAGAGATGAAAAATCACTAAAAGGCTCTCTTGTCACTTATATTAATCCAAAACACTCAAAAAATGAATGGTGTGAGGTTTGGTGTGGTGTGTTTGCTGATATTCTCTCACTATTTTGAACTTTCTTGCTTTACTCTCTGCATTTGTCAAACTTATTTGAACTGAAATGGAAGACATT
This sequence comes from Oreochromis niloticus, assembly GCF_001858045.2. Taxonomy (NCBI): domain Eukaryota; kingdom Metazoa; phylum Chordata; class Actinopteri; order Cichliformes; family Cichlidae; genus Oreochromis; species Oreochromis niloticus. The sequence continues at coordinate 21,677,692 of NC_031965.2, read as the reverse complement.
CAATTTTTTATCAGCTACAAGGTGAAGATTCAGAGCAGTCCTGAACATGCAGTACATTTATGCTTAGTTTATGTAAATGCACATCTATCTGCAATTCCAGCAGTATAAAAACTTCAGCAATTTCAGTTTTGGACCGTTGTCTGTCTGTGACCCATTAAATCTTAGCTGGTGGAATACACAGTTCAGTTTTTATGGCAAGGTGATTTCCACTGGAGATGGCTCTGTTTACATAATTATAAGAGCAGAATGGATAGGCTGAACGAGGGAGCGGAGGAAACAAGTTGATTTTATTTTTCAATTTGGTGTTCATCAACATTTTCAATTAGACCCACATTTTATCACAACCTCTGTGGGATGAGGCTCGCTGCATGCATGTACTTCGTGTGATGTACACGTGTACTCTTTGGCAGTATGAATCATGGGCTCTCTTCTGCTTGTTGAAGCAACACGTCTCTTTGTTTGAAAGTGTTCTCTCTGAAGTGGTCTTCAAATAGCAACACAATAACACAAAATAGATGTAAAGTAATAAAGGAAATGGCCTCCAAGGTTCCATCTTAAAGCATTTTTTTGTGTGTGTGGACAGTGGTTGTGTTCTTTTTGCCTGCAGAGGGGGATGTTGTTCTGGTCATGAGCTCATGTCCTGTGTTTTAGGCAGCAATCTGCTTGCTCACTAGCTGCTCTGTTTTTATTCCAGTGTGCATGCTTATTTTTTGATTTCACTTCTGAAGCACGCTGTGAAAACATGTGATTCTTTGGGTGTTTTGGTGCCGTTTCCCCTTTTCAGCTGCTCTTTCTGCAAGTTCTCAGATTCATCGGCATACCAACATGTTGTGGATCTATTACATCTGTTTACAGAACTTAACTGCATTGTTCCTGATGCATTATGCATGGGATCTACATGGAAATTTTTCTCTGCAGCCGCAAGGACACTATTTTGTCTAAAGTTAAAAGTAGGTTATTTTAATCATAAAAACACTAATGTGAAAAAAATGAGGAAATGATTATTTAATTGATTAATTCAATTTTGTAAATCCGTGTAGGTAAAAAGCCACTCAGCAGAGTGGTGCATGAAACGAGTCCATAAATATGAGAAATAGTTGAGGTTGAAGAATAGGCTACAGAGGTGGGAGATGAGATAGCGGTGGTTCAGATGCCCCCCCCCACTCGGTGCCGGTTGTCAGAAGGAGCGAAGTAGCCATTTTGTGGCGAGTGCGGTGGTGCGGTAGAGATGAGATGGTTAACACCCTTCTGCAGTATAGCCACCCTCCACTCTCTCTCTCTCTCTCTCTCTCTCTCTCTCTCTCCCTCTAATTTTCTGTCTCCCCCTCTTTCGTTTCCTTGCTCTTCGCTCAGTCGACTATGAAGACACTTCATCTTTCCTGACAGTATGACCACTGCTGCATGTTCTGATGCGTTCAGCATACCTTCATTCCATCATAAATAAATCAAAGAAATGACTTTTTCTTTCTCTTTCTCTCACATGTTCCTTTATCTCTCCCTTCACCATGCCTGCTATCTTGAGGAGTCGCTGGAAAACGGGAAATGGTGTACCAGTGGATTTCCTGTGCGCCTTCTCTCTTTCACCGCTCTCACTGCACGTGCAGGATCATCACCCTCCAATCCCCTTTTACATTATCTCAAAGGAAAGGAATTATTTTAGCTCCACGATGATACTCAGTTCTTCTGACATTATCTGCTTTAATTTTAATTTAAATGTCATGGATGTGATGGGTTTTCTTAATTAATGTGCGCACATATGCTAAATACAAACTTGCATAATAGAAACAAAGTAGGCCTAGGCAATTTTTTCTCTATTTGGAGGGGGTTTGTGGTAATGTTGTGACATAGGGACTATACAAATAGACTCGACCTTTTTCGTTATTCATTGCAGCGCTCAAAAAAACACACACACACCAGCCAACAAGCACATGTGTACATTTGTGGGGCTGCAGATTACATGAACAGGAGGGGTAAGGATGGATGGATGAAGGGGAAGGAGGGTGGTGGGGGTGTAGAGAAAGCTTGTCAAGAACCCCCACCCCCCCCACTGACTACCAGTTACCCAGTCCCTCCACCCCTTCCTGTAATCTCCACTCCTCCACGGGTAGTCTCAAACCTTGTGTTCGTCCACCACCAACCAATTACCTGGCAACCCTGCCCTTATCCCCAGCACAGGCGTGATGCTGCTGCATGATGGGGTTTTTGTATATTGAATTCCATCTCCTGGTGAGATAAAGGGTGTAGGAACAGGGCTCTGCCGCTGTGCTAGATAAGTGTTTCTCACAAACCGTTCCTCACTGCTTCTTCTGACACTGATTGTGGAGAAAAGAGACATTGGGGATGGCAGGGGGGAAAAGGCGTGTGGGTGGAGGGAGGTTGCAGCGAGATGGGACCCAATTTCAGTATGATTTTCCTCTTGTTTTTAATTTGTTATAAAGGAGCTCACAGAGTGAAGTTGGATTCAGCTCCTAAATGCCTTCCTGTTTCATTCTTGGAAAGTCTGTGTGTTGCTATTGAGATCAATATTCAAATAGCAAGAGAATTTTTTTCTCTGGCAACTCTTCTTCTCATTGTAGACTTACCAAACACGAGATATTACTCTGTGGATCGATAGTTTATCTTCATTTGGGATGGCTGTTCAATCTGCAGAGGTGACAGTTATGGGTTGAACAGCTCTGTGGAGTATCAGCTTTTATTCAGCTTCATCCCTTCTCTCTCAGTCCTATTTGTAAGCTGTCCTGAGAAGTGTCCCTTGGTGCCTGTGGCCTGAGCCGGGCCCATGTATCTGTCTTTGTCTGTCCCACTGCAGGGAACCACACACTCATTGGTTGTCCTGGGGAACAATGTAAGTGATGGACCACCATTCATACATCAAACCTGCAAGGCGTTTGACAGTGCAGGACAGAAACATTGAAAATAATGACCAGAGCAATATGTATCACAGGTTAAAAATAGAGTGCTGCAGGGAAGTGCTGGCAAAGTTGAAGCTGGGCTCTCTTCTGTGTGACCCGCCCAACCCCGACCCTCCCACTGTTTTAGAGGTTAATGGAAGCTGCCTTGAGCGCTGAAGAAAAGATGTTTCCAGTTAGCTAGAATGAGTGATATTCAACTACTTGGACACTAATATGCTTCAATTGAATTTCTCCCTTTGTCAGAGGGGAGTCTGTCCTGCCGTGGACCCTCCCTCACAGCTGTGCCCTTGCCTCTCTCAGCTCAACCAGCACTATGCAAGCCCCAAAGGTCAAGTGTGTGGGGTCAAGTTTAACCTGAAACCAGACAGAGTAAGGGGGAGCAGCCAAAGGCTGAGGTCACTACTGTGCGGCATATTGCTCAGTACCAGTCTGCATGTTTGTATTTATCTATTTATCTGTCATCTTTTGCAGGCGTTGTTTTGTGCGGCTGTATGTCTGTCTTATGTGAACCAGGTGGTATTGCAGTAACAGCTCATTGAGGACTAACTGCACAATCTATCTTCACATAATTTACCAGTGCTAAATAACCCTGGCCATGTTTTAAAAACTGTGCTCACACACCGCGGTCCTCTTTTGTAGCTGTGTGGCATTATTTTCTAGTCTGTCGCTGATGAAATCAAATTGCAGCCATGCAGAAGGCAAAATCTAATCACATGGGTTAACTGAAATGTCTTTGAGATACATTCCGATGCTACGTGTGAACTTCAATCTGTCTCAGCTGTGTGTAGACACATTGTCTGGATACAAAGTACTGGGCCTGAGCAGTGCCTGTGTACAAGGCTATCCTATTGCTTTCACATGCTTGGGGACTTAAATGAGTTTGTATTGCTCTCCTGTTTTAGTTTTGTAAGTTTCTTGTGGATCTCTGAATCTGTTCTTGTACATAAACATCTGCATCTCTCTCTCACTCACTTTCTCTCACACACACTCACAGCATGAGTCAGCCCACACCTGGAACAGATAAAGGGTCTTTGATGTTTGCAGGGCTATCCTGAGGTCAGTGAGTGCTGCTGTTGAGAGCTAGTTTTACTAGGAGAAAGTGGAGCTGGAGAAGAAATGAAAAGAAACCATATATATCCAGGTGTTGCAGAGTTTTGGAGCTTTTATTAGTTGCAATTCCTTCCTTGATTCCTTATTCCACCACTGTAGAGGTAATCGCTTAGCATTATATCTTGCCTATCTGTTCCATAGTTGTCTTTTGAGCAAGAAGATGGAAAGCGGGCTTGGTGCTTTTTGAAGTATGAACAGCTTGGTGTGGTAAATAAATGTCTGTTTTTTATCCAGTTTAATGTTTCGGTCTTGTGGCAGACATTTATTATGAGATAACTTGTGTTTTTGCTTGTATTTTTTACCATTTGTTACAGGTATTAAGCCTACCTATAATAACCTTTATCCTCAAGGCAAAATTCCATGCCTGTCAATCTTGACATTGCTGAACACCAAAAACGTAATAAACAAAGCATAAACACAAACAGGCATATCGTTTACAAAGTAGCACCTACAGCTCCGACGTCATCTGATCCAGAACACATCTGGAAGTTTAACTACTGTATCCTATGTTCTAATACAAGAAAACTGTATTTTTAAAGAGTTTGAATAATATTTGTATTTAATCATGTGGAACCTAAGCAGTTACTTTTGCTTTTTGGCACTGTCATGCCTATGCATGATAGATTTTTTTTTGTTGCATTGGAGCTTAACTTAATTTTAGCTGATGTTTAAAATGAAAACATTTCTGAAGGAGTTGCAGACTAGAACTGTGATTTCTTTGTATGAAACCCAGGCAATCATGTGTGCATCATCCCTTATTTTACAGTCATAGTGTTTATATAGGGAAAGTAATACGCCTTCTAAATAAACTTAGAAATGTTTTCTTACATGCCTGTTTGAATTTGAATGCCATAGCTGTAGGTATACATTCCTCTTGTGCTGGGGAAACCGCCGTTAATATAGTTGTTTGCGTGCACGCTTTAATGTGTGTGAATAAAATGGTTGAACTGAGCTCTCCATGTCCAGTTTCAGAAGAGAGAGCAAGAGTGGCCCGTGACACCCGTGTCCCTGTAAAGTTTCCGGTGCAGGTGTAATTCCCTGTAAAACGCCCTATAATTTACTGCCCTTTGGGAGCACGCTGTCTCAGGGTGTGAAAATCAATAGGATGGCGGAGAGGGATTGGGCACGGTGTCTATGCTCAGCCACACTATGGCAGCAGTTAGGGTAATTCTGTAATGGCAGGGGATGAGGTTCAACCTATCTAACGGTCTATCTGAAGCAGATAAATGTTTTACAACACCGTCGTTTAACCCTTCCTACCCACTGCACCCTGCCCCCAACTTCTCCCAAGGCGCTACCCAGGGAGCACCCTTAGAGCTGAGGTGCAGTGTGGTGATGGTGTTAGTGTTCGAGCGTATGTATTTGTGCGTACAAGGTTCACCCCCTTGTCTCCCTGGGTGTGCATTCCAACTCTTAATGCTCTATAACCTTGTAAAGATAGCCTGAGGCATTTTAGCATATAGCCTATCTTCAAAACCCCCCAGTTGTTTCAGAGGTAAGCCATGTGGAAAACATGCATTGAATCTTACAAGATGCTGCATGTATAATGTAGCGTGGAGCAGGTCATGTAAACAAATCTAATCCTAATTTTATGCACCTTGAAATCGCAGAGTGGGTAATTTTTCTATCTTATATATTAACAAATGTCATCACAGAAGACTTGAGCTAATGAAGAAGGAGTGAGATAATGGAGGACAGCTCTAGATATCAATAAGAATGTAGCACTATTGACGACGCTTTCTTACCAGTAAAAGAAAAAGTGAGACCTTGATGTGAATGAGACTGAGCACGATGGTAGAGAAATGGCTGAAGAGGGAGATCCCACGCAGACCTACAGCCCAGTCTGCATGACGCGTCTCAGCTTCAGCAGGGACATGCAATTCACTCTGTCAGAGCAGAGCGGAGAGATCTCATTGTGCCTGCCTGGATTGGCACCAGCAGCAATCACTTGTTTCTGATTTATTAGATAGCCAAGGAAATTAATTTTGTTCCAAAATGCATGGTCGGAAATTAGATGGTGAAATTGTGTGAAAGAATCAGTGATTGTTTCCCCCCTCCCTGCTATCCCTCCAGAGGTACTGATAACTGCTGATCCCTGTGACACCATTAATGAAAAACTTATTCAGATTCAGGGGAAAAAGCCTATCTTCAGTGATGTTGTAATTAACTTGGCTATCTCTACAGCCTTTAACGTGATTTGAACCAGCCATTAACTTTCCCCCAAAAAGCTGCCCGCTCGCGCTCAGGTCATGGCTGGCTATGGACCTTAGGAAGTTCTGCCCTCCATTCTACTTCCTGTTCACATGTCCGGTGCTTCATAGAGGAAAAAGTGATACGCACACTAGCATTAGCTATCTGGAGTGGTTCAATATATCATTCATGCTATCACATCACTGCCACTCTTTTTTAAAAAAGAACTCTTTTGGTCGATGCTATCAACGGTTAGCCGTGCCTTAAAAAGTAGGTGATGTTTCAGTAAGTAATACAGGGGGATTCATGTTTGATTGTGCCTTTTTATTGCATTCTAGTAATAGTTTCACATTGTTTGGCCTTGTGGTCACACTTAATCACACCATGTCCATAGATGGTCACATTCATTATCTGCCACAGTGCGTATCAGTAGCTTATTGCTAATGCAATCTCAGTGTGACGTGATTGACTGTGGAGAATGCTGTGCAAAATGAGCCATGTTTACACTAAAGTTAAAAATGAAAGGAATTACTTTATGATGATGGAGTTTGTGTTTAGTTCTTTTAGAGGGCTGTATCTTGAAGATCTGTATGCATACTCAAATGATGACCATTATTTCCTTTAAAGGGTTTGCACAATAAATGAGTATGTATTATAACCGGGCTCTAACGGTATATTAGCTTAACGTCTATCACAGTTTCTTTTTGATTCAAAAGGTTTGTGTACATTTTTCGTACTCATTATTGTAAAAGCAGCAAAAAATGCAGAAAAAAAGCTGCTATATCCTCCTTACCTCTTTCTTGCCATCAGCTAGCTAAAAATGCCAGTATATTCACATTATCACCTCTCTCTTCAGTGCTTAGGAAGCTTTTGTGGCTGAATACAAATACATATAAAAGGCCAGTCAAGCTTTTTTATTTGGACCACTTAGCTGTGAAAACAGTGACAGACAGCCACGAGCACTTGAAGCCATAGAAAACTTCCAGCATCGCGCAACTACGGTGTAAATTCGCACTAATCCCTGCTGGATGTTTGATAATTCACTCTTATTCCCCTGTGCGTCTCTCTCTGCTACACTATCCTCACCATTTTCCCCTCCACCAAGTCTCTTCCTCCATTTTCTTAGGATTGAATGCAAATTGGTTAAAACACTGATCAGAACTTATTACAAAATGGAGCCTTGCTTAGAGAAAGAAATGGTGCATCACTATGAGTGTGTAGATGGGAGGGGCTGGGGGAGCCTGAATGTGGGCCGGAATCGGTGGTGGGTGGGGCTGCTCGGGGTGTACATGCATGTGTGTGTGTGTGTACGCGTCTGGAGGGGGGATTCTATACCAGTGATGGGAAAATTAGATTTTTTTTTTCATGCGGTGAAGAGAAGGAGGATGGAGGGCAGTTACGGGGTTCAGTAATGGCACCTCACCATATTTTATGTATGTACAGATGGAAGAAAATGAAAATGTTTTCTCAATAGGTTTGCGCCATGCAATTTCTTTCAGCTGTTATGTGAGTGCCTGTGTGTGTGTTTGTGTGTATGTGTACCCCCCTGTCTGCATTTAACCCCCCCTCCACCCCCTTTTATCTTTCATTTTTTGTTTCTGGCACATCCCCAAGGTTATATCATGTCTGGACATCTAGTCAGGCCAAGTCTTAATGCTGAATATGTTGTGCCCCTCGTCCCCAAACATCACACTATTTATTCTTCACCTGCAATTACATATTCAACTCTTTGTCCAGTGTCTACTGCACACCCCGCTGTGATAAATGAACGTGACCTTGGGAAATAGATAAAGGTTGAAAACAATGATCCCACTTTTTATGAAATCATTTTCTCCCCCGTTTCCCGTTTTGAGCATCAGTCTCCCGCCCGTTTCTAATAAAGGTTTGCATTTAAACATTTCAGCTACATTGAAGTGAAACTGAGGCACAGGCTACAGATGTGAGTCATTATGGGTAATTTGGGCAGTTAAGTCTCTTGTCCCTTGACCTAAAGGTATTATTTCTGGAGCTTGTCAATAATAATAAAAAAGGACAAGCTCCCTTCTCGCCGTTGCCTCTTTGGTTTTCTGAATGATTTGATTTTCAGTCATTTTGCATGCATGCATCTGTATGTCTGTTTGTGGCTGCTCTGACAAACTGCTTTGGATGCAACATAATAGATTCTTCTGGCAGATTTGGCAACAGACATGGCAAATGAAGTCATTTGAATCTGTCAGAGCTCAGCATTGTAATATTTCAGTAAATATGGGCAGTTTCAGAGTGAAAGCAGTTCTAACAATAGACAGAGACTCTGTTTTTGACCTTTTGTTGATGGGAGTGCTCTCTTCTCAACCTCTTCACTCAAAGCAGACAGCAGTACTCGTGCCTAGCCAGTAGATGGTGTGCCTTGTTTAGGTTTTCTCAGTTCTCACTCACTGAACCTTGCTTGCTCACCCGTGACTTGTGAAAGCGCTCTGGGGTAGGCCTCCCTAACCTATCATCCAGCACCCCCTCAACACCCCTCTGAGCACCCCTTCCATTTCTGCCATCTCCCCCATCTCCCCCCTCTCTCTCCATCCAGGGGGCAGAGTCACTGAGGTGGCAGTTCTAACAAGCTGCCGGGGACCGCACTGCTCAAATGAGCCAAATCAAAGAGAAAAGGGGGAGTGGGATAGGTAGCGCCATGAACCCCCTGCAGAGAACAACCATTCTGATGAATATGAAATGAATTTGTATTGCTTGACATGATAAGCCCAAGGATAACCCTATGCTCAGTTGACATCTTTACCATGACATTAAAAGATGCACAAGAAAACATCAACAACAACAACAACAAAAATTACGATAGCAACAACTGGCCAACTAGCCGTGAACTGTTTGCAGGCTGATTTTCGAACAGCAACACTGGAGAGTCGGTGAATTGCAAATTAACAGGATGCAGACGTCTCTTTTGTTGCAGACAAGTTGAAGTGCGTAACCTTCCAGTGCGTGTTTATGTCCTTTCTGAAAAGGACACAGAACAGGTGGATGACGTAGATATTACAAAACCACTAAGCTTTTTTAGATTCATTGACTGGTGGACTGGCATTAATAAGAGAGCACTGCTGTATCATTTTCTGTTTCTCTGTCAAGTTGCCGTCCTCTCTTCCCCTCCTGTCTTCATTCTTCATTCTCTCTGCACCTCCCTGACTTCTCATTTCATTTTGTGGTGCAGTTGCCATCCTTCTGCATCTTGCATCTCTCCTGGGATGTCTTCTTGGGGCCTGTGTTGTCGGTGATGAAATGGCGTCTGGTCAGTCCACAAAAAAAAGAAAACAGGCTCATGGAAGAAAAAATACCACATTGTGTCCTCCCCCATCATGCAGCTTTAGTCTGTCACTTCCTCAGCATGTTATTCAAACATGTGTGAGTGACCATGCACACACACACACATGCGCGTACACTCATGCGGATGCTGCACACTTCATTTAACACATACAGTACAGACAGAGGACTTTATGGTTTTCTTAAAGCTAGAAAACAAGGAAGTGCACAGAAATCGTAAAAGCCTGTGTTATCATTTATGTTCACAAATGCTTCTGGCATGGAAGAGGAACCATTGAAATTGCTCATCCAAGAGAAGGGAATAGGAAACGTGTATAATAATGTGAATGGTAATGCTTTAGTTTTATGCCCCTATTTCAGCTGTATGTGTGCAGTCTCCGAGCCCAGAACCTAGATTTGACAGTGATTTCACAATTTCTAAAATGAAATGCGTACAGAAATAACAATTTCAGATAGATTTTCTCTTATTTTTCCCTTTTGGTGTTTTTGTCTTTATTTTCTAGACTTTTTGGGGGTTTAAAGAATTACACACTGAATACGGCTTCACCTGCAGTACTCGGCTTTTTATCCGCTGCAAGATTTTATTTTAGTAGATTCCCATCACAAAAAAGCCTGCATAGTTGTCTAAAAGTAATGGAACCTGCTTGTGTATGCAGCGCCTGCTGAAAGTCAGTAGGATGCTCGATAATGCTAGGACTTAAGTGTTTCTTGGTGCCATTAGTGTTATTCAGATGTGTAAATGTTGGATTTAGGGGGTTTCGAAAGAATAAAGATATGGATGGGAATTATTTATGGAACTTTATATTTGAAATTCACTGCATATATATATATATATACTAGAGAGAGAGAGAGAGACCATCAACGCTCTTTATTCATAAATAGAATAACATTTTAATATGAAAATCCAGAGCAGTGTTATGTAATAGTTTTTCTCCTCTTCTTGTTTACAGACTAATGTCATGTAGTAGAAGAATGATGGATGCATGTACCTCTCTGTAACTTACACCTTGGCTTATTACCTCTGCCAAAGAGGTAGAGCCTTGATTTCTCTGTCTGTCAGCATTGCATTAAAATCAACAGGAAGGTTTTAGCAAGGAAACCTGTTGGAGAGGTGGCGCATTAATGAAAACTGTCTGTGTGGAGATCTCTTCTAGTTCAAATTGTGGGCCTGAGAATATGAATGAGTTGCTGTTGGTTTCACGGAGGACACGAGAGTCACTGCACTGTGGCTAAAGTTTATCATCCACATCAGAATAACGAACTCGTGCTTTGTCTAGGCGTTCATCTCTACTCTGTCAGATTTACATTTGTCATCTCACTTATACTTCAGAATCGTTGAGAAATTCTTGTTATAAGACAGGAAGTTTTCCTTGAAGGAGCAACATGTGGTGAGGTACTCGATCATTAACAGTAAGCTGTCATTCAGAGCAGCGGAGCAGAAGTACAGCACATTGTTGATGCTCTGGTCCTGGCTTGTATGTCATTTCCTCGGTGCTTTTGTGAGCATTGTCTTCAGACTAAACGCTGGGGGTATTTTTGCTTTTACTTTTCCTGAGTGGACACAATAAAAGCAATTTCTCTATAAAGTCACTCAAACATGGAGTAAACGGACAAAAGGGATTGGAGAAATCTGGGCCACAGCAGAATCCAGCCTGCCCCTCTGCTAACCTCCTCTCAAACAAACACAGCAGCCATTTCCTCCTTCTGTCCCTGGAGCCCCTCGCTTCTTGCTGCAGCACCAATTTGGGCGGCTGCAGCACAGGTGTTGTGACGTGTGCCATTTTTACCCTGTTTCATAACGTAGGAAAACATGCTGTTTTCTCAAGTGTTTCAAATCTTTTATATAATACTGTGTATGCAGTTTTTCTAAATTTGTTTTCTGAAGTGACTGATTGAAGAATTTTAGTAAAGAAAGCAGGTATTCAGAGTTTAAAATTTATTTTATTTTGTTATTATTTTGTAATAGATTATATTTAAAATCAAATATGTAAAAGCATATTACAAATGAAAATCAAAGCAGTAAAATATTTGTATTTGTATATTCAAAATGTACTTAAAGAATTTTTAAAAATTGTTTATACAATTTAAAAACCCATAATCCTTCACATCCTTGCTGTCTGCTTTTGTATTTTGCTTTACAGTTTATTTAAACCTTTCTGTGGAGCTTCCCGTTGCTCGGTCTGATGTTGTATTTTATGTGGAGATGCATCTGGTAGGAATCAGTTGACCCCGCTGAGGGAGCTGAAAGTGAAAGAGGCTGTTATGCTTTAGTACTGGCCGAACTGCAAAAGTCACAGCCCGATCAGACTAAATCCCTGGCGTGTCTGCAAAGTCAAGCATGATGGAATCGTTGCCGTGCTGTACCGAACAGAGAAAGCCCTCGCCGAAGTAAAAAAATATTCCTGTGTTGTCTAATTTTGGATAGTTTAAACAATTTCCAAAATTTCACAAATGTTCAATAATTCTTTTTTACATTTCTTGATATGCTGAAATATATTTTTCACAGTTTTATTTTCATGCAGATATTACCTGTGGATTATTTTTAATATCATTTTCTTAGTGTATCCTTATTTATTTGGGTTTTCTCCATAATTTTACCAAAACTTACAAAATGAATGTTACATTTTTTAAATATAATTTAACTAAGTAATTTAAATATATTAGCTTAAATTAAATTAAATATAATTTAATTCTATTTTATAAATTGTATGAGTACAGTGTAGAACATAGGTAGTTAAATTAATATATTTTAAAAAATTAATTTTAATAAAAAACATATTTTTTTCAATGCTCTAAGTGTAAAGTATATTTTTTTGTGTGTGTTTCGCCCTGATATGGCTGAGGTATTTAAGTTTTAGGGACAAAGGGGACAGGGTGGTGTGTTTATTTATTCTTTATTCTCCTCTCTTTCCATCTCCTGACATATCTGTATGGCTCATCTTCCCGTCTCTTCTTTGAATAGAAGTAAAAAAAAAAGAGAGAGAAAGGTTCATTTTTTTTGAGTCTGCCTCTCGCCTTACCATTTTCATCAGCTGCTCTGATAGCCATGAATCTTGTCACTCATGTTTTTCATCAACTCATGTTCACGGAGCGTGTGGCGACTCCTGGAGATGGCCGCTGAAGCGAATGCAATGGTCAGAAAGAGAGTCACAAGCCAAGCTTGTGAATAACACAAACGCACACATCGACAGTATCCCCGGCTCCCCGTGATGATGCTTTGGATGTGTACTAACATACAAAAAGCAACGGCAGAAACAGAAATAAAACATGGCAGGAAAACGTCTACGTGTCTGTGAATTACATGTACATCTCTTTGAGGTGAATCCGAACAGACAAAAACTGGAACACTGTGTACACTTGACAAAAACACGTCTTTGCGTGGACTTTGGTTTTTCACTGGCAAAATGTTTTGTAAGACATGCAGGATTTTGGTAGGAGGAAAACCATGTTTTCTTGTGAATGCCGGTAAAGAGAGCAGAAAACAAGAGAGCAGAGTGCACACTGTAATGTTTCCTCGTGGTTCGATTCTCAGATGGCAGGAGCCAGTTACTATCACTGGGTTTTCCCCTCTGCATCTGGGCTCTGCTGCTTATCAGCTCAGCTGTAGTTGTTTTCATATGTGAGCCATGTTTCTTTTGGTGCATTTTTTTTTCTGCCTTCTAGATTCTTTGTTCTTTCAACCTGAACTTGACATTGTTTTCCCTGCTTATGTTCAAGGCTGGAATGATTGGCTGTGACAAAAGGGGTATCTTCCTCCATCCTCAAAAAAGAGTGATGGCCTCTCAGACAGCTGTCATTTACCATTAGCCATGCACTGTTCACCTCAACTAATTTTATTCCTTATAGTTTTTCCCTATGCTTGTAATGTTTTCCTTTAAAGGTAACATAAAGCACATCTTATGTTCTTTCCCCTAGACCCACAAATGACTCTATGAATTAAAAAAATCACTTGTTCTCTTGGCGTTAATTGTGATTTAATTGCCCTAATTACTTCATTATCTCCTTCATGATTAAGATAATTAGCTTGGTGTTAAGTACAGTGACTTTTATCTGTAAGACAGGAAGAATTCCCCTTGATTAGTTAATGAGATTAATTAAATGAAGTGATACACCAGGTATAATAATTGTGCAAATTCCCACCTGCAATTCCACTTTCACGCCATTAATGAAAAATCACTGTAAATGAAGACATGCATGTGTTTCCATCTGGTAATTAATTAGAAATGACGGCCCTCACAGTTTAAATGTGAAATGTGGATAATTTTATGTGTTCTTTAAGTCTTTTTAACTGAAACAGATGCCACTGTGTCATATATATATATATTTTTTTATTACATAAAATGTTCTTTCAGAATAAGGTCAATCAATGATAACATTTCTCTGGCTTTGGATTTGATACAGAGAAAGATTTTTTTAAAATCATTTCATACATTTTATAGATGTCTTTGCTCGCTTTTGACTTTGCATCTCTTAAATTGTAATTACTTGTTAAGCATGGGATGGAGTTTGAAAAGTGACCTAATATCAGTCTCCCTGATGAGTTTGGAATAGATATTAGGCCTGTTTCACAGAAACTGTAGCTTGAATAAGGTCAGCATGCGTTGAATAAAGCTGAATCAATCAGCCTGGTTAGTCTTTAATGGAATTTAACCATTGAGAACATAACAGCCTAAGTTTAATACGGGATGCAGCTGGAAAATCTAACAGTGTGCTGAAAATCAGAAGATGTCTGGCAGCCTCGTCTGTCTATGTCTGTGTTCCCATATCTTTACTTTCTCCATCCTCTGTGTCTTTCTCTCTCTGTGTCTGCAGTCAGAGGGTAGAGTCAGTTTTACTGTCACTACCTGTGAAATTGTATTCCACGAAGATGGATGCTTTCTCTTATATTCATGACATCCAGCAAAGCACAGTCACCTCCAAAACTGTTTAATATGGATGCCGTGGAGGCGGACACATATACACATACACACGCAAACATAGCACATGCATGCACGCACAAACGCATGGACATAGTGCTCCTGTGCGCTTGCACACTCGCAAACACACACACACACACAACACTTTTTGCCCCAAAGACAATGCATGGCTGGTGTTTTGCTCCTGCTGATGATGAAGAGTGGTAGTGACAGTGCTGCTCTCAGTAGGGTTGATGCATTACAACACAGTGCTGCCATGTTGCGTAAATTCTCTGTCTCTCCTCATTGAGAACATGGAGGCTTCTCATCTAGCCTGGTACACCAGTGCACTTTAGCTTCTCTACTCCCCTATTGTTCCATCGCTGGAGTTTCATAAGGACCGTCACTCTGTGTAGGCTAGTCATTCACTTCGCCTATTGTCTTTTGTGTGGGTATTTTTTTTCCCCTAGCTGAGTGGCAGTCCAACATTGTACTTAACTCACCTGTACCCACCTCCCTTCACTCTTAGGGGAGAAACCATGCAGAGTAATCAGCGCGGTGGGGGAGGAGGGGTGCGGTCTGTGGGTCAAGAGGCCAGAGGAGACTCACAGTTGAGGGTTTTGCGGGCTGCAGCTGCAGAAATACACAAGATTAATAAAACAACACTGTGCACAGGATAGGAGTCTGAGGCTACCAACAGACCCTCTCTCCCCTCCCTTTTCACTCTAACCCTCCCTTTACTCTTACAGCCCTGCCTTAATATAACCAAGACATGGAACCCCATGAGTACTGGGGGTGGGGTGGGGGGCATCGTTATATTTCTTTTGGGCTTTGTTTTCCCTCTCAGCACAATAGTACAGTAGTTAGCCAGCACCCTTCCCCTGCCTGCTTGAGGCCAGCGGGGTCTTCCAAGGTTCCTCCTCACTATGTTCTCTGCGCTGTCTGAACCCTCTAGTATTTTCTTTTGACACCCTGATACAACAGGACAATGAGACGCAGCTCGTTGCATGTACAGGGATACAAAAATACACAACGCAGTGCACTCTTTTAGGAATATCTCCACAGAGAGGCTCCTTGAACAGTCAGTGTTGTTGCATTTCATTCTCTGCGAGCCTGTTTGGTTGAGCTGTGTTGTAGAACTAAACTTAGGCACCATGCAATAGCTGCAGGTTGTATGGAGTTTCTACACCTCGTTCTTTGGTGTGGGGGAGGAGAGGAATCACAGACTCTGTAGAAATGGGGGTTCTGCTCAGAGGTTCAGAGGAGAGGTTTTGTGTAATCCTATGCTAAATTCAGCATCAGATCTTTTGGGGAGCTGTGTAAAACCAGTATGTTTTTCTTGTCTTTACTTTCCCTGCACACCTAAAAAATGATGATAGCACATGGCTTTTCAGCTATCTCACCCTGAAGGCAAAATGTACAAGGCTGCTAGGCGGCGTTACCTCTTCCTCTTCCTAGAGACAGCTAACCCCCTCAAAGGATGCTGATGTCTGGAGAGGGAATGCCTATGAGCAGAAATTGGGAAGAAGGAAGGAGGTTTTGGTGTAGGGTGGGGGTAAAATGGGGTTTTGGGGGTGGGGGTGAATAAAAGGGAAAGGAGGGAGGGAATATGTGTTTGATTCACAGCAAAAAAAAAAAAAAAGTCAATTCGGTCCCCCTGTTCTTTGTAGAACATTTAGCTTTGACCCTCCCTTGCTTTCTCTACTCCCTCCCACCACCACCACCCCCCCAACTCATGCACACACAGACACACAGGGTCCAGCAGATCTGCGGGATATTACACCAGCGAGCCTTTTCTATCTTCTGCACAGAGATGCATGCTTCTTAATATATATCTTCACCGTATAGTGTGTATATGTCCACACTGTTGCAACAGGCAGACACTGAGGGAGGAGAGAGGGAAATAGGGAGAGAGAGTGACAGGAAGAGAGTGAGGGAGGAAGAGAGAGAGGGGTAGGGTGAAAATCAGACTGAAATAGGAAAAGGGAGGGGGAGAGCTTTATATGTTGGTTTCATGTTTATGATGCAGAGAAATATATCAATTTACTTTTTTTGAAAAAAAAATAAGGGTAAAGGATAGAATCAGAATATTTCTCATATTTCTGGTGAACTAGTCAGCATAACTGCATCCAAAGCCCTGACCAGATCTCTACTTGTGCTGAGCAGACTGGAGGCGACCCGGGGTAAGTTATGGGCTTTTTTTCTTTCTCTCCCTCTCTGCGCTGCTGATTACGATGCTGCTGATTGATTGGTTAGAGGCTGTGGATTATCACGGGCCGCTCGTCACCAGGTACCTGATGATGAGAGAAGAGAGAGACGAGAGGAGAGGAGGAGAAGGGGAGGGGGGGGAGAGGAAGGAGGGGTGGAAATTAGATGAGCACGGCCAATGCTCACATCACCAGATCTCACTAACTCTCTTTCTGATTTCTGTTTACTCTGCCGTTGCACATTTGTATACAGCATGTGCAAAAATTGATTTTGTGCATTTGTGTGTATTTGTGTATCATCTGGATGTGCATGTGTGGTCCCAGCCAACACACGTTTGCAGCCCGGCTGCCTTTCCTTAGTCAAGCCGGCGTGTGCTGATGAGGCCGTGGGGAGGGGTTTGCTGATGAGGGAAAGCCAGAGGGGCTTTTTTTTTTTGTGAATATGCAGATGAGGGGCATGTGTAAATGGGAGGAGGCTCGACGTAAGTGTGTGCCACACGCTTTACTGTTTATATGTTCTCCATAGGGAGCCTGATCCTCAACAGATTGCCAGCGTTTGGTGTGATCTTGCTGCTGCTTTGTTTGGGGCATTCACTGACAAAGATATAGAAAAGAAAAGAGAGGAGCCGGTGAGGGGGAAACGAGAGGGGGAAAATGGATAGAAAAATACAGTTAAAGAGAAAGAAGGGAAAAAAATGGTAGAGCAGCTTCGGGGCATATTTTCACCCCATTGACAAGACGTGATGATTGCTGTTTTGCCCCCCCTCCCCCTCCTCCCCTTTACCTCCCCAGACGTTTTTCTAATCCATTTGCATGTCAAAGCAGCGGAGGCCACTGTGCAGATTAGTATGAGATGACATAATGATGTAATGAATTAAATGCTCCTGTTTAAGCCCTGCACTTTGCTTTCGTGGGAGGCATGGACAGTGGGATAAGGAAACAAACAAGAGAGGAATAAGTAAGGCTAAGACGACGGCAAGTACAGAGTTCACAGTTTATAAGTCATGTTACAAATGATGACTGAAATAGCATTTTTCAGTGATTTTAATCATGATTGCATCATTTAGATGCATGCATACCTTTGACTTTTACCATCTGTACAAATCCAGTGTTTACATTAACATAACAAATCAGATATTATATTTTATTTCGGTCTAAAATATTTATTTGTGGGGATTTTTATATAATATAATGTAACAAATTAATGTAAACTTAAGGCATGTTTGTTTTAAAAAATATTTTAAAAGGCTATTGACCTATTAGCTTCCTGTTTGGATGCGGCTCAGTGTCTTTGAAAGTCTATGTTTGAAGAGTTGCGCAGAGATTGTGGGGGAAAAAAAAGAAAGATTCACATTTTTTCTTGAAAATTGTTGAGGATCTCATATTCTCCCCTCTCTACTCGGTTTATTTGTTCTTTTTTTCACGGTAAGTTTGCAGCATTTTAACGTTTACAATTTAGTTTAAAATATAAACTCTGAATGTGTTTGTGTGTGTGTGTGTGTGTGCTTTTATTTTTTTACCAAGTCTCGTTGTAAATTGTTATGGCCTTCAACACGGAGCACTAAAATAACTGTGTGTGGCAACAGTAAAGGCGTATGGAGTATATGATCGATTGAAGCGCTGGCTGAAGCAGTGTTTTTATGAAGCCGAAAAGATCTGAGACACGACACCTGGGTCTCTTAGGAGAAACACCTACTGTGTGACAGAAGCTGGAGTGTGTCACTCTTGTCATCTCCCACCACAGAAATGACTGGGACACCCCAGCACACACACACATGCACACACGCGGACACATTCACACACCTCAGTCACCTGTAGCAATTTGGGATAGCTCTCTTATTGTGGGTAAGGTCAGTATGGGGGCTTGTTTAGGAGATAGATATGTCCCTCATCTCGACAAACTTTGTATTATTCACAGTACCTTACTTCTCTCCGCAGTTATCGATTTGCTACACAGATTCAGTTTTGCTTGACTTCTCTATTTGTTCATGATTTGGTTCTTCCCCCAGTGGAAGAATTGACTGGATTGACACCAGAATCCATACTTAATGAAGACATCATGATGGGTGGAATATTTATAGAATTTGTAGAGTTATTTACACTTAATCTAATTGATGTAATTATTAAAGCAATATTGATTTGGTGTAGATTTGAAATAATTTCTGGACAAAAATTGTATTTGCAGCCGCTCGTAGGAAAAGCGAGAACCGATACGCTTACTGTTGCATTTGGAAAGAGAAGAGAACATTTATAAATGTATTTTTTTCTAGTTTGTGATTAGCCAACCCCAGAATGGCCCTGGAGCCGTGTCCAGGCGGGTGTGGCCGCGTGGAGTCAGCTGGCTGGTGTGGGAGGAGGAGGGGGGGTAATGAGTATGCACTGTGACAGCTGGGATAAAGTGTATGGATGTGTTTGGTGGGAGTAATCAGCTGCCGACCATGGGGTGCAATAGGGTGATGTGAGGCTTTATGACTGCCGAGCTTGCACACACACACACACACACACACACACACACACACACACACGGATGGACGCAGAGGTCCGTTGGGACTGTATGCTTCACCTCACCCTTGTACTGCTCAACATATCATGGGCTTCACAGCTAGCTTCTCCTTTTTTTGCCTTCAGTAAAAATATATTTTCAGTGTTGGCTTTCAAAGCTCGATGAAAATTAGATTTTTGGGGGAGTGGGGTGTTGTGAACACATTTTAATTTTGAGGAAAAAAAAATATCAAAAAATAATCATCAGAAAATAAATCATTGTGTTATTTCGGCTACAATTCAGATAAATAAAGCTGTATTCTGTGAATTAGGAGTATTTGGTTGTTAAACAGCACGCCCAGGAAAATATTGAATATGTGGTATTTTAAACAAATGCTTTTCCAATATTGCAGAAGAAAATGAATAATGTGGCATCATATATTTCTTGTGGTGGTGTTGTATAATTGCATTACTGAACAGATTTGCTTTGTTACAAACCACATCTCAATTGAAGTTTTTGGAGCCTGTGGCTACAGTGCTTTACAAATAATTGATATAAAGTAGGCCCTCCTCGCCAGTGAAATTGAACACACTAATAAATGCATAAAGAGAAAATAAATATTGATCACCCGGTACATGAGAATGGGATAGTTTTGATTTGATTCGTACAGTTTGCTGTATGTGAGTATTGGTGGTAGTGGGGAGCATGGACGTGTGTTTGTTTGACCATCTGGATGTTTGTGGTTGCCTCTCTACAAATGTGCAGCTGTAATTCTAAGCTGGAGTTGTCTGTGGTCTATAAATATTATGTCGGTCTCTGAGAAAGGTGAAAAGATGCCAGTGTTGGTCTCTGTTTTAGCTTTTGGCTTCACTTCTATCTGTGTGTGTGTGCGTGTTTGTGTGTAAAGTGAAAGTTGGATTGAATGTGTGAGAGTTGGAGCCCTTGCCTTGAACTCCTGGCCCTGTCACTCTGGGCTGCAGTTTTCCCCAGATCTTCCATGTTCTCTATAGTCAATGAGGAGGATAGGCGGGAAAGAGGATTATTGGTATTGATCTACCCAGGGGGATCATTAGGCATCACTATCAATTCACAGCTCCTAGCACACAGCACCGGCCTGCACAGACATTGCCAATTTGTCCCTATTAGAGAACCCAGTTTCTGGGTGTCTGCTGTGAAAGGCAGCTCAGGCCGCACTGGAGAACAGCCAGCTAGGGCCTGGTTTTGGGCCTGACCACGGTGGGTTTGGCTGCACTTGATGATGAAACACTAGGCTGGCTGTGATCACCTGCTCGATATCCTGAGATATTTGCCATCACATGTGAATATGCAATAGACACCTTTTCTCTCTCTTTCCTGTATTTTGCATTAAGATGTCTGTGACTAAAAATGTTTATTTAGGGAAACAAAGGAAAAAAGATTTTTTTTAGACTCGCACATTCCACTTCCTGTCAGTAGCTTTTTCTACATCCCCATATTATTTACCAAGAGGTAATTGGCACTGTAATAGAATACTTCAGTGAGGCTTATCCAGCCTGGCCCACTTATCTGTGTAAGCTGGCTGTTCTGGGGACTAAAGCTGCTAGATCCGTTGTCGCTGACTTTAACCCTCTCTGCTCAAGTCAGGTGTGCAGGGAACTGCACTGCTGACTGCTACTGCATACCATGATGGGTGGTAGATGCCAGCAAGCAGCTCTCAGTTCACTTCAGTTTAAAGATACATCCACTCCTCTCTTTCTCCCGCTCTCTCTTGTGTTTTACATTCAATTTATTGGGCACTAGGTTAGTTTACCACATGGCTTTACACCAGCAAAATTTTAACATTATTATTTTAAATGTAGCACAATTTATTACAATAAGTGGAGAGAATTAAAAAACAATAACTGGCTTTTCTTCACAACTAAAAAAATACCTGACATTATATTTAATGTTAATTTTATGTAAATAACTAGTGATGACAATATCCTACAGGCTGGTGTACATACAGTGTCGAAGAGTGCTTAGAAAGAAAGGGCTGTTTTTTTAATATCCTAAAAATAAAGACATTAATTTGGATACATATTGGGGGTTTTTAAAAATAAAATTTCACTGTATTTATTTAATGTGTTTTAGTGTGTCTCAGCCTCACTCCCAAGGAGTGAGCCAGACAAACCTTGCAGTCAACCATGCGGGTCAGTGAACAGCAGGTGTTTTTTTTCTCACGCCCCTTGACTCCTTCCCCGGCCTCTGTAGCTGCAACTTAACAAAAACACACATGCAGAAAGCCATCGCTTCCCACATTAACTGCCCTCTCCCTGCAGTCGAATACAGCTTGGACACACTATACTCATAGTATATTAAGGAATATGCTGTGACAGACAAATGTGTCTGACTTTGTAAACAGTGCCAGGGTTAGTAAAGACTGTTCCATTTCACATTGTGGTATATTAGAGGGTGAGCTGGGTGTGAAGGACATCTTACAGATCTTTTAAGTGCTCTAATAAATCATCTTGAGGACATTCAAAATTCATCAGTGCTAGCTCTTTGCCCTCTGTCTTCCTGAAACGTTGGTCAGACAGCCTTTACGCATGAGCACACTCACTGCAAGCGGTTCTCCAGGGGAGCAACACATTGGTCCTAAACCTGACTTTTTGCATGTGGAAATCAAAGACTCGCTGGTAATGACTTCAGTCTGGGCAATGTGTGGGGGTCCTTTTGAGCTGCGATTCCCCAGGCGCAGCGCTCCTTTCACACTTCCTCATTCACAGGCGATTCATAGGACTCTGCAGCTCTATCATGCTGGGTCAACGACCACACAAATGTCATATGGAGCCAGCTCTGTTTTAACCAGCCCCGTTCAGTCAGCCACACTTCATCAAATATAAAAGCAAAGGAAATATTTGTAAGATTAAATCATCAGGAAGTATCATGAACCAATGTGTGACTGAAAGTTTTTTTAGTATTAGCATTAAATTGCATGAAGACCATAAAAGAAATAAAAGAATCAAACTGATGATCTAATTGCTGCTTTGTTAAGCTTCAGCAGCAGTGTCGTGGAGCCACCAAGAGAGGGCAGTATGGCCTGCCTAAGAGCATGGCTAGCAGCTGCAATTCATGGTTGGAACATTGTGATCACCTGACATTTGCTTGGTTTGTTATATGCCTAGATGACATGCAGACATCACCATCCTTTTTTCTTTCTTCATGGTGGCGTGGAGAAACTCTCTGATCTTCTCTCTAGCATGCACGCCTCTGCTATAGGTTTTGGTTAATTTCCTCTCAGTTCACTTTTAATGGGAGCGTTTCCTAGTAGAATGAATATATTGTGCTTGAGAAGTCAACCCATTATTTGCTTCATCTTATAAATAATAATACTCTCTTAGAATGTTATTAGAAGCAAAAGCAGAGGGACATTTGTTAAATTAAACCGACTACATGGTCAAGCGCCATTTTGTTCCTATCCTTTGTGTTTTTATGAGGCACTGGAGGCAGACTGTCTGGGAGTAATCAGATAAAAACAGGAATCATTCATGATCCTTAAAAATGTACAAATGAAAAATAAACAGATTGCACAGAGGCAGTGGGAGTGACGTGTGCTTCCTTTTTTTTATGGTTTTTACCCAGAGGGCCAGTCATTGGTGGATCTCACTGGTAGAATTTCAGCATCACATCTCAATATGCATTTGTGTCGTCTTGTATGTTTTGTTATCTGAGGATGTAAGAATGTGTATGTGTATTTTCTGAGGGGTGATGGGAGAGGCTTAGTGTGTGCAAGCGAAGGAAGAAAAGGAGAGAAAAAGAACGGAGAGATGGATGAGGGCAGTTCGGGGGCCCTGGGTGTTTTAATTATCCACCACTCTGTCGTTGGGTCAGAGCTCGCTATCTCTTCCTGGCTTTATCCCTGTCTCATGATTTGAGCAGTACCTTTATCCCTAAGCCTTCAGCTCCTCTGGCCAAACAAAGAAAAAAGGGAGGGCAAAGAAGGGGTTTTACAGCAGTAACTATGCCACATTTACCATTAATATCCCTCAATCTCCTCTTTTTTTTATGTAGTGCAGAGCAGAGTAACCTCAATAAAGTGACCCCAGTGAGGCCTGGTGGTGTATGAATATGGCTGTTGGGATAGAAGATCCTCTTGCACTAGGTCAGAGCCGGTCTAGCTCCTCTCAAAAGCTGAAGCTAAGTGCTGGCAGCCTCCTAAACAAGTGAGGTGAAGGAGCACGTTTTTTTTTATCTCCTTTCTCCCTTCACTCTTTCATTCGGCCTTTTTTTTTTGTAAGAAGAGATCATCGAAATGCCAAGCGTTCCAGGAACGCTGTTTGTCTGATAACACTATTGGCTGAAGAATGACTACTGTGGATGGACACAGTGGTCACATGACCTTGCTGTAGAATTTCCCCGAAGCGGAAGCATTTACACATCCACCAAAGAATCAGGGTCGATTACGCTGCCTTTGAGTATACAGACAAACTCGCACCAACTGAATGCAGTTTTACTTTCAGTGAGAATTTTACTTTCTCATTTTAACTGTTGCATTATTTCCTGCAAATTTTGAACATGCTTCTTTTTAGCCACAAAAAAAAAATTAAAATGGTGTTCCTTTTGTTGGAAATTAACCGAACGTTTTCTAAAATTCTGCGGTAAAAAGAAAAACATGATAATTTGCTTTTTGTGTCACAATTATTCTTGGTATTCTTTTATAAATTTTGTCATTTTTTAAAATCGTATTCACCAAAATATATTAAAGGAAGAGAGGATTTAGTGTGGGAAAAAAAATCATCACCAGACAGAAAGCCTTTTTTTTCCCCCTTTTACTGTTCATATATTGTTTATCCAAAAAACAAACAACAAAGGCAGAAAGTAAATGTATTTCTTAGGACGCGCACAGAAGCTTGTGTGTGTATACTGTATATATCGCAGATGCTTATGTGTTAGTCTGTAATTTCTGGACTGTACTATATCTCCATGACAACATGGTTTTGATGTGGGTTCCCTTCCTGACATTTCCCTGTTTGGGAAGGCTTGTGAATTGCATTGCCTCTCCTTCAGTCAGCATGTCACATGAAAAAAAAAAAAAAAAAAAAAAAAGGTGTTTGGGGGTGGTGGGTGAATGGGGTGGGGGGGTACATAGGGGGGCAGTATGAGGAATCTAATGGGCGTCTGGTCTGATTGTCCTCAGCCGTGGCAGTAGAGACAAAGCAGATGAATTGTGCAATGGATTCGAAGAGATTGGAGACAAGTGCATGTCAGCAGCTCCTCCATCTCTCCTCCTTTCCTCCCCCCATCCTCCAGGATCCCTCCCTCTCCATCTCTCCTCTCTTTTTGTCTGACATCCTGAAAAAAACAGGCATGACAGCAGTGCTCCGCTTGAGCAAAACATTAAAAACAAAATGCAATCCTCACCCATTTTGCTTTTATATTAGATATTCAGGCAGACACTCAGTGTGTTGGGCCCATATTAATTGTGAAACTCTGCATGACGAATTTTCACAATATTAATCACTGAGCAAACATCAAGGACATTTTGATTCATGCTGTCTGAAGTGCTAGAAATAAATGACAGCATTTATACAAAACACATTTAAAGATAAAGGCACTTATCTAATCATCTTAAAAGAGGCACGCTGGGCTGGAATCTGATAGACTTTTTCCCTGAATGTTTTTGTCTCTCATTCTCCTGATTTCTGCCCTTTTTTTTTTCATTTTCTTTTTTTTTTGTTGTTGCTAGGATGGAAGTGGGGGGTAGGGATGCGGATTTGGTGGGGGACACTGTATCTTTCTCCATCTTGAGTAAATGTCTAGCCAGTGTGTCTGGCGAGTATCTATCTTTTCCACCGGACACTCACCTCCAGGAAAACGTTGCTCGTCAGCAGCCCCACTGCTTCCGTCCTGAGGCTGGTCACAGAGCAGCCATGCTTTGCATTTTCACACAATCGTTTCTGAACCCTGGCAGGAAAAACAAAACAAAAGTGAGAAGTCCACTGTGTTTTTCACCCAAGTTTCTGGCCAGTGTCTTAGAGTCAGTGACTGATTTGTTTGCAGCACAGTCCGGGACAGGGATCTGCGAGGTATGGCATTTCCTTCTACAAAACAGGTGTAGTCATGTAGTGTCCTTTTATTTATTTATTTTATTTATCTCTCTCTCTTCTTTATATCTATATATCTATACGTCTCTCTCTCTCTCTCCCTCCATATATATATATAATATGTACGATAAAACAAAACACATTAAAGCAAAAGTAATCTCAAGAGTGGAGAAACTTTAATTTGTTTAATTTGTTATGTCTTAAAAAAAATAACCCATTATTAAGATAAATGGACCCAATAAATTTTCATTTCTATCAAGTGGCCACCTTGACAGTACTGGTCTGCCAGCTTTTGTTTTGTGTTGACTGCATTTATTATTCATCTTTACATCAGTCTGTATTTTAATATGAATAATGGAAGAGGTATCAGAGAAGGAAGAGGGATGTGAGAGAGGGGTGCCACACAGCATGTGTCCTTGGCTGTTCTCTGCTCCAGCACTCCTCAGAGTGGAGCAGGTGGGGGGTGGAGGGGCGGGGGGTTAAAGGAAGAGGAGGTTTGTTGGGCCCCGAGTCTTGCTGTGTCTGGTGCAGGGCCAGGATTCTGGGTCCTGCTCTCTTTGTCTTTCTCTCTCTCTCTCTCCCTCTCTCTGTCCCTCCTCTCCACCTCCTCCTGCCTGCTTACCTGGCTGGCTCTCTTGTCGGATTTAATAACAGTGTATAAATCAAAAGCCTCCTGTCAGCCACACAGCCTTCATTAAATTCAAATGGGGAACGGGTCTCTTTGGATCCAATTTTAATAAAACCAGGTAATCAAATATGGGTTTAAAATTGGGTCATCATTTCACAGCCCCACAGAAGTCTGATCGCCATTGGTTTCTAGTACACACATTTACCATTTCAGTGAAGAAGCCCTCACTTATACATATACAGTATATAGTAAACATTTTCTCCAAGGACAACCATATATTGTTTTCTTTTTATGCACACACAATGAAAACTTACTAACTTATTGCATTCTTTTCAGTCTAAGAACTTCATCATCAACGCGTTTTACGTTTCTTTGTGCAGTTTGTAATGACATTGTGATTGTGAGCAAAATATACATCGGTGAAAGTAGTTTATCTTCCCTGAATGCAGTTAACAGAAAAAAAGAGATAAATCTCATCAAAGGTGTATTAAATTGTCATTGTTACTGAGCCTTTAGATGATTCACAGAAATTAAATTTGGCTCAAGTTTTTCAGTTTTTATAGCTTTCTCATCAAAACATGCCTGACCGCGTCCCACATATGTATATGTACAGTGTGTTGCAGCTGGGCCAAAGATCAGTGTTCCTACTGTATAGAGAGATTATATCATTTATATGAGATCAAGCTTTCAGGGTGATTTCCCCCCCAAAAGTTTAATTGTGCCCAGTTACTTGTAAGAACTGCATGTGATGAATGCATCAGTGCTAGCTATCTCCATTTTTAATGGTGGTGCCTTCAGACTTTGTCTACATGTTTTTGATATCTGATGCTTGATGTGTTGATGCTTATAGGTTTGCGCATCAGCTTTTTTATTTTTTATTATGACTATAAATAAGGGTATAAATCATTGTGCATGTGCGGAAATGTAAGAAAAACGAAGGACTTCTGTCCTTTATCAGGTGCTTTGCACATGTGTTTTGATGATCAATAGTTGGGAAAACGTGCATCATGCAGCTTGCGAGCAGAAGAGGGCACTATGAGTCGCTGATGTGCATTCTCTGTCCCTCTCTTTTATTCTGTGTCCATCTCATCTCACTTTGTTTTGCCTCCCTCTGTTTTTTTTGTAACAATTCACCATATATGTGTACTTCAAAGCCAAAAGCCACTGACTTTATGTCTGAAATAAAGGAGGGCATATGTAGGATCATATTTAGAACACGCTCTTTAAAACCACAGGTGGAAATTATAAAAAAAAGCTACAAATACCATTTTCTGCACAGACCACTGCTTCATCTGCTTTGTTTCACCTTATACATGTAATATAAGGTGCAGTATTGTACCTTAGCACTCCCTTTAGTGAATGATATTAATATTTTTATAGTTTTAGATACAAAGTTACAAAAAATGCCCCAGCAACTATATCTGTTGTTGTTCAATTTTATATTCTTCGTAAATACTGATTTAAGGACATAATCACATTTTTTGTACTCAACAATATTGTAAGTGGCTATGCTGTCTATATTTCTTTTATGTCCAAGATCCCTCCTTTTAAGCGTTCCAGCCACACCTTTGTTAGAGGAAAACAATCACGGTCGGTCCCGGAATTATTTTTCCTCCTCAAAAGCCGTCATGGCTCGCTCTACCTGAGCATTGTGTCCTCTACAGGCAGGTCAGAGGAGTTCCCATCACCCCCTGGTGTGTTTCCCTCTTGCCTCTGTTCTTCCTGCCTCCCTTCCTGTTGCCATCGTGGCCTGCCATGTTAGTGCTGGCTCCCGCTGCTCAGCCCTCTCCTTCAATAAATCTTCATATGTGTTGGAGGGAAGGTGGAGGGTACAGACAACAATAAACACCGGTACTCTCCATCAAAGGGTTATCTGGCTTTCACAGGCGCACTGACAGACTGCTCTCTGACACGGAGCAGAGGCCAAGTGCCATGTCTCAGATGGGGAAGGGAGGCCAAGATTTGAAGAAAGGAAAGTGATTCATTTACACGCCTAAAAAAAAAAAAAAAAATTCTTCAAAAAGTTCAAACATCAAGAGAAAAGAACCGAATGAGTCAGAAATGTGAAAAAGTGGGAAAAATGTCAAAACAAAGTTTGAATGATTAAGTCGCCAAAGATTCATGAGTCCCCATAGTCTTCCATGCATAGCACCCCCTTTACTGCATTTCTTTCTCACTTTTGTCTATCTTAATATTAAAATAGTAAATCTGCAATTTGGCTCTGAGTATGAGTATGCTTATTCGTCTGATTTTAAACAAATAGACTCAATCTTTTTGTGATCAGGATTGCAGCATTTCAGAAGAAACCGTGTTTTATGAGGGGTATATATTTTTTTGTGTGTTGAGTTGCAGGGCCCTATTCTTCAGTGCCATATTAGTATGTCAGCGAGGCCTGCATGTTATGAATTACCAGCCCCAAATTTTGCAACTTAAAAAGTGGGAATGAGAGTAAACCTTTTGTTTATGTCACCTATCATCTTGAAATATTTACCACTCTACGCCTCTCAGCTCCCTGTCTCCCTCCAGTGTGATAAAAGGTTGCTGGCTCCCAGTCTTAACCCCTTCTTGCTTCATCCCATCTCCAGCTCCATCTGTGCTGAGAACAGACATCATATAAACCTCATCTTTCTGCTCAAACCTGCTGCCTCTATTTTTTTCTTTCTTTCCCGCAGGAAGTAGTTTATTCAGGGTGGTTCCTTTGGGAATCATATAAGCATTTGACCAGGTGCCTGTGACACTTTTCAGTATTTTATTCCAGAGCATGTTTGTGTGTTTAGTTGTGCATTTGAGTTATTATATGTTTGACTACTTAGTTCGAAGAGAAACAATACACGTTTGTACTTTTGCACTTTGTATGTCTGTGTGGTAGGGTATGGGTGAAAAGACAGAGAGAGAGAGAAAGAAAAGGAAATGAAATTCAATGCTGAATGAATTATGGAGTATGTATCGTTACCTACTGTGTGTTGTTCTGAGCATGCGAGAGAATGGAATTCATGTGCGGAAGGTGCAGAAATAAAAACAGAAAAGCTGCAGTGTGTTTTAGACGGAGTGCCATGTACTGTATGAATTGCCTGCGGTTGCCTTGCAGGACTGATACCTCTGAAATCCACCATTTCTCTCCATTCGCTTTCAACAAAAAACATGTCCCCCAGCTAAGGTGCACATTCACTGTTTTACCACCACTTTTTCAAGAGAAAACAAAACTGTGCAGAGTAACAGCCAGATACTGGTTTTGTAAAGATGTATCGCAGTGCTTTCTAAGGTAGATTGGCATTGTGCGAGAGTCCCCTTCCATGCATCCCTTTTCACTGTGAGGGGCTAGCTGGTGAGATCAGAATTACCGAAAATTACTGCTGTTGTGTTGCTTTGTTACGTAAAATGATTGTTTCATCAAATGTGGTACTTGTCGTTCTAGAATTTGCTAATCAAAAGACAAGTGAGCCTACAGTAGAAGAAGAAAAAGCATCCTCTATTTATGATTTACTTTTTTTTGTTGTTATTGACATGAATTCTAATAGGCTT
This sequence comes from Oreochromis niloticus, assembly GCF_001858045.2. Classification (NCBI taxonomy): domain Eukaryota; kingdom Metazoa; phylum Chordata; class Actinopteri; order Cichliformes; family Cichlidae; genus Oreochromis; species Oreochromis niloticus. The sequence goes on along the minus strand of NC_031965.2, from coordinate 21,648,381 downwards.
AGCTACATGTGTTGCACAGAATAGATCTTACTGCGTTTGATCTTTTTATTAAATTATTTTTTTGTTTTCCAGTTTGAATAAATGGAAATCAGTGCTTACAGGAAAGTTTATAATAATAAAAACCTACTGTTAAATAAATGGAAATCTTTGGTGAGTAGTTCAAGATCCCTAGTTTTGTATTGGCCAATAATATGCATAATTCTCAAAGGCTATTCTTGCTGTTCTACACATTGCACTCGTCTCTCTCCTTGTCTTTTACTTTGTCTTTGTCTTCTGCCTCTTCTGCTTGCTCCTCTTTCACCTAATCTTTCTGTTTGGACATTTCTCAAGTATTCTCTGTTGCACTGAACAGTGAAACCTCAGGGTCTGACTGCGACTCTCCTCTCTGCCATCCTTGTTTTCAAGTCCCATCCAGATTTTTTTTTCTTTTGCTATTGGATGGGGGGGGGGGGGGGGGGGGGGCAGGCCTGATGTGGGGGTTATGTTAGGAGGGGTGATCATAAATATTAGGAGCTGCATGGAGACAAAGAGGCTAAAATGGAAAGGCTTGGCTGGACGAGGGGACCTGGCCATGTCATGTACCCCAGTCATTTTTCTTGTGCGCTTAGAACTCAGTCAGGGGTTTAATTGGAATCCAGACTTCAAAGAAACCCTCGGCCCATCCAGCAGCACCCCATCCCACCTCCACCCCTGCACTAACTCCCCTGGCTGGATCCACTCACGTCCACAGCACATACACACAGACCGTGACCACTACAATATCAGAGAGAGCATCACCATGCACGACCCCGGCTGAAATTGACTTTGCTCATATTTTCACAAGATGTTTAGGTGTGGTGCATGGATTTGTGTGGTCCTTGGTTGTGCTCCTATTTGCACATACCTATTTTTGTTGCGTTTTATAAAAGTCGCATATACTTTATATATTTGGTTTGTTTGGCAATGGTTAAACCCAGATATAATATATAAAATCAGAATAAACTGAAGTTGACATAAATACACACACACACACATACATATATATATATATATCTTAATTTCCTATTGCGATGTAAAAGAAAAGAATCCGCTTGTGTGCAATATGAATGAAATATGAACGTCACCATATTTCAAGAAATTTACAATGGCAAAAATGCATACTATGTATTGGTACTAAAAACTTAAAACATCTCAAATAGTTTAGAATTGTTAACAGGTAAATACATTTTATTGTACAGTTTCCTCCACAAGTCATCGAGCAAAACTTTTACTATGCTGAATGACTGTTTTTCATCTAGTGGGCACACACTGGTATGTTATTTTACTTTTTTAAATGATTGTGTATGTTATTTCTGCGCTGAATGGTCTGGCATTTATGCCATTATTACAGGAATTAAAAATATGCTGTATATGACTCAGAATTAAAGTGAGAGAAAGTTAACTTTGTAATAGGCAAAGCCAGAAAAAAATGGGTGAAATAAAATGTCTGTTGTATAGTAATTAATATTGGAGCAGCAGGGGTTGATGGGTAGTAATATTCACCTATGTAATTAAGGCTTCTGCATGGTCCTTTGGAGTTTCAGTAGGCCTTGTTAGCACTGTGTGGAAGACCTTTCTAAATCCATACCTGTAAGATAATATGTTTCAAAGCTGTAATTATAAGTAGGGAAAGAGGACCTATTTTCAGACCTCTAACAAATCACTTTTTCCGTTACACCTGGTTAAGGTGTTAATGACTCCTTGTCTTGTTAATTTTTTCCATTTGAATTATGAAACAAGTTTGTCATTTGAAGTAATGGGTGAAGTTTTAGTAGAAATGCATAGAAAAAAACAAGTATTCAGTTTAAAAACTATTGTGGCTTTAATAAAGGTGAGGAGGAAAAGGTGCTTTTTATAAAATGGATTGGCAACTTCAAAATAGGTAAATACAAGAAGTAAATGTGTGATTAGAAGCACAGTTTGGATAATATTACTTGAAATGTGGATAGCTTTCATTATTTCATTTGAGGAAAATAAAAAATAAATTAATGGGCAAATATTGGTTTACGTTTTGTTACGCTTTCACAGCTTCATTTTTTATTAAACTACCTAATTTATACTTTTTTTGTGAAATTGTGACATTTTAATGAGGTAATTTTACTTTGCTGTAACATTTTGATAACAGCTGTTAAAAACATACAGTATATCCCTGCAATGGATGCTGCTACTGCATATAAGGAATTCATTAATCTTTTGAGGACTAGCTGTTCAGTTTTGACCTGCCATATCATAGTTTACAGTTGACTGTGTAAATGAATTCAGGCAGATCAGTTTAATGCAAGAGCCATACTAACAGCTGGTGGTAGTGATGATGATGACTGTGTTGTTTAAAAGAAAACAAATAGGTCTCTTCTACTATCCTGCTGTCTTGTTCAAAAAAAAAAGAAAGAAAAGAAATGTATGGCTGTCTTGAAGAGAAGCGTGGGCTCTGAATGACTAATAGAGCTGCTCATACAGAATGGTTTGTAATGGAGGTGTTAATGACCATGTTGCTTAAAGGTTACTTCTGAGTGCTGTTTTCTTTCTCCCTCACGTCAACACCTTTATGCTCCCACCAACGTGTTCACTTTGTTTCCTATTATCTTCCCCTTTTCCAGCGCAACCTCGAGTGTAACTGCAGCATCCAGTAGATCAAGGGATGACAGAATCTGAAAAGAATAAAGAAAGATATAAAAAAAAGATAATGAGAGAGAAAGAGAGACACGAGACTATAAGGGGAGAAAAAGGTGCTAAATAACAGAGGTCTCTGCCCAGCAGGATTTTGACTTAAAGGGACTCAGACACCTTGACTTGGCTGGCGTCAGCAGTGCTGTTAGCACAACCGACACCTATAGATGCATAGAACAAAACACACAGATTCCTGTTGCCTGTGGATTCCAAAGTGGGTGAAATTTGGGGGAAGAAGGGGTAGGAAAGAGAAAAGGGGAGGAATTTTTTGAGAAGTGTGGAGTCGGTGGTTATTTGGGGTGTACATAGAGAGGTGGTGCTAGTGAATGGGTGTGTATGTATGGGTGGCTAGGTGGAGGGGTGGTAGGTTTTTTTTGGTAATTGCATCTCAGCATCCCATTGTCAGTGGGCTCAGTGGTAGGTCTAATTTGGGAGCAGAGGTTGTTGTGCTTTGCACCCTGGCAGACCAGACTATTGTCATATGTAGCGGAGCAGGGGGCTCTGCAGCACTTTCATGCTGGGTCTTTATCGAAGAAACAGGTGCACGTTTGGGTAAATAGACATCGTTTTCAAGAAGATGGCCAACATTTGCATAAAGTAATGTCCTTACCTGAAAACAGGTGAATGACTGTTCATATATATGTCCTGGGTCCTGGTGGACTCGCCATGGGAGATCATACATGTACAGCTGTCATATAGGGTGTAAATTAAAGCAATTAAATGGTGATTGTTTCTTCTCATATGATTGCTGTTGTACTTTTTGTTCCGAATTTCATATTTTTTCAAATCCTAGTCAGTCTATAAATATTCTACCCACCTTCTTCACAGTTACCTGATAAGGTTTCTTTGTGTATTGTTAGTTGTTTACAAAATTGCAAAAAACAATGAAGAATAAGCAAGTTGCAGACATGTCTGTTGGCCTTTTTCATGTAGACACGCTGGAAAACATTTCATCTTTGACCCAGTAAAGAATATGAGTCTTAACAGATTTGAAACTAGTCATCTATACTGCAGCCAAAAAAACAAAAAAAGGAAATCTTGGCAGCGTTTTTAGCTAAACAATTGGTTTGGATAAAGAGCCCACCATTACAGCATGCTTCCAAAAAGGAGCATGTTATTACTGTGCACCATGTAGTAATATGCACTCAATGAATGGCGATGAAGACCTCAGTAGTTGGAAGAACAATTAGTGACAATTACCAGTAGGAGTCCTCATTTTAAGGTGCTCAGCGACTAATGTACTGTACTTTAGAAAGATTTGTAGAACCCAGTTAGTCAAAGAGAGTCAAACACTGACAGCTGTCTGTCCACACAGTACATGGCTCAGAATCGTGGACCCTGTGGATAATTCTGATAATTTCGTGCAAAAGTTCCAGTGGCAGAAAAAGGCATAGTATGCATATAAATGTTTTCATCCGAAGTTGGTTTGAATACACGATTTGAGTCTTGTAAGCATAAAGTGAAGCACTGTTTCCACCTTTATGCAAACCTTTACTGATTTGGAATGAAGGACTACACCCTACTATTAGGATACTGTAATTTAAAGTCTAAAATAACACACACACACCATTATATCTCCCTACATCATCTGGGTTGATAACAGACCCTAGTGCAAAGAGAGAGGAGATAGAACATGACCACAGAGAGAGCAGCTTCGCTAAACAGCCCACTCCGTCTTCACCTGCATGTTACACCTGGTTCAAACATCATGCTTCCCTACTTCATCACTGTGCAGAAAACTACAGTCTATATATATATACTCTAAAGACTCATCTTTGGACTGAGCTCATTTAAATGCTGTCTTTTATAAATGTCAAGGAGAATATTTCACAACACAGAATCTTCAAACCATAAATCTGTCTCGATCACACCTATGGTGGTATTTAAATAAAATGAATAGCGTGGCTACCAGCATCACAGCGAAATTATATTTGTTTGGCCTTTTTCTAGGGTGTTTTAAAGGGTATGCTATTACAGCCGATGCAGAAAATTGAGTAGTATATCTATATTTAAATTTAAATGACATAAGTATAAGCACAATTAATATATGTCGCAGTAAACAGCACCCTTGGAAATATGAAACAAACACGTATATCTACGAACTTTGGAATTTTAGGTAATAAAGCCAGACTTGTCTATAAATGTTAGAATGATTTGCAAGACTTCAGAATAGAAAGGTGAACCTCCTGATCATTTGTGTAAAGCGCAGGTAACAAAATGTTTGGTTGAAGTTTTGAAGGACTTTTCAAATATTAATAAAGCCACACCACAACATGAAACATAAGTGCATATTTGTGAAAATGTACCTTAAAACAAGTTTAACTACCTTTAATCGTTCATCCCACACATATTGGTTGTTAAATACCATTTCCTTTCAGATCTGCAAATTTTTTGTTCTTGCATCCTTAGACAAATGAAGCTGCTGTGAATGTTTCTATTGATACAAACTTATTATGTTAAGAAATAAAAATACTGGAATATCATTCAACCAAAAGCATTAGTGATCATTAATGCCTAAACACGACTGCAAATATTTTAGCCGCTATCTGTGTTTATTGCATTACTAGAGGAAATACTAGAGGAACATTATATGATGTTCACTGTCAACCAGTATTTTTGCATTGACACATATCTCAAAAATTATTGCATTGTATATATTTCATTGTACTGATAAAATCTGTTATCCAGACATTGCACCAGCCTAAGTTTTATAGAGGACACAATAAGCAAAAAACATAGCAACCGTTCAATTATCCTTTACTTTCTACTTGGTTTTATATTTGCTGGTGGTGTTTCTTTTGTGAAACTCCACCCATCTTCATACATACTTGAAAAGCAAAAGGTGGGAGGAGTGTGCCTACCTGCTCTGCTATGTGCAAACTTGGAAGGCTCAGGGGAAGAAGCAGGAAGGTACCAATACAGAACAACCGATTCACTTTCAGCAGCCTGCGTGGAGGTGGGCTGCAAAGCGGCCTGCAGAATGGCTGATGTCATGCACCCATGTTCTGTATGTTTAAAGATATGTCTTTTGCATGATCCAGTTGCATTTCAAGTAGATGTTGAAGTAAAAAAAAGTGCAGACACAGTTATTCTATGTGCCTGTGTTGTGTGCTGAGGCATCCTTCGTGCACCCTCCTGAAACGCCAGGCTGAGCCCGTCAGACTGTGACACAGGAGGGCAATCTGCTCCTCCTGTGGTTTTGTGTGGTAACAACCCCCATGCTTCAGACTTCTACCAAGGGGATTAGGCCTACCAGTGGGGAGAAGCAGAGTGGAAGCCTGTGTTCTTAACATTGTAGTGATCCTCTCTGCTGGTGACTGTTGTGGGATGCCTTTTTCACCCACTGAAGCTGCACTTCAAATTGTAGCCTCCAAACTACCTGTGCCTTACAAGGAAATCTCTTACAAAGTACTTGTAGCTTTTATTCTCACTTTTATTGTGCCACAAAAGTGTCTCTGAAGTCTGTCAATCACTTTATATAAAGGGTTCGCTGTAGTTCACTTAAACCTCCTTGTCCTCTGCCTCTGTCTTTACATTATTTTGTTCTGATCAATACCTGCATTTCTTCGCACCTTATTAGGAATGCGATTGTAAGTTTAGAATGAAAGTGTTTAAGTGCCGAATCCACAAACACAGAGAGAGTAAAGAAATGCTGTGCCAGCCCTCCTGCAACAAAGGCTCCATGTTCTATAAAAACCTTAATTGGTCTGTTAAACATTAGACTGTAATCTCATGTGGTGAGCCTGGAGAGATCTGTAAACACCCTGTATGTGGTGTTTCTCTCCACCCTCTCCTCTGCTTCTTTTCCCCTTACATCACACCAAAACAGAACCACGTGTTGATTTCAAGGCCTGAAACTGGATTATGGAGTTTACTATCTTTTTTTTTTTTTAGGTACTAAAGATCTCAATAAAATAATGTTTGGAAATTTTTTTTTTTTAAATTGGTCCTTCTGTTAGCCCTTGGACCCTAAAAACAGAGTGGTCTGCTCTTTATTTCAGAGCCAGTTAAAGGGTAGCAGACATCAGGTTGCATGTAATAGTCTCCTTCCTAACATGTGGTACAAAAGTTAATTTTAGAGGGCCACTGCATGAAGATGTAGGTCAGTTGAAGGACAACATGGAGAAAGCAGAAAAACATTGGCCGCATAATGTGAAAGCTGTCTGGTTTTAGGTCAATCAGTTTTCTTCGGTACACCCCCATTTCTCTGCTCATTCACTCGCAGACTCAGTGGAGCCAATCATCACGGAGCGGGAACACAAAGGGGTCATTGTTTATTAACTTATCAGCAATGTACTTTACAAAATAGTTAGCAACATACCGCGCTACTGTGAAAACACTGCTTGACTGCACCACTGTCTACACCTCTTTATATACTTTGCTGCATGTCCTGTCGACAGTTTTAAGAATAGCGTAAACAATGGTTTTATCAACATATCTAAATTATTCAAAGCAGTTTTCATATCAGTGCATATTGAACAACACATACGCCAAAACTGATGTATAGATTAGTTCAAACAATAAATACATTTCAATTCAATTCCATATATATAGTGCCAAATCACAACCGTTTGCCTCAAAATAATAATAATACCCTAATACCCTATAATAATACAAATAAAACAGAGAAAACCCCAGCAATCATATGACCACCCTATTAGCAAGCGTTTTGGTGACAGTGGGAAGGAAAAACTTCCTTTTAACAGGAAGAAAACTTCCAGCAGACCCAGGCTTAGGGAGGAGTGTCCATCTGTTGGTTTAGGGGGAGAAAGATGGGACAAAGAAGGAAAATAGATTGCATATTTTTTTTTACCTGTATTGTAGTTAGCAGGAATCCAGCATTGATGAAATGGAAACAAGATTTTTCCATACTGTGCCATTTGATTTTTAGGGAGGTTAGCACTACACTCAACAGTAGTCCAAAATAGCATTTTTTTTTATGAAATTGAAGGTGGTAGGCATTAATTTTGCTGGTGAAACACACAGCAGTCACTGGATGCTGTGGTGAGATCTTTCAGTTTAGATAATAGGTGGCATCCTATCTCACGGCTCCACCCTGCAGTCCTACCTAGTAGTGCACATGCAGACACACACACAGTATCTGCATGTCTTCTGATATGTGCAGTATAGCTTTTTGTTGTTGTTGTTGTTGTTTTTTTATTTGGCAAGGTGAACCCCCTTTGTGAATTTCACACTGCATAGAAAATGATTGCTGTGACACTTTCGTGAAAAATTTGTCATAATATGGAAAGAACATAATTGCCAAGCTGAAAACTGATGCACTTTTTTATTATTGCTCTTGAGGGTTTTCTTCTAAAGCCGGTGAGGTGGTGTCCTATTCTGTTATTACACCCAGAGAGCTGATAGCTAATGTAGATACATGCTGATAGAGGAGGTTTATCACAACACAGCACAGCCGCACTGATGGCTGCACTCTCCCAGAGGGTAGAGGTGCTTATTATGCATCCCATACTATACGACGGCACAGTGTTTGCTCATAAAAGCCCAGTCTGGATAACGATGCTTGAACACTCACTCTCATCTGATTTCATCTAAAGACTAATGATGAGTTTGCCTTCTAACTTCATTTCCTCTAGATATCACAGGGCAGCTGCATTTTTTTTCAGTGTTTTTAAGTGTTATAAAACTGTGGACGAAATGTCTGAGGTACATTGGTGAAATGAGGCAACACAAGTCCAGTTTTTCCAGTGGATGGAATTAATTCTTTAAAGTTGTTGTTCTTCCAACAACTTGGAAGAACTTGTTCTTGAACTTGTTCTTCCACTTCCTGTATTTAGAAGAGCCCATGCAGACATGTTACAGCTAGTTACAAAAAATCTCAACTAGTTAGTTGACATTTTGCTACCGTTAAATCAATTTTGTCCACTAAATGGTAAATCTAATGAAAATGCAACACTGTAAAGTAGCAGCTCTTATTCTGCATATTGGATTGGTAGAAATTATTTAGATTTGCTCTCCATTTACCTAAATGAACTTCATTCTAAACATTTTAATCCAGCTCTATATTTAAACTGTTGTAGCCTTAATAATGTGGTTAGAAATCAGTTAATTCATATACTTTTTTCTCTGTGACTTTGCAAGTCTTTTTCTGTTCCATTTCAAAATGGACTAAATATTTTAACGTCTAACTACAAAGATACGCTTTAAGACAGGCTTAAGGGGAAAAAATCGATCACTGCAAACCAATATAATGCTGTAGACATGGCAGTTTTTAAATGCGACAGAGAGACAGAAAAGAAACTGCAGAATTCGAGTGACTACATGAGGAAAAGAGTGATGTGTGTTACACTAAATACTATGGTAAAACCAACAAGGTAAAGCCACAAGCCATGAAATCTGTGTTGATCACATGCTTTCCTGTAGTTGCTAAAGTGGAACAACTGTTTTCACTGCAGCCTGTATCCACCCATCCATAAACATTGACCTTATGCCTGAAAAATCAATTGCCTCTCTGAAATCCTACAGTTAACATCACTGGCCTGTTGTGGATGAATGGGGGAAAAAATGAAACATGCTTATTTGTTATGTTTTCACTTTACTTCACTAATAATAATTAAAATGATCCCAGGCGCTATCTACTGGTTTAGTGTTTGTAATATGGCATTTACAGCAAATATAATCAAAAATCTTAATCTGTATGTATATATACATGTGTGGATGTGTATACATATGTATGTCTATATATATACAAGGCTGCTGGTCAGTTGAAGAAGTAAACATGAGAAGACATGTGGTCCCTTCCCCCTCTTTGCAGCGTCCTTCCTCTGAGCCACTTTTGAATTTAATATTCCATGAAATAAGGCAGCCCATCAGGCTATTGTAATCACATCAGGTTAATAGAAGAAGCAAAATTACTCTTAGTATTTACTTCTCTCTCCTCTCTGCAACATTTTCTCAACTGTACCCTTTTTTTCCTCAATCATGAGCACATTATAAGCCAAACTGCGCCGTAGTATTTTATCCTGCCTTGAAATTCTTTATCCTTCCTGCCCAAGCGTTCTGATTATTATTAGCATTCTTCCTGAATGGCTGATGTAGAACCTTTTGAGAGTGAAACGACTGATTTTCCAGTCCTAATAGGATGTTCGTTTTTCTGGGAAATAAATTTGGACCCTCATTCCTCCTTCACTCATGCTGTTGTTGTTCACTCTCTACCTTGCAACCCACAGTTATATGCTCACACCCACATGCGCACACATACAAACATGGCTGAAGTCTGTGGGTGTCAGCCTGTCAGGGTTCTAGATGTCATGTAATTGTATGTATCACCTGCAGCATTCCTTCAATGTAAAAGCATTCTCCTGCAGCACCGAGGCCTGCTGTTCCATAGTGATACAGCAATGCCATACATGTGACACCCCCGCATTGCTCCCTGTGGATCACTCTTTATTACTCCCATCTCACCTCCATCAAGGCCTGGTCTGCTGCCATTATGACACCTGAGGAGAGAAGGAGGAAAGGGAAGAGAAGGAGAACAGTCACACTTAGGGCAGTACAAGCCTGACAGACTGTCTTTTGGACAGGCTGGGGACAAAGAGTTTCCAGGCAGGTAGCTCCATAAGTATGATTTCCCCGTTTTTATAGCACACCTTTTCTCAAAAAGATTGGTGTCTCTAAGTTTGCTGACTTAAGTCAAACATAGGTGGGAAAAGTCAGAAAAGATGTGTAGGGAAAGCTAGTCACGTGCACGTGGGAGCTTTTGGTGTGCTTAAATTTGACTTTGACTTTTTTACATATATGTTTAAAAAAAAAAAAATCTCAGAAGCGTTCAGATTCTTCCCAGAAATATAAGTTTTATTGGAACATTTGCCCATTGTAAGCAAAAACTGGCTAAAAACAGTTTTCATTTCATTTATTTGTTTTGTTTGTGTTTTTTATTATTTTTGTTTCCTCAAGCTAGCGTTATGTTAAATTAACCAAACCATGTTCATTTATGTCTTTGGAGCGTGTAAATGGGTTAGGCGTGTTTTTGACATTACTTGTGGTCAAAAATGATTCCTAAACATCCATGTTTTGGATATGATGAATAATAAATATGTGAAATGGGGTGAAACGTTTGGCTGATATTAATGATCCAAGGGCTGGTATGATGTAATAGTTTAATTTATGTTATAGTATAAATTTTAACATTTTAGATATCGTAAATTTACAGTGAAGTTACATAAGCGTATCCACAATGTCCAGTACCTGAAACACATTAGGGGTACACTGAAAATTATTATTCCCAGGTTACGATCGCTCTTTCTTGCTTCCTTAAAGCCTTTTCACTGGAGAAGGGTCATATTAAGAGAGGACAATTTAAAGCAGGACAAAGGGCAGAAAGAATCTTGACAGGACTCCTGGCATTATGCCTGCTCTTAAACATAAACCTTGGTTAGTCTGTAATGAAACAGAGAAAAGAAAACCATTATTTACCACTTATTAAAAAAAATATTAACCAGTAATTTTGTGCAACCTATACTTGGGGGGCATCTGTGCTCTTCATCTACCATATAGCTTAGTAAGGTATGCTGAGAGTTATGGGCTTTATCTTTTTAAGGTGGAACTTGTATCTGTACACACGTTATATTCTATTGGTATTGTAGTGATTTCCATGAACTTCACTATTAGTGTTTTAGAGGAAATTAAACGACAATTTAAGACTCAACTCTCATTGTGATTATCAATTTTATAATATTTTTATAGCAGTCACGTCACCGCAGTATTTCCCCCTTAATGTTTTTGTTCATCTTGACACAGCATCACATGTATACAGTCTATTTATTATGCCATAGCTTAAGATTTATTAGTGAAGGAAGCTGCGAACTGTAATGCGTCTGGCACTCTGTTTGCTTTTCCAGATGCCTGATTAAATTCTGTTTAATTAAAGAGCATATTTACCTGATACCAGCTTAATTAATGTAATAAAATTAGGTTTAGAAACCCATAGCTTTTGCTATTTCGTTATTTTATTTGGAAGTGTCTCATAAACTGACACAGTTTTACGGTTTTAATGTAATCTTTAGTAATGGGGTGGGGTGGGTTTGGATGGGGGTATAAAGAACAGGGAGAGATGGGGTTAAGATGTTGTATGCTGATTTATAGCAAGGCCAGAGAGCAAAGCCCTGAAGCAGCAAATGCAGTGCCTCAAATAGAGATTGCTGGTGGCCTTTGGTGTGATCGGTGACCCAAGGTGAGGCACTTAGTGATTTATCTCACACATATCCCTTCATCTCTCTTGCTCTGCAGTGGGGCCAGGGCAGGCTAAAACATGTAGCACCTCACTCGGAGCTCTGGTCTTGGCCTTGACTCTGACTGGCTCTGGAACATAGCTTAGCCTGGGCTGGGAAGCATAGGACACAGAGCCCAAAACCTCTGGCAGTTAGGGTTAGCAACACAAAAAAACATGGGTCAGAGATGCAGGTCAAGCTGGCAGACCTCTTACCGCCACTGAAGTGCACCCGCTGCAAATCTACTGTACTCTGATCTGATTGTTTTTGTTTTCTTCTACTTTTGAGAATCCGTCTGCCTCTTTCGTCTTTCCTTGCCTTCACTTTTTTTTACACACACACACACACTAACACTTACTTTTACACTATGCTATGATCCTTGCTCTCTCTCACACACACATGCCTGCTGTGCACACCTTCATATATACAGTTATGAACACTCTCTGAGCCCCACAGCTGTCTAAAGCTGAGGTTGGCTAATGAGGAAATGTCTTCGCAGTTGAGTGGACTTGATGCCAGCAGGAAAACCTGCAGAATCAGCCCTACAGCTTCATCTGTCCTCTTTCTGTTAAATGTGTGTGTGTGTGTCTGTGTGTGTATGGGTCTATGTGTATATGTGTATCTACTGTATGAACGCACATACACAAAATGCTCCCCGTTAGTGTGCAGTCGAATGTGGGCGAGTATGAGAAGTGTGTATTTGTGCATGGCAGACCGAAAGAGAGCTCGACTCCACTCTTAACATATTTCACTGCATGGGACTGAGGCTGACATCTCCCATGCCCTGGGATCCTTAAGGAGCATATTTAGAGTGATTTTCAGTGCAATTATACCTGCCAGCTTTGACTGGTAGACTTGCCCTCTTCTCGGATCATGTCTTCATGCTAGAGAGCAGCTCCTGTAGTGTTGAAGAGGCTAGTGCTGAGGCCCAGGGCCAAGAGCCAGATAAACTAGAGGATGCACCCCTCCCTTGCTATGAGAAGGGCTGCAACCAAAGTCCTCCACGGTGCCCAGGACAGGAAGCCATTCACAGCCAGTGGAAGGTGATAATGAGCTCCTGCGCTGAGTGTCAGTCGCCACTGTGTCCTGTCCTTGTAATGTGTGAGGGTGTGTGGGTGTATAGAGGTTTGAATTTTGGTGGCATAATTGGAGGGGCCATGTGTGGAGGTGCAAATGACAGCATTAGGCCTCAGTGGATGATTAGTGATCTCTGCACCTCTAAATAGCCTCTACTTATGTATTATGAGCTGGTAAAAGCATTTTTGACGCTAAATTGTTAAATTAGATCAAATGGATGTCGTAGATATTAAAAATATGACATTTTTATCTATACTGTGCAAACATGATATTTTCAGTTATACAGATTATCGCTCAATGCAATCACCAAGGTGTAATGTGTGTGCATGTTTATGTGTGCGAGAGCAAGTGTATCATTTTTCTGACCCGGACCCCGATGACCTCTGTCTGTATCCTGGTCTGGGGCCAGTCTGCACTGTCTTCGACACCATATATCAGATTAGCCATAAAAACCTGTCTTGGCCCAATTCTGCCGCACACACTAGCAACTAATGAGAGATGGACTACCGGCTGCACAATGAAGCCACTCACCGCCACTAGTGAAGTAGCCTGGGTAATAAAGAGGGGAGGGGTGTTGAGGACAATTTGATCCCTTACAAGAAGTATATTACCACTTCAGCCGCCGTGTCCATGAGCCGTCCATTTTACCTGTATCAAGGTAGATGGTAAATGCACAGGCTCATTTTCCAGGTGAGAAGAGGCTCTGCGCAGAGACTTGAGCACTTCTCACTAATTTCACAGATATTTCACAGAAGCTCAGAAGAACATTTTTGTGTTGTACTGGTGTTTCAGGAGATTAGGAGAAAAGAGTCTTTGCCTGGCTGTGGAGGAGCTTTCTTCAATGTGTGCAGGGAAGAAATGAGACTGAACTGAGGCAAGTCAGGGACAGGCAGATTAAACAAAGGTGCTGTGCGCGTACACGTAACAGTAACACTGTTTGTGTGAATTTGTAGATGAACCCTTCCGTTATAGGGTGAAAAAGCTCAAGAGCAAGGGTCACTCTGAACACTAAACATGGAGAGAGTTAATGTGTTTGTAGTGTCATGTAATAAACCCAAACTGCTGCTCATCCAGTTTGCTGCGAGCAGTTCTTGATAGATGCATATATAATTTGTATGTAATTTTTCAAAGTGGTGCCCATCCATTTGCCAGTCGCTACTGTTAAATGCACACATTTGTGGGGTTTTTTTACTGATTGAAGATTTTTGGGTCGGTGGTTTACATGGGATGTGATTGTAATATAGTCCGGTGTTTATGCACTGATTGAGAACAATGCAACATGCGTAAAAATGATGAATATGTCATGCATTTTTCTCCCTCAAAGGCAGTTTTCTCTCTTTGGCACATGCTTGATCAGCTGCCTGAAGATAAATGCCAATCATCTGTTTAGTGCAGTAGATCGTGTTATTGTATTGCTCTTAATTCTTTTATTCCCTTTAAAAAAAAAACTTTACAAAAAGATCATTTCTGGTAATAAGCAGCCGGAAGAAGTGGAGAGATGTGTTGTCCTATATTTGTGTCATGATGCAAAGAATGAACAGCAAAAGAATGTAAAGAGAACGTATGGTTAAATTCTTCTTCTTATCAGTTTAAGGATGGGTTTATTCGACTCCTCTGAAACCAACTAAAATGTTAGGTTTGGGCCTGTTTATACTGGCTGACCATTGCAAGGTTTTTTTGGCATTTGTTGTTTTGCTCTTAAACCAAGTCAAAAAAGAATGTTAGTTTCCAAGTAAGTGTATCAAGCAACAATTTACTCAGAGGTTTGAGGGAAATAATCGATAGGGAATAGTGGGCAGACGAAAGCTAGACTGAATATGTTTTTTAAACCAGAGACAGTGATTTCAGGATTACATCAGATATACTGTATATATGGTCAGATTAAGCATCTTTTTTTTCTTTTCTTTTCTGTTGTTTGTTTTTTTATTTTTGGACATAAAGCAATGTGATAACAGATGGCACCAGAACGGATACATTTAATGCTTTTCAATGTCTTTTGATAACAGAATTCTAAAAATGCAACAGTAATTTTTAACTTTTTTTAATACCATAACTACTACTTAGGTAGCACTACCAATGGTGTGGAGGCTTTTTTTATACCCTGTTCTTTTGCTTATAACTGAGTGGTATCATACAGAAGAAGGGACGCCCACAGGCACAGGAAAAGCTACTACATATGTATTGATGGAACAAAGATGGTTTTCTTTTACAGTGGTATGAAATTAGATATCAAGAATCATGTAATTCTTCTTGTATTGGTACAACTACTACATTTCTGGTATTGCGACATCGGTAAAAGAGATGCTAAAATATTTTTTTGCTGTCTAAACTAAGATTTTAAACAAAGAGTCACATTTTGGTCCTGGTAGCTTAGGTTGTATTAGCAGAGATATAGAAAAATCTTAAATAAAAGTTTTGAGATGCCTTGCACTCCGGCTTTCTCCTGTCCAAAGACATGCATAGCAGGTTAAGTAGTGTGAACATGAATGGTTGTCTGTCCCCATGTGTTATCCCTGCAATACATTGGTGACCTGTCCAGTGTCATGCTATGACAGCTGGGATGGGCTCCAGCCCCCTGCGACCCTTATTGGATATGCAGTGGAGAATGGATTGATGGATGGATGTTTATGCTGTTATAGTGTCTTAACTTGTGTAAAATCTCCATTCCACACATCTCGTCTGTACACAAACACACACTGATTATGTATTGATGGGTGCCCCTCTTGTTCCTCTTGTTTGTTGCATGGTGCTGACTCTGAAAAAGCGCCTCTGCACAGATAAATAATACAGCCAAAGTGGCTTTCTCGTGTCGTTCCACGGCATCAACTCCAGACGTCAAAGTTGACAACTCAGCTGTAAGGCGTCCATCATCTGTTGAAGAACAGGCTCTTCCTGTAGAGGACGCATGTGTTTAAGCACGAAATGGCGTCCCCGGGCCCTTATGTCAACTCACCTCTTCCTCTGCCCCTTACTGTTACAATCAAAGCAACACAAAGGCAGAGGGCATCTCTGCCTATTAATATCCTCCTCTGCTCAATGTCATGTTTATCCGTTAAGGTCATGATTAGGATGAACTGTGATCAAGTATGCTCTCGTGCACGCACAAATACTCGCACACACACCCTTACACTCTCCTGCTGTCACTCCTCTGAGTTGTTCACGCAGTCAACAAAAGCATTCAACGGCAGAGTGTTTGATTCCCCTGCTCTCTGTCACTATTTATTCTAATATCCTCTGGCATTATAGCAGTAGCTCATAATGAGTTCTGATAAATTAAAGGTTGTATTGTTCAGCTGCCATGGCTGTCCTTGATCAGGATGCCAATTATGGAGGGTAATTTTCCCACTCTCCCCTTTTCTTCCATATGTTCGTAACAAAAGGAGGTTTCTGCAGGGTGGATCAAGTTGACACATGGTGACAGATTCTTTTTTAAGTCTTTTTTCCCCAATAATATTTCAATGTTATGATGGAACTTTCCGCATTTTATTAAATCCTACCCCCATTTTGTGTCCTTTCTTTAGGGGTAAAGTACAAAATACTGCTTCTTTGACTCAATTGAAAATGTCACCCAAGAATCTTTAACGTGAATAGAATAGTTTTGACTCTCCTTATGAAACATGACAGATGAGGACACAGTCTATCTTTATTTGTAAAGATGTAGTCAGACAAGTATGCCTGTGCCTAACTAGTGCAAGTCTAAAAATAAGTAAATAAAACTAACATGCTCGGAGGCAGGTGAAGGGAGGGGAACCTTTGCTGTTTTTTTCATAAACAATATATGAGGTGCTTTTTGCAAGTCAAATCCTTAAAGATTTACTCCTGGCTCCACTCTCGGTGCTTTTAAAAGGGCCAAATAGCTTGCATGGGAAATGGTGAGGAAGCCTAGGGTGAGGTTGGTAAACAGGAAAAGATGCACTATATAATAGTTAATGGATCATATTTAACCTCAGCATGTCAATCCATCTCTCTATCCCCCTTTATTTACAGTCTACAGTATGGAGAGAGCTAAGATATGCTCACATGCCCAACTTTTTGTCTGTGCATGCTTAAAACTGGGCTGCCAGCATAGTTTTACCCAGAATCTGTGTAGCATCTCCTCAGTCACGGAGTGACCAGTAATTAAGGTGCTCAGAGTCCCACTGCATGTTATCGCTTTTATAGTCTCCAGGGTAAGATGCTTTTTGACTGCTGGTTGTGCAGTGACCTGTGCACATCAAGCTTTTCTCTGTTTATTGGGTTGTCTTCTTTCCACCCTAATGGCCATAGGGGTCTGAGTCCAGGCTTCACCTGACCACGGCTCACAAAGCTGGGTCTCTGGAACCGACAGGCGGAACAGAAATCACATTAACCCAACTCGAACCAAAAGGAAAGCCTGCATTCTCTTGCACTATATTCTAAACAAAACAGGAGAGTCTCGCTATTTTTCCCCCTTCATCAGCAGCATGTGTCAGTTCAGCTCATTGTTGTTTACTGGTGTTTCATGAAGGCCGTCTGCCACCCACACCTCCTTCCAGAGGGCAGTCGACAGGCACCTTGCAAGGACACTGCTGGGCTGAAGATATAAAACACCCTGTAGGTGATGCCATGGCCTGACCTCTTTAGGCAGCAAATACAAATTTTGTCAAAGGGAGAATATAATTTGCTCGATTTTCTGCTAATTAACGGTTCATTTCTCTAATTCAGTGCAGTTTTTCAAACAGGTCAAACGATCTGATGGCTGTTTCCATGACCATAACGAAACTAGGGCATTGCAGTCTGGCATATCACATCCTGCCTTCAGGCATAAAGGGAAGGAATGGAAGGTGAATTAAAGCTAAATTAGTTATCATAGCACCGGCAAGATTTTTTGCTCTTGTAAAGAGTGTGGTCGAGTTTTTTTAGGTGAGCCTCCATGTCTCTCATCTTTCATCTCTGTGCGGAGCTCTGTGTCCAGAAGGCATCTAGACTCATTTCTTTTCTCCCCTTTACATTGCACCTCATCATAAACTCCCCCCACACTGACAATGCTGTGGAGAATAAATCGACCATATTTCAGCACTGATGCTCCTTGCCCATTCCCAGTCCTTCAGAGGGGAGGGCAGTAGCACTGGCAGTTTGTTGTTTTTATTTAATGTGCTCCTACTTCTATGTCATATTTTTTCTCTTTAATTGATGCCCATGCCTGTGTTGTTGCCCATTGCACCATTGAGAGGATGCTTTCTCCAAACAGGCCCTTATCTTGCTCTAATAGGCCTGGCACTCCTCTGAGGCCTTCAGCTGTGTCAGGCCACTGCTGCCTTGCTGCGCCTCCGGTTTGAAGTGTTGCCGTGTTGCCCATTAGTTCTCTCTCCAGACCTCACTATTCCCTGTGCTCATTCCTCTGCCACCTCACCCCCACCCCCACCCCCACAGCCTTCCCAGCCTTATCTTTCACCTCTGCCTCCTTTGCTCCCTGCTCTCCACTCCCCAATGTTTCATCAGCTATAATATGAGCATGCTTTCACAGTAAACATTTTTCTTCTCATTTTTCTCTGCAGTTCACTTCCGTGGGTCTGGTCGTGTCTAGGCTATATGTATTTCGGAGGTACTTAAGGCCATGTGCCACCACAAGCCCTCCCTCATGTAAGAGCTCTCATTGATCAAACCAGTGTGTGGGCTCTACGATTTTAGCCTTCATTTAATTGGCGTGACATTTGCATGTGTGATGTTTTTTATTCATTCACTGTTGGGTTGGGTTGGATCCAGTTCTTGGTAATCAAAATACCCCAAAATTGTTGAGGTATGGCGCTAACAAATCACTTACCAAGCAAAGATCAGTGTTAAAACATGCAGGTACTGTAACATTAGAAGGCTTCTCATTTAGAGATGACACTAATTGACCCTTTTACTTTTTAAAATGACTAATGTCACTGGCAGCTAGATTAAACCAGCTGGAACTAATTAATGTTAATGTTTTACCAGTTACACAGAAATCTGTTTTTTAATGTGCTCACTCTAAGCTGACTGTACTCTGACAGACAGAATTATATTATTAGTATTATATAATAATTAATAACTATTATATAATATATAATATAGTAGAATATAGATAGATGAATGAAGAGACATGCCAGTCTGTAACATAACTGATTACCAGTGAACTGGTGCATCAGTGATAAAAGTAGTTCAGGCATCAATTCAATATTTTGAGTTTATTAGACTGCAGCAAGTAGTTTATGAGAAATCTGATGTAAAAGACAGCTGTCATATCAGTGTATACAATACAGTCAATTAATTATCATTTCATATATTTTATTGGAAGCTAAAAGTTGGGGAAACTTTTTTGGTCGGTGTAATTGATTTTAATTATGTCTTTGCTTGGGCTTGGTGATTTGGATCATAACCATAGCTTTTGTTTGGCAGATTAAGAAATACCCAATATGCAGTGCAGGAAATGATTATTTGATCCCCTGCTGAATTTGTAACTTTGCTCACTTACAAAGAAGTGAGCAGTCTCTTATTGTTCTGGCAGTTTCATTTTCCTGGAGAGAGACAGAATATCAACCAAAAATAAAAAAACAAACAAACACATTACACAAAAGCCATAAATTGATTTACATGTAACTGACTAAAGTAAGTATTTGATCCTCAAGGGAAACATGTCTTAGTATTTGGTGGAGAAACCTTTGTTGGCAAGCACAGCAGTAAGATGTTTCTTGTAGTTGGTCACCAGGTTTGCACACATATCAGCAGGAATTTTGACCCACTCCAGAAATTCTCTAAACCCTTTAGGTTTTTTAGCTACTGCTTGGCAAATCAAAGCTTCAGCTTCCTCCACAGATTTTTGTTGGACTGAGGTCTGAAGACTAGCTAGGCCACTCCATGGCCTTAATGTGCTCCTTCCTTAGCCAGTTCTTTGTTGGCTTTGTGGTATGTTTTGGATCATTGTCATGGTGCAAGGCCAATCCAAGACCCATCGTCAGTGTTCTGAATGGGGGAAGGAGGTTTTTTTTGTAACCGGTCAGATGGTTTCTTTCCCTTTTTAAAAATGTACTGAAAAAATGTGTTGTCAGTCTCCACGTTGTATGTGTTGCTAACATTAAGTGCCATCAATAATTTCTCCTACTCTCACCTCGGATATCCTGTAATTTAATACAGTAAAATCCCCAATAAGTGTTCTCAGTTATCTTTGTTTTCTGTTTCTGTTATTAGACAATGTCATTTTAACACATCCAGTTAAGACTGCACTGTTAACCAGATGTTGTTTCCCAACCGTTTGCTTCATCTAAAATCTGTATTTTTGTAACTGTTACAGCTGATAATAAAATAATGATAGATATCATTTAGATGTGATTTTGATGATATTTTACATATAAATCGATCACTAAGAGAGATGTGGAGCTCATTGACATCTATGTCAGCTGCCCTGCAATAAGCTGAATGTTGCTGTCACTTGTGAACAGAGATGGTTGCTTTTTCAGACCTTGTGCTCTTGGGGCAGTACTGGCAACTCTTGTGTGGAAAGATTTGTCTAAAAAGTTGTTAGGTTTATTGCTGTTTTTTTTTTTTTTTTATAGCTAAAGGGGTCTCCAAAGTCTATACATAGAGTTAGCAAGAATGAGGACAACTAGAGAGTGAGCGGGGCCAAATCTGCTTCCAGTTGGAGGAGGATTGTGGGGGCGGGGCTGTGCAGAGATTAAGAAATGTCTCATATGTTGTTTGATTTGTATTGATATAGCTTAAAAAGTTTGTATTTTTCCTTTCCTTACAGATGGCAGAGAACTGAGAACTTGATGCAAATGATGAAAGCTAAACTTATTGATATTTGATAGAAAAGATTGGTATTTGATAAGTGGATCTGACACTGGATTTGGATCCAGTAACACTGTATCAAATCCATAGTGTGCTTCTGTTTTTATGTATTCCAGTTTCTAAAGTTTGACAGTGAAATCTATGACAGTAGACCAGTAGGCCATCTTAAAATCAGAGCCCCTGCACTGCATTGATAGATTGGCAAAGCAGTTTGTTCTACCAAATTTAACAATGATATATCATTATCACAACTTTCGGGGAAATCTATAAAATCAATAGGCCTGCCGGTGGAGCAGGATTAGTATTACTAACACGCTGAGAGAGTGTTAAAGTGCCCGAGTATGGATCTCAGTTGTGGCTTGGATCAATGGCATTTGTGGACACTAAGCTCAATAACAAGCCATCCAAGAACTGGTTAGAAGAAGAAAGAAATAGATGTGAAAAGCAAATTTGCTGGTAGAGAAGCTAATATCCTGTGTGCGCCTGGCTGAACATGAGCTGTGTAACTGCTGGCGGGTGAAGAGGGAGAAGAGGGCAAGAGAGGAATAGATCCTACTGCTGAAATGGTACAGATACAAATGTAGCTGTCATTATTGATATTCTTCCATCATTGATATTGACAGACAGGGATGAAGAATGTAAAATACATTGATCTCAAAGGGTGGGAAAGTGTATTGAGTGACACAGTTTGATTTAGCTATTGAGTGTTTTCAGAAACACAAGTGATGTTGAAGAGGTTATTGAGAAAACCGTAGAATGAATATCTTTGAGATTTTCCCTCTTTTTTTTAAGGAGTTGTTCTCCTTCAGATAAGAATAATCGCTGACATCCCTGTTTGAACGGGGCAGAGTGAGATGTAGTGCTCTGTTTGCATGGCTTGCTGCACGGTACAACAGCGAAAGGTGAGGCAGAGCTGCTGTAATTGGATCGGTTAAAGTCAAATTTCCTGTTTAGCGCCCAAGTCTTGAAACGATCACACAGAGTGCTGTTTTTATGTCTGACCACAAGGACTGTGTTCTTTCATGAAAGCAATGGCAGACCCCATGAAAATACATATTTTCCTCAACACTGCACAAGAGTAAAAGATATCTCCAGTTAGCACTCACTTTACTGAGTACTCTGCCAGTACAAAAAAAGCCAACTACACTCGGAAGGTGTTGTAGCTTTCTGATTTAATCAAACTGCAGTGATTGTAACAGATAGTGGTGTTTCACTGAGCTCCATTATATTCGTTCTAATTTTTTGTCACTACCATTTACAAACATGAGATGAGCAGAATATTGTGATCACCTTTCTGTAATCTGAAAACCCTTCTTATGAAACAACTGTCCTGGATTACATTTGATTTTACAGGTGTAGAGTATACAGTCACATGGGATGGACTTTATAGTTTCTCCTATTGAGATAATGTAAACCAATGAAATGCTGCCATAAATGATTATTATTTCTCACCTCATTTGCTGTGTTTCATTTTAGCATTTTAAACATCTACATTGTTTTTAACTCTTCAAGGCTTTTTAAATTCTGTTAATTACAGCTTATGCCAGTGTCTCCTTTTTTCATGTCTGTATCTCTGTACTCAGCAACCCCATGTGATGCATTCACTCTCAAGTCGACAAAACAGGAAATAGAGACTGTAGACTAGTAGTTCTCAAAGTTTTGATGATCTAGTGCCGGCTTAGACTGCCAAAATGTGACTGACGGCTGAATAATAAGTGCATAATACGTGAAACACAATAGTGTTTCTAATGCATCTGTTCAGAGGATAGTTTTATGTGTATTTTGCTTTGTTTTTTAAAATCATTATTAAGGTGGATGTTCTGTTTCGCGACATGTGCTGTAATGATCAATGTTAAGAGGATTTAGGCTGTTATGGTGACTAGAGCAGAAGTTCTAGCTAAAGTGAACTGTGGATGCTTGGAATACAGTAATGTTTTTTTCCCATTTGTGGCTATATAAAATATTTCCAAGGGTCAACAAACGTGACACCAGGAGACGTAATAATTAGAGGATGTTTATTGAGTAGGTTTATAGTGTGCCTGTGGTTCATTAAAAACCTACTCTACACTCCACTTAACTTAGGAAACTGACACATGATGACTTTGTACTAGTAAACTTTTTCTAAATATATTTTCATGTATGTGTGCTTTAAAAAAACATTGTCACACATATAGTTCTTATTTGCAGGTATATAGTCGGTTTTCTCCATCTACCAAGACACTTGAACAGGCAAACAGGGCATTTTCTTTCTGCCACTGAATCTGATTGCTTATGGGCTGTTGCTCTGTGATTGTACATCCAATACTTGTCGGCTCTGGCTCCAAATGTAACTGCTGGGGAAAGGTAGCATGTGAGTTGTGGTCAAACAACATCACTTCCCTAAGAACACAAGTGGGTCATCTATACAAAGGGCCAGCGATAACAGCAAGACAACAACCCAACTTATTGGTTTGGAGGAAAATACAAAGGGGAGAATGATAGATTGAGCAGAAGGGAGGAAGAGGAGAGATTGTTCTCTGAGACACAAAATAAGACCAGGTACAAAAGGGAAGGGACAAAGTAAAAGGGAGATTGTGCCAAGAGGATGATGTGTGACAAAAAGAGAAAACTAAAAAGCTGTGACGAGAGCCCGGACCACTTCTGATGGGGACAGTTTGTTTTTTGCCTCTATTTTGACAGAGATGATGGATAGGTGGAGAGAGACGCGAACAGGCCGTAATTAAACAGCCTAATGAGTTTGTGGCTCCTTTGAAGACTGTTTTTAAATGGAGTGCTGGTTTTGTGGTAGAAAATCTTCTCTTTCAGAGATGTCAAAGAAGTTTCTGACAGAGCAGTTATCACAGCATGTCAAATTGCTCCAGCTCAAGAAATAATTTGGATTTTTTTCTTTTCACAGAGTCCTGCGAAACAAAAGCACCCCCCCCACCACCACCGCCACCCCCTCCCTAATTTGCCTTGGCAGGGTCCCTCTGGGTGGGGGGTCCGCATGGACAGAGAGGGCTTTGCCAGAGGATTATAGGATGAGAGGGGGTGAGATGAGAGAGTATGTATGTGTGTGTGTTAGAGGTGTGTATATCTGTGTGTGTTGGGCATGGGGTGTGATGGTGGTGGTGGTGGGGTTGCAAGCAATTTTACCCAAAATGCTGCAATTGTCCCCAAGATTGAACAGTGCAGAGTGGTAACGCTCATTTTCCAGTCTATTCATTATCTCCTCTGTATTTACTTATCTTTGTCTCACAAGTAAAAAAAAAAAAACTGTTAAAAAGGGGCCCCTTTTATGTGAAGAGGGTTTTTAACAGGGCTTTATGCTCTGACATGGTTGAGTTAAACTAAACTGTAGATATGTTATGAAAGCAGTATGAATAGCAAATTAGTAGTTTCTGCTTTTCAGTGGTGTTATAAACTGTATTAGATCCCTGATTTCTGCAAATTACATTTCCCTGCAGTCTCGTATAATGCCTTCTTTTGGATGAAATTCTCAGTTTTGTGGTGTTAAATTAGTGCAAAGAAAATTACACCATTATTCTGGGACAGAAAAAAAATTATAGTGTTTTTTTTACAACCTGTGCCATAGTAGTTTATGATTTTATTTCTCTTTGAAACTAAATCCCCTCATAAATGATTCATTTTTGGCGAGAGATCATCTGACAAGGAATAATAAACCAGTACTAGCTGAGCCATATTTACATTCAAATAAATGCAGACAAAGGAAGTTCATATGAAAAGATATTTCTTCTGTTCTCAACACAATAAACATAGTTGTCATTGCGCCTCTCAATGACTGTCAAAGCTGATTTACAGGTTTGTTTCTCTTTGCGTCTTATACCTTGACACAACATCACTAGTGAAGATTTTTACAGCTATTACTTTTACAGTACACATTTCTCTTTGATTAAAAAAATGCGACAAAACAGTGTACTTTGCACTGTTTTAAGTCAATTTATTACAGAGCTGCTAATTACAGAGCTCACCTATTTTGTGACGACAGCGAATTATTAAAAAGTTATTTGTACAGTTGAAAAAAAATTACATCCCTGGTTTGTTATTAAATTTTAGATAATTAATTAAAGCTACTCTCACTCTTATGCAGTAAAGAAACTACAAATATGGCAGGTTCATTTTCAAACTAAAGACTTGTTAATAATTCTGTCTTAAAAAACAGAAATTGGGCTGTTGTGATGATAATATTAAATACAAATAACCCTTAAATAAATCCCTTTTGACCCCCAAATGTCTGTAGTTTCATTGATTATCACTTCCTGTGTTATCACATGGGGGGGTCGCAGCTGACTGGTAATGAACTGCAGTTTAAAAGGATGTTACATTGTGGTTAGAGTGCTGATAAAGTGGCACTGCTGCTGATACAGTGAAGTCTGTGATAGAAATAGCTTGGAGAAACATCTCCTGAGGGCACACCTACAGCTTTCAGCCACCTCTTCGGGAGGAAAAAAAAAGTCCTATAAAGAACTCTCAAACAATAAGGTTTTTTTTCTCTCCCTTCCAACTTAATTACAGATATTTCTCTGTAATAGGTGCCTGATTTGAGGTAGATAATTAGGTGGGATATTGAAGTGGGCCTCCAGGGGGCCCAGGTCTGGTAGATCAGGAGTACAAAGATGAGGGGAGACACCATCTTTTCAAATTATTCTGGGGGGCCAGTGCTCCCAAGCAGCTTATGCAGCTAAGGCTTGGTAATTAAATTATAATTTAACCTGCTGAGGGTGGAGTGGCAGGACTGGACCAGACTGGGGGTGGAATGGCACTGACAGGATTTACACTTAATGAAATAATAAAGCAACACCAACAAGGTAGCTGGCAGCGGAGAAACAGAAGCACCGCCACTTGGCTTTCTGTTTATCCACTCTTCTGCGTTGGAGGAAGGTTCAAAGCTAACGAGTGGTTCTCTCTCTCATTTTCCATTTCTCTTGTTGTTGAGTTCAAGTGAATATAGTGAGCTGCCATGTCTTTCTGTCAATATAATGTTTTAATAGTTTTATTTTTGAGTTTATTGTATATATCTGTATGTGCGTTTTGTTAATCTTAAATGCTGGCTGTTTACAAACCTGTGGATGTAAAAAACACAGTCAGCGATCACACATGTTTCTTGGATTTGTGCTGAGGACTCTATTATTTTATATTTATCCTGCTGCATTTTGCTAAGGGTTTATGTCTGTTGTTGTGCCCGGTAATTCTCTGTTGATTAATTAAAAGCTCTCTGTGGGGACCCTTAAAGTGTATATAATTAAAAACTCTCAAAATACCCACAATATAGCTGACTCTCAAGCATAAAAAAATGCAAAAAGCAAAGGCTCACTTAAGAACAGTATTAGTCCCACATAAATGAATGCTGACTGGCTGTTATTGTGTATACATTATAGTATTTGTTTTAAATACAATCCTTTTAGTGTGGGTTGTTTTGTTTAGTTTTACAGTTTTTTAAGTGATTACATTTACTTGAACGTGGAGCCCAGTGTAATTCAAGAAATTCAAGTATATTTGATCTCTATGTCTCTGACGTTTTTTCTGCAGCATCCTGATTGAGATCGTACACTATCAGACAGCCAGATAATATATTAATGCAAACTAAATTCACAGAGAAGCTAGAAAATATATGAAAGAAGAAGAAAGTGAATGAGAGAGAAAAAGGCAGGACGATTTAAAAACCAATGAGGTAGCAAGAAATATGGAATGCACCACATCTGTTTTGTGTCGCTGCATCTCTTCCTCTCATTCCCTTCTCTCTTCTTGCTCCGTCTCTGCAGCTGTTAAGATGGATGCCTCACAGCGGAGGGAAAAACCACGCAGTGTTCCTATAGCCCCGCATTGCCGCAAGCTCATTATAACCCTCCCCTCCAAAATCACTCCCACCCTTGTCTGCCCCACTCCCACCGTTCACCCAAGCCTAAATCTGCCCCCAGCCTCAGCCCGAGATCCAGCCCCAGCCAGCATGACAGACAGGCCCAGTTAACAGTCCCTGTAAGCGGGGAAAGAAAGCCAAGCATAGAGGTAAAATGACTGGACCGCAAATGACAGGTGTAGTTAAAATAGTGAGGCGCAGAAAGGCTTGAGGACAGAGAGCCGGGGCGGCACTGTAATAAGCAGGATGAAGGAGCTCAAGCATTGCCTAAGTTTTCCACTCTCTTCCACTAACATCCTTCCTGAGGCAAACAAAGGGAAAATAAGAGAAAGTTAACTTTTTCTTTTATACACTTCCTCTCTTCATTCACTTATTCCTCTCATGATAGTCCCATCTTCCGCTGCTTCTTTAAGGGACACTAATGACGCTTTATTGACATAATGCAAGATATTTCTAAAATTTAAGACTTTTAATAACACGCTGTGCAACAGGGTTACTTGAATTGTAAATGGGCGAGGAAAATCATTTTGCATGGTCCCCCGTTGGATTCATGTAGATGGACACAGGAGGGATGTGCCTTCACTGCATAACTGCATCTGTTTTCTACGCCATTCATACATTTTCCATTTTGCCTGTTTTATCGCCATCTTTCAATCAGATCCCCTGCAGACTCATTTCTAAAATAAGTCATTTTTTTTAAGCATCTCCACGCGGGGCAGCTTGAGATGGGGCGGTGAGCAGTTAATAGACTGGATGTGTGTAAACGCTAGTCAGCACATGCGGAGAACTTGGAATATGTAGAGCCGTTGACTGTTGTTTAACGCTAACCTTGTAAGCAAGATTTAGTATCTAAACAAAGCTCATCGTAATCGTTCTAAAAAATAGTGAAAATGATTAAGATTGGTTCAGTCCACACACATCCCTGCAAAAATATCTCATATATCTCAGAGTTTAATTGAGACTAAGCTGCTAATGAGCTAATTCCTCACTAAAGTTGCTTTTTGAACGTTCATGCTAAAATCATCATGCTCACAATGATGGACATAAACAAAACCTAAAGCTGAGGCTCATGTCATTAGTTTCTTTTTTTATTCTTCTTCCCCTCTCCACCAGCAGATGGCTGCACTTTCCTGTGCCTAGTTCTGCCTGAGGCATCTTCCTGTTAAATGGGAGTTTTTCTTTCCCACTGTCGCCACGTGCTCGCTCATTGTGGTGTTTTTCTTGTGTGTTTTTGTTTGTTTAATAGTGTATGGTCTGTTGCCTACAATAATAAAGCACTTTGAGGTGACAGTTGTTGCGCTATAGAAATAAAATTGAATACAACATAATGAAAAGAAACTGCAATTTTAATCTCAGCGTGTTATCAGAGTTATTAAAATTCATATAGGCACCCTCGTGGATATCTGTACCAAATTTCAATAAAAAAAACAACAAAAACCCCCCAAAACAACAGTAATAAAGACATCTCCATCTTAAACAGAAATGCCAACTTCATAGTAGCACTAAGGGAAAAGTCAAGCTTCATTCATGTCATTTGAATTCCTTGTTTGGGAGTCATGTCAGTCTGGACTACATTTAATGGCAATCAATCAAAAAGCTGTAAAGAAGTTATAACTAACAACCACAAATGTCAACCTACAGGAATATTCAGAGGCTTTATCCTTTAGGGACCATGAATGTCTGTGCAATATTTGATAGCAGTTCAACCAACTTGATGTAGTGACAAACTGACATCGCCTACACGGGTAAATCAGTAAATAAAAAAATACAGTGAGGACAGTGGATGACAGCCAGTTGTTACACACTAAGCCGCAAGTAAATATAGCATTTGTGTGATTTGGTGGATTTTCTTTATGCGTTATTTTCCCTGATTTCTCTGAGTAAATTTGTTTTGCTGTTTAAATTGGATTGTGCTCTTGCTTCTCTCCTACTGCTTTTCCTCCTCCTCCTTGCCCTCTTCAACTCTGGTTCCTCGCCCTATCTGATTTGTATTAACAGGATTATCAATGCCGCTGCCATAATTAGAAGTAATGCACTGCAATTACTGATATAGATCAGGGGGGATTAAACTTCATAATGTTGAGCTTGCTTCCAGGCAATAAATCTAATGCGTTTTGATCATATGGACTTTGTTGATATCTTCATGTCAGTATTTATAAAACACTCTGCCACTATTTCCACAAGACTTGAAGTAGCCAATAATTATTGGCTCTCAACCCACCTTAACTCTGGCAGATACTGTACAAGTGAGTAAATTAGTCTTCTTTCATGGTGGGAGCTGATTCCAGGTTGAGTTGATGCCATGGTCTTTATTGGAGTACGGTTTTTAGGATGTTTCATACGGTAGTTTATTGAGCTGTATATTTAGAGTGACGTGACAGAACAGATGGAAGAAATAGCGTGGTTAGTATTTGACATCAGCTCATAATGTCACAGCAGACCTTATAGACCAAAGTCCGCAGAGCTGTAGAATGCTAAGATCATATCCTGCTGTAATATACTACCATGTATTGCATGTCTCTTCAGACTATATAAATCTGAACCAAAACGGGGCCTTAGAAATAGATTGGGTACAGAGTATCACCATCTGGGGGCTAAATTTAACAGGTACTTGTATAGAAGATGAACATCTGTCTTTATCAGGGGTGGTTAACTCAGTACAGGAAACTCAGCACATGTAATTCATGCAATATTTAGATGAGAGGGTCAGAGTGCTCCTGTGGGGATGGAGGCAGGCTCTGTTGCGCTGACTGCATGATTGACCTGTGCCTCATCTGTGGAGAGGTGCCAGCTCTGATCTCTTTAAAGGACAAGACAGCACGCAGGAATGTCATGCTGGAACTCCTCCATCTGCCGAAGTTGCACTTTTGGCGGATAAAGCAATAACACGACTTCATATTACACACGAGAAGCTAAAGGATGCATGCATTAATGGATATAGCTGAGATACGGATTACCTGGGATTTTGATAGTGGAACTCAACTGGTAGAAAGTAAAACTAATTTAAATTACATTTGTATTTGTAACCAAATACGATGTGGTACTGGTATTTTACAAGTTTAAAGATTCCATTCCATACTGTCATAGTGTGTGAAAACCTGCTTAAAGCATTGAAAAAGAGAAAAATAGCATATGAATAGTTGGTTAACTGCAACACAAATGTGTTATAATGCTGAAGAGAAAGGGCAAAGAAGTTCGCTGAAGTCTGACGAGTATGTTGTATAGATTTCTTTTAGATGTGTCCATAGCTTTAAATGGAAGAAAATACCTGTATTGTAAATGGACTTTCAGCGCTTTTCTATTTTAATTGAACACTCAACTTGCTTTTTACTAACAAAGCTGTAGTAAAAATAGTACAAAGCACACATTCATAGAGCACTTTTTGTTAATACTATCCACACGCTCACACTTCAGTGAAGCCATCGGGTCATCTCAGGGTTTGGTGTCTTGCTTGCGGATACTAGAGGAGCCAGGGTTTGAACCACCAACCTTCCAGATAGTAGAAAACCCACTCAAGCCACAGCTGCCCAGTTAGCATATATATTAGGTGAACAATGGTTTTTGTGTAAAGGCTTTAGTCCTGGTCACAAGGACTGCAAAAATAATAGAACTGACTCAAATCTTGCCAAAACATTTAAAAAAAAATAATCATATTTTAAAACCTCAACCGGGGACTTTATGTTATTATATTTTTTATAAGTTCATTTAGCATGTGCAGCTGTTCCTGGAGAAGACCCTCTTCCTATGGCTGCTAAACCGCCACCTCCTCCAACACACTGAGATGGTCTTCACTAAGTATTTCTTGGCAACAGACCTGTCTTTTCTTAGGGGTGTCATGCTGTAGCGTCGGTCCTATGATTGCTCTGTTCAGCCCAGCAGAAGCAGAGAGAGAGGAGGGCTGAACAGAGCCGAAGTTCTCCCAGTCCTCCTCCTACACATATTATCAGGCTGAAATACACACAGAATTACTGACATGGATTCAGCCAAGACAGATAGATCGTAAAGCTGCAAACCCAATGGGTCACCTGCGTCTCTAGCTCCCCGTCTCTCTGTTTCACAATGAAAAGCAGATACAGAGTAAGAAGTACTTCAGTATTCTAAAAGTACATAAATATTTGTAATGATGATTAATCTGAGTAGTGAGAACTTATTTGATATTTTTTTTATAATCCTGACCTACCTTGTCTACCTTTCAGCCCACAGATGATCCACACATGACGATGGAAGCTTATAACAAGCTGATAAGCACATAGTCGAAACCGTTCCAATAAGCTCCCACAGAGGAGAGAAATTCCATCTTATCAAATCAGTCATCCACCCACAGATGCGCAGTGATGATACTTGAATAATAACTTTAAACAAAAAGAACAATCTCATTCATGAGATGAGCTGGCCGTTTTTGTTCCCTTCCTGCTAAGTGATCTGCCATCGTGCAACAGCAGCGCCATTCAAAATATGACATTATTTAGAAGTGAAGCCAATAACCCGTTAAGATATATGAAACACATTTGTGAAATGTTTGAGAAATTGTTGCCAGGGGGGTTGTGGCTTAATGCAGTCTCTGATGCCAGCGCAAAAGATTCATACAGAGGAGTTAAATAATTAAAATTGAAAAAGAAAAATCACAATGAAATAATTTGCAAATTTATGCTTAACTTATGGCTCTGCGATTGTGTCCATTTGAGTATATATTTATCTACGGAGAGCATACAGAGAGGAGTTTCCAATCAAGGCAAACGTGCTCCCGTGCGCGCTTCAACCGCTTGATGTGCGTTGGTCAAAAGCTGATTTGGTCGAAACAGGGTAGAGAGCAAGAACAGGGATGGTGAAAAAAAACATCAAAGATCAAAAATACAGCACAAAAAGTACAAACAGTGGCTTCAGTGGACACTTTTTATTGTTTTTCACACTCGGTTTCACTTCAGCTCTTTGTATGTTATAACTTTGCTTCTCCACCGCTGGCTGATGGACTGACAACACAAGCAAGAGTAGCCCACAGAGCAGTTGTACCACTTATTTTTGACACTGCCCCCATCTGACAAGAGATGCTCTCTGCAGGTAGAAGTTGTGTCTGTAGCTGCCCACAGACTGCCAACGTTCTGCCAATGCATTACCACCGCTGAATCATAATTTCCCCATTAGATGACACACACACACACACACACACACACACACACACACACACACACACACACACACACACACACACACAGATTTTCACATGCCATCTCCCAAGCTTTGAATTTATGTGATAAAAAAAACATTGTCCTTCATGCTCTGCAGCTGATGTCTGATATTTCATCCTCGTTATATTAAAAATTGAAACAAGTTTATGTCTCCAACAAATATAAATTAGCCATTTTCTCTGACACACACTCTGATCTAATGGGGAAATATTAAGAAAAGAGGAGAGAGATGGAGATGGAAGGAGAAAGTGAGGTGGTTATGTTATATTATATTTCCACATGTGAATTTAATATGTTTAAAGAAAACATTACGTTATCGGTTCCGAGTGGGTGCTGTTATATTTGGTTTAAAAAGGCTCATCGGAATACGTGGGAATTCAGCAGTTACTTTACCTCTCTTTACTACTGAGGAGACAAACATAACCTATTTTTCTTAATATAATATAAAGGTGCAGTCTGTCTAATTTTAACTACGCTGAATGAACGGGTAACCTCAGTATTCCTCCTGCCACCAGTTATTCTTTCCTGTAACTTTGTCGATAAACTTCTTGTAAAGCTGTTTCATCTTAGGCATTTGCTACGTTTAATTTCTGTGTCTCATTCCATCGGCGGCTCTTATGTCACTGCTCTCGTGCATCCTCGGAGTCAATCGATTACCTCCACGGGTGAGGTTGCTACTCTCATCTGACGCATTGGGTATCTATCCTTGGTTTTCTGACCCGGGCCAACCCCTTTCCTCACCGTGTGGCTCCTTCCGAACTTTGATGGCAGGTTCTGTATCTATGTCACCAGTCTGACACTGTCTGTCCTGCATCAATAAACATTTGGGGAGGGCAGATTTTTCTAGGCTGAATAATTTATAGTGCATGATTAGAAACTCTATCCTGAGTGGAGGATCTGGTTGCTTGTATGTTTGTCTAGGATCTTTACAATAAAACATGACCCAGTCTGATTAGAAAGTCCAGTGCCACACAGTTGGTTACTGTGTATGTGTGTGTATGAGAGCCAGAGAGGAGATAGAGAAATGAAATGGATATAGGGTTTATCTTTGTTCTCCATTGGATTGGGATGTCCAGATTTAGTAAGGAAAAACTCTTAATAAGGCTCTATAATTTTCTTTATACGTTTCTTTTGTGTTCTTGCAGAAAGAAACGCAAAGAGAGGAAACTGGCAATGTAGCAATGTTGCTGAGACATCCCACCCTTAATTAAAGTTAAAGGAAATTGCCAGACTGTATGGAGGAGATGTTCTGTGTGATTTAATGAATCACTGGCAGTCATATTGATTATTATTTCTTTAAAAGTAGCAACATTATAACTTCATAAAGCTATTTATCATTGTGTGACAAGTAAGTAGCACAGTTAGTAATATTTTTTTAGATCGCAGAAAGGTTACTGCTGAATATGTATTTCTCATATATTTTATAGTCTCATGTAGTTCAGCTGACTTTTTGTTTAGTTTATGTCAGGCAGTTTATTTCAGCAGCTTACTAGAGGTTTATGTAGCAGTAGCACACTTACTGACCGCGGTGCCACCAGTGAAAAGTAAAAGAAATCACACTGACAGGGAAAATGAAAACTTTAAGCCATTATCTTTATTTGAAATGTGCATCTGAACTAACAATTTGTGGTTATTTTTATGAGTCAGGCACAGTCTGAAGCCTCAATCTTTTACCATCAATGTCTGAAAGGGTAAGAAAACTAACTTTAAAAGTGATGCCTTTTTTTTCATTTCAGCACCCCATCTGTTTTACAAATTGCAGAGGAATATTCTGCATGTTCAAAATCGCAAACCTTTCAGCTTCTCGCAGTTAACAGGGGCAGATGCAAGGGATGCGTCTGGCAGGCACTTTTGTCCTTCGCTGCAGCCTGTTTCTCTTTGTGTTTCATAGGGACAACAGAGAGCGCATCATGAACTTCTCATCATACAGTAGCTAGGAGTGTGTGTTTGGGGTGGGTAAGGGGGTGTTATGTTCATTAGCACAGTCAAAATGCCTAGAGGCATAAGTAGAAGAGGAGTGAGTGAAGGAGAGTGGGGAGGGAAGGGGTGGCTTGTATGGAAATTGACCAGTGTGCTGTAACTGTTCATCTGGTGTAGGCCTTTGAAGTGAGCTGTTCAACACTGCAGCAGGCCTTGTTCTTGATAATTGCCTAAATGATCTCCATGGAGCGTGGGGTTGTGTTACAACTGAACTAATCCAGGGGCAACCCGCTGATTTGACAGAGAGCTCTTCGCTATGTCAGTCAGTCCCCCACTCCCCCACCCCACCCCCACCCCCCCTCGCCCAAACAACAGCCTATCTTCCATTCTGTTTCGTCTGTTTATTAGGCTAACACAGCAGGGGGTGTGATGCTCGTGTTGTGGATTCTGGAGACATGGGAGGTGGTATGGGACCCGGGGGTGGGGGGGAGTCCTGTTTGTTGTAGGGTTGATGGCCTCTGCTCCCCAAGCTTAGCCACACGCTTAACCCGCACTCCTTGACATCATACCCTTCGCTCGCCCCATTGATATGTAAATTAGCAGCAGCTCTGTTTGCAAATGAGGGAGGAATAATTAGTCAGGAGCACTTAGTAACAACAACAATAATACACACGTCTGATCTAGGCTGAGCTGCTCGCTCTTTGTCATTTGAGCTGCTCCTGGCAATCTTTCAATTCCCCCCACCCCCACCCCCAATTGCCAAACCAGAGACACTGGTGGGTGGTTGGGCATACACTACAGTGTTTGGCCTTTTGGAGCTTCACCAGGGTTTAGGAAGCCAGTGGAGCATGGAGGCCAAGCAGAGCCCTAGGCCAAGAGAACCAAGTGCAGAGCACAGCCTGGGTTGGAGACCTTTCTGGTATGCAGGGAGGTCAGAGCAGAGAGCAAAGCAGACAGGAAGTAATGTGCATACCCTGAGACCTGAGCTTTACAGGTCCTGAAGGAAGGAAGAGCACCGTCACTCATGCCCATGAAAAGGACCACGCTTAGATGGGGAAAATGGAAGTTCAGTTAAATTTTTAAACGAAGTACTGCGTTAATCCCGGAAAGAATGAGATCAACAGAGCGGACCATTGACTAAAAACAAAATGGCTGACAGAAAAGCCAATAGGAAGCATCTGTTTTGGAAATATGACTCTGCACACTGACTGGGAAAAATAGATTATTACGTTCAATTTACATATATTTTTGATGGTTCAAAGAGGTGGGTGTCATGTTAGTACTTCGGTGCCAGGGGTAATGAAGAGCCCCCCCTACTCCCACTGTCCTGGGACAGGCCCAGTGGCAGAGTATCAGGTAGACTGAGGTCCCATATAAAAGCGGCCCCTATGAATTATAAATCATAGGCCACTGGAGCCACAGCCTGTGGGAAACATAAGGGGGTAAGAGTGACTATATTCCTGGAACAAAGCATAACAATGGGAGGGGGTAAGGTGGAAAGGTGGTGGGATAGCATCATGCAGTAAAAGTTAAAGGA
The DNA here is from genome assembly GCF_001858045.2 of Oreochromis niloticus. Taxonomy (NCBI): domain Eukaryota; kingdom Metazoa; phylum Chordata; class Actinopteri; order Cichliformes; family Cichlidae; genus Oreochromis; species Oreochromis niloticus. Next base: position 21,613,119 of record NC_031965.2, on the reverse strand, counting down.
CACACAACTTGATGGTGTATCCCAAATAAAAGCTCTGTAATCATATTATCAGTGTCAGTCCAGTGCTCCACTTTATGCTTATGTTGATGCGGAAGGATTTCTGAACCAGCTGGACTTTTCTGGTCCTCCCGATTGGTCATTGGGTTGCAGGCCTGGTTCAGTCAGAGGTGATTGAATAGAAATATTGTTTTTTTTTTTCCTGGGGTGGGGTGGTTGGAGGGGGGGCCTACTGATGAAAGGTTGATTGATATGGTGTCAGGCGCTCTGTGATGGATTAAATTGTGTGTGCAGACGTTGTGGCCCTGGCCAGTCATGGCTGTTGCTGCCTTTTCCGCCAGCCACTGCTGCGGCAGCTTTAAGAAAATTTGATTTTCGCAGCTCAGAAACACACGGCAGACCCTTTCTCTCCGCTGCCTGACTTCCATTTAGTTTGAGAGTGCACAAGTGATTCTTTATTGGATGAAATCTGCGCCGGATTGGATAAAGTGTTAGAGCGCTGAGCCATCTATCACTATCACCGCCCCAGCTCCAGTTTCATTTTAAAAGAAAAGAATGAAAGCAGAAAAAACAGAAAGAAGAAGAAGAAAAACAGACAGCCATAGGATGTTGGAGATTTGAAAATTAACTGTGGCAAGGGAAAAAAAAGATCTATCCTCCAACCACTAAGCCTGTTTCCTCTGTTGGAGGATACCAAGCTTTTCTCTGTAGAGATGCCTCCATGACTCACTAGCCTCTCAAGCTCTCCTGTCTCATAATGTTTGCTGACCAGCTCAAACTCACACCTGTTCAAACCCTGCTTTACAGATCGACTCATTTAACCCAACTTCATCTCATAACAATTATCTTCTCTTTACTATTGTACTAATAATTTTGTTGGTGTCAGACACTGAATTATCAAAAATGTGTTTTTATTGACCATTATTAGTTTATAACTACTGAACATTACAGCTGCACTTACAGTAGCAGCAAAAAAAAGCTCCTTCATGTTGCATTGATAACATTTTGCAATCTTTGATTTTTCCTTATTGTATCATAACTAATCCCCACAGCTCGCGTAAAAATACTGGTGACATTTTGGATGCGTTTATTTACACGCTACATTGTATAAATGTTGTTTTCTTGCACCTTGCAGACTTTGATCTCATGCAAAGTTTTTCCTTTTACCAAACCAAAAGCCTTACATTTATATAAAGACCGTATTTACTAAAAGCACAGGTTTGGTATTAATTTTTAAATTAAATTTACCCCCGCAGAGGTGTGACAGACCAAACAGCAGCCTTCCAGATTCTCTGACACCCCATCGAGCCCACATGAAGAAGAGTTAGTGTAACTCATCAGTCCTGGGTCTGTCCCAGGTCATGCCAGCGTGGCTCAGTCTAGACCTGTAAATTAGTGAGACGTGTGTATTTGCTCACATCTGACCATCTCACTTCCATTCATTTTTAAAGACTATTCCTTATATATCCCCCTGTCTGTCCATTAGTGCTTTGCTGTATAAAGCACCTGGCCATGAATTTACCTCAAGGCGATGCTCGATGAGAGCTTCTCAAAGACGGAAGAGTAGAAAAAAAAAGAGCGAGCGGCAAAATTGTGAAACTCCTATGTATTTCATTTCGCCTTACATAATTCATTTTGAAATGCATCTTGGATGATGTAAATCTGTTCAGAGGCACCCTCTATTCCGAGCCTTTACCCTTAAATGTCTCTGTGGTTGGAGTGTCCTGAGGCAGTTTGGACCCACCAGCCTTCCCCACCCCCACCTTAATAAATCATTATGGAGCAGAGCCGCACTTATCAAGCTGGTCAGAGACCTCTAATGAGCGCAGGGACCACGACTCTGCACAGCCCCAGAAATATTTTATTAAGAGCACATTTAGACACACACTACTCAGGATGTATGACCACATTGGTAAGCTCCCCTTATTGCATCTGCATCATAAATAGCAGGCTTGGGAGTACAGGCTATGTGAGATGCACACATTGTTTTAGCTGCTCGCTGTGAAGCGGCTAACTCTCACTTCTTGTATGACTTGTCCACAGCCGACACTGAGTGCCCTCTACGGAGTGCTCGGATTATTTCCTGGATCCCGATGACTCCTGTGGGGGCCTTATGACCTTTGATCTTTACGCTCTACTTATGATGACCCATCAGAGAAGCGAACATACTCACAAGTCAGACATAAGTCGTCTCCTTGAATAATGGTTTTCAGGCCTCTGCTTGTTTTATGTGCAAAATTTTTAACAAAGGCAGAACTATAAAAAACACTCTGTAGGCTTCTTTCAGTCAGTCCTCAATCAAGGCAATTCATGTTAGAGTATGAACAAATAACTTTTATGTCAGTCAAATAGACATGTATACCAGGCTGAATTAATTAGTGAAGTCAGATGCTGTGCTGTTAAATTGAAATGAACCGCAGCTCTTGTTGCTTTGTTTTTAACACCACCTACCAATCTTTTTCCCTCATGTCAAACAAAACACTTCACAGAAATGCAGCTTATTTTATGCGAGGGAAATCGCTGCCTTTGAAAAAGACCATGTGCTTCTGCTCATGTATTTTCTACAAATGAATTAATGCAATTTAAACTAGCTGGTAAGGCATTTTGTGGAAAAATGAGAAAAAAGAAAAAAAGATCATATCAGAGGTTAAGGCTAGTCTCTTTGATACAGTCAGACTATCATTAAAGAAATGCTCAGGCTCTGAGCCATGAATCCACCATTCAGAAACACCTGACCCAGGATAATGGCAAGTACATTGTTAATGCATCATTTTTTTAATAAGTTCCAAAATTGCTTAGACCACTGAACAAAGTCAAAATGAGCAAGGACTCACTGACAGTAATAATAAAAGGTAAGAAAGCCTTTCTGTTACATTCCTTTTAAGTTTTCAACATCCAAGACTGAAAAAAACTAGTAAGAAAAAAAAAATCATTACCCGGTTGTTTCATCTGACTCTTTTCTTACCCAGCACAGAAACACCGGGCTGATTAAAGATGACTAAAACCTAAAACCGACCAAGCTACGTCCTTCTTCTCTTCCCCCCTCTCTACAACTTTTATTTTTAATGGAAAATCGGCCCTGAGCTCGTTTACTCAGGAACAGAGGGATATAAATGTTTTAAAATTTAACCAAAAAAGAAAAAGAAAGGCAGGAAAATGGAATGGAAGAAGGAAAGGATAGGTAATATGAGAAAGATTTTAATCTTAATAATTCATAAAGCAGTCCTTCAATCCCCCTTTTCTCTCTGCTGACTGGTGTTTGATGAAGATACAAGCTTTCTCTCTGCTGGGCTCCTGCAAAGTAAATGTTGTGTGGTGTAGATAGACCTCCGATAAGGCCAATATATGAGACACTTACCGAAGGGGAGTGGGAAAATGGCGTTACCCAGACAGGACATGAGGGAAAAGCACAGAGCAGGACTGGATCAGAAACAAGGTTAGAATGGCAGAAAAGGCCCTAAGGGAAACCAGGCAAGACAACAACTCTTGAATGCATGCTGACTTTGGCACCTATGGGTCACAGGGTTATTAAAAGAGTGGGACATGGGTACTTAAGGCTCCACAGACCCTTGTTTGTTTATATAAGAATAATTTTTTAAATCCACCGACAAAAAAAGGGGATTTGTTTATGAGACCTGGCATCTTCTTTTTAAAGCATCTGTTTATTGTAATTAGCAAGAATGTGATGTTCATAAATTTGTAAAACGAAAAACTTTCATGTCACAATATGTCCTTGAAACAGCTCTGATGTCCACAAAAAGCTATGATAATTTTTTTGTTCATTTCCTGCATGTTTTGTGCATGTTTAGTCCAGAATTCACAAAGACATTTTCAGTGGTAGGCAAGTATGAAAAAATTGTTAGGCTGCGAGTGTGTAGAGAAAGAGAACGGCAGAGACGAGGAGGAAGGAAGAGGGCTTTGCTGCTCTGAGGTACAACGCTCTGATCTCCTTTTAAGTTGTGGCCCAGCATGCTCAGCAACATAGTCAGTCAAACCTGCAGCCCCCCAGGGTTCAAGCTCTGCTCAAAGGGTTCTCCTCTCTGAGGCTCCTCTGTGTAACCACCAGGCCATGGCTCCTTTCCACCTCAGTGATCACACACACTCCCCGGCCAAGACTCGTATGTTGACACTGTGTTTGAGGAAGCATTCTGTGATAATGTCCCAGTATTGATCAGCTATCTGTGATGATAGCTGTTGGGAAAGTGACCTGAATTTAATCTAGAATGATTGCTAATGCTGGATGCTGGATAGGTGGGCCCGCCTGTGGGCCGCCAGACTCTGGGTGAGGGTGATGGGGCTAGGGTTCACCAAAGGTGAGGGGCCCATCCTTTCCCTCTGTGGTCATGAGAGTCAAGTTCAGCCAGAGGGTCTATGGGGGACCGGAGGTCTGGACGCCATGTCCATCTGGATAAATCTGCATACAAAGGCCAGCTGACTGAGACAGCCCCTCCTGGTTGGTGACAGGAGAAGATGGCTGAAGGAGACGGTTGATTTGGGAAATGTGATTTTTCTAAGCAATAGAGAACCGAAGTGCTAGCCTTTATATTTGGTAATGCAATGCAAATTGATTTTCAACATCACCATCACTGCTCATATCTCACTGGTTCAAGTTTATTTGACTTACATTATGTATGTAATGGAAGGACGCGGCCCGTAAATAATTTATTTAAAAAATGACACTAAAATAAAAAAATAAAAAAAAGACTTTAAACATTTAACTTTGAATCATAAGAAGACAGTTTAAAAAAAAGTAAGGGGCAATTTAATTTAAAAAAAAAACACATTTTAACATCCACATGTCAATTTTAAATTTCCTTCCTCTATGGTGGATCTAGATGTCATATATTTGTGTATGTATATATACATAAGCCATTCATGAGATTAGTGTGAACCTTGTCCTCCCTGAAGGTGCAAAGGCCAGGCACACTGCCGCTGCTCATATGCATCTCTTTTATTGTCTATTGTGTGTAATCACAGTCTCCTCGCTTCTCAGTGCCAGACTTTTGACCCCTTTTATTTTGCTGTCCATTTTCAGCTGCTCCGCAACATAACAGGCATTAGACTGCTGAACAGATGTGCAGGGATGGGGGGCAGTCAGTGAATGCTAATGAAGGTTCCTCAATCACCAAATTCTAAGAATGGATGGCAAAATGAGGAAAAGTAGTAAAACACACATTAAGTCCAGTTTTAGTGAAATGATGGCTTCATCTTTTTTTTAAAAAAAAAGGCTTTAGTTATAGCTGTAACCCAGATCTTACCGTGTGAGTCTCGGGCCACGTGTGCGTTTGTGTTTGTCTGTGTCATCGCGTGCACGTGTCTGTGTACGTCACTTACATGCAAGCGTGTGCATGAGCATTCTGGCTGTCCGTGCATGTGTGTATGTGTGTCCCCCAGGCTAGACAAAGCACGCTACTCCTTGGCAGTTCCCCCCTGTCACCGCAGAGGCCTCAGCGTGTGTGAGTGCAAGTGTGTGATCAATCTCACGTGGACCAGTCGTGGTGTCAGGGCAGCAGTGGATCTGACTCTCACTCACCCCTCTATCTCTCTCTCTCTCTCTGTCTCCCTCTCCCTCTCATCTCTCCCCCTGTCCCATTTCTCTTCCTCTTTCTCTCTTGCTCCTATCCATCCTTTTCTTTGACTGTGGGACAGTAGGAATGCTGGGTCAGAAGCAAGCCTATAGAGCACCCATCTATCCAAGAGGATAATTAATGCATGCCAAGTTGGACGACTGATCCCGCCAGCAGACTACTCCAAACAGGTACCTATGCCTTCCTCCTCTGTGGAGCTGCCCTGCTCTGTCTCACTTTGTCACCTGATCTTTGCTGACTGACTGATTTGCTGACTAGCACTCACTCATGCTTCCTCTTTCTCACACTGTCTCTCTCCCGCCCTCTCTCTCTCTCCTCACTCTTTCACTCTCTCTCTCTCTCACTTTCTCTCTCACACACACACACACACAAACACACATACTGTACGCAAGGCAATACTCGAGTGCATGCAGTCACATTACCGAGTAACTTTTAATAGTGTTTGCTCGAATTAGAATGGCTCGGTTTTTGCTCCACAATGTGTGGGTTTGCAGGTTTACAGGTGTAGAGTTAGAGAGACACATTTTCTGCTCTGAGGTGGCAAATGTCATGTTTTTGAAGTTGAAGTGGGTTGTCTTTACTGCTCTGGGCTGTACTAGGTGCTTCTACACCTCTGATCGCCTCTGATCGACTTTCACAAAGGTTACAGCTTCTCTCTTTTCTGTGATTTTGTGTATTTGATGTGTTACTCCTTGCTGAGTTAAAAAAAAAAGCACAATATGTGGCAAACTGTGATAATTCTCAAGCATATAAGTCTGCTTTGCAACATTGTTCCTTCTTTACACCCAAATGCAGGGCTCCTAAAAATTATTATAAGAATAATAAACAGTAAAAAGAAGGAAAGAAGATATTAATTTAAATTGTCTTGAAGGTAGTAATGGTTTTTAAACTTTAAGTTGCAATATGAGTAGTGCATTTGTTAGTTTTCCAAATGACTGTATGGTTTGTTCTCTTTCTATTTACTACCAAACTAAACAATATGCATTAAATTCACATGACCTGGTAAAAGGATAATTAAAACCTTTAGCCACTGCAAAGTTTCTTTTTTTGTTTTGAGTTTCCCCTCGTCCCATTAGTCAGATTGACAGGATAGATCAACTTTCGAAGTCCTGTAGGCATGTAGGCAAACAGCTACTTCACAGATGTGAGGAAAGAGGAAAAGGTGTTTCCTGTAAATGTCACTCTCATTTTTAGATGAAGAGAGATTTTTCTAAAGGGTCAGCATAAGAATTTATGGTAGGCACTGCTCTGGGACTTTTCAGAGGGGGTTAATTTGGAGACTATGTGCCAAGGCTTTCAGCGGTCTCTTTTTTTCTTTTTTCTTTTTTTCCAAAAACAAAAAAACAACAACAACAAAACCCCCAAAAAGCTGCCATCAAAAGCTGTTTGGTGTTGTATTGTAATATGTCTTAAATATGTTAGCATTCCATTTATTAGATGACACTAGGTAACCCATTTAGAAGTTGTTTTAAACTTAATTTACACGTACATCCACCAGTCCAAAAGGTTAATGGCTGACAAATTAACCCCTGCAGCATTATCTTACAAATGGCCTGCAGCATATGATAACCTATAATCAATATCACCAATTATATGTCAGGCAGAGGCTATTGGCTGTGACCTGTCTCTCATGAAGAGACTTTCTGAGGAAACAGGATCTCCTCCACTATGTAGATGCAGGATATCTCACATGCTGATGTCATTAGAGACACCTGGGACCACCTATCATCCACTGGCTGCATCTATTCATCTGATTTTGTTGCTTCATAACCTTCCACTCTGCTTTTTTTTTCTCTTCTCCTCCACTTCATCTTTGTATCCTCTGCATCTTCTTACTCTTGTCCTCTTCCTTCCTTTCATTTTCTCTCCATCTCTCGTTTTAAATAAATGTGGTCATCTTCAAAAACATAGTCTCAAATGTTTAGACACACGTTTCCTTGTGACTGCCACTTGGCAAAAAACACATAACAAAATCTTTTCTGACCAGATAACATTGTTTAATTTCTCATAATACCTAAAACATTTTGCTGCTCAAATTAAATTGCTGCTTATATAATCCTTGAGTTGAATGTGCCTTTATTAATAAAGCATTTTCACCCAAAGAATAAATAACCAATTTTATTTAAATGGACTGGAAATCAGAAAAACTGAATTTTTCCTCACTGCATCTTTTTTTTTTTCAAAATGATTTGACTCTGGAGAAACCACAAACCTGGCCTCACACATACAAATCACTACTTGAATCTGAACACCTGAGCTTCTCTTTACAGTTAATATTAAATGATTTTGTTTGTTCTTAAGTTGAGATAAAGAAAGTGTTAATGACAGTTTTTTTTTTTTTTTTTTTAACAGGCCATTCAACAACTCCAAAGGTGAAATTAAAATTACGTAATTGGCAATAAATAAAGAAATAAGCACGATTAAAAAACATGCCAGGTAACCAATTATGACTCAGTAATGCTTTTTAGATAACTGTCGGCCTTTTGCTAAACATGGGCACCTGAAGGTTTAATAAAGTCAAGCTGCTTCCAAATTAGAAGTATTACAACCACTGTAATGATATAGCTTGCACTATTATTATTTTTCGCTATTTTGCCCCAAATCACAGGATACAGTATCAAAAAAAGTGTGTGACTGAAGCTTTTTTGTTTAGTTTTAATGACGAGGGGAAAAAAAATCTAATTGGGTGGCCTCGTCACAAACTTTAAAAATTAAAGGTGACTGATTCTCAGTGTCCGTCGTGGTCTAAACGATTTAAATGGAAAATTATATATTTATGAAGTAGGCGACCCACCTTAAATTCGATATTTCTAAAGTCTTACATTTCGTGGAGATCCATTTAAAATGGTCTACAACTCTTTATGTATTTGAATAATAAAAATAATAATAATAATAATAATGATACAAATAATAATAATAAACAAAAAAGACATGTTGTTTATTTATTTGGTGCTGGAACATTCGGGCAGACAGGCAGGCATGTAGACAGCAGGCGCTTCTGTCTGCGTCCGCGCTGCTCCCGTAATGGTCACTGGCTTCAGAGACCTTGAACTTCACCGGAGCTGCTTGGGGGTTCAAATGCGGGGGGGCAGCTGAGAGCCATATGCCTTCAAGTGACTGCTGTTACACCCAGCGCAGGGGTGAGTAATGCTCACCGACTCTTACAGGGAGGACAAATACCCACTGGTTCTCTGACGCCTGAATATTTCTCTAAAATATATATAATCCTTCATATTTGCGTATCTGCGTTTGTTCAATTTTTGACACAAATCTCGCGATTATGAATTTCCCGTGCTCCACACTGGCCTGCGTGTCACTGCTCTGCCGGCTTACAGCGTTAATTTTGATCAAGAAATGAAACCTGAAATTGATTAAAATTTTATATTCAGGAAGGTATATATTTCTTAAATTTCCGCGATAAAGGCCTTATGAATGTTGAACCTTTGAATAGCAGCATGCAGATGGGCCTATAAAATATTCAGCCAAGAGAAAGGTAAGTGATGTGTAGAGTTCAAAACAAAAAAAGGGAGGGGGTCAACTTAGGGTGGGTTTAGCCCCCTCACACTGCAGCCACCCGTTACCCTCACTCACGCTCTTTCTGCTGTCCAGAGCTGCTTTAAATTTCGGCCCATCTTTGGATACAGAGGGTGGGGTTGTGGCTTACTGGAAACCAGCATAAATAGAAGGCAAGCAAATAACTGTGAGGCCTACTCGACTCTAAATGTCTTGGTGATGGCCCTGCTACATTCATCATCCTCTTTTGTTTTTTCTTTGTTTCTTTCTTTTTTCTTTTCCTTTCTTTTTTTTACCCACAAAACGGGCTATTTTGTTTCATAAATGTTAATTGATTAATGATCAAACATTCTCGCCAGTAGATCCGTTTACATCCTGCATTGATGTTTCAGGTTTCTATTTTTATTGCACATCAGTTTGGGCTATGTAAGACTACAGGCCCTATCCTCTACACGATATGTCAGTTCTTGCAGTATATGATGTCATGTTTGAAATCCCTTTGGTCTTTGAATGACTGAAAGTAACTCTTAATAACGGAGGCTAAATAAACACTATTATTTCGCTGTTGTGGGGAAAGAGATGGGGCTGACACCGAGGTTGAAGATAAATAAATGATGTTTAGATTTGAATCTTGAAAACAAACTCAGGTAGATGAAACGCTTGATTGTGGCAGGTCCCAATACTACTCGTTTGCCTGCTCGGAAAAAAAAGGCCAAGGTTTATTATCCATATTTTCTACCGCTGTTTAGACTTTGATAAATAATGAAAAAAACAAAGTTTTGGGGGGGTTTTTGTCCTGAGACTGATAAAACGATTTGGCAAAGATTAAACAGCAGGCCCTACTCTGATTTAAATTACACTGAAGTCAGGTTTATATTATAAATAACCGAGTTTTAAGAAAAAAATTTGGACTATTTATATCGCTCTTTTCACAATTAAAATCACAATTTAAAAAATTGTTTTTGCTACTCACAATAGCAACAACAACAAAACAAGAACAAATTAAAGAAAACTTAAATATATATATATATATATATATATATTTACGAAAAGGCTTAAAAAACAACATGTTGAGTACAAGATTGGCCCTAATTGGTGTACTCATGCTAACAAGTGTCCTATTAGAATATAATGAATATTAAATAGACGGAATAAACTTGTCAGATTCAATTGGATCACTCGCCAAATTCCTCAACAGTTGGCCCGCGAGGCAATTAATACAAGCTATTACCCCGCGATAAGGCCTAATTAGCCCCGATTAGTGTAGAAGGGGAGGGTGGGGGGCGCTAATTGAAAAATCCTTCAGAAAAGGGAGGTTGTGTATTGTAGGCACGAGCTCCTTAAGCAGCTCTCAGTGGTAAATACCATTCACATTCAAATGAGAGTGACAAACTTTGGCACAGAAACAAGCACACGTCCGCCTCCCGGCCTCAGCCTTTTTTTTTTAAAGCGCTCCGCCTTTTGTTAACCTGACACGTGCTTAGAGGAGCGTGATATGGTTAATTCTGTAGGAGGATGGCACCGTGCCCGACAGCCCGGAAAAGAAACCCGACCACATACATTAAAAAAAAAAAAAGAAAGAAAGAAAGAAAAGAAACAATAAAAAAAAAAACAATAATTAAAATGATCTCTCTTTTTTTGGCCTCTGCTTTCACCTTACATTAAAATGTAAAGCTCCCAGAGACATGCGCACACAGCCAAGCGCGCACACAGCAGCCAACAAAAGCACAGTAGAAGAATAATCTTCGTTGAAATAAAAAGGGGGAGTGTGTGTGTGTGTGTGTGTGTGTGTGTGTATGTGTTAAGAATGGACTTCAAATGCGTTTAAGCTACAGTATAGAGAGCAGAGCCTTGCACCTGTCTCCCTCTCGCTGGAGATTTGCACCCCTCCTGCTGCCGGCATTGAACAGTCGTGTGTGTCTGAGTGTGCGTGTGTGTGACCAGCCATGCATGTCATATTTTTCGACCGAGACACACGCACTCGCACATCCAAACGACGCCTTTCCTGCGGCATTTGTCTCTTTCTTGCGCATTACAGTGAATATGTGACCTAAATAACCATTTTATTGTCTGTTCCTCCTTTTAGGCTTCTCATAAGAACAATCCGTAATATTGCACGTTTTGTCGTATCCTCCCTCCTTCTCCATGGTATAGTTTTCTTTGATGAGTGTAATATTAACATGATAAGGAGATGTCAATGAAAAGCTCTCTACCTGACTGAGCAGACGGCTCTGTGATATACTGGGTCTAATGTAATATTAATGCATGCAGGGCTTGTTTCTTATCAGGAAAGATCTCTCCAAAATTGTCCTCCACAGGGACCCACTTAAAGAGTGAAGCCCACATAATAGAAATGATCACTCTTTTTTAGCCTGCATCTGAAAGATATCACTCCACTTTATGCAGTTTGTGACACGAATGTTAAAGTCTTAGTTTATTTACCATTTGCATATGTATATGTTTTTAGTTCATTCATACACATTATTTTTGTTAAATGTACAGTTTTAAGTTTGATCATCTCCCATTAAACATTTTTTTAATAATAATCGCCATTAAAATAAATTAATTCAATTAAAATTTCATATTTTTTATAAATATTTAGGCTCTGGGGCTGAGAATATTCTGAGATCAAAATGAAAATGATTATTGTAAAATTGGAATCATGCTAAGTCACTAAATGAAAGTACTTACATTTGAAATTAGATTGTACTTTTACTGCTATCATCATAATTAATCTGGAATTCACTGGTAATTTCTCATATTAATTGCAAAGGTATTTCCATTTTCCTCTGTTTATTATATTTATATGCATATGCATATTAATTTATAATATCTTAATGGTTGTCTGGGAGTTGCTACAAAAAAACAGAAATAATTTTTGTGCATGGTGCCGAATAAGTGTTGACTTCAGCTTAGGTCACTTGAGTTGTATTTAAATGAAAAAATGTTGTCACTTTTAGGTATTGATTGTGGGATTGCAAAGATGTAAGTAAAATTGAGTGTTGATGTGCCTCGTCTGGGCTGTTCCCTGTTAACAGAGAGCACCCAAGGATAATGAGGCATAATGCTGCCTGAGACGGGGCCTCCTGCTGAATAAATCCCAAATTATACCCCAAACCTAAAGTGAACATTCTCCTGGGGGCTGCAAGGTCAAGTCCACGACCTTTAACCCCAGAGAGTCTGGGTCTGGAGAGGAGGTGAGGCAAGAGACTGAACATAGCTGCTGCTGCTGCTGCTGCTGCTGATGATGATGATGGCAAGGGAAGTGCCTAGGACCTGGTTGTTGTCTGTCTCTGCAGCCTGCTGTCCTCAGCCCTGCTCCTCCCGGCTTGATTTTAGCCAACACTCCATCTATTATTTAGGAGACTTATTAAAAGTTATTTCAGAGCCATCAGGTCCTGCCAGATGACCTGAGAAAGAGGCCCTCCTGAGTGGCCAGACAGACTGGATAATCCAAATGGACACAGTGGAACTGCTAAAACACATAGACTGAAAACAAACAGAAAACAGAGCCTGCATTATTAAGAGGTGCATCCACTATAGGCAAAATAAGAGCTTTTCAATATTTCACAAGCACAATCTCAAGTATAGAAGAATGTTTAATTAAAGCCAAGTTTTGCAGTAAGATGGAAGGAAGTAGATGGCGTGAAGCATGAAAAGCATAAAAACCCAGTTTCAGCAATGTACAAAACTTTACTAAATATCTTCTGAATTATGTGAGCAAAATCATTTTTAAATTCTTAAATTTGTTTCAAAAAACAGAGCAAACCAAAAAAACTTAAGCAAGCCCTGTTTTAAAATTTTGAGGTTTTGATGAAATGAAGCGGAAACTAACAGACATTTGAACCACAGAAATTCACAAAAATAGGGCTGTAATCATTACAATATTTTAAATGTAAATTGTTTTCATTTGTTAAGTAAATTGCAAATGCACCTTATTTTCTGGGAGTATTTAAATACTACAGCAGCAAACAAGAAAATCCAACACAAGAGGATTTTGTTTCAAATCCCTTTTTAAATTGTATTCGAATTCTACAGCCAATAAAAGCCGGACCATATTCAAACATGTAGGCTCAGGAGGCCGACTTAACCTATGGCTTGACACAGCTTTTGTGTCATTCTGTGCTTAGTTTTGAATATTCATATCTTTGTCGTAGAAGCGTGACATAACCTTTTTCCACCTAATGAGATGTGCGCACATGCACTTCCCATCTGTGTCCAGAGAGGGCAGGGCTATCATGGAGAGGTGGGGGTGGGGGGTGATTGGGGTTGGGGGTGAAAGGCGTACAGAGCAGGAGCTGGCCGAGGCGGAAAGGTCAGGAGAGGCAGGAGACAGGCGGGCTGGCCGACTACTAAAGCTTTGAACCTAACAGATGGTGAAGGTTAGGTGACGTCCCCTCGCCTGGCCTTTCCCCAGTAATTGAGGATAATTTGAGCACCAAAGAGAGCAGGCCTGTCCACTGTCAGGCCCAGAGAGGAGAGACGAGGTTAATATGAAAATGATTTTGCATTATGGTTGGCTTTGTGAGGCTGGGCGCAATCCTAATCCTGGCCTGAGGCAGCAGGAATGAAGAAGTGTCACCCTGGGTCCAGGCGCCACGCCATGCACATGAATACATCTCCAACCCATGGCCCTGTGCCCCCCATTAACCAGCACTCTGCCAGGACCGATTACACACTCCCACTCAGGAGCCAGGCTTTGGGGGCATTTTAGGGAGGCTTGGGAGTGAACTGACATCACCTCTTATCCCATAAGAACAAAAGAGGTACAGAAAGGCCATGTGATATCAATGGGGATTTTTCACCTCTCACCTTACTGTAGCTGAGCACATCATTGCCTCTTTGCAACTTAACTCGAAACATTTGGAGTTGTTGAAATTTTATGAAGAAACACTGCAAGCGATGTTTAAATGTTACATCTTGTCTAATCGTTTATGTTTCCTTAGACTGGGACACATTTTTAGAAAAACTTTGCACCTTTACTACACTGACCAGACCTACATCCACAGGACGAGCTCGTAAAACTTCCCAAATGTGAGGCCAGTATATTAAGAAAGTTGCCTATTGGTGCAATGAAGTCATTTATAACTATTGATATAATAGTCAAACTGGGCATGTTAACCCGAACAGCCTTGGAGGGAGTTTCTGGGAAAATGGAGGTGCCCTAGGGACCCACTCATAAGCTCAAGTAAGACTCAGTAGATAGATGTAATTTAAAATGTATGCCTGGGCCCTTCCACTACACACACACACACAGACACACACACACACACACATACATATATATATATATGTATATAGTTAAAATCACTACATAAGGAGGTAGGTGAATTAAGATTATGATTTTTCAAGGACTTGCGGAAGCTATTGAAGACAAAATAACACACTCAAAAATATTTACCCTGTCAACTGTGGAATCCTACATTTTAGCAGGTCTGCCACAGTGAGACCCAAAGTTTCAAGTTTTTTTTAAAGATGTAAATATTTCAATGAGCATTATCATAAATGTATAAAGTTTATCCATAATGACCACTTTAATCAGATGATTTCCCATCTGTATAGTTTGCTTGTCCATTGCTCACCATTTTGTTCTTATGATCTGCTCCTGCTGTATTTATTTCATTTTTTAAATTCACAATATGACAAGTGCCCAGTAATCTCTTCACACGTTTGTGTGGATACACACAGCTCTTTGTGTGTCTGTGAGTAGCTGCGTGTGCTGTTGAGCTGGGTGGCCCGTGGGCTCCCTCAGGTGTAGTCCAGATGAAGGGGTCTTTACCGGGGCGTCCCTGCTGCTGTGCCCTCTGCTTGTCTACCTTGCTCCCTGGGAGCAGCACGCTTTAAACCTCCTCGGCTTGTGACCTCCTCCTCCAGCATGGCCTGTCTGAGCAGTAAAGGGACTCTCCCCGCCCTGGAGGATAGTCCCTGGCTGTAACTGCAGTCCCCATCTTTCTTTCGTGTTTGCCCTCCTTGTTCACAGGAGCCCCTGCTGAAGTTCATGTTCATGTAGAGAATGTAGCTAAATAATAACTTAGTGGCTCTACTTACACCACTGATTTTGTTAATTGTCTGAAAGATGGAGCAAAAGGAGGGGGGTTATCTTCCCTCTGTGGATTGGTCAGTTGTCAGGTCAGCTGTTCTCTCAGAGGAAAAATGCTGAATAAAAACTGCATGCTGCTTCCCTAAACAATGAGAGAAGCAGCTGTTTTACGAAGCTATTAGGCCATTTTCTTTTCACTGGCAACAAAGAGATGCAAACACAGGCTTACACACACTTCGAATATGACTGAATTTTTCTCTTATTTTACAGTTTACATGTCGCTAAATCACATGAATGAAATATTTTAATCTGATTCCTCACCAGGGGTCTGTGTCTTGTTTTTTTGTAGTGGGAGATATTGTTTTGCATGTGTTTTCTATTTTACAAGTGCAGAGTAGAGATCTGTGAGGAACCGGTGGCACGACAGGGCTTTCTATAATATTACTTTCTGATTATTTCACCTTTTTTTTTTTTTTTGCTTCAATTGGAAAAACAACATTCATCATTCTTTTGACCTATAAGATCATGGCAGAAAGTATGTCTTTGAAAGGTAAAACAAAAAATCCACTTTTAAATAAGATCAATTGTAAACAAACCTGGGGCAACCCTTTGAAAAGCCCCGCCAAGAGATTTACCTCACCCTGTGGCAAATAATATTTCTTGAACTGGGCTTAAATTTCAAGTGCCTTGGGTTTATAAGAACCTGGAACAAAAGAAAGCCAGTCTCTGAACAGCAAATATTATCTGCTGGTTGGGCAAGATGTCAAGATTGCCTTTTTGTTGTCTCAAATACAGGGCCAGATCTAGTGTCTAGCAAATCCCAGAATAAACCTCAGAATAGGCTCCTGTTTACTAGAATTTAGTAGGATTGCTGTAAAACCACATCTGCATTTACAGTTTGATTTAGTCCTTATCTGTGTAATGAATTTTCACAAGTTGCCTTCTTCTGGGATTTCTTCAAGTTTCTTTTTAACCGCTTCCCTTGCTTGTTGAAATATGTGTTAATTCACAGTAAAAACAGCATTCAATCAACATCTGTTTTTTTCTCAGCCATCAAAATGTTTGTTCAAACTTTATTAGATTTGACTGCAATTTTAGGCTCTGAGTAATTCTGGATAACATTAGAATAACTATATTTTTTATGTTTCCACTTATGATATGCAATATAATTTATAAGATGATTGAGTGTGGAAAAAAGAAAAGGTGCTGGCTCGCTATATAATAGCTATCTTTCAGGATGATAAACATTGCAATAACTATTTACTGTTCCTTGGTAATAACAGTACTGGGAAACCAAGTAATGTCCTGTTCCCTTGATCAGTCTCATCGAGTCATGATGAAAGCATATGGGAATTTGCTATAGGGGCCTGGTGTGACATCCATTACTCCTTAATATCCTGTAATATTTCCACTCTCCTCACTCCTTTCCCCCAAACTTCCCATCACTGCAAATATAACACCCCACCTCAGCACAAACATTCCCTCTCTGTCCTTAATGCTGTGACTGATTTTGTCTTTTGTTTGTTTATGATATTAAAAAAAAAAAGTGAACACATCAGAAAGAAATGGCTAAGTAATCATAAAAGAAAGCTGCTGCTGCACCGCTGAGTCACTTTTCTTTTAATTGGATACAGCTTTTCAGTGAACTTCACAGGCTGGGTAAAGGGAGGAACGGTACTGTCTGTAATTTCGTTTTACTTTGTAGTGAGCCCTTGTCAGAGCCAAATAAACGTAGTGCAGCTCACCGACCGGGCAACCTTTCTTACAAACCATTGCAACCCAGCAAGAGAGCCTTCTCTGTCATCTGATGTTCCACTCTACTTAAAACAGAGCTGGGGGGTTAGAGTGTGGGGTGCAGGGAGAAAAAAAAAAGAAGAAGAGAGAAGCCATGGCCCCGCTATCATCATTTTATTTTGATTTTTTTCATCCCATTCTTTAATCCCTCTGATGAAGTCTGGACAGGCAGAGGCATGCTCTCGCAGACAGCAATTTCACTTCACCATATGCGCCTCACACATGGCAGGGAGGAGAGGGGTCTGTCGGCAGCACAGCCAGGAGAAAGAAGAGAGGAAGAAAATTCATGACATGAAATCCAGAACGGGCAGCAGTCGGGTGCATTGATACCCCGTGATGTTTCGTCTGCAGCATCCACTTAATGCTCCTTTAGAAACGCGCCTGTCATGCATGCACCCTTGCAAAAACACATTAAATGAGGCATGCCACAAATGATACTTTGGCCCATCGCAAATTAATAACACATATGCAGGTAAACATATGAGCCAGGTACTCACACAGAAGGAGCCAGGTACCCACACAAAATGGTGGTGAGCTCAGTGCTGCTTTGCCCCTCCCTGCGCTGAGGATGTGGTGCCGACACCCCGATCACATGATTAGAGAGGATGGAAAAAGGCTGCGTGTCTACTGTGGTTGCCTTCAGACTTCCCTGGTTTGTTCGCTCGCCTGTAGGAGATGCCTTTACTACACAGTAGGCAAGCATCGGTTAAACGCAGGGCAGCAAACAGAGGGTTAGATTACACGTATTTTATGATATGACCAAAAAACAACAACTTATATTTTGAATACATTTGTTTCTGCATGCATGCCCTTAAGCACTACAACATTTATATGGATATCAAAAACAACAGCATCAACAAAAATAGATGCATGTCATTGTAAAGGGGACAGGAAGGGGAAAGGGAATAGGTGGAGGGGGGCTAAAATAATTAAATTTGGGTCAATAGACCTTGCCCAGTTACATATAAAGGGAGATCCATAATCCTGCTTGTTCCCTGCATTTCCAGCACACTCTGTGCTGAGCAAGCAGGTTGCTCCTTAAATCTCACACTTACTTCCTATATACATAATATATCCATCTCATATCCTCTAGACCTGTTTACTCCCCCGGTGAAATATGTGTACATCCCAGATGGGATACATTGCTTTCGTTCTTCGTAAGGTGGATAGAGGGAGCAAGCACTGGGTTACACCAAAGCTCTGATTGGGTAATATGTAATTAAGGCTGCGTTTGGCAGCTTTCGATTTTAGGTGAGAATTGAAGGGGAATTAGAGTGGCTGTGTCTATTACTAAGCTCAACTGAGAGCTCGGGAAGCTCAGTGTCCTCTTATAGACTCCTCCGCAGTAGGCCGGTCGGGCTTGCTGACATTGAGATGCTGTTGAAATGACCCGGTATCTTTAGAGAACGTCGCCGGCTCTGCAGGGACAGAAAACAAAATAGAGGCAATTTACCTGTTTGATGATGATCGATGATGACACTTTGCTTTGATTAAAAGGTTTTCGCTCATTTTGAAACAAACGTCTTAGCACAAGGGTTTCCATCTGGTCCCATCCAAGATACCACCGTGAAGCATTTTTCACAGCAACACATCAGTGTCACTGCGTCCATGCCGAGTTGGACAGTAGCTTCAGTGAATCGCTTTAAATGTATTTTAAATGGCAATAATGAGTCCTGCTGAGTGATTGATGTTGTCAGCAAATAGAGTATACCTAGGCAACCCTGGGCCCAGCAGGTGTAGATCAGCAGTACATTACGCAGACAGGAGAAATGTGGCACGCATGTGTTGGTGTCTGAGAGAAGAAAACATATATCAGCCGTCCCTCGGCAGAGGCAATGCATGTACTGTAGCCACTGGTTGTGTGGTAAGAGCTTCGCCCAGGAGGATCTGTATAATGCTCTTCATTTGCTGGAGGGAAAACTGAGACATCCTGAGATATTGACCCAACTATTGACATCATTTGATGGTTTCTTTCAAGCATATTGTTAGGCTGCCAAGGAAAGAGAGTGAGAGTGTCTAGGGGGTGATCTCTTTGTCATCAGGGCCGCATGTGTGTAATGTACTACATGCATATTCAAGCTACTGTTGTTTAGAAAAAAGTAATCCCTCATCCTGGCCCGTGCAGCTTAGCCTTCCTCTTTTTCAAGTTTTTAAATCAAAGAATGGCTCCAGCTCGCTAATGCTTCTCATGCCTGTCAGTGTGTGTATGTATCTGCAGGTCTAATTAAGTAAATGTGTTAAAAATTAATTGTAACTTTTGGATAATCACAGTGAAATTCATCATTCATCATTAAACTGTAATTTGTTCCTGTTGAAAATTTAAATATTTTAGTCACCATTTGGTAATTACCCTAATTCACTGAGAGACTGTTACTGTGTCCAGTCAGCGTTTGGTCTGTGGAGGCTGCCCTTGACTTTGAGCCGTTCCCAGGCTCCTAAGGGCTGCAAGGGGCTCCAAGGGGACAGCTTTGTGTGACGCACAGAGAGCAGATGTTCCTCTGCATTTGTTGTGACCAGTTTGGGATGCTTTCTCTGTCCAGACATGACCTCCGACCCTTTAGGTTGATTAGCATGCTCCCGCAGTAGGGGTTGAAAAACAAATCTCTCGTAATCACAGCAGCTTTGCATTTAAGATGGGAGGAAAATCTGTTTTCAGCGAAGGATCTTTTTTCAGTTCAATGCATTAAACTGATAAGCTGCTATATGTGATTTTTTTTTTTTATTCAAGAAATTTGTTTAGTGCTACTTTAGTTATCTAATCGAAATCTGGAAAAAGCTTAGCACAGTGTCTTATTTTAATAAAAAAATGCATTTTTCTTCCTTACTATTTAAAGGCCTTTGCCTTTGGAATATTTTCTTTTAGGCATAATACCTCTGAATTTTGTGTATGATTGTATTTTTCTATGTTTTCTTTCTTTATCCCTTCTTTCTTGCTTTTCTACACAGATACAATAAACTACATTAAATGAGAATTTTTATAACATGGATATAGTAGATGGACTTTATGCTGTATAGTTATATTTAAAAAATGACACTTAAGCTACAAACACTCTTAGGCTAACAAAAGTTCAGCTTCAAGTTTAAGCGTTACAGTTTTTCTTTTTCCTTTTTTTCCCCGTGATGTTGTGTTTGTGTGTACCGCTTTCACTGTATGCAAGGTTTCTGAGAACTCATACGTGCGAAGATGGAGCTCAAGCAATGCATCCCAGCTGAACTGGGAATATATTCCACTTGTCTTAAATAGTTAGGTCATGAATTCACCTGGCATGGCACCTCTATCTCTCAAATAGGGGTCCTATCTTCTGCTTTTCCTTCCGCTCACTATGTATCATGCAGCGCTGGGATGTTGTGAAGCTGCTCCCCACTGACCACCTTAAGGCCCCCGGGCTTTCTGTGGGGAATGAGCTGACTTGCTGACCACTTCAATAAAATTCAATCATGGGTATCATTCACAATTCTTGTAACTATGTTCAGACTTTATAATGTGACAGGCTCTGTCAAAATCTAGATTATTGGAATAGAAGTTAAAGCAAAATTTTCCTCCAATGGATCATTTGTGGGTGGGGCAAATGCTGTTACTGAAAGGTGTGCTGAAAGGGAAGAGGGAAATGGGAAGACTTTCAGAATATTGATTCTTGTTAAACAAGGAAAGTTAACTTTTCTTGAGTTTATCAAACTAAATGCAGCGTGAACAGGTATGCAGGACACTAACGGTTCAGTGTGTCTGACAGGATGTTTGTAGGTATCAGTGTTGAGTTTGATGCTTACAAATGATTACCCTCTTTTTTTAAAAAATATATATTTTAGATGGGGTTTTTTAGGTCTCTGTTATTCCATGTGGAAAATAGCAATTTTGCCACATTGGATAATACAAAGTCTTTATTAAGAAGAAAAAGCAAAAACTAATATCCCTTTAAAATTATCAGTGATGCAGTGAAATTACTCATTGTAAAGCTTTAATTTCACAATGAAAAAATGGAATTTTGATATGAATGCAAGCCTCATAGTCATAATCACTGTTCTGAAAAAGAAAGGCCTTGCACCGCTCTGTTATTCTGATCAATTAAATTTAATAATCTATTTTACATCCTGACTAAAATCTCGTATGACTCAGTTCTGCTTGCTAAAAACTAAATGCCGGCTGATTCATGCTTTACAAGTTTTGATTGACAAAATGATGAAAATAGGATTGGTCTGTAGAGAAAAGCAGCTTCGTGGGGCTGAGCTTTGGTGGCTTTTTATTGTCCCTCCCTTCTGAGACATGCTGCACAGACTCAGGTTTATTTGACCTCAGCCACATTGTTGACTTTTTCAAGGTAATGGGAAGCATCTTATTGTGTTGTCTGAGGTACGTTGATTATTGCTTTCCCTATGAAAGTTTCTCCAGGATCAAAGACTCTCTCATGCATTAATAAAGGGTGTTTTGTGAGACTCTTATTAGCTGTAATGTGCCTGTCTGGTAATTCATGTCTGATGGCAGCAAGCGTCAGTTGTAGGCGGAAGAATGAAAGAGCACAGACAGTGTTGTATTTCAATATTGCTGCCTTTTATGGGTACTGGGGCTAAATTTATATTGATCTGAATTTGATAATGATTCTATTAGCTCTATTAAATCTGTATATATTCAAGGGCTCAGTTACACACTGAAACAGAAAAAGAGCCAAAGAAAACAAATTAGTGTGTAAGGGTGGATTGTGTTGCATGTAATATAAGAGGGGACCGGTGGGGATCATCAGGAGCTGTCAGTGAAGTTGGAGAGGAGAAAAGAAGAGCCCGTGTTTGTGCTTGTGTATGTGTAAATATCTAAATTGCTTCTGGCTGATGATAATTAATAGATGTAATAAATTATTCAAATTGCGTGTGTGTGTGTGTGTTTGTGTGCGTGTGTGTGGGAGGTTAATATACATAAACCTATAATATGTTTGTGTACATTTTAAAATGCAACACTCTGTTTCACAAGTAAAGTATTTATATGCTATAAAATCTTATATTATCACCTGTTTTTTTATTAAAGGAAGTTTAGCCAACTTAGCTGCATTCTAGGTGATGATCTTCTCCTCTAACACAGAAGTTGGTCCGTTTACAGAGGCCACTAGGTCAGTTGTTATTAACACACTTACCAATTATTGGCACATCACTGACACTGGTCAGCGAGCCTGCCAATACCTGTCTCCTGCTATCATGGCCAGACAAAGGTCATTATCAGAGATCTGGGCCACAATGGGGGACCTCAGGGACTCCACTATTCACCGGCTCAACAGGCCTATAGCCAAGGCAGGTCAGGTCAAGGCTAGCTCCCGCCCTCCAACCTCCTCCTCTCTCTGACTTCTTCCTCTTCTCTCTCTCTCTCTGTGTTTCTGCCTCATCCTGTTTTTTTCCCTTTACCACACGCCGCAGCTTCCATGAAAGACTTTACTGGCACACCTTGATATTTTCTTAGTTTCCGGGGATGTTTTCTATCACTAGATTTACAGCCATGTAGGTTATCATCACTGAGTGCCTCCAAGCTTTGCCTGTGGCTTGCAGTTAACAGTTGATATGGAGGAATCGCAACTCATCCTCAGTGTTTTCATTTCAGCTGGCACCATAGGCCTGATAAATCTTTAGGAAAACACTCATTTAGATGGTATGCATATGGATACATGCCTTGAGAGTAATGCGCGTTGTATACTTAGGGGAATTAACATAAGACATTTTACACAGTCTAAGAAAAATATAATTCATGCATAATTGATTGGCGGCATGATTGCCTGAGTTTACTGTCATTTTTCTGTGGTGAGACAAAGTCTTTCCTCAGGCTGTTTAGCCTAATGGACTTTGGGGATATTTAATTTAGGGCTGTCCAGGAGCTGATGTGGAGCTCCAAAACTCTAACTCCTTTTATATAACATATATGGATCCAACTGCTCAAATGACTTTCATTTAGTACGCAAACCCATGGTCAGAGCCAGTCTAATTGCCTGTCATTTTGATAAACTCCATCAAGTTATTTAAATGTGTTGCGCCTCACATCCCAGTTTGAGGTGCAGGTGAGAAGAGAGGGTGCCTGCTTCAGTCTGTTTCATGACACGCTCTTGGTTTACACACAGTTGTGTTCGACAGAATCACAGTATAGTGCAAAATCTACTGTATATGAAAACGAATAGGGAAAGATTGTGGAAACACACCACAAACACATCTTTAAAATCATGAAATACAAACTGTCATCTGCGAAGGGGCGTTGTGCACTCTTTTGGTGTTGCAGTGGAAAAAAGACTTGAGATTAAAAGAAGATTATAGTCAAAGTTTAATTTTTCAGTTATTATTTTTTTTATTGTCTTAATTTGACAGAAATGTAGCTATCAAGGGGGAAGGACTGCAGACAAGGGTCCAGGACAGAATCAAACCTGGGATGCTGTAGCCTTTTGTCGGCTCATCAGGTGAGCTAAAGTTTTTATGTTTTAATATATTTTTGATCATGATGGTACTCCTCCTATTTTCAGTAGTGTAAAGTTGCATTTGCAGTAGCACTCGATTTATCTGTCCTTTTTGGAAGTATGATTGAGGGTATTCACTTTAGTCACTGAAACAAAAATACACCAGCCACTGAAGAATCATATAGGACAACACGTACATATTTGTTTGTGATTTTTATTTTCTGGGGGGATGGTACGTGATTTTTTTGACCTGGTATTTATAAGAAAATGCTCACAGTAGGACTGAAGCAGGTGTGGAAGCCCATCGTTGGTTGGTTAAAGTTTAAATGCTGCTATCTGCTTTCAACAAACTGGTTTGTGTGTTGCTGAAGGCATTGGACAGGTTGTTTTAGTTATTAATAAGTCCTCTCCAACAGATAAACTTAGATTGGCAAGCTGTCTGTCATGAAGAGGGGGATGAAATAATAAACGTGAGGATTCTTGGAAGGTTTTCTTCACAGTTTATTTATAGTGAGCACTTGCTCAGTCCAACATGATACTAACTGATGAAAGAAAAGATTAAAGTTGCAGCGAGAGTTGGACATTTTCACAGCTAAGCACTTTCCACGGGGCGTACAGCAGGCTAGGAACTTATGACGGCTCAGAACGAGGACGGGCTAATAGCCACATTCGACAGTGGGCCCTTTCACAGCAGGGTGGACGGGGTGAACAGAACACGACCAAGCCCCCGGTCGCCGCTTCATTATCCCGCTGTAACCATCCACATCAGCAGACACCTCCGCTCCAGCCTGCTGGGCCTGCTGCTGCACCGACCACTCGCCCGAGACGAAAGGCAATGAACTCCAAAACATGCCGTTCATCTTCCAGATGGAGTGATTTACTGATTTAGCATGGACTCTCTCCCCCAAGAGCCACTGCACCCATATACCAGCTTTCCCCACTCTGCTGAATAAACATTTATATTCTTTAACTTGATGTTCTGATATTATGAAAATAGAAATCAAGCAGTCGAAATGCATTTGGAACATTCTCTGCATAACCAACCGATGGAGAAAATAGAGAAAAATGACACTGGGGGAGTAAGTGAGGAAAAATGAATATATCTGACTGGACTGCGGTGTTCAGAGGGGATTTGAAATTGTACTGGGGGAGGATGGGAGTGTGGGGTTGCTCCTTTTCTTGCTGAGTTGTACCAAAGAGGAAAAGGGGCACAGTTACTTTTTATTTCCCTTTTTTTTATTACCTTCCAAGAATGAGAGTTTTTTAGAAGCTGGATTTCAATTTCGTAATTTTCTCATCACTCTGATGCGGCCACCTGTCTCTTCCCAAGATCCCCTTCCTTTGTCTCTTGAATAATAAGCCTACGTCCGCATACGAAATGGGGTAAGGAGAATGACCAGGGAGGGAAAATAGAAGGTGTTAGTGAGGGAGGCAAGAAATGAAAAAGTGGGGGAGAGAAAAAGAATATATATATATATGTGGAAAAAAACCACAACACTGCAATAGAAGGTGTGCTGGGGGAGGGAGGGGTGTATTAAAAGATGAGAGAGGTGACCTTTTTCTCCCGGCTTGCGTCTGGCCATCAGTAAGCAGCCATGTTTGAGAGGGAAGCCATTTTCTTGTCCCGCTCATTATTGTTGTGTTTTATATTCAGCTGTGTTGGGATTCGCTGGTCACTGTTCAACCCTGCAGTCATGTCAGGCTTCAGTTGAAGGGTGTATATTATGTCTGTGTCTGTGTGTGGAAGGTTTAAGGGAGGGGCTGCGAAGGGTAGCCAGGGGCACTAAGGATTAGACAGAAAGACCACTGGGTTGGAGGCCAGAGCTCAAGTTCATCAAAGACAGACAGACAGACAATGGAAAGCTCTTCAGAAAGCAATTGGGCTCTTAGTGATTTTGGCGTCTGTGGCGTGGGCCGCCCTGCAAAACTCTCCTCTCGTGCATCGCCGCCATCTCCACCTTTTGCTCCATCATGTCTTCTCCCAGTCCAGCCACGCTCGTCCAGCTACCTTTAATTACAGCCCGTAAGGATGGCCAAATGCCACGGTGACCATTTGTGTGTTTATTTGCGTGGTTCGTTTTCTGTGTGTGTGTGTGTGTGTGTGAGAGAGAGACAGAGGTGCTATTTTTTCTGGGCATGCGCACGGGGTCAGACTGTGCTCTGAGCACAATACTTGACGATAGCACGGCACACACAGAGACACACACCCAGCTACCATCACCACCACTACCATCAGTCCTTCTCCCTCCTGCCCTTCTCTCAACCTAACCTCCTCCCTCTTTACACCCCTTCACTAGGACATCTGCTCCCCTAGCGTAGCTGCCATTGTGGCGCTCCCCACTAACAGGGGTTTTAGCCACTGGTGGTGTGAAATTAAACAGCCACCTCGTCCCTTGATGATAAGTGGCGTCCTGTCTTCATGCTGCGGCTATCTCCTGTCACACAGCACAAGGTCACGCTTTCAAGGGTGATCATGGGAATTAGACTTCACTATTGTAAAAAAAAAAAAGAAAGAAAAAGAAAAAAATGATAAAGAGTGAACATGAAGGAGCAATAGTCGAAACTATCTTTTTTTTTTTTGGTGCTATTTTCTATTTTTGACTGAACCCCTCTATCTGATATTGTATTGGACATGAAAATACACTGAATCACCTCCATCATGCAGCACCCACATCCATTTTGTGCCCTGTTTTCATGAAAGTAAACACTTATGTGGCTGTCTCATAGTCTTAATATCATCAAATATTCTATTTGATACACAGGTGAATATTCTAATTACATATCATTCACAGAGCCACAATCAGAAGGTGCACTTATAAAAAGGAAAAGGAGCCATAGAAGTAATGAAAAGGCTTTTTTCCTTGGCAAATTATCTTCTTGAAATTAATAGTTAATATTTTAGTATTGTTATATATTTTTAATTCACCCTTTGCATTTTTGCAAATATAATGTATCCTTCCACATTCATTTCGCTGCGCGGTCCTGATGAGTACTTCAAATGTGAATTAAAGCACTCAATTTTAAGAGGAAAATGAGTAATAATTCAAAGATATTAATAAAACATAATAATGCTATTCAGGAAAATTGAAAGTTGGAAAAACAGAGGAGAAGGAAGGAAGAAACATTAACTCTTAAAGTGTTTAGCGATGCTTTATGGTTACCCGTCTAGAAAATGATGCGCACCGAGTGGATATCAGACACACGGCAGGTTTTTATGTCACTGGTCAGATGGGAGCGTGAGGTTGGAGAGCAGATGACAGTTGTGTGAAAGAGGAGGACTTTAAGAGTGAGTGGGTTAAACTATTAATTGTCTTGTTTATATAGTAATTACATCTTGTAACTTGTACCATGGTGAGGCTAGTAAGCAGACAGATGGAAGTGTGTGGCAGTGTGCCGGTCAGTGCTGGACACAGCAGCGGGGGGATTAGAGGTGACTCTAGATCACTTTTTTTCCCCTGTCTCATAAGATATCACTTTCTTCCCCATTCACTTAGTCTCTCTCAATTTAAGATAGTTAAGCAAAGGAAATGAAATTCCATTTTTTTATACCAGGGCTTTTAAAAATAATATTAGAAATTCTCATGATTATGATAGTATTAAAATGATTGAGATGGACTGTTAATGCCAATGGAGTAATTTTCCAGTTCTACTTAAGCCCTAATAGCAGTGATAGAATGGCCCAGCTGGGCCTTTGGCCACATCATTTCCTTTTCCAGGTACAGAAGATGGGCATCCTGTGGCTGAGGACCAAGCAGTTAACAGGCTCTACTGGGGACAGACAGCTGGAGACTGAATTAGACTGTATAATAAAGTGCAGCACGGTGAGGGTCACATGGATAGTCATGAATTGTGTAAACAATTAACTTTCAATATCTTTTGTGGATTTTAAGCTGAGTAAGTGCGTGTGTGTCTGTGTGTGTGTTAGCTGTTAAATGCATCTTTGTTTAAATCTTTTATGAGGGATATTAAATCTGTTCAAGTTTAGGCTGCGATGTGGTGAAAATGACCGTTAGGTATTCAGCAGAGGCTCGCAGCCTACATATTGAGTGATTTGACGGGATTCTTGTGTTTCTGTTGTATTGGAGTGATTCTCCTGCTTGGAGGGAGAGAGAGAGAGGAGGCTGATAGTGCTGACATAGTCTTGGGGGTCCACTCTGCAGTCATGACTCCTGCCTGGCTGTTTGCCCTCATGGGTGCATATTGCAGCAGCCTGTTGACCAGCGTGGCAACTCCAGCTTACACAGCCATTTCCGCCCTCTCCCCCCGTCTTCTTTATGTGTAAGTGCAGGCCCTAAACTTAATTACTCAATGTTTGGCCATTCATACTACACAGAAATTTGAACTCATTCTTTCATAATTAATTATTTGTAGTGTTTTAGATTAAAACAGTATGAAATTAGTAAAACTAAAACTCTCGTTAACACAAAGAGTACACACAAAAACCCGTATCTTCTTTTTTAAGTTACATCACCAAATTTTTCATTTTTTTACACACACAATAACAGGAGGAAGTGAGTTTGGGGTTTGGTGTTTCAGGCCCTGAAACCAAGTGTTACAGATGTTTGCAATGTCTACACTAAGTTTACTTTAGTTTACACTAGTTTTAGTGTAGTTTAGTGTTTTTAATATTAATATGTGTCTATTATGACTTTTAAAACTTCATTCTTCAAGCTTTGTCAGAGCTTTGTTACAATCACAAATATTTTCTTAAAATTCTTTGCTTAAAACACAAAGACAAAACCCTTCGATATTGGAGCAAAAAGACAAAGGGTTATTTCTTTTGTGTGTGTGTATGTAATTTTAAATTGATCATCTTATTAATTAATTAATTAATTAATTGGTTAAAACTTTGTTAAATCATATGCTTAAAGTGATTATTCATATGCTAATTAAGCAAATCCATTTCAATATAAATGTATGTGATATTGAACTGTAGATTAAAAATGATTTACTGTGAATATTGTAATTGCTTTACATGCTATAGAGCGATGCAGTAATTTTGGAATATTTAGTACCAAACTTAATGAGATATGATCATCTTTAAAGAGATGTGCTCAAATCAAAAGTTTAATGCTTTTTAAATTGCTAAAACTCACAAATATGACTCAGTCTGACTATGAATTTGCAACCATTTCACCTATTTTATGAAAGTTTGAAACTGTGTTGAAATTGCTTGTGTTGGATGAATTTTGTGTAAATTTGATTTTTGGATATTATTAATAGTAAATATTTTACATTTTTCATTATAATAATTCTACTTAAAAGCAAGATGTATTCTTGATACAGAAGGCTTATTTGTCTGTCCACCTCACACTTGTACTTTATCTCTTTTCCTCTTTCACTGACACACACACACACACACACACACACACAAAGGTATAAATCATTTTGATGAAAAAATGAGTGGCAGTGTGATTTGGGACAGCTTGGAGCCAGCAGTGATGTCATTAGGCAGCACCTTGGATGATAAGGCAATCCCAGCCATTGAATAAATAAATAAATTAAAATCATATCTTATGTATTCTTTTCACCTCCCTTCAGACCCCTGCTATCACAAATCCTGACCCCTTATCCCTGCCCCCCCCCCCGCCACCACCCCAGCCTCCACCAAACACACATATAACAAATACACCCTTTCGCTGCTGATGCAGTCGCCACAACTGCTCCCTTCCCCCGCATGTCCACCGGCATATCAGGAAAAAAAAAAATGAATGCAGCTTTGTAATAAATAATGCATTTTACTAATACGCATTCAGGTGGAGTCAGTCTTTGGCCCCTTCTCATGCACATCTAGAGTGAAGAGAAATATAGCATCCAAGAAGGGAAGGCTTTCCTCCTGAACTGAAATCGGTGACGGCTCGATAATAGGCTAAAACAACGAGCATGAGAGCGAAAGAGTGAGACAGAGAATGAGAGAGAGGGAACAGAGGAAGAAGGGGGGGTAAGAGAGAGGGAGAGAGTGGCAAGCATATTATAACTCATCCATGTGGATCACACTAGTAGATTGGGAGCAATCCCTTGTTGAAATTGTCTTCTAAATACTTAGAGAGAAGGAGACAGAACGGAGCGGCCAGCCCATCTCAGTGTGCCTGTGTGTGTACTCTCACACTGCCTGCTATCCCAGCCAAGGTAGAGAGACCTCTGACAGACTTCTTGCATGTGTGTGTATTTCACTTTACTTGTGTGTGTGTGTGAGTGCATGTGTGTGTGTGTATGCATGTGCTCTTCCCTATCTTGTGGGCCAGCCAGCTAGTGAGTGTTTGCCTGTGTGTTTGAGCGAGAGGGAGAGAGAAGGTGTGTGTGTGTGTGGGGTATTATGCACCCTGGATGTTGCCTCGTGCTTTAAACAGCTGCCTACAAGCCCAGGTAGTGCGTGCCGGCTTCTAAATAAGCAGCACATTCACCGTCCCCTTCAGGACGGGAGGCTAGGCTGCAGAGTGTGAAATCAGACTAATACAGTGGCGTAGGGCTGAGCAGGAGCAGGAAGCAGCTCCTGCATGACTTACTTAGACCAGAGGTTTAGAGGACAAGAACCAGCAGAAGAAAAAGAGGGGACTGGACGTCAGAGAGAAAAGGGAGAAAAATAAGACAGTAAGGTCAGTACATTTTTTTTTTTTTAATTTCTGCTTTGTGGAATCTTTCTTTGAGTGTATAGTAGTTTGAGTACAAGTAGTGTGGAGCTGGGACTGAGGCTGTGACTGCTGTGTTTTGCTGGAGAAAGTATTGATCTTTCTAAGTTTGTGGGAAGTGTGCTCTTTTTGATCCTGCCAGGTGAGAGCAGATGGAAACACTAGATGTGGGGGGCTGGCTTAGAATGGCCCAATTCTTTATTGTGCGTGCATGCGTGTGCGTGCGTGTGTGTCAGGTGTGTGTGTGTGTGTTTAGCGTGTGTGTATGTAATGGTATAGAATTCTTGCATTTACATAACTTTATGCATAAGTGACTAAATGTACTGTGCAGTGCATTATGTGCATTTTTTTTTTTTTTTTTGATTTATGAATTTAAAGTAATGTTCAAGTCGCATTTGTGTGTGTGTGTGTGTGTGTCTGTGACTGTGTGTCTGTGTGTGTGTGTGTGTGTGGTGAGTACACCCAGAAGGGCTATAGTGGACTAGATAACAGGACGGTCGTGATGAACAAAAAAGAAAAAAATTCTTTCCTTTATCCTCAGTTTGCGTTGATGCCGTTAACATTAGACGCCATTGACAGACAGAGAGTCAGTATATGGTCCAAACACACCACCGTCACTGTGTCATGTGGCAGCATGTTACCCAATGAGAGGGTCAGTGTATACAGGTGCAAAAAGACCATGTGACTACGGTGCACACACACACACACACACACACACACACACACATACACACAAGATGGTCTCCACAGTTTCAGTAGAGAAAGTTGAGTTTAGCAATTCAACATGCTTTTAGTAAATTTAACATTTAATGTAAATTGAATATTACAGATAATGAGGTGTTGAATATTTTTTTTAAAGGTTTTGGAATAAACGCCCAGAAGTTTGCAAAATTTTTATTTGAAATTGTAGTTGAATTGAGCCCCCCACAAAAAGAGAAAAAATCTAGCAAAGGATATTGTTCATCCACAAGCAGATTTTGAGTTGGTGTGATACACTGATGTGTAGGTATGAGCATGTGCCAGAATTTAGATGTGTTTAGCCACACACAAGCACAGGAAAAGTGAAAAAGCCTGGACTACCAAATTGTCAGCAATACTAAAGACATCAACACAAAAATTTCAGCCATCCATCACAGCTGTCGGCCTGTTTCTGTGGCGACAGTGATTTATTCTAGGGCTAAAATCCATTTGGACTTTCTCTCTCTCTCTCTCTCTCTCTGCCCCCCTCTCTCTCTCCATCCCTCACTTACTCACTCACACTAAAAACCACATATAAACCCAAATACCATGCACAGCAACTCTCCCGTTGTTAATAACTGTTGATTTTTTTTCCAGTTGCAATTATTTCGAGTTGACAAGTGTTGATTGGAGAATTATCTGTCCACTTACAGAGCTGACATGGCTCAGGGGCAGGTGTTCAAAATATCAAATATGTTTTACTCTGGTGAGTGTGGGCTTTAACAATTTTTATTTTTCTACTTTCAGAGTAATATTAACCCTGATAGTTTGGTGATAGAGCGTGCATACAAATAATCAAAAGAATCACAGTGTTTACTGACAGCCATTTAAAGCATCAATTTGGCATTTTTTTATTTTTTTAGTTTTATGGGGGCATATTCATAACAAATACAAATTTAGTTTACTCTCAGTCATATAAATGGAATGAGGGGCAGGAAAAAAAACCATTAAACACCTCTTAGTATAATGCAATATTATTCAAAAGCACCAACATCACCAGCCTCAAAATGACTGTGAAGTTAAATCTAGAGCTTCCTAAAAACCATCTAAAGAAAAACATTTTTTTTTAACTTCCTAAACGAAAGATCCATCTCACAGATGACATTTCAGACTCCAAAATATTTAGGTCAGTGTACTTAATAAACTGATATACAGTGCACATACATTTAGTTAGTGAGCATGCTATATTTAAATGTTCTTGTTGTCATATCATATAAATTCAAGACACTTGACCACATTACTTTAAAAAAAAAAACCAAAACTGCACTACTCTTTCAAACACTTCGAAATAAAAGAGCGCTCAGTTCCATATTTTTTTGCCTTTGTGTTGAGGAGACCACTACTTTGAAAGTTTTGATAAATATCAATAGAAATCTTTCTCTCGTCAGTAATACGGCAGAGACTCGTGCATAAATTAAGGGTTTCAGATAGTGGTGATCCAGATTCTAAGCTCCAGAAATCCACACAGGAAGTAGCTGGTATTCTTACAAGTGTTCGAGACTATTTTTGACATGTGTATTAGCCGTGCGGTTAGCTACTGTTGTGCTCATGACACAAGAAGAATAAATGTAGAAACATGAATCAGATCTGACATGTGGTGTGTATGTTTCCACATACAGATTGTGTTTATGGGTGAGGATGAGGAGGAAAACAGATGCCTGCTACAATACTGGTTTCCTCCCATTCTTTATACCGCTCTCATTTAATTTCCTCTCTTTTTGTCTACTGCTTCTCTGGTATTTTTTCATATGTCAGATGATAAGTCAGGTCCTACACTGTGCAGGAAGATTTATAAGTCAACACACAGCCCCTAATATCCCCCATCTGCCAACAAACACCCAGTTTCCTAAGCCCATGTTCTTGTCCTAAGCCTTGGCCCAGGCTCTCTGCGCCCTAACACTGGTGCGTGCATGTGTATGCATGTGCGTGCAGCCACGTGACTGTGTGCTCGCCGCTGTCATGTTGCCCGATGGGTATTTGTCCACTGCTAAATCATGATGATGCTACTTTCGCAGATGCATGGTCAAGGCTGTCAGCTCTTAATATGTTTGTCTGCACAACTATCTTTGATGTTGATCTGAGCTGGTATGTGTGTATCTCGAGTTGAGCAGAGCAGGGAGTGCTGGGTTGCGTGCTTAGCTCTGTTCTGGACTGTGTACATCTGGAGGTGTGACGCTAACGCAGAGACTGAGGCTGGCCAGAGAGGTCACTCGGGCTCTGTGGGAGCCACTACTTTGGGTATGCCTCGCAACAATACGTCACAGAATATAGACGCTTCATCTGTGCTCATACTATAGATGAAGTGCCTAGTTGGATAAAACGCTTACCCTGGGTGTTAATTGTAATACATATTTTTTTTTTTTTATCTCTGCACTTCAGTTTAAGATAAACTAAAAATGTTTAAGGGGAAAGTCATAGACTCACTGATCATTTCAAGAATTTTAAAACTTTTTGTGTCTCTAGCACACCTACTGTTTCATTCCAGTCCAGTTGCAGTGCTAGTCATGTCTGAGGCCTGTGTGACTGAGGCTGTGAGTGGTTCTGCATAGTGATTGAACTCCGTCTAAGGTCTGGGCCTTGCCATGATAACGTGCCAAACTTAGCTCTGCTCCTAAAATCCTGGATTAATGCCTGCTTTAAGAGCTTAACATGGTCAGCCATTCAAACATGCACTGGATTGACTGGGCTACCCTAGTTGCCTGTTATCTCCTCTGGAGTTTTACAAGCACAGTAGTCAGCGGGGGAGAAATGTAGCAAAATCACAGCCTGTGTTTCTCCACCCTGTACACCACTGATGTGGTATGCTTAGGAAAAAAAAAAAAATTTATTCTAATTAATATTTTTTCTAATAAAGTTGCTGCCTACACTTCTTAATGGGACTTTAATTTAATGTAATCCAAAACAAAAACATATTTATCTTTCTTTCATTAATCTCATTTTGATTTAAATGCATAAAAATCTTACCTATTTTTTATTATTATTTTTATTTGAAAGAATAAATTACAAGTTGTGGAAAGTGGAGCTATTTTTTATCAAATTAATTTGTCATTGTCAGAATGCCAAAAATTTAAAATGTTAATATGATTTTTTTTATTTAAGTCAACATTAACCCTATAATACTTGTAATGAACTAAATATTCATACACTTTAAGTTCTAATTTCCTTCCTTCTCTTTATATACTAAATAGACACATTTGTGTGTTTTTTTTTCCACATGCTGGCTGCAGAAGGTTCAGCAATATTAGCTTAAGGTCCATTGTTTTTCCTATCCTTTTGTGTGAACAGTGCTTTATAGCACACCACAATAGAGCAATGCAAGATATTTGAGATGCACTGTTTAAATTCACTCATTTGGTTCTGAGGCTTTTGTTAGCATATGAATGCTGGCATGGCAGCTAGTGTCTTTGCTTCAGTCCTTCGATGTTACAAACTCTATTGGCTTTATACAAAGAGTGACATCTGTCCCCTTCCTATAAGCTATCCACCTCTCTGCTGTGGTGCTGTAGAGCACCCGGGATTGGATGCTGCTTACAAATATAAAGTGTTTACTGACACAGGAAATGGCTGCATCTAAAGAAACGTCACTGCTGCTTTAGACGGCGTTTTTTTTCTGTCTGACTGAAACAGGTGCATCTGTAAGTCTGATTTGCTTTGATGGTCAGAATTCCTCAGACAATGCGCAGTGTCTAATGGGGACTGTGAAAAATTGCACAGCCTCAAGAAGTTCTGAAATCACATCAAGCAGATAGAGAAGCTGATGCCTACAGGGAATTAGTTTAATTACATTAATGTCCCTGATTTATGAAATTCTGCTTGACATCCTTGTTGCCTCATTTGTTGTTGTTTCCATGTTTGCTTGCATATAAGAAGCGGGATGTAGTCACATTGGCTTGCTTTGCACAATGTCTGGAGTAAATGCGTATGGTCATTTTACATCTTATTACAGCTTATTACTGCAGTCATGTGCGTAATCACTTTATGCTTTTCTCGCGTGTGAGTAACTTTTGCACACTCATCTATAAGCCGGACCAAAGACTTTTTCCAGCCTCAGTGTTTTATCTACTGTGTCATCCATGTGTTCAAGAGGACATTTAAATCTTTCTTTTATCATCATGTCTTCTCACATAACAATAAGAGCACTGGCATCTTACTCCAAAAGACAAAACAAAATAACTTCTCATGCACTGGTCTTCACATGCAAAATTGTTTTTTTAGGTACAATGTTTTGTTTTAATTTTTTATATCTAACTGATATGGCATATAAATATAATTTTGTAATAGTTTGTTTTTGTTACAGTACATGATAAAAACAAAACGGCGTGTGGCAGAGTGGGCTCGATGGTTTTGTTGTGTTGTTTCAAATCACAAATAGAGATTTTCGCGATGATGTGAATGCACATGGAAGACCAGAGCAATGCTATGTGCTTGATGTTGTGCTGGGTGTAAGAGTAATGATGCTGAGGTTTGGTGCTATGTTGATTCCATCTTGGCTGTTCTGCAATAATTCAGGAGAGGAGGAGGAGGAGGAGGGGCGGGAGGTACCATTTTACTCCTCCAATCCTCCTCCGCCACCACTGGAATATAATCCTCTGTCTCCTGACCTTCAAATCATGCAGTGCTGCAGTCATTTCAATTGGCCCGGCCGCCATTAGCGTGAAATGTCCTCTAGCCACTCTGCTTCTGCACATGGAAGATTTCCTTTCTCCCAGCATGGCTTCCCTCTTCTACTTTGCTCCTTCCCTCCATCTCGTATTCTCTCCACCATGCCCCCTGAAGCCCGTCTGCGATGGAGGGTGGGAACCTCTTGCACTAAGGAAATGAGCCACCACAGGAGATGCTGGTGGTCAAAGACAGGATGAAAAACACTCACTCCATTAGGCTCTGATATGTTTGCGTTGCACCATGTTCCTTTAGAAAGAAAAATGTTTTTTTGCACATATCTTACACGTTATTTGTTTCACAGGCTTTCGTTTCACAAAACGCCTAAGTGCACGCATGACCTTTGTAAGCGAATGCGTCTGTGTCGAGAAGCACTGGCTTGTATTTGAATTATTTGATATCTTGAACAGCTATTGAGCCGAAATACAACAAAACTAAAACATATCGAAACATATGCTGTAACATAGTAGAGTCATTGTCTTACATGCGGCGCCATTTGATTCTGATCCCAGAGACAAGAAAAGGCAGCTGTAACGTGTTACTGACCCACAGTTTGTGGTCACAGGGTTTGTTGGCACACGCTGAGGGTATATCCCTTGGCCAAGTAAATCACATCTAGAGAGCAGCCGGTGCCCTCCTTATCATACTGAATAGAGAGAAGAAGATATACTGACTGAGGCATAGAAATCACATGCCAAATCCCAGCATGTGTTATGTTGCTAGTAGATAGATAGATCAATTATTGAAAGAGGACATATTTGATATGATCTGAATATTAAAAATATATCAGAGGGCAAACAACATTCATGGCTGTCTTCAGATCTGTGCTGAGAGATGTGTGTCAAATCTCCAGAGAGATGCTTTTATTCAGAAGGGTCAAGGGGTTCTCTGAATGCTTGATAAGACGCAAGAAGGGTTTTTTTCTTATTATTTTTCATTTATAAAAAAAAAATAGTGTAAAAAAAATGTCAGCAGTACCTTTCAAATTTATGTTTATTACCAGCATGTCTCTTAAATTATTTTCCTTCCATATTCATAACTTCAGATAAATATTCTATGACCTAGAATTCATATAACGATACAACATCATTACACAAACACACATATCCCAGCGCATATTTACCCTGTTTCCAAAAAGATGTTGTTTTCCTGGTTGTACTCTGAGTGATTTGGGCTCACCCTGTCACTCCTTATTATGTTTCTGGGCCAATGACAATCGTAAATGTGTATTTCTGTATACGTGTTGCCTGACTGTGTGCCAGCTCGGGGAAACATTGACCCAGGTGGAGTGGGTGAACTGATGAGATTTGTTTACACAGATAACCACCGTCTCCCCTGGTCTTGTACAAGTCCTCTTCTGAAACCTTCCCCGAAGTCTGCTTCTCCCCACTGGTTGTTATTACATACAGTGTTTGTATTTATGATTAATGACCCCACTGGGGTATATCCATAATGCTATGACCCCAAGGTAAAATTGAAATGCATGCACTGAATGTAGAGCATTTGTATATTATTGCCCAATATACTTAGCAGCTATTACATTTGTTGGCGCTGGTGAAAATAAAATGAAAGGCTATGAGGTTTGAAATCAACAAGGCCACTCTAAGAAATGGACTTATTGGAATTGCATTAAGTTGATTAGACTGAGAAATGAAAACTGTTTACAGTGGAAGAGTGTTAAACACTCTTGTTTTTTTCCAGCAATAGGAGTACATTGACAGTTGGTCAGCATCAATTAAATCTCCTGATCTGTATATCCTGAGAGGCCGGACTTGTTGTCTTCCAATAAAGCCAGTCTGTGGCAGCAGAATGTTTCATTTCCTCTTGGAGATTGCCCTCAGTAATGCAGAGTGCTTATCATAGTCCTGAAAAAGGACTGCAACAACATAACATTCAGATGCTTGATACCCAGATCAACCTGAATCCAGTGCACACAGCTCTTCTGAGGGCCATTTGGACCCTTTTAGTTTCACTGAACCACAAACATTTAAACACAGCAAGCCTCTTGGCTTTTAATTGTCTGTTAGATTGATGTCTTAATAATTGTACTGTACATTCTTTAGTTAACGTGTGTATATAAAAAAACAACAATCGCACTATTGCAAGGAGTTTATGTTAAGGTGATTTCTTTTTCATGGCGCATGGAGGGATGTGTGGTATTTTTGGAATACTATGAGTGCTCTTTCTCGCGGTTGTGTCTGTTTGTGCAGATGAAAATGAAAAATGGTGTCTGGAAGGGACAGGGTTGTGAGGGGGCCAAGCTGTCCCTGGCCATTCATTCTCTTTGGCCCCTCTGTCTAATTAATGGGCCACGTTCATACACGTTATTGCACCAGAGGGTTTGTCACTCATTAATCATGTGACCTTCTGTGGCACAGTTAATGACCTTGGAGGAGTAGATCAGCTGGAGATGGCTGAAGCTGTGGAATTAAATTGTTTCTGGAAGTGGTCATGGTCACATCAGGCACTTTAACTGCCTCCCTGCTCGGGCCTTCTCCTGTTACACCTACACTTGCGCCTCAACCGTAGGTTCTTGTAGCCTCTGCTACACGGATGGGTAGAGAGTAGGACTCCGGATTAGAGCAGGCAGAGAACTGAACTAGTGTTGAACTCAAATCACTCAGTTATGACTTAATTGGCCAATTTCCTGCATGGCCATTGCTTGTCACTCTGCAAATCACGCATAAAATGGTTAGCCTGCACAAGCTTTTATAAATACAATTCTTTTATCAAAGTGTTGAAAGTTTTTAAAAAAAATATTCCATCAATGAAAACAAAAGTTGATTGAATTTTTTTTTTTTAAACTTTCATTATGGGCATAACAATTACATACCTCAGGAGATTGCGACCACTTTGCAAGTTGTGGCGTAACTTGTTGATCTTGATTCGGTACAAAGAAGTTCAGTGCAGCGCCTAGAAGAGGATAAACAACATGTGCGTGTGCTAGCAGTCTGGCTATCACATGCAGCTGTAATTTAGGGCTGAAATGATTATTCGATTATTGGTGAGTAGAGACACAAAATCAAATGAACATTTTGTGATTATTCATTTAAGTCCTTAATTAACCACATACGCCATGCCAGAGCAGAAAAAAAAATAATAGTGCAATCAACATGGATGAGTGAGTGCAGTATTTCTAACAATTAATTGAAACATGGGAAGTATAAATTCACGCACTTCAAATAAAAGCAAGTCACATTTTTTAATTGAGACTTAAAATATTCAACTCAAGTGGCTTGCTTAATTTTGTTAAGCGGGAAAGGAGCCATTATGGAGAAAGCTCAGCCATGCTTAGCATCTGGATATTGGAGCTTCTTCTCTGCTCTGATTCAGACTGCAGCTTTCTGTGTTAACTGCATAAAACTGCAGATAAATATGTAGTTAATCAAAGTAAAGTATATAATCTATGAATGGCTGTGTTGCTGCCATAAGTAGCTCTATCTGTCTGTACCTCTCTGTATGTCTGTCTAGATAGATAGATAGACAGTTAGACTGATAACATGTTTAATTTTATGGAGCTTTTTTTAATACTTCTATTTCTACCCCTGAGAGTTCCAAAAATCTGAACTAGTACAAAGTAGGACAGTATATTTAGAATAAAATAATATCAATAACAGGATCAGGAGAGATCTAAAATAGTTCTTCCACAAGCAAGGCCATAATAGGGAACCCATGAGTTGGGAGAATTACTATACCGCCTCATGGCTGACGCAAGTGCAGCAATTATATCTCGGTCGCTACCATATTTATAATTAACTATTTTTGAGCAAAATAATCATTTCACCATGTGTCCAGAGTTTAAATGATGATCTAGTTATGGCTGCCACCTCCTGTTCACAATCGCAGCATAAAAATGTTGGCTTTCTTCTCAGTGACATTGAAATGGAGGGATTTTGTTTATCCCCGTCTTTGTTTATTTAACATTTTGCTCAGCGGGGGAGTTTCAGATAGATTGTTTTCAAGACAGTCCCTGCAGACAGCGAGCAAACACTCTACAGCTTCATCAAACAGAACAATCTTCAACTTTCCCCTTCTGCAGTGTGCAGGGAAATGTGACTGAGAGGAACATCATAATGGAATATGATTGAAAATGATCGTCATAATTTTGCTGTCTGAGTCTGTAACAATATGCTAGCACTGGTTTTTAGAGGATTTATTTAGAACCGTGTGTAAGTGTACACTTACATGCACACACACACACACGAAGCACACTGATGGATGAAAACATTTCATTTTCATGTGGCAAACATTTGCAAGTTGTGTTATTAATGGATACGGGCTTGTGTGATTGATTGTAGATATGTAGAT
Organism: Oreochromis niloticus; assembly: GCF_001858045.2. NCBI lineage: Eukaryota > Metazoa > Chordata > Actinopteri > Cichliformes > Cichlidae > Oreochromis > Oreochromis niloticus. The sequence continues at coordinate 21,573,437 of NC_031965.2, read as the reverse complement.
GGATTGTTTTATTTCCTCACTAAAAAAGCTTCAGCAGACACTGGGCCACATAAAATTCAACCTGGGATACAGAGAGGAAGCTAAAACAAATCTTTCTGAGCTGTGAAGTGAGTTTAACCCCGTATGAATTGAGTTCATTTCACATTTGTGACTCCTTTTTGTGCAAATGTGAACCTTTGAGGTTTGATGGTGGCACTGTTAAAAAAAAAATTAAATACTTTTTTTTTTAAACCAAAAATGTCATACTCAATAATGCATATTGATATTCAAAGCCTGGTTGGGACAGTCATGAACCTTTGCGGCTGTACTCATTAAAATACATGAAACCAAGCAAACACCAGCAAACACGCAAGCACATACAGTATGGGGACTGTGCCGTTGTCCCCTCTCCGTCTTTTCCCACCCTGCGTCTCTCATTGTGGTCTTCCCTCTATCTCTACTTTCCACCATCTTTTTGCTTGTAGCAGGCTTGATTAATATTTTCCACTGTTCCGTAACCATGGCAATAAGGTCACTGCATATGATACTTAATTGAATCTTCTCAGTGCTTTTGTGTGCTCCTCCAGTGTCCGGACAATAAAAATCTTGCACTGATGACTTCAAGCCCCTTCTTTTTTGCTCCACTCCCCTCCATCTTTCTTTTCATTTTGTGCCCCATGAATTTATTCATTTGTTTCCTCTGCTACCTCTTTCTTGTACTCCCTTTCTTTCCTGGCCTCTCTTTGACCTAGTCTTCCTCGCCCTGTCATAGTGTTTTACTCAGTTTTTTTCTCAAACGTTGTTCTTTATGCTTTGTCCTTCAGCAGGATAGTGACATTGTTGTGGTGTAGAGCTAAATTCAGCTTTTTTCTTCCTCTCTCTCTCGCTCTCGTTTTTTTTTGTTGTTGTTCTTTCTTTTGTTTACACCCACGTGCTGGAACAATACTTGATGAATTCGTGCTTTTTAGTGCCGGAATAATGCACGGTCCTCTTTCCTTGGCCTTTTTGCCCCACTCTTATCTTCTTTTATTGTATATTGCTTTCTCCTTTTTTTCCCCGTGCGTCATTTGCATTCTCAAATCAGTCTCAGGCACAATCATTAAATTGATTTCAAATGACACTGATGGCTGAAGTGGGGAAACAAAAACCTGGCAGTCAGGGAACCACTGGGACACAAAGTGAGCCACTGACACAGGCAGCTCTCTGAGCAGGTGTTCTGATTAATGCCTAACAAATTGGGGTCCTCTAAGATCTGGACATAAGTGGGAGACACATTTCCTCTTCACACAACACATGGACCAACACATAAACACATGCTGACTGAGTCTTTGTTCATGCAAGTATGGAGGCTAATCCATGACAAGAGGGGATACAGGTTCGCAGGGAGAAAACACTGGAGTGGATAAAGAGTGGAGCGGTGAAGAGGAGGTGGTGCTCTGTTTGGGGAGCTGGCCTTTCAAAACACCACCGCGGACACAGAAACACACTTCATCGATGTTCGATTGCCCCGAATTCGCTGCGGTAGAATTTAATTTTTTTTGCACTTTATTATTCAGTTTTTTACACAGCTCAGTCTGGGACAAGAAGAATCATCCATTAGTTTTATGTCGCAGAGTGCAATAAGTATTATGCCACTACTAACTTGAATGAGTCATAATATATATTTTTTTTTAAAAATCTGCGATCAGTAATATATTCAGGGACAAAAAGGATGTTTTTGCAGCTGTACTTCACAGGTCATTTTCCTGAAAGGTTTTTTTTTTGTGAGTGTTACTGCATAGGAAGAATTCTTTAAATAAAAGTATAAAAGTGATCTTGAAGTAATAATTGCACTCAAATAAAACAGGAAAAGACACAGTGGGAGAGAGGACGAGAAAGAATGTGCACATCATATTGGACACATGCACCATAAAACAACCATTAGCAGTTACCTACAATCTGAAGAGACAGACTATCAATAATGTCACTCTGAAAATTGGACAGGTTTGTTGCTGTGTTTAAATCACCAGAAACTCCATATAACAGACGAGCATGCAGGTATAAGAAAGGCATCATGGCTCGATGTTAATGGGTTTGGTGGGAGCAGTGGGACACCGGGGGCACAAGAGGACATTGCTCTCTTCTCAATGAGCTACCAGCCATCCGCGTGGTTGGTAGCTCGGTCAGCAAAGACAGTATCGACAATGACTGAACTCAGTTTATCCAGTAACGCTGTCATTTACAGTCTGCTTTGATAAAGATGTGTTTTCATCTCCAAACTCTCCAAAAATTAATCAGATTTACTCGGTTTAAAAGTGCTGTATCCCAAATAAGCTCAGAATGCACAGTATGAGCATGCTAACAAACAGCAGCGTAATCTCTGTAAAACTCTTAAAAAAATCTTCCATTAAATTTTCTTTTATCCCAACCCAATTTAAGTGTTCAATCTCCAAACTCAACTCAACCTAATACAATCCTTTTAAGCAGACGCAAAGCGAACGCTGTCACTTTCAAAGATATGCAAACACGTATGCAAACACTTGCAGGCAACTGCCCCCTTCCTCCCTAATGGGGCATTTGTGTACAATCAAACTTTGTGTTGCATATGAATGGCCCTATTAATGAATGGGACATGCACACAGTGTCTGCCAGCTTTGAAAGCTGAGAGCAGAACACGCTTCCTTTCTGCTTCCGTGTTTAATCTGGAAGCACGTGGAGACTATAGTATGCCCATCTGCTCCTCTCACACGCCCCTCGGCCGCCCCAGTTCTGCCATGTGCTGGCGTAACAGGCGAGCGTTATAGCAACAAGTGTCTCCACATTACCACGCTTGCCAGCGCCCCTCACTTGGCAGCGAGCCTGCTAAGCTGCCCGCCCCCTTATGAGAAAAAGACTTTATTGTGCCAGGGGAGAGAGCTTAGGGGGCAGAGTGGGGAGAGGTGGGGGATTTGATTTACATACTCCAGCTTATGTGACACTCATCTGATTTTAAACAGCTCCAGAGCAATTAAGGGTCATTAGTCCTATTGTTTTTTTGTTTTTTTTGTTGTGGTCCATGTAGCACTGACGGCATCTGAGGCGAAGGCCCCCCTGTGGAGGCTGCCTGTGGGAATGCCAGCGCTATACAAGGTCTGTCTTCCATCGTTCCTCCCCCGTTCGTGTCTGCTTTTCTGCCACCAGCACAGCGTTCCTGTGTGTGTAAACAAACATCTGCACCAGCCTGGTGCTGCGAGGAAAGCCACTTTGGCAAAGATCCAGCTCTGGAGTACGCAGCTGCCAATGTTGGAAACTCTGGGGGGCACAGGCTGCTTATCCTAATTGGTCTGATCATGACGACAATTTCTTTCATATGACATGATCAAAATAAATTTGCAGAATTCATTTTTTTTTTCTCCACTAGAAAAAAAAGCACACAGAAGCACATTGTAAAGGGAAACGTCTCTATTTTAATTTTTGCATGTTTTGGTTTTTCGAGCTACTTGCAGCATGTTGGGTAACGTACTACTAATCAGTTGGACGCAAAAATAAGATTTAAATGCAAATATCTACACAATTTAACACAAATAATGATTTTGTTTCTCTACGTAGACGCAGCAATCATGTCTATTGTGATTGCTCTCTTTATGCTGACTATACGCTACCCTGACAAGCGTGTGAGAACGAATACTGTGAAATAATTCAAACTGTGTTCCTGGATATAATAGCGCTCCAAAGTGTGGATATAATGAAGCAGGTATTTTAAATAAGATATAGTGCAGAAAATAACATTGCCTCAAGGTCAATCGTGCAACTGTAATGAAGGCTGGGATGTATTCTTCAATATGTTTATGTCTCACCTGGCAGGCAGTGCTGTGTTAAGCACCCCTGCTACCGTGGAAAAGGCATCAAAGGCAGCAAAAACATGTATGGTATGGAATGTGAATGTTCACATGTCCATTTGTGGGGCCGTAAGACCCTCCTCAGTTGGTATAGAAAAACACTTACTGCTAATGTAAATAGCAAGGCAGCATAAATCAGAAGACACGTGCAGCCCGGGAGAATATCGTGTAATAGTTATTGCGAAATGAAGTGGCATTGGGATCAATATCCCACTATATCTCACTCTGGCGTAATGGCGCAGAGGGAAGCTGGAGGCCAAGGGAGTCTGGTCCCTCCACCCCACCATGGGCCCATAAATCTGACTGACCTGCAGCCTGCTTATTAAAGTACATACACAATCAGCAGCCGGCATCCAAAAATACAAGCTTACTTACTGACCTGGAGTCAGGGGAATGGATGCCTTTACCTTGTCTAAGGGCAAGGGTTAAAGGCTGATTGGCATCATCACACTGTACTATACATAGAAGAGGGCAAGTGTTAGTTCACTATTGATAATGTCTAATAACATTTAAACATTTCAAGTAAACTTTCAATGCCTCGACCGCAGGGAATTGTTTAGATTAGTTTATGACCGTTGTAAACTCAGCATGTCGTGTGTAACTTTTAATATTAAGTTTATTTATAAATTAATCTGTTTTTATTCATGGTATCTTAAGGCAAAAACTTCTGCTGCCAGAGAGTGTAGAGCAATTATGCTTTCTAAGCTCTGGCTTGTTCACCAAAATTAAACTATGGTGTACTGTTCACTGAGGAATCTGCTGTGCTGTCAGTAATTATTTCATAATAAATGAAAGGAGAAAGAAAATTGTTTTCAAGGTTGCGCTTCCAAGGTTGAGATTTCCCTGCTTGAAAACTGTCTTTTCAACCTCAAGCTTGAATTTCATGGCCACACAGACACAACTAGCAGGGTTTGCTTTTGGCACAGTGCTCGGGACGAAGGGCGCGTGTCATTCTCGCAATTACACAACACGAACACAAAGGGAAAGACATATAAAAGCATAATGAAGATGCAATTTCTCTGATACCAGTGGAGAAAAGGCTTTATTCGAAACTGTTTGCATTTGATTGCGCAGTGTTTTGTGGGTCCAATCGAGTACAGTATACACTATAGTATGCAGAGATGAGATTATTTTCTCTGCTCAGAATTGCTAATTACGAACGGTCTGAATAGGAGACCTACATTTTGGATGAGCAAGGAACAATGAGCTGGAGTGTGTTTGTGGTTTGGATGTTATAAGAAGGCAATTGGTGTATAAAAAGAAGAGTAGTTTTTTGTTTTCTCTTCTCTGAGACTTTCTCTTTTCTGAGAAAGTCTCTCTGATGGCTTTTTCTGTATTTTATGCAACACATGTTTGCATAGTGTCCTTTTCTTATCCCTCAGGTTGTAATATAATTTCTTAACAAACAGTACAGAGCCTGCAGACAAAAATGAGTGCAACATGACAATGTAATGATAATGGCTGTCTGTGATTTCCCAGATTATTCAGTTTTTTTCCACTCGCATATAAGTTGCAAGCTTAGTACAGCCTTGGGCAGATAATATTGGTCAGTAAGAAGGATGCTGGCAAATGCTTATTGATAGTAATTGTAATAAACTAATGAGAACAGTGAACAGTGTGGTTCACGTTTGATCCTTTACAGATATCCGTTTGATTGGTACACAACTGAAGACTGAACAATGATGCACCTCTCTTCTGTTTTGCAGGACTGTGAAGGAAGCTTCTCTCTGCTTCACAGTTGGTAAGTGTTTCCTTCTAAAATTGTTTTTCTTCATTGTAGTTTCAGAGCATGTATGAGACTTTAGAGGGAGTACTTTCTTTGAGAAAAGTTTGAATTTTTGTTATATGAAATCTCAGAGTAACCCCTTTAAAACTTGAGTGAAAAAAGTATCAGATAAAGCTTTATGTGTTTAAACAATAAGAGAAGGTATGCAGACAATCTTGTTGACACACCCATTATAGCTACATCTTTAATTAATTCCAACATGTAATGTGTTCTTTTGTTATTGGAAATGATGTTACTTGCGTAAACTCTACTGTGCTCATAATAAATAATATTGTATGCAAAAGATTGATGAAACTACACATTTTGCAACCAATCCAGTAAAAAGACATACAACTGACAAAAAAGGAGAGAAAGAAAAGAAAAACTGAACAAATATGTGGCACATTTAGAAAGTTCAGAGTCTTGTAAACTCAGACTTCATAAACTTGTCAGGCCTTATTTGACTCGTTAGGACTTGTAAGGCAGGTGAAGAGCTGTCCTTAGGAATTGTCAGCTGATGACAGTACAGAGCTTGATCAATTCTCTGACTCTTTAGACCTTGTGGTAACAGTCAACAACTATGGGCTCCTCTAAGCAACTAACTGAGGATCTGAAAATGAAGCTATTTGATGTCTACAAAGCAAAGGAAGGCTATAAAAAGATATCAAAGCACTTCCACCTTGCAATTTCCACTGTCCGAAATGTCATTAAGAAATTGCCGGAACTGTGGAAGTAGGAAGATCTTTAACACCGAGAAAACTTTCAGATAAAACTGCGTTCCTGCTGGGCAGAAAGGGAAAGCAAAAACTTTGTATGATTGCAGAGGAACTGCTAAAAGGTGTAGCTCCTGACACGGGAGTAGTGATATGCAATTGTGCTATGGAGCAATGATACACAAATAGGGTCTACTAAATCTTAACAGCAACCTGTTCAAAAAAGGTATAATTTGAAATATGAAAAGCATCATGTGAAATAGCCAGAGTCATTTGAGAAATAACTGCTGGACAAAAGACCTTAAAACTTAGCTTTTTAATGACAATTACCAAAGGTGTGTTTAAGAAAAGGAAATACTAAGCTTAATACTAAGTTAAATATAAAAACATGGAGCTTTTGGATAAAAATATCATGCAATTAGTTAAGAAACTGAAACTAACTCGGTGATCTAAAGTGTACCTCAAAATTCACCATGAACTACTTAAAAATTATAAGCAGAACCGTTTGGACTGGCCCTGACAGTACCATGACATGAGTATCATTAAAAATCTGTGGCTAGATCTTGAACATGCTGTGTGTGCCAGACAGTCTAAAAAATATGTCAGAGGTTGAACTGAACTGCGAGGAAGAGTGTTGAAAATTTCTAATTTTAGAATTGGAAGGTTCCTAGCTTGGCTCAAAAAAAAATATTTGAATACTGCAGGCTTTCCATTTCCTTTTTTTCACTCCAAAAGTCAAGAACTCTACAGTTTGACCAAAGTTTTGCATAAAACTACCAACAGGTAAATTATATACATTCACCAGCTTCTTCATTAGGTACACCAGTTCAGTTGGTTGTTGATGCAAATATCTTATCAGTCAGTCAAATGGGAGAAACATATGTATGTATACATGGATGCATACATGGTCAAGATGACTGGCAGAAGTTTAACCAAGTGTCAGAAAGGAAAAAAGATGATCCAAGTTACTTTAGACATGGCACACTTGTTGGTGCTAGTCGGATTGATCTGAGAAACTGTTGACTGTTGACTCTATGTTAGAAACTGTTGATACACTTGGATTTTCCCACAAAACCATATGTAGGGTTTAGAGGAAATGGTCTGAAAAAGAGAAAATATGCAGTGAGTGGCAGTTCTCTGGGAAAAAATGCAAGAGGTTGATGCCAGAGGTTTGGGGCGAATAGCCAGACTGCTTTGAGGGGATAGGTAAGCAATAGCAACCCAAATATCAACTCGTTACAACCAAGGTAGGCAGAAGATGCATCTCTGAACACACAACACGTCAAACCTTACACCATGAGCTACTGCAGTAGAAAACCCCTCAGGGTGCACTCCTGTCAGCTAAGAACAGAAAAGTGAGGCTACATTTCACACAGGCTCACCAAAATCGGTCTGACAAGTCTGGATTTCTATTGGAGCAGTCAGATGGTAGGGTCATAATTTGGTACAAACTGCATGAAAGCTTGGATCCATAATTTCTTGTATAAGCGGTTCTGGCTGGTGGTAGTGGTGTAATGGTGTGATATTTTCTTGGCACAATTTAGGCATCGTTTAAACACCACCGTCTACCTGAGTGTCCATCCCTTTATGACCACTGTCTACCCATCTTCTGATGGCTGCTTCTAGCAGGAAAACTCAAATCATCTCTCTGGTTTCCTGAACATGTCAATGAGATGACAATACTTGCTCCATTAGAACACCTTTGGGTTGACGGTAGAAAGGAGAATCACATCATTGATGTGCAGCTGACAAATGTGCAGCAACTGTGTGATGCTGTCATGTCAATATGGACCAAAATCTCTGAGGCATGTTTCCATTACCTTGTTGAATCAAAGGGAGCTCTGAAGGAAAAAAGGTACTGTTACAGTGTTACTAATGAAGTGATCGGTGAGTGTATCTGTCTGTATTTTTCCAAGTTTTGAAAAGAAACTAAGAAGCAATGAAACAACACAGGTAATGTATAGCCAATAAGATGCGAAGCTAAGTCTAAAAAAAAGCCATTGTCCTCACAAATCCTAGATACATATTTATAACTTTAAATAACTCATTTCAGAACTGGACTGATGTTAAGGCAAGCTGATAATTATATTAAAACAACTTGTTGCTATGAGATTATATTATAGGGTTGTAATGTAAGTGGTGATTTAAACAGTTGCTTCTAATTCAACACCAGTAAAATTGTACTTAGTGTAATTCAATAATCTGCTCAAGTGTAATTTTATAGCTGGGAAGAAGACTTACTGTATTAACATGATCATTTGTTTTGTTGCACATGCATCATATAGATTGGTTCTTTGTACATGTGGATGAAAAACCATTACAGAGTTATTCGATCATCAGCATCTTCAAGTTTGCATGCAGTTCTTTAATAAACTTGACCTATTAAAAACACACACACAAACACACACAGTACACCTCTCTTGAACCCTGAGTTCTATCACTGCCCTGAACTTGAACCTAGAAGGTTTACTGTAGCACTTCATTGGTCTGAAGGATGGTCTGATTGTATAGAACAGGGAAGAGGCTAATTTGCAAGTGTGACATCATGGAAAAGGTTGAGGAAATGACTGGAGCCAGATCGAACTCCACTACAAGTCTGTACCACAGGTGATACTATTAACAAGAGCCGATGTGTGTGAATAACATGTAAATGAGCAGCACAGACTGACCTTTGTCCTGTGTGTGTGAGGATCTGTGACCAGTGGCTGACCCGTAATCCTCTCCTAAATGATTTGACAATAGAGAGGTGTATTGATCTGGCGGGTCTTCAGGCAAGAGGGTCAAGAGCCTGACAGACAGCCTAAGTCTTCTTGTAGGCAGAGAGGCGCTCCTTTTCTTTTTCTACAGACTGTAGACATGTGCTGGTTCATGTGTGGATCAGTCTTCTCTTTCAGTTCCCAGGACAGACAGGCTTCGCACAGTACGTCGGATCCTACGTCACTTGCTTTACTACCTTAATTAGGATTACAAAGAGGCTATGTGTAAAAAACAGAAAAAAATAACACATTTGGGGGTCATATGACAAGCTCAGGAAATAGTTTCAGTTTTTTTTCCTTTGAGACAGCACAAACTGTTTAAAGTAAAGCTTTATGCCTGAGAGCTTTGGTTACCTACACCATGAAATACTCCCCCCCCCTTTCAACAAAATAACACATGCCTGCAAACTCCCCCCTCAGAGCCCCTGGATTTCCCCACTGTGCCTGGGCGGTTGCTGTCTTCTGGGTTCACCCAGAAAGGATTGGCCAGCTCCCACATCTGCACAGACACAAGAACAGAGAAAACAAAAGGAAATTCTCCTGCTGACCACTAGTCCCACCATCTTGCATAATCAAACCATCCCTCGCTCTCTCTCTCTCTCTCACTCTCTCGGATTCTTTCGGAGTGACTGGTTTTAGAGCAACATCTGGAAGGAGCAGCAGTTTTCTTTCCCTGTATTTTTTTGGGGAGATTTAGGCCCCCGATAATCCGTCTCCCTGCTCATTAAAGGAGCTGAATAAACACAGGCCTCTTCCAGTTGTTCCTATGAATTTCCTCACCAGGCGTCAGGAGACCCAAGCAGGGGCTACTGGATCAAAGCATGCGGCAGCCCCATGTGTGCAGAGAGTGAGAGTGCGTTCCGGGTTGGGCCCATTACCTTTCTCCCTTGGAACCTTGAATGCTCCTAGGTCACTGCCTGTCAGCTCTTTGGCCCAAGCTCAGCAGAGGAGGAGAAGGAGGAGGAGAAAAGAGGAAAAGACAAGAAAAAAATGAGAGTCAACCAGAAGAGATCATTGTGTGTGTGTGTATATATAGATAGGGTCAACACACAACAATATTTTTTTGTTGTCTCGGGTGAGCGGGTAAGCTTTTGGTTTCTGTTTTAATCTTTGCCTAACGGGGTTGAGCACTTGCAGTGTTAGTGAGACATATAGTCATTACAAGCGCCTATGTAAAGCTTTAGTCACAGGTTTTCCAGCAATATGAAAAGAGCAAGCCCATTTTGAGAGTATATGTGCATGCCACTCTGATGCAGTGACCCCTGTGTGACATTAATTTTCTAATTCCCTGCACTTCCTGGCAATCAACTTAGAGGGGCAGTGGTTCGCTAGAAAAGTTTGTAGTGGAAGAAATTAAAGACCGAAATCCGAAAAAAGTAGCAGGAACAAACAGCAGCAGCAAAATCAACGCAAGAAACAGGATGAAGCTATAATTGTTGCTCAGAAAGATGATAAAAAATTTATCAAATTGTACCGGTTGCTCACCAAATAAAAAAACAAAACAAAAAAACACCAATTTTAAATGGTTAGTGTAATTAACTTGCTAGGCTACTAGCTACATGATGGTTACAGCTGCGCCTGGAAATTGCCAGTGTTTGTGTTTGTATATGTGCACTGTGTGTGTATGTGTGTGTCTGTGTGTACACAAATGGCCCTGTGGTCGTCATCAGGCTCCCATCAGCCCCTCCATTAGTTACTGAGCTGTGGGTCCGTGCTGGAGCCTACCTGCCCTGAATACAGATTAGGGTAAGGGTGTATGGACAGCAAGCACAATGAAGACAAACACACATGCACGCACATGCTCACACAAAAGATTGCATTAGCGTATTATCTACTTTGACATACAGTGGCATATTTTGACACACACACACTTACAATCAAAGTCACTGCATTTCACACAGCTAAAGACTGAGCTTTTGGATCATATCCACGGAGTAATAGGAAAAGCATTAAAACATTTCAGTATATCTTTTTTTCCTTTGGCTGATAAAAGCATGATTTATATACTGGACACTGAAACACCAGCTCCTGTAGAGTACACTTCATCTGGTTCAGGCACATCATAGCTTACACATTCTAAAATAACAGCACACACAGCAGAGTACACACACTGTCAGCCTAGCACAAAGGCAAATACGGTTGCATACGTCTCCTTCTCGAGTCGCAGACTCACGTGCTCATGACAAAAAGTCTGCAGTCAATCATTACAGCTGGCCAACCGAACACACAGCCGCCATGCTTAGTGATAATGTTTTCACATCTGCCACTGCTATCATAGAGAAAATGACAGCCTGAAAAGATTTGGTTCTTTTACATTTATTTCAAATGAATTGATTTTGCTTTTATTGGTTTGTTTTGTGGTTAATATTTTTGTGTGATAAAATGTTAAAAACAATGTTAATTTAAAAAAAAAAATTCTTCTCACCTGTGAGGTTTGGACAGAGAAAGACGTGATGGTTTAGCCACATTAGGAATGATGCTTGTGCTTTTAAAGAGAAAAATAAGAAGTGAGTTGTGCAGGTTGAGGTCACGGCTGAAGACCAGACCAGTGCTTTGGAGTTAAAGCAGGAGCTGTAGGGCATAAAGGTTGAGGGTAGGGGAGCGGGTGTGTGATGGCTTCTGTGTGTCTCTCTGGCAGGGCAATGGGACTCTTGGGAGACCTGGGTCATGAGGCCTCCCTCCAGACCCCGCCCCATGCCCCCACCCCACCGCATTACTGTGCCATTTAAAGCCACCCAGCATCTATTTCCTCCAATAAAAACTAATAACCTTTTCTGTCGGAAATCACGGCAGCTCTTGAGTGCTGGAGCAGAGGCCTGACTGGATGGCCTGTAATTGCGGTCCAGTAGTCTCCCTTTAGTTTATTTTTTGCAGTGTTTTGGATTTGATTTTTTTTCCCCAGTCCTTTTGGTCCTCTGCGCTTTGCGGCTGATTGCCTGCGCAGCTCACCCCACACTCAGTAATCAGACAGGAGCTGGAGAGGGGGCAAAACAGCAACTCAAGGACCTTTTATAATTGGGAGGGATTTGGAGGGCAGTTGGACTTTACATTTGGTGTCAGAATAGGTTGTGATGGTGACTGTGCCAGATGAATAACAGAGGTGCCAAAGCCCCCACCGCAGTCAAGTGGTTCATTGTGAGGCGACTATGAATAGTCTGCATGTATATCTGCTCTGTTACTGTCCATTTGTCATCGGGAGTGTGGAATATTTTTGGAATTCAGCTTCTCCGTCCACCATATTTTTAAAATAGAGTTTCACATACATTTTCACAAGGGCTTGGATAAATATTCTTGCTGTGTTATTAGCTGTACCATATAGAATATTTATCATTACAGTTTGTTTTTTTCATTTAAAAATTAATGGACTAAAATGTTCTTTGTCAACTGGAATAAACATTAAAAGTCTCTATTTTTTAGTGTAAAATATGGCATTTAAAATATTTTTCTTTCTAAATTACAATAACACTGAATGAAGGCATGTAGAAATGTCTCAAAGCATTAATTAATCTCTAAGAACATGTTTCAAGTGTAGAGTTTATGCAGTTTATCTAAAAACTGACAAATATGTTTTATTTCTTTTTTTTCCTTTGCTCTAGACACAGCTGTAGACTATCAGCCACAAAGTTACTCTCCTGTTGGGTCACTTACATGCACATGGGTATTTGATACAATATTTTAGTGCAAATGTTAGATAAATCTAGGCCAGTAGTACAAACAAGAAGTTAGAGGTCATGGGGTTTTGGGAGGTAAAGATACACTACATCTGGGACTGGTAAAAACTCAAAGGGTCTAATGTACTGATCAGTTTTGTAATTACATTAGGAGAAGTGTATGCTTGGGCAAGCTGCTGGATACTAATTTAAGACAGCCATAAACACCCTCAGGTTTACAGTTCTTCCTGTGGGTCTCTTCATGCACTCCACTGACAAAAAACAGCATGATATCTCTGCTACAGGGAGCCACTCCCCTTCAGGACACAGAGTCCAAACCCCAGGCTTGCTCTCTCACAGTACAAACAAATATCTCTTGTCCAAACGAACTAGCATACTTTTTTCTACAGTACGTGGCCTTGAATGTGCATGTCTTCTCATTTAAAAAGGGATGCTGCTGTTCATTTGTTTTACGATGTTTATTCTTCAAGATATTTCTGAGAATTAATAAAGTTACAAAACAGTGTTATACTTTGATCTCTTAAAGGCAAATAAGTAGAAATGGTGCATTCATCCTGCATATTAGCAGTTTATTATAAGTGAATGTGCCATCTGGAAACATTTGTTATGTTACAAAGCTAATGAAAAAGTGTTGCACAAAGATAAAAATAAAGCAAATTATCAAAAGACCACTAAATATATGTGAACTTTCAAAACAGTCTCTTAAGACTGCATTTTTTTGTAGTTGTTTATTTTATCTGGACCACATAGACCATAATAACTGCCTGGAATATTTTCAAAGGTAAAACATTTTTAAAATATTTTATTTATTTTTTTCTTTAAACAAATGAATGCCTACTTTTATGTTTTTTTTTCTTTCTTGCAATAAGGCAGGAGGTGCTTGGGGTGGATGGCGAACACTTGTGGTTGAGGAATTGTGAAATTTTATTACTTCTCAAGTTTGTAGCATGTCTGTAGCAAACGAGTTTTTTAGAATCATTCCTTTATCAAAAGTAGCAATAAAATACTATAAACCCCTAACTACACATGAAACTGTATTATATATAGCACCTAACTACACATGAAACTGTATTATTGGCAAATTATAAATATAGTATCAAAAGTTAAAATAATTTTTCTACAGAAAACTGTTGCCCATCAGTAAATAGATTACTATTACTGTTGAAGATGTTTAAACAATCACCGTTGAATTATAAGGCTTGAGCAGTGTGTAGCATGGTTATTTTATATGTTAATATAATACAGAAGGATTAAAAAACAATGAAAAATTAAGGTGATGTATTAGTAAAACAGCTTGTTAAATTGAGTACATTTGGTCAGTTAAGTGATTTTGTACATGATGGTAGTGGCTTCACCTTTTCAGCTAGCCTGTTTTATTAAACAGGAGCTGACATCCCCTCTCCATCATCCTAGGCTTCATTGCTAATGTGATAAACGAAAGCTTTGTATATCACACATTAGGTGGTTAGCAAGAGAAAACTCATCTTTTACAATGGTAAAAGAGAGTGCCCATTTGCTTGCTAATATTAGCGCTTTCCAGACAAAGCACAAATGGAAACTGATTTGAAAGCTTGTCCAGTATGTTAATGTCCTGTCAGAATAGCAGTTTATCCACATAAGCAAAGTGCAAAAAGTCTTTTGGTCACTCAGTTTGACAAGCTCCAGCCATAGTTAAGAGGACACACCAATTAGAACGCATACTCCATAATGTTTATAGGGGCTCCATAATCAAGCAGTGTTAATTCTGTTTCCAGAGACAATAGTCAGCTGCAACCACAAGATGGGAGTAATGTAAAAGATGGACGTAAACAGGCATGAGAGAACACTGCTTCAGATTTATTTTGGTATGTTTTGGTTCTATTTTTATATTTCACCGAACAAGCACTGCTTGCCTTGCTTGCCCTGATTGTGGGCGTACAAAATAGATGACACCCCCTCGCCAGAATATCAGTAACATTTGCCGGTTAGGTTTAGACAGCAAAAGCACTTTGCCTTGAATTTGAAAAAAATGTCATGCAAATGCGTTTGTAATGTCTCAGTTCACTGTGGACTTTTTCCGTACTGAACCAGATTATTGCTGTATCTCAAAACACATACTTCCCCAGATAAAGCCTTTTAATGGAATTTTCTGACTATCATTATGGCTTGTTGTGCGGCTCAGATAATCCAAGATTATTTCAAGTATTGAGGTAGCCTGTTTGTGTCACTAATTAGATGATATCTGTGTCTGTGTACTGTACCTTTACAGTTTATGGATGCAGTGTCATAAACAAACTTACTCACATCTTACCCTCAGTGGTCTCCATCTTGGCTTTGTGGCTGAAAGGGAGTGATCTCTAATTTTCAGCAAGTAAGAGGGACACACCCATGAGAGGTTGTCAGAACTGATGGCAGTGCCAAAGCTAGCCAGCAGTAGCAACAGCTCTTGGGCACTTTATGTTTGCTGCTTTGTTTGATGATTCTCCTCTTCCTCTACTCTTCAAAAGAATACATCAAATGTTGGCGATTGTTATTTCCAGTAACTTCTTGGTGTGTTTAATTTAAGACAGTACTAGTCTATCAAAATTAAAGCACTATACAAGTAAAAAGTCTATCAAGTGTTTGCAGTGTACTAGCAAAATTATCCCAGCCTTCCCTAAAATAACCAAATTTTCCTTAACCATGTTTGAAAAATGGAATTTTGCAGTCACTAAATGTAGATTTTGTACTACATAGTTTACTTAGAGATTGGCTACATTTAACGAAAATATTTACAGTTTACCGTGTATAGTATGTCATTTGGCAAATTTCCATATTGGGCTCGTCATCCTGAATTACCTCTGATGGTATTTTTGATCATTAATGTACATCTGGATAATAACTATATGCTTTTGGTAACAAAGGGCAAAATTAAAATAAAGAAAGAAAAAATGATTAGGGACTGTCAACATGAAGATGACTATCAGGTACAATGTTCTTGTCAATACTGGAATTTGGATGTGAAAGCTTACGCTGTCCTTTGTGTACTGTGTAATCTATGTCCAATGGTGACAGACGGGCAGATTAGGTGAAATGGGACAAATTTGTTGTTTTTATGACTTGTAAGCATGGCTAGAAACTTCGGTTGCTGAGTGTTACAATGTGTGCATACCATATATTTACCTGTGAGCTATATAACCAATGTAAATGCGATTGCATTCTTTTCCATTTTGAGCACATAAATCGTAATACTACATATTTGTCAGTTTCAGTGTTTTTGTTCATTATTATTATTATTATTATTATTATTTTAATTTGTTCCTGTGTTAGATTGTTTAACCTCCACTGACTGGGCAGCTTTTAGTCTGTTCTGGTTTGGGTTGGCTTTGGTTTGCCATCCCACAAAATATTAATGAAGGTATTGGGAATATTAGCCTACCACACAAAGCGTAAGATCTAGAAAGCAGTGGAAAGTTATCCTAATATGTTCTCTAGCCCATCTCAGTAGGGATTGTAAAATAATCTTTGCTGCCTTAACTCAAATTAAAAGTCTCTGCTATCAAAATAAAAAGAAATAGGTGGAATTTACCCACAAATAACAAGGCAGCTGCACATGCAAAATGACTGTACAAACATAGGCTATTCACTTCTGAGCACGGTTTAAGTTTGCAGTGTTGTAATGAAGTCTTTCTTGATTTTAGATGATCATACCGTGCTTGCAATTACATACTATATGCCAGAGGCTTGGGGTTAAGTGTTGGAGCGTGACTGTTACACCGAAAATATCCCAGTGTGTCCAAAGGCCTGTCATTTTACCTTGTGAATCAGAGGCAGCGTGTGTCTGTTTTCATTTATACTTCAAGGTGTGTGTTGTTTATTACATCAAACTATTTCTCCCCACATGAAAAGAAAATTTCAGGCTTATTTGGGAATGGTGTTTCTACTTCTAACTATGGCACATGCCTGTAATAGTTTTATTCTTCCTGCTGTGCTCTATTCAAAGATAAACACTCAAAAGTGGTTTGCATGTGCGTTTTTCCAGGCTAAGCCTAATAACTAAAGATTGGGAACTCTGCTTCCTAAGTATGCTTTACACACAGAAAATGTACGTATATGTACATTTTGCTGTATTTACATTAAGATGCAAGGTTACAATCTGTAGTGAGAAAAGGGATTTCAGCCTTTTATGTTTATATTTTAAAATCTTAACATAAAATAATGGCACCAAAAGCTAGAGTATGAAATGGAATGGCATATATAAAACAACTAAGCTAAGAGCTTGCGTTGCCTGATAATTTAATGTTTTCCACTTGCTTTTTTTCTCTGTTCTATGTGTTCCTGTTTTTGTGTTTCAGTCTGTTACTGTATGTTTGTGTGCACACTTCCTTAATTGCATTAAGAGGATGACGCACTTTCTTACTCTGTTTAAGCTCACTTTAATTGCCTCTGAATGGTGCACTAGGGAAGCAGGGACTGACGGTACAATGTGGACATGCAATTAGCTATCTTTCATAAGATGCTCAAGGGAAAAAGAGAGGGCTCCAATTCATAAAGGAATTTCACACAGAAGGCAACAAATGCTATTTTGTGTCACTGCTGTGGTGGCATCTTGATGGAATGGCATTTCATTCATTAAAGAATCAGACTTTCAGAGAAGGCAAGACAGAGATATCCATTCAAAGGGGAAAAGGAAGGATAAAAAAAAATCTGATGAAAGGGAAAAAATGTGCAGTGGTAGCTGGAGACACCAAGATATAGGTGAGGTGCAAATAAAAAATGAGAAGAGAAAGAAAGCATTACAGGAGACAGGAGGAGGGGTGAGGAAAGAGTGATTGTCAGAGATTGCACTAGAGACAGAGTGAGATATGTGTGCCCTGGTGACTTTTCACTTCAGAATGAGTGCACCACTGATGGCACAATGACAGTATGGCTCTACAAACCAGAGACTGACACATTTCACATATAAGATGCCAAATGTTTTTAAAGCCAGTGTGAGGTAAGTCATTTACAGTATACGACATACAAAAAACATTATTTTTAAAGGAAATGCATTACTTATTATCAAGCAGACGATAAAAACCTTGCAACCTGGCTTTGTTCCAGAGAAAATGATCATAAATGTGACCTCCTTCTCTTCTTCTAACATGAACTTTTCACCAGTCATTATTGTGGGCCTCGGATCCATAAAGCTGTTATACATTGCAAATATTACTTTACGTCATTTTTGAGGTGTATCTGAAGTAGATTGACAATAATATGGTAAGCAGCTCTTAAAACGTGATATTAGTTTATGATCCTTTATCTCAGCGGAGACAGGCCGCACATGCATTTTTCATGTGTATAAATTTATAAGTGTAAGGCATTAAGTAAATTACGTCATGCATTAAGTTAATGGCATTGTTGCGACACATATCAGACGCATTTAATACCATGCAGTGCATAGGTAGCTCAAATAGCTCTATCTCTTCCTGCTGCCCCTCCTTTTCCTTCTCCCTCTCCTTCTACTCATTTTTCTATGTTTTTTTTTTTCCCCTCTTTTCATTTTTCTATGCCCCCCCTCCCCCTACTACCCCACCTCTAATACCCCTTCTCCCATCTTGGACAATCTCTCCCTGTCTCTTGCCGTCTCTCCGGTTCTTCCTCTTTCTCGCTCTCTCTCTGTCTCTCTCTCTCATCCCAACTCCATTCTCCGTATTCCTCCCTCCACTCTTCTTCATTTAATAGTGGACCTCAGAGTGGTTGCCATGTCGACCAGCTGGCATATTACTATGGCAACCAGTCTGAGCGAGACGAGGCTGCTGATTAGGGAGAGATGTCTAGTGTAGCCAGGCCAGCGGAGGGTGGGGAAGAAAAGGGGGGAAATGGTGTTGGGGTGCTAGAGGGGGGTTGTATATTATAGGTCTGAGCACTGTGTGTGTTTGGGTGTGTATGTATTTATATATATGTGTGTGTGTGTCATGTGCGTCTCAAGAAAATAATAATAATAATATGTTGTGCTTGGTCAGTTGTCTTCTAGTAAACCAAATCACATCCTACCCCAGATTTAAAACCACTGAAGGTCTCTACTGTCTGTCAGTCTTTTGTTTTATTTATTTATTTTTTTATTATTATTATTTTTGACAATAAGTGTGAATTAAATAGGACTTTCGTAATCCTCTCCATGTACTCACCACCATTATGTAGGATTGAAATGTATAGTTTCTGACTTTCTTAGCTTGGAGATGGATACAGATTTTTTCGTCAAATGATTAATTGTGAAAAAAATAAGAGAGAATGTTTTCATGCATGTTATACGGGAACTACCTTTACATTTACCTCAAGGCCCACAGTCCTGAGCTACTTTGTTATGGCGTTTACATAGGCAAAACAGAACCAGGCTGAAAATGCTGCTCTTATTGTATTTGAGCAGAATCATATCTGGTGTTATGACATGTGAGGGACGAAGCAGGCAGAGCTTTTAAAAAGCTGCACCCTCCTCC
Source organism: Oreochromis niloticus (assembly GCF_001858045.2). Taxonomy (NCBI): domain Eukaryota; kingdom Metazoa; phylum Chordata; class Actinopteri; order Cichliformes; family Cichlidae; genus Oreochromis; species Oreochromis niloticus. The sequence goes on along the minus strand of NC_031965.2, from coordinate 21,554,259 downwards.
AAGAACACTAATGAACGCTGTAGAGGATGCCTCAGACCTCCCAGATCCATCAGAGAAACTAATTACAAGATCCAATTAAAGAGAGAGAGGGAGAAGAAGGGAAAGAGAAGAAAAAGAGAGGGAGAGAGAGAGGGAGAGATGAGGAGGGGGGGGAGTGGTGTTTTTGGGGGTGTCTCTCTTTACCGTTGACCTAGCCAAGCCGTCAGCTCATTCAAGACAGTAATTATAGCTTATTTATTATTCATCCTTGAGCTAAATAAGAGCGTGACATTTCAATAACAATAATAAGGGCAGAAAAAAGGCAGCACAAACTACAGACTTACTAATTGCAGTGCTCAGAGATTAAACGACTGGAAAAATGTTGTTATTTACTTATTCATAACATCTAGACCAGTCATAAGAGCACAGCAATTCACTTTGCTGTAAATGAGTCTAAGGGGCTCTTTCATGAGATCTCCCTGGTGGACGTAATCCTCAGCAAAATCAGGATGCCATGCTTCCCTTAACAAGTGTTTTTGGGGGTTTGTATTACAGGGCATGGCCATAATGACTGTCTCTGACTGTTTTTATTAGTGACTATGGCTCATTAGGATGACCAAAGATATGTAGTTGGTTGAGCTTAACGCTTTACACAACCAAGTAACTTATTCAGGTAGTAATTTAGAAAAAATTACATATATATATATATCTTCATTTCTTAAAACTCCATTATTATCCAGCTATGGCCTAAATTCCTTTTCTTTCCATCATACCATCTTCCCACCTCTCCTCTCCCTAAGCTGAACTTTGAGGCACCTCATTAAGACTGCCAGCTCTTGGCCTCACTGGCTATGGCAGAGGTGAAGAATATCACATAATCATGAAGTGGAGATGGCATTACACTCATCACAAATTATAGATGAGTTTTACTGTGTGGTGTCCTGGCAGACTAGTGCTTAACTTAAGTGACTGTTACATGGGATCTACAGGCTGTGTTTCACCTCCTCTTTGAAACACTCCTTCCTCTTGGAAGTAACATTTATTGAGACTGTCTGTACTAGCATCTGGAATTTGTGTATTATATCACACATTACTGAATATTTTCTTTGATTTTTTTTCCTCTTCAAACTGCTCCTTCCTGCCTTGCTTCACAGAGGCTTAGCCAGATCAAAAGTCACAAGTGGTTTAGTGTATTAATACTGAGACTTAAAGATGAAGTGCTATTTTATCCAAGTCTGATCATTAAAGGGCACCTATCCTCGATACGCATGGATGTTTTTTAGTGGTATTGACCAGGCTCAATGAATATCCGTAAACAAAATCCATGACAGTTACAGCTGATTGGTTGATGCATACCTGTATCAACCATATTAGAGAATATTTTGTTGTCTTCTGTCATTTCCTTGCTTGCTCGGCACTAAGAATAACTGGCTTTCATCATACAATTCGTATGTTGGGCCTTATGTTAGGGCTATTCCATTTTGGCACTTAGCTGAGGAATAATAATAAAATTTACAGTGATTTGCCTTTGATTTTATCTATTTGCATTTATATGTTCCTCCAAGCCTCTCTTGAAGTCTTAAACCACTAACGGAGTAATGTATAATAGTACAATTTAACGTGAGCCTGCAGTTCACTCTTGAGTCCCTTGCTTCCTTTTCCTCTTAATGCCTTTGTCCTTGAATCCCTGAGGAGCCTTGTTAATATACTTCTGTTAGGTGAATCAGGCAACCACAGACTTCAGTGTAGATGAATAGTCAATATTTAGAGTTTGGTAAAAGCATGTAAACAGACAAATTCATATGTGCAAATTGGTGTTTTAACTTACGGTGTTTCATCTCAGGTTTAATAAGAGCATGCTGCAATAGCGTGTTCCTTATACTTTACATACGTGCTGTTGCACACAAGCAAAGCCGGGCAGAAACCTTGACCTTGCAGAATCGAAATAAGGGGATTGCAGCCCAGTGACCTGTGGAGGATGGGGGTTTTCATTCACATGGCTGGAAAGCTAAATCTCACCCCACCCGTCTTCGTGACTTTCCTCTTCTCCCTCTTCCACTTCCAGTCGTGTGCTTTTTTCTACCTTCCCTGTGTATGACTAAAACAAGCAGGGGGGAGGCTATACCACTTATCAGCTGATATAGAACATGTCCTCAGACAGTGCCATTGATTGTATTGACTGATTAATTTGTGATTTTCCCATACAGTTGACTGCTTGTAGCTTTAGATGACGGGACTGGGCTTATATGGAGTGATGAGATTTTCTCGAAGGGCTTGGCGTTTGCTGTAGTCCATAAATGAAAAAGTTAAGAAAGCCTAAGGTTTTATCTTGTATATTTCTTTTCTTTTCTTTTTGTGTCACAACAGACTATTCAGGATTCACAAATAAAGAAGGTAAACATCAGTTCTTCTTATTCTTTATCATCATGACCTTCACTTTGACCTCTTTACCATGCAAATGATGCGGAAACTGTCCACATGATTACACACATAGACCATACTTACAGGATCACATCAGATACACAGACAAATGCACTGCCCTCTTGCTCTCTCAACACACTAACAGAAACACATACACACTGACCAGATCACACCCCCTTGGGGCTGTGGGGCAGTGCTTGAGTGATGTCTCCCCAGGGGGCTGATATTTTATAGTTTGTGTCCATCAGTGCTGTAGCCTGGGGCACCAGGGTTGACAGTAAGTGCTCTCAACACCGGTGACACTGATTCATCTGAGCTATGACACAGATGAGAGGGGAGAGATGAGGGACAACCAGAAAATATTAAACACATAAAGTAAAGTTTCTGTCCTGTGTTTACATGAGTGCATACTCTGTGCGCTTCATCAGAATCCAGTACATTTCAGTGTTAGTGAACACCAGACTGACTTCTCTTTTGTGATCTTTGATTGCAGGTCGATCGCAACACACATGGCTGTACTATGATATGGCGGGCTAATACGGGCTAGACTAGGCTAGACTAGAGTTATTGGCTTGAGGAAGGGACGGCAATCTAACATGGCATTTCAATTTCTCATTCTCCCTCATGGCTGTGCTGTGCACTGCTGCACCTCTTCTACATATATATAGGGAGGACGCCTCTGAACCCCAGCCTTCTGGATGCGCATACTAAGCAATCAATGTGTCACCTCTTCCTGACAATCCTATTTTTTCATATGGGGGCCATGCTCATTTTTTCTTGTCAGCAGAAGGTAATTTGCTGTATTGTGATTCAGTCCTAAAACTTGGTGACGAGGTGTCTGATAAGTCTCTATCTCCCCTCTGTCTCCCCCATTCCCTCACAGCATTCCATGCATCACCCATGCTAAGGGGGAAAAAAAGAAAACCAAAAGAAAGCACCCCCAACCCCCATTCTGTCTACACCCAACTGCACCCGCACAACCCCGTCCCTTCTTTCCACACCAAGCCGAACATAGTTGTATCTGAGGCGGGCTGCTAAATTAGATAAGCGGGGCTGTGGCGCAGCGCCCCTGATTAATAAAAGATGCAGTGCTCCCTGGGGATGGCCCCTCTGAGGGCCAAGCAGAATCTACCCACAGACAATGGAGTTTGCTGGCACACAATGAACAGGAAATGGAGAGAATAAACCAATCATGGAAATATAACATTTAAAGCAGGACTATCCTGTGACCCACTCTAACATTATGCATGCATCATAATAGATAATAACAAATGTTGGAAGTGAAAAAAGAACAAAATATTAATATATTCATTTATTTTGAAAGCATATCCTTCAATTGACATATGTTGGATAGACAAGCAGAGGTCCTGCTGTTTTAGGATATTCAGGAGAGCGTTTCCAAGTCCTTTAGCAGAAATCCTGCGTGGTCAGTGTTGCTCTTGCCACAAACAGTGCACATTTAAAAATATACTTTTTAAAAAATATTATTTTAAGATGACCAAACTATGAAATATGGGACAGAACCTTAATCGCTGTTGTCATTTGCCTTCAGACTCTTATTTGAACACTGATAACATTGCTTTTTTCTATCACGAAAGACTCCTAATGAATTCTGAGACAATCCTGAAACAAGCTCAGATGTAGACAACTAGAACAAATTGTTACTTTATTTTTTACATTTTATTTTAAGAATGATGTTTAAAAAAAAAACACAGTCTAAATAAAGTCAGCCAATTAATGAATGTTTTAAAATCCTTTGTTTTTCAAGCCTTGTCTGCAGTTCACACTTGTCAATAGTTGGATATAGTTAAGTTAAATTTAAGCTAAATATTAAACGTGTTTTTCTTTCAGTCATATGAGGTTCTGGTTATTTTGCTACTTTTCAAAAGAGCAACATCTTTTGTAGCTTTAGTCATATCGTTGGATATGAAACAAGTGCCTGCCACATTCATATGTAGGGCTGTATTTTGATTAATTTACATGGATTTTAATTATATTTAAACATATTTTTAAATATAGCGATTGATTGGGTGTGGTTAACAGTAAAAATAGTTATATTAAGTCTAGTTATTTTCATAGAATACATTTAGAGAATTTGCTAAATGAGAGAAAAAAAATTTGTACTGCTACATGTAGTTAGTTGCTACAGTTAATACTTAGTTAGTACATATTTTTTCACGTTTCATGGTTTAAAGAAAGACTCTCTTCTTGGATTTTAGTTTTTGCGCATACTGCTGGTCCACAGAAGTACTCCTTTATAACAGCACAAGAAAGATATGAATGTAAATGTTGTTTACAGGAGAGTGTGCAAAAAAAAAGGCTAACACATGCTCAGCTACCTTTCACACTCACATTGTGTTATCATGTCATTTCAGTCTTACATCAATTCCATTCGCATTTGCCATCTAATCGCTTTGTTACCAGGAGAATATTATCCCTCTCACTACTCATGTTTATAAGACAGCCAGCAGTGATCCTGTTGCCTATGGAGACCACTGAAATCAAGGCTATATAGCTATCAGTGTTTCCTTTCAAAATTTGTCCTCTAAATTGTGCATTTAATGCTGTTCATAAGAATACTTACATAATAATACGAAAGCATCCCCTTAAACCCGCCTTTCTAACGCCGACAGACGGGTTTACCAGGCAAATGCGGGGCTACATCAGCACTAAACAATCAACATGAATCCATCAGCACATAGCCTCTTATGTGCGCATGTGCACTCCTGCAGCCACCGGGCTTTAGCAGACGTGTTTCTCCTTTGCTCTGTGTTAGTGGTGATCCATGTGATTGCAGCATGGATCATGAACACTAAAGCATTTATCTTTAAATAACCTCCATCACCCCCCGTCGCTACTGAACAATAGCGGGACGCTTCTAATTTTCTGCACTGTAATGGTAGTCATATTGAGATGAAAAAGGTCAGGGGTTGGCTTGCGAGGTTCTGATTGGTTTGGCGTGTCACAGTTCCCCCGGAGGGAAAAAAAAGTGGAAAGTGATATTTCACTAATCGAACTGTCCTGCAAAAGACCGCTTTGCAATTTGAGGTGGTGGGTAGAACCAGTTCTGTAATGATCCACCAGTAAAAAAGACTAAACAAAAAAATTCGACTGTGAAGTCTTGCGTCAGCAGTTTGTGCTGCTTTTCCATGATCAGTGACACACAGCCTATAGTTTCCCACAAATTGTATTTTAAAGTTTAGTGATTCAAATGACCTCCCACCACCTAAAACCAGCATGGATTGATGGGTTTTCTTTGTGCATATGTATGTGAATGTGCAGTTTAACCTGCCTTTGACCTTCAAGTGCTCACATGTATTCTCTGAGCTACTGTTATAACACTCTGCATTGGGCTGTTTTAAAAGGGAAAACTATTTCTTGTTGAAGTAGATAATGTAAGGTATTATGCACTGATTCCCCTCAATCCTCAAGCTGTTAGTGTGGCTGCTCCAGTCACATGCACCTAATTTAGGACATAACTCATGCATTTATATCCTGTTTGATATTATGTAAATTCCCAAAAAGGGTTATGGATCAGCAACAGTAAGGAAACTTGCATTTGTTTGTCATTTTTTTGTTTTGTTTTTCCCTGCTTGTCAGCTTTTGCATAATCTATTTGGTGAGGTGTCTACATATTTTTTTTATTCCAGCCTGAAGACCAAATGCATCACACATTATGCACTGACCCAAACTGCATTTGCCAAACAGCGATTCAGCCGGTGGGAGTGGTCTGATCTTGTTGAGGAAGCTGCCCTTTAAGGTCATTACAATGGTCATGTGATAGGCTAGCAGAGCCCCCTGGGCCATATGACAAACCGAGCTGCCAGGCCGAGGTGTGTGTCAGGGGTGTTTTTCCACAAAGCATTCCATAAAAGTGTAACTGGGCTGTATTTGCCCTTTCCTCCTGCTATGCGTTCAGCCAACAGGCCCCTGAAGATCTCTTAAAAAGTGCTGATCCAGAGAGCTGGGTTGGTGCTCTTGTAATCCTTCTAGCTCTGCTCCACCTCCCTTCACATTCCCACCCTCTATAGCTCCTGCATCTTCCCTCACATTCCCTCACTGTCTCCTGTGGATGCATTGCTCTGGTGTGAGCGAAATAGGTGATTGGATGACGAGGCTTGGTTGGGCCCCAAGCTAATTACCACACATGAGAGCATGACTAAATAAATCTTAAGTGCTGCTAATTGCTTGGCAGTGAAAACAATAACTGTGGTACTTGCCCAGAGGCTCTGGGGTAGTGAGGGGCCGGGGCACTGGGGACCGGGGGCCCTGGCACCGGGCCAGTAGAAGACACCAGTCGAGCGCCTCACCCGCTCTGCCGTCATGTTAAAGTCACACACCACTTGGCACTGTCGCTACATGCGCCATCTGCCCCCACACCCACCACTGAGTCTAACACTAACACACTCCCTACAGCCCTCATCAGCAAAGAATAATGCATACATGACAGGCACAGACAAACTCAGTCTGTCTGTGGAGCCATCATACATCACTGCATTAATAAACATGAATTAGTAATGGCACAATTAGATGGGGTTGTTCTGACATTTACTGGTACAATAATGGCGTTCTCCTCTCTGCAACCCCCTTTAGCCTGTAGTGAAGCACCATCAGACACAGACATTTAGATGTGAGGGGTTAAAAGGGTAGAAAGGTCCCTGCCTGTATTTTTTTTTTAATCAGAAAGATCTCTATTAATGTTGTGTGCTTATATTTTTATATTTATGGTCAGCTAATGATACTGGCAAAAAAACTGAATTCAAATCCTGCTTTGGTTTGGCCTTATTCTTTCTTGCTCTCTTGCCACATGTATATATGTATTTAAACAAGTAATTGTGTCTCTGTGTGTGTTTCCCTGTAGGTTGCATTCTGTGAGTGAAGAACACGTTTGGTGTGGCCCAAAGGTACGTTCAACACAGACATACTGCCAGACCTAAAACACCGAATGAGACATGACAAAGTTTTTAGCTTTGTCACAACACTCAGCAAAGATAAATGCCGCAATTAGCACAGTTAATTTAGCAGATTCTCTGCACTTTCTGACAAATGTTGTGTGACTGTGTTTTGAAGTAGTCTTCATTTAAAGTCAGTAAATGTTAAAACGCTGTCCCCGATAAAGAGACTGAGCCAGTGCAGTCATTGAGCACCACTATATACTGTTAAATATGTACACTATCGAGCTGTTTGATAAAGCACTTTTCCAGGTTTGATACTTTTATTTAATTAAAAATTATAAAACTGACAAAACATAGCTTAACATGGATATTATGAGCAGTTAACATGTGTATGTGCAGAAGATAAATATGCCTTATTTTTTAAAACATTTCTGAAATAAAAATATTGCTTAGAAACACCTGAAAATATACCAATCAAAACACGCAGTCGGTTGCAGATCTTGTAAGTTCGTAGGTATCCACATTTTTTTTACATTTCCTTTGGTACTCTTTTTCTATGGACACTTTATTCCATTTTTAATTATTTAATTTGTTTTGCTCAAAGATGAATGGGGTTCATTGTGATTTTAGTGCCACATTTACCTTCTGCCACTTGCACATCCTCCTTTTCCCTGCTAAACAAGTCTCTTCTCATTTGTACTGTCACTCTTCTGCAGTGTTTTACAGCTTTCCCAGGGGACTCATGCGCTTTTGTTGGCTTTTCTGTGTACACACACAGCCTAATTGGTTGATTAGTTCAGGTTGACTGCCTTGTTAATTGAATAGTAATTTAGATTTGATGTGTCTAATGAAGACCCTAATTTATTGTTTGGCATTCTTCCAAGGATTTGTTTTTGACAGTAGGAATCAAACGAAAAGGATAAAAGGAAACAAGGAAATGACTGCAGCACCCCAGTCCTGCTTTGATAGCGCATGAATTATATCTTTGAGAGAGTTGATAAGGCTTAAGTGTTTATCTTCCTGAAACTGAGCAGATGTGGACAAAAGGAGAGTAACAATATAAGTAAAAGATATTGGTTAATTGTTCT